>NC_053390.1:148546144-149884753 GCF_905171765.1 Bufo bufo | reverse complement strand
ATGCTGCCGCTGCCATCTCCGCACTATGTCATTGGGCCACTCTGTGGACTTCTCATGCGGTTCCCATCATCCCCACTTCATGACTGGGCCACTATTTTGCCTTTTTGGCCTGGTTGACATCATTTATTTGACCCTTCTTCTGATCTGTCAGAAGGAAGGAAAAATGAGACACACAATGGATGCTGTCTGTAGCAGCTGTAAGGCCTTTATGGTCCCATCAGAATTGGCTTATGAATTGGTAGCCAAAAGCAGGAGTGGGTAGAAAACACAGAAGACATGCAAATATTCTATTCACGTGTCATCTCTGTTTTGGATCCACTCCTGTTTTTTTTGGGCATTAGCAATACTGATAGATTACTGACTAAATGCTGACTGAGTGAAGGCGGATGCTCAAGACAGAATCAGTTTTTTGGGGGTTATTGTTCTGACGGATCAGAGGAAGGGCAAAATAATCAGTGACATCAACACAAACTTACTGCTGTATGAGGATTAGTGGCTGCACCTATGAGAAACAATGGTATGGTGCTCACCCCACGCGACTCACCCCTGTGTTACAAGAAATGAAATAAGTGCTGCAAAGTATGGATGTGGGGGGCACTACATATCTATGGCTTGATGAGTGCAGTCAATAGATGTGAAGAAGTGAATTCTGAGGTCAGAGGCACTTCGAGGTATAAAATACAACTGGATACAAATATCCTACTATAAAGTAGATTTATTTAATATTTGTAAGGAGTGCATAACAATTGCATAAATATAAAAAGGGATTAAAAACTTGAATAAAAAGTTTAAAAAAATTAAAAAAAAATCTGGATAAAAAAGATAAGAAATGAAAAAGTATGAAAAAATAAATGAATGAAAAGCCAAATGGAAAGAGTCTGAGAAAAGTTATTCTACAAAGTAGTAGAGTTTCCAGTAGAGATAGTTATTTTGTAGACAGTCCGTTTTATAGAAATCTCTTCCTGCTGGTAGATAGGAATGCTGGGCTTTGTAGTACTACTCACACACTAGCCCATTGGCAGCGGTAATAGTGTTTGCTGAATTTGTAGAGTCTTCCTATCTCAATGAGTATCGGCTGGTCGCTGGTAGCGATAGTGTGCGGATCGGTAATTGCTAGTTTTCGTACACAGCATAGCGTAAGTAGCCAGTATATGTTATAGACTCAGTGTTACATACCTGTCTTGCTGGTGTCACTTGGATCCGGGTGACCTTGGATCCGGGCGTTTGTTAGCACCGCTGTACTCACCAGCTCCTGTGGCGTCCCATGGGCGGGAGTTTGTTGGCGGTGTGCTGTCTTCAGATGAGAGTGGAGATGCTGGGCTGTTCTTTCTATGTTGTTCCCAGTAAGACCGGAGCTGATGTTCGGTCTTTTGCAGGATGCCTGTAATGACTGGGAAATATCAAGGATATGTGTGCTGCTGCAGGGGATACCAGACGCGTTTCAAAGCGCGAATGCTTCTTCTTCAGTGGCCTGCAGCATAGTGGTATGTCCTGGCTTTTAAAGGGAAAGACACTTCACCCCGGAAGGGGTTACCAAAAAGGGGGGAAAAAAAGTAGCAGCAAAAACATGGAGTGGAAACTGGTGCTGTTTGCAGGATATGGTGTTTTGAAAGCATAGATTGGTGCATTCCATATTCCTGTATATGTGTTTACAATTGATAGGTGTAATGGTCATATCGTTAAGTGATTGATCTATGTGAGATGTGACAAGGGGGTGAACTAGTGTGTATTTAATAAGATTGTCATGTTCATCCTGTATATAATTTAGGATAATACATTGGTGCGTAAAAGTGTGCTGTCCGCATCAGTATGTCAATTCCATAACCCCGCCAAAAAAATAGAACATGTCCTATTCTTGTCCGTTTTAGGCATTGTTACAATGGATCTGCAAAAAAAACGGATGCCATGCGCATGTCATCCTTTTTTATTGCGGATCCGCAAATCACATATGGTCGTGTGCATGTAGCCTTATTCATATATTTTCAGGAACAAAGGAATGACAAAACCCAGAGTTTGAAGAAAAGATGCTCCACAATTTGAAGGATACAAGAATTTACTACAACAGACATCAGGAGACCTGACAAGTCCTCTTTCCATTTCCACGTTATAAGTGTAAGACGTAAATTTGTAAGTGTGAGGAAAATATCATCAACAAAAAGAGATAGTTTAAATTCCTTATCCCTCACTTTCACACAAGAAAAGTGTGAGTGAGCTCTTACTGCCACTGCTAATACACACAAAAGAGCAAAGAGGGCAAAACTCTCTCTAGTTCCATTCTTTATTTAAATTGGTCTAGAGAGAACATTAGAAATTTGACCATGGCAGTAGAATGAGAATATAACCCAGAAATAGCCGTAAACAAGGAACCTGTAACCCCATTTACCTTCCAACTGCTAAATATAAAATTCCACCCAAGGTGGTCAAAAAACTTTTCAGCATCTAACCCTAAAGGCAGTGTAGATTCCTCTGATCTATGCATTATGTCAATTAAATTAACAGCTCTCCTGGTATTATACGGTAACCCGTCCGGGTCCAATGTGTGGGGCCAATCCCACTTGGTCCTTGTGGATGAAGGAAGGTAGCCAATTATTTAAAGGGGATCTGTCAGCAGATTTGTACCTATGAAACTGGCTGACCTGTTGCATGTGTGCTTGGCAGCTGAAGACATCTGTGTTGGTCCCATGTGCATATGTGCCTGTATTGCTGAGAACATATGCAGATGAGCCTCTAGGACCAACAGGGGAGTTGCTGTTAGTCCTAGAGGCTCAGCTCTCTCTGCAACTGCCACACACCCTCTGCATTTGATTAATATTGCCAGCGTAATAGTGATCACTACCAGGCCCTGACTTCTAAAGTCATTCAAAGTGGATAGGGTGCGGCAGCTGCTGAGAGAGCTGACAGATGCCCTTTAAAGGGGTTGTCACACTAAATATTCTAGTTTTCAAACCAGCACCTGGATCTGAATACTTTTGTAATTGCATGAAATTGAAAATTTTGCATAGCCACTGAGTTATTCAATAAAATAGCGCCACCTGCTGTTTTTTTTCCTATTTCTTTGACCTCATTTAATAGGCTGCACATGGTCAGTTTCATCCTTCAACTGCCTCCTGAGCTGTGATAGGGAGAGCTAAGACACGTCTCCTCAGCTGCAGCAGAAAAGACACTGCCCTTTGAGCTGTCAGCTTGATATAAATCAGGCAGAGCAATGAATGGGGAGATCTCTGGATGATCCATGCTGGGTACATGGCTGGTTCTAACTTTGTTAGAAAGCAATTGCCATGTACTATATGATGTCTGATTTTTATTTTTTTGTCATGGGATAACCCCTTTAAGCCAAGTGAAAATATTTAGGTAACAGTTTAGAAGAGATATACGTATTTAGTTCCCTGGCTTCTTAGGGACTAAGGTATAATAAGAATACAGCATGGAGGGGGATAGACAAGCATTGCAAAAAAGGAATTAATACTGGACACCAGTCGTGGTGGCAATTCGGATAAATGTCTTATAATATAGATAGGGGAGATCATCTGGTCCTGTTGTTTTCCTATTATGAAGTTCCTTGATAACACCTGCTACCTGTTCCTCAGAAAGTGATTAATTTAAAGAGACAGCTGCTGATGCTCAGATACAGTAGTTGTCTAACCACAAGGTTGAAAAAAAAAGGTGTGCAATAAATTATCTTTTTCAACTGGATCTATGGGAAAGCATCAAATAGTGAGTACAACTTAAAAAAATAAGAAAAATAATCATAAGAGATAGCATTAGGATCATAGATAGGGATACGTGGACCGGTGGATATCCGGATTCGAGGGGTTCGGCCGAACTTCGTTTCGAAGTTCGGTTTAAGTTCTGAACTTGGCCTGAATTTGACCCCGGACAACAAACCCCATTAAAGTCAATAGGGACCCGAACTTTGGGCCACTAAAATGGCTGTAAAAAAGTAATAAGGGCTAGAGGGCTGCAAAGGGATCCAAAGCGGGCATAAGAGCAGTATAATTTCTCTGCAAACAAATGTGGATAGGAAAATGACTTAAAATAACATAAAATACATAAAAATAAAAAATAACAATCTTGAACCAAGAGGCCTAAGTGGAGTAGGAAGTTGAGGAGGCTGTGGACGTGGTGGTGTAGGTGGAAGAGGCGGAGAAGGTGGAGAATGAAGTCAACATTATGTGTCTGTCAATTCTGTGTGTGACCTTTAGCCATTTTTGGGGGTTTGGTCGGTATATTTCTCTATGCCAATATAAGACATAATAATCTTGAGCTAGGAGGTGGAAGTCCTAGTGGAGGAGGAGGCGGACGTGGCAGTGAAGGCGGAAGATGCGGAGGAGGCGGAGGAGGTCACCAACCTTTTTTTTTGTTGTTTGTGGAGGCCCCAAAACATTGGGAAATAGCAAGATACGGACAAGTCCTGTTGGATCTATGCATGGTTAATTTTAATAAACGTGAGCTTGTCCATGTTGACTGTGGACAGGCCGATGCGCCTTTCCCTGATCACCCCCCCCTGACTTCCTAAACACACGTTCAGACAATACACTTGCTGCAGGGCAGCCCAGCACTTCCAAGGCATAAAGAGCAACCTCAGGCCATGTGCCCAATTTGGAGACCCAGAAGTTAAATGGGGCAGACACATCAGTCAGTACGTGCAGGCGTGTGGACACGTACTGTTTCACCATGTTGCTGAAGCATTGCCTCCTGCTAAGCTGGTCAGATGTTGGTGCTGGATATTGTGGCAGACAAAGCTTTTCCACATTTCGGCCATGCTAACCCTCTCTTCTGAGGTGCTGATGGTGCCCCAGCTGCATTGGCAACTCCCTCCTCCTCCATTTCCTCCTCGTGCTTTCACTGAGCCCCCACTATCTGGTGGGAATGCCATGAGGAGTGCCTTTACCAACATTTGCTTGTATCGCGCATCTTCCGTTCATGCTCCAGTGATGGAAGTAAGGACGGCACGTTGTCCTTGTAGTGGGGATCCAGCTGGGTGGCCACCCAGTAATCAGCACCAGTAAGAATGGGGGCAACTCGACGGTCATTGCGCAGGCACTGCAGTATGTAGTTGCTCAGGAGTGCCAGGTTGCCTAGAGGCAAGGACAAGCTGTCCTCGGTGGGATATGTATTGTCTGTGTCCTCTGTATCCCCCTCCAGCCATGCTCCAGTGATGCCCGTGAGCTGATTTGGGTGCCACCCTGCTATGAACGGGGATCCTCCTCATTATCATCCTCCTCATCCGTGCCCTGGCTGGACAGTTGGATACCTAGCCGCTGTTGGTGCAAGAACCCACCCTCTGAGCCACCTGTGGATGACTGGCCTGATAATCATGGGAATAATCCCTGTTCCTCTTACTCTTATGCCACATCCTCATCCATCAGCACCTAAAGTGTTTTTTCAAGGAGACATAGAAGTGGAATAGTAAGGCTGATTATGGCATCATCACCACTGGCCATATAAGTGGAGTACTCGAAACAGCACAACACAGCACACGCGTCCTGCATGGAGGCAAACTCATTGGTAGTGAAATGGTCCTGTTCCGCAGAGCAACTCACCTGTGCATGCTGCAGCTGAAACTCCACTATCGCCTGCTGCTGCTTGCACAATCTCTCCAGTATGTGTAAGGTGAAGTTCCACTTTGTGGGTACCTCACACATGAGGCGGTGAGGAGGAAGGCTGAAGTTATGCAGCAGTGCAGACAGGAGAGCAGCAGCAGGGTGACAACGCCAAAAGCACCCACAGTCAGCTCTAACTTTCTGCAGCAGCTCTGACATATTAGGGTAATTCTTCAGGAACCTCTGCACAACCAAGTTCATCACATGTACCAGGCAAGGGATGTGCGTTAAACTGACTAGGCCCAGAGCTGCTACGACATTGCACCTGTTGTCACACATCACCAGGCCGGGCTTGACGCTCAGCGGCACAAACCACTCATCGGTCTGTTCTTCCATGCCCATCCACAGCTCTTGCGCAGTGTGGGGTCTTTCCCGCAAACATATGAGTTTCAGAACAGCCTATTGTCATTTCCAATAAATTGATGGAAATAGCCCACTAGCTCACTAGCCTCACACACACGGAAGGTCCACCAATCTAGTTGATTCACCCTTCAAATTAAGCTAGTAACAATAGAAGATTGGAACACTAACTACATACGGCACACAGGATACGCTTCACAATTTATTACAACTATACTGTATATACTAAATAAAATAAAATGCACATAAAAAATTGATATAAACAATGTAAAATACAGTATTCCCAATATGCACAATGATTCGATTGATGTCTCGCAATGTCATTGGTCACCTGATACCATCAACATAGAATCAACCGCTATTTAATGTCCAGCAAATTATGCAGATACCCTAAAGTCTTTCTTCCTATTTTGTTGTTCTGCAAAAAAAAATTGTGTCAAAAAATGGCGCATAAATTGTGGATCCTACTTTAGTATTTGGCAAAATGTTCATATAGCTAAATAGCGCATGTAGCGATTATTTGAGCCGCAGTAAGAATGCACAAAGTCCACAGGTATAACAGGATGGTAGTTAGGACTTTTCTAGTGGACGAGAGTATAGCTTGCAGCAAACGGTGCGTTCATCCACTTCTAAGTTCGGCCAACCCACTTTTAAAAACACACTAGATCCGATATTTGGAAAGTGAAAATATTCACAAAATTCGCATAAAAAGGTCAATACTGAAGATATTCGCAAGGTGCGCATAAAAGTCAATACTAGTAACCCACGTTTGTGGGCTTACCTTCCTTTGTTCCTAGCTGGTTTTTTGTTTCTTGTGTTAATTATTGTGTCCGGCTACAGACCGGCGTCCCGGCTTCTGTTTCGTCAGCGTCTCAATGGTGAATCAGTTTGTCACGTGGGTTATACTCACAGTACTGATATTGCAGCGGGTTGAAGCAAATTTTGCGATGCGTCTTTTTTTTGGATATCCTCGAGGTAATTGTAGGTAACAGTGCACTGTTGTCATTTCCCACTGGCTGTGCTAAGGTTGTTGGTGCAGGTGTTGGGATGACATGATGAGGCGGAAACAGAGGAGGAAGCAGAGTAGGAGGCAATAGGAGGCACCGAGAAACATCCAGCAATCCTCTGTGGCCTTAGGACATGAGCCAAACTGCTGTCCGCCTCAGGCCCAGACGCCACTACATTTACCCAGTGGGCAGTTAGGGAGATATAACATCTGTGCCCGTACTTACTGGTCCACGTGTCAGTGGTTATGTGGACCTTGCCACTGATGGCATTGCACAGCGCACAACTGATTTTTTCTGCCACTTCTGGAAAAGTAATGGGACAGCTGCCATCATGCCGTTTTTGAAACTCTCCAACTCCACTAGAGTTGAGCGGACACCTGGATGTTCGGGTTCGACAGGTTCGGCTGAACTTCACAAAAAAGTTCGAGTTCGGGACCTGAACTTGACCCCGAACCCCATTAAAGTCAATGGGGAACCGAACTTTTGAGCACTAAAATGGCTGTGAAAATATCATGGAAAGGGCTAGAGGGCTGCAAATGGCATCAAAATGTGGTTAAGAGCATGGCAAGTGCTCTTCAAACAAATGTGGATAGGGAATTATTTTAAATATCATAAAATAGTTTAAAAAAAAAATCTTGATCTAGGAGGACGAGGTCCATATGGAGTAGGAGGTTGAGGAGGCGGTGGATGTGTGGTGTATGTGGAAGCGGTGGTGGAGGAGGAGGAGGTAACCTACACTGCTTTTTGGTTTTAAATTTAATTTTTTTTTTAAATTAGGGTACACCCGAAAACATTGGGAAATAATAACCAGTGATAACCCCCTGCAGTCGTGCTAAACACACGTTCAGACAATACACTGGCTGCAGGGCAGACCAAGCACCTCCAAGGGGTAAAGGGCAAGCTCTGGCCATGTGCCCCAATTTGGAGACCCAGAAGTTGCAGGGGCTGACCCCAGTCAGTCAGGTTCGTGTAGGCGTGTGCACACTTACTGCCCCACCATGTTGCACGTCCCCGTGATTTTCACGATCCAATTTGATATCTGCTCTATCAACTTTCGATGTTCTTTTTATGCGCCTACCATGGTGATCACGGGTGGCAGGGAATCAGTGTTCCAGGCCGGAGAGGGAGCCTGAGAAAAGGATACCACATTGCAAGGGAGGTCAATGGATAAAATTAAATGTAATCGAGCGGAAATGTAGACAAAGTATTGAAGCATAAGCTTCCAAGTTAAAGAGGGAGCGCGCGGCAATTACCCACTCCTGACTTGGGGAGGTAGTGACGATAAATAACAATACAGGACCTCTTAAGATGCCCTGTTATTGGAATGATTAATAAAAAATTATAGGAATTCACTGTGGTATTTTGATTTGTAAACGTTAGCCAGGAGAGGCCCTGCTGCCGCTTTGTTGACTCTAGCTAACTTCTGCCTGATCGCACGTCCCTGTGACATCCACCATCCATTTGGATATCTTCTCTATCAACTTTCGATGTTCTTTTCTGAGCCTACCATGTTGATCACGGTAATCGGCGAATCAGGGTTCCACACCGGAGAGGGAGCGTGAGAAAGATAGACCGCATCCAATTTTTGGGGGATTGGGCGAAATACGGGAAAAGTTATGAGGCGCAAATGTGGGACAACTTTTTTAAAATTGAAGAAAATCACAGAAACAAGATAATAATGCACTTAGTAAGTAGATGCAAGCATTATAAATGGACAAAGTCCTCGCTCTGATATGATAATATCTGACACACTTAGTCAATATATTTTGATCAAAAAACACATCTAGCCCGCCTACCAAGCACCAAGGTGGTCTCAGGTCAGGCGGGTCCCTACGCTAAACCTACCTAAGCCATTGGGCTTCTATGTTTTAGTGAGCGTAGACGCCGCACATAATGTGTTGCTGCTCCTAGGCACCTCCATGTGCATCAAGCAACACCAATGGAGGAGGAGCAAGCACACCTATATGTACCACCTAATCAAGGCGCTCTATTGGATAGGAAGGGCAAAAGTGCAAAGGAATGCTACTCCCAAGATAAATAGGTGCGCATTCACACTTGAAGGTGCCACTCCCTCAAGCAAATACTACAAGGACAAAAAAAAAATCACAGAAAAAACTGAGATAAAAACATCCTGCACGGTAGATATATACAAATCTGCGGATGTGACTGGCCATACCATTGAAGAAAATCACAGAAACAAGATAATAATGCATTTAGTAAAGTAGATGCAAGCATATATATGGACAAAGTCTCACTCTGATAAGATAAAATCTGAGACACTTAGCCAATATTATTTTTGATCAAAACACATCTGAGCCCGCCTACCAAGCGCCAAGGTGGTCTCAGGTCGCTTTGATTTTCTTCAATGGTATGGCCAGTGACATCCGCAGATTTGTATATCATACCGTGCAGGATGTTTTTATCTTAGTTTTTTCTGTGATTTTTTTGTCTATGTAACTTTTTAAAATTTAATCATTGAACGAAAAGAGGTGGCCGCGCATCAATTAAAGAAGAATTTCAGAAATATTATTCCCTGTCACCTATGCAGAGCAGGGTTTTTTTTTCACGTCCAAAATTGTAAAATGTCAAACCAAGAATGTAACTGAAAAATTACAGAAATTTATTAACGCTGTCTACTTCGTAAGCAGGGGTCTATGACAGAAAAAAATTGTTTATTGTCACCCGAAATGTAAAAGAAAAATTATTGAAATTTATTAAGCTGTCAACTAGGTAGAGTAAGGGTATACTACACCCAAAAATTTGTGAATTTCAACAGAAAATGTAAAAGACAAATTTTTTTTTTTTTTTACCTTACTACTAGGTATAGCAGTGGTACATCAAACCCAAAAATTTGCGAATTTCACCTGAAAAATTAAACTGACAAAGTAGTGAAATGACATCAAATAAATACGTACAAATAAAAAATAAATGTATTATGAGGTGGCGTTCCATATGGAGTAGGAGTTTGAGGAGGCTGTGGACATAGCGGTGTAGGTGAAGCGGCGTGGAGGAGGACGAGGTAGCCAACACTGGTTTTTGGTTTTAATTTTTAATTTTATTTTTTAATTAGGTACACTCCAAAGAGTGTGAAATATCCAAAATACAAGAATGAGCAATTGCGCTGCAGTATAAAAATGTCAGGTTAAGGCCGGTATACATGTCTATTCTGCACAAGGTACGGACAAGTCCTGTAGGATCCATGCCTGGTTCATTTTAATGAACGTGAGCTTGTCCACATTGGCTGTGGACAGGCGGCTGCGTTTGTCTGTGATGACGCCCCCTGCCGTGTTAAACACACGTTCAGATAATACACTGCTGCAGGGCAGGCCAGCACCTCCAAGGCATAAAGGGCAAGCTCAGCCATGTGCCCAATTTGGAGACCCAGAAGTTGAAGGGCAGACCCATCATTCAGTACGTGTAGGCGATGTGCACACATACTGCGCCACCATGTTGGTGAAATGCTGCCTCCTTCTAAGACGTTCCATATCAGCTGGTGTGCTGGTTGTTGTGGCGTGCTGACAAAGCTTTTCCACATCTCGGCCATGCTAACCCTGCTTCTGAGGTGCTGGGCGGTACCCCCCCTGCCTCTTGCCCTTGTGCTTCCACTGTGCCCCCGCTGTCAGGTGGGAATGCCACCAGCAGCGTGTCTACAGCGTGCACTTTGTACTCGCGCATCTACGATCACGCTCGCAGTGACGGAATTAAGGAAGGTACGTTGTCCTTGTAACGGGGATCTCAGCAGCGTGGCCACCCAGTAATTAGCTCAAAGTTAGAATGTGAGCAACTCGGCGGTCGTTGCGGAGATACTGCAGCACGTAATCGCTCATGTGTGCCAGGCTGCCCAGAGGCAACGAAAAGCTGTCCTCTGTGGGAGGTGTATCGTCTGTGTCCTCTGTATCCCCCCAGCCACGCACCAGTGATGGCCATGAGATGGTCTGGGTGCCACCCTGCTGTGAACATGGTTCCTCCTCCTCCATCTCCTCCTCCTCATACTCCACCTCGTCATCCTCCAGAAACCGTGCCCTGGCTGGACAATGTGTACCTGGCGTTTGTGGGTGCAGGAACCCACCTCGGAGCCACTTGTGAATGACTGGCCGAAACCCTACAAATAATCCCTCTTCCTCCTCCTCCTCTGCCACTTCCTCTTCCATCATCGCCAGCAGCGTTTTTTCAAGGAGGCATAGAAGGTGGCATAGTGACGTGAGAACAGCGTTATCGGCACTAGCTATGTTAGTGGAGTACTTGAAACAGCGCAACAAGAACACAGGTCTCGCATGGAGGCCCAGTCATTGGTGGTGAATTGGTGCTGTTCCGCAGAACACTCACCTGTGCGTGCTGCAGCTGAAACTCCACTATCGCCTGCTGCTGCTCGCACAGTCTGGCCAGCATATGCAAGGTGGAGTTCTACCTTGTGGGCACGTCGCATATGAGGCAATGAGCGGGAAGGCCGAAGTTACGCTGTAGTGCTGACAGGGCGAGCAGCAGCAGGGTGAGAACGCCAAAAGCGCGCACAGACCGGCCCACACTTTATGCAGCAGCTCTGACATATCAGGGTAATTTTTAAGGAATCTCTGCACCACCAAATTCAGCACATGCGCCAGGCAAGGGATGTGTGTCAAACCGGCTAGTCCCAGAGCTGCTACGAGATTTCGCCCATTATCGCACACCAACAGGCCGGCTTGAGCTCACTGGCACCAACCACTCATCGGTCTGTTGTTCAAGGCCCGTCCACAGCTCCTGCGCTGTGTGGGGTTTGTCCCCCAAACAGATGCGTTTTAAAACTGCCTGCTGTCGTTTACCCCTGGATGTGCTGAAGTTGGTGGTGAAGGTGTTACGCTGACCGGATGAGGAGCCGGTAGAGGATGAGGAAGCAGAGTAGGAGTAGGAAGAAACAGGAGGCAAACTGAAGCGCCCTGCAATCCTCGGTGGTGGAAGGACATGCGCCAAACTGCTATCCGCCTCAGGCCCAGCCGCCACTGCATTTACCCAGTGTGCTGTTATGGACATATATAACGTCCCTAACCGTGCTTACTGGTCCACGTATCCGTAGTGAGGTGCACCTTGCCACAGATGGCGTTGCGCAGTGCACACCTGATTTTGTCCCCCACTTGGTTTTGCAGGGAAGGGTACATGAGGAGAGGTAAGTAAAGGGGTAGATTACTCAGTGTGAGAGGCAGAGCAATGTTGGGAGTTGTAGTTATTTAACTGGGACTGTATGTTAGGGCTGAAGGGAGGGAAGTTATTAACATGGACAGTGGAGTGGAGTTATGTTATTTACATGGGACTGAAAGTTGAGGGGGTGATGTTATTTACATGGAAATGCATGTTGGATTTGTCTGTATGGTGGAGGGGCTGAGGAATTATAATTTCTAAGGACACTAAACGAAGAAATATAACTACAGGGGACACTGAGTTATGCAGACGGATCCGTACTGAACGGATACCAACGTTTGCATTATAGGTGCGGATCCGTCTGTGAAGATACCAGACGGATCCGCACCTAAACGCAGGTGTAAGTCAGGACAAATCCAACGTTTGCATTATAGGTGTGGCTCCGCATCGTCAGGCGGACATCAAAACGCTGCAAACAGCGTTTTGGTGTCTGCCTCCAGAGCGGAATGGAGGCTGAACGGAGGCAAACTGATGCATTCTGAATGGATCCTTAGCCATTCAGAATGCATTGGGGCTAAACTGATCCGTTTTGGGCCACTTGTGAGAGCCCTGAAACGGATCTCACAAGCGGACCCAGAAACGCCAGTGTGAAAGTAGCCTTAACCTCTTCAGGACAGAGGGCGTACAGGTACGCCCTTATGTCCTGGTACTTAAGGACACAGGGCGTACCTGTACGCCCTTAGTATTTCCGATCACCACCGCGCGGCGGGCAGTGATCGGAAGCCGGTGCCTGCTCAAATCATTGAGCAGGCACCTCGGCTAAATGCACGGGGTCAGCCATGTCAGCGATCGCCACAAACCGCAGGTCAATTCAGACCTGCGGTTTGCGGCTTTTTATTGTGCGGGCGGCGGTGGTGCCAACGGGTCCTCGTGGGGCTGTGGGGGGGGGGGGGACCCAATGGCATGGAAGGCAGCGCGATGCCTTCCTGAGGCATCTGCTCTGCCTTCCGGTGACGAGCCGGTGAGATCCAGCCCCCTGGATCTCACAGGTCGGAAGCTGTATGAGTAATACTCACTGTATTACTCATACAGACAATGCATTCCAATGCAGAAGTATTGGAATGCATTGTAAAGGATCAGACCTCCAAAAGTTCAAGTCTCAAAGTGGGACAAAAAATTAAGCGAAAAAAAAAGTTGAAAAAATAAAGTTTCCCCCCCCCAAAAAAATTAAAAGTTTCAAGTAAAAATAAACAAAAACGTCATTTTCCCCAAATAAAGTAAAAAAAATAGGTAAAAAGTAGGGGGGGGGGGGGAAATAGACATATTAGGTATCGCCGCGTGTGTATCGACCAGCTCTATAAACATATCACATGACCTAACCCCTCAGATAAAAAGTAAAAAAGTTAAAACTGTGCTAAATAAACAATTTTTTTTGTCACCTTACATCACAAAAAGTACAACAACAAGCGATCAAAAAGGCGTACGCCCACCAAAATAGCACCAATCTAACCGTAACCTCATCCCACAAAAAATGAGCCCCCTACCTGAGACAATCGCCCAAAAAATAAAAAAAACTATGGTTTAAAATATGGAGACACTAAAACATCATTTTTTTTGTTTTAAAAAAGCTGTTATTGTGTAAAACTTACATAAAAAAAAAAAAGTAAAAAAAATAGGGGTGAAAAAATAGACATATTTGGTATCGCTGCGTCCGTATTGAACAACTCTATAAAAATATCACATGAACTAACTCCTCAGATGAACACTGTAAAAAATAAAATATTAAAACTGTGCTAAATAAACAATTTTTTGTCACCTTACATCACAAAAAGTGTAATAGCAAGTGATAAAAAAGTCATATGCACCCCAAAATAGTGCCAATCAAACCGTCATCTCATCCCGCAAAAAATGAGACCCTACCAAAGATAATCTCCCAAAAACTGAAAAAACTATGGCTCTCAGACTATGGAGACACTAAAACATGTTTTTTTTTTGTTTCAAAAATGAAATCATTGTGTAAAACTCACATAAATAAAAAAAAAATTATATACATATTAGGTATCGCCGCGTCCGTGACAACCTGCTCTATAAAAATACCACATGATCTAACCTGTCAGTTAATGTTGTAAATAAAAAAAAAAAAACTGTGCCAAAACAGCTATTTCTTATCTTACTTTCTTACCTTGCCTCACAAAAAGTGTAATATAGAGCAACCAAAAATCATATGTACCCTAAACTAGTACCAACAAAACTTCCACCCTATCCCGTAGTTTCTAAAATGGATTCACTTTTTTGGAGTTTCTACTTTAGGGGTGCATCAGGGGGGCTTTAAATGGGACATGGTATCAAAAAAAACAGTCCAGCAAAATCTGCCTTCCAAAAACCGTATGCCATTCCTTTCCTTCTGCCTCCTGCCGTGTGCCCGTACAGCAGTTTACGACCACATATGGGGTGTTTCTGTAAACTACAGAATCAGGGCCATAAATATGGAGTTTTGTTTGGCTGTTAACCCTTGCTTTGTAACTGGAAAAAAAATATTAAAATGGAAAATCTGCCAAAAAAGTTAAATTTTGAAATTGTATCTCTATTTTCCATTAATTCTTGTGGAACACCTAAAGGGTTAACAACGTTTGTAAAATCCGTTTTGAATACCGTGAGGGGTGTAGTTTCTAGAATGGGGTCATTTTTGGGTGGTTTCTATTATGTAAGCCTCACAAAGTGACTTCAGACCTGAACTGGTCCTTTAAAAAGTTGGTTTTTGAAAATTTCTGAGAAATTTCAAGATTTACTTCTAAACTTCTAAGCCTTGTAACGTCCCCCAAAAATAAAAAGTCATTCCCAAAATGATCCTAACATGAAGTAGACATATTGTTGTGCTTTTTCATAAGTGTAAACAGTTATATCTACTTATTTTAGTTATAATGGGTATCCATTGCCTTTAAGAGCAATGTTGATTTATATTCACTGTTTTGTATGGATTTTCATGTAGGCCAAAGTAAGTCCATGAGAACATTACTGTGCTGTTCAAAAGCTAGTGTTATAGTAACAATATATTATACATTTAGAAAGTTAGAAGACACACCGCACCTGCAGATTCTGAGGCTTCATTGTTTTTCTTATCTGAACATGAATTCCACAGTATGAGAATTGTCTAGATGTTCCTCAAAGTATATATTCATGTATCAAAGTTTGTCCCTCGGCCCTGAGACAAGGCCTCCATATGTCAGTGGTGTGAAGTATTGAAAATATCAGGCATATATGAGTTAACCCTTAATGGTATGATGCCTATTGCTTATACAACAGTGCCACCTAGATATGAGCAGTTAATACTACATCAGTAGCAAAAGTGCATTCTGGGTAGTATTATGACGTCATGCTCCTTATCAATGCACACACCCATCCAACAATGATTGGAAAGTTCCAAACTCGGAGGGCGTGTTCATCTGATAAGTTTTGGGTTAAGAAACCAGTTACCAGGAGAAAAAAAAAAAAAGGGAGAAAGAAAACAAACAAAGAAACATTTGGATTATAGATCTCTGGAGAATCATTTGGATTATCGGGAAAAACTCTTGAGAGCTGGCTGCCCCAAGACTCTGCACATCACTTGATCCTTGGGTAATGTATATTTTTGTTTTATGTAGTATTGATCTAAATTAATTGGCTTGATACTTAGTCAGATACCCGCTCATTTGCGGACATGTAACGTTAGTTGCTACATCAGTATTCTCTCTTATTTCAGTTACGATGCATATAACTGAATAAAGGGGATAATATTGGAGAAACTCTCTGTTGGGAATCTTAATATTCCCTAGTTTGATATCAAGCCAATAATCTATAAGTTTTGTTGCAATACTACCATTATCTGAGTTTGGTCATCAATTTTGGGCGGAGCAAGGGCTCGTATCTGTCATCTTCTTGATTGAGTTTTCCACATAATCCATTGATTGTATATCTCTCACAAATTTAAAGCTGTATTGCATAATATTCCTGTGTTGGTTGAGTATTGTTTTGTTGGCACCATGTAGTGGTGAATTCTGGGTACTGCATATCATTGTATATTATTGAAATTTATGTTGATAAATTTTTGATTGTATATTAAACTATTAAGTCCAGCAAGAATGATATCAATATTCAATCGAATCAGAGTAATAGTGTAGAAATCATAAAGTCCAGCAAAGGTACCCTGTTAAATCATAGGATGTCTAAATTTAATGAGAAATATAGACATAAACATAAACAAAACTCTACACAAACAATCCGAGGGGAGAGGCCAGGATACAGTCAGATGCACTGGGTAAGTGGTGGGGAATTAAATCCCTAGCACTGATACCCTAAGCTGGTCCTCTGCCCAGGGACGTCTCCTGGTGGTGGGGACGCCCTGTCCACGTACCTAATCTCGACCTCCTATCTGTCCCTGGTAAAGTGACGAGTGGAGAGAGATAGGTATACAGTGGTACCCTAGCGGATGACTAGCACAGCACCAAAAAGAATGAAAGGTGTCCACTGTATAATGCCCTCGTGACCAATCGCCAGGAGGTACAGGGTACAACTAGAGGATAAAAAACACAAACAGACACACGCACATATAAACACAAATAACAAAAGATGACCTACAACCCCGACGCGTTTCACCCACAGCAGTGGGATCATCAGGGGTGATACAGGGTAGGTATAGTGAGGACTGGAAGCCCGTGACAATAACTATAGCAGGCCCAGACCGATGATAAATGCGTGAATAAATGCGTTGACAGATATATACGTATATCGCAACAACAGACCCAAATTAATAAATAAATGGTTGCCACATGGCAAATTACATACGGTCACTCGGCGGCACAATTGGTGACGTCAGCCGACTAGATGCAAGGTACAAATCTATATAAAGAAGCAAGGATGAAAACATAAACAACAGAGAAGGAAATACACGCGTAGCGTTAGGGAAATAAACAAGAAGTAAGTACCTGAGATTAACGAGGGCTCAGGGTCACATAGGGATAAATTGTGAAGAGGCTCGTGGAGGGGCATAAAGGATAATCACCCCCAACCTACCTAGCTGTAAAAAACATACAGGATGAGCATATATTGTTCCCTAAATGCATGACCCTCGCCCATAGCAAGTAGAACCAGAGAAAGAGGCTGTTATGTAAATACCTGATAAGCACTCCAGGGGTAAGGTAGGACAATACCACAGTTCAAAACTCCATAGACATAGGGCTACCCGCCAGATGATGCCTAGAAAGCATACAGTTCTGGAATTTAACTCAGGAAATAAGCCATAAGGATTAAGTGATGGAAATAGTTAACAGGTACTTACATGGTGCCGCCGTCAGTGTGAGGAGATGGGTCTGAGGCGTTAAGAATGTAAACCCCCGCCCTTTAAATACCTTATACGCCCATTCAGTAGGGAAGAGCAATTAGCAGAGGGGATGGACGGCTGCTGGATAACCGGCGTGATTCGGGCGTTCCAGAGTGGAACGCACGCCAGGGTGTGTCCACACACAACGTGAGCCGGACGGAAATCCGGTGTATACAGTGCAGACAAGCCCAATCCTATGTAGCTGGCGTGCGGCGTGCGTGCCAGCTTGGAACGCACGCCGAAAGAGGAGCAGCTGGGCTAAGACCGGACCGGATGTCCGGTGTGTGGAACGCATGTCAACGATCCCTCCGATTGGCAAGAAATATGTTAACCCTAAGTGAGCTTGGATAGCATTATGTAGATAAAGAAAAATTAAAAATTAAATAATAAAGATTAACCCTGGCCACATGTGGGGTACATACCAGAGAGGGTAATCATGGAAAAACGGGCAAAGGAAAAAATGGATCAGGAAAGGGAGAAAAAATGGATCTGTGCCAGAAATGATAAAGATAGACTAATGAATATGTGAATACATATCCTCAGATGCAGAAGTAGGGCTACCTTGATGATGACAAGGACGTCCTCTAGAGGGTGTGAAACGATTGCAAGGCCACACCAAACAGTTACATTCGGGTACTTCACGTACCCAGGCTACGTAACAGGGAATACATGATATTTTTTACTGAGGCCACAGGTGCTGAGGGACAGCCCGGATGCAGGGAGGATCCCGCACCGAGGCCAGGGCAGCAGGGAAGCAGGAAGAATACAATATATATGAGTATATATGGGAATGGATGTAGGTGGGCATACATAAAAAGTTGATAATTAGAGAAAACAAGAAAAAGTCAGACGCTCATTGAGTCCACGAGGTGATTGAGAGTGGAACCTGTGAATCCACTCACTCTCCTTCTGTAAAATACGTCTGTCCAAGTCACCTCCTCTTGGGGAGGGGGGTATCAATTCAAGAACCGTGAACCGGAGACATGAGGGATCACCACCATGACAGTCATTTACGTGAGTGGCCACAGGTGTTGGCTCCTTCTTGATGACATCATTAACATGTTCCAGGATTCTTCTCCTAAACTCCCGTATCGTTTTTCCCACGTAATCCATGGGACATGGGCACTGGCACAGGTAGACTAACCCCTTAGACAGGCAGTTGGTGAAGTGATCTATACACCTGTTATAAGGATAACATCAAGTCCTGGTGGGAGATTAAATCCCTTGAAAGTTATCTTGAGCATAAAATTGTACCACGGGGACTCCGGATACATATACGACCTGCCGATAGAATCTCCTCACCAGGTTTCTTGGTCAGATGGGAAGAGACTCTGACTCAGAATTCTCTGTCTCTTATGACACTACTATTAGACGAAGAGAAACTCTTGTTTGAGAGCTCTTCTAAGAAATTGAAGGAACAAATCGACACGGCTCTCAAACTTAAGGAAGATCCAGAATTCACTAGAAGGGAGGCGTCTTTACAATCAGCTGTAGATAGGTTCCAGGTGCTCATTAAAGAATGCAAACACAGACAATTTGTGAGAGACCTGGGCGATTTTAGGGAGAATCGGGCATACACAACTGTACAGAGTCAGGTATCTGGGTCTGAACCGTCATCATCAGACGCAGATACTTCTGACACCGATTCTTACTCGAAATCACGTTACGCGTCCTCTAACCGTGGTCGCCCTGACTTTAGACGACAGGGCGGTCGGGGATGGTCAAGACAGGGTGGTTATCGAGGCAAGGGAAGAGGCTACCGGGGTTCCCCCGTCTATCAGCCTCCCCCGCCCTCCGGCTCCTTTCCAAATGTCATACCCCAACAGCCGCCCTTTTCCGCTTCCGCTTCCTCTGCCTCCTCTTCGTCCTCTTTTTTAGAGAAAGGGGGGATCCCCTATCAGCTTCGGGATCGCAATCGGTAGGTCATGGACCCACGGATGATCTTCAAATTATCAACCTCTCTGCCCGGACTCTTCGCCCTGAGGAGATGGGGGTCCTTAGGCTGGGACTGTCGTTTGTACCTACTACGGACTTCAGCCTCTTCACCTGGACTAAGGACCTCCATCTCTTCTGTAGAAGGCTCAAATGGCATAAGTTCTTTAAAAACTCCAACAGAGACACATGCCGAAGATTGGGTCTTGATGAGGCTGACTATGGGGACTTGCAGGATCTCGTTGATCTCAACAGTGAACATAATAGAACCCCTGGCATAGGCCCATTTACCAAGCTACGGCCCAAAAGCAGTAGAATGCCACCTCCGTCGAGTTCCGAACATATCGACATATTCCTTCAGTTGGTTACACGAGATCTTGATCAACTGGGATATGTGAGACCTAAGTCCTTTAATTTATCGGTTGCAGAGATGCAGGCACTAAGGTCACTTGAGAAGGACGACACAATTGTGATCAAGCCTTCCGATAAGGGTGGCAATCTTGTTATCCTGGACTTCTTGATGTACAAAAACATGTGCCTGGATCTTCTAAAGGACAGAGAGGGTTATGAGATTTTACAGACCAACCCGACTGTATTGTACCTGGGGGAACTTAAGAATATCTTGTGCAAGGGCGTACATAATAAGGTCATCAGCGCCGCAGAATATGCCTTTTTACTACCGGCGAAACCACTAGTGGCTACATTTTATGGCCTCCCTAAAGTACATAAGGGTACGTCTCCCCTCAAAGGTCGTCCGATAGTTTCAGGCGTTAATTCTCTGACTCAGAATTGCGGTATTTATCTGGACCAGATTCTGGGGGAGTTCGTCGTGTCCCTCCCTGCCTACACGAGGGACACGATGGACTTCCTCAATAAAATCAATACCTTGAATCTGGATCCAGACTGCATACTTGGTAGCATTGACGTCGAAGCCCTTTATAGCTCCATACCACATGAGCAGGGTCTCAGAGCGGTTGACCATTACCTTAGAACCAGGGGGACTCATTGTTTTCCGCACAATGCCTTCATCCTTGAGCTTTTGAGGTTCACCCTTAATCACAACTTCTTTTTATTCGATGCACGGTTCTACCACCAGCTCAGGGGGATGGCGATGGGCAGCCCGTGTGCCCCGTCCTACGCCAATCTCTTCCTGGGCTGGTGGGAGGACACCCACGTGTTTCCGGACCACGTCGTCTGGTGGGTGGATCACGTCCAATTTTGGACCAGATATATAGACGATGTGTTTATTGTCTGGAAGGGTGATCCTCTTAGCTTTAGACGGTTTGTCTTGGATTTAAATCATAACCAGGTGGGTCTCAAGTTCACCAGTGAATGGGACTATGAGTCTATCACCTTCCTCGATGTGAGGGTTACGAAGGTGGGCGACAGTTTATCAACTAATATCTATCGGAAAAACACTGCTACCAATTCCCTGCTCCATTGGAGCAGCTATCATCCCGCCCCCCTTAGACGAGGTATACCCAAAGGTCAATACCCTAGGGTTAGGAGAAACTGTTCTAATGATTCATCCTTTTTTCATGAGGCTGGGAGGCTACAGGATAGGTTTCTGGCAAGGGGTTACCCTAGAGGAGTACTTCGGGAGGCGTTCCAGAGTGCATCAACTAGATCGCGGACTGAACTCTTAGTTCCGAGAATGAGAACCGATGACGGTCCTCAACCGGCACGGATCATCGCAAATTTTGACTCCGCTAACCATGAAACTAGGGAAGTCCTGAACAAGTACTGGCCGATACTACATATGGACGCTGACCTTTCGGACATCATCAGCAAACACCCCTCTGTCTCTTATAGATGGGGCAGGAGCCTTAGGGACCGCCTGGTTCGGAGCCATTTTTCACCACCCCTGAAGAGTGGCTCCTGGCTTGATTGGAAACCCATGGGTGTTTTCAAATGTGGTCGATGTAAGGCTTGCCAATATGTCTTGACCACTAAGTCAATCACCTGCTCGGCCACAGGCCACGTGTTTCAGGTCCGGGACTTCACCAACTGCCTGTCTAAGGGGTTAGTCTACCTGTGCCAGTGCCCATGTCCCATGGATTACGTGGGAAAAACGATACGGGAGTTTAGGAGAAGAATCCTGGAACATGTTAATGATGTCATCAAGAAGGAGCCAACACCTGTGGCCACTCACGTAAATGACTGTCATGGTGGTGATCCCTCATGTCTCCGGTTCACGGTTCTTGAATTGATACCCCCCTCCCCAAGAGGAGGTGACTTGGACAGACGTATTTTACAGAAGGAGAGTGAGTGGATTCACAGGTTCCACTCTCAATCACCTCGTGGACTCAATGAGCGTCTGACTTTTTCTTGTTTTCTCTAATTATCAACTTTTTATGTATGCCCACCTACATCCATTCCCATATATACTCATATATATTGTATTCTTCCTGCTTCCCTGCTGCCCTGGCCTCGGTGCGGGATCCTCCCTGCATCCGGGCTGTCCCTCAGCACCTGTGGCCTCAGTAAAAAATATCATGTATTCCCTGTTACGTAGCCTGGGTACGTGAAGTACCCGAATGTAACTGTTTGGTGTGGCCTTGCATCGTTTCACACCCTCTAGAGGACGTCCTTGTCATCATCAAGGTAGCCCTACTTCTGCATCTGAGGATATGTATTCACATATTCATTAGTCTATCTTTATCATTTCTGGCACAGATCCATTTTTTCTCCCTTTCCTGATCCATTTTTTCCTTTGCCCGTTTTTCCATGATTACCCTCTCTGGTATGTACCCCACATGTGGCCAGGGTTAATCTTTATTATTTAATTTTTAATTTTTCTTTATCTACATAATGCTATCCAAGCTCACTTAGGGTTAACATATTTCTTGCCAATCGGAGGGATCGTTGACATGCGTTCCACACACCGGACATCCGGTCCGGTCTTAGCCCAGCTGCTCCTCTTTCGGCGTGCGTTCCAAGCTGGCACGCACGCCGCACGCCAGCTACATAGGATTGGGCTTGTCTGCACTGTATACACCGGATTTCCGTCCGGCTCACGTTGTGTGTGGACGCACCCTGGCGTGCGTTCCACTCTGGAACGCCCGAATCACGCCGGTTATCCAGCAGCCGTCCTTCCCCTCTGCTAATTGCTCTTCCCTACTGAATGGGCGTATAAGGTATTTAAAGGGCGGGGGTTTACATTCTTAACGCCTCAGACCCATCTCCTCACACTGACGGCGGCACCATGTAAGTACCTGTTAACTATTTCCATCACTTAATCCTTATGGCTTATTTCCTGAGTTAAATTCCAGAACTGTATGCTTTCTAGGCATCATCTGGCGGGTAGCCCTATGTCTATGGAGTTTTGAACTGTGGTAT
This sequence comes from Bufo bufo, assembly GCF_905171765.1. Lineage (NCBI taxonomy): Eukaryota > Metazoa > Chordata > Amphibia > Anura > Bufonidae > Bufo > Bufo bufo. The sequence continues at coordinate 149,862,044 of NC_053390.1, read as the reverse complement.
TGTCCTACCTTACCCCTGGAGTGCTTATCAGGTATTTACATAACAGCCTCTTTCTCTGGTTCTACTTGCTATGGGCGAGGGTCATGCATTTAGGGAACAATATATGCTCATCCTGTATGTTTTTTACAGCTAGGTAGGTTGGGGGTGATTATCCTTTATGCCCCTCCACGAGCCTCTTCACAATTTATCCCTATGTGACCCTGAGCCCTCGTTAATCTCAGGTACTTACTTCTTGTTTATTTCCCTAACGCTACGCGTGTATTTCCTTCTCTGTTGTTTATGTTTTCATCCTTGCTTCTTTATATAGATTTGTACCTTGCATCTAGTCGGCTGACGTCACCAATTGTGCCTCCGAGTGACCGTATGTAATTTGCCATGTGGCAACCATTTATTTATTAATTTGGGTCTGTTGTTGCGATATACGTATATATCTGTCAACGCATTTATTCACGCATTTATCATCGGTCTGGGCCTGCTATAGTTATTGTCACGGGCTTCCAGTCCTCACTATACCTACCCTGTATCACCCCCTGATGATCCCACTGCTGTGGGTGAAACGCGTCGGGGTTGTAGGTCATCTTTTGTTATTTGTGTTTATATGTGCGTGTGTCTGTTTGTGTTTTTTATCCTCTAGTTGTACCCTGTACCTCCTGGCGATTGGTCACGAGGGCATTATACAGTGGACACCTTTCATTCTTTTTGGTGCTGTGCTAGTCATCCGCTAGGGTACCACTGTATACCTATCTCTCTCCACTCGTCACTTTACCAGGGACAGTTAGGAGGTCGAGATTAGGTACGTGGACAGGGCGTCCCCACCACCAGGAGACGTCCCTGGGCAGAGGACCAGCTTAGGGTATCAGTGCTAGGGATTTAATTCCCCACCACTTACCCAGTGCATCTGACTGTATCCTGGCCTCTCCCCTCGGATTGTTTGTGTAGAGTTTTGTTTATGTTTATGTCTATATTTCTCATTAAATTTAGTCATCCTATGATTTAACAGGGTACCTTTGCTGGACTTTATATATTAAACTATTGTATAATAAACCATTTATATTTTTGAATAGACGCTTGTACCCTGTTTTACTTATTGCACAAAATAATCAGGTTCTTGATCGAACTCTTGAGATGATTATGTCCATCTCACGGGTCAATATCGTTTGCATAATTTTTCTTTTGATCCGTTAATTTTTTTTATCTTTATATAAAGCATTTTCTTTATATACCCGACAATATGGGGAATGTAAAGTAATAACTATTTCTGTAGGTATTACTATGTACACTGCCCAAAAAAATAAAGGGAACACACAAATAACACATCCTAGATCTGAATTAATTAAATATTCTTCTGAAATACTTTGTTCTTTACATAGTTGAATGTGCTGACAACAAAATCACACAAAAAAAAATAAATGTCATCCTATGATTTAACAGGGTACCTTTGCTGGACTTTATATATTAAACTATTGTATAATAAACCATTTATATTTTTGAATAGACGCTTGTACCCTGTTTTACTTATTGCACAAAATAATCAGGTTCTTGATCGAACTCTTGAGATGATTATGTCCATCTCACGGGTCAATATCGTTTGCATAATTTTTCTTTTGATCCGTTAAATTTTTTTATCTTTATATAAAGCATTTTCTTTATATACCCGACAATATGGGGAATGTAAAGTAATAACTATTTCTGTAGGTATTACTATGTACACTGCCCAAAAAAATAAAGGGAACACACAAATAACACATCCTAGATCTGAATTAATTAAATATTCTTCTGAAATACTTTGTTCTTTACATAGTTGAATGTGCTGACAACAAAATCACACAAAAAAAAAAAAAAATGGAAATCAGATTTTTTAACCCATGGAGGTCTGGATTTGGAGTCACCCTCAGAATTAAAGTGGAAAAACACACTACAGGCTAATCCAACTTTGATGTAATGTCCTTAAAACAAGTCAAAATGAGGCTCAGTAGTGTGTGTGGCCTCCACGTGCCTGTATGACCTCCCTACAACGCCTGTGCATGCTCCTGATGAGGTGGCAGACGGTCTCCGGAGGGATCTCCTCCCAGACCTGGACTAAAGCATCTGCCAACTCCTGGACAGTCTGTGGTGCAACGTGACGTTGGTGGATAGAGCGAGACATGATGTCCCAGATGTGCTCAATTGGATTCAGGTCTGGGGAACGGGCGGGCCAGTCCATAGCATCAATGCCTTCGTCTTGCAGGAACTGCTGACACACTCCAGCCACATGAGGTCTAGCATTGTCTTGCATTAGGAGGAACCCAGGGCCAACCGCACCAGCATATGGTCTCACAAGGGGTCTGAGGATCTCATCTCGGTACCTAATGGCAGTCAGGCTACTTCTGGCGAGCACATGGAGGGCTGTGCGGCCCTCCAAAGAAATGCCACCCCACACCATTACTGACCCAATACCAAACCGGTCATGCTGGAGGATGTTCTCCACGGCGTCTCCAGACTCTGTCACGTCTGTCACATGTGCTCAGTGTGAACCTGCTTTCATCTGTGAAGAGCACAGGGCGCCAGTGGCGAATTTGCCAATCTTTGTGTTTTCTGGCAAATGCCAAACGTCCTGCACGGTGTTGGGCTGTAAGCACAACCCCCACCTGTGGACGTCGGGCCCTCATATCACCCTCATGGAGTCTGTTTCTGACCGTTTGAGCAGACACATGCACATTTGTGGCCTGCTGTAGGTCATTTTGGAGGGCTCTGGCAGTGCTCCTCCTGTTCCTCCTTGCACAAAGGCGGAGGTAGCGGTCCTGCTGCTGGGTTGTTGCCCTCCTACGGCCTCCTCCACGTCTCCTGATGTACTGGCCTGTCTCCTGGTAGCGCCTCCATGCTCTGGACACTACGCTGACAGACACAGCAAACCTTCTTGCCACAGCTCGAATTGATGTGCCATCCTGTATAAGCTGCACTACCTGAGCCACTTGTGTGGGTTGTAGACTCCGTCTCATGCTACCACTAGAGTGAAAGCACCGCCAGCCTTCAAACGTGACCAAAACATCAGCCAGGAAGCATAGGAACTGAGAAGTGGTCCTGTGGTCACCACATGCAGAACCACTCCTTTATTGGGGGTGTCTTGCTAATTGCCTATAATTTCCACCTGTTGTCTATCCCATTTGCACAACAGCATGTGAAATTGATTGTCACTCAGTGTTGCTTCCTAAGTGGACAGTTTGATTTCACAGAAGTGTGATTGACTTGGAGTTACATTGTGTTGTTTAAGTGTTCCCTTTATTTTTTTGAGCAGTGTATTTTTTTTACAGATTTTATTAAGCCCTTTGTATTTTTTTTTTTTTATAATTATGTGACAGTAGCTGCTCCCAATTTATCCCCTGAAATGCTGCCCTCAATCTGAGGAAATGTGCCTTTTTGAAATTCAGTGTATTTGCTCTCCCAGCCAGAGTTTTCTTTTTTTAGTTTAGGGGGAATATAATTATATTGTGATCACTATTACCTAGTGTTTCACAAACAGTAACATTTCCAACAAGCTCTGCATTGTTAGAAATTACTAGATCCTACAAAACATTGCACCTAGTGTGATCTTTTACAAACTGGCCAATAAAGTGGTACTGCAGTTGAGTTGAGTTGAGGAATCTTCTAACCTTTGCAGATGAGGCTAAACCATGCCCCCAGTCAATGTCTGGGAACTTAAAATCTCTCATTATGGCAACTGTACCAGCCTGTGCAGCCTGCTCTATTTGTTTGTGTGCATGTTGTCTAGATTGTAGTGGTTGTGCAGTGTAATTACAGCTTCTTTTCTTATTCAAGTGAACGGGACTGCCACTGCAATGTAGAACTATTCCCAAACTAAGGGACTACACCTGGCTTGTGGGATTCAAATTGGTTAATGGTCTTCCATTGTGTCAAGGGAAGTCAGCCGGCCTAAGAATCAGGATGCAGACAGCTTGCTGTGTAATGGATTCTCTAACGTGTACCCCTTTGAACTCTTTTATTAAATGGGTTTTCTGAAACTTAAATACTGATTACCTATTTTCTGGATATGTCATCAGTATCTGATCGGTGGGGGTCTGACACCCGAAACCACTGCTGATCAGCTGTCTGAGAAGAGACCAGTGCAGTAGCTTTTCCTAGCCCACCGATGACATGTTCATCAGTCAGAAGGCCTAGGGGCAACTCAGCTCCATTTAAGTTAAGTACAATTTACAGCACAGCTTGGTGAGAAGGGAGAAGGCTGCAGCTCTTACAGAAGCACCAGTGCCTTATCACATAGCTGATTGGTGGGGGTCCTTGGTCCAATGGTCTCGGAAAACCCTTTTAACTATAGGGGGAGAAGGCTGGAGTGCTCACAGAAGCAGCAGTGCCTTCTCAAACAGCTGATTGGGGGGATTCCGGGTCCAGAGGTCTCGGAAAGCCCTTTTAACTATAGGGGTCTACCCCCCTTACACATTAATGTCAATAGAACCAATTACAAGCATTTATTAAAGTGACCAATCAGAAGTATATGGAAAAAGGAATGATAAAAATGGATGATGCATCTGTCATATTTAAACATTACATTTATGCGTGTAATTTTAAACAGTTTCTCTACTTGCAAATACAACAAAATTAAAGTTAATTAGAAAACACAGGTTATATACTTATGATTAAAAATAGGGAGGAAGTGGACAAAATGGATGCTGCTTAAAACTATTGTCACTAAAATATTGCTGACTTCATAATTTCTTCGTTTCTTGCAGTCTGTAAGAATCATGCTTTTCATGACTCATAATCAGATGTTTGCAGACAGACAATTAAGCCTAAAGACTTAAAAATGGAGAATTCTTAATAATTAAGTAAAATCAGCACAATTCATGTTCATTAACCACTTAATTTATTTCTTAGGACGAACAGTTGTAATTACACTGCACCGACATAACAATCTAGACAGAATTCAGTAAACATTCAAGAGGATGCAGCATTCGTATGAGTGTTACAGCCTCTCCAAACAGCTGATCGGCACGGGTGCTGGGCGATAGAACCCCACCAATCTGATATTAATGACCTTCACTTTTCACCAGGACATGGCCGATGGCCCTACCCACACCACGTCCCCTTTTGGAAACAGGCAAAGGCGGCAAAAAAATTCCAGTTGCGACTAAATCTAATCACAATGACATTTAAAATGTTGCAAAGCCAGGTATGTAATGATACCTTTCACTTACCTATCCATAACCTCATTGCATAGAAAATGTACTTTTAATCCATATGCAGATGAGCAGTTAAATGCACCAAGGGTGGGCCTAAGCCACTGTGTGCACCCTTGCTCTTCCTGTTTATTCTGCCAACCCCCACCCCCTCCCCTTTATTAAGAGGGCAAAGGTCCTACAAGAAGAGGAGGGAGAGGCTGAAAGAGGAATAAAGGGAAGGAGTTTGCTTATGGATTAAAAGTACCTTTTCTCCACAATGAGCTAGCCTTGAAGGCTCTCACAAGCGGCCCCGAACGGATCCGTCCAGCCCTAATGCATTCTGAGTGGAGGCGGATCCGCTCAGAATGCATCAGTCTGGCACCGTTTGTCCTCCGCTCCGCTCAGCAGGCGGACCCCTGAACGCAGCTTGCAGCGTTCGGGTGTCCGCCTGGCCGTGCGGAGGCAAACGGATCCGTCCAGACTTACAATGTAAGTCAATGGGGACGGATCCGTTTGAAGTTGACACAGTATGGCTCAATTTTCAAACGGATCCGTCCCCCATTGACTTTCAATGTAAAGTCAAAACGGATCCGTTTGCACTATCATGAACAAAAAAAAAAATATATATATATATATTTATTTTTTTTCATGGTAATGCAAACGGATCCGTTCTGAACGGATCTAAGCGTTTGCATTATAAGTGCGGATCCGTCTGTGCAGATACCAGACGGATCCGCACCTAACGCAAGTGTGAAAGTAGCCTTACTAATATTGTGCCTTTTAATACTGAATTCCATGGTAACATATTCCCACAGCCTGCAAAAAAGGGGGTTAGTCAGCACCTCCCAGTGCGCACTGGGGGGTGCTGACTAACCCCCTTTTTTTGCAGATTTACAATGCTGGAGATCTGGCACTCCAGCGAGTCGTGCACTCCTGATTAGCCTGTCTGCCCCATAGGCTGATTTTAATTATTTTCAGTATAAAGCTGTAGCCTGCTCTCACTACATTCATTGGAAGCTGTCTAGCACCAGGAAGGGTATAGAGTGGGCTCAGCATGCATGTTGGTACCTGCACCCCTTGTAATGGAGGCCATTTTGGCACAAAAAATGGAAAAAGGCTGAGTGGATCCAACATGCATGTGGGTCCAACACTCCCTGAATTTTATGGCGGTCATTATGGCGCATAACAGGTAGTATTTAGTGTTAGGACCCGTCTAACACAGATCGCCTTGACGTTCGGCAGATGGGCTTAGATGGTTTTGTACAAAATGCATTCTCCAAGCATCTCGCTTTTATAAATAAGCGTAGTATTAGCACCATATTTTTGTAAGCATTGTTGTACTTTGTTTGATTTGCAGAGTGCTGCTGCATTGTCTCTTTTTTTTCCCTCTAGATTCCCACAGTCTGCATTTTTATGATTGAGATAGATAGATAGATAGATAGATAGATAGATAGATAGATAGATAGATAGATAGATAGATAGATAAATATATTACTTGTCACTTTGGTTTTATTTTGGTTCTTTCTATAATAATAAGAGCTCTGTCAGTAATTTTTATATTCCTGTAATAATTCAATATTCTTTACTTGTACTACTTTATTCATTTCATACGTCTGACCTTCTAAAATAAATTAGTGACATTTTCATAGTTATTCGTTAGTATACTTTCCAGGAAACTGCATTTTTACTTTAAAAACTAGGCTAATTGGCTGTCAGATATAGCTAACCTTTTCATGAATGGAAGTTAGCTAATGCCTCCAGCTACTATAATATTAACTTTAATTTTAATTTGCCATTTCAGTCATAATTTGCTTTAAAAACTGAAAAAAAATATTTCATTATGTTAATGTTATTTTAAATATTTACAGGTAAGAAAATGTCACAAAAATCCCATTTGCCTAAATTTTTCAATACATTTTATTTAATAATGGCAAATTGTGTATCTTATTCAACACAGAGATGTGAATGCACAGTTTAGTGAAGATGTCCATTAACAGAAGATGGACTTGGAGTCAAGAGGAAGTTGAAATGTTAAACTGTGTCAAAGTAAATACAACCTTTTAGAATATTGCTAACATTCATCAATCAGACAGGTTAATTGGATTGCACCCCTGTAATTGTTCCTCTATGTCTGTCTTAGTCTGTCAAACAGAAATCTTGTTAGAATTAGTGTTTAAAGACAATGTACACCTTTGGGGATAATTTTAATATTATTATTATTGCATTGGACTCATTTTGAGCTAAAAATATTTATTTTTAAATTGGTCTTTATTAAAAAACACGGCGTCCTTTATTCTGTACAGAGTGGACATGCTCTAGTAGTACCCTTTGGATTTTCTGTCTTTTCCATCAGACCAGGAGCAGATGGGCTCCTTATCTCTGCTCTCTGACCTCCTAAACACTCATTAAAGCTCAGTTCAAATCTTACTGGTAAGAATGTGGCTTAAATAAGTGTCTATGACCTCTCAGTAATTTAGAGATAAGGTTTATTAGATCACTGGCACAAAGTGAAAGTACCAGTCATATAGCGAAAAAATCCTGGTTTGGCACTGCCACGTACATCTAGGAAAAGATGGAGTTGGCACTCATTAGCAATCTGACCTTGGCGGTGCTCAGCATACAGGATTACGCACACTTGTATAATAAAGAAATAACTTGCGGCACTCACCGTTGCTGTATACTATGTAAGTGCCCGGATCGGCGACTGTTATATTTTTAGGAATTAAATAAATAGCTGCAAGGGAATCCAGTGAGTGCCGCAAGTTATTTCGGCAGAAGGACGCATAGAAAAACTAGAGAAATAATGGGCCCTCCTGCCTCATCTAGTTTCCTAATACGTTTGGGTTAACCACTCCTAAACAATGCAGGAAGCAAACTGCAACACCCCTGATTTCTAATGATTTTTTTATTTTTTATTATTAAGCGGCAGAAGTCAAACCTGACCTTACTTACATTAACTGACTGACAGGGGCTTCATAAATATGGTGCTCATTCTGAGCACCATATTTTTCAATTTATTCACCCCAGACAACTGGCATAAAAACAATGATACTGTAGATCCCCTGCTTCATTTCTATAACAAAGATGGTTGCCTGAAGCCACCACTAGGGGGAGCTCGGTGCATAGGGATTTATGCAGTTACGATTAACTGAATTATAAACTAAAATAATCTGTTTCCTAGTGGTGGCTGCATGAAAATGCTGTATTTTTACATTCAGAAGGGAAAAAAGGAGTTCAACGCCTGGTCCCCATCCCCCAGGCCACATAGCAGTCACGTGGACTATATCCATTGAAGGTACACCACTGACTGCACCCTATGAACCCCCTATATACAGTCAGGTCCATAAATATTGGGACATCAACAAAATTCTAACATTTTTGGCTCTATACACCACCACAATGGATTTCAAATGAAACAAATAAGATGTGCTTTAACTGCAGACGGTCAGCTTTAATTTGAGGGTATTTACATCCAAATCAGGTGAACGGTGTAGGAATTACAGTTTGCATATGTGCCTCCCATTTGTTAAGGGACCAAAAGTAATGGGACAATTGGCTTCTCAGCTGTTCCATGGCCAGGTGTGTGTTATTCCCTCATATTCCCAATTACAATGAGCAGATAAAAGGTCCAGAGTTAATTTCAAGTGTGCTATTTACATTTGGAATCTGTTGCGGTCAACTCTAAAGATGAGATCCAAAGAGCTGTTACTATCAGTTAAGCAAGACATCATTAGGCTGAAAAAAACAAACAAACACAGAGAGATAGCAAAAACATTAGGTGTGGCCAAAACAACTGTTTGGAACATTCTTAAAAACACCAAAAGACCCAGAAGACCACGGAAAACAATTGTGGTGGATGACCGAAGAATTCTTTCCCTGGTGAAGAAAACACCCTTCACAACAGTTGGCCAGATCAAGAACACTCTCCAGGAGGTAGGTGTATGTGTGTCAAAGTCAACAATTAAGAGAAGAATACACCAGAGTGAATACAGAGGGTTCACCACAAGATGTAAACAATTGGTGAGCCTTAAAAACAGGAAGGCCAGATTAGAGTTTGCCAAATGACATCTAAAAAAGCCTTCACAGTTCTGGAGCAACATCCTATGGGCAGATGAGACCAAGATTAACTTGTACCAGAGTGATGGGAAGAGAAAAGTATGGAGAAGGAAAGGAACTGCTCATGATCCTAAGCATACCACCTCATCAGTGAAGCATGGTGGTGGTAGTGTCATGGCTTGGGCATGTATGGCTGCCAATGGAACTGGTTCTCTTATATTTATTGATGATGTGACTTCTGACAAAAGCAGCAGGATGAATTCTGAAGTGTTTCGGGCAATATTATCTGCTCATATTCATCCAAATGCTTCAGAACTCATTGGACGGCGCTTCACAGTGCAGATGGACAATGACCCAAAGCATACTGCAAAAGCAACCAAAGAGTTTTTTAAGGGAAAGAAGTGGAATGTTATGCAGTGGCCAAGTCAATCACCTGCCCTGAATCCGTTCGAGCATGTATTTCACTTGCTGAAGACAAAACTGAAGGGAAAATGCCCCAAGAACAAGCAGGAACTGAAGACAGTTGCAGTAGAGGCCTGGCAGAGCATTACCAGGAATGAAACCCAGCGTCTGGTGATGTCTATGCGTTCCTGACTTCAGGCTGTAATTGACTGCAAAGGATTTGCAACCAAGTATTAAAAAGTAAAAATGTTGGATTTATGATTATTATTATGTCCCGTTACTTTTGGTCCCTTAACAAGTGGGAGGCACATATGCAAACTGTTGTAATTTCTACACCGTTCACCTGATTTGGATGTAAATACCCTGAAATTAAAGCTGACAGTCTGCAGTTAAAGCACATCTTGTTCGTTTCATTTCAAATCCATTGTGGTAGTGTATAGAGCCAAAAATGTTAGAATTTTGTTGATGTCCCAATATTTATGGACCTGACTGTACATGCTCTTAAATGTTAATTCTGTTTTGTTGATATAATTGTGTTTGTATGGCTTTGAGTCTAGATAGACCAACTGTATGCAGCACCATCTCTTCCGTTTATTAAAGTCTATACTTTTTTCCCAAAAAATAAATAATGCCTATTCCAGGTGCCTGAAATCTATTTTTCTTTGAAAGATATGAAAGAGAGATATACTAATCCTGTCTTAAATGTAAACAGTGTAAACTTAGACAGGCAGTATAAAGATCTGCAAATGTATCACTGTGTCTTAGGTTGGATGATAAATTTGTTGCATGCTAGACACTTTTTTTCTGGGGCTTATCTTGCAAGAAAATTTTGTGCAAATTATACTGGGCCAGTATCCGCGTATTGCGGGTCCGCAAAACACTACAATCATGTAAATGTGCACTTAGGTTAAGGCCAAACAGTTGTAGCTAGCAGCATTCACCAGGCTAATTCCACCCAATTCAGCCAATGGTCAGACGAGAAATTGGTGGACATAACTGCATTGTGTGGCTGATTGTTTGGATACACCATAATGCTGGGTACATGTCGCAGCCACATTATGGTCTTTGCTGTGGTTTACCTAAATCACGGGGAGACTATTCCTTGTACAGAACTATGGCAATGCAAACAGTAATTCTGTGGCAGAAATCTGCAAGTCAGCCTCGGATTTCTACTGTGGAAATGACATGGCAAAATACAGGCTATGCATTGTTCTGTAGTTAAATGCACAACACCTTGTTAAAGGAGGTCTATTAAAGAGTTTTTTGGGGGTACAATATTGATAACCACATGTCATCAAGATCAGATCAATGGGGGTCTGATTCCCAGCACCCTCACAAATCACTTGTTTGATCAGGCTGCGGCATTCAGGTGAGCGTTGCAGCCTCTTCCTAATTCAGTGATTTCACATCATTGTTGGTCATATGGCCTATATGCAGCTCAGTCTTAGGCCTCATGCACACGACCGTTGTTGGGTTCCGTGTCCGTTGTTCCTTTTCCGTGTATTTTCTGCGGACCCATTGACTTTCAATGGGTCCGTTGAAAACTCGGGAAATGCACCGTTTGTCATCCGCGTCCGTGATCCGTGTTTCCAATCTGTCAAAAAAACATGACCTGTCCTATTTTTTTCACGGACAACGGTTTGCGGACCCATTCAAGTCAATGGGTCAGTGAAAAAACATGGAGGCACACAAGATTGTCATCCGCGTCCGTGATCCGTGTCCGTTTTTTCCCTTTCATTTGCAAGGCAAACTTGACTTAGATTTTTTTTTTACTTTTCTTGTCTGGTGATCCTCCAAAAATCAAGGAAGACACACGGAAACGGATCACGGAACAACGGAACCCCGTTTTGCAGACCGTGAAAAAATACTGTTGTGTGCATGAGGCCTTACAGTCCTATTGAAGTGAATGGGCCTGGGTTGCAATACCAAGCAAAGCCACTATACAATGTATGGCACTGTGGTTGATATGCTGAGAGGAGGTAGTAGGCACGTGGCATCTTCTAACAGCCGATCAGTGGGGGTGCTGGGAGTTGGACCCCAATGATCTAATTGATGACCTATCGTGACGATAGAGAGATCAGAGCAGTGAATCTTTTCAAAAAGCTTTTTATACAGTCTGTGCAGCAAAAGGACTGAATAATAGTCCTCAGCATAAAAATAAAGAAAATAATGCACACACTGTACAGTATCTTAATTCTAGTGACTGGTATTGTTAGAGGGTTTCTGTCACCAGATTTAACCCTATTAAGCTAGCTGACATTAGCGATGTGCTAATGTCAGCTAAACCTAACCCATTACGCCAGAATGCTGAATGGCGCGAGATTTCACCAGAGCACAGGCCTGGCAGACAGATGCGAGCGCTGCCTGGCCCTGTCAATCAGGACTTGGAGGGAGGCGACAAAGGTGGGAGAACGGAGCCTCTAAGAGCAGGAACAACGCCCCCCCCCCCCCTGCTTCTAGAGGCTAATTAGGATATTATAAAAGTTAGATATCTGGTGTAACGGGGGCATAGATAAAAGTAGGAATAGGCTAGTTAGGTTTAGCTGACATAGAAACATAGAAACATAGAATGTGTCGGCAGATAAGAACCATTTGGCCCATCCAGTCTGCCCAATATACTAAATACTATGGATAGCCCCTGGCCCTATCTTATATGAAGAATGGCCTTATGCCTATCCCATGCATGCTTAAACTCCTCCACTGTAAGCACATCGCTAATGTCAGCTAGCTTAATAGGGTTAAATCTGGTGACAGAAACCCTTTAATGCACTGACATACGGTAATTTGTGCTGACTACTCTCCGTGTTTGTAGAGGAGTATGAAAAAGTCTTATCTGAAAGGAGACCTTGACCTGAGTTTGTGCTAAATGGCAGGGGATCACTTTGCAGACTAGCAACAAGCTGTGTTCGGTACACCATTCCTCTATTAACAGAGCAGGAATTGGTTCAGAAAGACTACATCCCACTGTCACCAGTAATGCTGGAACTGCAAAAATGACAGGTTAGAGAACTCATTGTGTTCCTGTTATTTTATCTCTTCTGATAACTGGCTGCTTGAGAGGGAATGCACAGAAAGGACAGCATGAAGGCAATGCTTGCCTCTCTACACTTTTATCCTTTAACTCGGTATAAAATGTAAAAGGATTGGATACGTCATCAATATGAGATTGTGGGGGTCCCCCACTAATCAGCTGTTTGGGGCTGCCGCAATGTCAGAAGCTATGTGGACCTGGAGACAGACAGCTCCATACACTGTGTACTGGGCACTTGAATGGAAGCTGAACTGGTGCTAGAAACTACACAAAGTACTGAGCCTTCTGCTTCTGCAGTCCACAGAACCCCATATATGCTATTTAATAAGTAACATCAGGAGATGAGGCTTAAAATACAGTCGCAGTTGACCTCAATAATATGCAAAAAAATTATCCACAGTCACGGTATATGATGGTTAAATCATATTGTGGAACAATGCTATTCTACAATATGTATTCAGCCATGCTTGACCACTCCGTACCACCAGTAGTAGTACAAGTCTGTATATACACATATATAGCTGTAGCGCAAAACAGTAACGGAACTGAATGTTCTTAGTGGAATACTAATTCGATCCACAATACTGATCTGTGATTGCACTATACTTTAACACCATAATATAGTCCCCATTACAAGTCATGGTGGAACGCCTGAAGATGTGTAGGTTAGCGCTTCCATCCATACTTAACCATGTACTATGCCAGGATTAGCTGAGCAGAGCGGGCTCCTGCTTCTGCCTGTACTCCCCACGCTGCTGCTACCCATTCATTCGTACACCACTGAGCTGTCAGCGGCGTACGGAGATCTGAGTTTTAAGCGCACACTGAATGGCGCACTTTAGGGATGTAAAAGTATAGAAAACAATTTAAAATGAATAAATGAAGTATATTAGAAAGATTTTATTTATGGCATTAGGAACAACATATTAAAAACTATTATAAAAGTTTAGTTACTCTTTAATAATAGTCTGTGTTGTTTTTACCAGAAAGTTAAACAAGAAAATTGCAGATAATAGATAAAATAGTTAGCCCTTCTCACCCACTCTTTAATGGTAGGGTTTTCAATTAGTCCTGGTTGCAAGCCAGCCTGTGTCTGCTGTATATATTGCTCATCCACTGCTAAGAGTCTCAGGGACTTTGCGCGCATGCGCATTAGAATAAATGAGATACCGAAATCTCGTGGTGGGGTGATTGAATGATTAGATGATACAAACAGGGTACAGAGAAATGCTTCATAGCCTCCTCATGCTTCCAAGCGCATTTCGGAGCTAACTCGGCTTCTTCCTCAGGGGCAATATAGTGTAGATAAAATGAAGTGACAGCTTCATTCTCATATAAGGACAAGGGTTCTGTTAAAAAACTGGGCCAGATTACCTGTCTCCACACTAACATAGATATATAGCTGTATAATTACTATACTATACTATACACATATTCAAAACATCCCTAAATAAACTCATACTATAGGTAAAGTCATTGCGGATAGAAATACATAAACAATACTTAAGATGACTAGTAGATAAGTATCAGGAAAGAATTTCCAATAAATTAGACAAGACATAGTAAGAAATTATACATAAAAAGATGAAGCCTTAATGAGGAACGATGACAATACATCACATAAAAGTAGAAAAATCCAACTAATAAAGACCAGTCAATACATCCTTGACTTCTTACCATATACCTGTATCCAATAAGTTCCAGCGATTGACCCAGGTCTCTTTTTTAGATCAAACTCAACCTCTTGTACAGATGACTGAGAAGAAAATTACAAATCCAGGAAATATCAAACATTCCATCAGAGTTGCAATTATCAATCGCGTCCTGCACAGCAACAATGTTGTATCCAAACACACCATCACCACACGCTACAAAAGCTCAAGCCAGCACCTATATCTGAATTCTTTTGTAATTGCATGTAATTAAAAATTTAACATAGCCAGTGAGCTATTCAATAAAATGTATCTGTATAGCATCACCTGCTGTTTCTAACCTTGTTAGAAAGAAATTGTCATGTACTATATGATGTCTGATTTATATTTTTCACATTAGTCATGGGATAACCCCTTTAACTGTCCTCAAAGGAGAACACATCCTCCAAACCAGCAACCAAACACTTTGCACCTCCCAGAGACAGCACTCTCACCAGTACAGTAACCACTGTGACCACAGTGCACATCCAATCCCAAACACGGAGAAGTAATAGAGGCATCAGGTCCCAAGCAGAAGATAGGGAGAATCCAAGAGAAGACCATTCATCTATTATTAATTTGAGCACAACACAATTGGCAGAAGCACAGATTAATTTACTAAATAAGTGTCTAAACTTTGTATTTGATAAATCCATTGGGGTGAAAAAAGGTTACCAGAAAATTATGTTTATAGAAATTTATATAAAAAAAAAACCATGGCACAACAAACCATAAAAATAACTATTTATAAACATACTGATTTAAAAGCCAAATCCCAAAAATATCTTTGTCAAGAAAAAGGATGCAAAATAGTGGTGTTTGGGGGGGGGGGGGGGAATGGAAGTAGATTTACTTAAACTACAAATTCTAAATCTGTGCTACACAAGAACTGCTGAAAAATCTACAAATCACGATACGCCCAACCGATAAAGGTGGAGCTACACTCACCTAAAGAATTATTAGGAACACCATACTAATACGGTGTTGGACCCCCTTTTGCCTTCAGAACTGCCTTAATTCTACGTGGCATTGATTCAACAAGGTGCTGATAGCATTCTTTAGAAATGTTAGCCCATATTGATAGGATAGCATCTTGCAGTTGATGGAGATTTGAGGGATGCACATCCAGGGCACGAAGTAGCAACGGTCCTCAAGCCCGATTGTATCGTCGACTACAATCGTTATATGGGAGGAGTTGATCTCTCTGATCAAGTCCTCAAGCCATATAACGCCATGCGCAAAACTCGGTCATGGTACAAAAAAGTTGCGGTCTACTTGGTGCGGATTGCCTTGTACAACTCTTTTGTGCTGTCCCGAAGCGCTGGCAACACAGGGACATTCCTTCAGTTCTATGAGGCAGTCCTAAAGGCCCTGATCTTTTCGGACCGGGAAAGAGCAGGCCGGAGTACTTCGGGAACTGGAGGCGCCCGGATCGTCCCTGGCCAACACTTTCCAGGTGTGACCCCAAAAAAGTGCAGAGTGTGTCGCAGGAGGGGGATACGGAAGGACACCACTACTCAGTGTGACACGTGCCCCGATCATCCGGGCCTCTGCATTAACGGTTGCTTCAGGGAGAATCACACTTCCATGGAGTACTAAATTTATATCCCAATTTAGCCACTGACAATCGGATAAAAAACTGGTTCTCAGACTTTAGACACTAAAACTAAAAATGTATTTATTTTTTTATATTATTTAGTAAAACTAAAAAAAATAAAAAAGTAGACATATTAGGTATCACTGCGTCCGTAATAATCTGCTCTATAAAAAATACCCCCCCAACCCCTCAGATGAACACAGTAAAAAAAAAAAAACGTGCAAAAAAAAAAAGTTTTTTTGTCACCTTACATCACAAAAATTGTAATAGCAAACGATCAAAAAGTCATATGCCCCAGAAAATAGTGCCAATTAAACCGTCCTCTCATCCCGCAAAAAATGAGCCACGACCTAAGATAAACGGCTAAAGACAAAAAAAAAAAGACTCTTAGACTATGGAGATACTACATTTATTTTTTATTTTTTATAAAAAGATAATATATAGTGTAAAACATAAATAAATAAATAAAAATTGACATATTAGGTATCGCCGCGTCCGCAAGAATCTGCTCTATAAAAATATCCCCCCTAACCCCTCAGATGAACACGGTAAAAAAATAAAACATATTAGGTATTGCCGCGTCCGTAAGAATCTGCTCTAAGAAAATACCCCCTCAACCCCTCAGATGAACACAGTAAAAAATAAAAAAATAAAACGGTGCCAAAAAAGAAATTTTGGGGCAAATTTTCAATTTTAAGCCGTTTTTTTCCAATAACAAAGTAGGGGTTAACAGCCAAACAAAACTTAATATTTATTACCCTCATACCGCAGTTTACAGAAACACCCCATATGTGGTCGAAAAACTGTGGTATGACCAAGCGCCGTATGGTTTCTAGAAGGCAGATTTTGATGGCCTTTTTTTTGGCACCATGTCCCATTTGAAGCCCCCCTGATGCACCCCTAAAGTAAAAACTCCATAAAAGCGACCCTATCTAAGAAACTACACCCCTCAAGGTATCCAAAACTGATTTTGAATACCTTGAGGGGTGTAGTTTCTTAGATAGGGTCACTTTTATGGAGTTTCTACTCTAGGGGTGCATCAGGGGGCTTCAAATGGGACATGGTGTAAATAAACCAGTCCAGCAAAATCTGCCTTCCAAAAACCATACGGCGCACCTTTCCCTCTACACCATTTTTGGGTGGTTTCTATTATGTAAGCCTCACAAAGTGACTTCAGACCTGAACTGGTCCCTAAAAATTGGGTTATTGAAAATTTCAGAAAAATTTCAAAATTTGCTTCTAAACTTCTAAGCCTTCTAACATCCCCAAAAAATAAAATATCATTCCCAAAATGATCCAAACATGAAGTAGATATATGTAGAATGTAAAGTAATAACTATTTTTGGAGGTATTACTATGTATTATAGAAGTAGAGAAATTGAAACTTGGAAATTTGATGGCACTGGCCACCAATGTGTTAAATACAAGGGAGGGAGGGAGGAGGGGCCGGCCGCACTGGCCACCAATGTGTTAAATACAATGGAGGGAGGGGGGCCGGCCACACTGGCCACCAATGTGTTAAATACAAGGGAGGGAGGGGGGTCCGGCCGCACTGGCCACCAATGAGTTAAATACAGGGGGGGAGGGAGGGGGGGGTCTGCCCCCTGCTGCCTGGCAGCACCTGCCAGGCAGCAGGGGGCAGTCATGTACACAGTTCTTTTAGTATATTCTAACCTGAAGCGTCCCCATCACCATGGTAACGCCTCTGTGTTAGAATATACTGTCGGATCTGAGTTTCACGATCTAACTCAAATCCGATGGTATATTCTAACATAGAGGCGTTCCCATGGTGATGGGGACGCTTCAAGTTAAAATATACCATCGGATTGGAGAAAACTCCGATCCGATGGTATAATAGGGACTCCTGACTTTACATTGAAAGTCAATGGGGACGGATCCGTTTGCAATTGCACCATATCGTGTCAACGTCAAACGGATCCGTCCCTATTGACTTGCATTGTAAGTCAGGACGGATCCGTTTGGCTCTGCACGGCCAGGCGGACACCAAAATGACTTTTTTTTCATGTCCGTGGATTTTTCCAAAAATCAAGGAAGACCCACGGACGAAAAAACGGTCACGGAACAACAGAAATCCGTTTTGCGTACCGCAAAAAAAAAAGTCTGTGTGCATGAGGCCTTAAGCAGATAGAAGTTCACGAAGTGGACTTCGATCCAAATTTTAGGAAAAATATGATTCGCCACAAAGCATTTTTTCTCGTGCTTTGTGGTAATGAATCGGTTTTCCCTGAAATGGTGGTAAAAATTAAAAAAAATAATACTTATCATCCATTTGAGTGCGAAGAGGACGCTGCGGTCATATTGTTTGAAGATCTCATGCAAAATCTTGTGCATGGTGATGTATGATGTCACCATGCTGGCCGACGTGATTACGTCATCGTGCAGCATGAGATTTCACACTGGATCTTCAAGCAAGATGGACATGGCGGCCTCTTCGCCATCAAAGAGGTAAGTACAATTTCATTTTTATTTTTATTTTTTTTAGCAAACACTAAAATGCTTTAATGTGGATCTCAGGTGAAGCGATCAGTTATGAACACTGCATCTGAGGGGTTCACTGCCCAGAGAGGGGGCGGCAACAATCGCCGTTCCCTGTCGTTGCACAATTCACAAAGAAATGCACTTTGTGACAGTGCGACAAAGCAAATTTTTTTGTCAAATTCATCGAGTAGTTAGCTCATCTCTAGTTAACACAACAGTTTGAAGAAGAAGCCAAACAATTATCTAACCAATTCCTACAGAAACATTACCTATACTTTCTGAATAATGTAAAGGCGATGAAAATTTGTGCCCATTGGTAAACCGCAATGGAAGGTCCGCGTGAAGGAAATATTTCTCTTAGAAGGGCATCCCTGAACTAAATGGCCACGTTCAGCGGCAAGTTAATATATCTCTGGCCCACTGGGTGAACCTTCTGACGGCTGACAAGCATGTAACCAGTGGCACCCGTGTGGATTTGGTGTTACCACCATGGATTGCATGCAGGCCTGCCTCTTCTTCTCCTCCTCCTCGGCTGACTCCTCCTTTTCCACTGCTAACGCCTCTTCCGCTGCACCCCCTAAGCTCCCCAGAACCTATTCAACGTGCCAGGTGAGATGTTGCCATGCTGTGCTTCGGCTGTTGTGCCTGGAAGCCAAGAGCCATACCGGTCCTGCACTGCTTTCAGCTCTGCGGTCACAGGCCAATCAGTGGCTAACCCCGCTCAATTTGACAGTTGGTAAAGTGGTGTGCGACAACGGTGCCAATCTGCTGAGCACGTTGAAACGACATACGTGCCGTGCATGGCACACATCATGAACTTAGTCGTGCAGCAATTCGTTGCCAAATACCCCAGGGTCCAGGATGTCTTGCCGCAGGCCAGGAAAATCTCTGGCAATTTTGGAAGATCTTACACGGCCATGGCTCGCCTTGCTCACGTTAAGCGACGACACCACTTGCCCGTCAGATGTCTGATTTGTGACTACCTGACGCACTGGAATTCCACCTTGTATATGCTTGATAGGCTGCTCCAGCAGAAATGTGCCATTAACGACTACCTGCACGAACTCTTTGGCAGGACAGGTTCTGGGGAGCTTGGTTTCTTTTCACCACGTCAGTGGCTGCTCATGCACGACGCATGCAGACTTCTGCGGCCATTTGATGAGATCACCAAACTGGTCAGTCGCAGCCAGGGCACCATCAGTGACATCGTACCTTACGCCTTCTTTCTGGAGTGTGCATTGCGTTGTGTCATTGATCAAGCCGTCGAAGAGCAGGAGCTGGAAGATGAGGAAGTTGCAATGCTGAATGAATTCCCAGGGGGGCTACTCTATCTGAGACAAGTCAGCAGGAGTCTGAAGAGGAGTCAGAGAAGGATGGTGGCTGGGGGGAGGAGGAGGAGGAGCAAGAAGAGCAGGCTTAAAACTTTTCAGCGATCCCTGGGCGGTTTGAAGATGTGTTGGTCACTTCGGATATGAGATCATTCTTGCAAACAACCCATCGACAGCCGCCCTCCGGATCCAGCCTCAGGGAATGACTAGATCGACAGGTGTCTAACTACATCGGGTTAACGGCCGATGTGGACGCTCTGAGAAGTGAGGAACCCCTTGACTACTGGGTGTGCAAGCTTGAGCTGTGGCCAGAGCTGGCACAATTTGCCATGGAAGTCTTGGCTTGCCCCTCGTCCAGTGTCCTGTCCGAATGGACCTTCAGCGCAGCAGGGGTGATCGTGACCGATAAGCGCACTTGCCTAGCTCATGACAGTGTGGACTACCTCACATTTTTTTAAATGAATGAGGTATAGATCTCGGAGGAATTGAACACCTGTGATGACCACGTCTAATTGAATTTCCTCATGCCAGCCCACACATATCCATCACCACCCAGAACAAAGAATGGTCCTTGCGTTATGTATATACAGCGGCATAAAAGGCCTTTTATGTCAGGTGAATGCCTAATTTTTAGGCCTGTACCAGCTGACAGTTACATATTTATCCTGTGATCGCCTGATGTACTTCCAGCCACAGAATCCATAGTTCTTTGCTGTCATGAGAATGCCTATTGGCTAATTTTGGGGGCCTGTACTGGCCGACAGTTTTTATCCTGTGACCGCCTAATGTACCTCCAGCCACAGAATCCAAAGTTCTTTGCTGTCAGGTGAATGCCTATTGCCTATTTTTTGGGGCCTGTACTGGCCAACAGTTACATATTTATCCTATGACCGCCTAATGTACCTCCAGCTACAGAATCCAAAGTTCTTTGCTGTCAGGTGAATGCCTATTGGCTAGTTTTTGGGGCCTGCACTGGCCAACAGTTACATATTTATCCTATGACCGCCTAATGTACCTCAAGCCACAGAATCCAAAGTTCTTTTCTGTCAGGTGAATGCCTATTGCCTAATTTTTGGGGCATGTACTGGCCGACAGTTACATATTTATCCTGTGACCGCCTAATGTACCTCCAGCCACAGAATCCAAAGTTCTTTGCTGTCCGGTGAATGCCTATTGCCTAATTTTTGGGACCTATATTGGCCGACAGTTACACATTTATCCTGTGACCGCCTAATGTTCCTCCAGCCACAGAATCCAAAGTTCTTTGCTGTCAGGTGAATGCCTATTGCCAAATGTTTGGGACCTCTATTGGCCGACAGTTACACATTTATCCTGTGACCGCCTAATGTACCTCCAGCCACAGAATCCAAAGTTCTTTGCTGTCAGGTGAATGCCTATTGCCTAATTGTTGTCGCTTGTACTGGCCGACAGTTACATTTTTATCGGTAGCCACATAATCACACCTGTGTTTCACTCCTTTGCCTCTCATTATGGTGGTGTTAAGGGGGAATATTAATCACCAATATTTATGCAAATATCGATAATTAACATTCATAAATGGGAGGAGCCGTTTATTGATGACTCCGTCCATTTATACCTAAATAAACATAAAACACTACTGATTACCTCTGATTGCCTATACACTACACTGAACTACACTACGTGCGACTTACTATCACTATACAACGGCGGCGACTAGTAAAAACACCATACACTGTATTATGAACAATAAGGAATATTTATTACACAATACAATTATACAAGTCTAACAATATGCTATATCTATATATATTCATAGATCAATGGATATGAATATATATACATACAGAAGTACACACCACAGTATAGAAATGGTACTACAATAAACACAATACAAGCCTAACTACTCTACACAGCACAATCCCAAATTCCACCCCACACACTATCTATACAATACAATAATACATTCGCATACACACAAATATCAGTAACCCACCCGCCTGACTAATCACTGTCCCTATGGGGTACAAGGGGTTAAACACAATGGTGGCTCTGCAGGGGATTAATACCTGCAGGCCAAGGGACACAGGGATATGAGTTATCAGGGCAGTGGTAGCAGGAATCAGGCATTGAAGGGTTTAATGGTCAGGACTCTGCAGGATTGGGCAATGTAGAGGTTAATGCTCTGCAGGGATTTATTCACACACTATATGTCACAGTCTAATATTTGCTTATAATTATATATATCTATATCAAAGGAATAGATATATATATTTATAGCAGCACACAACAATTTAAGTACACACGCTATAACAATACACTATTACGGTCCCAAGTCCTCCCCAACATCATACACTTTACCAGCAGCCCACCCAATCCTGACAATATACTATCCCTACGGGGAATAACCAGGGGTTATTAGGGAACAGGGGATATGAGGGATCTACAATCCTGGGGGAACACAGGGGATATAAGGATTATAGGGGGATTCAGGGCAGGAGAGGTTAAGGGTAACCAAGGGTTATACAGGGGGTGACTGGGCTGCTTCCAGGGTACAGGCTCATCAAGGATTAATGCTGAGACATGAAGTCAGCAGCCAGGGGTTAGGGGATGGTTGGTACTCAGCCATTTTTCAGGGCCATGTGGCCTCTCTTCAGGGTGCAGCTCCCATGTGTATCATTGCAGTCCAGGAATCCAAGAGAAAACATGTCTGCCCTGCTGGGGGCTTTATAGCAAAAAAGCAGCCCCCCTCCTCCTTCTTCAACAGGAGGGTGATGACATCATCGTGGGGTCGTGTGACGGAATGCTAGAGCTGAAACAAAGGACTTCCTGCACAAGCTGTAAGCCCCCAGCTGCCACATAACATCACACACTCCCACGTCATAAACGAACCAGGCTGATCTATATATATATATATATATATATATGTACACATATACATACTACCCAACCTGGGGGCACTTAGGTATATTCATCCATATAGATGTTTGGGGCACATCTACATGCATGTCCATATACACAATATCATAAATGGGCAGTAATAAGCCCACCTGCATATGGATATATTATACATAGAGATGTATGCTGACAAGGGGACATACATACATCTCCATGTATACACCCATACCACCTGGACCGGCCCATGCAAAAGGGCCAATATACATGCATATATGTAAGGGCATATATACATATATATTTAAATCCAAACTTCCCTCAACAGGTGGCGTATGAACACCATAAGGACCTTCTAATGTCACAGGGTCATATGACTGTGCCCCCCATCCCGTACTGTGCCCCTCACCCCGTACTGTGCCCCCTTATACCCAGAATTGTGCTCTGTTACCACACCCTGTGCAGTGCCCCTAGTCATTCCCTGTACTGTGCCCTCTTATACCCTTTTATCCGGTCACGGTATGGCGGTGTTATCCGGGTACTGTACAGAGGTGCTAACCGGTCAATGTACAGTATGGCGGTGGTATCCAATAACTGGATGGCCATAACTGTATCCCTTTCCCTGCCCACACCATCCTTTTTTAGACCTGGCATGATCGGGAAAAATATGCAGATTGCGGTGCTAAGGACCTTTGCGCCACAATCTGTGTCAGAAATATGCCTAACATAGACGAATTTCTATATAATAAATGACCACCTAATTGTATTATTATTCGGGGGTAGGGATAATATCTTAATATTATATTGATTCTAGTGTATTATACTGTGCCCTGTATTTCCCAGTAGAAAATGATCCTTGGGAATCACAGTCCTCATCCCTGACCACCAGGACCAGGTAGCGCTCTGTCAGTACATGGCGGCCTCCCCTCTCCGCTCCGCTGTGTACTGGTGCTTCTGACACTAGGCCTGGGTTCACCTCCTATTTTTGACATCCATTTAATGCATACCAAAAAATGTATGCGTTAACAGATGCCTCAGACTGATGGTGGCGTCCGTTTACCATACAGTTCCATGGTAGAATTTTTTTTTACGTTAACGTATGCATTTTTTTAATGGACTCTGCATGATACAAAAACGTGAAGTGCTGCACATTTGTAAACATCAAACCAATATTAAATAACATTATTCTAGGCTCCAGCAGGGTAAATTTTTGAGAGTTTCCCTTTAAGACGCATTAAAATGGCCCCTGATTAAAATACATATTTTTTGTGGGAATTTTTGCCAATGATCCCCCTCTGGTATATCACTGTCCATGCTGTGGGACTATTTGTGTACTTCTAGTCAGTGTTTGCTGGCTGCAAATATGACCTGAATGTTTTTCAAGTTCGCCTGCCATTAAAGTGAATGGGGCCCGCCGCGAACGTGCGGTTCGCGAACATTTGATCGCGAACGTGCGTTTGTGTTCGCGAATCGTCCCGGCCGATGTTTGTCCATCACTATATATGAATTAGAATGAGCCAAACTTTTCGAGTTCGGGTACCAGGACCTGAACCTGGACTTTTTCACTGAAGTTCGGTGTTCGGGTGATTTTATTATTTTCCGTGGGAGAGCGCGGGGACGTCATCGCGCAGATCACAGGTCCTTTGGCAGGTCCTACTGAATAAAGATAGAAGAGACTGCTGCAGCGCGATCAAGTGGATGAGGGGAGTTGTTTTTTTTAACCCTACTTGGCCATATTATTTAGCATTCTGTCTTAACCGCCTCACGTCCGCCCATAGGATATAAACGTCCTATGGGTGGACGTCTATTTCTGACAGCACGTTTTAAAACGTCCTGTCAGAAATAGCAGCTGCACGCTAATCGTGCAGCTGCTGATCGGGTTGCCCGCTGTCAGTGACAGCAGGGCAACCCTAAGACAAGGCAGGGACAGTTCCCAGGTGTCCCTGCCTTCACGATCGCTGCAGACACAGCGCTCACCGAGCGCTGTGTCTGCAGAGAAGGAAGCGCTGTGCGCTTCCTGTTCCGGCCCGGCGGTCATGTGACCGCCGTGACCGGAGAGTGCAGGGGCTGTGTGAGGTCTCTCAGAGACCTCGATCAGCCCTGCTGTGAGGCTGTACAGCGCTGGATTGCTGCTGTACAGCCTCTATAGGGGTGCATTTGTCCTGTAACTGGGGCTACTATCTCAGCCCCAGTTACAGGAGAAATCAACTGTGAAAAAAAAAAGAAAAAGTGAAGCAAATGTCCCCCAGAGGTCTTGTATGACCTTATGGGGGACGAAAAGTGTAAAAAAAAATAAAAAAAATAAAGGGTTGAAAAAATAAAATAAAATAAAGTTTCACATGTAAAAAAAAAAAAGTTCCCAAGTTAGGAATAAAAAAAAAAAAATTAAAATAGAAAAAATAAAGTAAAATAGACATATTTAGTATTGCCGCGTCCGTAAAAACCAGCTCTATAAAAATATCACATGACCTAACCCCTCGGGTGAACACCGTAAAAAAAAAAAAAAAAAACGGTGTCAAAACAAGCAATTTTTGTCACCTTGCATCACAAAAGGTGCAACACCAAGTGATCAAAAACGCGTATGTCCCACAAAATGGTACCAATAAAACCGTCACCTCATCCTGCAAAAAATGAGCGCCTACATAAGAAAATCTCTCAAAAAATAAAAAAACTATAGCTCTTAGAACATGGAGACACTAAAACATAATTTTTTTGGTTTCAAAAATGCTATTATTGTGTTAAAGTGAAACAAATAAAAAAAAGTATACATATTAGGTATTACCGCGTCCGTAAAAACCAGCTCTATAAAAATATCACATGACCTAACCCCTCGGGTGAACACCGTAAAAAAAAAAAAAAAAAAACTGTGTCAAAACAAGCAATTTTTGTCACGTTGCATCACAAAAGGTGCAACACCAAGTGATCAAAAATGCGTATGTCCCACAAAATGGTACCAATAAAACCGTCACCTCATCCCGCAAAAAATGAGCCCCTACATAAGAAAATCTCTCAAAAATTAAAAAAACTATAGCTCTCAGAACATGGACACATTAAAACATAATTTTTTGGTTTCAAAAATGCTATTATTGTGTAAAACTTTAATAAATGAGAAAAAGTATACATATTAGGTATCGCCACGTCCGTAACAATCTGCTCTATAAAAATGTCACTTGACTGAACCCCTAAGGTGAACGCTGTAAAAATAAATAAATAGAAACTGTGCTAAAACAACCAATTTTTTGGTCACCTTGCCCCATAAAGTGTTATATTGAATGATCAAAAAATCATATGTACCCAAAAATAGTACTAATAAAACTGGCACCTTATCCCCTAGTTTCCAAAATGGGGTCACTTCTTGGGAGTTTCTACTGTAAGGGTGCATCAGGGGGCTTCAAATGGGACATGGCATCTAAAAACCATGTGGAGTTCCTTTCCTTCTGCGCCCTGCCGTGTGCCCATACAGCAGTTTACGACCACATGTGGGGTGTTTCTGTAAACCGCAGAATCTGGGTAATAAATATTGAGTTTTGTTTGGCTGTTAACCATTGATGTGTTAGAGAAAAAAATTGATTAAAATGGAAAATCTGCCAAAAAAGTGAAATTTAAAAATTTGATCTCCATTTTCCTTTAATTCTTGTGGAACGCCTAAAGGGTTAACAAAGTTTGTAAAATCGGTTTTGAATACCTTGAGGGGTGTAGTTTCTACAATGGGGTCATTTATGGGGGTATCCACTATGTAGGCCCCACAAAGTGACTTCAGACCTGAACTGGTCCTTATAAAGTGGGTTTTGGCAATTTTCTTAAAAATTTGAAGAATTGCTTCTAAACTTCTAAGCCTTCTAACGTCCTAAAAAAATAAAATGACATTTCCAAAATGATGCCAACATAAAGTAGACATATGGGGAATGTTAAATAATAAATATTTTATGAGGTATCACTTTCTGTTTTAAAAGCAGAGAAATTGAAATTTAGAAAATTGCGATTTTTTTTAAATTTTTGGGTAAATTTGGGATTTTTTCATAAATAAAGGTGAAATATTTTGACTCAAATTTATGACTATCATGAAGTACAATGTGTCACGAGAAAACAATCTCTTAATGACTTGGATAAATAAAGGCGTTCCAAAGTTATTACCACATAAAGTGAGATATGTCCGTTTTGCAAAATTTGGCCTGGTCAGGAAGGGGGCAAAGGGCCCAGATGGGAAGTGGTTAAGAATGCTATTAATTTCCTATATAAACATAATGGAAAATAATAAAGGGAAGTTCGGGTCCCCATTCGGGGATTCAATGGGGTCTGGGTTTGAGGTCACGTTCGGGTCCCAAACCCGAACTTTGATCTGAAGTTCGGCCGACCCCGGCGAACCCGAACTTCCACGGGTTCACTCATCCCTATATATGAAGGCTCCAAAAAAGCATTTCTCAGAACATAAGAAATATTAGTAATGGTTGGGAAACACATACATTATGTCATCAATTTAAAATTCATCATAATAAAAATCAGGAAGGCCTTATTTTTGTTGCCTTACAATCTGTTAAACAAGACTGAATGTGGAGGGGGACTTTTAGCTCAGATGTAAAGAGCAGACTCAAGGAGAATTTTTGAGTTTGACACCCTAGTCCCTAAATGTAACGTATGAATGATGATCTCAAGATATTTTATTTTTGTTTGATATCCTTAGTTGGGGGAGCCCACTCTCACAAAACATTGTCGCCAGGCTGTTTACCAATGCATAACTTTTTCCTGGCTGTGTGCCTCTCCATTTTTTTTTTATTATTTATATTTTCAACTTTTCTTGCTCTTTTCAGTTCCATTTATTGGAATAACTAGTATGTAGCAATATTTTTAGGGTCCATTCACATGACCTAATATTTCTGTCCGCATCTGTTCCACAATTTTGTGAATCTGATGCGGACTCATTTCATTTCAATTGGGCTGCAAAAGATGTGGACAGCACACTGTGTGCTATCCGCCTACGTATGTCCATTCTGTGGCCCCGCAAAAAAGATAGAACATGTCCTATTCTTGCCCATATTAGCGGACAAGAATAGGCATTTCTATCATGGAGGAGGATGTTCGGTTTTGCAAAATGTAACGTACACGGTCGTTATCAAAGTTTTGCGGATCTGCAATTTGCAGTCCACAAAAATGGATACGGTTGTGTGAATGAGCCATTACATATATTAGTAATCTTTAGTATTGTTTACTGTATGTATCTATACCCACAATGATGTTACCTATAGTATGGGTTTATTTAGGGATGTTTTGAATATGTGAGTAATTATATAACTATATATCTATGTTAGTTTGGAGACAGGTGGTCCAGTCCAATTTTTTAACACAACCCTGGTCTGTATATAATAATAGAGTGGTAAATCCATCTTATACACACTATCGTCAGGAGTTCACCTCAGATAACTATGCAGGGGTGTACTGGGAAGGTTGCCATGCAGACCAGACAATCCCTGGCTGTTGGGCCTATCATTGTGACTGGAAACCTAGCCAATCAGGTTTCTGACTCTGTGTGCAATCCTAGAGCTAGTAAGGGGGATTGGGGGATTAAGACAACTGGTTCCTATCAACATTGTCTGTGATTGCTTTGGTTTTCAGGGCTCTATACTCTATCCAAATTTCTACAGACTTCTCTGGCAATTTAACTTCTGGCCTGTTTGGATTTTCCTTGTTGCTGCTGGTTTTGCTTAGATTGACTCCCTAGGTTGTCGACTCTGGCGAGTCTCTGGATTTAACCTGTTGTGTACTGCATTCAGTGTTGATCCCTCCTGGTGTTTGACTTTGCTTACTGACTCTTCTTACCTAACTGGTCATTCTCGAAGGTCTGTTACTTTTGTGCCCACACCAGTATTCTGTTATCATCGCTGAAGATGTATCCTGGTTCCCTAGAAGCCAAGCCCATCCTGCCTTGCAGTGGGTCCTGGTGGTACCACCCGCAGTGTTTTTTGGAAGGCTGTTAAAATTTTGGGGGTTAACTGGTAGTGGGCCAGATGGTTACTGTAGTTCTTTTTAACACCTATATTGCCTCTGAGGAGGGAGCAGAGTTAACATGTTTGGCAGATAGAGGAGGCTATAAAGCAGTTGGTAATATCATTCTTATTCACCCTTGCACCTTGTTTGTATCCTTAGCTGAATTCATCTGGTGGGTCATTCGACCACCCTACCACAAGGCATCAGCATCTCATGTATTTGAATGTGCATTCGCACAAAGTTCCTGAGACTGGGTGCTGGATAAACAACCTATACAGCGGATACAGACTCGCCTGCAACCAGGACTGATTGAAAACCCTACCACCAAGAGCTAAGTAGCGCACTTATTTTTAATATTGACCTGCCATCAACTATTTTTGGTTGACCCTTTTTGTTGAAACAGACTGTAGTATTAAGTATGGAGGCGAGTACTAACCAGCGCATGTTCATATGCAGCTTTACACCATGACTAATGATATTATAGTGTTACTTTATTGCACAATTAATCCATAACAGATGAGTATTTTGGATCAAATGATAGTATTTCACTAAGGACATTTGGTTCTATTATTGCTTTATAGGGCTCTTTCACACGAGCGGATGCTGTGCGGGTAATCCGCTGCATGAAAGAGAGCCAAGCCCCGCTCCGGACAGCAGAGACACGGAGCAGTAACATGATTGATAATGCTCCGTGCCTCTCTGTAATATTTTTACTACAAAATCACAGTGACAACTTCATCTCACTGTGATTTTGTAGTAAAAAGGTCACAGAGAGGCACGGAGCATTATCAATAGGGATGAGCGAACCCGAACTGTATAGTTCGGGTTCGTACCGAATTTTGGGGTGTCCGTGACACGGACCCGAACCCGAACATTTTCGTAAAAGTCCGGGTTCGGGTTCGGTGTTCGGCGCTTTCTTGGCGTTTTTTGAAAGGCTGCAAAGCAGCCAATCAACAAGCGTCATACTACTTGCCCCAAGAGGCCATCACAGCCTTGCCTACTATTGACATGGCTGTGATTGGCCAGTGCAGCATGTGACCCAGCCTCTATATAAGCTTGGGTCACGTAGCGCTGCACGTCACTCTGCTGATTCAAGCATAGGGAGAGGTTGCAGCTGCGACGTTAGGGCGAGATTAGGCAGATTAACTCCTCCAAAAGACTTCATTCTGTGATCGATCTCCAGCTGTGGATCATTGATGTGCTAATATTGAATTGCTCACTTTTTTTTAGGCTGCCCAGAGCGTTTTTTTATCACTTTTTTCTGAGGTGATCGGCGGCTATTTCGTGGCTTGTGGTGCGCCAGCACAAGCTACCACCAAGTGCATTTAACCATCAATAGTGTGGTTATTTTTTGCTATATCCTACATCAGCTGCAGGCTGAGCCTGTGTCACGCAAGTGCATTTAACCATCAACAGTGTGGTTATTTTTTGGCCATATACTACATCAGGTGCAGGCTGAGCCTGTGTCACCCAAGTGCATTTAACCATCAACAGTGTGGTTATTTTTTGGCCATATACTACATCAGGTGCAGGCTGAGCCTGTGTCACCCAAGTGCATTTAACCATCAACAGTGTGGTTATTTTTTGGCCATATACTACATCAGGTGCAGGCTGAGCCTGTGTCACCCAAGTGCATTTAACCATCAATAGTGTGGTTATTTTTTGGCCATATACTACATCAGCGCCTAAAAAATAGCCCTGACATTTATATTCCTCCAAATCAGTACTGTTTTAGCTGGTCAAGTTATTTGTAGTGACCGTAAAAGCACAGTTTTTGTTCTGGGTTGAAAAAGTATTCCCAAATTTGCCATTTTCTAAATTGGTAGTTTCTGCTATATCAGGCCTACTTTAAATCTATCCCAAAAAGGGTATATTAACTTCAAGGTGCTGATAGTGTCATTCTGAAAAACTTAACACACACGCTACAGTGCAGATACAAGTCTAATTCAGTGATTAAAGGTATACCTGTCACACAGCGTCTAAAAAATAGCCCTGACATTTATATTCCTCCAAATCAGTACTGTTTTAGCTGGTCAAGTTATTTGTAGTGACCGTAAAAGCACCGTTTTTGTTCTGGGTTGAAAAAGTATTCCCAAATTTGCCATTTTCTAAATTGGTAATTTCTGCTATATCAGGCCTACTTTAAATCTATCCCAAAAAGGGTATATTAGATTCAAGGTGCTGATAGTGTCATTCTGAAAAACTTAACACACACGCTACAGTGCAGATACAAGTCTAATTCTGTGATTAAAGGTATACCTGTCACACAGCGCCTAAAAAATAGCCCTGACATTTATATTCCTCTAAATCAGTACTGTTTTAGCTGGTCAAATTATTTGTAGTGACCGTAAAAGCACAGTTTTTGTTCTAGGTTGAAAAAGTATTCCCAAATTTGCCATTTTCTAAATTGGTAGTTTCTGCTATATCAGGCCTACTTTAAATCTATCCCAAAAAGGGTATATTAGATTCACGGTGCTGATAGTGTCATTCTGAAAAACTTAACACACACGCTACAGTGCAGATACAAGTCTAATTCTGTGATTAAAGGTATACCTGTCACACAGCGCCTAAAAGATAGGCCTGACATTTATATTCCTCTAAATCAGTACTGTTTTAGCTGGTCAAATTATTTGTAGTGACCGTAAAAGCACAGTTTTTGTTCTGGGTTGAAAAAGTATTCCCAAATTTGCCATTTTCTAAATTGGTAGTTTCTGCTATATCAGGCCTACTTTAAATCTATCCCAAAAAGGGTATATTAGATTCAAGGTGCTGATAGTGTCATTCTGAAAAACTTAACACACGCTACAGTGCAGATACAAGTCTAATTCTGTGATTAAAGGTATACCTGTCACACAGCGCCTAAAAAATAGCCCTGACATTTATATTCCTGTCATGGTCTTACCTGCTTGCTGCTCTCCTTCGTTTGACATGTGCTGGCGGCCATCTTGGTTTCTGGGTTTCTTGTAGCCTTCCACCCTGCGGCTCCTCCTTTTCCTGGGAGGAGCTGGATGCCTAGCTCATATATATAGGAGGTCTGTGGCTTCAGTTCCTTGCTTGGTCCTCTTGTGTTCACATGCTTCTAAGACTGCTGCTGCTTCTGGTTCCTGATCCTGGCTTCGTCTGACTACCCTGCTGGTTCCTGATCCTGGCTTCGTCTGACTACCCTGCTGGTTTCTGATCCTGGCTTCGTCTGACTACCCTGCTGGTTCCTGATCCTGGCTTCGTCTGACTACCCTGCTGGTTCCTGATCCTGGCTTCGTCTGACTACCCTTCTGGTTCCTGACCTCTGGCTTCGCAAAGACTCTGCTCGGTTTCACCATCCGTTTGGACTTTTTGCTTTACAGCTTTATTTTCAATAAAGCCTTCTTATTTTCACTTATCTCTTGTTGTACGTCTGGTTCATGGTTCCGTGACATTAGGACCAAGCCATGAATTCTGACGGTACAGGGCCATCCTCGCTACCCACGCTGGTTGCCAGACTTGATCAGCAGGATCACCTGTTGGGTCGGTTCGCTGTGGCGTTGCAAACCCTGCTTGAACGCACGGCTCATTTCGCTCCCGTTGCCGATGGGTCGGTTGTCGCTCCTGGGCTCGCTCCTACTGCCGCTCCGGTTGTTGCGCCAGAGTCTACCCCGACACCTGTTGTTGCGCCTGCGGTGTTTCGGGGTATGACCGGTTCTGCCCCTCTTCCACAGCGCTTTGGGGGAGAGCCAACTCAGTGCCGAGGTTTCCTTAACCAGGTGGGCATTTATTTCGAGTTGCTGCCACATGCCTTTCCTACTGAGAGATCAAAGGTGGGCTTCTTGATCTCGCTGCTCTCGGACAAGGCCTTGGCCTGGGCCAGCCCTTTATGGGAGAACAACAATCCGGTGGTTGCCGAGTTTTCCGGTTTTGTTGCTTCTCTTCGGAAGGTATTCGATGTGCCGGCTCGTGCTGCCTCTGCTGCGAAGCTCCTTATGTCCATCAGACAGGGTTCACGATCCGTAGCTGAATACGCCATTGAGTTTCGTACCCTGGCAGCAGAGGTGGGCTGGAATAATGAGGCTCTGGTCGCTGCTTTCTCTCATGGTCTCTCGGATGCCTTGAAGGATGAGGTTGCAGCTAAGGACCTACCAGTGGAGCTCGAGTCTCTTATTTCTTTCCTGATTTTGATTGACACCAGACTCAGGGAGAGACCTTCCTTTAAGGAGAACCTGCGGAGGTCTTCTAACAGATTGGTGCCTACGTTTGCTGTCCCACCCGTGCCTCCCTCTCCTCCCACGCCTCCTGGGGATGACTTGTCTGGGGGTGAACCCATGCAGCTGGGGTTTGCTCGCCTGTCCGAGGGGGAGAGGGCACTCCGGAGACGCGAGGGCCGATGCATGTACTGTGGTCTCGGTGGGCATTTTCGGTTGGCATGTCCGAACCGTCCGGGAAACGCTCGTACCCTGAGATCCTGTCGGGGGCAGATCTTGGGTGGAGTCTCCTCGTCCCCGGTTTCCCGTGTTGACAAACCACTGATCACTGTTGTCCTCTCCTGGGTCGGGGGCTCGGTGACGACCCAGGCGTTGGTGGACTCTGGTGCTGGTGGTTTGTTCATTGATAGTGTGTTCGCTGCCGCCAATTCCATTCCTCTGCAGGCTCGAGGTTCTCCACTGGCTCTTGAGGCGATAGACGGCAGACCCCTTCTGCCGCCACACGTGACTCATGAGACCCTTCCAGTGGGGATAGCCATTGGTGCCGTTCACAGAGAGTCGGTCTGCCTCCAGGTTATTTCGTCTCCACACTACTCGGTGGTCTTGGGGTACCCCTGGCTCCAGAAGCATAATCCGACTTTCGATTGGAGATCGGTCGAGATCCTCTTGTGGTCACCGCAGTGTGGGGCTAGTTGCATCCATGGGTCTGTCAAGTTGCTGTGTACTTCCTCAGACTCTCTGTTGCCTCCTGAATACGAGGAGTACCGGGATGTATTCGATAAGGTGCGCGCGGTTGCCCTACCTCCGCACCGCCCATACGATTGTGCCATAGAGTTACAATCTGGTGCCGTTCCTCCTCGTGGCAAAGTCTATCCACTGTCGGTAGCGGAGAATGAGGCCATGGAGGAGTACGTGAGGGAGGCGCTTTCACGCGGACACATTCGCAAATCTTCGTCCCCGGCAGGGGCTGGATTTTTCTTTGTGAAAAAGAAGGGCGGTGAGTTGAGGCCTTGCATCGATTACAGGGGTCTCAATCGCATCACGATCAAGAACGCTTACCCGATACCCTTGATTTCCGAGCTGTTCGATCGCCTTAAAGGGGCCACGGTCTTTACCAAACTCGACCTGAGGGCGGCATATAACCTGGTAAGGATCAAGGCGGGCGATGAGTGGAAGACCGCGTTTAACACCAGGACCGGTCATTACGAATCCTTGGTTATGCCCTTTGGGTTGTGCAATGCGCCCGCAGTCTTTCAGGAATTCATCAACGATGTTTTCCGTGACCTGTTGCAGCAGTGTGTGGTAGTCTATTTGGATGACATCTTGGTATATTCTGAATCCATGGAGGCCCACATTCTGGATGTCAGACGAGTGTTGCAACGGTTACGAGAGAACAAGCTGTTCGGTAAGCTTGAGAAATGCGAATTTCACCGATCCCAGGTAACCTTCTTAGGTTACATCATTTCCGCTGAGGGGTTCTCCATGGATCCTGAGAAGGTTTCGGCTGTCTTACAGTGGCCCCAGCCCAATGGTCTTCGTTCCCTGCAGCGCTTTTTGGGCTTCGCCAATTATTATCGGAAGTTCATCAGGGACTTTTCCATGCTGGCCAAGCCTCTCACGGATCTGACCAGGAAGGGCAGTAATTCCCAGGTCTGGCCGCTCGAGGCCATCCGAGCTTTTGAGGCCCTAAAGTCCGCCTTTGTGTCGGCTCCGATTCTGTCGCATCCCAACCCTGGGTTGCCCTTTGTCCTCGAGGTGGACGCGTCTGAGACGGGAGTAGGCGCCCTTCTGTCTCAGCGTAGAACACCAGAGGGTCCTCTGCTTCCTTGTTGGTTTTACTCCCGGAAACTGTCTTCCGCGGAGTGCAACTATCAGATTGGTGACAGGGAGTTATTGGCCATCGTGCAGGCCCTTAAAGAATGGAGGCACTTGCTCGAGGGTTCGGTGGTTCCGGTTCTCATCCTGACGGACCACAAGAATCTGACCTACCTTTCTGAGGCCAAGAGATTGACACCACGTCAGGCCAGATGGGCTCTGTTCTTGTCACGTTTTAATTACGTGGTCTCCTACCTACCCGGTTCCAAGAACATCAGGGCGGATGCCTTATCACGGCAGTACTCCGAGCTGTCCAGGGAGGAGTCGATTCCGACTTCGGTCATACCTCCGAATCAGATCCTGGCCGCCATTCGCACCAGCCTGACCTCTCCCCTG
This sequence comes from Bufo bufo, assembly GCF_905171765.1. Lineage (NCBI taxonomy): Eukaryota > Metazoa > Chordata > Amphibia > Anura > Bufonidae > Bufo > Bufo bufo. The sequence goes on along the minus strand of NC_053390.1, from coordinate 149,827,048 downwards.
GGTGAGCAGATTTTGGCGGCTCAATCTGGTGCTCCCTCTGGGAGACCCAACGGCAGATGTTTTGTGCCTGAGGAGTTGCGCACTCGGTTCTTGCGAACCTACCATAACTCCAAGACCGCGGGGCATCCTGGAAAGAATCAGCTTGTCTGGGCTGTTTCACGTCTGTTCTGGTGGCCTTCCCTACGTTCCGACATCGCCGCATATGTAGCGGCATGCTCCGTTTGTGCCCAGAGTAAGTCCCCTCGGCACCTTCCGTTGGGCCTTCTGCAACCCATAGCCACCGGGGAGCGCCCATGGTCACACCTGGGGATGGATTTCATTGTGGACCTCCCTGCATCCCGAGGCCATACGGTCATTCTCATGATTGTGGATCGGTTTTCCAAAATGTGCCACTGTGTTCCTCTCAAGAAGTTACCCTCTGCACAAGAGTTGGCCACGATTTTTGCCAGGGAGGTCTTCCGGTTGCACGGTTTGCCTAAGGAGATTGTGTCGGATCGGGGGAGTCAGTTTGTGTCCAGGTTCTGGCGCGCCTTTTGCTCCCAGTTGGGGATTCATCTCTCCTTCTCCTCGGCCTACCACCCTCAGTCCAATGGGGCCGCAGAACGATCCAATCAGGCCTTGGAGCAATTCCTTCGTTGCTATGTCTCCGATCACCAAGACAATTGGGTTGACCTCCTGCCTTGGGCTGAGTTTGCCAGGAACACAGCGGTGAACTCTTCCTCTGGGACGTCTCCCTTCATGGCCAATTATGGGTTCCAACCTGCCGTGTTACCGGAGGTATTCTCTCCCCAGGATATTCTGGCTGTGGAGGATCACCTTTCCGACCTACGTGCTTCTTGGGTACAGATCCAGAAGTCCCTTGAGGTCTCTGCGCAGCGCCAGAGACTCCAGGCTGATCGCAGACGAGCGCCTGCTCCTTCCTACCAGGTCGGAGACCGTGTATGGTTGTCCACCCGCAACCTCAACCTTTGAGTGCCCACTCCCAAGCTGGCGCCTCGCTTTGTTGGTCCCTTCCGAGTGCTTCGCAGGGTAAACCCGGTAGCCTATGCCCTTGCGCTTCCTCCTGGCATGCGGATCTCCAACGTGTTTCATGTCTCCCTGTTGAAGCCACTGGTGTGTAATCGTTTCACTTCCTCGGTTCCTCGGCCTCGTCCGGTCCAAGTGGGCAATCGTGAGGAATATGAGGTGAGCAATATCCTGGACTCACGCCTGGTCCGCGGTCGGTTGCAGTTTTTGGTCCATTGGCGTGGTTATGGTCCAGAGGAGCGTTCCTGGGTTCCCTCCGCAGATGTCCATGCTCCTGCCTTGCTCCGTGCCTTCCACGCACGCTTCCCTCAGAAACCGTTTTGTGCTCCGCGGAGGAGGGGCCCTTGAGGGGGAGGTACTGTCATGGTCTTACCTGCTTGCTGCTCTCCTTCGTTTGACATGTGCTGGCGGCCATCTTGGTTTCTGGGTTTCTTGTAGCCTTCCACCCTGCGGCTCCTCCTTCCCCTGGGACGAGCTGGATGCCTAGCTCATATATATAGGAGGTCTGTGGCTTCAGTTCCTTGCTTGGTCCTCTTGTGTTCACATGCTTCTAAGACTGCTGCTGCTTCTGGTTCCTGATCCTGGCTTCGTCTGACTACCCTGCTGGTTCCTGATCCTGGCTTCGTCTGACTACCCTGCTGGTTCCTGATCCTGGCTTCGTCTGACTACCCTGCTGGTTCCTGATCCTGGCTTCGTCTGACTACCCTTCTGGTTCCTGACCTCTGGCTTCGCAAAGACTCTGCTCGGTTTCACCATCCATTTGGACTTTTTGCTTTACAGCTTTATTTTCAATAAAGCCTTCTTATTTTCACTTATCTCTTGTTGTACGTCTGGTTCATGGTTCCGTGACAATTCCTCCAAATCAGTACTGTTTTAGCTGGTCAAATTATTTGTAGTGACCGTAAAAGCACAGTTTTTGTTCTGGGTTGAAAAAGTATTCCCAAATTTGCCATTTTCTAAATTGGTAGTTTCTGCTATATCAGGCCTACTTTAAATCTATCCCAAAAAGGGTATATTAGATTCAAGGTGCTGATAGTGTCATTCTGAAAAACTTAACACACACGCTACAGTGCAGATACAAGTCTAATTCTAAGATTAAAGGTATACCTGTCACACAGCGCCTAAAAAATAGGCCTGACATTTATATTCCTCTAAATCAGTACTGTTTTAGCTGGTCAAATTATTTGTAGTGACCGTAAAAGCACAGTTTTTGTTCTGGGTTGAAAAAGTATTCCCAAATTTGCCATTTTCTAAATTGGTAGTTTCTGCTATATCAGGCCTACTTTAAATCTATCCCAAAAAGGGTATATTAGATTCACGGTGCTGATAGTGTCATTCTGAAAAACTTAACACACACGCTACAGTGCAGATACAAGTCTAATTCTGTGATTAAAGGTATACCTGTCACACAGCGCCTAAAAAATAGGCCTGACATTTATATTCCTGAAAATCAGTACTGTTTTAGCTGGTCAAATTATTTGTAGTGACCGTAAAAGCACAGTTTTTGTTCTGGGTTGAAAAAGTATTCCCAAATTTGCCATTTTCTAAATTGGTAGTTTCTGCTATATCAGGCCTACTTTAAATCTATCCCAAAAAGGGTATATTAGATTCAAGGTGCTGATAGTGTCATTCTGAAAAACTAAACACACACGCTACAGTGCAGATACAAGTCTAATTCTGTGATTAAAGGTATACCTGTCACACAGCACCTAAAAAATAGCCCTGACATTTATATTCCTCTAAATCAGTACTGTTTTAGCTGGTCAAATTATTTGTAGTGACTGTAAAAGCACAGTTTTTGTTCTGGGTTGAAAAAGTATTCCCAAATTTGCCATTTTCTAAATTGGTAGTTTCTGCTATATCAGGCCTACTTTAAATCTATCCCAAAAAGGGTATATTAGATTCACGGTGCTGATAGTGTCATTCTGAAAAACTTAACACACACGCTACAGTGCAGATACAAGTCTAATTCTGTGATTAAAGGTATACCTGTCACACAGCTGGTCAAATTATTTGTAGTAACCGTAAAAGCACAGTTTTTGTTCTGGGTTGAAAAAGTATTCCCAAATTTGCCATTTTCAAAATTGTGGTGAACGGGAACAATGAGGAAAACATCTAATAAGGGACGCGGACGCGGACGTGGACATGGTCGGGGTGGTGTTAGTGGACCCTCTGGTGCTGGGAGAGGACGTTGCCGTTCTGCCACAGCCACACGTCCTAGTGTACCAACTACCTCAGGTCCTAGTAGCCGCCAGAATTTACAGGGATATTTGGTGGGGCCCAATGCCGTTCTAAGGATGGTAAGGCCTGAGCAGGTACAGGCATTAGTCAATTGGGTGGCCGACAGTGCATCCAGCACGTTCACATTATCTCCCATCCAGTCTTCTGCAGAAAGCGCACAGATGGCGCATAAAAACCAAGCCCATCAGTCTGTCACATCACCCCCTTGCATATCAGGGAAACTGTCTGAGCCTCAAGTTATGCAGCAGTCTCTTGTGCTGTTTGAAGACTCTGCTGCCAGGGTTTCCCAAGGGCATCCACCTAGACCTTCCCCAGGGGTGGAAGAGATAGAATGCACTAACGCACAACCACTTATGTTTCCTGATGATGATGACATGGGAATACCACCTCAGCACGTCTCTGATGATGACGAAACACAGGTGCCAACTGCTGCGTCTTTCTGCAGTGTGCAGACTGAACAGGAGGTCAGGGATCAAGACAGGGTGGAAGACGATGCAGGGGACGATGAGGTCCTAGACCCCACATGGAATGAAGGTTGTGCCACTGACTTTCACAGTTCGGAGGAAGAGGCAGTGGTGAGACCGAGCCAACAGCGTAGCAAAAGAGGGAGCAGTGGGCAAAATCAGAACACCCGCCGCCAAGAGACTCCGCCTGCTACTGACCGCCGCCATCTGGGACCGAGCACCCCAAAGGCAGCTTCAAGGAGTTCCCTGGCATGGCACTTCTTCAAACAATGTGCTGAAGACAAGACCCGAGTGGTTTGCACGCTGTGCCATCAGAGCCTGAAGCGAGGCATTAACGTTCTGAACCTTAGCACAACCTGCATGACCAGGCACCTGCATGCAAAGCATGAACTGCAGTGGAGTAAACACCTTAAAAACAAGGAAGTCACTCAGGCTCCCCCTGCTATCTCCTCTGCTGCTGCCGCCCCGGCCTCTTCTGCTGCTGCAGCCTCGGCCTCTTCCTCCGCCTCTGGAGGAACGTTGGCACCTGCCGCCCAGCAAACATGGGATGTACCACCAACACCACCACCTGCGTCACCAAGCATCTCAACCATGTCACACGGCAGCGTTCAGCTCTCCATCTCACAAACATTTGAGAGAAAGCGTAAATTCCCACCTAGCTACCCTCGATCCCTGGCCCTGAATGCCAGCATTTCTAAACTACTGGCCTATGAAATGCTGTCATTTAGGCTGGTGGACACAGACAGCTTCAAACAGCTCATGTCGCTTGCTGTCCCACAGTATGTTGTTCCCAGCCGCCACTACTTCTCCAAGAGAGCCGTGCCTTCCCTGCACAACCAAGTGTCCGATAAAATCAAGTGTGCACTGCACAACGCCATCTGTGGCAAGGTCCACCTAACCACAGATACGTGGACCAGTAAGCACGGCCAGGGACGCTATATCTCCCTAACTGCACACTGGATAAATGTAGTGGCGGCTGGGCCCCAGGCGGAGAGCTATTTGGCGCACGTCCTTCCGCCGCCAAGGATCGCAGGTCAACATTCTTTGCCTCCTGTCTCCTCCTCCTCCTACTCAGCTTCCTCCTCCTCTTCTTCCACCTGCTCATCCAGTCAGCCACACACCTTCACCACCAACTTCAGCACAGCCCGGGGTAAAAGTCAGCAGGCCATTGTGAAACTCATATGTTTGGGGGACAGGCCCCACACCGCACAGGAGTTGTGGCGGGGTATAGAACAACAGACCGACGAGTGGTTGCTGCCGGTGAGCCTCAAGCCCGGCCTGGTGGTGTGCGATAATGGGCGAAATCTCGTTGCAGCTCTGGGACTAGCCAGTTTGACGCACATCCCTTGCCTGGCGCATGTGCTGAATTTGGTGGTGTAGAAGTTCATTCGCAACTACCCCGACATGTCAGACCTGCTGCATAAAGTGCGGGCCGTCTGTTCGCGCTTCCGGCGTTCACACCCTGCTGCTGCACGCCTGTCTGCGCTACAGCGCAACTTCGGCCTTCCCGCTCACCGCCTCATATGCGATGTGCCCACCAGGTGGAACTCCACCTTGCACATGCTGGACAGACTGTGCGAGCAGCAGCAGGCCATAGTGGAGTTTCAGCTGCAGCACGCACAGGTCAGTCGCACTGCGGAACAGCACCACTTCACCACCAATGACTGGGCCTCCATGCGAGACCTGTGTGCCCTGTTGCGCTGTTTCGAGTACTCCACCAACATGGCCAGTGGCGATGACGCCGTTATCAGCGTTACAATACCACTTCTATGTCTCCTTGAGAAAACACTTAGGGCGATGATGGAAGAGGAGGTGGCCCAGGAGGAAGAGGAGGAAGAGGGGTCATTTTTAGCACTTTCAGGCCAGTCTCTTCGAAGTGACTCAGAGGGAGGTTTTTTGCAACACCAGAGGCCAGGTACAAATGTGGCCAGACAGGGCCCACTACTGGAGGACGAGGAGGACGAGGATGAGGAGGAGGTGGAGGAGGATGAGGATGAAGCATGTTCACAGCGGGGTGGCACCTAAAGCAGCTCGGGCCCATCACTGGTGCGTGGCTGGGGGGAAACACAGGACGATGACGATACGCCTCACACAGAGGACAGCTTGTCCTTACCTCTGGGCAGCCTGGCACACATGAGCGACTACATACTGCAGTGCCTGCGCAACGACAGCAGAGTTGCCCACATTTTAACCTGTGCGGACTACTGGGTTGCCACCCTGCTGGATCCCCGGTACAAAGACAATGTGCCCACCTTACTTCCTACACTAGAGCGTGATAGGAAGATGCGCGAGTACAAGCGCACGTTGGTAGACGCGCTACTGAGAGCATTCCCAAATGTCACAGGGGAACCAGTGGAAGCCCAAGGCGGAGGCAGAGGAGGAGCAAGAGGTCGCCAACGCAGCTGTGTCACGGCCAGCTCCTCTGAGGGCAGGGTTACCATGTCAGAGATGTGGAAAAGTTTTGTCACCACGCCACAGCTAACTGCACCACCACCTGATACGAAACGTGTTAGCAGGAGGCAACATTTCACTAACATGGTGGAACAGTACCTGTGCCACCCCTCCAAGTACTGACTGATGGTTCGGCCCCATTCAACTTCTGGGTCTCCAAATTGTCCACGTGGCCAGAGCTAGCCTTTTATGCCTTGGAGGTGCTGGCCTGCCCGGCGGCCAGCGTTTTGTCTGAACGTGTATTCAGCACGGCAGGTGGCGTCATTACAGAGAAACGCAGCCGCCTGTCTATAGCCAATGTGGACAAGCTGACGTTCATAAAAATGAACCAGGCATGGATCGCACAGGACCTGTCCATCCCTTGTGCAGATTAGACATTAACTACCTCCCCTTAACAATATATTATTGTACTCCAGGGCACTTCCTCATTCAATCCTATTTTTATTTTCATTTTACCATTATATTGCGGGGCAACCCAAAGTTGAATGAACCTCTCCTCTGTCTGGGTGCCGGGGCCTAAATGTGTGACAGTGGCCTGTTCCAGTGGTGGGTGACGTGAAGCCTGATTCTCTGCTATGACATGAAGACTGATTCTGTGCTGACATGAAGCCAGATTCTCTGTTACGCGACCTCTCTCCTCTGCCTGGGTGCCTGGGCCTAAATATGTGACAGTGGCCTGTTCCAGTGGTGGGTGACGTGAAGCCTGATTCTCTGCTATGACATGTAGACTGATTCTGTGCTGACATGAAGCCAGATTCTCTGTTACAGGACCTCTCTCCTCTGTCTGGGTGCCGGGGCCTAAATATGTGACAGTGGCCTGTTCCAGTGGTGGGTGACGTGAAGCCTGATTCTCTGCTATGACATGAAGACTGATTCTCTGCTGACATGAAGCCTGAATCTCTGTTATGGGACCTCTCTCCTCTGCCTGGGCCTAAATATGTGACAGTGGCCTGTTCCAGTGGTGGGTGACGTGAAGCCTGATTCTCTGCTATGACATGAAGACTGATTCTGTGCTGACATGAAGCCAGATTCTCTGTTACGGAACCTCTCTCCTCTGCCTGGGTGCCTGGGCCTAAATATGTGACAGTGGCCTGTTCCAGTGGTGGGTGACGTGAAGCCTGATTCTCTGCTATGACATGAAGACTGATTCTCTGCTGACATGAAGCCTGAATCTCTGTTATGGGACCTCTCTCCTCTGCCTGGGTGCCTGGGCCTAAATATGTGACAGTGGCCTGTTCCAGTGGTGGGTGACGTGAAGCCTGATTCTCTGCTATGACATGAAGACTGATTCTGTGCTGACATGAAGCCAGATTCTCTGTTACGGGACCTCTCTCCTCTGTCTGGGTGCCAGGGCCTAAATGTGTGACAGTTGCCTGTTCCAGTGGTGGGTGACGTGAAGCCTGATTCTCTGCTATGACATGAAGACTGATTCTGTGCTGACATGAAGCCAGATTCTCTGTTACGGGACCTCTCTCCTCTGTCTGGGTGCCTGGGCCTAAATATGTGACAGTGGCCTGTTCCAGTGGTGGGTGACGTGAAGCCTGATTCTCTGCTATGACATGAAGACTGATTCTCTGCTGACATGAAGCCTGAATCTCTGTTATGGGACCTCTCTCCTCTGCCTGGGTGCCTGGGCCTAAATATGTGACAGTGGCCTGTTCCAGTGGTGGGTGACGTGAAGCCTGATTCTCTGCTATGACATGAAGACTGATTCTCTGCTGACATGAAGCCTGAATCTCTGTTATGGGACCTCTCTCCTCTGCCTGGGTGCCTGGGCCTAAATATGTGACAGTGGCCTGTTCCAGTGGTGGGTGACGTGAAGCCTGATTCTCTGCTATGACATGAAGACTGATTCTCTGCTGACATGAAGCCTGAATCTCTGTTATGGGACCTCTCTCCTCTGCCTGGGTGCCTGGGCCTAAATATGTGACAGTGGCCTGTTCCAGTGGTGGGTGACGTGAAGCCTGATTCTCTGCTATGACATGAAGACTGATTCTGTGCTGACATGAAGCCAGATTCTCTGTTACGGGACCTCTCTCCTCTGTCTGGGTGCCGGGGCCTAAATATGTGACAGTGGCCTGTTCCAGTGGTGGGTGACGTGAAGCCTGATTCTCTGCTATGACATGAAGACTGATTCTCTGCTGACATGAAGCCTGAATCTCTGTTATGGGACCTCTCTCCTCTGCCTGGGTGCCTGGGCCTAAATATGTGACAGTGGCCAGTTCCAGTGGTGGGTGACGTGAAGCCTGATTCTCTGCTATGACATGAAGACTGATTCTGTGCTGACATGAAGCCAGATTCTCTGTTACGGGACCTCTCTCCTCTGTCTGGGTGCCGGGGCCTAAATATGTGACAGTGGCCTCTTCCAGTGGTGGGTGACGTGAAGCCTGATTCTCTGCTGTGACATGAAGACTGATTCTCTGCTGACATGAAGCCTGAATCTCTGTTATGGGACCTCTCTCCTCTGCCTGGATGCCTGGGCCTAAATATGTGACAGTGGCCTCTTCCAGTGGTGGGTGACGTGAAGCCTGATTCTCTGCTGTGACATGAAGACTGATTCTCTGCTGACATGAAGCCTGAATCTCTGTTATGGGACCTCTCTCCTCTGCCTGGATGCCTGGGCCTAAATATGTGACAGTGGCCTGTTCCAGTGGTGGGTGACGTGAAGCCTGATTCTCTGCTATGACATGAAGACTGATTCTCTGCTGACATGAAGCCTGAATCTCTGTTATGGGACCTCTCTCCTCTGCCTGGGTGCCTGGGCCTAAATATGTGACAGTGGCCTGTTCCAGTGGTGGGTGACGTGAAGCCTGATTCTCTGCTATGACATGAAGACTGATTCTCTGCTGACATGAAGCCTGAATCTCTGTTATGGGACCTCTCTCCTCTGCCTGGGTGCCTGGGCCTAAATATGTGACAGTGGCCAGTTCCAGTGGTGGGTGACGTGAAGCCTTATTCTCTGCTATGACATGAAGACTGATTCTGTGCTGACATGAAGCCAGATTCTCTGTTACGGGACCTCTCTCCTCTGTCTGGGTGCCGGGGCCTAAATATGTGACAGTGGCCTCTTCCAGTGGTGGGTGACGTGAAGCCTGATTCTCTGCTATGACATGAAGACTGATTCTCTGCTGACATGAAGCCTGAATCTCTGTTATGGGACCTCTCTCCTCTGCCTGGGTGCCTGGGCCTAAATATGTGACAGTGGCCTGTTCCAGTAGTGGGTGACGTGAAGCCTGATTCTCTGCTATGACATGAAGACTGATTCTGTGCTGACATGAAGCCAGATTCTCTGTTACGGGACCTCTTTCCTCTGTCTGGGTGCCAGGGCCTAAATGTGTGACAGTGGCCTGTTCCAGTGGTGGGTGATGTGAAGCCTGATTCTCTGCTATGACATGAAGACTGATTCTGTGCTGACATGAAGCCTGAATCTCTGTTATGGGACCTCTCTCCTCTGCCTGGGTGCCTGGGCCTAAATATGTGACAGTGGCCTGTTCCAGTGGTGGGTGACGTGAAGCCTGATTCTCTGCTATGACATGAAGACTGATTCTGTGCTGACATGAAGCCAGATTCTCTATTACGGGACCTCTCTCCTCTGCCTGGGTGCCGGGGCCTAAATATATGACAATGGACTGTTACAGTGGTGGGTGACGTGAAGCCAGATTCTCTGCTATGGCATGAAGACTGATTCTCTGCTGATGTGAAGCCAGATTCTCTGCTATGGGACCTCTATCCAATTGATATTGGTTTATTTTTATATATTTAATTTTTATTTTAATTCATTTCCCTATCCACATTTGTTTGCAGGGGATTTACCTACATGTTGCTGCCTTTTGCAGCCCTCTAGCTCTTTCCTGGGCTGTTTTACAGCCTTTTTAGTGCGAGTTCGGGGTTCGGGTTCGGGACGAAGTTCGGGTCGGGTTCGGATCCCGAACCCGAACATTTATGGGAAGTTCGGCGGAACTTCTCGAACCCGAACATCCAGGTGTTTGCTCAACTCTAATTATCAATCATGTTACTGCTCCGTGTCTCTGCTGTGCAGAGCGGGGCTTGGCACTCTTTCAAGCAGCGGATTACCTGCACAGCATCCGCTTGTGTTAAAGAGCCCTTACTCTACAGCTATTTTCCAACTACTAAGGATGGGAAGCACTAATTAGCTTGTGCGTATATAGACTTGTACTACTACTGTTGATGTGGAACTTATGGTCAAGCATGGCTGAGAGCATAAAGTAAAATAGTATCGTTCCACAGTACAATTTAACCATCATATATAGAGTTGAGCGAACCCGAACTGTAAAGTTCGGGTTCGTACCGAACTTTAGGTTTTTCGGCACCCGGACCCGAACCCGAACATTTACGTAAAAGTTCGGGTGCGGGTTCGGTGTTCGGCGATTTTTATGGCGCTTTTTGAAAGGCTGCAAAGCAGCCAATCAACAAGCGTCATACTACTTGCCCCAAAAGGCCATCACAGCCATGCCTACTATTGGCCTGGCTGTGATTGGCCAACTGCAGCATGTGACCCAGCCTCTATTTAAGCTGGAGTCACGTAGCGCCGCCCGTCACTCTGCTTGGATTAGTGTAGGGATAGGCTGCAGCTGCTGTGAGGGAGAGATCAGGGAGAAATCTTATGAAGAACTGCTTCTTTACTCAGCGATCTACAGCAAATGTGTTTTGTGCGTGCACTGCACAATTGTTTTAAGCCTGCCCTGAGCCAACTACTACTAAAAACAAACTTTTTTTCCTTCAGTTAGTCAATATCAATACATAATTCGCAGCCATTTTATGCAACGATAGTGCACCAGCACAGGATATCTGCATGTCTGCAAGTCCAGAAATACAGCTTTGAGACACTGGGGTTAAAAAAAAAACTTTTTTTCATATAGTGCACATCTAGGATTATCGCTGCATAAATGACCGTGAAATTTAGGCCAGAAATACGGCTTTCTCATACTGGGGCATACTGGGGTGAAAAAAAACCATCTGTTTCATATAGTGCACAGCTAGGATTATAGGTGCATAAGGGACTGTTCATTTTAGGCCACAAATACGGCTTTTGCGAACTGGGGTTAAAAAAAACTCTGATATACTGCACATCTTGGATTAGACGTGCATACGTTACTGTGAAATTTAGGCCACAAATACGGCTTTTTGCTTACTGGGGTTAAAAAACCCTCTGATATACTGCACATCTGGGATTAAATGTGCATAAATTACTGTGAAATTTAGGCCACAAATACGTCTTTTTGCTTACTGGGGTTAAAAAAACCTCTGATATACTGCACATCTGGGATTAGACGTGCATAAGTTACTGTGAAATTAAGGCCACAAATACCCCGTCATATAGAGTTAAAAAAAAAAATATTGAGTGCAATGCCCTACATCAGTGTTTTTATTGGCGGTTAATTATTTTTAACAGACTTAACCGCTTTTTTTTTTGCTTTGTGAACGCTAACTATGAGGCAAACATCTAATAAGGGACGCGGTAATGGTGGTGGTGTTGGTGGAGCCTCTGGTGCAGGGAGAGGACGTGGCCGTTTTGCCACAGCTACACGTCCTACTGAACCTACTACCTCAGGTCCCAGTAGCCGCCAGAATATACAGCGATATTTGGTCGGGCCTAATGCCGTTCTAAGGATGGTAAGGCCTGAGCAAGTACAGGCGCTAGTCGATTGGGTGGCCGACAGTGGATCCTGCAGGTTCACATTATCTCCCACCCAGTCTTCTGCAGAAAGCACACAGGTGGCGCCTTAAACCCATGCCCATCAGTCTGACACATCACCCCCGTGCATATCGGAGAACCTGTCTGAGCCTCAAGTCATGCAGCAGTCTCTTATGCTATTTGAAGACTCTGCTGGCAGGGTTTCCCAAGGACATAGAATGCACTGACGCACAACCACTTATGTTTCCTGATGAGGACATGGGAATACCACCTCAGCACATCTCTGATGACGAAACACAGGTGCCAACTGCTGCATCTTTCTGCAGTGTGCAGACCGAAAAGGAGGTCAGGGAGGAAGACTGGGTGGAAGACGATGCAGGGGACGATGAGGTCCTAGACCCCACATGGAATGAAGGTCGTGCCACTGACTTTCAGAGTTTAGAGGAAGAGGCAGTGGTGAGACCGAGCCAACAGCATAGCAAAAGAGGGAGCAGGGTGCAAAAGCAGAGCAGTCATCACCAAAACAGTTCCCCTGCTACTGGCCACCGTCACCAGGGACCGAGCACACCAAAGGCAGCTTCAAGGAGTTCCCTGCATGGCACTTCTTCACACAATGTGCTGATGACAAGACCCGAGTGGTTTGCACGCTGTGCCATCAGAGCCTGAAGCGAGGCATTAACGTTCTGAACCTTAGCACAACCTGCATGACCAGGAATCTACATGCGAGACACGGGCTGCAGTGGAGTAAGCACCTTCAAAACCAAGAAAGGGCTCAGGCCCCTCCTGCTCCCACTTCTGCTGCTGCCTCGGCCTCTTCCTCCGCCTCTGGAGGAACGTTGGCACCTGCCGCCCAGCAAACAGAGGATGTGCCACCAACAACACCACCTCTGTCACCAAGCATCTCCATCATGTCACACGGAAGCATTCAGCTCTCCATCTCACAAACCTTGGAGAGAAAGCGTAAATTCCCACCTAGCCACCCTCGATCCCTGGCCCTGAATGCCAGCATTTCTAAACTACTGGCCTTTGAAATGCTGTCATTCAGGCTGGTGCAGACAGACAGCTTCAAACAGCTCATGTCGCTTGCTGTCCCACAGTACGTCATTCCCAGCCGCCACTACTTCTCCAGGAGAGCCGTTCCCTCCCTGCACAACCAAGTATCGGATAAAATCAAGTGTGCACTGCGCAACGCCATCTGTGGCAAGATCCACCTAACCACAGATACGTGGACCAGTAAGCACTGCCAGGGACGCTATATCTCCCTAACTGCACACTGGGTAAATGTAGTGGCGGCTGGGCCCCAGGCGGAGAGCTGTTCGGCGCACGTCCTTCCACCGCCAAGGATTGCAGGAAATCATTCTTTGCCTCCTGTTGCCTCCTCTTCCTACTCGGCTTCCTCCTCCTCTTCTACCACCTCCTCATCCGGTCAGCGACAGACCATCTCCACCAACTTTAGCACAGCCAGGGGTAAACGTCAGCAGGCCGTTCTGAAACTGATGTGTTTGGGGTCAGGCCCCACACCGCGCAGGAGTTGTGGCGGGGTATAGAACAACAGACCGACGAGTGGTTGCTGCCAGTGAGCCTCAAGCCCGGCCTGGTGGTGTGCGATAATGGGTGAAATCTCGTTGCAGCTCTGGGACTAGCCGGTTTGACGCACATCCCTTGCCTGGCGCATGTGCTGAATTTGGTGGTGCAGAAATTCTTTCACAACTACCCCGACATGTCAGAGCTGCTGCATAAAGTGCGGGCCGTCTGTGTGCGCTTGAGGCGTTCTCATCCTGCCGCCGCTTGGCTGTCTGCTCTACAGCATAACTTCGGCCTTCCCGCTCACCGCCTCATATGCGACGTGCCCACCAGGTGGAACTCCACCTTGCACATTCTGGAGACACTGAGCGAGCAGCAGCAGGCCATAGTGGAGTTTCAGCTGCAGCACGCACGGTTGAGTCGCACTGCGGAACAGCACCACTTCACCACCAATGACTGGGCCTCCATGTGAGACCAGTGTGCCCTGTTGCGCTGTTTTGAGTACTCCACCAACATGGCCAGTGGCGATGACGGCATTATCAGCGTTACAATACCACTTCTATGTCTCCTTGAGAAAACACTTAGGGCGATGATGGAAGAGGATTTGGCCCAGGACGAGGAGGAGGAGGAGGAAGAGGGTTCATCTCTTACACTTTCAGCACAGTCTTTTAGAAGTGGCTCAGAGGAAGGTTTTTTGCAACAGCAGAGGCCAGGTACAAATTTGGCCAGCCAGGGCCCACTACTGGAGGACGAGGAGGAGGATGGGGACGAAGCATGTTCACAGCGGGGTGGCACCCAACGCAGCTCAGGCCCATCACTGGTGCGTGGCTGGGGGGATACGGAGGACGCAGACGATACGCCTCCCACAGAGGACAGCATGTCCTTACCTCTGGGCAGCCTGGCACACATGAGCGACTACATGCTGCAGTGCCTGCGCAACGACAGCAGAGTTGCCCACATTTTAACGTGTGCTGACTACTGGGTGGCCAACCTGCTGGATCCCCGGTACAAAGACAATGTGCCGTCCCTAATTCCCTCACTGGAGCGTGATCGGAAAATGCGCGACTACAGGCGCACGCTGGGAGGCGCGTTCCTGAGAGCATTCCCGACTGATGCCGGGGGACAAGTGGAAGCACAAGGTGAAGGCAGGGGAGGAGGAAGAGGTTGCCAACGCAGCTGTGTCAGCGCCAGCACCTCAGAAGGCAGGGTTAGCATGGCCGACATGTGGAAAAGCTTTGTCACCTCGCCGCAACAACCGGCCCCAACTGCTGATATGGAGCGTGTTAGCAGGAGGCAGCATTTGAACAACATAGTGGAACAGTACCTGTGCACACGCCTACACGTACTGACTGATGGTTCTGCCCCATTCAACTTCTGGGTCTCCAAATTGTCCACATGGCCAGAGCTTGCCCTGTATGCCTTGGAGGTGCTGGCCTGCCCTGCAGCCGTGTATTTAGCACGGCAGGAGGCGTCATTACAGACAGACGCAGCCGCCTGTCCACAGCCAATGTGGACAAGCTCACGTTCATTAAAATTAACCAGGCCTGGATCCCACAAGACTTGTCTGTACCTTGTGCAGAATAGACAGTTCTAACAGCCTCAACCATCCATCCTTGTACTCAAGTGCACTTATTCCTATTTATTTTTTTATATGTCCCAATATTTTGGGGGATACCCCTATGTAAAAATGCAAAATAACACACATTTGTGTTGGCTACCTATTTCTACTTCGCCGCCGCTTCCACCTAGACCGCCACGTGAGCCTACACGGCCACATCCACCCATTCACCGCCTCCTCAACCTTTTTAAGGTCTTTTATGTTTTTTTAATTCATTTCCCTATCCACATTTGTTTGCAGAGCATTTGCCGTGCTCTTAAGCACATTTTGCTGCCTTTTGCAGCCCTCTAGCTCTTTTCAGGGCTATTTTAGAGCCATTTTAGTGGCCAAAACTTCGGGTCCCCATTGACTTCAAGTTCGGGTCAAGTTCAGGTCCCGAACCCAAACTTTTTTTTCAAGATCGGCCGAACCGGCCGAACCCGAACATCCAGATGTCTGCTCAACTCTAATCATATACCATGACTGTGGATAATTTTACAGCATATTATCAATGTCAACTGCAGCTGTATTTTAAGCCTCATCTCATGCTGTTACGTTATTAAATAGCAGCCATATAATTGAAGGCCTTGACTACTGGACCAGGATTAATTGTCATCTAAACTAGCATTTTTATGTACATACAGTATTATATGTTTTTACTCCTCTTTAATGTTTCAATATGGTTTATGTATAACCCACATTGTTATTTTAATTTGATATGTAGACGAGTCAGATATCAGAAGATAGACTGATACTTTAAAAAAAATAACATGATATACAGTATACAGATACAATTACTTGAGAGCCAGTTTTTGAGAATTGTTATGATGCACAGTATGTCAGTAAAATAGGCAGGCACCATATGAATTTAAAAACCAATAATACCACAATGCAACATTGTGAAATAATGTTATCTACAGTGACAGCTAAAATCTGCTGCTCACCCATACATATTTTTAACAAACATTATTTTTCTTTTCAGATCAGTTCATTTATGTGCATATTAAAATACACAACTTTAAGAGTACCTAGGGTTAGATTTGGACACAATATATGTGCAACCTCTGCAACCCCCTAATATATATTAGATTGCAAGAAACTGACAAAGAATTAATAGTGGATTGTTAGATTTAAAGCAGCGCTGTCACCAGGATCAACCCTATTAAACCAGGCACATAGCCTGGTATGGTTGATCTAGCTGAGAAAAATGCTACCTGTCTTTTCTTTCTAGATGCCGACATTGTGGAGAAATGAAGACTTTTATTAGTATGCAAATAAGCCATTGGAGCACCAAGAGGCAGTCTTATGTGTTTTGAGCACCACTCCAGCAATGCCTCTGGTGCTCCAAACATACCCCCTTCCCTTAGACTGACAGTGCCAGACTTCACATCTAGATCTGAGTTCTTACGCCTGCGCACGCGTTCACAAACACATCATGTGAGCACAAGTGTTGAGCGCAAATATTTGAAAAGCAAATTTTTATTGCGAATATTTAGAATATAGTGCTATATATTCGTAATGACGAATATTTATTTTTTTCCCCCACACAGTACACATCAGGTGATTATCCCTCCCTTCTTCTAGCTTGTGGGCCAGTGAGAAGGCTTTGTCACAGCTTAGCAACATCCCTAGCAACCAATAGAAAAGTTGCCTACCCCTTAGTATATAAGAACCTCCCCAGCAGCTATTTTCTAAAGTTTATTGCAGTTAAGAAAGAGACAGCAGTGTCATTGCTGTGCTCTGTGCTTTGTTGTATTACATTAGATAGTTAGTTAGCTCATATATACAGTATAATACAGATAGTTAGTGGGAGATAGTCAGTGTGGTTTAGATGGATCTATAGTGTAGCTGAGGTTCTGCTGTCCATACATACAGTCAGGTCCATAAATATTGGGACATCGACACAATTCTAACATTTTTGGCTCTATACACCACCACAATGGATTTGAAATGAAACGAAAAAGATGAACTTTATCTGCAGACTGTCAGCTTTGATTTGAGGATATGTACATCCCAATCAGGTGAACGGTGTAGGAATTACAACAGTTTGCATATGTGCCTCCCACTTGTTAAGGGACCAAAAGTAATGGGACAGAATAATAATCATAAATCAAACTTTCACTTTTTAATACTTGGTTGCAAATCCTTTGCAGTCAATTTCAGCCTGAAGTCTGGAACGCATAGACATCACCAGATGCTGGGTTTCATTCCTGGTGATGCTCTGCCAGGCCTCTACTGCAACTGTCTTCAGTTCCTGCTTGTTCTTGGGGATTTTCCCTTCAGTTTTGTTTTCAGCAAGTGAAATACATGCTCAATCGGATTCAGGTCAGGTAATTGACTTGGCCATTGCATAACAGGCCACTTCTTTCCCTTAAAAAACTCTTTGGTTGCTTTTGCAGTATGCTTTGGGTCATTGTCCATCTGCACTGTGAAGCGCCATCCAATGAGTTCTGAAGCACTTGGCTGAATATGAGCAGATAATATTGCCCGAAACACTTCAGAATTCATCCTGCTGCTTTTGTCAGCAGTCACATCATCAATAAATACAAGAGAACCAGTTTCATTGGAGCCATACATGCCTACGCCATGACACTACCACCACCATACTTCACTAATGAGGTGGTATGCTTAGAATCATGAGCAGTTCCTTTCCTTCTCCATACTCTTCTCTTCCCATCACTCTGGTACAAGTTGATCTTGGTCTCATCTGTCCATAGGATTTTGTTCCAGAACTGTGAAGGCTTTTTTAGATATCGTTTGGCAAACTCTAATCTGGCCTTCCTGTTTTCGAGGCTCACCAATGGTTTACATCTTGTGGTGAACCCTCTGTATTCACTCTGGTGAAGGTGTTTTCTTCACCAGGGAAAGAATTCTTCGTTCATCCACCACAGTTGTTTTCCGTGGTCTTCCGGGTCTATTGGTGTTGCTGAGCTCATCGGTGCGTTCCTTCTTTTTAAGAATGTTCCAAACTGTTGTTTTGGCCACGTCTAATGTTTTTGCTATCTCTCTGATGGGTTTGTTTTGTTTTTTTCAGCCTAATGATGGCTTGCTTCACTGAAAGTGGCAGCTCTTTGGATCTCATCTTGAGAGTTGACAGCAAAAGATTCCAAATGCAAATAGCACACTTGAAATGAACTCTGGACCTTTTATCTGCTCATTGTAATTGCGATAATGAGGGAATAACACACCTGGCCATAAAACAGCTGAGAAGCCAATTGTCCCATTACTTTTGGTCCCTTAACAAGTAGGAGGCACATATTCAAACTGTTGTAATTCCTACACTGTTCACCTGATTTGGATATAAATACCCTCAAATTAAAGCTGACAGTCTGCAGTTAAAGCACATCTTATTCGTTTCATTTCAAATCCATTGTGGTGGTGTATAGAGCCAACAATGTTAGAATTTTGTTGATGTCCCAATATTTATGGACCTGACTGTACATGCTAAAGACATAGTGCTGTGATGTCACAAGTTGCACGTATTGCGAAAAAATATGCGCATCATTAATTGCCGAACTTCTCAGTTCCTATGCTTCCTGGCTGATGTTTTGGTCACTTTTGAATGCTGGCAGTGCTACAACCCACACAAGTGGCTCAGGTAGTGCAGCTTATCCAGGATGGCACATCAATGCGAGCTGTGGCAAGAAGGTTTGCTGTGTCTGTCAGCGTAGCGTCCAGAGCATGGAGGCGCTACCAGGAGACTGGCCAGTACATCAGGAGACGTGGAGGAGGCCGTAGGAGGGCAACAACCCAGCAGCAGGACCGCTACCTCCATCTTTGTGCAAGGAGGAACAGGAGGAGCACTGCCAGAGCCCTGCAAAATGACCTCCAGCAGGCCACAAATGTGCATGTGTCTGCTCAAACGGTCAGAAACAGACTCCATGAGGGTGATATGAGGGCCCGACATCCACAGGTGGGGGTTGTGCTTACAGCAGGACGTTTGGCATTTGCCAGAGAACACCAAGATTGGCAAATTCGCCACTGGCGCCCTGTGCTCTTCACAGATGAAAGCAGGTTCACACTGAGCACATGTGACAGACATGACAGAGTCTTGAGACGCCGTGGAGAACGTTCTGCTGCCTGCAACATCCTCCAGCATGACCGGTTTGGCATTGGGTCAGTAATGGTGTGGGGTGGCATTTCTTTGGAGGGCCGCACAGCCCTCCATGTGCTCGCCAGAGGTAGCCTGACTGCCATTAGGTACCGAGATGAGATCCTCAGACCCCTTGTGAGACCATATGCTGGTGCGGTTGGCCCTGGGTTCCTCCTAATGCAAGACAATGCTAGACCTCATGTGGCTGGAGTGTGTCAGCAGTTCCTGCAAGACGAAGGCATTGATGCTATGGACTGGCCCGCCCGTTCCCCAGACCTGAATCCAATTGAGCACATGTGGGTCATCATGTCTCGCTCTATCCACCAACGTCACGTTGCACCACAGACTGTCCAGGAGTTGGCAGATGCTTTAGTCCAGGTCTGGGAGGAGATCCCTCAGGAGACCGTCCGCCACCTCATCAGGAGCATGCACAGGCGTTGTAGGGAGGTCATACAGGCACGTGGAGGCCACACACACTACTGAGCCTCATTTTGACTTGTTTTAAGGACATTACATCAAAGTTGGATCAGCCTGTAGTGTGTTTTTCCACTTTAATTTTGAGTGTGACTCCAAATCCAGACCTCCATGGGTTGAAAAATTTGATTTCCATTTTTTTATTTTTGTGTGATTTTGTTGTCAGCACATTCAACTATATAAAGAACAAAGTATTTCAGAAGAATATTTAATTAATTCAGATCTAGGATGTGTTATTTTTGTGTTCCCTTTATTTTTTTGAGCAGTGTATATTGGAGCACTCTATCTGCATATAAAGCTATTCTAATCAGAAATATTGAAGAAATCACAGCTGTCATACAGAGCGTAATAAAATGTCAATAACACTCTCTTCCAGGGAACATGCAGTGAAACTGGTGGTGCTCTGCTAAAGCAGAAAGTCCAATAATCGCATATATAAAAATTAGAAAAAAAGCGGCACTCACCAAATCTTCACAAAACGTAGCTTTATTATCGTTAAAACACGGCAGGTGCGGGTCACAAAATGCAGCAAAGTAAGGCAACAGCCGTTTCGCGCTAGGGTAGCGCTTTGTCAAGCCCAGCTTGACAAAGCGCTACCTTAGCGCGAAACGGCTGTTGCCTGACTTTGCTGCATTTTGTGACCCACACCTGCTGTTTTTTAACGACGATAAAACTACATTTTGTGAAGATTTGGTGAGTGCCGCTTTTTCTTCAAATTTTTATATAAAGCTATTCTAATGTTCTGCCATGCCAACCATTTTCTCCAGTCTCACAAAACTTATACCAGCTTGAAAAATGTAGCATAAGTTACCCACGCCGGTATTTTGCGCGCATTCCGCGAATAATACATTGCTGATTTTCGCAATCAAGAATATAATCTCGAATTCCCGAATATATGACGAATATTCTACAAAATATTCACGAAAAATCGCGAATTCGACTATTGCCCCTGCCGCTCATCACTAGTGAGCACCCAGTCTTCTGCTGCATTGACGTTATTCCACCCGGAAGTGGAGGTGACTAATGAAGCCAACGATGTCTCCACTTCCGTGTGGAATGATGTCAACAGTGCATGTGTACTAATCATGTTCACTGCTCGGCAAGCAGCAGAAGACGGGGTGCGCACATGCAGTGTTTTCGAACGAGTGGGCAGGCACAAAAACTCAGCACCAAATGTGAAGTCTAGCGCTGTCAATCTAAGGGGAGGGGGCGTGTTTGGAGCACTAAGGGAGTCGGAGCGGTACTCAAATTTCTCCACAATGCCAGCACCTAGAAAGAAAAGACAGGTATCGTTTTACTCAGCTAGATCAACCCTACCAGGCTATATTCCTGGTTTAATAGGGTTGATCCTGGTGACAGAGCTTCTTTAAGAAAGGATTTATGATACGCCATTGAAAACTAAGAGGCCCATATATACTGTTCTGATACAGAGGCTTTCTGGTTTCTGTATCCACCCCTGCCTCCAAAAATGTTGTCATAAATCCTTTAAAATATGTATTTAAATTCAAATGAGTCATCTATACTGTTAGCTTCACTTACAGGCTGCACACTTCATTTTTTCTTAGAGGCAAAAGAGGAGGATAATTACTATAGCACTTTACTTCCTCCTTGCTGAGAGACTGATACAGCTGTAATAACTTGAATAGAGGGAACTTGCTAACTAAAGGGAATCTATCCCAAGGTTTATGCTGTCTATGTTACATTCACATGATGAAAAAATAGCCATTAAAAATTTTGCATGCATTTTTAATGGCCTTTAAAACGGCTATTAAAAGAGATGATGTTTATTGTTTTGTTTTTTTTTAACAAACCCAACCCCGCAGTGTCCTCAGTATACCTAATGTCCTGATAGTGCTCTCTGGAATCAAATGACCCCCGTAGTACACTTCTGTACAAATTATGCTTTTCTTAGTGGTCCCCAGTATCAATAATGCCCCTCTTAGTGGCCCCCAATATATATTATGTTCCTCCTTAATGGCCCTCTTGTATATAATGCTCCTCTTAGTGACCCACAGTATCTACAGTAGCATGCAATCGTTTGGGCACCCATGGTCAAAATTAATGTTACTATGAGCAGTTAAGCAAGTTGAAGATGAAATGACCTATAAAAGGCATAAATATGACATATTCCCTTGGTATTTTAAGCAAAAATACAAATATTTTTTTTCCCATCTTTTACATTTTCAAAACAACAAAAAAAAAAGGGGCCCAAAGCTAAAGTTTGGGAACCCTGCACGGTTAGTACCTAGTAGAAACCCCTTTGGAAAGTATCACAGCTTGTAAACACTTTTTGTAGCCAGCCA
Organism: Bufo bufo; assembly: GCF_905171765.1. NCBI lineage: Eukaryota > Metazoa > Chordata > Amphibia > Anura > Bufonidae > Bufo > Bufo bufo. The sequence goes on along the minus strand of NC_053390.1, from coordinate 149,805,219 downwards.
AGAGTCTTTAAATTCTTGTTTGCTTTTCATCAATTTTTCCTTGCAAAAGTCTTCCAGTTTTGTGACATTCCGTGGCCATCTTGCATACACTGCTCATTTGAGATTTATCCACAGATTTTCAATGATGCCAAATTGCAATGATGATCGGGTTTGGGGTGTCCACAACGATGTGATGGGTCCCCCGGACACTGTCAAGGTGTCACCACGTATTGCTGCTCTCCGGAAGGGATGGTAAGGCGTGGTTCATCCCAATGGGAAATAAGTCCAGAGAGTCAGGGTCTGCAGTTAACCAGTGTGCCTCCAGTATAGTGCCGACCAAAAAGGTACTGACTTCAACCATTTGCAAACACTGGAATGCCTGCTTCTCACTGGAGGCAGCAAGACCTGTGCTCCCAGCTTGATCATGTGGCATCATCATGCTGGGAGTGCAGGCCTTGCTGCCTCAATTGAGGAGCAAGTGTTCCCACACTTGCAAGTTGGGCCCCTTGTGGCAAAGAAAATGCATGTATTATTATAGATGTTGCCAAAACAATAGACAGAGCATGCTACAGAGGGGATATATGTGAATCAGTCCTTATGTGCCTACGTTTTTTTAATTACACATTGTTTCAGCCCTCAGGTCTATTCACAGGTTTTACCATCTTTACACACATACACCTTTTGGATTTTATGAATTTTGTTTGTGGGGTTTGTAGCCAAAAAAAACATGAAATTTGGCATTGCACTTTTTGTCACCTATGTAACATAGTAACATAGTTTAAAAGGCTGAAAAAAGACATCTGTCCATCCAGTTCAGCCTTTTATCCTGCAAGTTGATCCAGAGGAAGGCAAAAAAAACTCATGTGAAATAGAAGCCAATTTTCCTCACTTTAGGGGAAAAAAAATTCCTTCCCGACTCCAATCAGGCAATCAGAATAACTCCCTGGATCAACTACCCCTCTCTAGTAGCTATACACTCCAGAAATAAATCCAGGCCCCTCTTGAACTCTTTTAGTCGACTCACCATCACCACTTCCTCAGGCAGAGAGTTCCATAGTCTCACTGCTCTTACCATAAAGAATCCTCTTCTATGTTTGTGTACAAACCTTCTTTCCTCCAGACGAAGGGGATGTCCTCTCGTCACAGTCACAGTCCTGGGGATAAATTGATGATGGGAAGATTCTCTGTACTGACCCCTGATATATTTATACATAGTAATTAGATCTCCCCTCAGTTGTCTTTTTTCAGATAATCTTTCAGGATACTGTAGTCCCCCCATTCCAGTTATTACTTTAGTTGCCCTCCTCTGTACCCTCTCCAGCTCTGCTATGTCTGCCTTGTTCACAGGAGCCCAGAACTGTACACAGTACTCCATGTGTGGTCTGACTAGCGATTTGTAAAGTGGTAGGACTAAGTTCTCATCACGGGCATCTATGCCCGTTTTGATGCAACCCATTATCTTATTGTCCTTGGCAGCAGCTGCCTGACACTGGTTTCTACAGCTTAGCTTGCTGTTCACTAAAATTCCTAGGTCCTTTTCCATGTCAGTGTTACCCAGTGTTTTACCATTTAGTATGTACGGGTGACTTGCATTATTCCTTCCCATGTGCATAACCTTACATTTCTCAGTGTTAAACCTCATCTGCCACTTCTCTGCCCAAGCCTTCAAATCTATCCAGATCCATCTGTAGCAGTATATTGTCCTCTTCAGTGTTAATTACTTTACACAGTTTAGTTTTATCTGCAAAAATTGATATTTTACTGTGCAAGCCTTCTACAAGATCATTAATAAATATATTGAAGAGAATAAGGCCCAATACTGGCCCCTAAGGTAGTCCACTAGTGACAGTGACCCAATCTGAGTGTGTACCGTTAATAACCACCCTGTTTTCTATCACTGAGCCAGTTACTGACCAACATAGACATTTTCTCCCAGTCCAAGCATTCTCATTTTATATACTAACCTTTTAGGCGGTACGTTGTCAAATGCTTTGGAGAAGTCCAGATATATGATATCCATTGATTCGCCACTGTCAAATCTAGAACTTACCTCCTCATAGAAACTGATTAAATTAGTTTGACATGATCGATCCCTCATGAAGCCATGCTGATATGGCGTTATTTGCTTGTTTTCAATGAGGTACTCCAAGATAGCATCTCTTAGAAAACCCACGACAGATGTTAAACTTACCGGCCTATAGTTTCTATAGCTCTGTTATTGGACCCTTTTTGAATATTGGCACTACATTTGCTATGTGCCAATCCTGTGGAACACTCCGTGTCAGTATAGAGTCCTTAAATATCAGAAATAAGGGTCTGGCTATGACATTACTTAATTCTCTTAGGATACAGGGGTGTATGCCATCTGTTCCTGGCGATTTGTCTATTTTAATATTCCGCTGTACTTCTTTCTGGGTCAGACAGGGCACTTTTAATGGGGAATTAACTTTTACATTCTGCATTTCATCTGACAGTTTATTTTCCTTAGTCTATACAGTGGAGAAAAAAATATTTATTACCTTTGCTTTCTCCTCATCGCTCTCTGCAACTCCCCCCTCATAAGGCTACATGCACACGACCGTGCCGTTTTTTCGGTCCGCAAACCGAGGATCTACAAAAAACGGAAGCCACCCATGTGACTTCCACAATTTGCGGAACGGAACGAGCGGCCCATTGTAGAAATGCCTATTCTTGTCCGCAAAACGGACAAGAATAGGACATGCTTTTTTTTTTTTGCGGGGCCACGGAATGGTGCAACGGATGCGGACAGCACACGGAGTGCTGTCTGCATCTTTTGCGTCCCCATTGAAGTGAATGGGTCCGCACCCGAGTCGCAAAAAGGGGGCTCGGATGCGGACCACAAAAACGGACTTGTGCATGAGGCCGACACCTTCAGATTTATACTTTTTGCCATTTATATAATTGAAAAACATTTTAGGGTTAGTTTTGCTCTCTTTGGCAATTAATCTCTTGGTCTCTAGTTTGGCTGCTTTTATTAGTTTTTTACATATTCTATTTTTTTCTTATAGTTTTTCAGTGCTTCCTCGCTACCCTCCTGTTTTAGTGATTTAAATGCTTTCTTTTTTTCATATATTGCTTTCTTTACCGTTCTTTTTATCCACATTGGTTTTTTATTGTTCCTTAACCTTTTATTCCCATAAGGTATGTACCTCTCACACTTATATTTTAGGATGCTTTTAAAAATATCTCATTTTGTGGCTGTATTTTTGAGGACTTTGTCCCAGTTAGTTAGGCCTATGGCCTCTCTTAGTTGGCTAAATTTAGCTTTTTTTAAGTTTGGTATTTTTGGTCCTCCCTGAAGAAACACTCTTTTGAATGATAATTGAAGGTTATTACTTTATGGTCATATTTCCCAGGTGTCCCCCAACCTGCATATCTGTTGTTCTGTCAGGTCTATTGGTTAATACTGAGTCTAGTATGGCCATCCCTCTAGTTGGGTCCTGAACCAGTTGGGAAAGGTAATTGTCTTTGGTTATTGCCAAGAACCTGTTTCTTTTATGAGATATACAAGTTTCAGTTTCCCAGTCTATATCTGGGTGGTTGAAATCCCCCATAATAACCACCTCATTATGATTTGCCGGCTCGTCTATCTTGTTTAGTAGTAGATTTTCTGTGGACTCTAGTACATTAGGTGGTTTATGATAAACTCCTATTAGTAATTTATTATTGTTTTTGCCTCCATGTATTTCTACCCACAGTGACTCCACATTTTCATTTCCCTCACTTATATCTTCCCGGAGTGTGGGCTTTAGACAGGACTTTACATAAAGGCAGACCCCTCCCCCTCTCTGGTTTTGGCGATCCTTTCTAAACAGACTGTAACCCTGTACATTAACTGCCCAGTCATACCCTGTTTCCCCGAAAATAAGACAGTGTCTTATATAAATTTTTGCTCCCAAAGATTCGCTAGGTCTTATTTTCAGGGGATGTCTTATTTTTCCATGAAGAAAAATACAGTACACATTTATTGTTGAACAAAAAAAAAAGGAAATCAGGGTGGGGATCACTTAAAATGGCACAGGGGGATCAGAAGGGGGAATCAAAATGGTACAGGAGAATCAGAGGTGGGGGATTACTATAGCATTTTAGTACCCCCTTCTGATCCTCCTGTGTCATTTTGATTCCCCCCTCTGATCCCCCTGTGCCATTTTAAATGATCCCCCTCCCCACCCTGATACCCCTGTGTCATTTTGATTCCCTTCTCTGATCACCCTGTGTCATTTTAATTACCGTTTTTAGTCTCCCCCCCCATCTTCACCAGACATCCCCCACCTTCCATCAGATATTCCCCCCCCTACCTGTCACCCCGTCCCCTGTGTGTCCGTGCCAGCCAAGTTGTGAGACTCCATCAGGGCAGAGCGAGCTGCGAGCGGAAGAAGGTGGCAGCTTGTCCTGGCGGCGGCTGCGGCCAATCAGTGAGCTCCTTACATTCTGGGGTGGCTTGCTTTATAATCGGGGAGGCATTATGTCCGGCCGATGCTTTATAATCGGGGAGGCCTTATTTTCGGGGGGATGCCTTATATTACAGAGATAGGCAAAACTAGAGGTAGGTCTTATTTTTGGGGGATGTCTTATTTTCGGGGGAAACAGGGTAGCTATCATCCAGCCATGTCTCAGTTATTCCCACTATGTCATAGTCCTCCTAACACATCACTAATTCCAGTTCCCCAGTTTTATTAGTCAGGCTTCTGGCATTAGTAAACATACAATTAAGGGGTTTATGTATATTTTGTACCCTACACTTTTCCTTTTGGGCTGTTCTAGTTCCTCCTTTGATTCCTCCCCCAGTCTCATTTGGTTTTCAAATTACTAATAAACAAATATTTTAAAAGAAAAGTATGGCATTGGAACTGGATGCCTAGCAAAACTGGAGAAACAAACTGAAGCGTACATAAAACAGAAAGAATTGAGCATGAATAGTTTAGTCTGGGAATGTACATGCATTATAACTATCATTTTGCATTGCTTCCAGATTCTCCATTTTACTCATTTTCCACATAGACCAAAAATAATTTGGTATAAATCAATAGTGCTTGCGAATAATTGAAACACTGCTATCTCTCTGATTAGGGCAAAGTATATCTTCCTTATTTTCCAGAAGTCAATAGTTTCCTTTCCCTAGCATGTCACTGTCTGGTAAATGATCTAAAAAAAAAAAAACATGCAGGCACTAAAAGTCATGTCTGAAGTAATACAAAAACTGAAGACATAGAGAAATAGAATAGGCCATGTTACAGACCCTGTACTCCCCTCTCATAGCCTGTTTAAAGGGAATCTGTCAACATTATTTTGGAGCATTATCTTCAGTACTGTAGAGAAGGAGTAAAGATCGCTTTTTTATTGTTATAATGCCCCCGTTTCTCCCATGAAATACATTGTCGAGACTGACATGCATGCGCACAGGAGTCTTCTCCATTGTATATGCATGGCACAGCAGTCCAGACTGTGTATTTTACTGCAGCTTTAAACCCTGGCAGCAGGGAACAGGGGGCAGTAGTAAAATGAAAAATAGCAAACTGGACTGTATCTACAGTACTACTCATGCATTAATGCAGATAATAGTCCAAGATAGTGGTGACAAATTCCCATAAAAACTCATTCTGTGAGAGCAAAGGAAGGGGAACATATTACAGAAATTAAATATGCACTTGTGATTAGGCAACAAATAGACTTATGAGTCTATGAGAAAGTTAAAGGGGTTTTCTGTGATTCAGATATTGATGAGCTATATTGAGACCCCCGTCGATCAGCTGTGTGAAAAGGCGTGTGCAGTAATCCACTAAGCGTCGTGGCCTCGTTGCCGCTTACCAAGCACATCTCTGTCCATTGGATAGCTGCTGTGCTTGTTATTGCAGCTTAACCACATTTACTTGAATGAGACTGACATGCGCCCAGGCCACGTGACTGATTAACAAGACATCACATGGCTTAGGAAGTGGCTGGTGTGATCACCAGTTCACCGTGACCTCTTTAAACAGCTGATCGGACCCTAACAATCATGGAGATAAGGCATCAATATTAAAATCTCAGACAACCCCTTTTAGTCTAGCTAGGATGAAGAAGCTGTTTGAAATGAAAGAGCAACTTAATTTTAAAAAGTTCTCAATTTAGCATTTCTTTGTGGATGCCATACTATAGTTTTCATTTTTCTGAGATGCCTTTAGATTTACAGTATTCTGTTGAAATTGTCACTGTCAATTCTCAGCATGAATATACATAACTTTTGGGAAATGTAAAAACATTTTGTAAAGATAGTACATAAATATTATGCCATTGCACTAAAGAATTTTAGGCACAGAAACATGTAAAACATATGGTTGATTCATTATCTGGTGTTTAAAGTCTGTAATTGACAGATCCATGTGCCAGAACTGAGCAATACATCACTGCATTTGGTGACAAACATATGCTGCATTCTCTAATTAGGATACATTATCTGACTCTAAATCTGAAAACGTGAAAGTTATCTCCACAATTATACAAAACTCACCTTATACCGTGTAGGTTTTCCATTTATTGCCTAAACAGCATTATAAATATCTGTCAGGAATTCATATCTGTTCCTTAATTCTTGCTAACCTACCAAATATGCATTAGCAAAGATGGTGACAGATGAAAGGATGTACGGTATGACTACGCGATCATACGTTACAGCATTTTTTTGTAGGCTGTAACATGGAGATACAAAGCTTTAGATACAAAATTATAGGACATTTCAAGGACAGGAAAAAGGCCAAATTGCCATGACATACTGGATTTTATAGTCACTATTGTTACTGTACTATCTGTTTATGTTAGGTTGGCTTCTCGTCATCCATCTCTGTGGCGGTACTCTGGGCAGGCACGGGAGCAGATTCACTCACCCTGCTGCCATTGCCTGGCAGCTGGGTCCTGCTGGTCCTTCTCTGCCCTCCAGCAGTGGGCCCTGCCACTGGAGTCCTGGGTTCACCGCTGAAGGCTGCAGCTTGTACCTAGGACTCTTCTTTGGTCCCATAGGGCACATTATTTCAGGTTCTTAAAGAGCCAGAATGCACACCAGTCTTCATCAGCCACTGGCTGGCCAGCTGGGGGTACTTAAAGCACCTTTCCATAAAAAGAGATGGCTGAGAAATCGGTGAATCTAGTGTAGCAGTCAGAGGAGGGGGAGACCGCAAAGCAGGATTAAAGTACAGTACAGCGGACAAGGAGACTGAAGCAAAAATCGGCTTTCTTAAAGAACCAGATGTAACTGCCGGATAATCGGATTAACAGTATAAACAGGTTTACACAGATTACATGAACACGAGTTAGAATAAATGCGTTCCACAGTATACACATCAGAGTCCAGGCTACACTCTACACTATCTAGCCCTGTGTCACAGTCATGGCTATGACCGTGACTCCTCAACCGCATGCGGTTGTCAGCGGTTTAGTTTGGTTGTCAATCACAGGTGAGGGCTGTGGTATTTGCCTCACCTGTGGTTGCCGCTGGCAACAGTATGTACGTGGCAGCTTGCTATGTTATGCATGCGGTTTCGTGTGATATGTATGTCTGTGTGCACTCTGTCTTATGTGTGGTGTGCACTTACATCTTCCCTTCACTGTGGTTGCCCGTGGCAACGTTTGGTTGTAGTGTGTACATGTGGTGGCAGTGTCCCGGCCTTCGGGCTGACTCCCAGGACATGCTTGCCATGCATGTCGTTGCCTGCGGCAACAGCCACAGTGTGTTCTTCAGTTGGACACTGTCTGTTTGAGTTTGTGTTTCCCTTTCCTGGTGCTGGAAGGGTTAACTCCCTTCCCAGTGTGTGTGTGACTCACTGGGTGTGTCTGACTGTTGGGTGTGGCTTCTTGGCCTATATAGCCTTACTGTTAGCATATGTCTGGGGGTTGCTTCAGCCATGCTTAGCTGGAGCAGCCTCCTGTGTTTACCAACTGCCAGTGAGAGCCACCCTTGTGGTTCATAAATATTATGTCACATTAAGTTTATGTTCATCTTTATGTGTGATGTCTATGTGATGGTCTGTTGGGATTTTCCTATCTTGTTTAGTGCAGCTTATGGATCTGGATTCCTGTTTGCACAGGGATCCAGTCAGCAAGGCTGTGGCAGGTAGGTGGAACTCGGATAGTTCACCTGCCATATCCGTAAGTCTGTTTGTGTTCCCCTTTTCCCTGCAGCTTGGCCAGTGAGACCCCTGTTCCTCCGTGTCCAGTAGGAACAGGCCATCTTACCTTGACTCCTAGCCCAGGGACCGGTCGGAGGGTGAGTTAGGGATCCGAGGTTCCGGAGAATGGGTCCTCCTACCTTAAAGGTCGGCCCATGCAGCTAGGAGTTAGGGTCAGGTTAGGGACGCTTTAGGAGGTGACCTGCTCCCTAATCCTGTTGTCCTGGCCGAGCAGCCATAACATCATGCGGCATCGCACGGCTGAGGATTTTCCCCATCCTCAGCCCTGACACCCAGCTACCCAGGGGACGCTTCTACAGCGCACTAAGTCCCTGACTCTATAACCTATCACAGGAAAGCACCGGTGCCACTCACAGTTCTGCAGATTCTCCTTGATCCCATAAGATGCAGTCTGGCTCCAGGTCTGGTCGCTTGCTTGTCTGTCTTTCTCTCTCTGGTTACAGCAGATGCAGATCTTCTTCAGCTCTGGCAGAAGGATCCAGCTTGTACTGGTCTCTGACACACGGTCCCACTCCTCTGGAACACACTGTGCAGTATCTTTCTCTGGGTCACAGCTGCAGCACTTCAGTTCAGAGTCTATCTTGGCCTGTCTCCAGCATAGCCAGCTTCTCAGGACTCCATCAGTCAGGCTCTATGTCCCATCACTAGCCTTTACTTGGCTCCTAACATGGCAGCCATCCTCTCACAGCTCTCAGGGCACTCCCACGTCTAGCCAGGACTCGAACCCCGGGAACTTCTGGCTCCTCCTACCTCTTGTGTATCTCAGAAAAAAAGTTCAGCTTCCTCTTTCTCAGAGCCACAGTGGCCTCTATTGGCTGAAATAAGTCATTACAGTCTATGTAGCACCATATTGTAGATATCTGTGCAAAGAACAGTTATTCTAGGGGCTGACCCTTACACTAGCATGCTAGTCTCTGCACAGGTGTCGTGTATTGTTTGCCTGTGTATCAACCTCAGCCTGATTCCTGGTACTGATCCTCCATTGGTTGACCTGACCTGTGCCTGATTACCATATTGGCACTTTGCTCCCAGCCCTGACCTCAGTCCTGTTTCACAGATTTGCAGAAACTCTGCCTGCTGTGACCTTGGCCTGTCCCTGCTTATGGTTTTCCCTGACCCCTCAGTGCCCTGCACCAGTGTTTTTGTTTCCAACAGGTCAACTGTCATGCACACTGGGACTACTCAAAGAGGTAGTGGCCTGGTGGCTCCCCTGCTGTGAAGTCCAGATCTCTCTCTAGGGGTTAAAGCCCTAAAGTGAAAACCAGGAGACTGCCAAGATAATCCTTTAGGATTACCCCAAACTCAAACTGGTTAGTTGAAACAGTGGTTCTACATCCACTGATCGTTACAGTATATGAGTGGGCAGAGCATGTATAGCCCATGAACATTGTTAGATTTTATTGTGAATTCAAATCGCAACACCTCCTGTATAGGATAAAAACACTATGAAAAAAATGGCAGTGGTAAGCCACACTGTGTACAAAAAAACGCAGATGGAAAAAAACCAAAAACATTTTTTACTGGTCAAAAAAAACACCAAATTCATATGTAAGCACACTTTTTATTTTTCTGTTGATAAGCTATATAATGGCTTGTTTCTTAGTTAAAAAAAATCTTTGGGGTATATTTTACACTTTGATCACTCTTTATTCCATTTTGGAGGGTGACATGAATAGAAAACAGCAATTCTGTTGTTTTTTTTTATTTTTTACACCATTCAATATTCAGCATTAATGATAGGTGAATGGTATACTTCTGCTTAAAATTATTTTCTGCTTAAAATAATTATTATAGTGCAATTCAATTTATAGTTTCTTTTTATGTTTTACTACACAGTAAACACACAAAACAGCAATTTTAGCTTCTTTATGGTGTTCCCCATGTGGAATAAATAACATGACAATTTTATTGTTCAGGTTGCTACAGACATGGCAATATCAGTTTTATGTTTATTTTTTTGACATAATAAGGTAGAAAATGGTTTTGTCAAAATTTTCCATTTTTTTATATAAAACTTTAATTTGACTTATTTTACTGTTTATTTTAGTCTCACTACTGTATAACAGTCAATCTTTTAATCACTTGCATAATACACTGTAACAGTTCTGTATTGTAGCATATTGTAAGCATAGCATTGACGCATGGGTCTATGGGATGATGGAGGAGGCCCAGCTCCTGTGCCTCTGCTATTACGTTGTTGTACAGTACAAGTAGGATAATTTGCTGGAACTCCTCCTCGCTCATGATGTACAGGGGTTAATCAGGATTACTTACAAAGTTGCTTCATTCTTTATTCTAGATGCCCTGGAACAATAAACAAATTATTGCAAAACTGTAAATTGCCTTTAACAAGGGGGTCTGTGACATCAGTTACATACCATAGTAATGGTATCACCACTTGACGATGTCAGAAATATAGACTGACTGCAGCGGTTAGATGCTGATATGATACATCATCGCGGCAGCTTGTGATTATCTGACTGGATATTTGAATTTGATGGATAGAGTCGTCATATGATCATAACAGTAATATAATTAAATAAATAACAACAGTTTTTTCAGTGATGCCATAGAGCCTGCAGATATACATGCATTTCTGTATTATAAAGAGCATCAGTTTATTAATGTGAGAGATTGGATTTTTCAAATGTGAATAGTAAGGAGCTGTCTCGTTGAAGTGAGTTGAACGGCTAAGCTGTAATTACACTTGCTCACCAATGTGGCTGTGACTGCGAGCAGATAAAAAATGAAGACAAGGCAGCACACATACAAGCGCTGCTTTCCCTTCAAACAGCTGTTCAGCGGGAGTGCTGGGAGACGGTCCTCGGCCAATCTTATGTTGATGACCTATCCTGAGGATAGGTTATCAATATAAGTAAGGCGGACAACCCATTTAAGATGTCCTAAAAATGCACCAAAAGTTTGGCACATAATTCTTGTGTAAATTAAGGCAACTAATAAGTGATATAAAGTTAGATCAGACAGTCTAAAGGTACACGAGATTTATCTATCATCTAGCATTAGCCAGCGTGCTGTTAAATTTGTTGAATTTCTAGACCATCAAGTCTAAGGGTTTAATATATCAAGATGCCTGCTTGACTTGAAGCCATTTTATTGTGAAATAAATTTACATAATAATCTCTCAGTCTAAAGTCTAATCTTATTTATTACAAATGTTCGGTCAGTTTGTACCCCACCAGGGGACTGGAGCAATTTGCAAAAAGTCACAATAACAATCAACTGAAAACTTAGATCCACCAATAAAACATCTGACTGCCCCTTTGTAAATAAAAACTCACAGGCCTGGTGCAGACCATGCTGAAAATGGTATAAAGGCTTCATAAAATGCCTGCTCTATCAACAAAACAGGCAACAACAACCTGACTTTTCTGGTGCAGCGCATTTGATACGTTACCCCTAAAGGCATCCATACACATTAGATAGAAGTGTGTTGACAGTTGAACAGCGTTTGCCAAACAGTTGGTACATGAACAACTACCCCATTCACATTCCACACAATATTGTCCATTCGTCATATTCGTTTGAGTAGTGCATACATGAAAGATTATAGCGGGCAAAGAATGAATGATGATTTCTCAGAAGTGACGTAAAAGAAAATCAGGAATGGTTGCATACTCATTGGGTTGCATTGGTTTCGGCACCATTTCAATCCACTGTTTTGTGCGGAAACGCCTTTGTTTCCACCATACACACATGATCATGAACGTCTATCTTCTGAAAATATCAACTGCAGCAGTCCTGGTTTCAGACGATGATGGTTGTTGAACGGCCATTTTTTGATGACAGGTGATCTTCCGTGTTAGTTGAAATTGCTCATTTTAAAACAACTTTCTACTAATGTACATGGGGTCCAGGGTTAGACTGACTCACACAGAGTACCAGAGGATCTTCCAGTGGGCCCAAGCTATGACGAAATAATGGATCCCTAATAAGACAGTACTTCTAAGGTCTAGCAGAAGACAACATTATTTAGAGCTGACCTTGGAAATGAGCAGTGTATAATGTGATGGAAAAATGAATCAAGCCAGCAAAGGAGGCAATATAGGCAATAACAATACATTAGTAAGTGCCTTGTATTACCTTTGTCTACCTGATAAATGCTGTTTGATATAGTGAGACAGCCCTTTAAACCATATTTATGATAAGTCCTGCATGTGCAACAATAACCAAAATGACTTAAATGTGGTTGCGCACATGCCAGGTATACACAAAGGGTAGGCCCTATACTTTATCGGTAATTATTACATTACACTATAAACAAAGGAATGATATGTTATTTTTTTATATTCATCCAGCATCACTTAATTTTTCAGCTTTTAGTGAATGTTAACCTTAAATCTACAGTATAATAGTAGCAACAATTTCACTGGCTGGTTACCATTGGTCTGATCATTGCAACCCTTTTTTTAATCCATTTAAGGCAGATGAAAAATGTATAAATATAGTTTCTATTAACAGATTTGTGGACATTGCAAAGACAGCACATTGTGCAGAATCATCTGGGTGATTGTGATGAGTTCTCGCCCTTTCTATACAGACATTTCTTTGCTTTGCTTCACCTAGAAACAAACTAATGATGATTCAGCTGCAGCAAAATAAATTCTAATAGTAGTGGACATTTTTTCTTAATGTTTATAGTTCTCTCTGTGGAGCAAGGTGACCCTACACATATTTATTTTTTTACTGTAGACATTTTCCAAATGCTTTATGATAAGAAATATGGTCTTATTCCAGTGTGCAAGCATCTACATCCTGGAGATTGGTATATAAATTAAACATAGACATTAAAGAGGACCTGTAGCCTATCCTGACATGTCTGTTTTAGCAAATACTTGCATTCTTCATGTAATAACAATCATCTATTGTTATTACAAGGACCATTTATTTGTATGTCTCTCTATATTGTACCATTTCTTTATTATTCCTTCTAGAAGTTATAAATGAATTACTAACCGAATACAATGGGGTACAGATGGGTGTTTCCAGTTGGGATTGGCTCCATGCAGAGTCTCAATCCGACAGCACTGATGGCATAATGTCAAACTGTGCAGGGATAGTTTGTTCTGCTATGCTGTTTGTGTAGCTCTCATTAACTGCTATGGGAATTAACGAAAAAACGGGAGCAGAGAGCCACTGTCACGGATTTTCCGAGACATACGGACGTCCCCGCAACGGTGAGTGGCAGGAGATCTTTGAGACTGGCAACACGTGGTTTGATTTGACATGTGGATCAATCAACTTTCCCTATTTATAGTTGTTTCTCCCACAATGCTGTGCGGTTTACTGCTTTAGTTGGACCTCTGGATAACTGGCATTTGGATCTTGGCTGAGTTCCTCGTGCTGCCATAGCTTCTTGGAAGTTAAGTGTTACCTTTGCCTTTGTATTTTGGCTTGTGTGTTGCATTTCTTTGTTGTTTTGTATTAGGCCTTAGGGAGGCTTCCGTTCATACTTCCTTTTGGAGGAACAGAATGTCTCTTTCCTGTCATTAGTACCAGGGTCCTTTTTAGGGTTAGATAGGACTTTAGGTATTCCTGTGTACTGGTAGTCGGTCAGGGCTTTGTTTAGGGTTTTCACTAGGAGGTGTCCATCTTCCTTCCCTAGTTTTCAGGTCTTATTTCCTTTCCCCTTTTCCATCCTATGTTCAGGGTGGGGTTTCCCTCCCACACTAGAGTGTGACATTATAAACCGCCCAAACCATCATTTTTCTTTGTTTGTTCAAGTGCAGCCATGGATCCAATTGCTGCACTGGCAGGACAGTTGCAAGAGCTTTCTTTGGAAGTAGCCAATCTCTGCACAACCGTCTCGCAGATTCAGAGACCACAGGCTGTTGGTCCTGGTGGTGGTGGTGGAAACCAGGCCTGTCTGGAGCCTATAGTTGCCCTCCCGGACAGATTCTCTGGGGGACGTGATAATTTCATTTTGTTTAGGGAGGCATGCAAACTGTATTTTAGGCTACATCCACACTCATCTGGGCATGAGAAACAGCGAATAGGTATGGTTATTTCATTGCTTAAGTGGGATGCGCAGTCATGGGGTTTTTCTCTGCCGACCAGATCGCAGTCTCTCCATTCGGTGGATGAATTTTTCAAAGCTCTGGGTCTCATCTATGATGACCCGGATCGGACCTCCCTGGCCGAGACCAAGCTACGTGACCTTCTTCAGGGAGATCGTTCTGCTGAGATTTATTGCTCTGAGTTTAGGAGGTGGGCTACGGATACTGAGTGGAAAGATCCGGCTCTCCGTAGTCAGTTTTGTCAGGGATTATCAGAGAGGCTGAAGGATGCTTTGGCCTTTTATGAGAATCCTGAGTCTCTGGAAGCTGCTATTTTTCTTGCAGTACGCATTGATAGACTTCTGAGAGAGAGATCTAGGGGCCCACACTCTCAGGACGTACTATCACATAATGTATCCTCTTCCTATGACACTTTGGGTGAAGATACTACTGAGTTTAGGTCTGGGGGCGAACCCATGCAGTTAGGGGGAGCTACTCCTGGATCCACTTTTAGGCATACTGGTCGTAAGAAGGGAGTGTGTTTTTTCTGCGGACAAGAGGGACATTTTATCGGAGAATGTCCATATATTCAGTGCAAAAAAAAAGGACGTTTCCCTACTGACTCTTGGAGGGGTGAGAGGAGAGTTAGAAAATGTGCATTTGTCTTTGACTGATTTCTCCTGACTGCTGAGGTTGCGCGAAAGTCAAAAACTGTGGAGATTAAGCTGTTTATCGACAGTGGGGCAGGGGTGAACCTGATTGATGCTCAGTTCGTCCGTATGCATGGGTTGTCACCGAGTGCTTTAGAGAAAAATATTTCTATTTTTGCAATTGATTCTGCACCTCTATCTTAAAAGTGTTTATCGCAAGTGGTGCATTATATCAGATTAAGAATGGGTGACTTTCATCAGGAATTTATCTTGTGTTTTGTGTTGGAAGGTCTCCCTGCTCCGGTGATTCTGGGTTTGCCGTGGTTGAGCAAACACAATCTAACCATCGATTGGCAAGCTAGACAGATTCTGATTATTGTCTCGATTTCCGTGAACTCAATTGGATTACTGTCCGTGATCCTTACCCCCTTCCTTTGATTCCTGATTTGTTTAACCAAATTGTTGGTGCCAAGGTGATCTCCAAGTTGGACTTAAGGGGGGCATATAAATTGGTCAGGATCAAGGAAGGGGATGAATGTAAGACGGCTTTCAATACTCTTGAGGATCACTTTGAGAACCTGGTCATGCTTTTTGGGTTAACCAATGCCCCTGCGGTTTTCCAGCATAAATGAATAACATTTTTCATTACCTGGTGTGGAGGTTTGTAGTCGTGTATTTGGATGACATACTGATTTATTCTCATGACGTGGAGATACATCAGGATCACTTTAGACAGGTGTTGCAGATCCTAAGGGATAATAAATTGTACGCAAAAATAGAGAAGTGTATTTTTGCTGTACGCAAGGTGCAATTTTTGGGATACCTGTTGTCATCTTTGGTTTTTCGAATGGATCCGGAGAAAGTCCGTGCTTTATTGGATTGGGATCGACCTTGAAAATCTGATGGCACTTATGGGGTTTTTGGGGTTCACCAATTATTACCGAAAATGTATTCAGTATTCGACAGTGGTGAAACCCTTAACTGACATGACTAAGAAAGGGAAAAATGTCTCAGTGTGGTCTGATTTGGCGTTGCAAGCTTTTTTTGCGGTTAAGGAGTGCTTCTCTTATGCCCCTATATTAATGCAGTCGGATGTATCACAACCTTTCATTGTGGAAGTGGACGTGTCAGAGGTGGGAGTAGAAGCAGTTTTATCGCAGGGCCCGTCACCTGGTAAATGGCGTCCACGTCCATTAAAAGCCAGTAACAGAGAGTTACTGTTTATTAACCACCTCCGGACCGCCTAACGCAGATTCGCGTTCCGGAGGTGGCAGCCCTGCGCAGAGTCACGCATATACGCGTCATCTCGCGCGAACCGAGACTTCCTGTGAACGCGCGCACACAGGCGCGAGCGCTCACAGGATCGGAAGGTAGGAGAGTTGATCTCCAGCCTGCCAGCGGCGATCGTTCGCTGGCAGGCTGGAGATGTGTTTTTTTTAACCCCTAACAGGTATATTAGACGCTGTTTTGATAACAGCGTCTAATATACCTGCTACCTGGTCCTCTGGTGGTCCCCTTTGTTTGGATCGACCACCAGAGGACACAGGTAGCTCAGTAAAGTAGCACCAAGCACCACTACACTACACTACACCCCCCCGTCACTTATTAACACCTTATTAGCCCCTGATCACCCCTGATCACCCCATATAGACTTCCTGATCACCCCCCTGTCATTGATTACACCCCTGTCATTGATCAACCCCCTGTAAAGCTCCATTCAGATGTCCGCATGATTTTTACGGATCCACTGATAGATGGATCGGATCCGCAAAATGCATACGGACGTCTGAATGAAGCCTTACAGGGGCGTGATCAATGACTGTGGTTATCACCCCATATAGACTCCCTGATCACCCCCCTGTCATTGATTACACCCCTGTCATTGATCAACCCCCTGTAAAGCTCCATTCAGATGTCCGCATGATTTTTACGGATCCACTGATAGATGGATCGGATCCGCAAAACGCATACGGACGTCTGAATGAAGCCTTACAGGGGCGTGATCAATGACTGTGGTTATCACCCCATATAGACTCCCTGATCACCCCCCTGTCATTGATTACACCCCTGTCATTGATCAACCCCCTGTAAAGCTCCATTCAGATGTCCGCATGATTTTTACGGATCCACTGATAGATGGATCGCATCCGCAAAACGCATACGGACGTCTGAATGAAGCCTTACAGGGGTGTGATCAATGACTGTGGTTATCACCCCATATAGACTCCCTAATCACCCCCCTGTCATTGATTACACCCCTGTCATTGATCAACCCCCTGTAAAGCTCCATTCAGATGTCCGCATGATTTTTACGGATCCACTGATAGATGGATCGGATCCGCAAAACGCATACGGACGTCTGAATGAAGCCTTACAGGGGCGTGATCAATGACTGTGGTTATCACCCCATATAGACTCCCTGATCACCCCCCCTGTCATTGATCACCACCCCTGTCATTGATCACTCCCCCTGTCATTGATCACCCCCCTGTCATTGATCACCCTCTGTAAGGCTCCATTCAGACATTTTTTTGGCCCAAGTTAGCGGAATTATTATTTTTTTTTCTTACAAAGTCTCATATTCCACTAACTTGTGTCAAAAAATAAAATCTCACATGAACTCACCATACCCCTCACGGAATCCAAATGCGTAAAATTTTTTAGACATTTATATTCCAGACTTCTTCTCACGCTTTAGGGCCCCTAGAATGCCAGGGCAGTATAAATACCCCACATGTGACCCCATTTCGGAAAGAAGACACCCCCAGGTATTCCGTGAGGGGCATATTGAGTCCATGAAAGATTGAAATTTTTGTCCCAAGTTAGCGGAACGGGAGACTTTGTGAGAAAAAAATAAAAAATATCAATTTCCGCTAACTTGTGCCAAAAAAAAAAAATTTCTATGAACTCGCCATGCCCCTCATTGAATACCTTGGGGTGTCTTCTTTCCAAAATGGGGTCACATGTGGGGTATTTATACTGCCCTGGCATTCTAGGGGCCCCAAAGCGTGAGAAGAAGTCTGGTATCCAAATGTCTAAAAATGCCCACCTAAAAGGAATTTGGGCACCTTTGCGCATCTAGGCTGCAAAAAAGTGTCACACATCTGGTATCGCCGTACTCAGGAGAAGTTGGGGAATGTGTTTTGGGGTGTCATTTTACATATACCCATGCTGGGTGAGAGAAATATCTTGGTCAAATGCCAACTTTGTATAAAAAAATGGGAAAAGTTGTCTTTTGCCAAGATATTTCTCTCACCCAGCATGGGTATATGTAAAATGACACCCCAAAACACATTCCCCAACTTCTCCTGAATACGGCGATACCACATGTGTGACACTTTTTTGCAGCCTAGGTGGGCAAAGGGGCCCATATTCCAAAGAGCACCTTTAGGATTTAACAGGTCATTTACCTACTTACCACACATTAGAGCCCCTGGAAAATGCCAGGGCAGTATAACTACCCCACAAGTGACCCCATTTTGGAAAGAAGACACCCCAAGGTATTCCGTGAGGGGCATGGTGAGTTCATAGAATTTTTTATTTTTTGTCACAAGTTAGTGGAAAATGATGATTTTTTTTTTTTCATACAAAGTCTCATATTCCACTAACTTGTGACAAAAAATAAAAACTTCCATGAACTCACTATGCCCATCAGCGAATACCTTGGGGTCTCTTCTTTCCAAAATGGGGTCACTTGTGGGGTAGTTATACTGCCCTGGCATTCTAGGGGCCCAAATGTGTGGTAAGGAGTTTGAAATCAAATTCTGTAAAAAATGACCAGTGAAATCCGAAAGGTGCTCTTTGGAATATGGGCCCCTTTGCCCACCTAGGCTGCAAAAAAGTGTCACACATCTGGTATCTCCGTACTCAGGAGAAGTTGGGGAATGTGTTTTGGGGTGTCATTTTACATATACCCATGCTGGGTGAGAGAAATATCTTGGCAAAAGACAACTTTTCCCATTTTTTTATACAAAGTTGGCATTTGACCAAGATATTTATCTCACCCAGCATGGGTATATGTAAAAAGACACCCCAAAACACATTCCTCAACTTCTCCTGAATACGGAGATACCAGATGTGTGACACTTTTTTGCAGCCTAGGTGGGCAAAGGGGCCCATATTCCAAAGAGCACCTTTCGGATTTCACTGGTCAGTTTTTACAGAATTTGATTTCAAACTCCTTACCACACATTTGGGCCCCTAGAATGCCAGGGCAGTATAACTACCCCACAAGTGACCCCATTTTGGAAAGAAGAGACCCCAAGGTATTTGATGATGGGCATAGTGAGTTCATAGAACTATTTATTTTTTGTCACAAGTTAGTGGAATATGAGACTTTGTATGAAAAAAAAAAAAAAATCATCATTTTCCACTAACTTGTGACAAAAAATAAAAAATTCTAGGAACTCGCCATGCCACTCACGGAATACCTTGGGGTGTCTTCTTTCCAAAATGGGGTCACTTGTGGGGTAGTTATACTGCCCTGGCATTCTAGGGGCCCAAATGTGTGGTAAGGAGTTTGAAATCAAATTCTGTAAAAAATGACCAGTGAAATCCGAAAGGTGCTCTTAGGAATGTGGGCCCCTTTGCCCACCTAGGCTGCAAAAAAGTGTCACACATCTGATATCTCTGTATTCAGGAGAAGTTGAGGAATGTGTTTTTGGGTGTCTTTTTACATATACCCATGCTGGGTGAGATAAATATCTTGGTCAAATGCCAACTTTGTATAAAAAAATTGGAAAAGTTGTCTTTTGCCAACATATTTCTCTCACCCAGCATGGGTATATGTAAAATGACACCCCAAAACACATTCCCCAACTTCTCCTGAGTACGGAGATACCAGATGTGTGACACTTTTTTGCAGCCTAGGTGGGCAAAGGGGCCCATATTCCAAAGAGCACCTTTCGGATTTCACAGGTCATTTTTTACAGAATTTGATTTCAAACTCCTTACCACACATTTGGGCCCCTAGAATGCCAGGGCAGTATAACTACCCCACAAGTGACCCCATTTTGGAAAGAAGACACCCCAAGGTATTTCGTGATGGGCATAGTGAGTTCATAGAACTTTTTATTTTTTGTCACAAGTTAGTGGAATATGAGACTTTGTAAGAAAAAAAATAAAAAATCATCATTTTCCGCTAACTTGTGACAAAAAATAAAAAGTTCTATGAACTCACTATGCCCATCAGCGAATACCTTAGGGTGTGTACTTTCCGAAATGGGGTCATTTGTGGGGTGTTTGTACTGTCTGGGCATTGTAGAACCTCAGGAAACATGACAGGTGCTCAGAAAGTCAGAGCTGCTTCAAAAAGCGGAAATTCACATTTTTGTACCATAGTTTGTAAACGCTATAACTTTTACCCAAACCATTTTTTTTTTACCCAAACATTTTTTTTTTATCAAAGACATGTAGAACAATAAATTTAGAGCAAAATTTATATATGGATCTCGTTTTTTTTGCAAAATTTTACAACTGAAAGTGAAAAATGACATTTTTTTGCAAAAAAATCGTTAAATTTCGATTAATAACAAAAAATGTAAAAATGTCAGCAGCAATGAAATACCACCAAATGAAAGCTCTATTAGTGAGAAGAAAAGGAGGTAAAATTCATTTGGGAGGTAAGTTGCATGACCGAGCAATAAACGGTGAAAGTAGTGTAGGTCAGAAGTGTAAAAAGTGGCCTGGTCTTTCAGGGTGTTTAAGCACTGGGGGCTGAGGTGGTTAAAGGGCTTCTGTCACCCCACTAAACTCATTTTTTTTTACTAATTTTTTTTGTTTACTTATAATCCCTATCCTGCCATATTGCTATACATTATGTTATTAATAATTTTCGTTCAGTAGATTTAGCAAAAAACGTACTTTTATGATATGCTAATTACCTTTCTACCAGCAAGTAGGGCGTCTACTTGCTGGTAGCAGCCGCAGAAAACTGCCCCCTCCTCCCGTTGATTGACAGGGCCAGCCGCGATCTCCTCCTCCTCCGGCCAGCCCTGTCAGCATTTCAAAAATCGCGCGCCTGTGTTGATTCAGCGCAGGCGCTCTGAGATGAGGAGGCGAGCCTCCTTAGCACTCCCTCAGTTCGCCTGCGCCGATGACGTCACCGAAAGAGAAGACGTCATCGGCGCAGGCGCACTGAGGGAGTGCTGAGGAGGCGAGCCTCCTTATCTCAGAGCGCCTGCGCCGAATCAACACAGGCGCGCGATTTTTTAAATGCTGACAGTGCTGGCCGGAGGAGGAGATCGCTGCTGGCCCTGTCAATCAACAAGAGGAGGGGGCGGTTTTCTGCGGCTGCTACCAGCAAGTAGACGTCCTACTTGCTGGTAGAAAGGTAATTAGCATATGATAAAAGTACGTTTTTTGCTAAATCTACTGAACGAAAATTATGAATAACATAATGTATGGCAATATGGCAGGATAGGGATTATAAGTACACAAAAAAAAAAAATGAGTTTAGTGGGGTGACAGAAGCCCTTTAAGTTGGCTTTCGAGGAATGGTGTTATTGGTTAGAAGGGGCAATTCATCCGATCACAGTTTTCACAGATCACAAAAATCTGTCTTACCTGGAGTCAGCTAAACGACTGAACCAGAGGCAGGCTAGATGGTCTTTGTTTTTCACCAGATTCAATTTCACTGTCACTTATTGTCCTGGGGTTAAGAACATCAAGGCAGATGCCTTGTCACATGGTTTTCCTGCAGGTGGTAATTTTAAAGAAAATCCTATTTTATCGGAAGGGGTGGTGATATCTGCCCTATACCCTGACCTAGAGGTGAAGGTGTTAGAGGCCCAGGGAGACGTACCGGATTCTTGCCCCCCTGGGAAATTGTCTGTGCCATCGGAATTGCGTTACAAGGTGTTTGAGGAACATCACTGTATGATTCTTACGGGAAACCCTGGGAGCAGATCCACTACCGACCTTATCGCTCGTAGATTCTGGTGGACGGGGTTGCGTAAGTGTGTTGAGGACTATGTGTCAGCCTGTAGTGTGCACGCGCTAAGGTGACACACACTCTGCCTTTTGGATCCCTACTTCCGTTGCCTATCCCATCCAGACTATGGACTTTATCACTGATCTGCCTAATTCTTTAGGAAAGACAGTCATTTTGGTGGTGGTTAATCATTTTAGTAAAATGGTGCCCTTTATATTGTTATCTGGCCTACCCAATGCTAAAACACTTGCTCAAGTGTTTGTTGATAACATTGTGAAACTCCATGGCATTCCCTCTGACATGGTTTCAGATCGTGGGACTCAGTTTGTTTCTAGATTCTGTAAGGCGTTCTGTACTCGGCTGGGGGTACAACTGTCTTTTTCTTTGGCTTTTCATCCGCAGTCAAACAGACAGATGGAGCACACTAATCAGAGCCTGGAGACTTACTTAAGATGTTTTGTCTCCGAGAACCAGGAGGAGTGGTCCTCGTGGTCCTCGTTTTTGTCTTTGGCAGAGTTTGCCATAAATAATTGTAGACAGAAGTCCACTGGTAAGTCGTCGTTTTTTGGGGCATATGGGTTTCACCCGCAGTTTGGCACTTTTTCTGGTACAGATACTTCTGGTATTCCTGAGGAGGAACGTTTTTCATCATCAGTATCATTAGTGTTGATCGAGCACCAAAGCTTGGGTGTTCGGGTGCTCAGTTGGACATCTCGGGATGCTCAGGTGCTCTACTGAGCACCTGAGCACAAAGGCAGTCATTGGGAGAACCCGAGCATTAAACCAGGCACCCCCTGCTCTGAAGAGGGGAGGGTGTCTGGTTCATAGGAAAAGGTCAGAAATTGATGGAAACACCTCAGAAATGGTTCAGGACCAGCATGGGGAGGATGTTTGGATGCATCTTGTACTCGCAGGTCGCTGCTGGGAATGATGTTGTCTGAGTAGTACGCCACTTTTACAGACTGACACTAATACGCACAAAACCGAAGATAAAATCTATTTTAGAGGAAAAATTGTTAGGAAACATTGTATTCAGTATATTTACTTGTATATAAAGTGCAAGTGCTGCCAAAAATTACAAGGAAGAGGCACTCTGATACAACCTGTATATCACATAATGGAGGGCCTCATTCACATTGTGGTACAATTGTTCAGGTAGTGGGACTCCTACACTCATAAAGCCTATGACTAAGTGAAAGGGCTTCTAAAAATTACAAGGAACCGGCACTCCAATACACCCTTTATTACACATAAAGGAGGGCATCATACACCCTTGAAAAATTATGATTGATGGCCTGCTGGTGACCCTCTAAAACATTACGAGCGAGGGCCTGCTGCTGAGCTGACCATCTAAAACATTAAGGGTGAGGGTCTGCTGCAGAGCTAACTCTCTAAAACATTAGAGGTGGGGGGCGTGGCCGCGAAGCCGAGGAGTATGGCCGCTTGATTTTAGTGCTCCTGCTCCAGCAAAGCGTTTCAGTCTAGCAGAAGCCTATATTCGCTTTCTAACCTTGCCGTTCGGTGCCGGCCGGTACCGGAACCCTCCCTGATGAAAACAGAGCATAAAGAAGCAGGGGAAGCTGGAGTTTTTCTTTGGCCAAGATAGGGACAAAGATGGCGCAGGCACACGAGACCTGCAAGCAGAGCCTATCTCCAGCCCGACATCCTCGTCAAGTGTGTGCTCTCCCCGAGCCTCAGACGATGTAAGCTCGCAGCAACAGAGCCCCCGTGGTTCCCCGCAACATGCCCGGACGGGTGAGAGCATGAATACCATTAAAGGGGACAAGACGGGGCGCAATAATGCATCTCCGGGCAATCCTGCGGCACAATGGTCTCCTACCACAAGCCCAGCGAAGCAGAGACCTAGGCTACAAGATCCTGCCGCAGAAGCCCAGGAAGCCTGTGGAAGCCAAGGCCTGAAAGACACCGGCACCTTGACAGAGGTGTTTCGCAACTTCCCCACGGACAATAAAGCTGCGTCCAGCATTTTACTAAAGGACATGCTCCTGGCATTTAATCATTCGGTCACCAACCATTTGTCGCAGTTAATTGCGCCTATCCAAACATCTGTCACTGACCTGGACAATAGAGTTCAGCATGTCGAACAAAAAATGGGCGAATTCGCTGAGTTGCACAGTAGCCTTATAGACTCCCACGATGCCGAGGCTATTGTGCGACTCAGCGAATTCGTCCATTTTTTGTACCTCCGAGCGAAAGTGGCGGATCTAGAGGACCGGTCCGGCAGAAATAACTTGAAACTGCGTGGAGTGCCGGAGACGGTCCTGGCTACGGATCTCCAGGCCTACATTAAAAAGCTGATCAAACTCCTCTTGCCTGATTGCACCGAACAAGATCTCATCATCGATCGGGCTGACAGGATTGCTAAACCAAAGCATCTACCTGATGATACACCAAGGGATGTTCTGGCCCATTTGCACTTCTTCCAAGTCAAAGAAGACACCCTGGCGGGGGCAAGGGAAATGGATACCTTGCCGGATCCGTACCAACCAATAAAGCTCTTCGCAGACCTCTCCACAGCTACCTTGCAATTACGACGCACGCTAGCTCCCATTACCCTAGCGCTGAGATCACATTCTATTCCATACCGTTGGGGTTATCCCGTAAAGTTGCTAGTCCAGAGGAATGGAGCTGTAGTAGTTATACGTTCAGTAGAAGAGGATAAAGCTGTACTAGCCACCTGGAACATCACAGCGGCTGAGGTCCCTCCTGCGAAACAACACCAACATCTACCAGAAGATGGACAGTGGCACTGGGTAGAAAGACGCCATCAGAAGAAACACCGCTGAAGGGTTCTTTTACTTATCCTGCATCTAGCAGGAGCAGGGATTCGTTCTACCTTCTTGGATCCTCCTGGTGGTAGTCATGACTGTTTCCCCCCTACGAAGACCACAAGGGGTTTTGCGTTCCAACCCTTGTGCTATTCCATCACTGCCCCAATACTTGGGCAGTCAGTTTTGGTTCACATTGTTAATGTTCATAATTATTTACCTGTACTTTTTCTTTGAGCCGTGTCCCTATTTCACCATACATTTGATTGTAATGCAATGTGCTGATGCGTGCCTCCCTCTACATCATCTGAGCGATTTCTCATTTGCAGTTATATACTTAACAAGATGGTGTTGACAATAGGATCCTTAAATGTAAGGGGCTTGAATAGTCCATTCAAGAGGCGGATGATGTGGAGGGAGGCTCTCTCGACTAAGTGTGATATTTTTTGTGCACAAGAAACACACATAGTGGAGGCAGATGTAGGGAGGTTAAAGCATCCAACTTTCCCGACCTTGATTCACTCCCACGGTATAGGTAAAAAGAGGGGAGTGCTTTTAGCGATTCGGAACTCAGTGGCACACACGGAGAAGACTACAGTAGTAGACTCAGGGGGACGCTATGTTATACATGTGTGTTCTATAAATAATGTAATCTACACTTTAGTAGGTGTGTATGCCCCGAACATCCGGCCTTTGCGGTTTCTAAACAAGCTTTTTAAAAAAATCTTGAGGGAAGGCAGAGTTATCATCTGCGGGGATTTTAATCTAGTCCCTGACCCATCTCAGGATTCTTCCTCCATCTCAAGAACCTGCTCCACCTCTCTTGCACCGTCATTGCTGGCCAACTCCCTGTTTGATGTATGGCGCATTCACCATGCATCCGAGAGGGATTTCTCATATTACTCACCTGCACATCAAACTTACTCCCGTATAGATTTGATTCTAGTAGATAGGGCCTCCCTGGCTGCCTCTCTATGGTCCTCTATTGGGACAATTACCTGGTCGGACCATGCCCCAGTGTCCTTAGAATTGACAGAAGAATTTACCACCCCACCAAATCCGATATGGAGGTCTAATGAATTCATACTGGCTAATACAAAGTACCAATCTGAGGTGTCCGCTGCCTTACAGTAATATTTTAAATTCAACGCTGCCTCTGTGTCGGATCCCACTATAGTATGGACAGCTCATAAAGCATTTATTAGGGGCATTCTACTGAAGCTGAGCCATAGGCACAAAAAATTTAGGGAAAAACACCAAAATGACCTTATATTGCAAATACAAAATACAGAAGCACAAAATAGGATCTCCCCATCACTGGAGCTCTCTGAAAAGCTAAGAGTTCTTAGATCTCAGCTTAGAGAAAGTTTCCTGCACACATACGAGCTCTCTCTTAAAAAGACTAAAGCTATATACTATTCACAAGCCAATAAAGCCAATAAATCATAACTATCTTGGTTGTTACGCATCACAGCTTTTCAACAGCATATACTCCCAAAATTATTATATCTATTCCGTACTATCCCCATTCCAGTCCCGGTGTCCTTTTTTAACCTAGCTAATAGAATGTTAAGTTCCTTCATTTGGAACAAGGCCAGACCGAGAATTGCAAGAAGCATCATGTGTAGACATAAAAGATGGGGTGGCTTAGGCATGCCCAACCTGTATGATTACTACCTAGCTTCCAGAATCAATCAGCTAAAGGAGTGGTGGAGAGGAGAAACAGGGAAACATTGGGTGCACATTGAACAATCACAAATTCCAGGTAGAAATTTATGCGCCCTACTTATGGCCGCGTTGCATGATTGCTATTCAGGCCTTCAACCCGCATATTATGTCTCCACATCAATAGCTTTGTGGAAAACGTACCATGAAAAAGGACGAGCTGCCCCTATATCAGTGGCGCATCTAACCCCAATCGAATGTCTCTAATATCTGATCCCGGATCTGAACGTGAAATTATGGAGAAACAGTGGAATCACTACAGTGACCGACCTATTGTTGAGCTCGGTTTTAAAATCCTTTGACACTGTTAAGCGAGCTTTTAATATCCCCCAAAAGGAAGCGTTCTCTTATCTTAAGATAAGACACTGTTGAATAACCCCTCTTTCACCCTTAAAAATCACATTCAGTTATTAATCCGGTGGTCCATGACGGGCTCCGCTCAAACAGGGCTCAAACCTTTATACATGTATTTAGGGGATAAAGACCGGTTTCTCAAAACAACTCCACTCCTAGCGTGGGAGGCAGATTTAAAACAAACATTTACCCCTGCGCAATGGTCAGCTGCAAACAAGCTCGCTATTTCTACTCTCAAATGCTCCTCACATTTAGAGTCTTACTTTAAAACAACACTTAAACACAAATGTAGAATGTTGGAGAGGTTGCGGTTGTAAAGGGACACTGCTGCACATACTTTGGGCCTGTCCAGGGATCTACTCTCTTTGGTCTCAAGTATTCACTAAAATATCTGGGATTGCTGGATATCAGATTTCTCCGGACCCAGCCCTTGCCCTGTTATTGATAGACCTGGATAAAATTCCACTTAAATCTAGGACTATCATTTTGCACTTACTACTTGCCACCAAGTTAGCAATCACGAGGAATTGGAAAAGCACCAATATCCATGATCTACAAGAAGTTATCAGAGCGGTAATCACCACAAAATCATATGAATATATGTTAGCTCACCAAACTTTCCAAGTAGCCCGGCATGTTTTGTTATGGGAGTCATGGGAGGTCTGTGTCCAGTGGTTCCGGAAAGTGTGGGGTAGGGACAAATGGTTGCCTCAGGGAGGTGTGGGGGATGGAGGTGGGGGTCGGATTGGATTGTACATGTATAACCTCGATTGTCTCTATTGATTGATGCATATGTATTTTAATGGTGACAAGAAGATACGGCCCAGACTGTTGTTTGACTTTTGTCTTGTTTTGCTTTGTTTTGTATGATATGATTTTGCTATGATAATCTGTACTTATAGTATACTTTGTCTTTGTATCTAAAAGAAAAGAAATTGGAGTTCCATGCTCAGTGATACATCTTACTATCTGTACAATGTACTATTTATGGCATGAGCAATTACTCTGATAATAAAAATCTATTGAAACTAAAACATTAGAGGTGAGTGCCTGCTGCTGATCTGAGCATCCAAAAAATTATGAGCGAGTGCCTGCTGGTGAGCTGACCATTGAAAAAATTACGGGTGAGGGCCTGCTGGTGAGCTGACCCTCAAAAACATTATATGCGAGGGCCTGCAGGTGAACTGACCCTCTAAAAGATTGTAGGTGAAGGCCTGCTGGTGAGCTGACCCTCTAAAATATTACATGCAAGGGCCTGCAGGTGATCTGGCAATGTAAAAGATTGTAGGTGAGGGCCTGCTGGTGAAGTGACCCTGTAAAACATTATGGTTGAAGGCCTGCTGGTGAGTTCACCCTCTAAAACATTATATACGAGGGCCTGCAGGTCAGCTCACCCCATAAAAGATTGTAGGAAAGGGTCTGCTGGTGAGCTGACCCTCTAGAACATTACATGCGAGGGCCTGCAGGTGATCTGGCCATGTAAAAGATTGTAGGTGAGGGCCTGCTGGTGATCTGACCCTCTAAAACATTAAATGCGAGCGCCTGCAGGTGAGCTGACCCTCTAAAACATTACATGCGAGGTCCTGCAGGTGAGCTGCCCATCTAAAAGATTGTAGGTGAAAGCCTGCAAGTGAGCTGGCCCTCTAAAAGATTGTAGGTGAGGGCCTGCTGGTGAGCTGACCCTCAAAAACATTATATGCGAGGGCCTGCAGGTGAGCTGACCCTCTAAAAGATTTTAGGTGAGGGCATGCTGGTGAGCTGACCCTCTAAAACATTATAAGCGAGGGCCTGCAGGTGATCTGGCCCTCTAAAAGATTGTAGGTGAGGGCCTGCTGGTGAGCTGACTCTCTAACACATTATATGCAAGGGCCTTAAGGTGAGCTGACCCTCTAAAAGATTGTAAGTGAGGGCCTGCTGGTGACCTGCCCCGCTAAAAGATTGTAGGTGAGGGCCTGCTGGTGAGCTGACCCTGTAAAACATTATGGTTTAGGGCCTGCTGGTGAGTTGACCCTCTAAAACATTAAATGCGAGGGCCTGCAGTTGAGCTGGCCCTCTAAAAGATTGTAGGTGAGGGCCTGCTGGTGAGCTGACCCTCTAAAACATTAAATGCGAGGGCCTGCAGGTGAGTTGACCCTCTAAAACATTACATGTGAGGTCCTGCAGGTTAGCTGGCCACCTAAAAGATTGTAGGTGAGGGCCTGCTGGTGAGCTGACCCTCTAAAAGATTGTAGGTGAGGGCCTGCTGGTGAGCTGACCCTCTAAAAGATTGTAAGTGAGGGCCTGCTGGTGAGCTGGCCCTCTAAAAGATTGTAGATGTGGGCCTTCTGGTGAGCTGACCCTCTAAAATATTATATGCGAGGGCCTGAAGGTGAGCTGACCCTCTAAAAGATTCTAGGTGAGGGTCTGCTGGTGAGCTGACCCTCTAAAACATTAAATGTGAGGGCCTGCAGGTGACCTGCAGGCTGAATACCGCCATGTGCGGAGCATCGAGATGCTCGAGCCGAACTGGTGTTTGGCCGAACATGCTCGATCAACACTAATAATCATCTATATGGCGGAAAATTCTAAATAACTTGATGAATATGGGCAACAAGTATAAATGTGTAGCTGACAGGCAACATATGAAGGGTCCGGACCTAAGAGTGGGTTATTTGGTGTGGCTGTCCACAAGAAACATTAAGATGAACGTACCTTCTTGGAAGTTGGGTCCGAGGTTTATTGGTCCATATACGATCACGGCCATTATTAATCCTGTAGCTTTTCGTCTTGAACTTCCTCAGGCTCTGAAAATACATAATGTGTTTTATAAATCTTTGTTGAAGAGATATGTTGAACCTTTGGAGCCGTCTTCCTTGCCACCCGCTCCTAGATCTCTTCAGTATCTTGTTCACTGGAAGGGTTATGAACCTGAGGATAGGATGTGGGTACCGGCATCTGATGTAAATGGCAGTCGTTTGGTCAAAGCTTTTCACAGGTCTCTCCCGGATAAGCTCGGTCCTGGGTGCCCGGAGGTCACTAGTAGAAGGGTGGGGGTACTGTCACAGACGTACCGAGACATACGGACGTCCCCGCGACAGAGAGTGGCAGGAGATCTTTGAGACTGGCAACACGCGGTTTGATGTGACAGGCATCTGTGTTGTTTCTGGTACTAGCCACACCCTTAACCTTCAGGTGTTGCTATTGTGGTCATTTAACTTTCCCTATTCATAGGGAATTCATAGGAATGTGTAATACTGCCGCCAATTAACCAATGAACGAGCATCGGGCAATTGTGATATTTAAGCATGCTTAAAAATCATTGTTTGCTGGCGGCATATCGCGCTGTGTAATGGCAATTTGCTGCCGGCAAACAAATAGTCAGTATGGGAATGAGCGATGGCATAATGATCACTCCTCCCCATACTCTGGAGGAGATTGCTGCATGTGAAAGCAGCAGCCTCCTCCACTGAAGAGCAGGTGATTGCCAGGAAGGAGCGCTTCCCTCCTGACAATCGCCTGCAGCATCTGCTAGTGTAATACTAGCTTTAGTATGTAAGTTGCACAATGCCTCCTTACAGACACAAATATAAATATGCTTGTGGTGGGGGATCTTCATACTTATAGCATGCTGTTATACAGTAATTGTATTGATGCATGACCCCCATTGTTCCCACCTTGCACACTAACAGTATGGATAATCTTTTGAAGACCTTCAGGCCCTTTAATAGAATCGCATTTAACATGGGTGGTTTTATTCTACTATAAGGCTTTTGTCATTTTTCCAATTTCTTTTTCTGTTCTTAGACTAATGTAACAGCCCAGTACTATCACTTTACGGTATGTACTGATTTGTTTATGGTGTACCTACTTATGCATATAGAAATTGACTTTCTTTAGTCATCTTTTTATGTTCTAGGCAATATTTTTTTCTATGTTTGCTACATATTTATTATTACATCTTAAAACTGTAAATGACAAACTTAGGCTATAGGGATGAGTGAACACCTGGAAGTTCGGGTTCGGCCGAACCTCGGCTCAAGGTTTGAGTTCGGGACCCGAACTTGACCCCGAACCCCATTGAAGTCAACGGGGACCTGAACTTTGGGGTACTAAAATGCCTGTAAAATAGTCATAGTAAAGGCTAGAGGGCTGCAAAAGGAAGCAAAATGGGGGTAAGAGCAGGACAATTTCCCTGCACACAAATGTGGATAGAATAACATAGAATAGAAAAAAATTAAAAAACTATCTTGAACTAGGAGGCCGAGGTCAAAGTGGAGAAGTAGGTTGAGGAGGCGGTGGACGTGGCGGTGTAGATAGAAGCGGTGGTGGAGGAGGAGGAGGAGGTAGCCAGCACTGTTTTTTTTTTTTTTGTTTTTTTTTCCTTTATTTTTTTTATAAATTTGGGAAGACCCCAAAACATTGGGAAATAGAAAAAAGAATGCAAAGAGAAAGTGCGCTGGAGTATAACAATGGCTAGGTGCGGCCGGTATACTTGTCTATTCAGCACAAGGTAAGGACAAGTCCTGTGGGATCCATGCCTGGTTAATTTTAAAAACATGAGCTTGTCCACATTGGCTGTGGACAGGCGACTGCGCTTGTCTGTGATGATGCCCCCTGCCGTGCTAAACACACGTTCAGACAATACACTGGCGGCAGGGCAGGCCAGCACCTCCAAGGCGTAAAGGGCAAGCTCAGGCCATGTGCCCAATTTGGAGACCCAGAAGTTGAATGGGGCAGATCCATCAGTCAGTAGGTGTAAGCGTGTGCACACATACTGCTCCACCATGTTGCTGAAATGCTGCCTCCTGCTAAGACGTTCCATATCATCTGGTGGTGCTGGTTGTTGTGGTGTGCTGACAAAGCTTTTACACATTTCGGCCATGCTAACCCTGCCTTCTGAGGTCTTAGCGGTGCCCCAGCTGCGTTTGAGACTTCTTCCTCCTCTTCTGCCTTCGCCTTGTGCTTCCACTGAGCCCCCGCTGTCAGGTGGGAAAGCCATCAGCAGCCGTTCTACCAGCGTGTGCTTGTACTCAGGGCCGGTGCAAGGATTTTTGCCGCCCTAGGCCGCCCTTTCTCAGCATTTAAATTAAAATAACTGCTATGTTTCCCTTAGGGTTAATCCAGCTTCTTGTAGCTGCCTCCCTGACAGCCGCTAGAGGTGCTTCCGCGATTCTCACTGTGAAAATTACAGTGGGAAGACGCGGAACATAGTTTTGAATGTGTGCGCATGCACATTCGCAGTTGAGGAGGATCGGGGAGAAGAGTTCCCAGTGCCGGCGCTGGAGAAAGGTAAGTGGCTGAAGGGGTTTTAACCCCTTCAGCCCAGTGGGAGGGGGACACGAGGGTGCCCCACTCCTAACAACTATATAGTGCCAGGAAAATGAGTTTGTTTTCCTGGCACTATTGTGCTCCTTTAACACCAGTACTGCACAGGGTCTTTTCTCTGCAGGAACAGGCTATAGACATCAGTACCACTACATTAAACTGTACTGGTTCTGGGACTATAGTGTCCTTTTAGGCTCCATTCACACGTCCGCAATTTCGTTCTGCATTTTGCGGAAAGGAATTGCGGACCCATTCATTCCTATGGGGCAGCATGATGTGCTGCCCGGACTCAGAATTGTGGATCCGCACTTCCGGGTCCGCACTTCCGTTCCGCAAAAAAATAGAACATGTCCTATTCTTGTCCGCAATTGCGGACAAGAACAGGCATATTCTATTAGTGCCGACAATGTGCGGTCCACAAAATGCGGAACGCACATTGCCGCTTTCCGTGTTTTGCGGATCCGCGGCTCCGTGTGAATGGAGCCTTAATGTGAGGTAAATTAGTTTCCAATGTAGTATTAATAACTAAACAATTACATAATAAACATATTGCATTGTCTACTTACCACCAGGACAATAAGATGATCTGGTCTCTGGCTGCAGTCTGGCTCTGGGGACTCCCTTGTCATCCTCTTCTCCCCCACTCCATCCCTTGTCACTCTCCCCCCCTTCCCTTGTCACTCTCATTCCCCCCCCTCCCTTGTCACTCTCATTCCCCCCTCCCTTGTCACTCTCATTCCCCCCTCCCTTGTCACTCTCATTCCCCCCCTCCCTTGTCACTCTCATTTACTCCCCCCTCCCTTGTCACTCTCATTCACTCCCCCCCTCCCTTGTCACTCTCATTTACTCCCCCCCCCTTGTCACTCTCATTTACTCCCCCCCTCCCTTGTCACTCTCATTTACTCCCCCCCTGTCACTCTCATTTACTCAACCCCTCCCTTGTCACTCTCATTTACTCCCCCCCTCCCTTGTCACTCTTATTTACTCCCCCCCTGTCACTCTCATTTACTCAACCCCTCCCTTGTCACTCTCATTCCCCCCCTCCTTTGTCACTTTCATTCCCCCCTCCCTTGTCACTCTCATTCTTCCCCCCCCCTCCCTTGTCACTCTCATCATTTCCCCTCCCACTCTCTTGTCACTCTTATCCCCCCCCCCACTCCCTTGTCACTCTCATTCTTCCCCCCACTCCCTTGTCACTCTCATCATTTCCCCCCCTCCCTTGTCACTCTTATTCCCCACCCCACTCCCTTGTCACTCTCATTCTTCCCCCCACTCGCTTGTCACTCTCATCATTTCCTCCCCCCCACTCCCTTGTCACTCTCATTCCATTCCCCCCCCCCAACTCTAGTGTAGCGTGGCCGAGCTCTGTTTGGTCCGCGGTACAGGAGCATTTGTTTCCTGTACCCGGCCGGACTGAAAGGAAGTGCACACTAAGTGAGCACTTCCTGTCAGTCCGGCCGGGTACAGAAAACAAATGCTCCTGTACCGCGGACCGAACAGAGCTTGGCCACGCTACATTAGAGGCGTTTCCCTCCTGTCAGTCCCTCTCTCTGGGCAGTGCGGCAGCCCCCCGATGTGGGGGAGGGCCCGCCGCCGCCGCCCTACTTAAAAAAAAAAAAACTTGCGGCAACGCTTTTTGGGGGATGGTTCCGTTTTCTTTTGTGTCAGAGAAAACAAATCCATTACCATTGACTTACATTGCGAGTCATGACAGATCCGTCTTGCTCCACATCCCTGGACGCACTCAGAAACGCTGCTTGCAGCGCATTTGTGTGCATCATGGGAATCCAATGAAAAGGAATGAAATGCATTCTAGTGCACTCTGTTCCCTTCAGTTCAGTTTTGTCCCCATTGACAATGAATTGAGACAAAACTGAAGTGTTTTCCTCCACTATTGAGATCCTATGACGGATCTCAATAGCGGAAAGGGAAAGCGAAAGATGTGAAAGTAGCCTCAATAAGTTGTCTGGTTTACTGCCATGTGCTTCCTCTTGTGATATATATGTGATTATACTATATATGCCTTTATAAAGTTACTATTGTTATTGGATACTAGAAACTGACACCATTTACATTACAAAGAGGTCAAAAGTGGTTACATCCATTTATCCTGTGCATAATAATCATTACATATACTGTTTATTGCTAGGTACTTTTATGAGTCATTGATAATCAGTGTGTGGACCGAGGGGACCTGACTGAGAGGACCTTTCAGCTATAAATATTTTTAAAGGCAGACAACAGCAGAAATTGGGTTTTCAATTGTATAATACGATAGGAAGATCTTTAGAGCATTTAAAGTGGGTTTCTGGGAGTACAGAATTGATGAACTATTCCTAGGATAGGTCATCATTATCTAATTGTGGGGTCTGGCTCCTGGCACTCCTATCGATCAGCTGTTTGAAGAGACTGTGGTGCTCCAGTGAGTGCTGTGACCTCTTCCTAGGCCAGTGACGTCATAGTCACTGGTCACGTGGCCTATGTGCAGATCAGTCCCATTCAAGTGATTAGACCTGGGCTGCAATACCAAGCACAGCCGCTGTACACTGTAGAGTGCTGTGCTTTGTATGCTGTCGGTATGCTCGTCAGAGCGCCTCTTCAAATAGCTGATCGGTGTAGGTGTTGGGAGTAAGACCTCCGCCGATCAGATATTGATGAGCTATCCTGCAGACAGGTCATCAATATTGTATTCTTGTAAAACCTCTTTAAGAAACAGTATGAAATCCTGAAAATCCTAAAAAGCTATTGCCTTAGCAGATGCAAGTTATTGTTTTCTTTCATACACATTTACTTTACAAGGAGAGAAACAAAACTGCAGGTAACTTGCTAACTCTGGAGCAGGACTGTTCCTTGAGGTCAAACAGGGAGGCAGCGAGAAGAAGAGGATTTATGTTCAGAATTATGAACAAAGAATGGCACAGCGGACATAGTGGAAGCCCTGAAACAAGAGCAGCACAGATACAAGGCTTAGAATATTATAGTGAAGGAGAAAATACATAGCCTGTAGGGTAGAAAAGACAAGAGGAAAAAAAACAAGATACGTTTGAAAAAGCTTCTCTGCAGATTATTGTACTTGTTATATTATTAGCAAGGAATCAGGTCATTGTGGGTGTAATTTTGTTATTCTTGTCTATGTATTTGAATATTCAGAAATATTGAATATCATGATAAGATTTCATGCAAACAGCAAAGCAGGGTGCGTGAGGTATGTGGTGGCTGTATTGAGTCCCGGGAAACATAGAGCCGTATTATGTGGTTATTCTGCCCTAAATACTTTCTTTTTAGGCATCGTGGCCATCAATTAGGCTTTAAAGGAAACCTGTCTCTTTGAATATGCTGTCAAAACTGCAGAGCAGGAGGAGCAGGAGGAGCTGAGCAGATTAATGTACAGTTTTATGAGAAAAGATTCAGTATAACTTGTAAATTATTCATTTAGGTTCCCGCTCTTTCTGCGCTTAGGAGTCCTGTGGACGGACTTATCAGTGATTGACTGACTGTTTTCCCTGCATACAGAGATAGCTGTCAATCAATGATAAGACCGCCTACTAGACTCCGAAACCCAGCATGTGCAGAACTCTAAAGGAATAAAATACAGATGCGTCCTCTCTTACCTGATCTCCAAACTGGAAGTGGTGTCAATTTTGTCCTGACAGCAAAACAACATCATATCACGAGACTGTAACTAAACTCTAAAAAAGCTGCAATACACATCACAACCACTGGGCGGTGAGTGCTCCACATTTAGCTTATTGCTTAAGCTGCAGAGAAGCTAGCCTCAAATATGAGATATTTAGCGGCAGACCTAGCTAGATTTAGTGAAATCTATTGAGAATATTAAATGTGTGAAAGTCAAACACATGAGAATAAAGGAACACTAAATCCAGAATCCAAATATCATGTGTGATACTGCCTGCTTAGCTATGCATCTAATCATATCATGTGTGATACTGTCTGCTCAGCTGCGTATCTAATCATATTATGTGTAATACTGCCTGCTGAGCTGTGTATCTAATTCTATCATATGTGATACTGTCTGCAAAGTCGTGTATCTAAGCCTATTGTGTGTGATACTGCCTGCTGAGCTGTGTATCTAATCCTATCATGTGTGATACTACCTTCTGAGCTGGGTATTTAATCCTATTCTGTGTGATACTGTCTGCAGAGTTGTGTATCTAAGCCTATTGTGTGTGATACTTCCTGCTGAGTTTGGTATCTAATCATATCATGTGTGATACTGTCTGCGGAGCCGTGTACCTCTGTAATTCTACCTTGTGTGATACTGTCTTCTCTGCTGTCTATCTAAACCTATCATGTGTGGTACTGTCTGCTGAGCTGTGTATCTAATCCTATCATGTGAGATACTGTCTGCTAAGCTTCGTATATAATCCTATTCTGTGTGATACTGCCTGCTGAGCTGTGTATCTAATCCTGTCGTGTGTGATACTTTCTGCTGAGCTGTGCATCTAATCCCATCATGTGTGATACTGCCTGCTGAGCTGCGTATCTAATCCTATTGTGTGTGTGATACAGTGGCTCATTTTACATTACCAGGTTTTTCTGTCTCTATCATCAGGGGGCGTAACTACCATAGCGGCAGACCATGCGACTGCTATTGGGCCCAAGGCAAGAGGGGGCCCAGTCTTAGTTGGGATTATCTCCTCTTCTACTGGAGGTCAAAACTTGGTCAGGACCCTACCCTCTAAAGGAACAACTTTTAGCAAATGAGGCAGTGGAAAAATGACCCGAGGGTCATTGAAAAGGGTTTAGGCAGAAAACCTTCTGTCCTGTGTGGGGGGCCTGGTTTGATTCTTGCTATGGGGCCCTTGCTTCTCTATGTACGCCACTGTCTATCAATCTAACAATTCCCTGTAGAGGAAGGTTTTATGTTAAGGAACAGATATGAGCAGGCGGTTAGATGGAGGAAGAGATAAGAAGTTCCTTGCTGGGTGCAGGGGTTTTCGGCAGTGCAGGAAAATAGGGGAAATAGTTGTGGAAAGCAGAAACATTGTTTGCAGTGAATACTTCATTGGTTACAATTCTGGTATAATTAGATTTTTTGCACTTAGGAAGTTTGCTTTTTGGATGAAGACCAATGTCTCAGAAGAACTAAAGCCTTACATTTACACTTCTAGGTGTGAACAATAGAGGGGGGGCTGGATTTAACTTAATCCAGGGACTAATCAAAAGAACAGCTGGATACAAAGGTGAATAGTCAGAGCAAAGAGCTAATAAAGAGACAGGGCATGGAGACTGGAACCTTGACATAAGCAGTAAATATGAGGCCTGGACACTTAGATGATGGGAAATTTGTGAGAAGCTATAATGCTAAATGCTAACATACCAGGGCTAAAGGCCGATTTTCCTTTCGATTTCTTTTCTGTAGGCAGGTCTTATTCAAATCCTCATCCCAAAAAGTTTGTGTATTTAGCCTTAGTGCATTCACATGACCATATTATTGGTCTGCATGTGATCCACATTTTTTGAGGACCCATTCATTTCAATGGGGGCAAAAAAGATGTGGACAACACCATGTGCTGCCTGCATCTGAATGTCTGTTCTGTGCCTTCCCCCCAAGAATATAGAACCTGTCCTATTCTTGTATGTTTTGCAGGGGGAATTCTCCATTGGCAATACAGGGTGGTCAATATATATTTATTGGCAAAGCACGCAATATGAGGAGGGAGGTCGAATGAGGATTATATACTGGCACTACTGGTGGAAACGGAGGAGCATTAAACACTGGAGCCATTAAATATATATATATATATATAAAAAATGAAAAAAGGGCAGCACTCCACTGGATTAAAATAAAATAAACTTTATTTACCCATAGGCTACAGCGACGTTTCGGCTCATACACAGGAGCCTTCCTCAAGCAGTGTG
The DNA here is from genome assembly GCF_905171765.1 of Bufo bufo. Taxonomy (NCBI): domain Eukaryota; kingdom Metazoa; phylum Chordata; class Amphibia; order Anura; family Bufonidae; genus Bufo; species Bufo bufo. The sequence goes on along the minus strand of NC_053390.1, from coordinate 149,767,407 downwards.
CATACATCAAAACTCTGGGTACATATAGTGTTACAGCCAATTAAGAACAATTACATGTTAAGTGAACATAATTAATAAAAAATCAAAATACATGATGCCATATAAATATCAAAAGCAATAAAACCAAACATATGTGAATATTAGATCGTGATACATACAATTGTGAAATAATATGGTAGATATAAATAGTACAATACATTTGTATTACACAAATCACATAACAAGTGCCAGCTGAAGATGATTGCATAAAGTGCAAAGTGCTTACTGTTACAGGTGATGACTATAATGGAAGCGGGAGGGAGAGTGGCTGTTGTCCATGTAGACATGTGCGATCCGGCGTACCTGAATCCCCACTGCGCATGCCCCCATGACGCATAAACTGTGTTTCCGTCTAGCATTAGCCTCGTCACGCAACGCATGCGCTCTTAGGCTATAACGCTATCGCGGCCATTTTGGATAAGGGCAGAACGCCCACTGAGTTACGCTGCTATTAAGAACAACCAATAGTCCCGGTATACCGCAGGCTAGGGGTGAAAAAGGACATATATACATGTCCGAGTGTCTCAGTGGCTAAGTGGACTAAGCAGAGGGCCAACACCTGCAAATTGAAGTGGGGCGCCCCACCAAGACTATAGAGCGGTAGCGCATCCGCATGTAAATGCAGAGTCGCACCGCTACTTCAGTCAAAGTCCATCCATCGCCACCTCACTCTGAGGGATCTCCTCACCACACCCCGCCATACTAGTAACGGAATCTGAGTTAAAAGTACAGAGGTAGTTATTTAAGGAAATACACAAGCCTAAAGATCATGTAGTGCATGAGCAGACGCATCCAGACATCGTGACCACACAGCCCCAATGGACATGACGCCACTTCCCCATATCCCGAATCCAATGAAAATTTATCTAAAAGAAGAAGAAGGAATTTGTCCGTGTAATTTGCTATACGTTGGAGAAACATCAACTGACTTCAAGACAAGATTTAATAATCATCGACTTAGTGTGAGGAAGAAACGGCTGGATTTACCAGTCTCTAAACACTTTACCAGCCACAAACACACTGAGAAAGATCTGAGGTGTTACATTATTGACCATATACCAATGCCAAGGAGAGGTGGCAACAGGATTGGACTCCTAAAAAAGAGAGAGCTCAAATGGATTTATACACTTAATTCTCTACAGCCATGTGGTCTCAATGTGGACTATAGGGTTGGAGTGAGTTAGTTGCGTGGTTTGCCCTCTCTCTTTGCATTCATGTCGACTGTCTTTCTGTATAGTATGTGATTTGTGTATACAAAACATATATCTTAGGTTTATTCTCCAAGTTTTTCCTTTTTTTAATGTATTCTCTCTTTTTTTCTCTTCCTTCTTCTTCTTTTAGATAAATTTTCATTGGATTCGGGATATGGGGAAGTGGCGTCATGTCCATTGGGGCTGTGTGGTCACGATGTCTGGATGCGTCTGCTCATGCACTACATGATCTTTAGGCTTGTGTATTTCCTTAAATAACTACCTCTGTACTTTTAACTCAGATTCCGTTACTAGTATGGCGGGGTGTGGTGAGGAGATCCCTCAGAGTGAGGTGGCGATGGATGGACTTTGACTGAAGTAGCGGTGCGACTCTGCATTTACATGCGGATGCGCTACCGCTCTATAGTCTTGGTGGGGCGCCCCACTTCAATTTGCAGGTGTTGGCCCTCTGCTTAGTCCACTTAGCCACTGAGACACTCGGACATGTATATATGTCCTTTTTCACCCCTAGCCTGCGGTATACCGGGACTATTGGTTGTTCTTAATAGCAGCGTAACTCAATGGGCGTTCTGCCCTTATCCAAAATGGCCGCGATAGCGTTATAGCCTAAGAGCGCATGCGTTGCGTGACGAGGCTAATGCTAGACGGAAACACAGTTTATGCGTCATGGGGGCATGCGCAGTGGGGATTCAGGTACGCCGGATCGCACATGTCTACATGGACAACAGCCACTCTCCCTCCCGCTTCCATTATAGTCATCACCTGTAACAGTAAGCACTTTGCACTTTATGCAATCATCTTCAGCTGGCACTTGTTATGTGATTTGTGTAATACAAATGTATTGTACTATTTATATCTACCATATTATTTCACAATTGTATGTATCACGATCTAATATTCACATATGTTTGGTTTTATTGCTTTTGATATTTATATGGCATCATGTATTTTGATTTTTTATTAATTATGTTCACTTAACATGTAATTGTTCTTAATTGGCTGTAACACTATATGTACCCAGAGTTTTGATGTATGCACACTGCTTGAGGAAGGCTCCTGTGTATGAGCCGAAACGTCGCTGTAGCCTATGGGTAAATAAAGTTTATTTTATTTTAATCCAGTGGAGTGCTGCCCTTTTTTCATTTTTTACATTTGTTGGATTGGCTTATATCCACATCTGGGCCTGTGCACCCTTTTCTTCCAAGTTTCTTTGTGACGGTGCTGCCATCCCCTTTTTTTCTTTTTTATATATATATATATACACACACACACAGACACTTCAGGGGGCATTATAATAGAGGGCACAGTGTACAGGGGAGTTATAACTGCAGAGGGCATTAGAACTACATGGGGACCTGCAGGGGCGGCATTATAAATACTGAGGGCACTATGGTGATATTATTACTTGGGAACCGTTGCGTTATTGAAGGAGACCGCTGCTATTACATGTAGCGATCTCCTTCATACTATTGGGAGGAGCAAACACTAATGCCATCGCTCTTCCCCATATAGAATATGTTGGGAAAGGGTTAAATCACTCAGTCCTAAAGTTGTATTTTACACTTCTGATTGTAAAGTACATTTTTTATACCTTTTGCTATATTATTTTATTTACTGTCCTTCTGTGTTCATTGTGCCTACAGTCATATTTTTACTTTACAAGTAAAATGTAAAACCCAACAGATAAAAATAAATAAAAAAATGTAAGGGGGACAAAACCAGTGGCATGTAGTGCTCTGTGGAATTTATTTATTTTTTTCTAAAAATAAGCACCGCCTCAGGGACCCAAGACAATAAGAATGTTTTGTGTTATGTTTCCAATAGCAACATGAATGGGCTTCTATAACTTATTTAACTTGTAATCAGACATCATCCACAAGACAGGGAAATACAGGGACTGAAATCCATCAGCACCTCCCCCACCTCTCTTTTCTCAGCAGTGGCTGGAGTGCACAGTATGTACACAAAGCAGAGCTCCTTATCTCTGTATCTGTATAACACTCTATACATACAATAGCTTCATAGACAGTATCACACCTAATAGGATTAGATACACAGCTCAGCAGACAGTATCACACATGAAAGGATTAGATACACAGCTCAGCAGGCAGTATCACACAGGATGGAATTAGATACACAACTCTGCAAACAATATCACACATGATCGGATTAGATACACAGCTGAGCAGACTATCTCACATAATAGGATTAGATACACAGCTGAGCAGACAGTATCACACATGATAGGATTAGATACACAACTCAGCAGACTGTATCAAACACAATAGGCTTAGACACACAACTCTGCAGACAGTATCACACATGATGGATTAGATACACAGCTTAGCATAAAATCAATAATCAATAAGTATTTTAAATGTCATGCATACATTGCGTTATATACTGACACCCCATGTGTCTGAATTGCATTATGTACATTTGTAACATGCAATGGGACTGTTAAAAGTATATAATAATCTCTGCATAATACTGTGGTTGGTGTGTGTTATTTTGAATATAATAAATATAATACTAGACTAGCACTGTATACTGACACCAAGTGTATCTAAATCTTAGTATACGGCATATAAAATTGTACTGAACAATGGTCAAAATATATTGTAATCTATGGACAGTAAAAAAAAAAGAGCATCTGTTGGAGGGATTTGTTTAATGTATACAATATATTTTTTATTTATGTTAAATGTAAGACAAAGACCTGATGTGAACCCGGCCAAATTTCACAATTGTATTTTCATTACCGGGTCTTTACCTTAAGTTGAGGTATTTAGTTAGTAACACAATGCGCCACCTTCTGTCTGAACGTTGTATTGCAATTTATCCAATTTGGATAAAACGTCATTTCGTGACACATCTCAGGACATGTTGACAATAATGGCTCAAATCCTACTTATTACAATCAACTTCCTTATGTGTCACCCCCAATTCCTCATAGATTGTAAGCTCTTGCGAGCAGGGCCCTGACTCCTAGTGTTTCAGTTGCATATTAGCCAGTTACTTTTGTTTCGTACATGAACCCTATGAATTTGTAAAGCGCTGCGGAATATTATTATTATTATTATTATTAATAATAATATTATCATTATGTTGAGATAAGTGATCAGTTAAGTGTGGACACATCTGTATAAAATATACTGATTATTTTCTTGCTCAACTCCTCCTGCTCCATAGCATGATGCTGGCAGATCAGGGTATATGGTTAACACAACCAATTCCATTTAACATTTATGTAAATATAGAAAACGTAACACTAAGAAGAATTATCAGCTTTTTTGAGCTGTGCCTCACAGTGGTGGGGTGGAAAGCCGAGACAGCTTGGTGATTACCGATTACATTGTGACAGTGATTGGAAAACATTGTCTTAGAACGGAGGTGCAGGTTTGTTGCATTGTGTCCGGCAAGGCCGTGTGTGCTGGAGGCTGAGTGTAAAGTCAGGATGACGTGGCGGCTACCAGCTTAAACATCGTTGTAGAGATTGGATATTATTATCTCTAAACGGAGGTCAAATGACTTTATTATCACTAAAATCAGTACTAAATCCTTATCTAGACACCCCAGCCGGGACCGAATTGGGCCAGAGTGGTGACTGGTAGTTTCTAAGCTACAAACATGAATTTGAAAAGTTTTAATCTTTGTGTCATGTGCTATTTGGAACTATTATGTATTATTATACATCATATATCACATTCTAAATATTGCATTTGAAATACCACATTCTGTGCCCAAAATACTGCACCTGGAATACCACATTCTGATGATGTAACTATATGAAGAAGACTGCACTTTATATATAACAGAACATCAACAAATACTGCAACTTGTGAACACAAATATATCTTAGACGTTCAATATCATAGATACAATACAGAATTTGTAGGATTAATATGCTATACAGTCAGGTCCATAAATATTGGGACATCAACACAATTCTAACATGTTTGGCTCTATCCTCCACCACAATGGATTTGAAATGAAACGAACAAGATGTGCTTTATCTGCAGACTGTCAGCTTTAATTTGAGGGCATTTACTTCCGAATCAGGTGAACGGTGCAGGAATTACAACAGTTTGCATATGTGCCTCCCACTTGTAAGGGACCAAAAGTAATGGGACATAATAATAATCATAAATCAAACTTTCACTTTTTAATACTTGGTTGCGAATTACAGCCTGAAGTCTGGACCGCATAGACATCACCAGACGCTGGGTTTCATCTCTGGTGATGTTCTGCCAGGCCTCTACTGCAACTGTCTTCAGTTCCTGCTTGTTCTTGGGGCATTTTCCCTTGAGTTTTGTCTTCAGCAAGTGAAATGCATGCTCAATCGGATTCAGGTCAGGTGATTGACTTGGCCGTTGCATAACATTCCACTTCTTTCCCTTAAAAAACTCTTTGGTTGCTTTTGCAGTATGCTTTGGGTCAATGTCCATCTGCACCGTGAAGTGCCGTCCAATGAGTTCTAAAGCATTTGGCTGAATATGAGCAGATAATATTGCCCGAAACACTTCAGAATTCATCCTGATGCTTTTGTCAGCAGTCACATCATCAATAAATACAAGAGAACCAGTTCCATTGGCAGCCTTACATATCCACGCCATGACACTACCACCACCATGCTTCACTGATGAGGTCGTATTCTTAGGATCATGAGCAATTCCTTTCCTTCTCCATACTCTTCTCTTCCCATCACTCTGGTACAATATGATTTTGGTCTCATCTGTCCATAGGATGTTGGTCCAGAACTGTGAAGGCTTTTTTAGATGTCATTTGGCAAACTCTAATCTGGCCTTACTGTTTTTGAGGCTCATCAATGATTTACATCTTGTGGTGAACCCTCTGTATTCACTCTGGTGAAGTCTTCTCTTGATTGTTGACTTTGGCACACATACACCTACATCCTGAAGAGTGTTCTTGATCTGGCCAACTGTTGTGAAGGGTGTTTTCTTCACCAGGGAAAGAATTCTTCGGTCATTCACCACAGTTGTTTTCCGTGGTCTTCCGGGTCTTTTGGTGTTGCTGAGCTCACCGGTGCGTTCCTTCTTTTAAAGAATGTTCCAAACAGTTGTTTTGGCCACACCTAGTGTTTTTGCTATCTCTCTGATGTGTTTTTTTTTTTTTTTTCCAGTCTAATGATGGCTTGCTTCACTGATAGTGACAGCTCTTTGGATCTCATCTAGAGAGTTGACAGCAATAGATTTCAAATGCAAATAGCACACTTGAAATTAACTCTGGACCTTTTATCTGCTCATTGTAATTGGGATAATGAGGGAATAACACACACCTGGCCATGGAACAGCGGAGAAGCCAATTGTCCCATTACTTTTGGTTCCTTAACAAGTGGGAGGCACATATGCAAACTGTTGTAATTCCTACACCATTCACCTGATTTGGATGTAAATACCCTCAAATTAAAGCTGACAGTCTGCAGTTAAAGCACATCTTGTTTATTTCATTTCAAATCCATTGTGGTGGTGTATATAGCCAAAAATTTTAGAATATTTATGGACCTGACTGTATATGCCTCTGCTATTTTAAAATTTATGGTGTCGATCCACATCATTTATAACTGCAGGGCCCGTAGTTTATATATTAACTGGATTAGTGTTTTAGGTTTTTTTGGGTGTGGAAAGGTTTACTGATATATTGATTTATTTGTATGTATAATATTTTATTTTATTATTAAAATATTTTTTAATAAATATATGCTTAGAGCACCTGCTCTTTATTACTACATTTTTACTATATGCCCCCGGTACTAGAATACGCCCTAACGTGGGCATGTGAGCATGTCAATTACAGGTTACTTTTATTTGCCTTGCGTTTTTGGAGCACTGAAGTAAACTAAAGCTTCAGCAGGTTCTGGTTTGGGGGCTACGTTGTCAGACTGAACCAATCCCAAGGTTAAAAAATAAAGTTTAAACGGTAATTACCAATTGAAATACTTATGACATAACAAACATTTATACCATAAATATTTGGTTACACTTCCCATCGAATGCATGAAAAATACATGTGAGCAGCCACAAGACACAGACATACCTGTCTGTTATCAGAGGGCTGTGGGCCGCAGAGAATGGTATCGAGGGCCGTAGGCTGCAGGCTGTGCACTCCTGATATAGAGGATAGCCAGGCTTGTATTTTCCAGTACTCTAACTGTTAGCGGCCACCCTATTGCATGTTAAACTATGTCACAAATGAAGAGAAGAGGTTTATCCTGCCTAAAGAGTTGCACAAAATGTATCATACAGTATGTGCCATTCTGATAAATTTGGTCCAGTTTCTGACTTTTTACCAAAGGTTTATTCAAAGTTTGGAACCTACTGTTTAGATCAGTGTTCATACTTACATATTAAACATTTTAACATGTATTGCAAAACAGAGACGGGATATATCATTTAGTGGTGCTATTATATACAGTTGCAAGAAAAAGTATGTGAACCCTTTGGAATGATATGGATTTCTGCACAAATTAGTCATAAAATGTGATCTAAACTTCATCTAAGTCACAACAATAAACAATCACAGTCTGCTTCAACTAATAACACACAAATAATTAAATGTTACCTTGTTTTTATTGAACACACCATGTAAACATTCACAGTGCAGGTAGAAAAAGTATGTGAACCCTTGGATTTAATAACTGGTTGAACCTCCTTTGTCTGCAATAACATCAACCAAATGTTTCCTGTAGTTGCAGATCAGACGTGCACAACGGTCAGGAGTAATTCTTGACCATTCCTCTTTACAGAACTGTTTCAGTTCAGCAATATTCTTGGGATGTTTGGTGTGAATCGCTTTCTTGAGGTCATGCCACAGCATCTCAATCGGGTTGAGGTCAGGACTCTGACTGGGCCACTCCAGAAGGCGTATTTTCTTCTGTTTAAGCCATTCTGTTGTTGATTTACTTCTATGCTTTGGGTCGTTGTCCGGTTGCAGCACCCATCTTCTGTTGAGCTTCTGCTGGTGGACAGATGGCCTTAAGTTCTCCTGCAAAATGTCTTGATAAACTTGGGAATTCATTTTTTCTTCGATGATAGCAATCCGTCCAGGCCCTGACGCAGCAAAGCAGCCCCAAACCATGATGCCCCCACCACCATACTTCACAGTTGGGATGAGGTTTTGATGTTGGCGTGCTGTGCCTCTTTTTCTCCACACATAGTGTTGTGTGCTTCTTCCAAACAACTCAACGTTGGTTTCATCTGTCCACAGAATATTTTGCCAGTACTGCTGTGGAACATCCAGGTGCTCTTGTGCAAACTGTAAACGTGCAGCAATTTTTTTTTGGACAGCAGTGGCTTCCTCTGTGGTATCCTCCCATGAAATCCATTCTTGTTTAGTGTTTTACGTATCGTAGATTCGCTAACAGGGATGTTAGCATATGCCAGAGACTTTTGTAAGTCTTTAGTTGACACTCTAGGATTCTTCTTCACCTCATTGAGCAGTCTGCGCTGTGCTCTTGCAGTCATCTTTACAGGACGGCCACTCCTAGGGAGAGTAGCAGCAGTGCTGAACTTTCTCCATTTACAGACAATTTGTCTTACCATGGACTGATGAACAGCAAGGCTTTGGAGATACTTTTATAACCCTTTCCAGCTTTATGCAAGTCAACAATTCTTAATTGTATGTCTTCTGAGAGCTCTTTTGTGCAAGGCATCATTCACATCAGGCAATGCTTCTTGTGAAAAGCAAACCCAGAACTGATGTGTGTTTTTTATAGGTTAGGGCAGCTCTAACCAACACCTCCAATCTCATCTCATTGATTGGACTCCAGTTTGCTGACACCTCACTCCAATTAGCTCTTGGAGATGTCATTAGTCTAGGGGTTCACATACTTTTTCCACCTGCACTGTGAATGTTTACATGGTGTGTTCAATAAAAACACGGTAACATTTAATTATTTCTGTGTTTTTAGTTTAAGCAGACTGTGATTGTCTATTGTTGTGACTTAGATGAAGATCAGATCACATTTTATGACCAATTTGTGCAGAAATCCATATCATTCCAAAGGGTTCACATACTTTTTCTTGCAACTGTATACAGTCTATCATGGTCAGGAAGTGTTAAAGCCTAGTCATTTGCTGACCAACCCAGTGTTAACAAATTCTTAAGGGTCATCAGTGTATACTGTGCCCAGTCCAAGGTAACATACAGTCAATACCGTGCTGGATTTCTCTTCACCCATATATTACATTCCATGTCATGTCCCGTGAGACCGATAGGGGCAGATTTACTAATACTTTCAAATGTGGTACTTTCTAAGAATATGAACCGCAATCTTAGGCCTCATGCACACGGCCGTTGCCTGGCCATGCCCTTATTGCAGCCCGCAAACAGCGTGTCTGCAATATACGGGCCCTGGCCATGTGCACACCCCATCATGGAAGCCATTCACGTGAATGGGTCTGCAATTCAGAAGATGCGGTGCGGAACGGAGGTGTGAAACCCCATGGAACCACTACGGAGTGCTTCCGTGGGGTTTCTGTCCGTGCCTCCACACCGCATAAAAATAGAACTTGTTCTATTTTTTTGCGGTGCGGACGGATCACAGACCTAATCAAGTGGGATCGTCTGTGGCAGCCGCACGGATAGGGCCAATGCATTGGGGACCGCAAACTGCAGTCCCCAATGCACAGAACGGGCGAGAAAAGGCGTGTGCATGAGCCCTTAGTATTAGAGAACTTTAGCCTTCATTCCTTTATACATTTGTCATAATGTAAATCCTGCATCAGATTTACATCAGCATTCTGTCTGTGCTCCAAAATTGAGTCTATGATCCAAAAATGTGTCCAAGTTTCAGAACTGAGCTTTGTAACTGAGACAGTGGGGAACTCGACGTGACAATTACTAATACTGTCTAAAGGTAAGACAGTGTAAACGTAGACAAACTCTTGAACTGCACCACACTTATCACAGTGGCTGATATTGGCTGATAAATCTATTGCATCTTTAGACTGTCTGTCTATAAGTTTATGCCACCTAGGAGGGCTCTTTCACACTTGCGTTGTCCGGATCCGGCGTGTACTCCATTTGCCGGAAATACACGCCGGATCCGGAAAAACGCAAGTGAACTGAAAGCATTTGAAGACGGATCCGTCTTCAAAATGCGTTCAGTGTTACTATGGCAGCCAGGACGCTATTAAAGTCCTGGTTGCCATAGTAGTAGTGGGGAGCGGGGGAGCAGTATACTTACCGTCCGTGCGGCTCCCGAGGTGCTCCAGAATGACGTCAGGGCGCCCCATGCGAATGGATGACGTGATCCATGCGATCACGTCATCCATGCGCGTGGGGTTCCCTGACGTCACTCTGGAGAGCCCGGGGAGCCGCACAGACGGTAAGTATACTGCTCCCTCACTCCCCACTACACTTTACCATGGCAACCAGGACTTTAGCGTCTTGGCAGCCATGGTAACCATTCAGAAAAAGCTAAACGTCGGATCCGGTAATGCGCCAAAACGATGTTTAGCTTAAGGCCGGATCCGGATTAATGCCTTTCAATGGGCATTGAATCCGGATCCGGCCTTGCGGCAAGTGTTCAGGATTTTTGGCCGGAGCAAAAAGCGCAGCATGCTGCAGTATTTTCTCCGGCCAAAAAACGTTCCGGTCCGGAACTGAAGACATCCTGATGCATCCTGAACGGATTTCTCTCCATTCAGAATGCATTAGGATAAAACTGATCAGGATTCTTCCGGCATAGAGCCCCGACGACGGAACTCTATGCCGGAAGAAAAGAACGCAAGTGTGAAAGAGCCCTAAGTTGGCTTTGTTTCACTCCATAAATGCACCACGGAAGTGCAATTAAGCCACATCCCATTTTACACAAAGACACTCCCCTTGTTGGATGATGCAAAAAAAAGGTTAGAAAAGGGTGTAACAAAACTAGATAAATGTGACACAAAGCATGTACACCCGTTTGTTTTTTTTGTGTAAACAATTTTCAATAGCAAATCTGTCCGTAGCATTCAGCAACAAGTAACCCTGTTTTATGCAAGTCTCCGAGGACATAGGTAGTAGTTAGTCCATAGTAACCTACTATACGTACCTGGTGGAGGAACTGCTGTACTAATTTCAGCACTATCAGTCCAACAAAATTTTCAAGTATAAGAACTGAACAAAGCTAAAGGCAATTAAAACGGCAATATCCAATATTGAAGTAGTTGGAAAAAAAGCATCTTGTATAATATTTATCTTGTGGTTTTTATTTTTCTCTCTTTAGGCACATACTTACAGTATTTGCCTACATGCTGTGAGAGCTGAGACTCCAGTCACTGTGTCGCTGAATATACTAGGGTGCCCTGCGCCTATGGAGGTATCTGGAATTTGCATGCTCAGAATAATTTTCAACTTGAAGAGGGGCAGCAAATGATAAAGAATAGTAGTTGTAACCTGAGCCTAGGTTTCTTACTAGAAGACAATTGAGGAAGAGCCAGAAGTGTGGTCAGGTACAGAAAAAGGGTCAAGCCAGGGGTACAACTCCAAAAATGGCAGGCAAACAGGGAATCAGATAATCTGAGGTTCAGAAATGGCAGGCAGTTAACTGATGGAGAATCCAGAGGTATAGTCAGAGTCAAAAAGTACTAGCTACTAAACAGCATCCAAATAGAAACCAGATTAGATAAACTAGTAAGGCTTGTCACTTCAAATAGAGTGCCTAGTGTATTCATTGGCTGGACAACCAAGTTTTCTGAACGACTGGCAGGCCAGTCAGCTGGGATCATCAAGTGACTGATTTCAGCCCTGCCGGTCCAAAACATGGCATTCATGCTGATTTTATTTTATTTTTTATAAATACAATTACACCAGATAGCTGACATAATTGTATATACATGATCAGTGATGGCCAGTTCGCCGTGTTCGGCTGCGAACACATGCGAGCTGCCATCTTAACTGACAAGTCCGGCGATGCACAGGTAAGTCCTTGCCTGTGCGCGAGCCGGTCTGAAATGAAATGCAGTCACCGGGTGCAGGCAGTTCCGAGAACAGCCCGATGAAGGCCCCCGGAGGCTGTTATCGGAACTGCCTGCTCCCGACACCGCATTTCATTTCAGACCGGCTCGCGCACAGGCACAGGTAAGGGCTTACCTGTGCCTCGCCGGACTTGTCAGTTAAGATGGCAGCTCGCATGTGTTCGCGCGCGAACACGGCGAACTGGCCATCACTGTACATGATCCTTGGTGAGTTTTTGTTCCATACCCATTGCTAACAGGAGCATGAAATCACCATACTGTACAATATAAAAATCAGTAGAAGAATGGATTATAGAGAACAGTTTAGTAGCTTTATAATTAGTCACCGTCATAGGATGCCATCTTTTTAAGAAGACAGTTTGTCTATTCCACCTCCCCTCGTTGTTACAGCAGCTCTTATCTGTTTGAGCATGACATATAATGTAAGTTTGGTGTGAAAAATACAGTATAAACTGGCCTGCAAACATCAATCATAGAAGAGTTGAGTGCAGAAAAGAGGAGACTTTTATGACGATTTGGAATGGGAAATTCAACAGGTACATATGATTGCAATGTTTTTTGTCCATCCAGTAATGACAGGTAAGGGTTACCCAATAAACTGCAGTATATTCATGACAAGAGGGCTATGACGTAATCACTACCCTTTATTACCAGCAGAATCCAGGGTGTTATGTTCTGTATAATTTATGCCGTGTTGTATCAGTGGGATCATAAGAGCCTTTGTACTGAAAGGGAACAATATTTTAAGGATCAGCTTGATAATTGTTAATTTACATTTGCAAATGCAAAGAATAGTTTAAAATAAAAAAACAATTGCAGGTTTAATTATGATATTCATTGGGAAGTAAAATATGCTAAACTATTCATTACAGTGAAATCTCCACATAATTAAATATATTTCAAGTCTGCAAAAAAGGATTGTTTCTTTATTGGAGTGGAGAGTTTGAGAGATTGGTAAAATAGTTAACATTTAGGTGGATGTCCACATTATGCATCATTTATAGAGCTGCTCCCTTGGTATTATTTATCTATTATGTTTTTCCAAGCATGATGAATGTATTAAATGTTGAGTTGTGGTATGTCAGGACAGCCTATTCACTTGAATGAAAACTGGGCTGCAGTATGCCAGCATGGCCATTATTGCCAGAAACAGCTGATCGGTAGGGCTGTTATGTATTGGATTCCCTCCGATCTGATATTGATGACCTGTCCAGAGGATAGGTTGTCAATATGTAAAAGCTGGAATACCCGATTAACTCATTGCCGACGCAGGACGATAATGCTCATCATAACTAGCGACTACTTGGAGCTTTAGGACGAGCATTCTCGTCCTACAGTTAGTACCCTTCCCCCCACGAGCTGTCTTGATCACCGGTCAAAACACCAATGCCAGTGGATTAACCCCATATATGACGCAATCAAACCTGACTGCAGCATACAGTAGGTTCGCAGAAGGAGGGGGCTCCCTCTTTCACCCATTCAGGTCGCTGTGCTACGATGGCAGGGTCCCAATGGTTGCTATGGGAGTCCCAAGCCTTACAAAGGCCTTGGGGCCTGGAAGCTAGGGAGGCGTGTGAGGCCTAGCCCTCATGCTGGGTCTCATAGGTGAACTGTCAGTGTAATACACTGACAGTCAGTGCAGTACAATACAGCGTGTATTGTACTGCATTGAAACAGGGATCAGACCATGAAATGTTAAAGTCCCATAAAGGGACATAAATAAAAAGTGAAAACATTTGTTTTTTTAACAATACAAAACTCAAAGTTTCATTAAAAAAAACTCCCTTTCCCATACTCAATAATATTATGACAAATGAATGAAAAATATCACATGATTTACCCTGTCAGATAAACACCGTAAAAAAATCTGTGCTAAACTAGGTCACATTGCCTTACAAAATGTGTATTAGCGAGTGAGTACTATATACCCCAAAATGGTACCAATGAAAACATCAACTCATACCCCATACAATACGATTGGCAGAAAAATTAAAAAAATATTGCTCTAAAAAACGGTAACACAAAAGCAGGATTTAAAACAAATGCTTTGATTGTGTAATATTGGGGGAAAAAAGAAATTTTGGGTATTGCCACAACCAGTTTTATCAAAATAGCAAATAATTTATCCTGTCAGGCGAACGCCATAAAAAAAAAAATGGCCATTTTATGGTCACATTGCCTTACAAAAAGTGTAAAAGCAAGTGATCAAAAAGTACTATATACCCCAAAATTGTACCAATGAAAACATCAACTCATCCCGCGAAAAACGAGCCTCCACACAAGGCGATCAGACAAAAAATAAAGATATGGCTCTCAGAAAATAGCAACACAAAAATAAGATTTATTTTTTTCAAAAATGCTGTGTAAAAGTAATAAAATGTAAAAAAAAACTATATAAAATTGGTATCTCTGTAATCGTACTGACCAGCAGAATAAAGATAATATGTAATTTTTCCCGAAATGGGTACCCTATGGTCTCTTCAAAAGCGACACGGTGCCAAGGAAGCCATTCCTGCATTCATCTGCCATTCAAAAGCATATTGCACTTCCGCTTCTGAGTCCTGAGATGTGCCCATACAGCAGTTTATGACCACATATGGTGTGCTGAGGCATTCAGTAAAAATTGAGTAACAAATTATGGGGTCTTTTTTCTTATGTTACCCCTTGTTAAAATTACATATCTGGGGCTAAAGCAACATTTTGATTGAAAAATTAAATTATATAAAAACTTTCATTTTAACAGCCAAGTGTTTCTAAATTCCATGAAATGCCTGTGGGGTCAAAGTGGTCAGTACACCCTTCAATACATTCCTTGAGGGGTGTAGTTTCCAAAATGTGGTCACCAACATCATATCAGTGGCGGTATGACTCCCCTCACTGCCACTGATCATTAGTGGACACAGTGCTCTATTGAGTGCTGTGGCCTCTCACTAGGCTAATGACGTAATGTTCATTGGTCACCTGGCCTATGTTCAGTTCTGTCTCAATCAAGTGAATAGGACTGGACTGCAATACTAAGCACAGCTGCAATACAATTTACAAAAGTATGCATGGTATGCTGAGAGGAGGCCTTATCACTCATCTAAGCTTTGGGGCCCTTTCAGACAGCTGCTCGTTGGGAATGCTGGGAGTCGGACTCCTCTGATATGATATTGATCAACTATCCTGAGGAAAGGTCATCAATATACTACTCCTGGAAAACCCCTTTAACATTGTGTATATATTTTAATGTATGGTGTGGGTACTCATGCAGCCTCATTAAATGTATAGAATGACATAAAATCAATTTACCATAGTGTATTGTTCACACCAGTATTGACTGTGCTGGAACTACACCCTTGTTTCATGTGTCCCATAGAAGTTATTATTGTCATCTGTCTAATGAAGATTGTATGGAAAAAATCTAATAACATAAATTTAAATATGGCCATATATAGTATTTGCAATATGAAGTGACTCTTTATTAGAGTTTCTAAGAAGATAATTCAACATTGACAATATATAATATAGATGCACTTCCTGTTAAAAAAGCTCTGGTAAAAATTGACAATGCAGCAGAAAAAGTCTGTGAGAAGTAAAAACAAATATATATATATATATATATATATATATATACACACACACACACACCGTATATATATTTACTTTATTTGTATGGATATTTGAAAGGTAATAATCATTATTTTTAATTGGTCTTAATTAAAGAATGTTCAGCTATTTCTGAGATACAAGGGTTAAAAATCAGTCTCTGTGCAAGCTGTCAAAGGTTTCTTTGAATCTTGTCATCTGCTGGCTCCTGTGTTGCTATCTCCTGACCTCATAAAAACATACTCTTATCAGTTGATAAGAGTTGAGCTATAACGACTGTTTATGATGTCAGGAGATTAGAGATAACAGCTAGTCAAAGGTGTCACAAGCTGGGCACTACTGTAACAGCGGCTGCTGTGCGCCGCTGTTCCCCTGCTTACTGCCGCGGTTCCGCGGTGATCCCTCGCCGGTGCTTCCAATTTCACCGCTGCAGTCCTGGGCTCTGTCTGTGTGGGTGCTGTTGTTTTGGATCCACTCCACAATTTGCTCTCAGCCCTGGCCACAGCATGCTTGGTGTTTGTTCCTGCTCCACTTCCTTAAGGGCCGGCGCGCGTCACTTCCTGGGCTTTGTGGCTTAGGTCATGTGACCTCGCTGACCTATCCTAGTACTCCTGTGTAGTGATAAGCGAGCATGCTCGGCCAAATACCTGTTTGGCTCAAGCATCGCTATGCTTGGCAGACCCGAGTGCTCGGCCAAATAATTCGGGTGCTCGAATACAATTTAATATAATGGAAGTCAATGGGAGAACCCCAGGCACCCCCTGCTCGGAAGAGAAGAGGGTGTCTGGTTCATAAAACAAGGTTAGAAATTGATGGAAACCCCATCAAAAAGGTTTTGCAACAGCATTAAGAGGATAGCTGGATGCATCTTAGACTCCTATTATGTACAACATACAATAGACAACCACACAAAGGCTATATGCCAAAAGCCAGGTATGTGCAAGCCGTCCATCTATCCATGAGACAGATAACAGCCAACATACCTTACAATGGCAGCCTTGTGCACTATGAGATATTCCAAACCAGCTCTCATCTGACTGAGAACCAGTAAACCTCAAAGTTATTTTGCATCTGTTGGAGGGCTTGGATGGACCTGCACACCTAGATCAATATCATACATCAGTTTACCGATTGTCCTAACATAATATTCAATAACCTTTCTATACAGTTTTGTCATGAAAAAACTAATTTGCGTAAACATGGGCATATGGGAAAGACATGCAAATGAGCAGAATCTGCCTTGTTTTTCAGCTGTCATAAGACTATGAAAACCAATAGATTGCGCTATTGAGTTATGAATAGCGCCCTCTATTGGTTTTACAGTCTTATGACAAGACAAATATTCTTGTCAGAAGACTATGAAACCAATAGAGAGCGCTGTTCATAACTCAATAGCGCCCACTATTGGTTTCATAGTCTTCTGACAAGAATAGTAGACTGAGTCTTATGACAAGCTTATTAGTGTAGCCTTTTTCATGGAAATTTCGCTCTTAGAATATTCGTGATTAGAATATTCATGATCTACACTAGGGTGATATCTGACACTGGGAAAGCTGGGTAATAACTCAGTGATAAAATCTGACACTGGGAAAGCTGGGTAATAACTCGCGATCTACACTGAGTTATTAGCCAGCTTTTCCAGTGTCAGATATTATCACTGACTTACTACATAATTATTACATAATATTCTATATATATGTATTTTTTAGAATATTCGTAATATTCTAAAAAAACTAATATATAGCAATATAGCGAATATTATGTAATAATTGTGTAGTAAGTCAGTGATAATATCTGACACTGGAAAAGTTGGGTAATAACTTAGTGTAGATCGCAAGTTATTACCCAGCTTTCCCAGTGTCAGATAACATCCTAGTGTATTCTAATCGCGAAATTTCCATGAAAAAGGCTACACTAATAAGCTTGTCATAAGACTCAGTCTAAGTTATTACCCAGCTTTCCCAGTGTCAGATATCATCCTAGTGTAGATCATGAATATTCTAATCGCGAATTTTCCATGCAAAAGGCTACACTAATAAGCTTGACATAAGACTCAGTCTAATATTCTTGTCAGAAGACTATGAAACCAATAGAGGGCACTATTGAGTTATGAACAGCTCCCTCTATTGGTTTCATAGTCCTCTGACAAGAATATTTGTCTTGTCATAAGACTGTAAAACCAATAGAGGGCTCTATTCATAACTCAATAGCGCAATCTATTGGTTTTAATAGTCTTATGACAGCTGAAAAACAAGGCATATTCTGCTCATTTGCATGTCTTTCCCATATGCCCATGTTTACGCAAATGAGTTTTTACATGACAAAACTGTATAGAAAGGTTATTGAATATTATGTTAGGACAATCAGAAAACTTTTTATCGCCCTAATGATATTGATCTAGGTGTGCAGGTCCACCCAAGCCGTCCAACAGATGCAAAATAACTTTGAGGTTTACTGGTTCTCAGTCAGATGAGAGCTGGTTTGGAATATCTCATAGTGCACAAGGCTGCCATTGTAAGGTTTGCTGACTTAGCCTGTCATCTGTCTCATGGATAGATTGATGGCTTGCACATACCTGGCTTTTGGCATACAGCCTTTGTGTGGTTGTCCATTGTATGTTGTACATAATAGAAGTGTAAGACGCATCCAGCTATCCTCTTAATGCTATTTCCAAACCATTTTGATGGGGTTTCCATCAATGTCTAACCTTTTTTTTATGAACCAGACACCTTCTTCTCTTCCGAGCAGGGGGTGCATGGTTGTCTCCCATTGACTTCCATTATACTCGGGTGCTCGCCCGAGCACACGAATATAGCAATGTGTTCGGGTCGAACACCCGAATACTTTGGTGTGCGCTCATCACTACTCCTGTGCATATATAAGTGGCTCAGCCCCCTTCCCAGATGCCTCAGCGTCAAGGTCCTTGTGTCCTGCTAAGGTTCCTGATAACCACTTGTGTTCCTGGATTCTGCTACCCGTCTGATCCCTGCCTATTTGTCTTGATTCTCCTGTGGCCGACCCGGATTGCCTGCCCTGACCTTTTTCCTGTCTGACTTCGCTTCTGCCTCATCCTTTGGTCCTGCACTGTTGCTCCTGGTAACGACCCCGTCTACTGACATCGCTTGTACTTCTGGTACCTTTCTCTGGTGTTCCCCTCGGGAAAGTCTATCCCTACCATCAGGGGTACTGTAAAGAATCGAGGGGTTCACTTAGATAACGCCCTTAGAGGAGATGGGACTAGTGACACAGTGTGTTCACACCCGCTGATTCGTGACAGTACGCTGAGGCCATTGATCCCACTGGTCACCCCATTCGTTCAGGAATTGCTACATGAAGTGAGGCGTCAGAGCCAACGTCAGGATGTCATAATGCAGTTCATGCAAAATGTTGCTTCTCATCTGGATGCCATTTCTTCTCCAGCTACTGCAGGATCACCAGTTGCTGCTACCTCGGCAATACCCACACCGGTGAATCCGGATTTGTGTGCCACTGGTATGCTACTCCCTCTGCCATCCCGCTATGGTGGAGATCCAAAACCTGTCATGGATCTCTGAACCAGTGGCTGATCCACTGAGTTGCATGGGCAGAAGTTTCCCACTGAGCGGTCCAAAGTTGCCTTCATTGTGTCCCTGCTGTCTGATGAGGCCCTTGCTTGGGCAAATCCTATTTGGGAACATGGAGGTCCAGAGACCAAAAAGTCTGCAGACTTTCCTGGCTACCTTCTGGCTGGTCTTTGAGGAGCCTGGCCGCACATCCTCTGCTGCATCAGCTCTGCTGTCTCTACGACAGGGTTCCTCGTCTGTGGGTCAGTACGCCATTCAGTTTCTTACCCTGGCTGCCGAACTTGCATGGAACAATGAGGCTAAACTGGCGGTGTTCTGGGAGGGCCTTTCTGACCGGATTAAGGATGAATTATATGGTCGCGACCGTCTACTCTGAATGACCTGATCACCTTGGCCACAAGGATAGATATGCGTTTCAGAGAACGTTCTAAGAAGGTCGCATGCACCAGAAAACCACCTTGTTTGGCTCCATCCTTCCAGAGGACGGTTCTTCCTCTAGTGTCCACCCCATCTGAAGAGCCCATGCAAATAGAGTGCCTTCGATTGTTTGACCAGGAACGTTTACGCCGCAAATCAGAGAACCTGTGTGTCACGGATGGTGTTGAAGCAAGCTGGAACTTATAAATAAACATCCGACTGGCTTGATCCCAAACTAAGGAGCATATGGTTGAGCCCTATAAAACCCCTAGAGCTCTCCCTGACTGCTAAACCCATGCAAAGATCTTTATGGTAGAGGATTGCATGTTCACGTACCTTATACTATCTGACACCTGAAAACCCTATAATAGTGAGGGGACACGACCACCGGCTCCCTGCACTTTAAAACGGACGGAGTCAGGGTCACCTACCATCAAGCCAGCAAGTAAACACAAATAAAGGAAACAGACTTATCTGAGGAATCAGGAGAAGGAGCATCCAGCAGTGAACAACTCATCCAGGAAGAAGTATAAACCGCAAAGTGAGGCAGTATGGGAGGGAATATAAAGGAAGGCAATCAGTGTAAATAGATGACAGCTGGGAGAAGGAAAGGAGATGAGATGAGAAAGTGAAACCAAAACAAAGAACATCATGCAAGAGGTACAGAAGAACATCTGTTAGACCTTTTCAGAGAGCTGGCGGTGACAGTACCCCTCCCTCTACGAGTGGACTCCGGACACTCAGAGCCCACCTTCTCAGGATGGGACCTATGGAAAGCCCTGATGAGACGAGTGGCCTTAATGTCCGCCACTGGGACCCACATCCTCTCCTCAGGACCATAACCTTCCCAATGAACGAGGTACTGGAGAGAACCGCGGATAATGCGAGAATCCACAATCCTAGAGACCTGAAATTCAAGATTACCATCAACAACAATCGGAGGAGGAGGCAAAGAGGAGGGTACAGTGGGTTGTACATACGGTTTTAATAGGGACCTGTAAAAAACATTATGGATCTTCCAAGTCTGAGGAAGATCAAGACGGAAGGCAACGGGATTGATGACGGACAAGATCTTGTGAGGCCCAATAAACTTAAGACCCAACTTCCAGGAGGGAACCTTCAGTTTGATATTCTTTGTAGACAACCACACCAGATCACCCACATTTAGGTCCGGACCAGGCAAACGTCTCTTATCCGCCACACGCTTATATCTCTCACTCATTCTCTTCAGATTACCCTGAATCTTTTGCCAAATAAATGACAAAGACGAGGAAAATCTCTCCTCATCAGGTAAACCAGAAGACCCCTGTCCAGAGAATGTACCAAACTGCGGATGAAACCCATATGCACCAAAAAATGGTGACTTATCCGAGGACTCCTGGCGACGGTTATTTAAAGCAAACTCAGCAAGGGACAAAAAAAGAACTCCAATCCTCCTGATTCTCTGCCACAAAACAGCGCAGATATGTCTCCAGATTCTGATTGACACGTTCGGTCTGGCCATTCGACTGCTGGTGAAAAGCAGAAGAGAACGACAACCGAACCCCCCAAGCGAGAACAGAAGGCCTTCCAGAATCTGGAAACAAATTGCGTGCCCCTATCAGAAACGATGTCTGAAGGAATGCCATGCAATTTGACAATGTGATCAACAAATGCTTGCGCCAGCGTCTTAGCATTGGGTAACCCAGGAAAAGGAATGAAATGCGCCATTTTGCTAAAACGGTCCACTACTACCAGAATCACAGTCTTCCCCGAGGAACGAGGCAGGTCCGTAATGAAGTCCATGGACAGATGCGTCCAAGGACGGGAAGGAATGGGTAATGGGAGGAAAGAACCCGATGGCCGTCTCGCAGGCTGCCATAAAACTCTCAACCGTCTTACGAAGAGCCGGCCACCAGAATCTCCGAGCAATGAGATCCACTGTGGCTCTACTCCCCGGGTGCCCAGCAAGGACAGTATCGTGGTGCTCCTTAAAAACCTTGTGTCGTAAAGCGAGAGGCACAAACAACCTCCCAGGAGGACAAAGATCAGGAGCCTCTGCCTGGGCTGCCTGAACCTCTGCCTCCAAATCAGGATAATGAGCAGAGACGACTACCCCTTCAGCCAAAATGGGACCCGGGTCTTCACAGTTCCCCCCTCCCGGAAAACAACGTGACAGGGCATCAGCCTTCACATTTTTAACCCCAGGGCGGAATGTGACAACAAAATTAAACCTAGAAAAGAATAAAGACCATCTGGCTTGTCTCGGGTTCAGACGCTTGGCTGATTCCAAGTAGGCCAGATTCTTATGGTCGGTAAACACGGTAATAGAGTGTCTGGCTCCCTCTAGCCAATGGCGCCATTCCTCAAAAGCTAATTTGATGGCCAACAACTCCCTATCTCCCACATCGTAATTTCTCTCTGCGGAGGAGAGTTTCCTTGAGAAAAAGGCACACGGTCGCCATTTCGCAGGAGATGGACCCTGAGACAAGACCGCACCCACACCCACCTCAGAAGCGTCCACCTCAACAATGAAATGTAGAGAGACATCAGGTTGTACCAAGATGGGAGCGGAAGCAAAAATCTCTTTGATACTAGAAAAGGCCTTAAGTGCATCTATCGATCAGGAGGAAAAAATATACCCCCTTTTTAGTCATATCAGTGAGTGGCTTAACAACAGAGGAATAATTCAAAATGAACTTTCTGTAATAATTGGCAAAACCCAAAAACCGCATCAGCGCCTTCTAATTCTCAGGAAGCTCCCAATCATGCACAGCGCGGACCTTCTCAGGGTCCATGCAAAAACCAGAAGCGGATAGAAGAAAACCCAGAAATTGAATCTCTGGAACCGCAAACACACATTTTTCCAGTTTAGCGTACAATTTATTCTCCCGCAGAATGAGCAAGACCTGACGTAGGTGGTCCCTATGAGTTTTGAAATCAGGAGAAAAAATCTAAATGTCATCTAGATACACCAGTACAAATTTCCCCATTAAATGATAAAAAATGCTGTTCATAAAATGTTGGAAAACGGCTGGAGCATTCATCAAACCAAAGGGCATAACCAAATTCTCGAAATGGCCCTCAGGGGTTTTGAAGGCCGTCTTCCATTCGTCCCCTTCCCTGACCCTGACTAGGTTGTATGCCCCTCTTAAATCCAACTTAGAAAAAACTTTAGCCCCAACAATCTGGTTAAACAGGTCCAGGATCAGAGGAAGCGGATAATGGTCACGAATTGTGATACAGTTCAGGTCCCTGAAATCCAGACAGGGGTTATGTTTAGTGAGCCAGGGTAGCCCCAACACAAGAGGAATAGGTAATCCGCTTAGGACGAAACATGACATATCCTCAACATGAGCATCACCCACAGTCAAATGGATATTGTGAACTATGCCCTTTAACGATTTTTGAGAAAGTAGAGCGGAATCGATAGCAAAAACAGGTATATCCTTTCCCAAAGTGTATACCTGGAAACCATGTGTTATAGCAAATTGATTATCAATGAGATTGACAGCTGCTCCACTATCTACAAAAATCTCACAATGTTCTTGCTATCTAGCGCCACCCTGGCAGGTAGGACAAAACAGGAACTACAAGCAAACGGCAAGCCTTCAATTTACGCATCAACCTTGCCGATAGTAACAGATGGAAAGTTTTTAGAGGGTTTTTTTCTTTTTGTTTCTTTATTACCCTCAGAAAACTCCCTGAATCTCCTAGAGGGGCAAACATTTGCCAAATGATTTATACCCCCACAACAGAAACAAACCCTCCTCTGAGAGCTGAATCCTCTACTTTCAGAGGCAAGCAAACCCAGCTGCATGGCCTCCTGCTCAGAGGGAATTGAGAGAGACTGAGGCCCCTGCACACTGAATGAGACAAACTGTCCTTGGACTGAATATGACAGGAAGGAGTGGTCTCTCCTCTCTCTCTAAGACGCCTGTCAATACGAACAGCTAGAGACATGGCAGACTCCAATGAGGCAGGTCTCTCATGAAAGGCAAATGCATCTTTCAATCCCTCCGAAAGACCATGGCATAAATTGACTTCGGAGTGCAGCATCATTCCAACCAGTATCAGCTGCCCATCTCCGAAATTCTGAACAATATATCTCTGCGGACTGTTTACCCTGGCATAAAAGACGGAGTTTAGATTCAGCCAGAGCAATACGATCCGGGTCATCATATATCTGCCCCAGGGCTGCAAAAAATTCATCCACCGATCGGAGGGGCTGTTCCCCCACCGGGAGCGAAAAGGCCCAAGACTGAGCGTTATCCCTGAGCAGCGAGATGATGATCCCCACCCTCTGCTCCTCATCACCAGAGGAATGGGGAAGTAGGCGAAAATGGAGTTTGCAAGCCTTTCTAAAGCAAACAGAATTCTCACTACCCCCGGAGAACGTATCCGGAAGCGAGATCTTAGGCTCGGAACAAACTCCATGAACGCAAGCAGAACCGGTCATCTGAAACTGAGACACAGTTTTACGGAGATCTGCTACCTCCAGTGAAAGACCCTGCATGTGGATGTTTACATGTGGATTTTTCTCTGAGGTCTTCTCCCCTGCTAAGAGGAATTACTGTATAGGAGACAGAGAGCTTCTGGCCAGAAAATTTGCCTTGAGGGAGTGGCGTTATCTATTGGAGGGGGCTCAGCATCCAATGATAATCTTCACAGACCACAAGAACCTTACATATCTGCAGACAGCCCAGCGTCTGAACTCTCGCCAAGCCAGGTGGGCACTCTTCTTCTCACATTTTGATTTTGAGCTTCACTTTTGGCCGGCCGAGAATAACATTATGGCGGATGCTCTGGTTCGGTCATTTGACTTCTCCGACCAGCAGGAGGAGCCCCAGTACATTGTAGATCCTGCTTGCTTGATCACATTGGCTCCTGACCTGGTAAAAGACATCCCTCCCGGGAGAACATTCGTGCCATCTGCCAAGAGAAAACGTATTCTAACTTGGGGGCACAACTCTGGCTGGTTACCAAGGGATCCGCAAGATCACAGAACTTTTGTCTCTCCACTACTGGTGGCCCACACGGTCTAAGGATGTGCGTGATTATGTATCTGCCTACACTGTCTGTGCTCAGAATAAAGTCTCCAGGACTAAACCACCCGGGATGTTGTTAACCCTTCCAGTTCCTGATGCCCCACGGCAACACATTGCCATGGACTTCGTTACTGATCTGCCCTCTTCTGTCGGATGTACAGCTATCTGGGTGGTCGTGGACCGCTTCTCCAAGATGATGCGCTTTATTCATTTGGCTGGTCTGCCCTCGGCTGCTGAACTTGCTAAACTGTTCGTGAGACACATATTCCGCTTGCATGGTCTACCTCGGCATATTTTTTTAGATCGCGGAGTCCAGTTTACCTCTAAGCTCTGGAGAGCTCTTTGCCGGCTGCTTGAAATTGAACTGAACTTCTCTTCTGGTTACCATTCACAGACCAACGGGCAAGTAGAGCAGGTCAATCAAATATTAGAGAACTATCCCCGGCATTTTGTTTCAGCCCAACACGACAACTGGGTACAATTGCTACCTTGGGCTGAATTCTCCTATAACAACCACTCTAGTGAGTCTACTAGATCCTCTCCATTCCTTGTCGTTTATGGATAACACCCTCGTACCCCTCTTCCTGTTCCTACACCTTCTGGGGTACCAGCTGCAGATTCCTCTTTTAGGGATTTTTTTGAAGATTTGGCGTGACACCAAGGACTGTATCAACAAAGCGGTGACCCGCATGAAAACGAATGTGGACAAGAGAAGAAGACAACCGCCTCAGTTCTCTTCTGGAGATAAGTTATGGTTCTCCTCTAAAACATTCGCTTAAGGGTTCCCAGTTGCAAGTTTGCTCCTAGATACCTTGGACCTTTTGAAGTATTGAGGAGATCAACAAAGTGACATACAAGTTACGTCTGCCTCTCCTAATGCCTTCCATGTGTCCTTACTAAAACCAGTAGTCCTTCTCGACGGCTCCTTCTACTCCAACTCCAGTATCTGAAGATTCTAACGAGACATTTAAGGTCAAAGATATCCTGGACATCAAGAAGCATGGCAAGAAGACCTACTATCTTGTTAACTGGAAGGGCTTTGGTCCTGAGGAGAGGTCTTGGGAACCAGAGGAGAACATTCATGCTCCGAGCCTGATCAAAAAGTTTCTGTCTCGTCGTGGGCTCAAGAAGAGGGGGCGTAAGGGGGGGGGGGGAACACTGTAACAGCGGATGCTGTGTGCCGCTGTTCCCCTGCTTACCGCCGCGGTTCCGGGTGCCACGTTCAGCGGTGATCCCTTGCAGCTGCTTCCCATTTCACCGCTGCAGTCCTGGGCTCTGTCTGTGTGGGTGCTGCTGTACTGGATCCGCTCCACAGTTTGCTATCAGCCCTGGCCACCGCATGCTTGCTGTTTGTTACTGCTGCACTTCCTTGCATCACTTCTTAGGCTTTGTGGCTTAGATCATGTGACCTCGCTGACCTATCCTAGCCCTCCTGTGCATATATAAGTGGCTTAGCCCCCTTCCCAGATGCCTCAGTGTCAAAGTACTTGTGTTGTGCTAAGGTTCCTGATAACCACTTGTGTTCCTGTGTTCTTGACTCGTACTTTTGTTCCTGGATTCTGCTACCCGTCTGATCCCTGCCTGTTTGCCTTGACTCTCCTGTTGCCGATCTGGATTGCCTGACCTGTGCCGCCTGCCCTGACCTTTTGCCTGTCTGACTTTGCTTCTGCCTCGTCCTTCAGTCCTACACTGTTGCTCCTGGTAAAGACCTCGCCTGCTGACATCGCTTGTACTTCTGGTACCTTTCTCCGATACCTCCGGATCCGCCTGGACCAGCTGCCTCGTGTGCCTATCCTCCTCAAGAGGTAGCGAACTGGTGTTCCCCTCGGGAAAGTCTATCCCCACCATCAGGGGTACTGTGAATAATCGAGGGGTTCACTTAGACAGCACCCTTAGAGGAGGTGGGACTCGTGACACAGTGGGTTCACACCCGCTGATTCGTGACAATGACATATTGACATTGAAATGCTGTCTGTGTGAAAAAATGTTCATTTGCATGGTCCCCTGCCTATTAGTTTCTGCAAAATACCTGGATGTCAAAATGCTCATTTGACACCCCTTGATAAATACCTTGAGGGATCTAGTTTCTAAAATAGGTTCACCTATTCCATTGGATTTACACTGTATGGGTGCCTCAGGGTCTCTGCAAATGTGATTTTGAACTGCCAAAGCCAAATATCTCCTTCACTTCTGAGCCCTACGATGTGCCCATACAGCAGTTTATGACTGCATGTGGTTTGTTTCTGTAAACTGCAGAATCAGAGTAATCAGTATTGAGGCTTAGGGTCAATTCACATGACTGTATTTCTGGGTCCACATCCGTTCAGCAAGTTTGTGATGTTCGCATCTGTAGTTCCATTCCGCTACCCCTTAAAAAAGATAGAGCATGTCCTATTCTTGTCCGGACAAGAATAGGCATTTCTATCATAAGGCTGGACATGTGCGGTCCACAAAAAAAAAATATTAGTTTTCAAAAAAATAAAAAGGATAAATTTCACCTCCATTTGCTTTAATTCCTGTTGAATATCTAAAGTTATGTAGAGTGGTGTAGTTTCTAAAATGGGGCCATTTAATGGTGTTTCTGTTATGTAAGTCCCTCAAACCCACCTCAGAACTGAATTGACTTTAAAAAAAAGTCAGTTTTGGAGAAGATACTACTAGAGGAGATACTCTGCTGGATCTAGTAATACAGTCGTGGCCAAAAGTTTTGAGAATTACATAAATATTGGAAATTGGAAAAGTTGCTGCTTAAGTTTTTATAATAGCAATTTGCATATACTCCAGAATGTTATGAAGAGTGATCAGATGAATTGCATAGTCTTTCTTTGCCATGAAAATTAACTTAATCCCCCAAAAAAACTTTCCACTGCATTTCATTGCTGTCATTAAAGGACCTGTTGAGATCATTTCAGTAATCATCTTGTTAACTCAGGTGAGAATGTTGACGAGCACAAGGCTGGAGATCATTATGTCAGGCTGATTGGGTTAAAATGGCAGACTTGACATGTTAAAAGGAGGGTGATGCTTGAAATCATTGTTCTTCCATTGTTAACCATGGTGACCTGCAAAGAAATGCGTGCAGCCATCATTGCGTTGCATAAAAATGTATTCACAGGCAAGGATATTGTGGCTACTAAGATTGCACCTCAATCAACAATTTATAGGATCATCAAGAACTTCAAGGAAAGAGGTTCAATTCTTGTTAAGAAGGCTTCAGGGCGTCCAAGAAAGTCCAGCAAGCGCCAGGATCGTCTCCTAAAGAGGATTCAGCTGCGGGATCGGAGTGCCACCAGTGCAGAGCTTGCTCAGGAATGGCAGCAGGCAGGTGTGAGCGCATCTGCACGCACAGTGAGGCAAAGACTTTTGGAAGATGGCCTGGTGTCAAGAAGGGCAGCAAAGAAGCCACTTCTCTCCAAAAAAAACATCAGGGACAGATTGATCTTCTGCAGAAAGTATGGTGAATGGACTGCTGAGGACTGGGGCAAAGTCATATTCTCTGATGAAGCCTCTTTCCGATTGTTTGGGGCATCTGGAAAAAGGCTTGTCCGGAGAAGAAAAGGTGAGCACTACCATCAGTCCTGTGTCATGCCAACAGTAAAGCATCCTGAGACCATTCATGTGTGGGGTTGCTTCTCATCCAAGGGAGTGGGCTCACTCACAATTTTGCCCAAAAACACAGCCATGAATAAAGAATGGTACCAAAACACCCTCCAACAGCAACTTCTTCCAACAATCCAACAACAGTTTGGTGAAGAACAATGCATTGTCCAGCACGATGGAGCACCGTGCCATAAGACAAAAGTGATAACTAAGTGGCTCGGGGACCAAAACGTTGAAATTTTGGGTCCATAGACTAGAAACTCCCCAGATCTTAATCCCATTGAGAACTTGTGGTCAATCCCCAAGAGGTGGGTGGACAAACAAAAACCCACTCATTCTGACAAACTCCAAGAAGTAATTATGAAAGAATGGTTTGCTATCAGTCAGAAATTGGCCCAGAAGTTGATTGAGAGCATGCCCAGTCGAATTGTAGAGGTCCTGAAAAAAAAAGGGCCAACACTGAAAATACTGACTCTTTGCATAAATGTCATGTAATTGTCGATAAAAGCTTTTGAAACGTATAAAGTCTGTGTAATTATATTTCACTACATCACAGAAACAACTGAAACAAAGATCTAAAAGCAGTTTAGCAGCGAACTTTGCGAAAACTAATATTTTTGTCATTCTCAAAACTTTTGGCCACGGCTGTACACTAATACATTTCAATGGAAATTAATGCCGGATCCGGCATTCCAGCAAGTGTTCAGGATTTTTGGCCAGAGAGAAAAATGCAGCATGCTGCAGTATTTTCTCCGACCAAAAAAAACGTAGGAGGGACTGAACTGATGCATCTTGATGCATACTGAACTGAATGCTCTCCATTCAGAATGCATTAGGATGATCATTTTTTTTCCGGTATTGAGCCCCTGTGACGGAACTCAATATCGGAAAAGAAAAACGCTAGTGTGAAAGTACCCTTAAACTCACTCAAAAAACAAGGGGCCATTGCCTACATCTGGAGAAAAAAAAATTCAGTCATAAGAGGCAACAAACATTTTTTACAGTAAGGCCTGTGATTCTCTGGAATACCATACCTCTGGAGCTGGTCACAGCAAATACAGTAGATGGCTTCAAAAAAGGTTGAGGTGACTTTTTATTTCAAAAAAACATTGAGGCTTATGGAAATGTATATAAATCATGTTCTACACACCCTTTCCCTTTGGCTCATTCCTTCCTTAAAAAGATGGACATTGATCTAGGCATTTATTCTGGATGGAGAAGGATTTTTTTCTCTCTCATAGTTTTTTTCCCCCCGTCTCCTGGATCAATATAGCAGGATTACAGGTTGGACTTGATGGACTTTTCTAAGTTTCCAAGCCTTCTAAAGTCCTAAAAGAATAAAATACCATTTACAAGATGGTAGCAAAATAAAATACACTAATGTGAATGTTAAAAGCAGAAAATCTGAAAATTCTATTTTTTCAACATTTTAAATTGTAAAATTTTGATTATTTTTTTTTATAACTAAAAGGTACAATATATCAACTCATATTTACCATCTAATATGAAGTACGATGTCATGGAAAAAAAAAAACAGTTTTAGTATTGCTTGGATAAGTAGAAACATTCCAATGTTATTATATAAAGTGACATGTCAAATTTGCTAAATTAGGCTGTCAGGATGGTGAAAACTGTCTGTGGGGTTATGTACTCTTATTTACTAATTCTTCTGGGGTACTTTTTCCAACAAGTGGCCCCTTATAAGAGAAAATGTTATGTAAAAATCTGAGAGATTTTCTTAAATGATTCTGTTTTGAAGAGCTCGCTATGGGATCTTTTACTGGGAGTTATCTATAGACATTGACATTGTTGTTTTTGTGGTTTCTTAAATATGTTGTTTGTTTTTTATTATATTGATGACCTATTCTCAGGATAGAATAATTGAAAAAAAGGCTGCAGCAGCATCTCCAATAATCTTCTTTATTTCTGGTACTTCAAAGCATTGGATCCGTGGTGTTTGGCACAGCTGTTGCATTCCATGACTGCTCGAATGGACCTTTGTGTGCTGCTCTTATCCATATTTGTTTTACTATTCTCAGGATAGGTCCTCAATATCAACTGGCAAGGGGACCGACTGCCAGCACCCACTCCAATCAGCTGTTTGAAGACAATGTAGTGCTCACACGAGCACTGTGTTCTCTTCATTGTAATCAAGGTTATACTGTCCCATTCACTTCAATTAGATGGCTTTTTCCTATTTAGGTGAATGGGACTGGGGAGCTGTAATTACACCTCCTCACTTGGGGAACATATGTGCTTTCAAATAAGAGGAGTAGGATCCCCGAGGTTGATAGATCATAGCAGGGTCACAATAGTGATGTACAGTCTGTGCAATTGTTGGGACTAATGTATATGCAGCAATCCCCTTTGCAAACAATTGCTCCAAAAGGAACTGAACTTATCCTAAAAAGGGTTTGTGCAGTGTCAGCATATTTATCTGAGGTCCCACTGAGATTTGATCGATGAACAGGTGGAGGATTATTTTCTGGGGTACATTCAGGGACTTTAAGCAGTGCAATAAATACAGTTCAATTCAGGCTGGTTTAGCTCAATCACCTTCCTAAAATAATCGCCTTACTAAAAATATTTTCACATCCAGTTAAGGAACAAAGGGCCACAAAAATATTTATTCTCCAACCTGTTAGAAAAGTACATGATGTAAACATTTGTGAAGGTAATCTTCTTACAGGTGACTGTATTTGTGGGTTATAACCTCCCTTCTTATCCTCAACTGTGTCATGTGACCAACACTCTGACCAAATAACAGAGCATCTTATGTGTGGACAGGAAGTCAGTTTCTATATGTATTCCAATGGGAGCCTCAATGTCAGCCTCATAGGAATGAATAGAGAAGTAACTGACTTCCTGTTCTGTGTCAATTTTGGATCAGAGGTCACATGACACAGCTAGTTACCAGAAGGGGGGTTATAACTCATAAATACAGTCACTAGTAAGAAAATTACCTTCTTTACAGTTTACATCATGTACCTTTCATAACCGGTCCAAAAATAAAAAGTTTAGTGGGAGTGCTTCTATAAACTTCCTAGCTTTAGTTAAATCTTTACTTTAATACTTTATAGCTTTAAGTTAAATCTTTCCTTTAATACTTCATAGCCTTAGTTAAACCTTCCCTTTAATACTTGATCACCTCTCCTATTGATAAAAATAAATTCATTAAAAATAGGCAGGACGCGTCCAGAGCATCTGCAAGTGATTATTAATAACTAACAAGATCTGCCTAATTTACGTATACTGAAGACACAAGCAGATGGCAAATGTAGGAAAAAAACTTTCGTATTAAGTTTAGTAATGATGTTATGGACCAAGTACAGTGATCAACATATTTGCAAAAAGAACAAATGTGAGAAAACTCTGACGTTGTATGCTATGTAGATATCCTGACACTGAGTCATCTCTGTTATATAATTAGATGAATGTGTAATTTATGTATTCATTTAGTGCCAACACTTGCTGCCCCCAGTGAAGCTCACAATCTAAATTCTCTATCAATATGTCTTTGGAACATGGCAGGAAACACACACAAGCACAAGGAGAACATACAAACTCCATACAATTATTTTCTTTGGTCAAAATTTGAATCTTGAACCCCAGCATTCCAAGGCTAACCACTGAGGCACTGTGCTGCCCTAGTGGCTACCGTAAGAATAAAAAAAACACAATGCAACAGCACTCTGCAAACCAAATAAAGTACCATGCTGCCAGAGTTATAGAAAACATTCTGGTGCTAATGCTACGCTTATTTTATAAATTTGAGATTCTTGGCAAACACAATACAAAATTATTTGGGCCCGTCTGCCAAATGTCAAGGCGATCTCTATAAGACGGGAACCTAACACTAAATACCGTGCTATCTATTATGTGCCATAATGGCCACCATAACATTCAGGGAGTGCAGGTTCCACATGCATGCTGGATCCACTCTGCTTTTTACCATTTTTGGTTCCATAATGGCCTCCATTAAATCCAGGGAATGCAAGTACCATCATGCATGCTGAGCCCACTCTATACCTCTCCTGGTGACAGACAATAAATACAATGAGAGCAGGCTATAGCTTTATACTTAAACTGATTAAAATCAGCCTATGGGGCTAGTTAGGGGGACAAGACTAACTGGAGTCAGCCACACCTCCTGCTCCAGTACAACTGCAAAAAAAGGGGGTCAGTCAGCACATCCCAATGCGCAGGTGCACCAACAATGGTAAAAAGCAGAGTGGACCCAGCATGCATGTGGAACCTGCACTTCCTGAATTTATGGTGGCCATTATGGCAAATAACAGGTAGTATTTAGTGTTAGGTTCCCCTCTTTTAGAGATCGCCTTGACGTTTGGCAGACAGGCCCAAATAATTTTGTATAAAATGTTTTTGCCAAGAATCTTAAATTTATTAAATAAGCGTAGCATTAGCACCAGAATATTTTCTATAACTATGGCATTATTGTACTTGTATTTGGTTTGCAGAGTGCTGTTGCATTGTGTTTTTTTCTTTGTGTTTCTAGCCATGGCAGGATGCACCCGCGCATTGGGATGCGCTGACTGAACCCCTTTTTTTTTGCAGTTCTAGTGGTATGGTATCCACCAATGATACCATCTGACAAACTTAGCTATGCTACATCTCCCAATTTTGATTCATGAGTGTGATAGGAAATGTGTGAATATAATTTAAATTAGAAAATCAATGAAGGCCTTTTCATTTTGTGCTGGTTCTCAATGAATAGTGGCAACACAGAAAAGGTAGGAATTTTCCTGAAATCACACACAGCAAGGAGTTCTTCAATAGCACATGGAAGCCATCTGAGAAAACCATATTTGAAGATTGCAGTGGGTTGTATTTCTCTTGTGCCTTCAATACTACAGTGAAAAAGGAATGGTTTACTGTTAAAAAATAATGTGTCCTTTGTCTTTTGTACATCAGCATATCTTTTCAGTTGGGCGATGTTTTAATTGTCTGGGATTCTATCAACTGCTCTCACTTGTTCAGATATTTAAAGGGAACCTATGCAGCGGCGAGAAGCCTGAGGTGAGCCGCCCAGTGGACACTTGTCCCTGAGCCTGCTTCTTATTTAAAGTGTCACTGAACTATTAAAAACGTATGTCACAGTGACATATCAAAGATTTCGATTAGTGGGAGTTTGAATGCTGAGGCCCCCAACGATCACTATAATGAGGAGAGAGAAGGACTCACCTAGCGCACTCTCTCTACCCACAGCAGGAGACAGGCTTAATAGAAAATCTATGAGTAGAGTTGAGCGAACACCTGGATGTTCGGGTTCGAGAAGTTCGGCCGAACTTCCCGGAAATGTTCGGGTTCGGGATCCGAACCCGATCCGAACTTCGTCCCGAACCCGAACCCCATTGAAGTCAATGGGGACCCGAACTTTTGGGCACTAAAAAGGCTGTAAAACAGCCCAGGAAAGAGCTAGAGGGCTGCAAAAGGCAGCAACATGTAGGTAAATCCCCTGCAAACAAATGTGGATAGGGAAATGAATTAAAATAAAAATTAAAAAAATAAAAATGAACCAATATCAATTGGACAGAGGTCCCATAGCAGAGAATCTGGCTTCACGTCAGCAGAGAATCAGTCTCTTCATGCCATAGCAAAGAATCTGGCTTCATGTCAGCAGAGAATCAGTCTCTTCATGCCATAGCAGAGAATCTGGCTTCATGTCAGCGCAGAATCAGTCTTCATGTCATAGCAGAGAATCAGGCTTCACGTCACCCACCACTGGAACAGGCCACTGTCACACATTTAGGCCCCGGCACCCAGACAGAGGAGAGCGGTCCCGTAACAGAGAATCTGGCCTTATGTCAGCGCAGAATCTGTCTTCATGTCATAGCAGAGAATCAGGCTTCACGTCACCCACCACTGGAAAAGGCCACTGTCACACATTTAGGCCCCGGCACCCAGACAGAGGAGAGCGGTCCCATAACAGAGAATCTGGCCTTATGTCAGCGCAGAATCTGTCTTCATGTCATAGCAGAGAATCAGGCATCACGTCACCCACCACTGGAACAGGCCACTGTCACACATTTAGGCCCAGGCACCCAGGCAGAGGAGAGAGGTCACGTAACAGAGAATCTGGCCTTATGTCAGCGCAGAATCTGTCTTCATGTCATAGCAGAGAATCAGGCATCACGTCACCCACCACTGGAACAGGCCACTGTCACACATTTAGGCCCAGGCAGAGGAGAGAGGTCCCGTAACAGAGAATCTGGCCTTATGTCAGCGCAGAATCTGTCTTCATGTCATAGCAGAGAATCAGGCTTCACGTCACCCACCACTGGAACAGGCCACTGTCACACATTTAGGCCCCGGCACCCAGGCAGAGGAGAGAGGTCCCATAACAGAGAATCTGGCCTTATGTCAGCGCAGAATCTGTATTCATGTCATAGCAGAGAATCAGGCTTCACGTCACCCACCACTGGAACAGGCCACTGTCACACATTTAGGCCCACATTTAGGCCCCGGCACCCAGACAGAGGAGAGCGGTCCCGTAACAGAGAATCTGGCCTTATGTCAGCGCAGAATCTGTCTTCATGTCATAGCAGAGAATCAGGCATCACGTCACCCACCACTGGAACAGGCCACTGTCACACATTTAGGCCCAGGCAGAGGAGAGAGGTCCCGTAACAGAGAATCTGGCCTTATGTCAGCGCAGAATCTGTCTTCATGTCATAGCAGAGAATCAGGCTTCACGTCACCCATCACTGGAACAGGCCACTGTCACACATTTAGGCCCCGGCACCCAGACAGAGGAGAGCGGTCCCGTAACAGAGAATCTGGCCTTATGTCAGCGCAGAATCTGTCTTCATGTCATAGCAGAGAATCAGGCTTCACGTCACCCACCACTGGAACAGGCCACTGTCACACATTTAGGCCCCGGCACCCAGACAGAGGAGAGCGGTCCCGTAACAGAGAATCTGGCCTTATGTCAGCGCAGAATCTGTATTCATGTCATAGCAGAGAATCAGGCTTCACGTCACCCACCACTGGAACAGGCCACTGTCACACATTTAGGCCCAGGCACCCAGGCAGAGGAGAGAGGTCCCGTAACAGAGAATCTGGCCTTATGTCAGCGCAGAATCTGTCTTCATTTCATAGCAGAGAATCAGGCTTCACGTCACCCACCACTGGAACAGGCCACTGTCACACATTTAGGCCCAGGCACCCAGGCAGAGGAGAGAGGTCCCGTAACAGAGAATCTAGCCTTATGTCAGCGCAGAATCTGTCTTCATGTCATAGCAGAGAATCAGGCTTCACGTCACCCACCACTGGAACAGGCCACTGTCACACATTTAGGCCCAGGCAGAGGAGAGAGGTCCGTAACAGAGAATCTGGCCTTATGTCAGCGCAGAATCTGTCTTCATGTCATAGCAGAGAATCAGGCTTCACATCACCCACCACTGGAACAGGCCACTGTCACACATTTAGGCCCAGGCAGAGGAGAGAGGTCCCGTAACAGAGAATCTGGCCTTATGTCAGCGCAGAATCTGTCTTCATGTCATAGCAGAGAATCAGGCTTCACATCACCCACCACTGGAACAGGCCACTGTCACACATTTAGGCCCAGGCACCAAGTCAGTGGTGTAGTACAGTCGATATGGACCACATGAAGTTTCACCAAATATCCAGTCTGCAGGTTTGCAATAGGGTCATACCAATATACAGGAGCTGCAGCAATGATCACTTGTTAAATATAGTTCCATATATTCATAAGCTGTTAGCAGAGAGTCAGGACATGCTAAATAAACCTCTTCAAATGTGCTATTAGATAACTGAGGAAAGTTTTAACAGACAGAGTCTTTACAGTGGACTCTTCCAGAAAGCCCCCTGTGTATTCTGCTACTTGGTTTGGTCTCCTCAGTGCAGACATTTACTGTGAAGGAGGTAGGATCTCTGTCTAAGTTCTCTAAAGCTAAAGTTCATTTATCTATTGTAAAAAGTTATAATATATACCCATAATAGTTCTGTAGAATGTAAAGAGGTGACTGTATGTTTTTTAGCAGCCTTTAAACCCTGCAGCACATGCTAGGCTGAGTAGATGATGTACAGTTAAAGAGACATGTGTTCTTCCTAAAATGGCTGCAAGACATGCTGTATTCCAGGTCACCCTGCTGCAATATCTTTGTAAATGATTTTCTCTTGTTCATTTTTCTGTATGCTTTGTTATATCCTGTAACATGTATGTGGGAATGTAATATAATGACTGCCTGTTATGATATAGGTGGGCTGGTGACCTGGCTGTATACCACATAGTGGCAGTGTTTCCCTGTTGTATTACAGGCTCCAGCCAAGTGCACTACACCTCAATAAAGCTTTAAACCACAGAAGACCTGAGTGTCGTCCCTTAGAGTCCACTTAGAGTTTATGCCTGGAGGAGCTGGTGACCGAGTGAGTGTGAAAGCTGGAGGTGTCGCAGATGGTGCAAGGAAAAGAGGGTTACATTTGGTGCCGTGACTCGGATGTCATCATTCTGCTCAAAGTGACCAGTGAAGATACCTAAAGTCACCAGTGTGCGAGTTCTGAGGTGATTGTGCCACGGCGGAGCTGCTAGGCGGCAGATTGACCTTATTAGCGGTTTATATCCTCTCAGGAATAGAAGATGAGTGGACGAGCCAGAGCCCGCGGAAGAGCATGTGCCAGGGGGCAGCCCAGCCAAGGACAGCCTGGACAGGAGCAAGAGGCTCAAGAACCTAGACGCATTGAAAGACCCCAGCAGCCACCAGCCGAGCCTTTGCTTGTGGGAAGAGGGCGCCAGAGAGGCCCGCCAGTAGTGGAGAGACCTCCGACTGATGTTCTGCAGCTTTCAGCTGGATTTCAGGACATATCCCTCGGAGAACGGGGTGGCCGCAGGCGTGACTTCCATGACCTTGGAGTGAACACCCGGCAGACCATTGAATAGAAATGTGAGACCTGTTTTTTTTTTGCACTGTGTGACAGGTTAAGGTTTAATCACAGAATCAGACTTCTATCTGCATGGTAGCGTGTGTCTTAGGTTTTTCTGAATGACACTATCAGTACCTTCAATGTAAGATATCCTTTTTGGGATAGATTTCAAGTAGGCCTCAAATACCAGAAACTAGTTATTTTGAGAATGGCAAATTTGGGAATGCTTTTTCAACCCAGAACAAAAAGTCTGCTTTGACGGTCACTACAAACAACTTGACCAGCTAAAACTGTGCAGATTTGGTTGAATAGAGATGTGAGACCTGTTTTTTTTTGCGCTGTGTGACAGTTATAGGTTTAATCACAGAATGACACTTCTATCAGCACGCTAGCGTGTGTCTTAGGTTTTTCTGAATGACACTATCAATAACTTCAATGTAAGATTTTCTTTTTGGGATAGATTTCAAGTAGGCCTCAAATACCACAAACTAGTTATTTTCAGAATGGCAAATTTTGGGAATGCTTTTTCAACCCAGAACAAAAAGTCTGCTTTTACGGTCACTACAAATAACTTGACCAGCTAAAACTGTGCAGATTTGGTTGAATAGAAATGTCAGGTCTATTTTTTAGGCGCTGGGTGACAGGCTCAACTTGCCCCTGATGTAATATATGGCCAAAAAATAACCACACTGTTGATGGTTAAATGCACTTGGGTGAAACAGGCTCAGCCTGCAGCTGATGTAGTATATGGCCAAAAAATAACCAGACTGTTGATGGTTAAATGCACTTCGGTGACACAGGCTCAGCCTGCAGCTGATGTAGGATATAGCACAAAATAACCACACTATCGATGGTTAAATACACTTGGTGATAGCTCGTGCTGGCGCACCACAAGTCACAAAATGGCCGCCGATCACCCCAGAAAAAAAGTGATCTAAAAACGCTCTGGGCAGCCTCAAAAAAGTGAGCAAGTCAATAATAGCACTTCAATGATCCACAGCTGCAGATCGATCACAGAATGAAGTCTTTTGGAGGAGTTAATCTGCCTAATCTTGCCCTAACGTCGCAGCTGCAACCTCTCCCTATGCTTGAATCAGCAGAGTGACGTGCAGCGCTACGTGACCCAAGCTTATATAGAGGCTGGGTAACATGCTGCACTGGCCAATCACAGCCATGCCAATAGTAGGCAAGGCTGTGATGGCCTATTGGGGCAAGTAGTATGACGCTTCTTGATTGGCTGCTTTGCAGCCTTTCAAAAAGCGCCAAGAAAGCGCCGAACACCGAACCCGAACCCGGACTTTTACGAAAATGTTCGGGTTCGGGTCCGTGTCACGGACACCCCAAAATTCGGTACGAACCCGAACTATACAGTTCGGGTTCGCTCATCCCTATCTATGAGCACATCTTTATTCCATCCCCTGCAGCAAATTCTTGAAAAGGAAAAACTAAAATCTTGCATTGACATACATATTCAGACGCTTCACTCAGCACCTTTGGTAATGATTACAGCTTCCAGAATTCTTGGGTACGATGCCATGAGGTTTGCACTCCTGGATTTGTAAATTTTCGGCCATTCTTCTCTGCAGATCCTCTCGCTCTGTTAGGTTGGATGGGGACCAGTGTACAGCTATTTTCATGTCTCTCTAGAAATGTTCAATTGGGTTCAAGTCAGGGCTCTGGCTGGGCCACTCAAGGACATTCACAGTCCCTGTGTTGTCTTAGTGTGCTTAGGATCACTGGCTTGTTGGAAGGTAGACCTTTGGCCCAGACTGAGATCTAGAGCCCTCTGGATCATGATTTCATTAAGAATATCTCTGCACTTTGCTCAATTCAGCTCTCCCTCAACTCTGACTAGTCTTCCTGCCATAGCTGCTGAAAAACACGCCCATGACATGATGATGCCACCACTATGCTTCACTGTAGGGGTGGTATTGTACCTGGTTTCCTCAAAACATGATGCCTAGAATTGATGCCAAAAAGTTCAGTCTTGGTTTTAGTTCAGTCTGAGAGTCCTTTACTGTAGGTGCTTTTTTGCAAACTATCATATGCTTTCATGTGTCATAGCAAAAAGTATGAATACTTATGTCCACAATTTATTTTTTCTATTTAAATAAGTTAGCAAACATTTCTAAAATTCTGTTTTGATCTTTTTATTAAGGGTGGTCGACTGTAGATTAATGGGGAAAACTAGATTTTTTTATTTCATCACAAAGCCGCAACATAATAAAATGTGGAAAAAGTGAACGACTCTGAAGACTTTCCGAATGCACTGTATTTCTATGGTGTGCTCCTTGCTCCTCAGGGGTTAAACTAGTTGTGATCTGTAAAACCATTTAGGTATGACCAGTTTCTATTTAGCTCCTAGCATGGGTTCTGTACGTTTTAAATGGACTAATATAATTTTATACTTTTACTTTATTTCCCTTGGCCCTGGTATCTTGGCCCATAAAGATAATTTGATGCTGTTTTAAGGACTGGATGTAAAGATTGGGGTGAAACACTATATGAAACATGCTGCTACATGATGCCAAATATAAAGGGAAGGCCATTTGTCCTTTTGTTTCACAGACATTAAATTGAACGTAATTTTATTGCAATGATGATTGATGCCTATCATTACTGCGGCAGTAATGATCAACACTACTACACTTGATGTGTCAGAGGTATGCAGCAGACTTACAGTAGTGGATGAAAGTCTATGATACATAGTATACAGGGAA
This sequence comes from Bufo bufo, assembly GCF_905171765.1. Taxonomy (NCBI): domain Eukaryota; kingdom Metazoa; phylum Chordata; class Amphibia; order Anura; family Bufonidae; genus Bufo; species Bufo bufo. The sequence goes on along the minus strand of NC_053390.1, from coordinate 149,727,356 downwards.
TTCAGTTTGAACTTTGTTCAATAGAAATGAATAAAAATGCTGAAATCTACCTGGGCTTTAATAGGTGCTCGTCTTTGTTCAGAATTTATGACTATACAGTACATGTTACCATTAATTTTCCATGAAAAGGGACTGTACGACAAGGTGAAGGCACTACTGTTCAGTCTATGGTGCAGTCAATTTTAATGTTGTCACCTTTCTCTGTTAGATAAAGCATATAGCATATAGACCTAACAATGACCTCAGCGAATGTCACAATGTTCCTGGTCTATCTCACAAAAACCTGGTAATGAGGCTGTCATAACATTAACTGCCCAGTCCTCTCAATCAAGTCACAGCCTGCGGCACATGACATGTTATATATAGTAAGAATATTGAAAAAAAGAGCCTAAAGCAAGTCACCATTTTTTCTAATCTGTTTTTCTTTTTCTACAGGAAAAACTCCCTGCTTGAGATGCCAATGTGAATAGCATTTTGAGAAATGTTCTTTATATCAGGCACCTGGACCTAAAAGATCCTATGTCAGAAGACTGTTCACGAAGGCGTAGGTGTTGAGCCGTGTCCATCATCTATTGTTTCATACTGTACTTAGTTATAAATTTAGCACTGTGAAAACAGAGACATAACAAAGTCCAACCAGGGGAAGAAAGAGGATGTGGATAAGGGAAGGGGAAAAGCTAAACTTTTTGTTTCTCCCAAATGATTCAAGGGAAGGTAAAAAATAAAACAAACATTCAGTAAGTCATGAGCCAGGCTGCCCTAAAAGGAAATGATCACAAGTGGTGTTCAGACTAGATCAATAATCAAACCAAAATTCTTTATATTCATGTAAGTGTCAGTGTTATTTTGTCCTAAGAAATCCTGTGAGCCTGCACGTGTCATTCTAGACTTAGGCCTCTTTCAAACGAGCGCATTTTCTGCGCAGGTGCAATGCGTGAAGTGAACGCATAGTACCTGCACTGAATCGTGACCCATTAATTTCAATGGATCTCTGAACATCAGCGTTTTTTTCACGCATCAGTTCTGCGTTGCATGAGAATCGCGGTCTGTTCTATATTCTGCATTTTTCAAGCAGCCCTGGCCCCATAGAAGTGAATGGGGCTTCAGTGAAAAACACATTGCATCCAGATGTAGTCCGGATGCAATGCGTTTTTCACTGATGGTTGCTAGATGTTGTTTGTAAACCTTCAGATTTTTTTTAAAGGGCTTCTGTCACCCCACTAAACAGTTTTTTTTTTTTGTGTACTTATAATCCCTATACTGCGATTTATCCATACATAATGTGATTAATCATTTTGGTTCAGTAGATTCTGCTAAAAACATACTTTTATAATATGTAAATTACCTGTCTACCAGCAAGTAGGGCGGCTACTTGCTGGTAGCAGCCGCATCCTCCTATCATAATGACGCCCCCTCCGCATGTTGATTGACAGGGCCAGCGGACGGGATCTTTCTCTGCTGGCCCTGTCTGCTATCAAGATCTTGCGCCTGCACCGTAATGGTATTCAATCGGCGCAGGCGCACTGAGAGGCGGACGCTCGCTCGGCCGCTCCATCCTCAATGCGCCTGCGCCGATGACGTCACATCTACACCCGACGCAGGCGCAGGCTTTAAAAATTCATAATGTTTTTCACAAATCATTACTGAAAAGATATGTCGAGCCTGCTGATCCGTCCTCCTTACCTCCTGCTCCTGTCTTGGTGGAAGGTAATCTTGAATTTCAGATTGCCAGGATAGTGAACTCAGGAATTCTCCGTCGATCTCTTCAGTATCTCGTGCACTGGAAAGGTTACGGTCCAGAGGAAAGAATGTGGGTTCCTGCGACCGTTAATGCCAATCGCCTTGTGAAGGACTTTCATAGGTCGCATCCTGATAAAGTCGGCCCTGGGTGTCCGGAGGTCACCCGTATGGGGGGTACTGTCAAGGTCCCTCCCATGACAGAGGTTAGAAGATCTGAGAGAGTGGGTATCTGACAGTCTCTCTGTTTTCTTCTTGCAGTGTTGTTGTTTGGTAATGATCACACCTCTTGTCAGGTGCAGCTTGTGGTCATTACTGAGTCTCTAATTAGTTCGGACTCATACTGCTTACCATGCGGTGGATATTTCCTGCTGGAGTTGGTTAAGCAGGTGTGTTGTTCCTTTGGATCACCTGCTCCTCCATTCTTCTTTAAGCTAAGTGCATTTTGTTGTTCGCTTGTGTTTGTTTTCTAGGCCTCAGGGAGACGCTGGTTCCTTTATCTGGGAAGGAACCAGTATTCTCATTCCCTGCCACCACTCCTAGGGCTTTCCAGGGTCTCCAGGGCTAAGGTTACGGTGTTTGAGTATTTCCACACTCAGGGTCTACTCATATTGGCAGGAGTCAGGGAGAGGTTTTTGGGATTCCTAGGAGGTCACCATCTCTCTCCCTTAGCTATGAGGCCTAGACTTCGGTCTATTTATTTCTGTGTGGTATCTGGTGTTTTCCCATCCCCATTACCTATTACAGCGTCACCATAAAGTGGCCTGGGAGAACCGTGGTGCTAATGTAGTGGTCCAGTCTGCCGCTGCATCGCCCAGTGGCCCGCACCCCTTTTCCTGCAGTCAAGGCTCCACCACTTCAGCCAAAGGGAGCTGCCTGTCCTTCCCATCATCTACTTGTCCTGATGCTCCTGCTCCTCGTCCTCCTACTTCTCATTACTCATTTGGTCAGCAATCGATTACCGAAGCAATTGCCAAGAGACAACAGTACGCGTGCATCCAACGGCGCAGAAGCTGAACGTGCTCCTGGCCAAGTTGATGGTGCTGCAGTCCCTCTTTTCCCAAGTGGTGGACTCTGCACCTTTCAGAGTACTGATGGCTTGTGCCGTGCCAAGGTGGAGAGTCCCAAGTCGTCATTTCTTTGCGAAAAAGGCAGTACCAGCCCTTCACACCTATGTAGAACAGAAAGTGGGCCAGTCCTTGAGCCTGTCGGTGTCCGTCAAAGTGTACGGCATCGCAAACGTGTGGAGCTGTAACTACGGTCAACTACAGACAATATATGCCCTTTACGGCCCACTGGGTAAATGTGGTTTTTGCCCAGCCACACCAGCAAATTGGCCAGGTGACGCCGCTTCCGCTTCCACGTTCTCACGCCGCTGGTCTTGTAACAATGTCCACCTCTGCCGCCTCATGCTCTACCGTGACTTCAGCCTCCACTGCAGGGACAATTCACAGTGCTCCTCCAACATACCACATGTGCAGGGCACGGCAGTGTCAGGCTGTTCTGCACCTAGTTTTCCTGGGCGAACGGAGTCATAGAGGGGAGGTACTGCTTTGTGTCCTTCATCAGGAATTTGAATCCTGGCTTTCTCCACGACAACTCAAAATCGGAACTATGGTCACTGACAACGGGAAGGCCATGGTGTCGGCGATGCGTCAAGGAGGGCTGAGCCATGCACCCTGCATGGCGCACGTGTTTAATCTGATTGTAAAGCGGTTCCTGAAGTCTTCCATCCATCTGCAAGACATCCTGAAAATGGCCAGGAAACTGTGCATGCACTTTAGCCACTCTTACACTGCAAAGCATGCCCTCCTTGAGCTGTAAAGGCAGAATGGCGTTCCCCAACATGGGCTAATATACATTTCACCCATTGGAACTCCACCCTCCATATGTTGGACCGACTATATGAACAGAGAGGGGCCATAAACGATTTATTTTTGACACAGGTGGACAGAGGTACTACCCTGTGTAACTTCAATGTTAGCCAGTGGCAGCTCAAGCGTGACACCTGCTGTTTGCTTGGGCTCTTTTAGGAGTCCACTTTATTTGTCAGTCGCCAGGACTATGGAATGAACAACGTCATTCCACTGATTCATGTCCTGGAACAGATGCTGCTAAATCTGGCTGGCCAGGGGACAGGAGACGTGGCGCCTAGAGATGGCCTTGCGGTTCGCCCGGCGGTCGCTTCGCGGCAAACTTTGTGTGTTCGCGATTCGCCGAACATGCAAACATATGGCGATATTTGCACCCGCCATATTCTTTTACATTGTGAAGAATGAATGGGGCCCACCGCAAACTTGCGGTTCGTGAACATTTGATCGCGTTAGCGAACCGTCCCGGCAGACGTTCGTCCATCACTAGTGGCGCCTACATCTCACGGCCACATGAGCCCTGTGGGGGCTAAACTGGAGGAGGAGGACATTCGAGCACAAGCAATGCATAGAGAAATGGGTAGTTTTTGTACACAGGTGACAGGAGAGGAGGAGCAGACGGAGGAGCTACAGGGCGATGAGGAAGACTAGGCAGATAACCCAAACACACAGTGGCAGTATGCAGTGGAGATGGAGGCAGGGAGTCCCTCCGAGTCACTTGCGCAAATGGCCTGATGCATGCTCAGTTGCTTGCCTAGTGACAGCCGACTTGTCTCTCCACCATGTTAGACCCTTGCTCCCGGTCCAAACTGGAGGCCTTTTTTACACCCGCTGAGAGGGAGGACTAACTTAACTATTATCAAAACATCCTATGTAGTAAGTTGGCCGCTGCCTATGTGCGTCATTGCCCATCCTCACGCAGGGCCATCTGTGCTCACGTTCCACTGACATGACTGCTGGGGGGGCAGGAGCAGTACCAGCTTCATCAGCAGCAACTTAAAGGGGTTCTGCACTTTGTTTAAACTGATGATCTATCCTCTGGATAGATCATCAGCTTCTGATCGGCGGGGGTCCGACACCCGGGACCCCCGCCGATCAGCTGTTTGAGAAGGAAGCGGCACTCCAGCAGCGCCGCGGCCTTCTCACTGTTTACCGCAGGCCCAGTGATTTCACGACTAGTATCACTGACCTGGGCGCGGCTAAGCTCCATTCAAGTAAACGGAGCTTAGCCCCGCCCAGGCCAGTTGATACTAGTCGTGACGTCACTGGGCCTGCGGTAAACAGTGAGAAGGTCGTGGCGCTGCTGGAGCGCCAGTGGGGGTCCCGAGTGTCGGACCCCCGCCGATCAAATGCTGATGATCTATCCAGAGGATAGATCATCACTTTAAACAAAGTGCAGAACCCATTTAAGTCTAGAGTCGATGATGAGCAGTTTTCTTCACATGCCTAGTGAAGAAACTACTCACCAGCAGCAGCAGCTAGACATGGAGCAGAACCTGAACCGGCAGGTGGTGGCATACTTGGACTGCACCCAGCCACCCCACATCGAAGATCCTTTGAACTACTGGGAAGGCAAACTTGATCTGTGGCCACAACTGGCTGAGTTTGCCCTGGATAAGCTTTCCTGCCCAGTTAGTGGTGTGGCATCAGAGCGGGTGTTTAGTGAAGCAGGGGCCATAGTTACCCCAAGGAGAAATCACCTGTCCATCCAAAATATAGAAAGACTGACCTTTGTGAAGATGAATCAGGCATGGATCTTCTAGGATGAAGAGATGCTCTGTAACACCCCACTCATTCATACATTGTATGGGGGGGGTCATCATTTGAATGGTAGTCATGCAGTCGCAACTAGAAAATGTTGGGCCCAATAGCAAACTTTTTAATGCATTTATCAGAGATCCATTTAAAAGTGAGGGTGACGGCACACTTGCGGGTTGAGTTGTATGACCTGAAAAATGATCGGAGCGTTGAGGGACAATGGTACCGCACAGTCACAAAAGTAAATACAGGGTGTGGGATGGGGAGGAAACAAACCTAAGACCAGACCCCATAATAAATTCAAACCCAAGAATAGACTGAGAATTAATTCATACCTCGTCCAGACCCCAAAATTCCTGATCAAACTATTACATAGAATCCCGACCAGACCCAAAAATGTATTCAGATAAGATTTAAAAAAAAAAAAACATTCTCCAGGACACCTCCTCTCACACATCAATGAGCCTCTGGGCCATCCACTTGCTACATGGTGATAACTCTCTGGGTACATAGATGTGTGTAACATCACTGTGTGTAACACCACAGATAACAGTGATAACTCTCTGAGTACATGTAGGGGGAGATTTATCAAACTAGTGTAAAGTACAGGGTGGGCCATTTATATGGATACACCTTAATAAAATGGGAATGGTTGGTGATATTAACTTCCTGTTTGTGGCACATTAGTATATGTGAGGGGGGAAACTTTTCAAGATGGGTGGTGACCATGGCGGCCATTTTGAAGTCGGCCATTTTGAATCCAACTTTTGTTTTTTCAATAGGAAGAGGGTCATGTGACACATTAAACTTATTGGGAATTTCACAAGAAAAACAATGGTGTGCTTGGTTTTAATGTAACTTTATTCTTTCATGAGTTATTTACAAGTTTCTGACCACTTATAAAATGTGTTCAATGTGCTGCCCATTGTGTTGGATTGTCGATGCAACCCTCTTCTCCCACTCTTCACACACTGATAGCAACACCGCAGGAGAAATGCTAGCACAGGCTTCCAGTATCCGTAGTTTCAGGTGCTGCACATCTCGTATCTTCACAGCATAGACAATTGCCTTCAGATGACCCCAAAGATAAAAGTCTAAGGGGGTCAGATTGGGAGACCTTGGTGGCCATTCAACTGGCCCACGACGACCAATCCACTTTCCAGGAAACTGTTCATCTAGGAATGCTCGGACCTGACACCCATAATGTGGTGGTGGGTGCATCATCTTGCTGGAAAAACTCAGGGAACGTGCCAGCTTCAGTGCATAAAGAGAGAAACACATCATCATGTAGCAATTTCGCATATCCAGTGACCCCCTTAGACTTTTATCTTTGGGGTCATCTGAAGGCAATTGTCTATGCTGTGAAGATACGAGATGTGCAGCACCTGAAACTACGGATACTGGAAGCCTGTGCTAGCATTTCTCCTGTGGTGTTGCTATCAGTGTGTGAAGAGTGGGAGAAGAGGGTTGCATTGACAATCCAACACAATGGGCAGCACATTGAGCACATTTTATAAGTGGTCAGAAACTTGTAAATAACTCATGAAAGAATAAAGTTACGTTAAAACCAAGCACACCATTGTTTTTCTTGTGAAATTCCCAATAAGTTTGATGTGTCACATGACCCTCTTTCTATTGAAAAAACAAAAGTTGGATTCAAAATGGCCAACTTAAAAATGGCCGCCATGGTCACCACCCATCTTGAAAAGTTTCCCCCCTCACATATACTAATGTGCCACAAACAGGAAGTTAATATCACCAACCATTCCCATTTTATTAAGGTGTATCCATATAAATGGCCCACCCTGTAGTATTGGCTTAGTTGTCCATAGCAACCAATCAGAATCCACCTTTAATTTTCCAAAGAAGCTGTGAAAAATGAAAGGTGGACTCTAATCGGTTGCAATGGGCAGCTAAGCCAGTCTTACTTTACACTAGTTTGATAACTCTCCCCCATAATGTTGTAGATGTTACCTGCAGTCCTATGTAACACCACAGATACCACAGTGATAACTCTCTGAGTACAGGTACTGTAGCAGATGTTACCTGAAGTCCTATGTAACACCACAGATAAAAGTGATCACTCTCCGAGTAATGCTGGCAACACACATTAGATAGAAGTTGGTTGATGGTTGAACACTAGTAGATTAAGCATCTGGTGAACGCTCGTTATGCAGACACAGCCATTAATCCATATCGGCCATTACAGCTGTTCAAACTGCCCATGCATGTTCAGTGAAATTGGGTGACGGATGAAAGAACTTTTGGGAACATTCTTTCAAAGAAAGATCTTTTGCCCAACTATCAGATGAAAATATTACATGCTCGACTTCTTTCAAAAGATAATGGTCTATCATCTGTCAGCTAAATGATTGTTAATTAAAATTCAACCGAGAAATATTCACTTTGGTAGAACTAGTCCATTTTAAATCAACTGTAGGCCTCTTTCCGTTCCTTTTTTTGCATTACGTGTACGGACCGTATTCAGAACCATTCATTTCAATGGATCCGCCAAAAAAAACAAAAACGGAAGGTACTTCGTATGCCTGCCGTTTCCATATTTCCGTTCAAACATAGAACCTGTCCTATTATTGCACGCAAATAACGATCCGTGGCTCTATTCAAGTAAATAGGTCTGCCAAAAAAACGGAATGCATACAGAATGCATCCGTATGTCTTCCGTATCCATTCCGTTTTTGCAGAACCATCCAATGAAAATTTTATGTCCATCCCAATTTTTTTATGTACTTGTTGTTTAAACATTATTGGATGCTTCCGTTTCAGTTTGTGATCCGCAAAAACCGGGTTAAAAAACGGAAACCAAATGGAACGGCAAAACAGAATGGAAGCGGAAACACTACTGAAACAAAAAATGGAACAACGGATCCGTGAAGAACAGACCACAAAATACTAAAAAAGCCATACTGTCGTATGCAGGAGCCCTTAGAATTAGGCCTCATGCACACGACCGTTGTGTGCATTCGTGGCCATTGCGCAGTTTTCCGCTTTTTTCGCGGACCCATTGACTTTCAATGGGTCCGTGGAAAAATCGGAAAATGCACCGTTTTGCAGCCGCATCCGTGATCCGTGTTTCCTGTCCGTCAAAAAAATAGGACCTGTTCTATTTTTTGACGGACAACGATTCACGGACCCATTCAAGTCAATGAGTCCGTGAAAGAACACGGATGCACACAAGATTGGCATCCGCGTCCGTGATCTGTGACCGTAGGTTACTTTCATACAGACGGATCCGAAGATCCGTCTGCATAAAAGCTTTTTCAGAGCTGAGTTTTCACTTTGTGAAAACTCATATCCGACAGTATATTCTAACACAGAGGCGTTCCCATAGTGATGGGGACGCTTCTAGTTAGAATATACTACGAACTGTGTACATGACTGCCCCCTGTGATCCACACAATTAACCCCTCAGGTGCTGCACCTGAGGGGTTAATTGTGCATATCATAGCCCCCTATAAGAGATCAGGGGCTGCCAGGCAGCAGGGGGCAGACCCCCCTCCCTCCCCAGTTTTAATTTCATTGGTGGCCAGTGCAGCCCCCCCTCCCTCTATTGTATTATTTTCATTGGTGGCACAGTGTGCGGCCCCCCCCCAGCCCCCTCTCCCTCTATTGTATTATTTTCATTGGTGGCACAGTGTGCGGCTTCCCCCGGCCCCCCTCCCTCTATTGTATTATTTTCATTGGTGGCACAGTGTGCGGCCCCCCCCTCCCTCCCTCTATTGTATTATTTTCATTGGTGGCACAGTGTGCGGCCTCCCCTTACTTAGCAATATTAGAAGCATCATACTTACCTTCTGCGCTGTCTGTGACCGGCCGGGAGCTCCTCCTACTGGTAAGTGACAGATCACTAAGCAATGCACTGCACAGACCTGTCACTTACCAGTAGGAGGAGCTCCCGGCCGGTCACAGACAGCGCAGCAGTTAAGTATGATGCTTCTAATATTGCTAAGTAACCATGGCAACCAGGACTGCAGTAGCGTCCTGGTTGCCATGGTTACCGATCGGAGCCCCAGCGATTAAACTGGGACTCTGATCGGAACTCTCCGCTGCCACCAATGATCGGGGGGGGGAGGGGAGGCCGCACACTGTGCCACCAATGAAAATAATACAATAGAGGGAGGGAGGGGGGGGCCGCACACTGTGCCACCAATGAAATTAATACAATAGAGGGAGGGGGGTCTGCCCCCTGCTGCCTGGCAGCCCCTGATCTCTTACAGGGGACTATGATACTCACAATTAACCCCCCTCAGGTGCAGCACCTGAGGGGTTAATTGTGCGGATCACAGCCCCCTGTAAGAGATCGGGGGCTGCCAGGCAGTAGGGGGCAGTCATGTACACAGTTCTTAGTATATTCTAACTTGAAGCGTCCCCATCACCATGGGAACGCCTCTGTGTTAGAATATACTGTCGGATCTGAGTTTCAAAATCGAACTCATATCCGACAGTGTATTCTAACATAGAGGCGTTCCCATGGTGGTGGGGACGCTTCAAGTTAAAATATACCATCGGATTGGAGAAAACTCCGATCCGATGGTATAATAGGGACTCCTGACTTTACATTGAAAGTCAATGGGGGACGGATCCGTTTGCAATTGCACCATATTGTGTCAACGTCAAACGGATCCGTCCCCATTGACTTGCATTGTAAGTCAGGACAGATCCGTTTGGGTCCGCACGGCCAGGTGGACACCAAAATGACTTTTTTTTTTACTTTCCTTCATGTCTGTGGATCCTCCAAAAATCAAGGAAGACCCACGGAAGAAAAAACGGACACTGATCAGGGAAAGTGCATAATTTATGCCAATGCGTTTCGGATCGATTTCCACCACCCATCCGAAACATGTTGGCATAATTATGCACTTACCTGGATGTTAAAGAGGACCTTTTATGGGTCAGGCATTATCAAAAAAGTATTGGGTTGTTTAGGGCATAGTGAAGGGATTTAAGATCCATTCGCGCTGTTCCCCCTTTTACTTTTCCTGCCTGGTATGTAAATTTAGTATTTTGCGGTCCATTTTTCACAGATCCGTTGTTCTGTTTTTTGTTTCATTAGTGTTTCCGCTTCCATTCCGTTTTGCCATTCCGTTTGGTTTCCGTTTCCGCACAGATAAACTAGTAAGCGATCTTACATCCCTTCACTATGCCTTACACAACCCACTACTTATTTGATGTCTGGACCCATGAAAGGTCTTCTTTAACCTCTTAACGCCCATGTACATGTACGGCGCTGGGAGAGTCTTTAAAGATGGCGCCTGCTCCTGAGTGCTGCGGGCGCCATAGCCGCGGTTGGCCGCCTGCTTCTTATAGCAGACACCCGCGGCTCAGTGCTGACCAAGGCATCTGAGCAAGTGAAACACCGGAAGCGCGTGTTTTCGGTGATGCTCCAGGTCCCCCATGCGGCAATCGGAGGAGCCGGAGTGTGTCTGCAGCAGCCCCTGTCTTTGTGAATAACAGAACGCTGCTGCATAGTATTTCCTATGGAGCCCTTGGCTGTAATAAGGCTCCATAGGAAAATCATAGTAGTAAAATCATTATAGAATCCAATGCAAGTGCATTGGAGTCTATGATAATAGCAATCTAATGATTGCATGTTATAGTTCCCTAAGGAAGTTCCCTTAAAAGTGTAAAATAAAATAAAAAAGTAAAACAAAACAAAACATTAAAATTCAAATCACCCCCCTTTTCCCAAAATAAAAATAAAAGAACTAAAAAAATAAAAATGACAAATAGCAAAACAGAAAAAAAGCGTCCAAATGGCTGATTTGCCTTTTTTGGTCGCGTCATTTTCTACAAATTTTTTTTATTCACTCCGGAATGGTATCAATGAAAAGTTCAGATCGCCCCACAAAAAATGAGCCCCCAAACAGCTCCGTAAACATAATTACAAAAAATGTATAGGGGTCAAAATATGGTGACAAAAAAATAAAACAGATTTTTTTTTCCCACTTTAATTTTTTTATCAAAACGCAAGAAAAACTATACATATAAGATATCGCCAGATTCGTACTGACTTGTAGAATAAAAGTAACTGGTCAGTTTTATCGTACATAGAACGTCGTAAATAAAAAACCTATAAAACTGTGGTGGAATTGCTTTTTTTTTTTGCAATTTCACCCCATTTGGAATTAAAAAATGGAATTGAAAAAAATAAGACCTCATACAAGTACATTGACGAAAAAACTCAAAAGTTATAGCTCATGGAATGCGATTTTTAAAAAATGTTTTAAAAAAAAGTTACTGAAGCAGGGAGGAATCATGACTTCAGATGGAAAAAAAGACGAATATTCTAAAAAACAAATATATTCGTTTTTCGAATATTCGTAATATTCTAAAACAAGAATGTATAGCAATATAGCGAATATTCGAAAAAACCCAAATGTAGAACAATTTAGCTAATATAGTGCAATAATCTTTTTTTTTAATAGTTGTAATTTTTTTCCAGTCTGAACTTTAGATGAGAAAAAAATTACAAGTATTAGACAAAGAAGATTATAGCACTATATTAGCTAAATTGCTCTATATTTGTTTTTTGTTTTTTTCAAATATTCACTATATTGCAATATATTCTTGTTTTTGAATATTACGAATATTCTAAAAAACAAATATATTAGTTTTTTAGAATATTCGTCTTTTTAAAAAAAAAAATCTATACAGTTGTTCCACTTTGGCATACTCCTCCCCAACAAGCGTTCCCGTCACCATGGGAACGCCTGGTGGTTAGAATATACGATCGGATCTGAGTTTTCACAACCTCATTGATTCTCATTACGAAAATTCTCAATCAACACTACTCCTAAAGTTAAAGAAGTTCTGCAGTTTCATTTAACTGATGATCTATCCTCTGGATAGATCATCAGCTTCTGATCGGCTGGGGTCCGACACCCGGGACCCCCGCCGATCAGCTGTTTGAGAAGGCAGCGAAGCTCCAGCAACGCCGCGGCCTTCTCACTGTTTACCGCCGGCCCAGTGACGTCACGACTAGTATCAACTAGCGTGGGCGCGGCTAAACTCCATTCAAGTGAACAGAGCTTAGCCCCGCCCACGCTAGTTGATACTAGTCGTGACGTCAGTGGGCCGGCAGTAAACAGTGAGAAGGCCGAAATTACGAATATATATCCTTATATTCTAAATATTCGCGAATTCTCAAAGTGCCGATATTAGCAATAAAAATTAGCAATTCGAATATTCGTGATAAACCCTACTCATGAAACATCATATTTCATATTAGTGGTAAGTTTGAGTCGATATGTTTATCGCCATGTCACATTTGAAGAGACCCTGAGGTATGACTACATTGGAAACCCCATTTTGGAAACAACACCCATCAAGGAATTTATTGAGGGGTGTAGTGAGTGCTTTGACCCCATAGGTGTTTCATACAATTTCGAAACAGCTATGAAAATGAAAAATAAATTTTTTTAGGTTTAGGCTACATGCACACAACCGTTGTGTGTTTTGCGGTCTGCAAATTGCGGATCCGCAAAACACGGATGGCGTCCGTGTGCGCTCCGCAATTTGCGGAACGGCATGGACAGCCATTAATATAACTGCCTATTCTTGTCCGCAAAACGGACAAGAATAGGACAGGTTGAATTTTTTTTGCGGACCACGGAACGGAGCAACGGATGCGGATAGCACACAAAGTGCTGTCCACATCTTTTGCGGCCCCATTGAAGTGAATGGGTCTGCATCCAAGCCACAAAAACTGCGGCTCGGATACAGACCAAAACAACGGTCGTGTGCATGTAGCCTTAGTCTCAGATCTTTTATTTGCACAAGCGGTAACAGTAGAAAAAAGGACCCCACAATTTATTACCCATAGTGTCATAAAATATGGCAACATTGTCATCATAAAACTGCTATTTTGGCACAATCAATGATTCAGAAGAGAAAGGGCACCGTGGGCTCTTGGGGTCGAGTTTGGCAAATGCAAATGGTCTGAGGTTAAATAAAAAATGAAACCCCAAAGAGGTGACCACATTTTAGGAACCACATACCTCACAGAATTAACCAAGGTGTGTAGTGAGCATTTTGATCCCAAAAGTGTTTTTCAAAAATTAATTCACAGCAGACGGTGCAAAGTGAAAATTGCAATTTTTACACACATATGCCATTTCAGTGCCCAATATGTTGTGCCCAGCGTGTGCCAGTGTGAAAAGCAAGCCCTCATTATTAAGCTATGCTTCCTGCTTTTATACACACTCAACATGTTGCCCTAATCTTTTGCCTAGATATACAATAGGGCAGCGGAGTAAAAGGGCACCATGTGCATTTGAGGTCCAATATGGTGGTTTACGCATCTTGTGCTGACAACTGAAGAGGCTTTGGGGTGAAATAATAAAGTGACCCCATTTTGGAAACTCTGCCACTCAGGGTATTAAGCATGGAGTCAGCATTTTTATGCCACGGGTAAAGTATTTTGCAGAAATGAACGCACAGCCAACTGTGCAAGGTTAAAATTGCAAGTTTTACACAGATCTTGCATTTCAGTGCCTAATATGTTGTGCCCAGCTAGTGCCACCTGATACTCACACCACACTACTTGAATTGATAGGTGGGTTATACTGGGAATGAAAATGCCATAAATATAGATTTAAGCTGCTGCATGGGAAAACAGCAAAGCTCAGAAAAGAGGGAGTGTCATTTGTTTTTTTTGGAGAACGGATGTTCTGAATGTACTGAAATGGTTTTTGGCACTACATGATATTTTCAGAGCCCCTGAGGTACCACTAAAGTGGAAACCCCCCATAAGTAACCCCATTTTGGAAACTACACCCCTCAAGTTATTTATCAAGGGGTGGAGTGAGCATAGATATGGCATTTTATTGCCCAATATGCTATGCCCAGCTCCAGCTATCTGAGACACACAACACCCTTTAATTTGTTAGGCGGGTTCTACTGGGCACTAAAATGCCATAAATGTGGACGTAAGCTGCTGTTTGGGTGTGCTGTAGAGTTCAGAAGAGAAAGACCACCTTTTGCAGCGCAGATTTTGATTGACTGTTTTATGCACACCATGTTGCATTTGAACAGCTTCTGGGTTTATTAGTGTAACGGTATCAACCGTTGGCGACGCCCCTCTCCCCTGGTCAGCGTGGCACTGTAGATCTCCCAAGACTTCCAAGCCGAGTTGCGATTTCCAGTAGTTGTGCAGCTCTTACAAGAGCTAGTAGTGATATAGCTGTTCCCTACAACACGAGACGAGGCTGCGAGTTGAGGGTAAGAAGAACAACATTTATTGGTGCCACCCTTGGCCTTATATACAAGTCTCCATGGAAGGGGCCCTCCCCCGTGGACCTGATGGAGAACTGCGTTACAGACACACAGACCAATAGAAGTAATCACACAATCTGAGACAGTCCCACACAATGTCTCCCCTTCTGCCTGGGAGATAATCAGGTTAGACACTGCAGGTAACCTAATTATCTCCAGACAGTAAAACCACATCGTGTATAAAGACCCCCATACAGGACGTACAATGTCTCCCCCCTGACTGGGAGAAAATCAGTTTAGACATTGTAGGTAATCTAATCATTTCCAGACAGTAAAACCACTTTTTTTTTATACGCATTAAAAAGTACCCCAAAATCCACAATATTCCAACAGACGAACAGAGGGCTTCTGTTACAATAAGTACTGCCATTTTTATGAGAACCATGTGTTTTTTTTTAGTTTTCCCCTCAATGGAGCTGTGTGAGAGCATTTTTTTGGGGACAAGTTGTCATTATCATTGGCTCTATTTTGGGGTGCATACATACATATTTTTTATTCCCTTTTTATTTTGTTTTTTGGGAAGCACAATAATGAAAAAGCAATTACAGCCACTACAATTACAGAGATACCAATTGTTTAATGGATTCACCTCGCAGTTGGTTTACCTGGTACAACATACCCTGATGAACCACAAAACGGGGGAACACCGACTGTGCCCCTGGTTGTTGTGGTTCATCATCTACTATTAATACATTTTCCTAGGCTCGGGATTGGTTGGGTCCCGGTGTTGGGCGGTACCAAAATTATCCCTGGAGACATTGTTGTCTGCCAGCTCAGGACCCGGCGGCAAGTCCTCCGTGTCTCACACTTAGCTGGGTTGTCTCCCCCTCTTTCACCGAAGTGTGGTCACCCCTACCGCTGGCCCTTCAGACTCAGGTTCCCAGGGTTCTGGTCTCCCCCCTGAGCCTGGCCACTCTGCTAGGGTTATCCCTGTCTCATGGGTATCAGTCACTCTCTTAGCAGGCCACAGTGCCGGGAAGCCCGGGAAGTCTCTTCCTATTATAAGTTCGTAGTGGGTCCACCTGCCGGCAACTGTGGATAGAGACACCATATCAGTGGGGTAGTCTTTTAAGTCTCCATGAATACACATGATCCCAACTTTCCGGCCAGTATACTCAGTGGACCGTACCAGGGGAGCCCTTACCAGGGTCACCAGACTGCCTGAGTCCAACAGAGCCTCTGCTGGAGTGTCTCCCACCTCCACCTGGCACAGGTGATTCAGAGTCTCCGGGGCACCCGCTGCACACATCTTCCTAGCATATAACGACTGACGGAAGCAATAGTTTGTGTCCATGGGTTCCACTTGATGTGGACAGTCAGCTCGTACATGGCCAGGCTCCCGACACCGCCAGCAGACTATCGGAGCTAGGTCCACAGGGGGTACATCCCTGGTGGGTTTGGTGGGCCCAAATCGCCGGGTCTGGGGTGGAGAGATACGGGTTTTGACTACCCCCCTCCCAAAAGAACCCCCCTGTAGATTCCGGGTAGCCTCATAGCGCTCCACCAGTTCGACCATCTCGAAAGCATTACCTGGAGAGACCTGGCCGATCCATTGCTGGAGAGGGGGTGGCAAAGCACTCCAGAACATATCAGACAACAGACGGTCCAGCATAGCAGTGGGGCTCAGCACGTCAGGCTGTAGCCACTTTGCAAGAGGTTAAGCAATTTATAATACTGGGGTCTCACGGGCTCAGCCGGCTTAAACCCCCACTGATGCACCCACTGGGCCCGGACCAACACATTAACCCCCAGTCTTGCCAGAATCTCACCCTTGACTTTCTGGTAGTCGGCCGCTTGATTGTCCGACAAGTTGAAATACACCCGCTGGGAATCGGATGTCAGTAAAGGAGCGACGACCTCACTCCATTGATCTCAGGGTAGATTCTCCATTGTTGCCACCTTCTCATACATTGCTAGGTAGGTTTCGATGTCTTCTGATGGTGTAATCTTAGGGATCGCCGCACGGACCGCTTTCCAGACATCATGGACACTCTGGGACGCTCCTGCAGTCTGTAAAGCCATCACGTGTTGTAACAGCAGCTGGTTTGTTTCTTGCTGGTGTTGATTAGCCTCACACAGGTTTAAATTTAGCTGGTTTAATCCAGGACATCCAGCCGTACCCGAAAAAAATATTTCGGCGTTTACGCCAGCCTCACTGCGTGTGCCCGCTCCAGGCCACCAATTGTGGGGATTCGCTCTGGTAGGCAGAGTAAGCGGACGCAGAACAGAGGCAAAAGAAACTGTTTGTAAAATAAAACTTCACTGTTTATTCACACAGCAGGAAAAAACAAAGCAACATTTTTTAGTCTTAGTGTTCGTTCACACAAAGGAAAGTCCAAAGAACAAAACAGTCACCTTGTTAGCAGGTTTTTTCAGTGTCCACAACAGGCTTTACGGGGCCTGTTTCCCCGCATACGGCTCTCAGCCCTCTAGCACGGCACCATGCCTCAGATCCCAAAACAGAGACCTCGATTCCGAGCCCAGCTGCCTATTTAAAGAACAGCCAGGTGCTGCCAAAACCCGGACCGGCACTTAAACTCCGGTCCGGTATTTGATCTCACCTGGCTGGAAAATCAGCCCAGCCGCCATGTTGGGAGGAAAATACCTGCCTTCCCAAACAAAACCCCTTTCTATGTCACAATAGTAATTAGATCTCCCCTCAGTCGTCTTTTTTCTAAACTGAATAACACTAATTTTGATCATCTTTCTGGGTACTGTAGTCCCCCCATTTCAGTTATTACTTTAGTTGCCCTCCTCTGAACTCACTCCAGCTCTGATATGTCTGTTATGTTTGTTTGTTTGTTTATTTATTTGATTATTTATTATTTTTGCATTGTATTACACTGACAGTTGCCTATGAGACCCAGCCTGGGGAATATGCCTCATAGGCCTTCATAGCCTATGTAAGACCTTGGGCTGCCTTAGCACCCATCGAAACCCAGTGATCACCCAGCTGATGGAGTGAGAGCTCTTTCCCTCTGTAAACCCCTCAGATGAATTGGTCAGCGTTGACCACAGCATATAAGGGGTTAATGCACCGGCATTGTAGTTTTCACTTATGCTGGCTGTTACAGCAGGGTATCGGCTGTTAGTAACAGCTGGGCCCCTGCTGCTGATTGGACAAGCACAGCTTCTGAGGCTTCCCAATCAATGCGCCATACATGTGCAGCACATGTCAGGAAGGGTTAAAGTATGCCACTGCAACCATATAATCCTACTTTTCCATGAAAATTACAGTGTGCTTCAGAGGAAAGATCTGTCTATTTGCACAGTGATCTGAACACTGAGAGTTAGCCAACCCCTTTAAATAACGCAGCCATTTTTGGTTTTTGGGTTTTCATTTTTAACCTCCTACCTTCCAAGCACCATAATCTGTAAGGCTGAGTTCACACGGGGGCGTGACGGATTTGTTCAGGATGCGTCCCGGGTGTACTGCGGCAAACCCGCGTGAGTAGGTACGCAATTGCAGTCAGTTTTGACTGCGATTGCGTTCAGTTGTTCAGTTTTTATCGCGCGGGTGCAATGAGTTTTGCACGCACGTGATGAAAAACTGAATGTGGTACCCAGACCCGAACTTCTTCACTGAAGTTCAGGTTTGGGTTAGGTGGTGTGTAGATGTAATTATTTTCCCTTATAACATGGTTATAAGGAAAAATAATAGCATTCTTTAATACAGAATGCTTAGTACAAGGTCAATTGAGGGTTAAAAAAAATAAATAAATATTAACTCACCTCCTCCTGTTGATCGCGTAGTTGCCGAACTCTTCTTACTTCTTAAATCATGAGCTGCCGGCTAAAGGACCTGTGGTGACGTCACATCACATGGTCCAATCACATGGTCCATCACTGATGTGACGTTACCACAGGTCCTTTAGCCGGCAGCTCATGATTAAAGAAGTAAGAAGAGATCGGCAACTACGCGATCAACAGGAGGAGGTGAGTTATTTTTATTTTTTAACCCTCAATTGACCTTGTACTAAGCATTCTGTAAAGAATGCTATTATTTTCCCTTATAACCATGTTATAAGGGAAAATAATACAGTGAATAGACTGTCATCTTAGCAACCATGCGTGAAAATAGCACCGCATCCGCACTTGCTTGCGGATGCTTGCGATTTTCACTCAGCCCCATTCACTTCTATGGGGCCTGCGTTGCGTGATAAACGCACAATATAGAGCATGCTGCGATTTTCACGCAACGCATAAGTGATGTGTGAAAATCACCGCTCATGTGCACAGCCCCATAGAAATGAATGGGTCCGGATTCAGTGCGGATGCAATGCGTTCACCTCACGCATTGCACCCGCGCGGAAATCTCGCCCGTGTGAACTCAGCCTAAATTGTTCCATTCACATGCAAAGGTTTGCTTTTTTGTGGTGCAATCTGTAGTTTTCATTGATTCCATTTTGGCTACATATGATTTTTTTGATCACTGCTTATTTAATTTTTTAACTCGGTGTCAAAGAGAACAAATGAGGCAGATTTACTAGTTAGATAGTTTACATATTTACAGTAGATAGAGTAATCTTAAACTAGACAGTCTAAACGTGCTCCTGTAAGCCGTGTACCGGGGTGGGCTCCCCAGGATACAGCGAGGTCACGAACAAGGAAAACAACTCCACCACCAGCTTTTGCCAAAACAGAAATTTTACTTAAACGTGGTAATGAACACAACCACGAATGCTGGGATCATACAATAAATTTACATACACCCAGCCCGAAGGCTGAGACCCTTGTGCTGCACAGCGTGGCGCCCTCTGATGGATGAAGGAGGAAATCGTGGTTAAAAAAACAAGAATAACTGTATGGGTGTGTGGTACGGGCTAGCCTGCGGTGCAGCACAACAGCTTACAATCTTACAAAGCTCTACAGGATTCCTCCTCCCATAACTGGTGTTGTAGCAGGTGCCTGAATATTCCATCTGAGCAAAATGCCAGCCTGGCTTGAGTTTGTGGGGAAGTTTATCAGCTCTCCGGTGTGAAATGTCCCTTTAAATTATGGAGTCCTTGCAATGAACAATAGCAAAACTTGTGGACTGACACCAACAGAGACCCTATCTAACAAACTGTAGGCCTGGTCTCAGTCTCTAGGCGCCAACACTGTAATGAGTTATGTGCACGATCTTACCGACCCAGGTCTGCTCTGCCTCCACTGATGACTCTGAACAGAACAAATGCCTCTCCAACAAGCACACGGTCCTGCAGTGTATGTCGCTTTGCTCCTCAGCTCTCATCAGCATTCCAGAAAGCAATCCTCATTCCTCTGAACAGGATCAGAGTCTTGGACACAATCAGCTTCACTTAGCTGCCGCTCTGGTCACTAAGGTATGCCCCCACACCTGGCTGCCGTCGGATCCTCTGCTGACACAGTTCCTCAGTCTCAGCTCCCTCTAAGATGGCTGCCTACTTTCTCTTCCTCTATAGGCTCTGTGTAACTCCACCTCTCATAAATATGGAAATATAAGCAGTCTGTACCCGTGTTTAGAAAACAGAGTCATCTTTTGGACAAACAGCAGAATGTCAGTCCAGATCATTTAATTTAATATACACAAACAGTTTTCCAGCTGTTTTCCATCTGGACTGGAGTTTCAGAGGGGAAGGAAACAAAGTCCATGTGCTCTTTCTTCTTGGGCCTCAAGTTCAAGATCCAAGATGGCGGCACGTGCATCACGTGAGGCCCGGCGTCTCCTCAGATTTTGCAAGTTAGCAGTGTTATTTCTGCTTATTTTGGGTCTGTTCATTCAGAGCAGCTTCGCTTTTACATCCTACACCCGACAAGAGCTTTTGGATATAGGATTACACAACTCCGGCTGTTTTATCAGCAACCATTGACTCCTCCCTGAATTAAGAAGAACCCCCGACGCTTCTGGCCAACCACAAGTGCTCGAAAGATGGCGCAGAGACCGCAAACAAAGGTGGGGGAAGTGCAGCGGGCTAACAGCTAAACTAAGGCTAAAACCGTTTTGGCTTTCTTTACCCAGAATTTTCCTTGCTTATGTGCGTTCCCTGGTGAACAAAATGGATGAGTTACGACTATGGATCACTGACAACAGGATACTTATGAATTGTAATGTCATGATACTCATGGAAACATGGCTACACAGCGGAATATCTGACAGTGCTGTCAAGCTGGTCGGACGCCATACTCTCCGGGCGGACAGAATAGCAGATGATTCCAGTAAGACAAGAGGCGGTGGACTGTGTATTTATGTTAACAAGGCTTGGTGTTGGAAAACACTGCTCAGCTGACCTAGAGTATCTCATGTTTAAGTGTAGACCGTTCTATCTGCCGAGGGAGTTCACCTCCACTATAATAACAGCTGCATATATCCCACCGGATGCTAATGCCAAACTTGCTATGAGCGAACTTCATGCGGTCATTAGCAAACAACAATCTGCACACCCTGAGGCTGCATTTATTGTAGCGGTTGACTTTAACCACTCCAACCTAAAGTCAGTATTACCTAAATTTCATCAACATGTCTATACAAACATTGTTGGAGCCTACAAGGCAACTCCTCTCCTCCACTTGGGACAGTCTGATCACCTTTCTTTGTTTCTCACCCCCAAGTACTTGCCTCTCAGGCCACCTGTGGTTCTCACACTAACATTGACTCTTAGGCCTCATGCACACGACCGTTTTTTTTTGCGGTCCACAAAAACGGGTTCCGTAGTTCCGTGATCCGTGTCCGTTTTTTCTTCCGTGGGTCTTCCTTGATTTTTGGAGGATCCACAAACATGAAGGAAAGTAAAAAAAAAAAAGTCGTTTTGGTGTCCGTCTGGCCGTGCGGAGCCAAATGGATCCGTCCTGACTTACAATGCAAGTCAATGGGGACGGATCCGTTTGACGTTGACACAATATGGTGCAATTGCAAACGGATCCGCCCCCCCATTGACTTTCAATGTAAAGTCAGGAGTCCCTATTATACCATCGGATCGGAGTTTTCTCCAATCCGATGGTATATATTAACTTGAAGCATCCCCATCACCATGGGAACGCCTCTATGTTAAAATATACCATCGGATTTGAGTTATATAGTGAAAACTCAGATCCAACAGTATATTCTAACACAGAAACGTTCCCATAGTGATGGGGACGCTTCAAGTTAGAATATACTACGAACTGTGTACATGACTGCCTCCTGCTGCCTGGCAGCACCTGATCTCTTACAGGGGGCTGTAATGCGCACAATTAACCCCTCAGGTGCCGCACCTGAGGGGTTAATTGTGCGTATCATAGCCCCCTGTAAGAGATCAGGTGCTGCCAGGCAGGAGGGGGCAGACCCCCTCCCTCCCCAGTTTTAAATTCATTGGTGGCCAGTGCGGCCTCCCCTCTCCCCCCTCCTAATTAAAATCCCCCACCCCCCATCATTGGTGGCAGCGGAGAGTTCCGATCGGAGTCCCAGTTTAATCGCTGGGACTCCGATCGGTAACCATGGCAACCAGGACGCTACTGCAGTCCTGGCTGCCATGGTTACTTAGCAATTTTAGAAGCATTATACTTACCTGCGCTGTTTGTGTCCGGCTGGGCGCTCCTCCTACTGGTAAGTGAAAGGTCTGTGCGGCGCATTGCTTATAGCACAGACCTGTCACTTACCAGTAGGAGGAGCGCCCGGCCGGTCACAGACATCGCAGGTAAGTATAATGCTTCTAAAATTGCTAAGTAACCATGGCAGCCAGGACTGCAGTAGCATCCTGGTTGCCATGGTTACCGATCGGAGTCCCAGCGATTAAACTGGGACTCCGATCGGAACTCTCCGCTGCCACCAATGATGGGGGGGATTTTAATTAGGAGGGGGGGAGGGGAGGCCGCACTGGCCACCAATGAATGTAATACAGGGGAGGGAGGGGGGCCGCACTGGCCACCAATGAATGTAATACAGGGGAGAGAGGGGGGCCGCACTGGCCACCAATGAATGTAATACAGGGGAGGGAGGGAGGGGGGGCCGCACTGGCCACCAATGAATGTAATACAGGGGAGGGAGGGGGGTCTGCCCCCTCCTACCTGGCAGCACCTGATCTCTTACAGGGGGCTATGATACGCACATTTAACCCCAGGGGTTAATTGTGCGGATCACCGCCCCCTGTAAGAGATCGGGTGCTGCCATGCAGCAGGGGGCAGTCATGTACACAGTTCGTAGTATATTCTAACTTGAAGCGTCCCCATCACTATGGGAACGCCTCTGTGTTAGAATATACTGTCGGATCTGAGTTTTCACAAAGTTAAAACTCAGATCTGAAAAAGCTTTTATGCAGACGGATCCGCAGAGCTTTTTCAGATCTGAGTGTGTGAAAGTAGCCTACGGACACGGATCACGGACGCGGATGACAATCTTGTGTGCATCCGTGTTTTTTCACGAACCCATTGACTTGAATGGGTCCGTGAACCGTTGTCCATCAAAAAAATAGGACAGGTCATAATTTTTTGGACGGACAGGAAACACAGATCACGGACGGGGATGAACAATGGAGCATTTTCCGAGTTTTCAACGGACCCATTGAAAGTCAATAGGTCCGCAGAAAATCACGGAAAACGGAACAACGGACATGGATGCACACAACGGTCGTGTGCATGAGGCCTTACACGTACTCAGTACTGGAATACATCAACACCACAATTGATAATGTTACCACAGAAAAGCAGATCACAATGTACCCAAATCAGAAACCATGGATGAACACGGAAGTGCGGCTTCTACTAAAGGCACGTAACATTGCCTTCAGATCAGGTGACACTCAGGCCTACAGTACGTCCAGGGCAGACCTGAAAAGGGGCATCAAGAAGGCCAAGCACAGCTACAAGCTGAAGGTGGAGGAACACTTTGTCAACTCTGACCCACGCATGTGGCTGGGCATTGAGGCCATCTCTGACTATAAGTCCAGCAATTCCACACAGACAGCCATGACTGTGTCCTCCCTCAATGAGCTAAATTATTTTTACCCTCATTTTGACAAGGACAATAAGGAAAAGTTTGCCAAAATGTTACCCCCTGATGACTGCCATACCTTTACTCTTATCATCACAGATGTCCATAACGCACTGAGCAGTATCAACTCTCACAAGGCTGCTGGCCCTGATGGCATTTCTGGACGTGTGCTTCGAGCATGTGCTGAGAAGCTTGCAGGGGTCTTGACATCTTCAACCGGTCGCTTTCCCAGGCAGTAGTACCAGCGTGCTTCAAGACCACCTCTGTTGTGCCAGTTCCGAAACACTCATCACCAATGTGCCTGAACGCCTATAGTTAAGAAGTGCTTTGAGCGAATGGTCCTGGCACACCTAAAGTTATGCTTGCCCCCACACTGGATCCTCACTAATTTGCCTATCGAAGTAATAGGAGTACAGAGGATGCTGTATCTACAGCGCTTCACTGTGTACTCTCACACCTGGATAACAAGAATACTTATGCAGGAATGCGGTTTGTTGATTTCAGCTCAGCATTCAATACAGTCATTCCCTCCAAGTTGATCACTAAACTTGTGGATCTTGGAATCAGCAACCCTATCTGTAACTGGATCATGGACTTTTTGACCAACAGACCCCAGCATGTTAGGTCAGGAAATAACTGTTCCACCACCATCACATTCAACACTGGCACTTCACAGGGCTGTGTGCTGAACCCGTTCCTCTACTCCTTTTTCAATTATGACTGAAGTCCTAGGTATGGATCCAATTCCATTATTAAGTTTGCAGATGACACCATGATGATTGGTCTCATCAGTGACAACGATGAGTCTGAATATAGGGAAGAGTTAAAGCACCTAGCTGACAATAACGTGCTCCTGAATACCAGCAAAACAAAAGAGCTCATTGTGGACTTCAGGAGGGAGAAGAGAGACACCCATGATGACCCCATCCACATAAATGGCATGGCTGTTGAACGGGTTTTCAGCTTTAAGTTCCTGGGGACCTACATCTCTGAGAATCTGTCCAGGTCAACCAACATCTCCAGCCTGGTGAAGAAGGCACATCAGCCCCTCTTTTTTTTGAGTGCAAGAACACAAGATACGTCCCACGGCGTGAAAATACAGTCAACCAGTCACCAGGATCAAGAAGGAATCTTTTATTGCAGAAATACAACGCGTTTCGGGGAATCACTCCCCTTCATCAGGTACAAAGAAGCTGCACAAGTGTAACAGCATAAAGCTACACACATTTATACATACAAAAGTACCGCCTTAGGGAGGTCACAAGGTCAGGGGTGTTGCCTAAATAGATAGGGGAGAATATGATATGCATATCGGCAAGTCCTTAAAGCGAGCTGCCGATGTGCACATCCCAATTGTATTTATACAATATGTGGCAAAAAATCACACTGGTAACAATCTATTTAGTAAGGATCTCACATGACTGCACCCATAAAGGGGCCGACCTTGAGGTGCATACAATTGGAAGCACATCAGAAAGCGCATCAAAACGGCCCATAATCGCGCGTACTGATGATGCGGTCCTCTTGAATGTTCAGGACCCGCATCACATGAGCGAGGTTAAGTCACGTGAAAACCGTTACCTGGTTACAAGGACGCTTCGACGGCAGAGAAGCCGTCTGCTATAGAGAAACTAGTTGGAGTCTTCCGGCCCGACGTCACGTGATGATGACTGGGTCACGTGGAGGCCGCTACTAAGTAACAGAGGACGCTCTCACCTGGAAGCCGCTGCTATGTAACGGGGACGCTCTCAGGATATGAGAGCAGTCCGCATGGGTCTAATTTATGATAAAAAAAAAAAATGAGGATCAAATACATGTTTTGGTGTCCTACAGACACAATAATTAGATTCCTGAAGAAAAAGCATTGCAAATACATACAAATATGAGGAAGTGGCATGATATAACCTTAAAAGAACATAAAAAAAGTTAATAAAAGAATATATATATAAATAATACAATTATATAAAAGTACAATTGTGTACACACTTCTAAAATTATAAAAATGAAATTAAATGAATTATGCCACGCATTTAAAATGCCAGCTAAAACATTCTTTCTTTTGGAGAGAATATAGATAAATTAAGACATTATGTGATCCAAGCACATAATAATAAATGACGGTCACCAGTATGGAGTCTGTGGGATGGAGGTGGATGCACGCGTGCAATTGTTGAAAATACACGCATACATCCACAGTCCCCCCCAGGCCCCAAATGGTGCGACCGCCACTAAAAACTGCCATATTAATATTGCAGCCTACTAATGCACATATTGATTCATGAAAAATGGGTTCAAGACAACAGACGAATGGTTAGGGTCTGGATCTAATACGGTTGAAAATAACTATTTCTCTTACTACACCATTAATTGATTGATGCTGTTAATGGTTAATTACGTTGAATCTATAAATTAATTTCAAATGCCTCATTTAAACCCTGAGGATTCAGGCTATTAAGTTTATAAATCCAGAACATTTCGCGTTTTTTGATTGTTTGTATAATGTTCCGGCTATCGGCATGAATTTTTTCTATAGGTAAAACGGAAATACTTGAGAAGAGACCCTGATGTTTATCCGTAATGTGTCTTGATACACTATGCTGCATAAATTTCTTCTTGGTGTTTGAATGATGCTTGTTCAACCTGTTACGCAATGTTTGTGTAGTGCGACCTACATACTGTAATCCACACTGGCATTCAAGTATGTAGATCACATTATTTGACCCACAATCCATTGATTGTTTGATATTAAAAATTTCGCCAGTAGTGTTATTACGGAAGGAGGTAGAATTTCGTATGGAGAGACAACATAGACATTTGGGTTGTCTACATTTTGTACTACCCACTGGTCTGGATGGCACAAGTGGACTGACAACTGACCCAGCTACTTTATTGTGGTGTAGTTTGCGTAACTTACTGGGTGCTAACAGATTTTTAAGGGTTTTTGCTCTCCTGAAAGTTAGAGGCGGATGGCTTGGTAAGGGTTTGCCTATATAAGGGTCTTTTTTAATAATGTGCCAATGTTTGAAAAGAATGTTTCTCACATCCTTCTGGTTGCTACTATAGATAGTGATGAAATTGGCACTCCATTTGTTATTTTGCTGTTTATCCTCTGCCTGGTATTTATGACTGGCAATTTTCTTGTGTAAGGGCCTTAGCTCGGTTATAAGCCGTCTATATACCGTCGATATAAGACAATATTATCTGACCACTGGGTGGACTTGTAAATATATTGATCTTCGAATGCTCCCATGAAAAGGTTCGCGAAGCTGGGCGCAAATCGCGTGCCCATTGCGGTACCTTTGCACTGGAGATATAATTGTTCACCAAAAGAGAATGTATTGTGTGTCAGAATAAATTGGATGGATTTCAATATAAACAACTTCTGATCAACAGGCACAGAGGGATCTTTGTCAAGAAAAGAATCCACACACTTAATCCCCAATTCATGATTGATATTAGAATATAGGGCCGCAACATCAAGGGCCATCCACGAATATGTGTCTTTCCATGTGATTCCTTTGAGTGTTGTTATTAAGGAAGTGGAATCTTTCAAATAGGAAGGTAGTTGAATAACATATTTTTGTAACAAGATGTCCACATAATGGGACAAATTGCAGGTCAAAGAGGATGTCCCGGAAATGATGGGGCGGCCCGGAGGATTCTGAATATCCTTATGAATTTTGGGTAGATGGTAAAAGAGTGCCATTACTGAATCTGTTTTGAGAATGTATTCTTGTTCTTTTTTACTCAGTATATGTTTTGCTGAGTCAATCAAAGTCCTCAATGCGACCTTATGTTCCCCAGAAGGATCCTTTTCCAGAGGAAGATAGTAGTCGGTATCCGACAAAATGTGGAGAGCTTCTTTAACGTAGTCATCTCTATTTTGGATGCCACGCCTCCACCTTTGTCGGCATTACGGATAACAATTGAGGTATTTTCATATAGGCTTTTTACTGCCTTAGATTCTTTGGGATTGAGATTGTGGTTCAAAATAGGTTTCTGATGGATGGATCGAAAATCGTCCATCACTAAATGGTAGAAAGTGTCTATAAAATTCCCCTTATGATGAGTTGGGTAAAATGTTGAGGGGGGTTTTAAACTCGTGGAGACATATTGTGTTATTGCTGAGGTAGATGGAGCCTCACTATAACACAATATGTCTCCACTCAAAGGAATCACATGGAAAGACACATATTCGTGGATGGCCCTTGATGTTGTGGCCCTATATTCTAATATCAATCATGAATTGGGGATTAAGTGTGTGGATACTTTTCTTGACAAAGATCCCTCTGTACCTGTTGATCAGATGTTGTTTATATTGAAATCCATCCAATTTATTCTGACACACAATACATTCTCTTTTGCTGAACAATTATATCTCCAGTGCAAAGGTACCGCAATGGGCAAGAGATTTGCGCCCAGCTTTGCGAACCTTTTCATGGGAGCATTCGAAGATCAATATATTTACAAGTCCACCCAGTGGTCAGATAATATTGTCTTATATCGACGGTATATAGACGACTTGTTCTTTATATAGGATGGAGATTTTGATTCTATCAAGAATTTCATTAAACACCTGAATTCCTCCGATTGGGGTATAACTCTATCTGGGACATATGATCGCTCTGGAATTGAATTCTTGGATTTATAAATGAATGCCAATGGTTATGAAATTGTAACACGTACGTTTTTTAAAAAGGTTGACTGCAATAGTTACCTTGAGTATTCCAGTCTTCACTTCAAAAAGTGGAAGACGAACATCCCTTTTGGCCAATTCAAGAGATTAAGAAGGAATTGTTCTCTAACTAGGGATTTTATCTCACAAAGTGAGATAATCCGTAAAAGATTTCAGAAAAAAGGTTATCCCCATGGAATTATTGAGGCGGCTTATAACCGAGCTAAGGCCCTTACACAAGAAAATTGCCTATCAGCCAGTCATAAATACCAGGCAGAGGATAAACAGCAAAATAACAAATGGAGTGCCAATTTCATCACTACCTATAGTAGCAACCATAAGGATGTGAGAAACATTCTTTTCAAACATTGGCACATTATTAAAAAAAGACCCTTATATAGGCAAATCCTTACCAAGCCATCCGCCTCTAACTTTCAGGAGAGCAAAAACCCTTAAAAATCTGTTGGCACCCAGTAAGTTACGCGAACTACACCACAATAAAGTAGCTGGGTCAGTTGTCAGTCCACTTGTGCCATCCAGACCAGTGGGTAGTACAAAATGTAGACAACCCAAATGTCTATGTTGTCTCTCCATACGAAATTCTACCTCCTTCCGTAATAACACTACTGGCGAAATTTTTAATATCAAACAATCAATGGATTGTGGGTCAAATAATGTGATCTACATACTTGAATGCCAGTGTGGATTACAGTATGTAGGTCGCACTACACAAACATTGCGTAACAGGTTGAACAAGCATCATTCAAACACCAAGAAGAAATTTATGCAGCATAGTGTATCAAGACACATTACGGATAAACATCAGGGTCTCTTCTCAAGTATTTCCGTTTTACCTAAAGAAAAAATTCATGCCGATAGCCGGAACATTATACAAACAATCAAAAGACGCGAAATGTTCTGGATTTATAAACTTAATAGCCTGAATTCTCAGGGTTTAAATGAGGCATTTGAAATTAATTTATAGATCCAACGTAATTAACCATTAACAGCATCAGTCAATTAATGGTGTAGTAAGAGAAATAGTTATTTTCAACCGTATTAGATCCAGACCCTAACCATTCGTCTGTCGTCTTGAACCCTTTTTTTAATGTATCAATATGTGCATTAGTAGGCTGCAATATTAATATGGCAGTTTTTAGTGGCGGTCGCACCATTTGGGGCCTGGGGGGGACTGTGGATGTATGCGTGTATTTTCAACAACTGCACGCGTGCATCCACCTCCATCCCACAGACTCCATACTGGTGACCGTCATTTATTATTATGTGCTTGGATCACATAATGTCTATATTCTCTCCACCAGAAAGAATGTTTTAGCTGGCATTTTAAATGAGTGGCATAATTCATTTAATTTCATTTTTATAATTTTAGAAGTGTGTACACAATTGTACTTTTATATAATTGTATTATTTATATATATATTCTTTTATTAACATTTTTTTATGTTCTTTTAAGGTTATATCATGCCACTTCCTCATATTTGTATGTATTTGCAATGCTTTTTCTTCAGGAATCTAATTATTGTGTCTGTAGGACACCAAAACATGTATTTGATCCTCATTTTTTTTTTTATCATAAATTAGACCCATGCGGACTGCTCTCATATCCTGAGAGCGTCCCCGTTACATAGCAGCGGCTTCCAGGTGAGAGCGTCCTCTGTTACTTAGTAGCGGCCTCCACGTGACCCAGTCATCATCACGTGACGTCGGGCCGGAAGACGCCAACTAGTTTCTCTATAGCAGACGGCTTCTCTGCCGTCGAAGCGTCCTTGTAACCAGGTAACGGTCTTCACGTGACTTGACCTCGCTCATGTGATGCGGGTCCTGAACATTCAAGAGGACCGCATCATCAGTACACGCGATTATGGGCCGCTTTGATGCGCTTTCTGATGCGCTTCCAATTGTATGCACCTCAAGGTCGGCCCCTTTATGGGCGCAGTCATGTGAGATCCTTACCAAACAGATTGTTACCAGTGTGATTTTTTTGCCACATATTGTATAAATACAATTGGGATGTGCACATCGGCAGCTCGCTTTAAGGACTTGCCGATATGCATATCATATTCGCCCCTATCTATTTAGGCAACACTCCTGACCTTGTGACCTCCCTAAGGCGGTACTTTTGTATGTATAAATGTGTGTAGCTTTATGCTGTTACACTTGTGCAGCTTCTTTGTACCTGATGAAGGGGAGTGATTCCCCGAAACGCGTTGTATCGCTGCAATAAAAGATTCCTTCTTGATCCTGGTGACTGGTTGACGGTATTTTCGCACCGTGGGACGCATTTTGTTTTCTTGCATTCATCATCTTCTTGGGGGCTCCAGGCTTCCCCATTTGAAGATCCCTCGTGGTCCCGTGTCTGCAGACCGCCATATCCAGACGTCCAGGCTTGTTAGACAAACCCACAATAGTGTTGTGCCTACATTTGCACAACCACACAAGGTGAGCCTTGCTAGTTCTCTCTGCTTATAATTGTATACCCACAGAATTACCCTATGTTGTGCCCATCTGTTTTTTTACAGTTTTAACCAGCCTGTCATACCATCTTTTTTTTGAGGACACTGAAGAAAAACCACCTGTCTGCTGACATACTGGGAAACTTCTATCGCTGTGTGATAGAGAGCATCCTGACCTACTGTGTTACAGTCTG
Organism: Bufo bufo; assembly: GCF_905171765.1. Lineage (NCBI taxonomy): Eukaryota > Metazoa > Chordata > Amphibia > Anura > Bufonidae > Bufo > Bufo bufo. The sequence goes on along the minus strand of NC_053390.1, from coordinate 149,696,430 downwards.
GTATGGGAATTGCTCTGTTGCTGACCACAAGGCACTGCAGCGGATGGTGAAAACTGCACAATGCATCATAGGGACTCCACTTCCTGCAATTGAGGATGTTCACAAGAAGAGATGTCTACGTCGGGCACGCATCATTCTTAGGGACTCCTCTCATCCTGCCAATAAACTCTTCCAGCTCCTCCCCTCCAGAAAGCGCTACAGGACCCTTCAGACTAAAACCAGCAGGTTTAGGAACAGTTTCTTCCGCACAGCTGTTACCCTACTGAACTCAGTCCCCCGCTGAACCTTTTCATCCACACTCACTTAACCCTCTACACTTCTCCTCCCCTCTATTCTTCCCAATGACCATGATCATGACTGTCATTCATTCTCACATTGGTTACTGCTATAGTTGGTACACTGACGAAGCATTAATCTCTGTTATAGTACATACTTAAACTTATAGTACATACACTTACACTGTTCACTATTATAGTCTGTTCATAGCGCTACTCTTACACTACTGAAGCTATATTCATAGCATTCTGCACATCTGATTACTATACATCTGTAAATGTATATATACGTAGCACATCTGTATACTTGTTCATAGTACATCTGTATACTTGTTCATAGTAAATCTGTATATTTGCCGTCTGTATAGTACATCTGTATATCTGTATACATCAGCACATCTGCATATCTGTATATATTTATACATCAGTACATCTGTATATTTGTCCATAGTACATCTGTATATTTGCTCTATATAGCAATATAAACACCTGCAGGCTCGGACTGGCCCACCGGGGAGCCGGGTAAATCCTCGGTAAGCCCCCGAACCAGCAAGCAGTGGTATAGCGGCAGGGCACAGGAAGATGAGTACTTCCATTGTGGAAGCGCTCATCTCTATAGTCATCTGTATCGCTGTCCTTAGGACAGTGATACAGATGGATGCTGCGGAGCAGGGGAAAGGCGTCTCCCTTCCCTGTTCCTCTGATAGGCTGCAGGCACTAGGCCTGCAGCCTATCAGACGCCGGTGCAGGTGGCGCAATGATCTCATCGCGCCGCCTGAGCCGTACAGTACGGGACACAGGCCGGAAGAGGCCTGCATCGCATCGCTGCCAGCATGATGGAGGTAAGTATAGGTGTTTATTATTTTTCTATGGCACAATATAGGAGAGGAGCGCTGTGGGGGGCACTTTTTACTGGCACATGATTGGGGGGCATTTATGGGGGGCACTTCTTACTGGCACATTATTGGGGGGAATCTATGGGGGGAATTCTTACTGGCACATTATTGGGGGGCATCTATAGGGCACTTCTTACTGGCACATTATTCGGGGCACTCTGGGGGCATCTATGGGGGCACTTTTTACTGGCACATTATTGGGTGGCATTATGGGGGCATCTATGGGGGCACTTCTTGCTGGCACATTATTGAGGGGCACTGTGGGGGCATCTATTAGGGCATTTCTTACTGGCACATTATTGGGGGGCACTATGGGGGAACTTTTTACTGGCACATTATTGGGGTGCACTGTGGGGGCATCTATGGGGGTTCTTCTTACTGGCACATTATTGGGGGGCACTGTGGGAGCATCTATGGGGGCATTTCTTACTGGCACATTATTGGGGGGCACAATAGGGGCACTTTTTACTGGCACATTATTGGGGGGCACTATCGGGGCACTTCTTACTGGCACATTATTGGGGACATCTACTGAGGCCACAAAGAAGGGGTATTTTATATGGGGGCAACTATGGGGGAAGAGGAACACTATGGGGGCTTCTACTGAGGCCAAAAATAAGGGGTATTTTATATGGGGGGCTCTGTATAGGGGCATTTTATACTGGGACACATTATGGTGGGTACTATGGAGAAGGGGGAGAGGAGTACTATGGGGTCATCTACGGGGGCACTAAGAAGGGGTATTTTATACTTGCAAATTATGGGGGACACTGAGGGCATCTACTGGGGCACTATATATGGTGCATTTTATACTGGAACATTATGGGGGGCACTAGGAGAAAGGGGGGAGAGGAGCACTATGGGGGCATTTACTGGGGACACTATATAGCTGTATTTTATACTGGCACATTATGGGGGCACTATGGGGACATTAGCTCAACTGGGGGCCATTAAAAGGGGGCATTTTTTTACTGTCACATTATAAGGAGAATAATTACTACTAGGGGGCATTATGGTGGGCTTTATTACTACTAGGGGTCTATGGGGAACATGATTACTAGTATGGGCACTATGGTAGCATTATTATTTCTGGGGCACAGTGGGGACATGTTGAGGGCACTGTAGGAGCACTATTACTACCATTTGTGCTCTAGCAGAGAATTATTCCTATTGGTGGGACTTTTGGGACCACTATTGCTGTGGGGGCACCTTGGCACATTATCAGCTTACCACAATTATTTTTTGGGGATGTTATGATTACATTATTAGTGTCAGGGGCACTATTTGCTGGACACAGTTATTTTAGGGCACCGTGTGCCAATAATTATTGAAGGGGGCATTATCATGGGGGTACTAGTATTATCAGGGGGTTTATCTGTTTCTGCAGTCTAGTATTGGGAAGCAGAGCAGCACAGTATTGGGGGTGGTAGGATGATTTGTCCAGAAGATGGGAGGATGATGGGAAAGTAGTAAACTAAGATTTTTTTTTGTCAAACTGCAGATACGAGAAATGGCTGAAAAATGGTGGTCTGGTCTGAAAGGAGAAGATGAGGAAAGAGATCATCTACATCAAAGGAGAGGTCACTGGATATAAGAGGTATGTGCGCTGTATTACCCTGTATGTTCTGTAGTGATGGGAGGGTGGCTATAGAATTTGGCCCACCCTGGCTCCAGACTTCAGGTCACACTGTGTGCGTGGTCTGAAATCTGGGGGCTCACACCCATCTACTACATTATCTGTACTCAGAAAGCTATTACTGTGTTATCTGTGGTGTTACATAGGACTGCAAGTAATATCTAATATGTTATCTGTAAAAAGGGGCATGGCCACAGGTTGGGGGGGTGGCACAATACTTGGCTTGCCCCGGGTTCTGGCAACTCACGCTACGCCACTGCATTTATGGTAGCTGTACGGTGGGACCCCAGAATCAATTCCACCGGTGGGCCCAAGGCACTCCAGTCTGACACTGAACACCTGTATACTTAATTTATCTGTACCTAATCTGTACATAACTAGTCCTACTTTCTACACTATCCTTATCTGTATATAACTTGTTTTTATTGCACTTGCTGCTCTTTGCACTTCTGATTCGATGCAAACTGTATTTCGTTACTCTGTGTAATGACAATAAAGTTGAATCAAATCAAATCAAAATCTCACACTCCAAATTAACCAAAGTGGTTCATGCTGGATGATAAATCCGGTGCATCTTTAGACACTTTTTTTCCTAACCTTACACCACCTAATGATTGGCTTACTTTACTTCAAAATGTTAGCTACATTTTGGTGCAGGTGGGTGCACGCTAAGCCATGCCCACTGTTCCATTAAGTCACATCAGTTCCCCACTAAGCCAAGGCTCCTTGTCTAATGAGGCATAAAAGTGTCTAAAACACAAGATATATGTGGTGTAAATCATGTAGGCAAGGTTTTGCCATAAATTTGACAAGAATTCTGGTACATTTACAACACCAATTTAAAAAAAAATTGGGACACTGTGTAAAATGTAAATAAAAAATAATGCAATTATTTGCAAATCTCATGGGCCCTTATTTTATTACAACAGATCATAGCTCACATATCAGATGTTGAAAGTGAGACATTTTAACATTTCATGAAAAAAATAACTAATTTAGAACTTGATGGTAGCAACGCATCTCAAAAAAGTTAAGACAGGGCTATCTTTATTATTGTGTAGCTTCCCCTCGTCTTAACAACAGTCTGTAAATCTCTGGGAGGTGACGAGACCAATTGCTGGAGTTTTGGGAGAGGAATGTTGGCCCATTCTTGTCTGATGTAGGATTCTAGCTGCTCAACAGTCCTGGGTGTTCGTTGCTGGATTTTTCATCTCATCATGCGGCAAATGTTTTCTTTTGGTGAAAAGTGGTACTGCAGGCGGACCAGTTCAGCATTTACACCAATGTTCCTCATCTCCAGTCCTCAGAGCCTACCTGGTGGTCATGATTTGAGAATATACCAGTGAATGAATACCTGTGGTAAGTCCTGATGAATTGACACTAATTATATCACCAGCTTAATACTAAGGAAATCCTGAAAACATGACCGCCAGGTGGGCCTTGGGGACTGGAGTTGAGGAACACTGACCGAGACTCTTGCTCTGTGAAGTCAAGCCGTTGTGATGGTGGCAGTATGTGGTTTTGCATTGTCTTGCTGAAATATGCAAGGTCTTCCCTGAAAGAGACATTGCCTGGATGGGAGCATATGTTGCTCTAAAACCTCGATATACTTTTCAGCATTGGTAGTGCCTTTTTGCAGATGTGTAAGCTGTCTACGCCATAGGCACTAATGCAACCCCATACTATCAGAGATGCAGGCTTTTGAATTGTGCACTAAATGGATGCTAGAGCTGGATGGTTCCTCTCCTCTTGAGTCCACAGTACACTGAGAATGTCAAATTTTATTTATCTGACCATGGAACAGTTTTCCATTTTGCCTCAGTCCATTTTAAATGAGCATTGGCTCAGAGAAGACAAAATTGGTCTATGAGATTTTCAAATCATTGCATTGCTTCTGTTTTCAATTCAATGTATTTACATTTTCTACAGCATCTCAACTTTTTTGGAATTAGAGTTGTATCTTAAAGGGGTATTCCCATCTGGACATTTATTGCATATCCACAGGATATGTCATAAATGTCCGACTGGTGCAAGTCCCACCTCTGGGACCTACTTAGATCTTGAGAAGAGGACCTTGCTGTCATAAATGCTGTTGTTCTTTTATTGCCTGGGGGCAGCCATATTGGAGACACACACTTCCTTTCTGTAATGTGTGCTTGTAGCAGCAGCTTAACTGGATGAGAGTAAATTAAAAGAGAAATTTGATAAATGACTACAGTCTTCAGGAAGTGAGTACAGCCAACGTCCCCAGAGACCAGAGAGTGATGGGGAAACGTACACAAAGCTCTCCAGCAATACAATAGAGAGGTCAGCAATACAGCAAAACTGTAATATAAATATGTAGCTGATTTATAGCATATGTCATTTCTCATGATACATTCCCTTTAAACTCCAATTTTATTTTTCTTATCTAAAGCTAAGTGTCTACATTAATGGGTGAAAACTGTCGCTGACAATGCTGCTCCTTCTGTGAAAACAAGAGAAATGTGATAATTGCTGTTTCTATCTTAATTATAAGATACCACTAAAATGAATCAGAGGACTGTGTAGGCAACAAGTTCAACTAGGTACCAATATAACAGCCTGAAAGCAGGGCAGAATTGACACCAGGTGTGCAAACTGTGTAAGAGAAAAGTAGTCTCGAAGACCATAACGCTTCCTAATCACAAAGACAGGCCATTATTAAATATTGATGATCTATCTATACGATAGGCCATTAATATCCAATTGTTGGGGTACAACTTTTTCAACGTCCATTTATCAGCTGTTTCAAGGGGCGGTGTTATTTGCGGTAGTGCAGCGCCCTCTTCATCATTAAGCACAGTGCAGTACATTCTGTAGTGGCTGTGCATGGTACTGCATGTAGCTCTGTTGACTCTGTTCCCTTGAATAGGACAGAATACAGTAAGCTGTAAATTGTATGCTGCACTCCCTCCAGGGCTGTAGCCTTCTAACAGCTGATCAGTCAGGGTGCTGGGAGTGGGGCCTTCATCGATCTGATATTAGTGGCCTATCCTAATGATCATCTATTCAGAAGTTTACAGGACGGAGACCGAAGGATCGCTGAAGAGTTGGAGAAACAGATCCAGGGGTGGACTGGTCATAGAGCCTACAGGGAAATTTCCCAGTGGGTTGATGCCCAGGGGATTGCTCAATCCCTCCTCATGGCTGATGGGTACATAATGATCTGATGCTCTCAGGGGTTGTGAAGGAGTTTTATATTGATGACCTATTGCAGAAGAGGCGGCTCTCTATGCAAGTGCTACCTCCTCTTTATTACACTGCCCGTCGTCTCCCTTGCAGTGGCGGCGTACTGTTATTACAAGTATTCACTCCTTTCAAGAGAATGGAGCAAGTGCTTGTATTTACACTCGCTTCCAAGACAACAGGCAGTGTAATGAAGAGGAAGCAGCGCTCGCATGGAGCGCCACCTTACCCTCAAACAGCGGATTGGTGGGGGTGTTGGGTGTGGGACCCTCGCCGATCAGATATTGATGATCTTGAGGATGGGTCATCAATATAAAACCCCTGCACAACCCATTTAATACTAGGAGCATCAGGTACTTATGCGCCTGGCTGGCAGCATGCACAGGTGCCCTCCACCATCCTCAGGACAAGAATACAGGTGAATACTGACATGCGAGCGGCAGTATTTTATGCTGCACTGTGATATTTGGTTCTGCTGGGGCAGCATTTTGTGCTGCACTAAGGTACTGCTGGCTCCCACTTCAGTTGTCCCTGCCTACTTGTGTTGCCCCACCTTTTGTCAATCTAGATCTGCCTACGACACTGGAACAATTTTAGATTTTTTCCATGGTCACTTTAAGTTCCCAGTCTGCCCCTGGATGGAACTGAGTAGCTGGAAGCAGCTGAGTATAATTTTTGTAACCATAAGGCTAGGGTAGACAGTTAAAAAAAAGTCCAAAAGCTGCCCAAAGCTTTTAATCGCTTAAAGCAAAATGACATCCATGTACGTCATTTGCATTAAGGTAATGTATGGAGCAGGCTGAGGTGCTGATCTCACGGGCCACAATGTTTGCGTCCAGTTAAATGGAAACTGTCACCGGTTCTATGCAGTCCTATAATGTGCATAGGAAGATGAGGGGTTGGAGGGGGCACTCATGAATATGACTGCCACGCTTATGCAGTGAATTGAGTTGACTCTGATACTGATTTTAGCAAAACACTTTGGTCAACTCAAGGTAAGTCCCACAAATAGACCCCATTACTGGTAGCTGGAAGCTAACAGCAATTATGCAATTGCCACTAGGGCACAAATATGCACAGTTTTCACTTACCCTAGTGCCTACATATAATATGTAGTATTCAGGTTGGCAGCATTGGACGATCTGTGAGTAGGAGTATCACTTTTTCCCCCCTTCTTGAAGACCTCCTTTAAAGTGTAACTTTTCATTTGTGTAATGTATAGGGGCAGTGATACTAACCATTTTTGTAATATACTTTGATGACTGAAATTGCACATTTCTATTAGAAAAATTGCTCTAAAGTGGCCCATTTTGAGCCTTAGCAATGCTCCTCTGTCTTCTGTTTTCATAACTGTCAGTGTTAGCAAGTCTCCACTGTAATGTAAACAGAAGACAGAGGAGCGTTGCTAAGGCTCAAAATGGGCCACTTTAGAGCTGTTTTTCTAATAGAAATGTGCAATTTCAGTAATTAAAGGGGTATTCCCATCACATACAATGGGGGCATATCGTTAGTATATGCCCCCATTGTCTGATAGAAGCGGGTCCCACCTCTGGGACTCGCACCTACAAGGAGAACGGAGCAGGGAGAGCTGTGGCTGGCGGCCCTTGCTCCCATTCATTTCTATGGGGCAGACGGAAATAGCCAAGCAAGCGCTTGGCTATTTTCGGCAGCCCCATTGATATGAATGAAGGGTGGCTGCGCATGCATTAATTTCCCCGCTCCGTTCTCATTGTAGGTGCGGGTCCCAGAGGTGGGACCCGCACCTATCAGACAATGGTGGCATATCCTAGCGATATGCCCTATTGTATATGATGGGAAAACACCTTTAAAGTATATTACAAAAATTGTCAGTATAACTGCCCCTGCACATTACAAAAATAAAAAAAAGAATGATAGTTACACTTTAACTATAGTTATTCACACAGCAAGACCATGTTCATTTTCACCACACTTTTGGAAATAGATTAGACCATGTAGTTCCAAGGCATTTTACTGCAAACATGTTATTGAACGCCTTACTGCTTCAGACCGTGTAGCTGAAAGACATTTTACTACAAAAATTGAATTTCTATACCCGTTAGTGAATGCATAGTTCAAAAACATTTTACTGGAAAACACTCTCAATACCAGTGTACAGTGTGTTTGTTGAAGGGGAGGAGCATTTAATGGCACTTCTTTCTGTAAATTACAGGAAAAAAAAAAACTTGCAATTATGCTAGCACCATTTAAAGGGTTTCTACCACCAGAAATGCTTCTATTGTGGTCAACTTTGGAACTGGTGATGCTTCTTGTACTGTGGGTGCAGGGTCAAAATGTGCCAGACCAAGGCCAGGTCTCTAGCTCTATGCGAGTATGGTGTTTTTTTCCCCACAAGGCCAGCAGACAAAACCACTAGTGTTGGGCGCGAATATTTGAATCGCGAATATTAATTGTTAATATCTGCACTTTGAGAATTCACAAGTATTTAGAATATAGTGATATATATTCGTAATTTCGAATATTCTAGATTTTATTTTCATCAGTAACCTCCCTTCTTGCTTGTGGGCCAATGAGAAGGCTGCAATGTCTTTGTCTGAGCTTAGCAACATCCCTAGCAACCAATAGGAAAGTTGCCTATCCCTTACTATATAAGAACCTCCCCAGCACCCCCTGTATGCAGTATTTTGAAGATCTGACAGAGATAGCAGCGTCATTGCTGTGCTCTGTGCTTTCCTGTGTCATTACATTAGTTAGTTAGCCTTTATATATAATACAGATAGTTAGTGGGAGATAGTCAGTATAGGTTATATCCTGATATAGTGTAGCTGTTGTAGTGCAGTGTGTTAGGTAGTGTGATAGGTTCTACTGTCTATACATACAGTACAGACCAAAAGTTTGGACACACCTTCTCATTCAAAGAGTTTGTAGTTTCACACTGAAGGCATCAAAACTATGAATTAACACATGTGGAACCTGACAGGGCACACCTATGAAGTGAAAACTATTTCAGGGGACTACCTCTTGAAGCTCATCAAGAGAATGCCAAGAGTGTGCAAAGCAGTAATCAAAGCAAAAGGTGGCTACTTTGAAGAACCTAGAATATGACATATTTTCAGTTGTTTCACACTTGTTTGTTATGTATATAATTCCACATGTGTTAATTCATAGTTTTGATGCCTTCATAGTCATGAAAATAAAGAAAACTCTTTGAATGAGAAGGTGTGTCCAAACTTTTGGTCTGTACTATACATGCAGACCTGCAATCAAGAAAATAATCTCGAATTCGCGAATATATGATAAATATTCGCCCAAATATAGCCCTGCCGCTCATCACTAAAAACCACAGCCATATGTAAGATCTTCAAAATTATCCCCTTAACGACCCTTGATGTACTAGTACGTCTTGGCGGCAAATGATTTGATGACTTTTGACGTATTAGTAGGTCATGGCAAACTCTGGTCACCACGGCTTATCATGCGGTGACCGGGATAAGATGGCTACTCTGCATGGCAGGCAGTCATCTTAACTAAAGGAACAGACTACCAAACAGATTTATACGACCAACAATTTATAACCCAGAACCCCATACCTCATATGCTAGACCCCTTGGTTGGACCCCTGTAAATGCAGCAGAGATGATGATGTTTGGGGGGCTCGTACTGCATATGGCCCTTTTTTAAAAGCCACAGATTAGACAATAATGGACTTTTGATGTTTTGTACCAGACTCCAATTTACAATATGGCCATGTCCCGCACAAGATTTTAATCTATTTTAAAATGTTTGTATTACAATGATAATACACAGTGCCCCCCTCCCCCATAATGACCCACAATATGACCGTCTATTTAAAATTAGGTGTACACCCCTGAAAAACAGATTTGCATAGACGAGTGCCTTGTACATTTTAAATGAAGGGTAAAATTCTGCCAGTATCTGCCCAGCAAGCAGGCAACGTGTGGCATTAAAATGTACAAGCTGTGTGAGAGTACCTCCAGGTACACCCCCATGTTCCGATTTATGATGGGAAAGATTCTTGGATTGAACCCCCAGAATTCCCCCCTGGCCTAGGAGTTAGTGGAAAAATAGTGTGGGACTTAATTCAACCACTGGTGGATACAGGTTACCACCTCTTTGTAGATAACTATTATACCAGTATGCCCCTATATATGTCCCTAACTGCCATAGGTACTGTATCTTGTGGCACAGTATGCAAAAATCAGAGAGACCTTCCTAGATCCCTGGTAGGGCAACTACTTAGAAAAGACGGCATTATGGCTCTCCTCGATAAGAATTGGTGGCTAATTACAAGGACAAGAGGGATGTCCTTGTACTGACCACCATTCACACTAACACTAGTATCCCTGTCCTTGTACGAGGTACCACTACCACTGTCCCGAAACCAGACTGCATCCTAGACTGCAACAGGCACATGGGAGGGAATGATCTTTCAGATCAAGTTCTAAAACCATACAGTTCCACTTGAAAAACTAAGGTGTGGTACAAAAAACTGGCCGTGCACATTGTACAGATGACAATGTACAATGCGTACGTGTTACATCGATCTGCGGGCCACATAAGAAAGCTCCTTCAGTTCCAACAGGTTGCCATCAAGGCCCAAATTTTCCCAAATCAGGAAGGGGAGGGATCTCGTACGTCAGGAAGTGTGTTGCAACAGGGCAACATTTCCCTGGTAAAATCCCCCAAACAACGAGGAAGGGAAGGACCCAAAAAGACGCAGGGTTTGTTACAAAAAGACACCACTTATCACTGAGAAACCTGCCCTGATAAACCTGGCCTCCGCATAAAGAATAGTTTCAGAGTCTACCACTGATCCATGCAGTATTCATTTTATCCTTAATACTCCCTGTAGTTTTTCCACTTTACAGGGAGTGCAGAATTATTAGGCAAGTTGTATTTTTGAGGATTAATTTTATTATTGAACAACAACCATGTTCTCAATGAACCCAAAAAACTCATTAATATCAAAGCTGAATATTTTTGGAAGTAGTTTTTAGTTTGTTTTTAGTTTTAGCTATTTTAGGGGGATATCTGTGTGTGCAGGTGACTATTACTGTGCATAATTATTAGGCAACTTAACAAAAAACAAATATATACCCATTTCAATTATTTATTTTTACCAGTGAAACCAATATAACATCTCAACATTCACAAATATACATTTCTGACATTCAAAAACAAATCAGTGACCAATATAGCCACCTTTCTTTGCAAGGACACTCAAAAGCCTGCCATCCATGGATTCTGTCAGTGTTTTGATCTGTTCACCATCAACATTGCGTGCAGCAGCAACCACAGCCTCCCAGACACTGTTCAGAGAGGTGTACTGTTTTCCCTCCTTGTAAATCTCACATTTGATGATGGACCACAGGTTCTCAATGGGGTTCAGATCAGGTGAACAAGGAGGCCATGTCATTAGATTTTCTTCTTTTTACCCTTTCTTGCCAGCCACGCTGTGGAGTACTTGGACGCGTGTGATGGAGCATTGTCCTGCATGAAAATCATGTTTTTCTTGAAGGATGCAGACTTCTTCCTGTACCACTGCTTGAAGAAGGTGTCTTCCAGAAACTGGCAGTAGGACTGGGAGTTGAGCTTGACTCCATCCGCAACCCGAAAAGGCCCCACAAGCTCATCTTTGATGCTACCAGCCCAAACCAGTACTCCACCTCCACCTTGCTGGCGTCTGAGTCGGACTGGAGCTCTCTGCCCTTTACCAATCCAGCCACGGGCCCATCCATCTGGCCCATCAAGACTCACTCTCATTTCATCAGTCCATAAAACCTTAGAAAAATCAGTCTTGAGATATTTCTTGGCCCAGTCTTGACGTTTCAGCTTGTGTGTCTTGTTCAGTGGTGGTCGTCTTTCAGCCTTTCTTACCTTGGCCATGTCTCTGAGTATTGCACACCTTGTGCTTTTGGGCACTCCAGTGATGTTGCAGCTCTGAAATATGGCCAAACTGGTGGCAAGTGGCATCTTGGCAGCTGCACACTTGACTTTTCTCAGTTCATGGGCAGTTATTTTGCGCCTTGGTTTTTCCACACGCTTCTTGCGACCCTGTTGACTATTTTGAATGAAACGCTTGATTTTCGATGATCACGCTTCAGAAGCTTTGCAATTTTAAGAGTGCTGCATCCCTCTGCAAGATATCTCACTATTTTTGACTTTTCTGAGCCTGTCAAGTCCTTCTTTTGACCCATTTTGCCAAAGGAAAGGAAGTTGCCTAATAATTATGCACACCTAATATAGGGTGTTGATGTCATTAGACCACACCCCTTCTCATTACAGAGATGCACATCACCTAATATGCTTAATTGGTAGTAGGCTTTCGAGCCTATACAGCTTGGAGTAAGACAACATGCATAAAGAGGATGATGTGGTCAAAATACTCATTTGCCTAATAATTCTGCACGCAGTGTATTACTTTCTCAGATAGTCTGCATAGCTTACATATTCCCTTTCCACCAACTTACTACATATTTAGAAACCCTTTCCACCCGTTAAAATGTTCATACAGGGGTGCATTTTCCAAAATGGGGTTTTCAATTTCTGGGGACCTCAGGAATTTTTTACATGCGGCATTTAAAATCCATGTCTGCCAACAAAATCCATATTTTGCAGTTTGCCTGCTGTGTGCCCATACAGCAGGCTACAAGCACATGTGGGGTGTTGTCATAATCGGGAGAAAATGGGTAACACATACTGGGGTGCATTTTTCACTGTTACCCCTTGTGAAAGTGAAAAATTGGGGTGTGGTAGTAATTTTCCATTTTCACAGCCATGTGCTTTTGAATTCTTTGAAACACCTGTTTGGTCAAAGGTGCCCTTTCCACCTCTTAAAATGTTTGTATAGTGGTGCACTTTCCAAAGTGGGGGTCACTTTTTGAGGTTTTCAATTTCTGGGGACCTGAGGCATTTTTTACATGTGATATGGCACCCAAAATCCATGTCTGCCAATTCAGGCCTGCCATATTTTGCAGTTTGCTTGCTGTGCACCCATACATCAGGCTACAAGCACAAATGGGGTGTTGCCATAATGGGGAGAAAATGGGTGACACATACTGGGGTGCATTTTCTTCTATTACTCCTTTTGAAAATGAAAAATTTGGGGCTAAAAATAATCCTCTGGAAGCAGGGCATGTCCCTCAGGTGGCACCCTGTACTCCTCTGGGAGCAGGGCAGGTCTCTCAGGTGGCGCCCTGTACTCCTCAGCGAACAAGGCAAGGTCCCTCAGGTGGCGCCCTGTACTCCTCTTGGAGCAGGGCAGGTCTCTCAGGTGGTGCCCTGTACTCCTCTGGGAGCAGTGCAGGTCCCTCGGGTGGTGCCCTGTACTCCTCTGGGAGCAGTGCAGGTCCCTCAGGTGGTGCCCTGTATTCCTCTGGGAGCAGGGTAGATCCCTCAGGTGGCACCCTGTCCTCATGGAGGCAGGCAGGTCCCTCAAGTGGCACCCTGTACTCCTCACAGAGCAGGGCAGGTGTCAAGGCCTTTGTTGTGTGCGCCGTGACACTTGTGCCATGCTTGCAGTTGCCGGTGGCAACGTGTTGCTGTTATGGCATGTGGTGGCAGTGTCTTGGCTTTGGCTGTGTGCGCCGTGACATGGTTGCCATGCATGCTGTTGCTGGTGGCGTATTGCTGTTATGGCATGTGGAGGCAGTGTCTTGGCTTTGGCTGTGTGCGCTGTGACATGGTTGCCACTGGCAACGTGGTGGCTGGTGTGTGCACTTCCCCTTTAAGTTGTAGCCTTCCCCTGTCTGGTGCTGTAAGGGTTTGCCCCCTGATTGGGTGTGGTCGCTTTGGGCTATTTAGCTTCTGCTGGAAGTCTGTAGCTCAGTGTTCCTCCAGGCTTGGTGTTTGCTTGTGGTTCACTGCTCCTGGCTTTACCATCTGTCCAGTGAGGGCTACCCTTGTGATCATCAAGGTCTTCCCAGTTTCTCCCTTGTATCCTCTATGTACCCTACCTCACTTATTTGTTTGGTGTTGGTTTATTGTACGTCTTGTTTGTTGTTACATGTCTGGGCTGTTGGTGTTTGTCCCTGCATGTGTGCAAGATGTTTTCCCTGTGTGTGTTGTACCTCCGGAGGGGGCTGGTTTCCTGGAGGGGGAACCATAAGCCTGTATGCAGCGCTACCTGGAGCTTCCTCCTTCGCGAGGGGGTGTCACGGATGAAGTTGCAGATAGCTGAAAGTTATGAATAAAAGTCCATATATATGGGTCCGCGCTGGGCTTGAAAAGGCAGGTGTTTCACTAACAGGAGGATTTCATGGAGATTCCACGATGTCACCGGTACATCCCCAATGTCACTCTCGATACTGACCAGCAAAGTTTTCTCCTTCAGGAGAAACAAATCATAAGCAATTTTACACGCTGTGTACAAGTCGATGTTTGTAAGTACAATAAATTTTACTGAATATTAAACATCCGGGTATTGCACTATGAATTGTTTCTCCTGAAGGAGAAAACTTTGCTGGTCGGTATCGAGAGTGACATTGGGGATGTACTTGTGACATAGTGGAATGTCCATGAAATCCTCCTGTTAGTGAAACACCTGCCTTTTCAAGCCCAGCGCGGACCCATATATATATGTACTTTTGCTGTTCTTTTGGAGAAGGGACTAACTCCAATTTTTGGGACTGCTGCTTTAACTGTGCCTGACACCACACAGAAACCGTATTTGTGTCTTATGAATAAACGTCCGACTGGCTTGATCCCAAACTAAGGAGCATATAGGTGACCCCTATAAAACCCTAAGAGCTTACCCTGACTGCTAAGCACATACAAGGGTCTCAAAGGTAGACGATTGTATGCCCCCGTACCTAGGACTTTGTGACACCTGAAAACCCTATAATAGTGAGGGGACACGACCACCGGCTCCCTGCACTTCATACGGAGGGAGTCAGGGTCACCTAGAATCAAGCCAGCAAGGAAACACAATACATGAAAGGACTTATTTGAACAAGCAGCAGCAGAAGACTCCAGCAGTGAACACTTCAATCCAGGAAGTAGTATAAACCGCAAAGTGAGGCAGTATGGGAGGGAATATAAAGGAAAGAGGATTAGTCTAAATAGGTGACACCTGGGAGAAGAAAATGAGATGAGAAAGTGAAACCAAAACAAAGAACATCATACAAGAAGTAGAGAAGGACGTCTGTCAGACCTTCTCACAGAAGTGGCGGTGACAGGGGGCTGGTTTCCCGGAGGGGTGAACCATAAGCCTGTATGCAGTGCTGCCATGCACTGTGTGAGCATGGGGGGCTCTGGCAGAGTTGGTATGCTGGATTCCTATGTGGTTGTTTGTACTGTGACCTGCTGTGTGTTCGGGCTCCTGTACATATGCACGGGTTCCAGTTGTGGAGGCTTCGGCAGGTGAGTTGTCTTTTTGTTCTTACCTGCCGATCCTCTACCTGTGTATGGGCTTCCCTTTTCCCTGCTGCTGGGCCATTTGAGACTCCTGTTCATCCATGTCTGGGAAGAACAGGTCGTCTCTCCCCTGCTCCTATGTGAGGGATTATCAGGGCGACTCAGGGCCATAGGTATCCTGGTATGAGACGTCCTACCATCCAGGTCCGCTCATACGGTGAGGAGTTAGGGTGAGGATTAGGGACGCAATAGGAGGTGACTTGCTCCCTTATTCCGGCATCCTGGCCTAGCTGCTTCCCCTTTATCCCTTTACATTGTACAGTGCAGGGTTTTCCCCACTCCCCACTGTGACAGCAAGTCCCTCAGGTGGCGCCGTGTACTCCTCACGGAGCAGGGAAGATCCCTCAGATGGCGCCCCGTACTCATGGAGCAGAGCAGGTCCATTAGATGGTGCCCTGTACTCCTCATGGAGCAGGGCAGGTGCAGCAGTGTACTCCTCACTGAGCAGGGCAGATCCCTCAGGTGGCGCCCTCTACTCATTATGGAGCACGGCAGGTCCCTCGGGTGACGTCCTGTACTCCTCACAGAGCAGGGCAGGTTCCTCAGGTGGAGCCCTGTACTCCTCATGGAGCAGGGCAGGGTCCCTCAGGTGACACCCTGTACTCCTAAAAGAGCAGATCCCTCATGTGGTGCCCTGTACGCCTCATGAAGCTGGGCAGGTCCCTCAAGTGGCACCCTGTACGCCTCATGGTGCAGGGCAGGCCCCTCAGGTGGCGTTGTGTACTACTTGCGGACCAGGGCACGGTCCCTCAGGTGGCACCCTGTACTCCTCACTGAGTAGGGCAGGGTCCTTCAGTTGGCGCCCTGTACTCCTCATGGAGCAGGGCAGGTCCCTCGGGTGGCGCAGTGTACTCCTCACTGAGCAGGGCAGATCCCTCAGGTACGCCCTGTACTCCTCTGGGAGCAGGGCAGGTCCCTCAGTTGGCACCCTGTACTCCTTATGGAGCAGGGAAGGATCCCTCAGGTGGCATCTTGTACTCCTCACAGAGGAGAGCAGATCCCTAAGGTGCGCCCTGTACTCCTCACAGAGCAGGACGGGATCCCTGGGTGGCGCCGCCCTGTACTCCTCTGGGAGCAGGACAGGTCCCTCAGTTGGCATTTCGTACTCCTTATGGAGCCGGGAAGGATCCCTCAGAAGGCGCCCTGTACTCTGCTAGGAGCAGGGTAGGGTCCCTCAGGTGGAACCCTGTAATCCTCACAGAGCAGGGTGGATCCCTGAGGTGGCACACTGTACTCCTCACTGAGTAGGGCAGGGTCCCTCAGGTGGCACCCTGTACTCCTTATGGAGCAGTGCAGGGTCCCTCAGGTGGCACCCTGTACTCCTTATAGAGCAGTGCAGGGTCCCTCAGGTGGCGTCCTATACTCCTTACTGAGTAGGGCATGGTCCCTCGGGTGGCGCCCTGTACTCCTTATGGAGCAGTGCAGGGTCCCTCAGGTGGCGCCCTGTGCCCTCACACCTATCAGGTCTATAGCGGCACCGACTAGCCACCTAGTGACGTCACCTGTCGGGCCGCTCCGAAAGCTCTCCCGACAGCGGGGGCGTGGCCGCAGCAGGCTAGAGGGTCGGGCAAGTCTGTGAGCAGCGAAGGAGGGAACCTGCTGCTGCTGCTGCTGAGTGTACGAACCGCGGCTGCTGCCACTCTCTATGCCCGAGCGCCGGCTGTCCATCTCCGAGGAGGCTGCAGCTCGCAGGAGACCACAGCATCTCCTTCACTTCATTCCTCCCATCACTTGCTATTACACCAAGGCGCTGGAGCTCTTGTATGCCAGGGACTATAAGACATGCGTTCTATAAGGAAGAGGTGGACTATCTGCACCATAAGTATCCTCCTCATCTTCTACAAAACCACGGAGATCGCGCGGACCGATGAGCATCAGGATTCTCCTCTCAATGGGTAAATGTCTAAGCGTGCGCCTGCACTGAGGGTACCCACTGCCACCCGTGCCTTGTGGGGGGCGCACTAGAGGCTGGCTAGCATGCCTGGTAACAAAGGGCAACTTCCCCCCGGCTGTCAGTGCTTTGTGTGTGTTGTGCTGAGGATTTCCTATGTCTGACCATGTGTCATTGTGGTGATGTCCCCCTTCCTCATGTTTTGCTCACTGCTGAAGTGATGTCTCATAGTCTGCACACTTCCTGTAACTTTTCCCTATGACTGATGGCACTCCTTGGTCTCTTCATCTTTGGGATCCTTTATGATTTAGGTTTATGTCCATCAGGGGAACCACTTTTCTCAATCTTCCCTTAATGGTCGTGATTGATGAGAGTGATCGGATCAAGGGACCTTCTTACAATTGTCACCGTAATGAGTGGACAAGCCGGCCGTGGATTTCCTTAGGGTCTGACATGTGTCACGCGACGTCAAGTTGCCGTGTACGAATGTCTTGTGTATGGAGTAGCTGGTTACGTTAAAAACAAAAATGGGTAGTCACACAATGTCCAGACTGAGCAGTATAATAGTAATATAGTGGGAGGACTTAGTTTGGATCTTGGTCCCCGTCACAGGTTATGTGACTGTCACATGGATTTTTTTAGTACTTTATTGGGTTTTTGGAGTGCGGTGAGGGCGCGCTGACATACGCTGTCTTTATATTGACACACAGACGTGAGCCTCCTGCTGACAGGGGCTGCCATAAAATGGGCACATTAGCTAAGTACCGTCATTTTCTGCTGAACTACAATGTAATAGCGCTATAAAGCGTATGATTGAGAGGAGCAGGAAGAAAAGGTTCAAGCACAACATTTCGTCTCTGGTTATGGTCAGGAAAATAAAGTGTGACAGTGAATTGTGATCCGGGGGATGTATATCCCAAGAAGGAAAAATCTAGATGAGTGTAAATGGAAGGTCAGAGGAGTCAAGAGGCTAAAGAATACAGAGCCGGCTAATAAAAGAGACCGCCGCTTGGTGAATGGGTAAAAGGCAGAGCAGAGAAAGGGAGACGCACAAAACCAGAAGAGCCTGACATGTAGACACAGACAAAGAAACAGGCACGGAGAATGGGAGAAACAAAGAAACGGATAGACAAAGCAGCAGGCCACAGGGTGACTATCTAGAAATCCGGCCACCCTTGGCTATCTGCGCTCCCAGGGACAAAGGAGGAAGGTGCGGGGAGGTGTAGAATCTGCTAGCAGAACATGCCAGGGTCCATCAAGGAACACATTGCTCCCTGCAAAAGTGAAAGTCTGGTGAATTGTAGCGGTCAGAACAGACGGTATACACAGGCAGACATTCAACGGGCAACATAATGGATCAATCGTGTCTGAAAAGACGAGCGAGATAGGTGCGAGACGTGCTGACTAGTATTAAGCGGAGCTGTCAGTCGCCCAGTTCTCATCTATTTCCAAGAGGGGAGAGGGGCTGTGGCCTGGCACGGAGAGCAATCTGGTATCATGACAATGGGATTACTGTCATTAAGCCTTTAATTGTCCATCCACTCTCGCTGATTTCACTCCTTTATTCTAAGTCAGGTCATTTGAAGGAAAAGAAAAAAAAAAAAATCCCATCTGCTCTGGTGGTAAAGAAGGCACCCATGCTCGGGGAAGGGTTTTGTGTCGGTAATTAGTTCGTCGAGCAGCACACTCCGCATTAATTACAAAGCGGCGGGCTGAGGCAGATTGGTGGCACTCCAGGTCTAAAGCCTAACAATAGTCAACGCTAAAGACCACAAATGTTCAGCTGTAAAAGTAAACTACCTCCTGGGGACATTAGTATTTAGAAGGAGTCCCATCTTATGCCCATTCCGTCTTCCACTTCTTCCAGAAGGAGGCTTGGACCTTATCCAGGTTCCTTCAGCATCACCATGCACGTTTTTATCAATCCAGATTGTGACTGTGGTAATTAGCACAACACTTCTGCTTTCTACAAAAGTAATTGGGGTTCTATTATGCAACTATGTATCATGTCTATTGATTATCACAGACATGTTTTTTTTTTTTTTTTCCTAAGTAAACACAATTTCATGTGTTTGTGTTTGTCCTTGGCTAGAAAAACACATCTGCGTCCTGCCGTAAGAAGGCTGCCGAAATCTTCGCCGCGATCATTGTCCTTATTCCACTGATGGAAGTGACTAATATGAGTCCTGAGTCCTGCTTTCTGAAACTTGGCTGAAACTTGTGGTTCATAAAGTTTCATCACTTAAAAATTTAATGCGGGAAGCCTATTGTTACTGGGAGAATGCAGAATAGCAATTATTTCTTTAATTCCACGCCAAAAGAATCTGAAAGCATTTACGGTTATTGTTTTCGAGGCGGTGAAATTGGTTTTCCAATATTTCTGCTTTGGCACACCTTCTGAAACTGCTTCATGGGTCAATATGTTTCTAGGGTTGTCTGTTTAAAGATCTGCATGCTAAATGTCGGCATGAATAATATGGATTAGATGAAAAGGCTGTATGAATTGTAGGCAGGTCCAGCAAATCTCTCTCTCTCTCTCTCTCTCTCTATATATATATATATATATACAGTACAGACCAAAAGTTTGAACACACCTTCTCATTCAAAGAGTTTTCTTTATTTTCATGACTATGAAGGCATCAAAACTATGAATTAACACATGTGGAATTATATACATAACAAACAAGTGTGAAACAACTGAAAATATGTCATATTCTAGCTTCTTCAAAGTAGCCACCTTTTGCTTTGATTACTGCTTTGCACACTCTTGGCATTCTCTTGATGAGCTTCAAGAGGTAGTCCCCTGAAATGGTCTTCCAACAGTCTATTCAGTAGGACTATCAGCTGTGTATCCACCTGACTTCTCCTCAACGCCACTGATGGTCCCAACCCAATTTATAAGGCAAGAAATCCAACTTATTAAACCTGACAGGGCACACCTGTGAAGTGAAAACCATTTCAGGGGACTACTTCTTGAAGCTCATCAAGAGAATGCCAAGAGTGTGCAAAGCAGTAATCAAAGCTAAAGGTGGCTACTTTGAAGAACCTAGAATATGACATATTTTTAGTTGTTTCACACTTGTTTGTTATGTATATAATTCCACATGTGTTAATTCATAGTTTTGATGCCTTCATAGTCATGAAAATAAAGAACTGATCCATACTGAATAATATGGATTAGATGAAAAGGCTGTATGAATTGTAGGCAGGTCCAGCAAATCTCTCTCTCTCTCTCTCTCTCTCTCTATATATATATATATATATATATATATACAGTACAGACCAAAAGTTTGGACACACCTTCTCATTCAAAGAGTTTTCTTTATTTTCATGACTATGAAGGCATCAAAACTATGAATTAACACATGTGGAATTATATACTTAACAAACAAGTGTGAAACAACTGAAAATATGTCATATTCTAGGTTCTTCAAAGTAGCCACCTTTTGCTTTGATTACTGCTTTGCACACTCTTGGCATTCTCTTGATGAGCTTCAAGAGGTAGTCCCCTGAAATGGTCTTCCAACAGTATTGAAGGAGTTCCCAGAGATGCTTAGCACTTGTTGGCCCTTTTGCCTTCACTCTGCGGTCCAGCTCACCCCAAACCATCTCGATTGGGTTCAGGTCCGGTGACTGTGGAGGCCAGGTCATCTGGCGCAGCACCCCATCACTCTCCTTCATGGTCAAATAGCCCTTACTTTCAAAGTTTTTCCAATTTTTCGGCTGACTGACTGACCTTCATTTCTTAAAGTAATGATGGCCACTCGCTTTTCTTTACTTAGCTGCTTTTTTCTTGCCATAATACAAATTCTAACAGTCTATTCAGTAGGACTATCAGCTGTGTATCCACCTGACTTTTCCTCAACGCCACTGATGGTCCCAACCCAATTTATAAGGCAAGAAATCCCACTTATTAAACCTGACAGGGCACACCTGTGAAGTGAAAACCATTTCAGGGGACTACCTCTTGAAGCTCATCAAGAGATTGCCAAGAGTGTGCAAAGCAGTAATCAAAGCAAAAGGTGGCTACTTTGAAGAACCTAGAATATGACATATTTTCAGTTGTTTCACACTTGTTTGTTATGTATATAATTCCACATGTGTTAATTCCTAGTTTTGATGCCTTCATAGTCATGAAAATAAAGAAAACTCTTTGAATGAGAAGGTGTGTCCAAACTTTTGGTCTGTACTGTATATATATATATATATATATATATATATATATAGTGATACAGTGAGGGGTTGTGTCTGGCAAGGCAGGTATTTTCCTCCCAGGATGTGCAGCTGGACTGGTTTCCAGCTAGGTGAGGTCAAATACCGGACCAGAGTTTAAGTGCCGATCCGGGTTTTGGCAGCACCTGGCTGTCCTTAAATAGGCAGCTGGGCTCAGCAGAGATGTCTCTGTTTTTGGGATCTGATGCTTTGTGCCGTGCTGGGGGGCTGAGCGCCGCACGCTGGGGAAACAGGCCCCCTAAAGCCTGCTGTTGACTACTGGAGGCAGAACTGCCAGCAAGGTGACTTGTGTTATATAAACTTTCTATTGTGTGTGAATTAACACCAAGACTGCAAAGTTACGTGCTGTTTTGTGCAATTCCCTCAAGTGTGAATAAACACTGACGTTTTGAGTTACGAACTTGTATTTTGCCTCTGTACTGCGCCCGCCTACCCTATCTACCAGAGTGAAACCCCACAATATATATATTACCCGACTTTATAATGGAAGATCATACAAAATTGCAAAATTTAGGTTTCGCTTAGGCGACTTTAACACTTGCATTTTTGCCTGATCCGGCAGGGATCTGCAAAAACGCTTCCGTTACTGATAATACAACCATCTGCATCCGTTATGAACGGTTCCGGTTGTATTATCTTTAACATAGCCAAGACGGATCCGTCATGAACACCACTGAAAGTCAATGGGGGGCAGATCTGTTTTCTATTGTGTCTGAGAAAACTGATCCGTCCCCATTGACTTACATTGTGTTTCAGGACGGATCTGTCTTTCTCCGCACCACATCGCGGACAGAAAAACGCTGCTTGCAGCGTTATTCTGTCCGCGATCGGGACGCAGGCGAACGGAATACATTTCAGTTCAGTTCAGTTACGTTTTGTCCCCATTGACAATGAATGGGGACAAAACTGAAGCATTTTTCTCCAGTTTTGAGATTCTATGGCGGATCTCAATACCAGAAAATGTAAACCCAAGTGTGGAAGTAGCCTTACATAGGTTCTCCAGTCTAGTGGAGATCTCTAAGTTTTGTTCTCTGCCTGCTTTCTGGTTCATGACACCTTCAGAACTTGCATGGAAAGTTTACTTCTCTAATGCAAGAATATTCCTATAACGGTACCTGCACGCGTTACGGATTACGTGCGGATTTTTGTGTGGAAAAACTGCAGCATAAGGCCTGCACACGACCGTAGGTGTCCCGTTGCCGTATTTCAGACCGCATATGCAGATCCGCAATACACGGGCACCGTTCCGTGTGCATTGACTTGAATGGGTCCGCAAATCCGGAGATGCGGAACGGAAGCACGGAATACTACTGAAGCACTATGGAGTGCTTCCGTGGGGTTCCGTTCCACAAAAAGGTAGAACTTGCTCTATCTTTTTGTGGAATGGACGGATGCCAACCCATTCAAGTTGAATGGGTCTGAATCCATCCCGGCGGCCGCACGGAGGTTGCCTGTGCATTGGGGACCGCAAATTGCGGTCCCCAATGCACGGAACGGAACAAATACGTTCGTGTGCAGGAGGCCTAATACAGTACCAGGAAAGTGAATGAGGTTTGACACATCTCATGTTCAATTTGCATATGTTGTGGAAATGGACCTTCTGGGCAGATTTTGTAGCCTGCAGCATGTCAATTGTTTCTGGCGATTTTTATTACAATGTAAATGGTTAGATCAGGGCAAAACCACATTGAAATCCGCCAGCAACGTATGCGTATTTTGGTGCAGATTTGGTGCACAATCGCCTAGGAATCCGCACCAGATCTGCTCTGAAATTCTGTTTGTAAACCTGCGCCCATGTGCAGGTATCTAATAGTTACCAATGGGGACATATATGCTGGAGACCACGGGGCATTTTCTGACACCATTCTATGTATGTCCTGGACCTGCCATGAACCAGAGGAAGCAGATTGGAAAAATTGACCGAGATCCTTGTGTCACAGAACCCCAGGTAAGATCTTGAAATTGGTAGATTGTGGTGAAATGGGAATTTCCAATTGTTGCCCAGAAACCCACCGCACATAGGGAGGCAACTTCATTAATGAAGAATGTTCATCTTGTGTCTTTAATTCTTCAGCAGCCTAGATCCAAAGACCCAGACATCTGCACATTTTACTGGTTTTATTGAGATCCGCATGTCGTTGATTCGAGTCTGTGTGCTCTCCGTGCTAGGGCGCATGCACACGGCAGTAAGGCCTAATGCACACTACCGTATGTATTTTGCGGTCTGCAAAAAACGGATCTGCATAAAATACAGATGACATCCGCGTGCATTCCGTATTTTCCAAACAGAGCAGCTGGCCCCTGATAGAACAGCACTATCCTTGTCCGTAATGCGGACAATAATAGGACATGTTCTATTTTTTTGCACCACTGAAATACGGACATACGGAAACAGAATGCACACGGAGTAAATTCCGTTTTTTTTGCGGACCCATTGAAATGAATGGTTCCGTATACAGTCCGCAAAAAAAATGGAACGGACACGGAAAGAATATACTTTCGTGTGCATGAAGCCTAAGTGTTTTGGGATCCCGGCCGAGTGCATGCCACCATTTTTTTTTTAAACTTCTGTAGAAATGTCCTATCCTTGTCCACAAAGCAGACGAGAATTGGACATGTTCTATCTCTTTTTATTTATTTTGTGGGGCCACGGAATGGACATATGGATTCAGACCGCAGACGATGTGCTGTCCGAATTTTTGCGGCCCCTTTTAAGTAAATGGGGCCGCGTCTGATCTGCAGATCAGATGCGGACAGAAACTATGGCCATGTGCACGAGCCCGTATCCACGAACAGCACACGGATTCATTGATTTTAACGTGTTCAGTCACATGTCTTTGTTCTGGACTGTGGGTTAGTGGATAAAAAGAAAACATTCACTACTTTGGTCCGTGTTGCAGAGAAAACACGACCCAATCAAGCTTATAGGTCCTGTGAAAACCACCAACAGAGTGCGTGTTCTGTCTGTCACTTGTCCAATTCTTAGAAAATTGATTAAAAAATAAATAAATGCGGACACCAAAAAATGAATAACTATGGTGAAAAAAAACATTGGCACATAGCCTGACTTTGGACCTTGTGGATGCAAAACAATCAATGTATAATAGGGAACAACTATCTGAACATAAGAACAATGGCCATGTGCAAAGCAGGACCCTCTGAAATGAACAGAGGGGCAGGTCGGGCGTGCACACTGCTGCCCCATTCAATTCTATGGGGCCTGACTAAGGGCTCTTTCACACTTGCGTCCTTTTCTTCCGGCATAGAGTTCCGTCGTCGGGGCTCTATGCCGGAAGAATCCTGATCAGTTTTATCCTAATGCATTCTGAATGAAGAGAAATCCGTTCAGGATGCATCAGGAAGTCTTCAGTTCCGGACCGGAACGTTTTTAGGCCGGAGAAAATACCGCAGCATGCTGCGCTTTTTGCTCCGGTCAAAAATCCTGAACACTTGCCGCAAGGCCGGATCCGGAATTAATGCTCATTGGAAGGCATTAATCCGGATCCGGTCTTAAGCTAAACGTCGTTTCGCCGCATTACCGGATCCGACGTTTAGCTTTTTCTGAATGGTTGCCATGGCTTTCAGGACGCTAAAGTCCTGGTTGCCATGGTAAAGTGTAGTGGGGAGCAGTATACTTACCGTCCGTGCGGCTCCCGGGGCGCTTCAGAGTGACGTCAGGGCGCCCCACGTGCATGGATGACGTGATCGCATGGATCACGTCATCCATGCGCATGGGGCGCTCTGACGTCATTCTGGAGCGCCCCGGGAGCCGCACGGACGGTAAGTATACTGCTCCCCCGCTCCCCACTACTACTATGGCAACCAGGACTTTAATAGCGTCCTGGCTGCCATAGTAACACTGAACGCATTTTGAAGACGGATCCGTCTTCAAATGCTTTCAGTTCACTTGCGGTGTTACGGATCCGGCGGGCACCTCCGGCAAATGGAGTACATGACGGATCCGGACAACGCAAGTGTGAAAGAGGCCTAAAATAGCCTATCACTGTACTTGGCTATCTCCAGAAGTACTATAGAGGTGAATGGAGCAGCAGTGTGCATACTGGACCTGCTACTCCTACGGGGCCCCACTGATGTGGTCGGTATGTCCTATCCTGTGGATAGGGGATAACTCTAAATAACTTGAGATTGCAGGAATCCTCCTTGAAGGCTGTTTGGTGTTACACGTGCCCCACAGTATTACTTCTTTGGGGTGTCCATCGTTGCGGTGCGACACAGAAGCCACAATGCAGCAGCTTTTATTATATATGTGGGATGGCAGTTTACTCACTCACCGCTGCCCTGCTCCAATTCTGATCACACAAGCTCATGAAGGGGGTGATTCCTCTAATAAGTCCGCTTTTAACTTTTCCTAACAGGAAATTGAACTTCTCTGACTGAGCGCACATTTTGATAAAATCTCTCGCTTTGTATGAAACGTTTCTTTGTACGGTGGTTTTTCAGTTTGTGTTCTAAATTAAAACAACTCGCGGAATCCGTCAGCTATATGCCATGACATATAGGTCTATTAATCTCTCTGCTGGGCCACCCATGCTGTCAAGACCATGATATATGGAGCATGTGGAAAACCACAAGAATATGTTGAGCGATTCTCTTTCTTGTGGTGAACTCGGATCAGAATGCCGCTCTGCATTAAGAATACCGTTTAAAAGTGCGATCTCACAGTATCGGTGTAGTAACTGGGCAGTTTTCACTCTGGTCATCTATTTTTTAACATTTTGGAAAAAAGAAGTCTTTAACTGATGGTGGTTTACGGTGGGATCATCTGATCAACAACTTCTCCTTGTGAAAGGAGAGTTTTTCTCACTTTCTCTTCCCATTTCTGCATTTGGTGATCCTTGTCTGTGCATGGTCATATATATTTCTGATGATATTGGCCAAAAGGACCGTCACAGAATCATTTGGCTGTCCATGTGTAGACTGCTCGATGTCCCATTTCTGAAGCCAGCTTAAAGGGGTTGTCTCACTTCAGCAAGTGGCATTTACAATGTAGAGAAAGTTAATACAAGGCACTTACTAATGTATTGTTATTATCCATATTTCTTCCTTTCCTGGCTGGATTCCTTTTTCCATCACATTACACAGTGCTCATTTCCATGGTTACGACCACCCTGCAATCCATCAGTGGTGGTCGTGCTTGCACACTATAGTAAAAAGTGCCGGCCTCTCTGGTGGCTGAGATGAAGGGAATGCACATAGGCTGGTGCTTTTTTTCTATAGTGTGCAAGCACGACCACCACTGGTGGATTGCAGGGTGGTCGTAACTTTGAGATGAGCGAATTTCATATTTTGAAATTCGTTTGGTGGTAAAAACAGAATTGCGTTATGGATTCCGTTACCACGGACCATAACGCAATTCTATCCTCTAAGGGCATTCCGTCATAGAATTCCGTTGTGGTCCGTGGTAATTGAATCCATAACGCAGTTCTGCTTTTACCACCAAAACGAAGCGTGATCGAATTTCATAACATGAAATTCACTCATCCCTAGTCGTAACCATATAAACGAGCAGTGTATAATGTGATGGAAAAACTAATCAAGCCAGCAGGAGGCAATATGGCTAATCACAATACATTAGTAAGTGCCTTGTATTAACTTCCTCTACATAATAAATGCTATTTACTGAGGTGACAAAAACCCATTTAATATTTCACTGAGGCTGTTGGGAAACTTTTGCTCATGATGTGTAGAGTATCCTCAAAGGCAGTCACTAATATATGGACAAAATAGCCGCTACCCCCTGTGCCCATTTTCCCAGTACCGCAATCTCAGAAGCCTCACTTTACTTTTCACAGCAACCCCCCTAGTGGTCACAGCAGGGTTTGCCACTTCCACAACAAGCAGTCACAGCACAGGAATGCGCCTAGCACCCCACTCCTCGACGTGCATAAAGCCGCCTCTCCCTGTGCTCAACTCCACGCACTCCGTGCACCCTCTACTGGCAGCAGGCTACACAAGGGCAGCCTATTTCTGGCTGCTTTATGTAAAATTGTAGAATACATCCTTAGTCCTCATGCACAAGACCATCTTATTCATCCGTGTCTTATCTGCATTTTTTGGTGAACAGCACACGACCCCTTCTTTTTTTTATCGGGCCATGCACACATCTATACGTTTTGAGGATCCGTGCAGCTGTTCTGTAAATTATAGAACATGTCCTTTTCTTGTTTGTATTGCAGGCGAGGATAGTCTTTTCTATTGATGGAAGTCAGAAAAATTCTTAGTGCACATGGAAGGCATATAATCACTGCCTGCACATGGAAAGTATCCATATTTTGCAGATCCGTGGCATGTGGACCAAAATACGGGTACAACCGTGTGCAGAATGCATTGGGGGATTTATTAAAGGGGTTGTGCACTTTGAGGAAGGGTTGGGTTGACAAACCCCCTCTATTAGGCAGACCTTACCTGTTTCCCGGCGCTGGCTCCCTGCTCCTTCTCTCCCCAGCCTTGGTTGCTCCACTGTGGTCCCAGGATGTCGACATCCATATTAAAGGGAGTCTGTCACCAGATTGTGACCTTATAGACCGCTTACATAGCGCTCTAGCATAGCAGTCTATGATTCTAATGGTACCTTTGATGTTTACTTGTGAAGTTCCCACAAGGCAAAAACTGACTTTTATTCATATGTAAATTAGGGCTCGCAAGTGCCCAGGGCGGCGTTCACCTCGTTGGTGCCCAGGCTGTTCTGCCTCTTTTCGTCATATCCCCGCTCCACCCTCTTCCTCTGCCCGCCCCACTCTTCCTTTGCGTCCTCCTTCTCTGCAGCGAGATCCCGCGCCTGCACTATCCATTGCTTGGCCGGGGCATGCGCACTGCGATGCCCATTGTGGGCACGGCATCGCAGTAGCTACTGCGCCGGCCAACGGCGAGAAACAGCGGCGAGGAGGCGGACCAGAGACACCCACAATGGGCATCGCAGTGCGCATGCCCCGGCCAAGCAATGGATAGCGCAGGCGCGGGATCTCGCTGCAGAGAAGGAGGACGCAAATGAAGAGCGGGGCGGGCAGAGGAAGAGGCTGGGGCGGGGATATGGCGAAAAGAGGCAGAACAGCCTGGGCACCAACGAGGTGAACGCCGCCCTGGGCACTTGCGAGCCCTAATTTACATATGAATAAAAGTCAGTTTTTGCCTTGGGGGAACTTCACAAGAAAACATCAAAGGTACCATTAGAATCATAGACTGCTATGCTAGAGCGCTATGTAAGCGGTCTATAAGGTCACAATCTGGTGACAGACTCCCTTTAACACAGCTGCAGCCAATGAGTGGCTGTAGTAGTGAACTGCGCCCCGAGTGTCACATGACCAAGGAGAGCAGGTCATCTCTATGGGCAGAGATTGGCTGCAGCAATGTCTAGACGGATGTTGACATCCCGGGAGCACAGTGGAGCAGCTGAGGCTGGAGCGAGAAGTAGCAGGAAAATAGGCTTCCCTTCACAGGTCTGCTCAAGGATCGGGGTTGCCACCACTTCCCTCAAACCCCTTTAAGCTCTGGACTCCTGAATTCTGTATTTACAAATTCTCCAAATAGAGCTTTGAGACTTTGGGGCTTACTTGCCAAAAATATTTTTTACTCTGAATGGTAAAGTGGACATGTTTAGCCAGACTTATCAACTCAGATTTATTAAAAGTCATATTCCACTAAGGAACAGAAAGCAGAGTGACATTTGAAAACGGAAGTGTTAGACTAAAGGGGTTGTCTCACTTCAG
This sequence comes from Bufo bufo, assembly GCF_905171765.1. Taxonomy (NCBI): domain Eukaryota; kingdom Metazoa; phylum Chordata; class Amphibia; order Anura; family Bufonidae; genus Bufo; species Bufo bufo. The sequence goes on along the minus strand of NC_053390.1, from coordinate 149,667,151 downwards.
CAAATAGCATTTATTATGTAGAAGACGTTAATACAGGAAACTTACTAATGTATTGTTATTATCCCTATTGCTTCCTTTGCTGGCTTCATTAGTTTTTCCATCCCATTATACACTGCTCGTTTCCATGGTTATGACCACCCTGCAATCCATCAGTGGTCGTCGTGTTTGCACACTATAGGAAAAAGCTCTGACCTCTCTGGTGGCCAGGACCGTGGGTGCACACATAGGCTGGGGCTTTTTCCTATAGTGTACAAGCACGGTCACTGCTGCTGGATTACAAGGCGGTCGTAACCATGGAAACGAGCAGTGTCTAATGTGATGGAAAAATGAATCCAGCCAGCAAAGGAAGCAATATGGATAATAACAATACATTAGTAACTGCCTTGTATTAACTTTCTCTACGTGTTAAATGCCACTTGCTGAAGTGAGGAAACCCCTTTAACCACCTCCGGACCGCCTAACGCAGGATCGCGTTCCGGAGGTGGCAGCCCTGCGCAGAGTCACGCATATATGCGTCATCTCGCGATGGGCGAGATTTCCTGTGAACGCGCGCACACAGGCGCGCGCGCTCACAGGAACGGAAGGTAAGAGAGTTGATCTCCAGCCTGCCAGCGGCGATCGTTCGCTGGCAGGCTGGAGATGTGTTTTTTTTAACCCCTAACAGGTATATTAGACGCTGTTTTGATAACAGCGTCTAATATACCTGCTACCTGGTCCTCTGGTGGTCCCCTTTGTTTGGATCGACCACCAGAGGACACAGGTAGCTCAGTAAAGTCCCACCAAGCACCACTACACTACACTACACCCCCCCCCCGTCACTTATTAACCCCTTATTAGCCCCTGATCACCCCTGATCACCCCATATAGACTCCCTGATCACCCCCCTGTCATTGATCACCCCCCTGTCATTGATTACCCCCCTGTAAAGCTCCATTCAGATGTCCGCATGATTTTTACGGATCCACTGATAGATGGATCGGATCCGCAAAACGCATCCGGACGTCTGAATGAAGCCTTACAGGGGCGTGATCAATGACTGTGGTTATCACCCCATATAGACTCCCTGATCACCCCCCCTGTCATTGATTACACCCCTGTCATTGATCAACCCCCTGTAAAGCTCCATTCAGATGTCCGCATGATTTTTACGGATGCACTGATAGATGGATCCGATCCGCAAAACGCATCCGGACGTCTGAATGAAGCCTTACAGGGGCGTGATCAATGACTGTGGTGATCACCCCATATAGACTCCCTGATCACCCCCCTGTAAAGCTCCATTCAGATGTCCGCATGATTTTTACGGATGCACTGATAGATGGATCCGATCCGCAAAACGCATCCGGACGTCTGAATGAAGCCTTACAGGGGAGTGATCAATGACTGTGGTGATCACCCCATATAGACTCCCTGATCACCCCCCTGTCATTGATTACCCCCCTGTAAAGCTCCATTCAGATGTCCGCATGATTTTTACGGATGCACTGATAGATGGATCGGATCCGCAAAACGCATCCGGACGTCTGAATGAAGCCTTACAGGGGCGTGATCAATGACTGTGGTGATCACCCCATATAGACTCCCTGATCACCCCCCTGTCATTGATCAACCCCCCTGTCATTGATCACCCCCCCTGTCATTGATCACCCCCCTGTCATTGATCACCCCCCTGTCATTGATCACCCCTCTGTAAGGCTCCATTCAGATATTTTTTTGGCCCAAGTTAGCAGAATTTATTTTTTTTTTCTTACAAAGTCTCATATTCCACTAACTTGTGTCAAAAAATAAAATCTCACATGAACTCACCATACCCCTCACGGAATCCAAATGCGTAAAATTTTTTAGACATTTATATTCCAGACTTCTTCTCACGCTTTAGGGCCCCTAGAATGCCAGGGCAGTATAAATACCCCACATGTGACCCCATTTCGGAAAGAAGACACCCCCAGGTATTCCGTGAGGGGCATATTGAGTCCATGAAAGATTGAAATTTTTGTCCCAAGTTAGCGGAACGGGAGACTTTGTGAGAAAAAAATTAAAAATATCAATTTCCGCTAACTTGTGCCAAAAAAAAAAAATTTCTATGAACTCGCCATGCCCCTCATTGAATACCTTGGGGTGTCTTCTTTCCAAAATGGGGTCACATGTGGGGTATTTATACTGCTCTGGCATTCTAGGGGCCCCAAAGCGTGAGAAGAAGTCTGGTATCCAAATGTCTAAAAATGCCCTCCTAAAAGGAATTTGGGCACCTTTGCGCATCTAGGCTGCAAAAAAGTGTCACACATCTGGTATCGCCGTACTCAGGAGAAGTTGGGGAATGTGTTTTGGGGTGTCATTTTACATATACCCATGCTGGGTGAGAGAAATATCTTGGTCAAATGCCAACTTTGTATAAAAAAATGGGAAAAGTTGTCTTTTGCCAAGATATTTCTCTCACCCAGCATGGGTATATGTAAAATGACACCCCAAAACACATTCCCCAACTTCTCCTGAATACGGCGATACCACATGTGTGACACTTTTTTGCAGCCTAGGGGGGCAAAGGGGCCCATATTCCAAAGAGCACCTTTAGGATTTCACAGGTCATTTACCTACTTACCACACATTAGGGCCCCTGGAAAATGCCAGGGCAGTATAACTACCCCACAAGTGACCCCATTTTGGAAAGAAGACACCCCAAGGTATTCCGTGAGGGGCATGGCGAGTTCCTAGAATTTTTTATTTTTTGTCACAAGTTAGTGGAAAATGATGATTTTTTTTTTTTTTTTTTTCATACAAAGTCTCATATTCCACTAACTTGTGACAAAAAATAAAAAGTTCCATGAACTCACTATGCCCATCAGCGAATACCTTGGGGTCTCTTCTTTCCAAAATGGGGTCACTTGTGGGGTAGTTATACTGCCCTGGCATTCTAGGGGCCCAAATGTGTGGTAAGGAGTTTGAAATCAAATTCTGTAAAAAATGACCTGTGAAATCCGAAAGGTGCTCTTTTGAATATGGGCCCCTTTGCCCACCTAGGCTGCAAAAAAGTGTCACACATCTGGTATCTCCGTAATCGGGAGAAGTTGGGGAATGTGTTTTGGGGTGTCATTTTACATATACCCATGCTGGGTGAGAGAAATATCTTGGCAAAAGACAACTTTTCCCATTTTTTTATACAAAGTTGGCATTTGACCAAGATATTTATCTCACCCAGCATGGGTATATGTAAAAAGACACCCCAAAACACATTCCTCAACTTCTCCTGAATACAGAGATACCAGATGTGTGACACTTTTTTGCAGCCTAGGTGGGCAAAGGGGCCCACATTCCAAAGAGCACCTTTCGGATTTCACAGGTCATTTACCTACTTACCACACATTTGGGCCCCTAGAATGCCAGGGCAGTATAACTACCCCACAAGTGACCCCATTTTGGAAAGAAGAGACCCCAAGGTATTCGCTGATGGGCATAGTGAGTTCATGGAAGTTTTTATTTTTTGTCACAAGTTTGTGGAATATGAGACTTTGTATGAAAAAAAAAAATAAAAAAAAAAATCATCATTTTCCACTAACTTGTGACAAAAAATAAAAAATTCTAGGAACTCGCCATGCCCCTCACGGAATACCTTGGGGTGTCTTCTTTCCAAAATGGGGTCACTTGTGGGGTAGTTATACTGCCCTGGTATTCTAGGGGCCCAAATGTGTGGTAAGGAGTTTGAAATCAAATTCAGGAAAAAATGAGGAGTGAAATCCGAAAGGTGCTCTTTGGAATATGGGCCCCTTTGCCCACCTAGGCTGCAAAAAAGTGTCACACATCTGGTATCCCCGTACTCAGGAGAAGTTGAGGAATGTGTTTTGGGGTGTCTTTTTACATATACCCATGCTGGGTGAGATAAATATCTTGGTCAAATGACAACTTTGTATAAAAAAATGGGAAAAGTTGTCTTTTGCCAAGATATTTCTCTCACCCAGCATGGGTATATATAAAATGACACCCCAAAACACATTCCCCACCTTCTCCTGAGTACGGAGATACCAGATGTGTGACACTTTTTTGCAGCCTAGGTGGGCAAAGGGGCCCATATTCCAAAGAGCACCTTTCGGATTTCACTGGTCATTTTTTACAGAATTTGATTTCAAACTCCTTACCACACATTTGGGCCCCTAGAATGCCAGGGCAGTATAACTTCCCCACAAGTGACCCCATTTTGGAAAGAAGAGACCCCAAGGTATTCGCTGATGGGCATAGTGAGTTCATAGAACTTTTTATTTTTTGTCACAAGTTAGTGGAATATGAGACTTTGTAAGAAAAAAAAAAAAAAAAAAAAAAATCATAATTTTCCGCTAACTTGTGACAAAAAATAAAAAGTTCTATGAACTCACTATGCCCATCAGTGAATACCTTAGTGTGTGTACTTTCAGAAATGGGGTCATTTGTGGGGTGTTTGTACTGTCTGGGCATTATAGAACCTCAGGAAACATGACAGGTGCTCAGAAAGTCAGAGCTGCTTCAAAAAGCGGAAATTCACATTTTTGTACCATAGTTTGTAAACGCTATAACTTTTACCCAAACCATTTTTTTTTTACCCAAACATTTTTTTTTTATCAAAGACATGTAGAACTATAAATTTAGAGCAAAATTTCTATATGGATGTCGTTTTTTTTTGCAAAATTTTACAACTGAAAGTGAAAAATGTCATTTTTTTGCAAAAAAATCGTTAAATTTCGATTAATAACAAAAAAAGTAAAAATGTCAGCAGCAATGAAATACCACCAAATGAAAGCTCTATTAGTGAGAAGAAAAGGAGGTAAAATTCATTTGGGTGGTAAGTTGCATGACCGAGCAATAAATGGTGAAAGTAGTGTAGGTCAGAAGTGTAAAAAGTGGCCTGGTCTTTCAGGGTGTTTAAGCACTGGGGGCTGAGGTGGTTAAATAGGTTGTCCAGTCTTTCTGCCATTTCTGTGTTGTACCTATTGAAAAAAATCATACTCACCTGTTTCCCACTGCTCTGTTCAGCGGTCTTCCTGCCGCGGCATGGGGGTCACATGCGCTACTGTGGCCAATCACTTGCCTCACTGGTGATGTGTCCTCGAGCAGCACATGACCCAGCAGTGATGAGCCGCTTGAGGACACGTCACAGCTGAGGCCAGTGAATGGCAACAGTGGCACACTTGACTCAGTTCAGAAGTTAGGAAGGTTGCTGAACGGATCCAGGGAGTTGGATAGAGCAACGGAGAGCAGGTGGGTATGATTTCTTTCAATGAGTTCAAATGGACAGCCCCTTTAAAGATACACTAAATTTACCCAACATCATGCGACATTCGATAAATTTGGCCCAGATTACGGTAATGAAGACTCCTGTGAAACTGACTTTAAAGATTCCTTTCATAATAAATCCCTTCCTTCGTTTTTCTGCTTCAGCCCCTTTTGCTCCTGAAGAACCAGAGGTTAGGAGCCAAAGGTGGATAAAGTGGTATCAATGCCACCAGAAGGAACTATCAACCTTCTGGTGATACCAGCACAATATACATTCTGTACATAACCAAACCACCAGTGCTGATCTACGACTGTGACATCAAGCAAGGATTAATATTGATCACCGGTAAGTATGTATATTGCTTATGAGGGGAAGCATAGGTCCCAGTACAGAAATAATTGCATCCGATCGCTTCCTATAATTGATGCTCATGTTCCTGTTTCAACTCATTCCTCTACAGAGCAGCTTCAGTGCAGAAGGAACACTGATTGGTGTTCATAGACAAACTGCTTGTTTCTGATCCAAAAGCGATGAAAAAATACTCTTATAAAATATCTATTAAAGGTTACTCCATCAAACCGCAGCGGGCACAATTATCTCTAAATGAGGAAGACTTTGTACTAAAACCTCTCAGGGCTGGCAGGCCTACCAAAATAACTGTAAGGGCTTAAAGGGAACCTGTCACCTGGATTTTGGGTATAGAGCTGAGGACATGGGTTGCTAGATGGCCGCTAGCACATCCGCAATACCCAGTCCCCATAGCTCTGTGTGCTTTTATTGTGTAAAAAAACCAATTTGATACATATGCAAATGAACCTGAGATGAGTCAGAGCTTGAAAATATGACTCTTCTCTGGTCACACAAGTAAGATATGACTCCTTTATGTTAATTTGCATATGTATCAAATCAATGTTTTTACACAATAAAAGCACACAGAGCTATGGGGACTGGGTATTGCGGATGTGCTAGCGGCCATCTAGCAACCCATGTCCTCAGCTCTATACACAAAATCCCGGTGACAGGTTCCCTTTAAAGGGACTCTGCCCTCAAACATTTAGCATTGTTTAATGTATTTTTTACTTATAATGGATGTTTTTCTGCATATTATTTTTCGAAGTCACTCCATGTATACTACTTGCTGTCCAGAGTCTTTAACTTCCTCTGTGTCTGGAATTTTACATTTTTGGGGTTGTCCCACAAAAAAATATTCTACAGTTCTGAAACCAGCACCTCGGTCTGAATACTTTTGTAACTGCATGTAATAAAAAAATTTGCATAGCCACTGAGTTATTCAGTGAAATCTGTATAGTACCACCTGCTCTTTGTTCTTTTTATTATTTCTTTGTCCTGCTTACTGAGATGGCCGCACATGCTCAGTTTCATCCTTCAACTGCCTCCTCAGGGATCTGTTCTGGGACCCATATTGTTTAATATCTTTATCAGCGAAATTGCAGAAGGCCTTGATGGTAAGGTGTGTCTTTTTGCTGATGACACAAAGATTTGTAACAGGGTTGATGTTCCTGGAGGAATACACCGAATGGAAAAGGATTTAGGAAAACTATAGGAATGGTCAAAAATCTGGCAACTAAAATGTAATGTTGATAAGTGCAAGATAATGCACCTGGGGCGTAAAAACCCAAGAGCAGAATATAAAATCAGTGATACAGTCCTAACCTCAGTATCTGAGGAAAGGGATTTAGGGATCATTATTTCAGAAGACTTAAAGGTAGGCAGACAATGTCATAGAGCAGCAGGAAATGCTAGCAGAATGCTTGGGTGTATAGCAAGAGGAATTACCAGTAGACAGAGGGGGGCGCTCATGCCGCTCTACAGAGCACTAGTGAGACCTCATTTGGAGTATTGTGCTCAGTACTGGAGACCATATCTCCAGAAGGATATTGATACTTTGGAGAGAGTTCAGAGAAGAGCTACTAAACTAGTACATGGATTGCAGGATAAAACTTACCAGGAAAGATTAAAGGACCTTAACATGTATAGCTTGGAAGAAAGACGAGACAGAGGGGATATGATAGAAACTTTTAAATACATAAAGGGAATCAACAAGGTAAAAGAGGAGAGAATATTTAAAAGAAGAAAAACTGCTACAAGAGGACATCGTTTTAAATTAGAGGGGCAAAGGTTTAAAAGTAATATCAGGAAGTATTACTTTACTGAGAGAGTAGTGGATGCATGGAATAGCCTTCCTGCAGAAGTGGCAGCTGCAAATACAGTGAAGGAGTTTAAGCATGGGATAGGCATAAGGCCATCCTTCATATAAGATAGGGCCAAGGGCTATTCATAGTATTCAGTATATTGGGCAGACTAGATGGGCCGAATGGTTCTTATCTGCCGACACATTCTAGGTTTCTATGATAGGGAAAACATGAACATACCCCATGAGCTGCAGCAGAATAGACACTCTGATTGAGCTGCCAGCTGGATATAAATCAAGCAGAGCAATAAATGGGGAGATCTCTGGATCCATGTGAGGTACAGGGCTGGTTCTAGCTTTGTTAATAAGAGATTGTCATATACTGTATGCTGTCTGATTTTCATTTTTTTACGTTATTCATGGGATAATCCCTTAAACTCTCTCAGTCAGACCAGCACTCAAGCCAAGACTACAACTACCCTATGCTATCCCAGCAGTATGGCTAGTCTGGAGGACTTTTCACATTACTCTCACTGCTACTCTGTGGACTTTGCTCTCTCACACTCTGCCCCTCTCCTTTTAAATATACAAAGGACAGTACAGAGTAAGGGCTCATGCACACGACCATGGTTTTGCGATCTGCAAATTTTGGATCCACAGAACACAGATACCAGCCGTGTGATTTCCGTATTTTACGGGAACGCAACAGCAGGCCCCTAATAGAACAGTCCTATTCTTGTCCATAATGCGGACAATAATAGGACATGATCTCTTTTTTTTGCGGAACCGCCATGCGGACATACAGAAACGGAATGCACAGTTCCATTTTTTCCCCACGCCTCCACAACAGCACTTCCTGGAGGGTACCCGCCTCTTCAGGGACAGGAAAACAATGGAGACCAACGTATAAAAGCCCCCTCCCCTTTACCTTCGCCAGTTGTTTTCCTGTCCCTCTAAAAGCAGGTGGAGATTGACTGTGCGCAGAGCCTTTGGTAAGTTATCCCGGGTTTTTCCGGAGGGCTACTGCAGGGGGAAGGATCCTGGAGCTTTGTTATGCTGCTCCTCCTTCCCCTATGGCGTTAGTCTGCCATGTGCTGGCAGCCCTGGGCTCCCTGCTATAGAAGAGGGCCATGTGTTGGATATTCGGTGGCTGGGGGCGTTCCTGGGCTGGGAGCGCTCCGACCCTACTTCCGGCTGCGGCGCGCTGCGTTCCACTGTTGAACGCAGTGCTAGAGTAGGATACAGTGGCTTTCTCATCCGCACCACAATGTCTACCCCTGGAGAAATTGAGTCGACAAAAAAGACCACTGATGCCCCCAGGCCCTCCAGCCCGGTAAGTGTCCTCCCTGAGGACATTTAGATTGTCAAATTCACCCTATATGTGCACAGGGTGTTATGTCTTATCTTCTGGGTGATGGCTCTTCTATAAAAAGTTTTCCTTGGATATCCAAAATTCTGACTCTCCACCCTCATGGTTTTTTTTTTTAGGGGAGGGAGAGTCTAAGATCATCTGGATATCCGTCACAGAATAAAAAATGTCAAATGTGCAAATAACTTTATCCGCTGCCACTAAAAAATCTCTTTGCTTAAAGTGTATAAATAGAGTAGTTTCCGAGGAATCTCCATCTATTGTGGATAGTCTGAGATCCTTAATTAAGGAAAAGATTGGGACAGCTATCGATGCGAGACTAGCAGTAGTCTCTCCTAAGCCATCCACATCCAGAATGGTTCCTTCTGTGACTGAAGAACAGGGATCTGATCTGGATGAACAAGAGGCTTCCTCAGATACAGATTCTAGTGTATATGAGGGCTCCTCAGGTCGCCCTTTGTGTTCCATTGAAGAGACTGAGAGCTTACTTAAGAACATCAGGGCGACAATAAATATGGAAGAATCAAAAGAACCTTTGACCATCCAGGATCAGATGTTCCTAGGACTAGGGGAGAAAAAGAAACTGGTCTTCACTCCAACATTAAAAATGTAATCTTGAACGAATGGAAGGATCCAGAAAAGAGACAGGCAGCATCTAAAATGTTCAAAAGGAAGTATCCCTTTGCTGAGGAGGATTCCAGCTCTTGGGATACAATCCCAAGAGTAGATGCCCCAGTTGCTAAAATTTCTAAAAAGTCTGCATTTCCCTTTGAAGACTTGGGAATCCTTAAGGATCCGATGGTTAAAAAGTGTGAATCCCTGCTTAAGAAGTCTTGGGAATCTTCTATGGCTACATTACGTCCAGGAATCTCAGCTACTTATACTGCAAGAACTCTATCGTTATGGCTGACTCTATTAGAAGAGCACATTCAGTCGGACACTCCAAGAGAGGAAATTCTAGCTTTCATCCTGATCCTGAAACAAGCTTCCAACTTTCATGTCGTGAAATTATCTGCAAAGACCACAGCTTTATCAAACGCCTCCTGTAGGGGAATTTGGTTAAGATCATGGAATGGAGATGCGGCCAGGGGTGTATCTATCACAAGGCAAATAAGGCATTTGCCTAGGGCGGCACTTGCTAATGGGGCGGCAAAATGCCTTGTTTGCTTAGTGATAGTTACACAATATGCTAAAAAACTTTTTTGCCCCTTGTCCGATCCTTCACTATGCAAGCGGCATTGCCGACGCCGCATAGTGAAGAAGTTGAAAGACTTACTTCCTCCTCCTCCTGACTTCCTCCCGACCTACCCTGCCTTTTGCGTCCGCGCTTTGCCGTCGTGACGTCACACGGAGGTGGAGTCACGGGCCGGCAACGCTAGGGTGAGCCTTATCTCCTCCAATTGCAGAATGGATCCTGCACACGGTCACCGTGAACACTGAGGCCAGGCCCCGGCCACCAATGGCTAAAGTAATGTAATGGACTGGATGTGTTGATATGTACAGTGGCATTGTCTTGTATGAATGACACAAATTGTGTATGTATGTCCAGTAACAGCTGTTGAAGCCTTGGTGCTGTTACTGCTCATGTGGACTGACCACGTGCTAATTCAAACAATTTGAGTGTCTGTGATCAATATAGTATAGTTGACCTGGATTACTGATCTTTGTAAAGTGGTTGAATTTACACTTTATATTATTATATGTAAAGATTCTCTTAAAATAATAGATGCAACATTTGGTACAGAAAACACAAAAAATTGGCCTTCGTTATTCACTTTTAAATACAGAAAGGAAGATGTGAAGCTCTAACAGGAAAGGGTGGGGCCTAAAAAGGAAGGGGTGGGGTTTGCAGAGGAAGGGGTTTGGCCTTGACAGGAAGGGGTGGATAAAATTTATATTAGGGGGGTGCCCGAGTTTAGTTTCGCCTAGGGCAGCACAAAACCAAGATACACCCCTGGATGCGGCATCAAAAAATAGACTTTGTTCCATCCCTTGTGAAGGGGATTGTTTATTTGGGAAGACCCTGGACGATATCCTAGAAAAGGCCTCCGATAGGAAAAAGGGCTTCCCTACTGAATCAAGATTCTTCCATCAGAGACGTAATTTTCGCCCCCAAAGACATCCTGCATTTGATCAGAAAAAGAAGAATCAGGGATCCTCATGGCAATCATCAAGAAACAAGAATAGGGGATTCCTCTTTTCAGATAAGTCCTCCCGTCCAAATACCACACAATGACGCCAGAAAGATAAAAAAAATTCAACCAGGCCTAGGTACAAATTCAAGCATCACATTTGGTGCTGTCTGTAATAACATCAGGATACAGGCTGGAGCTATCAAATGTTCCGCCAGACAGGTACAGTACCTGGAAAATTCAAGATTAAGAAAGGAGAAACAAGAAGCTCTAGACTAGTCACAGATTGCACTTCTACTTTAGAAAAAGGCAATAGTCCAAGTTTCTCCATAGGAAGAGAAAAGGGGCTTCTATTCTCCAATCTAGTGATGAGCGGCAGGGGTCATATTCGAATTCACAATATTTTGCGAATATTTTGTAGAATATTCGGCGAATATTTGCAAATTCCAATATTCGTTATATTCTAGGATTTTTTTACTCAAAAAATCGACAAGGTAATGATCGCGTAATATGCGAATTTTCGTAATGCTAATTTTTATTGTGTATTTTTCAATTGCCTAGCAAAAACATGATTCCTCCCTGCTTCTTGCTTGTGGGCCAATGAGTCATAGCACTATATCGAATATATTCAAATATTCGTAATATTCTAAAACAAGAATATATAGCAATACAGCGAATATTTGAAAAAAAAAATGTAGAGCAATTTAGCTGATAGTGCTATAATCTTTTTTTTTAATAGTTGAGCTTCAGATGAGAAAAAAATTACAACTATTAGACAAAGAAGATTATAGCACTAAATTAGCTAAATTGCTCTATATTCGCTTTTTTCTCGAATATTCGCTATATTGCTATATATTCTTGTTTTAGTATATTACGAATATTCGAAAAAACAAATATATTCGATATAGTGCTATATATTCGTTTTTAGAATATTCATCATTTTTCCCATTTAAAGTCATGATTCCTCCCTGCTTCTTGCTTGTGGGCTAATGAGTCATTGGCCCACAAGCAAGAAGCAGGGAGGAATCATGTTTTTTCTCAGCAATTGAAAAATTTGCGATGAAAATTCGCATTACGAAAACTTGCAATAAAAAAAATCACTATATTCTAAATATTCTCAAATTTTCGAAGTACCTATATTCGCGATAAAAATTCGCAATTAGAATATTCGGGATCAACAATACTCCAATCTTTTTGGTAAAGAAACCAGAGTCATTCCGACTGATAATAAATCTGAAAAATTTAAACAAATTCATAAGATACAAAAAGTTCAAGATGGAAACAGTCAGGTCCACAATCAACCTAATATCCAAAGACTGGGTAATGACAACAATAGATCTCTCCGATGCTTATTACCATGTTCCAATCCATCGACATTACCAGAAATATTTAAGAATGGCAGTCTGGATTCGGGGGAGGATCAGTCATTTCCAATTCCAGGTACTTCCCTTCTGCCTATCCTCTGCCCCAAGGGTATTTACAAAGGTTATGGCAGAAATTTCAAGCTTCTTCCATCTGTCGGAGATGGTCCTGATTCCATACCTGGACGACTTGTTGGTCGCAGCCTCGACGACAGAATCCCTTCTCTTGCAGATACAGACTGTAGTCCAGACATTGTCAAATTTAGGATGGATCATCAATATAAAAAAGTCAGACCTGATTCCAGATTACCGGAAGATATTCCTAGGTGTACTTGTGGATTCTCATCTAATGTCCTCCTTTCTTCCTGAAAGAAAACAGGAAAACCTGATCCAAAGAGTAGCAAGGTTTCAAAGTTTACGCAAGACCTCTATAAGAGAGATCATGATGATTCTGGGTGTCATGACTTCCACAATATCATCAGTGAAATGGGCCCAGGCTCACACAAGAACGCTACAGTCCTTCCTGTTACGGTCCTGGGACCGAAAACAAATATCTTTAACCCCTTAAGGACCTAGGACGTACCGGTACGCCCTATTTCCCGAGTCCTTAAGGACCCAGGACGTACCGGTACGTCCTGACTTAAAATCTGTATTCCGGCGCCCCAGGGGTTAATTGGAACAGGATTTCGGCTGAAATCATTCAGCCGGCATCCCGTAACAATGCAGGGGGGGGTCATTTGACCCCCCCGTATCGGCGATCGCAGCAAACCGCAGGTCAATTCAGACCTGCGGTTTGCTGCGCTTTTTGCAGTTTCTGATCGCCGCGGTCCCTGACCGCGGGGATCAGAAACTTTAGAGTGGCTAAAATAAATATTTTTCACCCCCCCCTGCACGATTTTATGCCGGAGGGTGGTGCGGGGGGGGTGTCGCAGGCGGTGGGGGCGTTGCGGGAGGCGGGCGGTGCGGCAGGCGGGATCGCGATCCCCCGCCCGCCTCCCCATGAACGATCGTTGGCTTCTAGTGGTTGTACCAGGGTGCCAGCACATTGCTGGCACCCTGGTATAAACGGCTGACATCTGTGAAGATGTCAGCCGTTTAACCCTTTCCATACCGCGGTCCGTACGGACCGCTGTATGGAAAAAGTTAACTGTCATCGGTCAGGGAGCTCCCTCCCTCTCCATCGGGGGGCTGCTGTGCCTTTGCAGCCCCCCGATGGAGAGGGAGAGAGCCCCCAGAGAGCCCCCCTCAGCCCCGTGCTTACCCTTCCCCGTCTGCGAAGTTCTGAGCAGACGGGGAGGGTTCCCATGGCAACAGGACGCCTGCTCAGGCGTCCTGCTGTCCATGGTGCTGAACAGATCTATGCTGAAAGCATAGATCTGTTCAGTGTAAGTAAAATACAGTACAGTACAATATATATTGTTCTGTACTGTATTATACAGACATCAGACCCACTGGATCTTCAAGAACCAAGTGGGTCTGGGTCACAAAAATGTAAAAAAAAGTGAAAAAAGTTAAGATAAAAAAAAAAACATTTATCACTGAATAAAAATTAAAAAAATAAAATAAACTACACATATTAGGTATCGCCGCGTCCGTAACGACCTGATCTATAAAATGGTCATGTTACTTTCCCCGCACGGTGAACGCCATAAAAATAAAAAAATAAAAACTATGAGAAAATTGAAATTTTGCCCACCTTACTTCCCAAAAAAGGTAATAAAAGTGATCAAAAAAGTCGCATGTACGCCAAAATAGTACCAATCAAACCGTCATCTCATCCCGCAAAAAATGAGACCCTACTCAAGATAATCGCCCAAAAGCTGAAAAAACTATGGCTCTTAGACTATGGAGACACTAAAACATGATTTTTTTTTTTTCAAAAATGAACTCATTCTGTAAAACTTACATAAATAAAAAAAAAGTATACATATTAGGTATCGCCGCGTCCGTATCGACCGGCTCTATAAAAATATCACATGACCTAACCCCTCAGATGACCACCGTAAAAAAATAAAAATAAAAACAGTGTAAAAAAAGCCATTTTTTGCCATCTTACGTCACAAAAAGTGTAATAGCAAGCGATCAAAAAGTCATATGCACCCCAAAATAGTGCCAATCAAACCGTCATCTCATCCCGCAAAAAATGAGACCCTACTCAAGATAATCGCCCAAAAACTGAAAAAACTATGGCTCTTAGAATATGGAGACACTAAAACATTTTTTTGGTTTTAAAAATGAAGTTATTGTATAAAACTTACATAAATAAAAAAAAATGTATACATATTAGGTATCGCCGCGTCCGCGACAACCTGCACTATAAAAATACCACATGATCTAACCTGTCAGATGAATGTTGTAAATAACAAAAAAAAAAAACGTGCCAAAAAAGCTATTTCTTGTTACCTTGCTGCACAAAAAGTGTAATATAGAGCAACCAAAAATCATATGTACCCTAAACTAGTACCAACAAAACTGCCACCCTATCCCGTAGTTTCTAAAATGGAGTCACTTTTTTGGAGTTTTTACTCTAGGGGTGCATCAGGGGGGCTTCAAATGGGACATGGTGTAAAAAAAAACAGTCCAGCAAAACCTGCCTTCCAAAAACCGTATGGAATTCCTTTCCTTCTGCGCCCTGCCGTGTGCCCGTACAGCGGTTTACGACCACATATGGGGTGTTTCTGTAAACTACAGAATAGGGGCCATAAATATTGAGTTTTGTTTGGCTGTTAACCCTTGCTTTGTAACTGGAAAAAAAGTATTAAAATGGAAAATCTGCCAAAAATGTGAAATTTTGAAATTGTGTCTCTATTTTCCATTAAATCTTGTGCAATACCTAAAGGGTTAACAAAGTTTGTAAAATCAGTTTTGAATAGCTTGAGGGGTGTAGTTTCTTAGATGGGGTCACTTTTATGGAATTTCTAATCTAGGGGTGCATCAGGGGGCTTCAAATGGGACATGGTGTCAAAAAACCAGTCCAGCAAAATCTGGCTTCCAAAAACCAAACCGCGCACCTTTCACTCTACGCCCCGCTGTGTGGCTGTACAGCAGTTTACGGCCACATATGGGGTGTTTCTGTAAAAGGCAGAGTCAGGGCAATAAAGATACATTCTTGTTTGGCTGTTAACCCTTGCTTTGTTAGTGGAAAAAATGGGTTAAAATTGAAAATTAGGCAAAAAAATGAAATTCTCAAATTTCATCCCCATTTGCCAATAACTCTTGTGCAACACCTAAAGGGTTAACGACGTATGTAAAATCAGTTTTGAATACCTTGAGGGGTGTAGTTTCTTAGATGGGGTCACTTTTAGGGAGTTTCTCCTCTAGGGGTGCATCAGGGGGACTTCAAATGGGACATGGTGTCAAAAAACCAGTCCATAAAAATCAGCCTTCCAAAAACCAAACGGCGCACCTTTCCCTCTACGCCCCGCTGTGTGGCTGTACAGCAGTTTACGGCCACATATGGGGTGTTTCTGTAAACGGCAGAGTCAGGGCAATAAAGATACAATCTTGTTTGGCTGTTAACCCTTGCTTTGTTAGTGGAAAAAATGGGTTAAAATGAAAAATTTGACAAAAATATGAAATTCTCAAATTTCCTCCCCATTTGCCAATAACTCTTGTGCAACACCTAAAGGGTTAACAATGTATGCAAAATCAGTTTTGAATACCTTGAGGGGTGTAGTTTCTTAGATGGGGTCATTTTTGGGTGGTTTCTATTATGTAAGCCTCGCAAAGTGACTTCAGACCTGAACTGGTCGCTAAAAATTGAGTTTTTGTAAATTTCTGAAAAATTTCAAGATTTGCTTCTAAACTTCTAAGCCTTATAACATCCCCAAAAAATAAAATATCATTCCCAAAACAATTCAAACATGAAGTAGACATATGGGGAATGTAAAGTCATCACAATTTTTTGGGGTATTACTATGTATTACAGAAGTAGAGAAACTGAAACTTTGAAATTTGCTAATTTTTTTCAAATTTTTGGTAAATTAGGTATTTTTTTGTGCAAAAAAATAAATTTTTTTGACTTCATTTTACCAGTGTCATGAAGTACAATATGTGACGAAAAAACAATCTCAGAATGGCCTGGATAAGTCAAAGCGTTTTAAAGTTATGAGCACTTAAAGTGACACTGGTCAGATTTGCAAAAAATGGCCTGGTCCTTAAGGTGAAAATGAGCCCGGTCCTTAAGGGGTTAAACAAGAAATTGGAGATTCCTTTCCATGTAAGGCACTCTCTCTCCTGGAGGCTCAAAAAAGAGAACCATTCTAGAGGCGTGGAATGGCGGCAGTCGGAACAACTAGTGGTCACTACAGATGCAAGTGGCCAGGGCTGGGGAGCTCACCTGAATGGCAAGACAGGTTGAGTTCTATGGCAGAAAAGCCCTATCCGGCCATCTTCCAACATGCGAGAGCTTCAGGCAGTCTGGCAATAGAGATGTCCCTAACTATTCGCCGGCGAACAGTTTCCGGCGAGCCGCGGCGGGCGAACATATGCGATGTTCGGTCCGCCCCCTATACATCATCATTGAGCAAACTTTGACCCTGTACCTCACAGTCAGCAGACACATTCCAGCCAATCAGCATACCCTCCCTCCCAGACCCTCCCACCTCCTATCAAAAAGCAAGGACAGCATCCATCTTAGATTCATTCTGAAGCTGCAGTGTTAGTTAGAGCAGGGAGAGTGCTGCTGCTGCTGAATTAATAGGGAAATCGTTAGCTAGGCCAGTGTTCTGTGTCCACTCCAGTCCTCAGACTCATCTGCTGTAAGGACAGCGTCCTGACGGCACCCCAAAAAGCCCTTTTTAGGGCTGGTACATCAGTCTGCTTTTTAATTTTTATATATACAGTATATATTGCAGTTGCCTGCCCGTGTGTGAGAGGCCACAGGCCCACAGACTGTACTGTGTGCACACCACTCATATCGGGTGGCACAGTACCTTGCAGATAAAAAAGTCATTTAATTTTTTCTCTGTAATATAATTGCAGTTGCCTGCCAGTGTGTGTCAGGCCCACTGACTGTACTGTCCCCACTGCCAGTGCCCACCACTCATATCGGGTGGCACAGTACCTTGCAGATAAAAAAGTCATTTAATTTTATCACTGTAATATAATTGCAGTTGCCTGCCAGTGAGTGTCAGGCCCACAGACTGTACTGTGCCCACTGCCCACCACTCATATCGGGTGGAACAGTACCTTGCAAATAAAAAAGTCATTAAATTTTTTCTCTGTAATATAATTGCAGTTGCCTGCCAGTGAGTGTCAGGCCCACAGACTGTACTGTGCCCACTGCCCACCACTCATATCGGGTGGCACAGTACCTTGCAGATAAAAAAGTTATTTAATTTTTTCTCTGTAATATAATTGCAGTTGCCTGCCAGGGTGTGCCAGGCCCACTGACTGTTATGTGCCCAACTGCCAGTGCCCACCACTCATATCGGGTGGCACAGTACCTTGCAGATAAAAAAGTCATTTCATTTTTTCTCTATAATATAATTGCAGTTGCCTGCCAGTGAGTGTCAGGCCCACAGACTGTACTGTGCCCACTGCCCACCACTCATATCGGGTGGCACAGTACCTTGCAGATAAAAAAGTAATTTCATTTTTTCTCTGTAATATAATTGCAGTTGCCTGCCAGGGTGTGTCAGGCCCACTGACTGTTATGACCCCAACTGCCAGTGCCCACCACTCATATCGGGTGGCACAGTACCTTGCAGATAAAAAAGTCATTTCATTTTTTCTCTCTAATATAATTGCAGTTGCCTGCCAGTGAGTGTCAGGCCCACAGACTATACTGTGCCCACTGCCCACCACTCATATCGGGTGGCACAGTACCTTGCAGATAAAAAAATCATTTCATTTTTTCTCTGTAATATAATTGCAGTTGCCTGCCAGTGTGTGTCAGGCCCACTGACTGTACTGTGCCCACTGCCAGTGCCCACCACTCATAAAGGGTGGTACAGCACATTGCACGGCGCACACGCAGTGCCCCAAATTGGAAGTAAGAGGACTGACCAACCATCTTTTTCCATCTCCCGGTTCCTAAAATCTATTCCATACACCGGCCCCTGATAGGGGATGTAACAGGGATTAAACTGATAGGAATAGTGCTACTTAACACACCACTCATATAGGGTGGCACAGTACATTGCACGGCGCACGCGCAGTGCCCCAAATTGGAAGTAAGAGGACCGACCAGCCATCATTTTCCATCTCCCGGTTCCTAAAATCTATTCCATACACCGGCCCCTGATAGGGGACAAAACAGAGATTAAACTGGTAAGAACTGATTATTTTAATTTAAAAAAAAGAGGACAGCCTCTGCGGAGCTGGGTATTTTTTGGCCGCGTTACTGAACGCTCATGCACAATGGCTGTAGGCTCATGCGTCCTTTTGCGGAGGTGACAAACCTGGTCAGTCAAACCCAAGGCAACATCATCGACCTCATCCCATATGCGTTTTTTCTGGAGCGTGCCCTGCGAAGAGTGCTGGATCAGGCCGTAGATGAGCATGAAGAGGAAGAGTTATGGTCACCATCACCACCAGAAGCAGCCTTGTCGTCGTCGATTGCTGGACCTGCGGCAACGCAGAGAGAGGAGTCTGAAGAAGAGGAGTCAGAGGAGGAAGGTGGCTTTGAGGAGGTGGAAGACCAACCACAGCAGGCGTCCCAGGGGGCTTGTTGTCACCTTTCGGGGACCCTTGGTGTTGTACGTGGCTGGGTGGAGGAAGAGACCTTCAATGACGTCAGTCAGGACAAGGAACGGGACATGGCTAGCTTGGTATCCAACTTTGTGCAAATGGGGAGTTTGCGGTTGTGCAAATGGACTGTTTGCGGTGCGTTAAACGGGGAGTTTGGTCTGTCAGAGTTTGGTCTGTCACTGTGAAGCGGGCATAACCCTTACACTACCTGATCGATACAACATCATACCTGATCGTATACACACACTGGATGTTTTAAAGCACGTTATTCCAAACAATTTAGGAATGTTAGGTGATTTATGCCCTTTATGGATTAATACCCGACTCTGCGTCAACTACGTAATTTTCTATGGGAGTTTTGCCATGGATCCCCCTCCGGCATGCCACAGTCCAGGTGTTAGTCCCCTTGAAACAACTTTTCCATCACTATTGAGGCCAGAAAGAGTCCCTGTGGGTTTTAAAATTCGCCTGCCTATTGAAGTCTATGGCGGTTCGCCCGGTTCACGAACATTTGCGGAAACTCGAGTTCGCCGTTCACGAACGGAAAATTTTATGTTCGCGACATCTCTATCTGGCAAGCGCTAACATTTTTCACTCCATCCCTGGTCCAGAGTCATGTGAAGATACTCTCCGACAACTCGACCACGGTTGCTTATGTGAACAAATGGGGGAACATGAAGTCCTCTCCTCTTGGCATTGGCAGAAAAGATATTTGGGCCGAAGCAAACCTAAGATCTCTGACGGCGGTCCATATAAAGGGAAAAGAAAATCATCTAGCGGTCGTCCTGAGCAGAGAAAAACTGAGACAAGGGGAATGGAGCTTGAACGAGACAATATTCAACCAAATTTCGGCAAGATGGGGGATGCCGGAAATCGACTTGTTTGCTTCACGAAAAAACAAGAAAGTCAGCAGGTTTTATTCCCTCTCTTACAAAGACAGACCTCTGCACGTGGATGCTTTAGCGCACAGTTGGCCGAACGGTCTCCTGTACGCCTTCCCACCCTTCTCTCTAATTCCAAAAGTCCTGACAAAAACGATAGAAGAGAAGTCCCAGATAATACTAATAGCTCTGAATTGGCCCAGAAGGGCTTGGTTTCCGGTTCTCAAGTCCCTGGCAGGGGAGAATTATTGGATCCTTCGCCTTCTTCCGAATTTTCTACTCCAGGGTCAGGTCACCCATCCCAGCATCCATCAACTCCATCTGACAGCCTGGAAACTGAGCGAAGAATCTTTACAAAGGAAAAAACTGCAGCGCTCACCTATGTTGTTCTTGGGGAAGCACGGAAAAGGCCTGAACACAGCCATACACCAATTTGAGAAAAATTGCTGAGAAATCCAGCTTCCCATAAAAAGATAAACTTTATACGTACAGTCCATTCTCATGTACAGTCATAGTCACAGTCATGACTGTACATGAGAATGGACTGAACGTGCAAGTGATGTCTGGATTTTACCACAAGTAAATAAAGTTTATCTTTTTATGGGAAGCTGGATTTCACTGCTATTTTTCTCATCTTGAGAAAGAAGAGACTCTCCGAAAAGGTAATAAATACTTTAATGCACAGCAGGAAACCAGTTACTTCAAAAATATATCTAAGATCCTGGAAAGCCTTCCTGGCCTTTTCTAAGACTTCCTGGGACCTGTTTAGGCCCCCAGACTTGGGACTAATTCTAGATTCTCTCCAATCAGGACTTGACCAAGTCTTAAAATAAACACCTTAAAGGTACAAGTGACAGCATTAAGTGCTTTTATGGGTGAGAAACTGGCTGAAACGGATCTGATTAAAAGGTTTCTCAAGGGCGCTAGTAGATTACACCCAAATTTCAGATCCTACATCCCACCATGGGATTTAAATCTAGTCCTTTCTGTCCTCTCGGATTCCCTCTTTGAACCCATTCGAGATTTATCTATGAGGCTTTTGACCTTTAAAACAGTTTTTTTTACTAGCTATTACAACAACTAGAAGGGTCGGGGAGCTTCTGGCCTTCTCTTTTCAGCCTCCCTACCTTACAATACTGGAAGATAGAATTGTTTTAAAACATTCTCCCGAATTTATTCCTAAAGTGGCATCAAAATTTCATTGCCGTCAAGAAATTTCTCTCCCTTCATTCTGTCCTCAGGCTACCTCTGAAGTGGAAAAGAAATTCAGTAACCTTGATGTAAGAAGATGTCTTCTTCTGTATCTGGAAATTACAAAGGACTTCAGAAGGACAAATCAATTATTGGTCCAGTACCTGGGCACTAACCAGGGTAGAGCAGCTAGCAAGGCTTCCATAACACATTGGGTTCTTTGTTATTCCTCCAGGAAGTGCCATTGTGGCGGCATGGGGAAAAGATGAAAATTACTCTTACCGGTAATTCGATTTTCCCTTAGCCTCCACAACGGCACAGGGGATTGGTATTTTGTGGGCTGTTGACCCTTTTTCATGTGTATTGTTATATTACTTAACCTTATTAAATGATGCATCTACCTTGGAGTTCTAGGTTATTAACTGGCGATGGTAAAGGGGAGGGGGCTTTTATACGTTGGAAGTGCCGTTGTGGAGGCTAAGGGAAAATCGAATTACCAGTAAGAGTCATTTTCATCTTTTTTTGCAGCCCCAATAAATTGAAAGGTTCTGCTTACAGGATGCAAAAAAACGGACACAGAAAAAATACGTTCGTTTGCATGAGCCCAAAGTCAAACCATGATTATAGAGTGTTCAAAACCTGAATACAATGCTGTGTATATTGACTCAATAAGAATATTAGCTAAATACCATAAATGTGGAGTAAACACTCCCAAAGGAGGCACATGTCAAACCTCACAATGGAGGCTGTGGTATAGGATGCTTGAGTCTGCCTCCAGACATGTCTCAGTTCGGTCACTCTAGGTTTTTGTGCTGACTGCTGGTGCCTTTCAAGCTGTTTGTAAGTGCATGCACAGCCCGCTTACTTAGTGTGGCTAGTGCAAACACATTTATGATACTGAATACATAGTCGGGTGTATCAGTATACACAGATTTTTGTATTTTATTCAGGTTCTCAATACTATGGTTTGACATACTGTCCTTTGTATACTTATGTATCATTTTGATTGCCTTTAATAATGCCTTTCATGTTCTCCACCTAGTAATGGATATTTTGTTGCGTATGTTTTATGGCAGCTGTGTATAGCTTGTATAATGATAGTTCTATGAATTTCTATTCATTTTGTGGTCCTTGTCTGTCTACGACATATTTATCTTGGCCCATGAAGAGAATGGTAGAGCTGTGATTCTGCCAGTCCTTCCAGTTCTCCACCTACTATTAAAATGCGACTACCTTGGAGATAAGGTACTTATATCTCTCTTTGATCACTGCTAGAGAAGGACAATATATTTAGTTTTTAATGGCATAGTACAGCTTAGATAAAAAAAAAAAACAGCCCAGAATTCATTTTATCGATGAATATTAAATGAAAAAAATACCCCTTTTTGAGAGAAGTGTCCCTTTAAAGCTTTTAAAGGACTAAGGGGGGGGATTTATCAAAGTAGAACTGGCTTAGTTGCCCATAGCAATGAATCAGATTTCACCTTTCATTTTTCATAGCTCCTTTGGAAAATGAAGGGTGAAATCTGATTGGTTGCTATCCGTGTTATAAGGCAAAAAATACAGTAATTTATGTTGACTTATTGAATTACGCTTTATATGAATCTTGTGCACCAGTAATAAGTGATGAAGTTGCGTCTATCAATAACTGGAAATACTTAAAGGAGTACCCTTATTTTCACCCAGGCAGCCCCCCTGATGTTAGCATCGGAGCATCTCATGCTCTGATGCGCTCCCTTGCCCTGCGCTAAATTGCGCAGGGCAAGGTCTCTTTTTTTTTCAATAACACACTGCCGGGCGGAAACCTGAGCATTTTTTGGAGATCCAGTGACGTACCGGGGCTCTCCATGGGGCTGCCAGGAAGCCCGGTGACGTCACCGACTCTGATGGGTGGGCTTTAGCGCTGCCCTAGCCGTTTTACTGGCTAGGGCAGTGCTAAGTCCCACCCATTAGTGCCGGTGACGTCACCGGGCTTCCTGGCAGCCCCATGGAGAGCCCCGGTACGTCACCGGATCTCCAAAAAATGCCTTTGCCCTGCGCGATTTAGCACAGGGCAAAGGAGAGCATCAGAGCATGAACTGCTCTGATGCTCAAGTCAGGGGGGCCGCCGGGGTGAAAATGGAGGTATGTCCAGGTTCAGCTCTGAACCCGGACAACCTCTTTAAGTTATTTTTTTCTGTAACATATTTCTATTAAACAGTAGTTTTACTTCTTCCACATGGTACCTTTTATTATGTTAGAAAGACATTTAATGTGTACTTTTTGCGGCATAGTATCATTTATAGTAGTAATGAATTGTTAAAGGGGTTATCCCACGAAAAGTATTGCACTCCAGTGAACAGGGCATTTCACATGAAGTATTATTGCAATATACATGATATAAAAATATTGTTAGGTTTTATATGTACATTTTCCTTTCTGGTTGTGCGCCCTGCTGTTTCTCCTGTGGCTGAAATTCTGGTCCACCTTTTGCATTCAGTGGTGGACTGACATGCTCAGTAGCTTCCCTCTTCTCCTCCTCTGAATGCTGGTGTAGTGACATCATAGTGACACAGACCAGACACCTTACAGTCATTTTTTCCTCCTTCTAAAATCACAGAAAGTGAGGAGACAAGAGCTGCAGAGGGGTGAGTACAGAAGTCAGAAAGCGTAAAAATAATTTTTTTTGCATTGATATATTTAAAATAATAAGGTGTATTTGCGGGGGGTGTTAAGTTCTCCCATATGTGCAGCATAATTACTAGATTGTGATCACGTCTGTGTTTTAGGCTTTGTTGAGACCTCCATCACAGATTGTGTCAAAAATGCGGGCAAAATAGCACAGCATGTGGCATTATTGTGTCCAGAATAAAATATGTGTTCAGATTAGCCTTAGGCAAATTATTCTTGGCCAATTCGCTTAATAA
The DNA here is from genome assembly GCF_905171765.1 of Bufo bufo. Classification (NCBI taxonomy): domain Eukaryota; kingdom Metazoa; phylum Chordata; class Amphibia; order Anura; family Bufonidae; genus Bufo; species Bufo bufo. The sequence continues at coordinate 149,643,227 of NC_053390.1, read as the reverse complement.
ATAGCATCCTTACGATCATTTAAATTGGTAAATTCATGGCATCTAAAACCTGCCCCTGGGAGCACACCGACTCTACCTGGGAACACCCACATGAGACAGCAGAAATTTTCTGAGACTGTCTCTGAAAACCAGTGACAGTCCTGTCAAATTTCGGACAGTTGGAAAATACTGAATGTAAATAGTTCTCAAACCTGATACGACGTGTGCTAGAAATGCACAAAATTGTACATCTTTTTACAACAAGGTCTAGCTTCAATGACATTATTAAATTTGCCCCAATGTATCAATAACATGAAGATACTGAGAAATAGCACATATGTGTCCTTCTTCTCCTATTGGGCTGAATCATGCAGGTGGATGCTAAGGCTACTTTCACATTAGCGTTTTTTGCAGATCCATCATGGATCTGCAAAAACGCTTCCGTTGCAATAATACAACCGCATGCACCCGTCATGGACGTATCCAGTTGCAGCGTTTTTCTGTCCACGATGGGGACGCAACCAAACGGAACGGAATGCATTTTGGTGCATTCCGTTTCGGGTAGTTCAGTTTTGTCCCCATTGACAATGAATGGGGACAAAACTGAAGAGTTTTCTTGCGCTATTGAGATCCTATGACGGATCTCAAAAGCGGAATTGAAAACTCAGATGGGAAAGTAGCCTTCTATGTACACTGCAAACTTCAAATGTATCAAGAGTAGTCCAGGATAAGGAACACAGGTTGGTTTTTTCCAGAATCACACTTGCTGATTCTGATATTGCAGCCCAGCCCTTTTTGCTGGGACCATCTTTGACCAGGAGTGGTGCTGTTTTTGAAAAAAGGCAAACATTTTATTCTTATCCTAGTCAACCACACAGGTGTACCAGATATTATCCTAAACTCATGGCTATTTATAGGTGTTTTGTCCATGTTCAGTCCATCACTGAAGACTTGGGATCACACAGATACAATAACCTCTTATTTTAGTATTTGGGGGACATTTATCAAGCCCTTTCTGCAAAAAAACCAAAAACTGGCATCAACAAGTTACACTCCCCGCTTGTACAAAATTGTGTAACCTTTTGGGTTTTTCATCCTCTCTTGCCACTTTTCTAAAAAGTTGTCAGGGGGGAGGAGAAGGAGGCATAGCCAGCCCAGGCCAGCACATTTATTGTAATCTATGCTAGGATTTACACCAGCTCCCTTGCTGTCTCATGGATCTTCACAAATACACCACAATTATTGAGACCTTCACCTTTTAATAATTATGGCACATCTGACACCGACTTCTCCTGTTTACTTAGGACAATGTATGACAACAATTTCCAAAATAGCTTATGTAACTAAAGGCTTGATGAAGGGTAGCTATGCTTATCATTATTTATGAACCACTTTAAGCACAATACCTCCATGAGCCTCGTCTTTCATGTATTGATGATAGATAAACTTCCTTTGTTTCAGCGTCTCATGCATAAACAATATTTATTGACTATGAAGCTAATTAGCTCTTGTGTCTTTCTTACTTTTCAGTGACGGTGAGCTCACGTTGAGTAGACTGATGGTGAATAGCTCAGATAAGATTTTGAGAAAAGAAGGGTCAGCAGTCTTTAGCCATGCCGGAGCAGGCTGGAAGATCAATTCTTCATTGGCTTTGGAAATAAGGTGAGTGACCCAAAGTGTAACTTACCGTGATTAAAGTTTATATAACATTGTCAACCTTATTGTAACTGATGATGCGTAGAAACCTTGAGATCGAAATTAAACCTGTTGATTTACTGTTGGGGCGTTGAAGGGGTTGTCTGGTTTAGAAAACTCATTTTCAATGGTATTCTGAGTTACTATAGAGCCCCCTTCAACAGTCTATTAGTCAGAGTGACTGAAAAGAGCGTCAAGTACGTATCACATCTATTGACTATTGATTTCAGTGTTACCTGTGTAATGCCTCATTTTTCCTGTGGTGGCACTGCAGGAATTTGAACACCTGTCTCTAGGGTTATCTACAATTTAAAGTGTATTGCTTGCAGAAAATTCACTGTTTAACCAGACTCAGCTGAATGTAATGATACTTTTCACTTAGTGATACGCTGCTTCATTCTGGAGAAAAAGTCCTCCCAATCCATATACAAATGAGCATTGAAAGGGGTTGTCCAGGAATACATAATTTCTAACAGGTGCCAGTGCAACGAGCCGCCTCCCCCCAGGCCCTCTATTGCGTCCCAGGTGTAGTAGGAATTGTTGAGTGGTGTAGTGCAACCTAAATGTCTCTTCATGTGTGCCACGTTGCTCCTACCTGGACACTGCTGGACTACAGGCTTTGGCTCTGAAGCAATAATAAGGGGGAATAATTGAGGGATTTGAAAGAATAACTTGAGTCCAGACCTTGAGATGAAGTTCAATGGCAGCTTTACTTGAATAAACGTTTCTTCAAATAGTTTTCAGGCTTTGTGTTGGTTCCAGCAGGCTTTAGCATGAACTGGCAGGCAAACTCAACTTAACTGTACTGACAGGCTAGCTTAGTAACTTTGATTCCTTTGTTATGCTGCACTCCACTCTTTAGTCTGACTTAGTTTCAGCCAAGGAACTATTCTCCTGGCTCCTGAGGCCTCAAAGCTTCTGCCTCAATGGCCAGCAGAGGTTAGGGTTATCCCAAAATCATGGACAGCCAACATTTTTCACGGACAAATTGGAAAACCATGTGACCCAAAAATGTTTAGGATGTAGTATTAGTGCTCTGTATGTAGTGAACCTGCAGAATTCTTTTAGGTTTCTCATCCATATGTCCGTATACACCTTTAAGTAATGTTTTGAAATGTGTGTATTCTTTACAACACACTTTTTTATCGACTCATTGCATCTTGTGGTTGTACTTTTGAAACCACAACTAAATCTCGTCATTTCCAGCTGTTGCACATTTTGATGAAAATCATCTAATGCAATTATTATTAACTAACTGATCTCCCACAATAACATACAGCCATAATCTGGATCCACTTACCCACCTAATAACCCACCTTGCGAACGAGAAGAGAAAAATAGATGTTACGGGATGGATCTGCTTCTAAAAATGGACTTTACATAGCATGAAAAAGGATAGGCTTAGGCTGTGTTCACATTGACATTCTTTATTTCCATTGTTCTGCTCTGTTATAGGAGCAAAGCAGCCAAAACAGCGGAAGCACTTCCGTCATGAGTCCCGGCATTGTTGCTTTTTTTTTTTTGTCCTGTACTTTTTATGCATACTGTGTTTATTTTACGTTGAATCCCAATGAGTAAAGTACATTGTAAATACAAAAATACATTTTGAATAGTGAATATTGGAAAATACATAAAAAATTTAAGTTAAAAAAGTTAAGTTGTCCACCTATTGGAAGGATAGACAGCAGAAATAGATGTAGTTTGTGCATCAGTTGTCCATTTTGTCATTTGCTAACTAAAAAGCGGTTCTCGCAACAAGACAGTAGGGCATAGGGGCTTCAAAGAAGGTTGTCCCCATTTAGGACCTCCCTCTGTAATCCAGAGGTCTGGTGGACCAGGTCTGCCCTTGCATTACATAGATGACCACACACTTGAATGTCCACCATGTAATACTAAAGTGGCTATTGCAAGCAAAGCATTTAACTTTCCGCAGCTTCCCCAGTGATAACAAGTGATTGCTGGGGATCAGCTGTTATCTGGTTTCTTTCTTAAATGCACACTTACGGTAAAATTTTTTAAATCAGATAACCTTTCTGTGAATATTTGATGTATTTAAAGAAAAAAAAAGTTGATGGATGCCTTGATAGAATTTTTTTAAATCACACCATGTATTCCACTTTCCATCCTGGCTCTTTAACTTCTTCTTTTTTGGACTTTTAGCATGGCAAACTGTCTTGCTTTACTTTCTCAGGCTACTTTCAGACTAGCGGCAGCCTTCTCCGGCAGGCTGTTCCGGCGGGTGAACAGCCTGCCGGATCCGTGCTGCCGCTAGTGCACGTGTGCCGCCGGAGGTCCGCTCTGGCCCATTGACTATAATGGGGGCGGGCCGGAGTTCCGGCGGCAGCACGGCAAACATCCCAAGAGGCGGCCGGAATAAAGCTACGAAACTGCAGCCCGCCCCCATTATAGTCAATGGGGCCAGAGCGGACCTCCGGCGGTACGCATGCAATGATCCGGCAAGTGAACAGCCTGCCGGAGAAGGCTGCCGTTAGTGTGAAAGTAGCCTTAGTCAGGCTATCACTATGATCAGAGAGAGTCCCTTGTAGTGACTCAGTTAGATCAGTGTAATGCACCTCTTTGGGCATCCTTATACAAGGCTTTCAAGCGAACAATACAATGTCACACTGTTATCCCATTTCTACACCTACTATTATCATGAGGTTTAACCTTCAGTTATCATCTTCCCCTCACAGCAGCAGCAAACTGACAATGGATTACTGAGCCATATAGGAGTTTTCTTTCTCTGTGTTGGAAAATATTTTATATTTAATTGTCATTGGCATAGAACTGCTAAAAAAAAAAAAAAAAAAAAAAAAAAAGATTTTGTATTAAAGAAAAATTCCCCTTTCTGACAGAAGTGTCCCTTTAAAAAATGGCAACCTTTTAAAAGGGCTTGGCCAATTTTCAATGTAATTTCTCAAAGTGACATATGCAGTCATGTATGCGCCATACAAGCACACATGACTGTCTACTGTCCCCCAGCTGTTCAGATGGAGGCCCCTGACCGCCCCAGTGTCAGTGCAGTAAACCTATTTACCTGTCATTCTCCACATCCATGGGCTGCAAGAGGGCAGTGACCCCTTGCTCTGTTTGTTCTAAGTTACCTTCTGTGCTGCGTAAGCGCTGGATGGTAATTAGACACGTCAGGCGCATGCACCGATAAAGGGAATTCTGCTGCTTGTAACTGCGCATGTACAGGATGTGTCCTTTTTCCATTCAGCGCCTGTGCAGAATATAAATTACCCTAGAACAGGCAGAGGGAGCGGTCACCGTCTTCATGCAGCCCATGGACGTGGAGGATGACTGGTGAATATGTTTACTGAACTGGAAATGGGGCAGACGGGGGCCTCCATTAGGACAGCTGGGGGGCAGTAGACAGTCATGCATGCTTGTATGGAACATTCTTGGCGGTATATACCATTTTGACAAATTACATTGAAAATTAGAAAATCTTTTATGCACACGACCGTATGTATTTTGCGGGCAGCAAAATGCGGATCCGCAAAAAATACAGATGACGTCCGTTTGGCATCCGTGTTGCATCTGTTTTTTTGCGGATCTGTTGGACACAATGCCTATGCTTCTCCGCAGAACGGACAAGAATAGGTCATGCTCTATATTCTTTTTGCGGGGCTACGGAACGGACATACGGATGCGGACAGCACACCGTGTGCTGTCCACATTTTTTGCGGACCCATTTAAATGAATGGGTCCACATCCTATCTGCAAAAAAAAAACTGAACGGACACAAAAACAAAATACGTTCGTGTGCATGAGGCCTTAAGCTCACAAGAATGCACGGGAACGACCAAGGCGTGCACACGTTTTAGCACTTCTAAAGAGAGTCGTTGAAAAGCACACTGTACAATCTGAAGATGGGTCTGATACCAATATGAATCATGCCATGGCGCCAAGAGTAGATGAAGGAAGCCGGTGACGGCACTAAAGCTTTTAGAGAGCGGTTTCACGGGAGCTTTACATCATTAGTTTTGCAGCTCTGGATGTGTGAGACGTTTAGCAGACGGCGTCAGTTTTTAGACACAGCAAGTTTCTCAATTGACATTGTGCAATTCTATTCTACTGTCGTTGCGAAGAGCAGAGCTTTCTGTTCAGTGAATTGGGTAATATGAACTGGCTTGTTTCAGGAAAGCAGCTTCTTGAGCTCTGATCTTAATAGGGGCCGTTCATTATATTATCTACATTTTGTTTAAACCACAGAACTTGCCACCTCTGGTTATTTCAGATCAGATAGCTGCTTCCCGCTGGCGCTGTTATTAGTGAGTCCATTTAGAAATCTAGCACAGGGCATCGAGAACAATGGCAGGAGAATCTCTCTAACCAGAAGCACGCATTATTTTCTATAGGTACAGTATGCTGTGCAGTAGTTTCTATTAAATGTCAGGTCACTTAGTCCCAAGTTACTGCAAAGTTTTGGCCGACTGGAGAAAACTTTTAGTTAGGCTATATATGCACAACACGGATGGCGTCCGTGTGCGTTCCGCAATTTGCGAAACGACACGGACAGCCTTTAATATAACTGCCTCTTCTTGTTCACAAAGCGCGGACAAGAATAGGACATGGTATATTTTTTTTGCGGGCCACGGATTGGAGCCACTGATGCGGACCATTGAAGTGAATGGGTCAGCATCCAAGCCGCAAAAACTGCGGCTCGGATGCGGACCAAAACAACGGCCGTGTACATGTAGTCTTATTGTAAGATTTTCTCTTTTCTTAAAGGGCTTCTGTCAGCAGATTTGTACCTATGGAACCGGTTGACCTGTTACATGTGCGCTTGGCAGCTGAAGCTGTTGGTCCCGTGTTCATATGTGCCCATAGTGCTGAGAAAAATGATGTTTTGATATATTCAAATAAGCCTCTAAGAGCAACAGGGCCGTTACCATTACACCTAGAGGCTCTGCTCTCTCTGCACCTGCCGCGTCCTCTGCACCTTGATTGACAGGGCCAGGCATTATGATACTTTCACTGCCTGTCAATAAAACTGGAGATGGTGCGGCAGTTGCAGAGAGAGCAGAGCCTCTAGGTGGAATGGCAACGCTCCTGTTGCTCCATATATTAAAACATCATCTTTCTCAGCAATGCGGGCACCTATGAACATGGGACCAACACAGATGCCTTCAGCTGCCAAGTGCACATGTAACAGGTCAGCCAGTGTCATAGGCACAAATCTGCTGACAGAGGCAGTTTAAATATCAGTAACACAATTGAATATTGAAACTGTATCTAAGGGGCATGTTATATATTCCTGTCTCCTGTCAAAATTCAGTCCAGTACAGGGGGCAACAACCTCCGGCAAGCCAGATGTTGGCTATTCTTTAAAGAAATGAATTGGGGATGCTGGGAGTTGTATTTTTCCAACAGCTGGAGCACTACTATACTATTCCTGCGGACCAAGAGTCTGTGGAAAAGGCACACATCACTGGATACATGTGCTGCCATCAAAGAACACAGACCTCCACCCAGACATGAACCACCCACCTATAGGTACCGTGTTGCATGCAGAAAATCCGCAATGTTTACAGCAGCAGAGAAGTGGATGGGCTTTTTTTAAACGCCCTCCACGTATTGAGGAAATGTTTCTCGACAATATCCACACATAGCTTAACATGCAGTGTGGATTTTAAATCCGCAGTATATCACTATGACCCACCACGTGTGTCCATAACTTTGGGGTACAGCCATACGGTCAGGTTTCTGATGCAGTTTTGGAAGCTCTATATTACAGTGGCTCTGTCATCAGGATCAACTCTATACAACCAGGCATATAGCCTGATCAGGTTGATGAAGCTTCTATGTAAGCTTCTTGAGAAATTTGAACTTTTATTAATACGCAAATAAGCTATTGGAGCATCAGGAGGCGGGCCTATGCAGTTTGAGTACCGCTCCAGCGATGCCCCTGGTGCTCCATACTGACGCCCCTTTCCTTCAGAACCAGCCCCCTCTTTCCCAAGATTGACAGCCAAGACCAGAGGTGCATGCATGAAATCATGTTTACATAGTGTCATCTTCAGCGGAAGTAAAGCTTCCTGTTATTACTGTTAGATCACGGTTTTAGTTGGTATTTTAATATTTCAATAACACACACCCAGAGGCAACTATTTCAGATCTTATCCTACAAAGGCACATTGGTGGATTAGGTACCGTATTTTTCGCCCTATAAGACGCACTGGCCCATAAGACGCACCTAGGTTTTAGAGGAGGACTATAAGAAATATATATATTTCATTAGACCTCAGATCAGACCCCCAATGTTAATAACGACCTCATTCAGACATCAGATCAGACCCCCAATGTTAATGACACCAATAAGACCTCAGATCAGACCCACAATCAGACTTCAGCTCAAACCTCAATGTGAATGACCCCCAATCAGACCTCAGGTAAGAGCCCCAATATAAATAAGACCCCCCCCATTCAGATCTCAGATCAGACCCCCATGCCTCACATCAGCTTCCCATGCTTGCAGCCATAGATCAGCCCCCCATGCCTCCAGCCATAACTCTCCTGCTCTGGACACTGCCGATCCTCGCCTCTAGCGCTCTCTCTTGTTCTTCCTGCCATCGGATATGCTGTGACCCGACGCGCACAGCATGAGATCACAGAGGGCCCTCACGCTGTGCGCAGTCACAGCACAGCTGACAGCCGCGGACCAGGAAGCGGTGAGTACAGCGCCTTCACTGCTTCCCGGTCCTCCGGTACTAATGAGCGCTTCCATAAAGCATTTTTGTTTTTCCTGTGTGCTTAAGATGGGAATATGCCTTTTAAAGATTGCCAATTGCATGCTTAGAGAACGAAATGTTCAACGCCACTTTACAAAAGTCATAAAATACAAGTTTAAGTGCAATTTATGGAGCCTTGCAGAAATGTGTATAGGGATGAGCGAATCGACTTCGGATGATACATCCGAAGTCGATTCGCATAGTACTTAGAATACTGTACAGAGCGAGCGCTACATACAGTATTAGAATGAATTGGCTCCTATGAGCCGAAGTTATTACTTTGCGAAGTCTAGCGAGACTTCGCATAATAACTTCATAAATCAATTTCTACTGTAAAAAAACATTTCCCGAACTCAGGTTCGGTTCTAAATGGTACCTTCGTGAAGGTATTATGCGAAGTCTCGCGAGACTTTGCGAGGTAATAACTTCGGCTCATAGGAGTCAATACATTCTAATACTGTACGGAGCGCTCACTCTGTACAGTACTCAAACTAAGTATTATGCGAATCGACTTCAGATGTTTCATCCGAAGTCGATTCGCTCATCCCTAAATGTGTATTGTATAAACCTGCATAACTAAAAGAACTGAAAGGTCTTGGTGGCAGCGGGGGTGTTAAAAATAGAAACGTCTTCAGGGCCATTTTATTCTGTAATATTGCGGACGGGAGCAGCTTGCATCTATTATTTAACGCTGTATGCATTGAGTGTGGGTGCGGGAGACGCTTGATGACTTGTTTATTAACACTGCCGTCCTGGGCATATGCGAGAGCTGATGTCAGAATTTTAGTCTGAACATGTGAATTGTTTTCCAGCTAATGCACTGGAAAAAAAATGAAGCATACGGAGAAAGTTACATGTTTTTAATAAAATTATTATCCTTTTTATTACTTATACAGCTTTTTTTATATGTGTCATTTTACTAGCGCTGCAGTTAAGAGCAATTTTACTATATGATCTTGCTAAGTGCAGCTGTTCCCTTTATTAACACACAATGTTAACAATGTAAGTGGATTGTGCCTCGAGCCAAGAAATATATTTTCTTCTCAAAATTCTTTATACAGTAATATGGTTTTTATTATGTCATATCTGTTAACTTTAAAGAGGTAAATTCTTTGAAGTGTGGACGTGCCTAGAGCTCAACGAAAGAGGCGCACAATAGGGTAGTATGTTCAAAGACTTGTATATGATAAGAACAATAGACAATGGAGGCTCACCTTTTTGGGTTGTGCTAGTATAGGCACAACCCTATTGTAGGCTTATTAGGCAAGATCTGGTCTTCGGGTGTTCTGCCGCAGGTCGGGGTTCCTTTGCAGAGGGATGTCCAGTCCTTCCAGAAAGGTGTTTTTACGGAGGATTCAGAATCCTACTTTGGCGCTTCAAAACCCGGTCAAGACAGTCTTTGGTTATAAGATCTTCTTTATTTCATTTAAAATGCATGCAGTATAAAAACAATGCGTTTCGGGGAATTATGATCCCCTTCATCAGGTTAGCATTTATAAACAAGCATGTGATGCATGTGGGGATATATAAACTTCAGCATTCAGATTTCAGCGTGCTTGTGCTGCTGGGCCCCTGAAGTGAGTAAAATCGTGACGCCAGCACCTTGGTGGTGCAAAATGATGAGGGTAGTTGGTGTGGAAATGAGGAAGAAGACAGTAGTAAACTCCAACCAGGAACTATACTGTACGCAGGGTTTTTAACAGCAATTGACATTCGACAATAAACAGTCTTATATGCAGGTTGAGGGTGGTATTCTGTAAATCCAGGTAACAGGCTGTATGGGTGCCTAGAACTTCAGGCTGTGTAGAGAGATACAGTACAGACCAAAAGTTTTATTTTCATGACTATGAAGGCATTAAAACTATGAATTAACACTTGTGGAATTATATACATAACAAACAAGTGTGAAACAACTGAAAATATGTCATATTCTAGTTTCTTCAAAGTAGCCACCTTTTGCTTTGATTACTGCTTTGCACACTCTTGGCATTCTCTTGATGAGCTTCAAGAGGTAGTCCCCTGAAATGGTCTTCCAACAGTCTTGAAGGAGTTCCCAGAGATGCTTAGCACTTGTTGGCCCTTTTGCCTTCACTCTGCGGTCCAGCTCACCCCAAACCATCTCGATTGGGTTAAGGTCCGGTAACTGTGGAGGCCAGGTCATCTGGCGCAGCACCTCATCACTCTCCTTCATGGTCGAATAGCCCTTACTTTCAAAGTTTTCCCAATTTTTCGGCTGACTGACTGACCTTCATTTCTTAAAGTAATGATGGCCACTCGTTTTTCTTTACTTATCTGCTTTTTTCTTGCCATAATACAAATTCTAACAGTCTATTCAGTAGGACTTTCAGCTGTGTATCCACCTGACTTCTCCTCAACGCAACTGATGGTCCCAACCCCATTTATAAGGCAAGAAATCCCACTTATTAAACCTGACAGGGCACACCTATGAAGTGAAAACCATTTCAGGGGACTACCTCTTGAAGCTCATCAAGAGAATGCCAAGAGTGTGCAAAGCAGTAATCCAAGCAAAAGGTGGCTACTTTGAAGAACTTAGAATATGACAAATTTTTAGTTGTTTCACAATTCTTTGTTATGCATATAATTCCACATGTGTTAATTCATAGTTTTGATGCCTTCAGTGTGAATCTACAATTTTCATAGTCATGAAAATAAAGAAAACTCTTTGAATGAGAAGGTGTGTCCAAACTTTTGGTCTGTACTGTATGTGCTTTTCCGATATGCAGCTCCTTGCCTGATACCGACCTCAGTAAAACGGTGGCTTCTGACCCTACTGTTCTACTTCAGTGTAACAAACAGATGAACTCTCTGTACTTGTAGTAAATAATGGTGAGGTTGCCAGAATCTATACATCCTTCACCTGTATACAAAGGTGCCTGAAAGCCTATAACCTATAACCTAACCCTGACTTGTACTTCTCAACAACATTGTCCCTTACTTGTTTGGAGAGTTTCTTGGTCTTCATGCCAGTGTTTGGTGATGCTTCTTGCTTAGGTGTTGCAGCCTTTGGGGCCTTTCAAAAAAGGTGTGTATATGTAATGACAGATCATGTGACACTTAGATTGCACACAGGGGGACATCATTTCACTAATTATGTGACTTCTGAAGGTAATTGGTTGCACAAAGGGAGTGAATACATACGCACATGCCAATTTTCTGTTTTCTATTTCTAAACAATAGTTTTTTTATATATTTTTCTCATTTCACTTTACCAACTTAGACTATTGTGTTCTGATCCATCACATACAATTCAGATTAACAAAACATTGAACTTAAGGCTGTAATGTAAAAAAAAATACGAAAAAAGTCAAAGGGGGGTTGAATACTTTTGCAAGGCACTGTACATACAGTGGATATAAAAAGTCTACACACCCCTGTTAAAATGTCAGGTTTCTGTGATGTAAAAAAATGAGACAAAGATAAATCATTTCAGAACTTTTTCCACCTTTAATGTGACCTATAAACTGTACAACTCAATTGAAAAACAAACTGAAATCCTTTAGGGAAGAAAAAATATAAAAATAAAATAATATGGTTGCATAAGTGTGCACACCCTTAAACTAATACTTTATTGAAGCACCTTTTGATTTTATTACAGCACTCAGTCTTTTGGGGTATGAGTCTATCAGCATGGCACATTTTGACTTGGCAAGATTTGCCCACTCTTTGCAAAAACACTCCAAATCTGTCAGATTGCGAGGGCATCTCCTGTGCACAGCCCTCTTCAGATCACCCCACAGATTTTCAATCGGATTCAGGTCTGGGCTCTGGCTGGGCCATTCCAAAACTTTAATCTTGTTCTGGTAAAGCCATTCCTTTGTTGATTTGGATGTATGCTTTGGGTCGTTGTCATGCTGAAAGATGAAGTCCATCTTTATAGTCAGCTTTCTAGCAGAAGCCTGAAGGTTTTGTGCCAATATTGACTGGTATTTGGAACTGTTCATAATTCCCTCTAGCTTAACTAAGGCCCCAGTTCCAGCTGAAGAAAAACAGCCCCCAAGCAATTATGGCCAAAAAGTTCAACCTTGGTTTCATCAGACCGTAACACCTTTTCCCACATGCTTTTGGGAGACTTCAGATGTGTTTTTGCAAAATGTAGCCTGGCTTGGATGTTTTTCTTCGTAAGAAAAGGCTTTCATCTTGCCACTCTACCCCATAGCCCAGACATATAAAGAATACGGGAGATTGTTGTTACATGTACCACACAGCCAGCACTTGCCAGATATTCCTGCAGCTCCTTTAATGTTGCTGTAGGCCTCTTGGTAGCCTCCCAGACCAGTTTTCTTCTCGTCTCTTCATCAATTTTGGAGGGACGTCCAGTTCTTGGTAATGTCACTGTTGTGCCATATTTTCTCCACTTGATGATGACTGTCTTCACTGTGTTCCATGGTATATCTAATGCCTTGGAAATTCTGTTGTACCCTTCTCCTGACTGATACCTTTTAACAATGAGATCCCTCTGATGCTTTGGAAGCTCTCTCTGGACCATGGGTTTTGCTGTGGGATGCGACTAAGAAAATTTCAGGAAAGACCAACTAGAGCAGCTGAACTTTATTTGGGGTTAATCAGAGGCACTTTAAATGATGGCAGGTGTATTCTGACTCCTATTTGAAGGGAGTCTGTAACCAACCTGACCGGTTTTATACCGATCACATAGTTCAGTGGGACACAAAGACATGACACAGTGACGTGACTCTTTCTATGGTCACATGACTATTTCTTCCGATCACGTGACTATTCCTATGATCGTTTGTAAAGCTGCTGAGGAAATTGAGGCGGGCTTGGATCACGGGGTGGCCAGCTCATTTCCATGGTGACCCTGAGTGTTTCTGTGGCCGGGGACTATGGATGGAGGATGGGTGGGCCTTGGTCACGCGATCACATCAGTTCCGATCACGTGACCATTGCCATAGCTCACAAGGACTCTGCAGGGAGAGACGTGGAGGAGGAGAACAAAGAGGCATAGGTCACGTGATCGCAATGGTTCCGATCACGTGACCTTTGCTATAGCTCACCAGGACGCTGCAGGGAGAGACGGTCAGTCACACTGGAGGAGCGTGACTAAGAGAGTCACGTGCTGCCTCGCTGGTACTATCTGCACTAAGAAGATATTGGGCAATTAGTAGGCTGGATAAGGTCACAGAGGATTGAGAAGATGAATATATATAGAGACCCTGGGGGGGGCATAGAGTGCAAATGTGGAAAAATGATTAAGACATGGATTATGCGGTTAATTATCAAAGAAAATCACTTGGAGCAGCACACCATATGTGCGGCATCTGCGCTCCTGAACATAGAAGCCCAATGGCTTAGGTAGGTTTAGCGTAGGACCCGCCTGACCTGAGACCACCTTGGTGCTTGGTAGGCGGGCACAGATGTGTTTTGATCAAAATATATTGGCTAAATGTCTCAGATTTTATCATATCAGAGTGAGGACTTTGTCCATATATAATACTTGCATCTACTTTACTAAGTGCATTATTATCTTATTTCTGTGATTTTTTTTTTGCCATTATCTTATTGGCCTTGGCAGCAGCTGCCTGACACTGGTTTCGACAGCTCACTGTAGTTTGCTGTTCACTAAAATTCCTAAGTCCTTTTCCATGTCAGTGTTACCTAGTGTTTTACTATTTAGTATGTACTGGTGACTTGCATTATTCCTTCCCATGTGCATAATCTTACATTTGTCAGTGTTAAACCTCACCTGACACTGTTTACACAGTTTAGTGTCATCTGCAAAAATTTATATTTTACTGTGCAAGCCTTCTACAAGATCATTAATAAATGTATTGAAGAGAATAGGGCCCAATACTGACCCCTGAGGTACCCCACTAGTGACAGTGATTCAATCTGAGTGTGTACCGTTAATAACCACCCTCTGTTCTATCACTAAGCCAGTTACTTACCTACATACAGACATTTTCTCCCAGTCCAAGCATTCTCATTTTATATACTAACCTTTTATGCGGTACAGTATCAAATGTTTTGGAGAAGTCCAGATGTACGACATCCATTGATTTGCCGCTGTCAAGTCTAGAACTTACCTCCTCATAGAAACTGATTAAGTTAGTTTGACATGACCGATCCCTCATGAAGCCATGCTGATATGGGTTTTTTGCTTATTTTTATTGACGTACTCCAAGATAGCATCTCTTAGAAAACCTTCAAACAGTTTACCTACGACAGATGTTAAACTTACCGGCCTATAGTTTCCTGGCTCTGCTTTTGTACCATTTTTGAATATTGGCACCACATTTGCTATGCGCCAATCCTGTGATACACTCCCTGTCAGTACAGAGTTCTTAAATATCAGAAATAAGGGTCTGGCTATGACATTACCTTATTCTCTCAGGATACGGGGATGTATGCCATCTGGTCCTGGCGATTTGTCTATTTCAATCTTTTTAAGTCTCCGCTGTACTTCTTCCTGGGTCAGACAGGGCACCTTTAATGGGGAATTAACTTTTACCTTCTGCATTTCATCTGACAGTTTATTTTCTTCAGTGAATACAGTGGAGAAAAAATATTTAATTGCTTTGCTTTCTCCTCATTGCTCTCTGCAACTCCCCCCTCATTACTCTGTAGAGGGCCCACACCTTCAGATTTATACTTTTTACCATTTATATAATTGAAGAACATTTTAGGGTTAGTTTTTCTCTCTTTGGCAATTGATCTCTCTGTCTCTAGTTTGGCTGCTTTTATTTGTTTTTTACATATTCAATTTTTTTTCTTATAGTTTTTCAGTGCTTCCTCACTCTGCTCCTGTTTTAGTGATTTAAATGCTTTATTTTTGTCATTTATTGCTTTCTTTACAGTTCTAGTTATCCACATTGGTTTCTTCTTGTTCCTTAACCTTTTATTCCCATAAGGTATGTACCTCTCACAATTAGATTTTAGGGTGCTTTTAAAAATATCCCATTTTGTGGCTGTATTTTTATTTTTGACGACTTTGTCCCAATTAGTTAGGCTAAATTTTGCTTTTTTGAAGTTTGGTATTTTTGTTCCTCCCTGAAGAAAGTCTTTTGAATGATAATTGGAAGGTTATTACTTTATGGTCACTATTTCCCAGGTGTCCCCCAACCTGCACATCTGTGTTTCTGTCAGGTCTATTGGTTAATACTAAGTCGAGTATGGCCATCCCTCTAGTCGAGTCCTGAACCAGTTGGGTTATTGCCAAGAACCTGTTTCCTTTATGAGATATACAGGTTTCAGTTTCCCAGTCTATATCTGGGTAGTTGAAGTCCCCCATAATAACTGTCCCATTATGATTTGCAGCCTCGTCTATCTCATTTAGTAGTAGATTTTCTGTGGACTCTGGTATATATTTATGTATATTTTTTACCCTACACTTTTCCTTCTGAACTGTCTAGTCACTCCTTCCATTCCTCCCCCAGTCCTGTTACCTCACCCCCGGTTTCTTTCTGCACTTCTTCCCATCCTATAACGTAAATCCCCCCTGAGGTCCCTAGTTTATACACTCCTCCAACCTTTTAGCCATCTTCTCCCCCAACACAGCTGCCCCTTCCCCATTGAGGTGCAGCCCATCCCTACGATAGAACCTGTAGCGACAGAGAAGTCGGCCCATTTCTCCAGGAACCCAAACCCCTCCTTCTTACACCAGTTCTTGAGCCATTTGTTAACCTCCCTAATCTCCCACTACCTTTTTTGTGTGGCTCGTGGTACCAGGAGTATTTCGGAAAATACTTCCTTTGAGGTCCTTGCCCTAAGCTTTTGAACTAAATCCCTAAAATCATTTTTAAGGACGCTCCACCTACTTCTAACTTTATCATTGTTTCCAATATGGACCATGACCGCTGGATCTTCTCCAGCCCCTCCCAGTAATCTGTCAACCCGATCCGCGAAGACAACACACCGTTCGACGATCCCGGTCTTTCTGACAGATCTCCCTATCTGTTATGGTGGTGGTTTTTGGACTTTTTAGAATAGGATAAGTCATGATGGGGGTTAGTATGGGGGGGGGGGGGTAATGCTAAAAAAGATACCGAAGTGGAGGGTTTTGTGTTCGGATGATTGTCAGGGGCGACTAGGTCCTAATCTGTTGTAAATAGCCTCTAGTGGATCTCTTGGCGGGCTATGGCTTTGACTGCTGATGAGTGAGTCTGCTTCAAAGGGGTAGTCTCAGAATTAAAGGGGGTGTCTCACTTCAGCAAATGGCATTTATCATGTAGAGAAAGTTAATACAAGCCACTTACTAATGTATTGTGATTGTCCATATTGCTTCCTTTACTGGCTTCATTCATTTTCCCACCACATTATAAACTGCTCGTTTCCATGGTTACGATCACCCTGCAATCCATCAGTGGTGGTCGTACTTGCATGCTAAAGGAAAAAGTGCCGGCCTCTCTGATAGCCAGAACCATGGGAGCAAGCATGACCACCAATGCTGGTTTGCAGTGTGGTCATAACCATGGAATAGAGCAGTGTATATTGTGATGGAAAAATGAATCCAGCCAGCAAAGGAAGCCATATGGACACTCACAATACATTAGTAAGTGTTAAAAAAATCTGATACTGCATAGTAGGGAAGAATTAATTAAGAATGTTTCTAAGGTTAAACTCACCTCTCAGGTAAACACACCCACAATACAATAGTAGAAAAGCTAATATTACAACCATCTACACTCTCTAAATGTATTTCAGTGCTATACAAAACAGTTCTAGATAATGGACTCCTTTCCAGTTTTCCTTGTATGGAAAGAAGATCTGAATATTACTTTCTCAGAAAGTGACCTGTACAAATTGTAGGTAGAATGCCTGTACACAATCTATATGATTCGAACCAAAGAACAACTATCGGATGCTTATTAAGTGGTAACTAACCCTAGTGTTCTCGATGTCTGATACTTTTCCTTCATGCGTATATGGTGTGTGACACAGTGAGGGGAATGGTCTGGGAAAACAGGTATTTTCCTCCCAGCGTGTGCTGCTGGGCTGATTTGCAGCCAGGTGGAGTCAAATACCGGACTGGATTTTAATTGCGGGTCCAGGTTTTTGGCAGCACCTGGCTGTCCTTAAATAGGCAGCTGGGCTCAGCAGCAGGATCTCTGTGTTGGGATGTGAGGCTTAGTGCCAGGTTGGAGGGCTGAGACCCATGGGCTGAGGAAACAGGCCCCCTAAAGCCTGCCGTGGACTGCTGGAGGCAGAACTGATATCAAGGTGACTTGTCTTAGATGTACTTTCCATTGTGTGTGAGGTAAACACCAAGACTGCAAAGTAACGCATTGTTTTGTGCATTTGCCTCAAGTGTGAAGAAAACACTGAAGTTTTGCGTTAAGAACTTGTCTTTTGCCTCTGTACTGCGTCCGCTTACCCTATCTACCAGAGCGAAACCCCATAGTTGGTACTGTCCAAAACCCTTTGTTATACTGGTGCCTCATGCCCACCGCCAACCTGCTTCTCCAGGGTGCATGCGTCCTTGTGTCCATAGGAGATATTTTTCATTGAACCACACCTCATTCTGCACTTGTAACAGGGAGCCGGCGACGGGCTTCCCCTTTGCAGCGCTGCCGGCATCCAGTGCATGTAGTGGAGTGGAGACGCAGCCGTTGTCCTCGTCTCCACAGTAACCAGGGGGCGGGGAGGACCCGGACGCGCACTCCTCCTCAGCGCAGCCGGCTTCCTCCATCCCCTTGACAACGAGCTGCAGGGGAGCTGAGCGATGATAATGGTGAGTCGGCACTCAGCTGTATTGAATTGTGTAACATGAGTGACGTGACACTGGCCACGTCATGTGACTTATCACTTAGGGCTATTTAAACAGGCAGCCTTCTGGCCACAGTTTGCCTGTGATTGGTCTTGTTACCCTCAGCAGCATTTTTGTATTGTGCCTTTCTGTGTGTGTTTTTAACCTCGGCTCTGTTTTTGACCTCGACCTTGCGACCTCCCTGGAACTGACGTGACTTCTTGGCATCTGACTCCGGATTGTGTTTTGACCTCGTTATTGTATTGCTCCCTGTGTACCTGCGTGACTTCCAGGCTTTGACTTTGGCTTGCCTGACTCTGTTACGGTACTTCTCTATCTTCTTAGGCCCCTGCACGTATCTAAGCTAGGGACTGCCGCCAAGTTGTACGCTGTCGGTTAGGAGGGGCCGTGCAAGTAGGCAGGGACAGAGGTGGGGTGGAGTTTAGGGATGCACTTATCCCTACCCTCTGTCGTGACAGCAGTATTGCAAGGGTTAACCCTCCTTGGGTTCTGTGTGCAGCTGCTTCTAATGTGTTAATCAGCTCTTCTATGTATGCTGTGCTGTATTTCCCACTCTGCCTGAGCAATAGGTTTACTAGCTTTCTAGATCCTGCATGGGTGCTATAATCTGCTTGTCTGCCTGTGTACCTACTTCTCCTTGATTCCTGGATTCTGACCCTCTGCTGCCTCACCTAACCCATTCCTGATCACCGTACTAACCCTTTGCTGCCCGCCATGACCTTCAGACTTGTTTCACAGATTTGCACAAACTCTGCCTGCCCTGCCCTAAGCCTGTTACTGACTATGAATTTTGCCTGTTTCCTCAGTGCACACCATCAGTGTATCTGACTCCTATGGGTCAGATGTCAATCACACTGGGGCTGTTGCAAAAGGTAGTGGTCTGGTGGCTACCCTGCAGCAGGTGAATACTAGGAGACTGCCAGGGTAATGCCCCTAGATTTATCCCAAGATCAAACTGGTTAGTTAACACAGTAGTTCCACACACACTGATTGTAATACCCTTGTCCTTCTAGGCAGGGGTCTTTTAAATATTGCATAGTCACATCAAATCTAATATGCCTTATATACTGCATGTATTTATAAAAACTGACATACCATTTGATAAACCAGTGTGATCAGATATACAGACTAGAAGAGGTATGTCACTGAGAAAACAGAATCCAGTACTGCTTTACTTGGGATTACATTGCACTTTTTCTGTGAACATAAAGAAAAATGGACACTTTGGGCACACAGCTATTGATTTTAATGGCTCCACATCATTATTTGAACATTTCTATTGCAATTAAACAGCAAGTATTAGGTGATCAAGATCCCTGTGATCTCCCATTTCAGACAGAAGACCTGCAGTGTTAGAATTTATGAGACTTAAAGTGAGGGTCACAGCTTTAGGAAAATGTTTTACATTTTTTACAGAACCTCTTCATCATCTGTCCAGTAAGAGTTGAGGGCTCCCCGTACACATTAGATTGTTGACTGCTCCATAGAAGTTAAGCCAAAAATACATTTAAGGGGTTCTCCGGGAGTTAAGAAAATGAAAATACTTAAATATTACTTTATAATAAATATATTCCCAAATACCTCTCATTACTTATATTGGCTCATTTTATCTGGGGATCAATCATTAGAGGAAACAAAATTGCTGCTGTTCACAAAAAACTAGGGGTGCACCGAAATGAAAATTCTGGTCCGAAACTGAAACCGAAAATTCAGGATGCCCTTGACCGAAAACCGAAACCGCCTTTTTGCCCAAATACTTTTAAAATACTTTTTTTTTAATGATTGGCGCTGTTATGGAGAGGGGGATCTGTGGGTGGCGCTGTTATGGAGAGAGGGATCTGTGGGTGGCGCTGTTATGGAGAGGGGGATCTGTGGGTGGCTCTGTTATAGAGAGGGGGATCTGTGGGTGGCGCTGTTATGGAGAGGGGGATCTGTGGGTGGCGCTGTTATGGAGAGGGGGATCTGTGGGTGGCGCTGTTATGGAGAGGGGGATCTGTGGGTGGCGCTGTTATGGAGAGGGGGATCTGTGGGTGGCGCTGTTATGGAGAGGGGGATCTGTGGGTGGCGCTGTTATGGAGAGGGGGATCTGTGGGTGGCGCTGTTATGGAGAGGGGGATCTGTGGGTGGCGCTGTTATGGAGGGGGGGGATATGTGCACTGTTATGGGCATAACAGTGCACAGATCCCTTTCCCCATAACAGTGCACAGATCCCCCCTCCCCATAGCAGTGCACAGATCCCCCCTCCCCATAGCAGTGCCATAGACCGATCCCCCTACCCATAACAGCCCCGGCCCTGCTGCTCACAGCATCACTCACTGCATCTTTATTTTACCTTACAATCATGACGCTCCAGTAAGAACTCTGCAGGCAGAGCGGAGGGCGGCGTAACGTCACTTACTCACGTGACGCACCTGCTCCGCCCACTTTATGAATGAAGGAGGCGGAGCAGGCGCGTCACGTGAGTAAGTGACGTTACGCCGCCCTCCGCTCTGCCTGCAGAGTTCTTACTGGAGCGTCACGATTGTAAGGTAAAATAAAGATGCAGTAAACCGCTCGCCCGGCGCCCGCCCGCAGATGGTGGGTGACAAATCCTACACCCCATATTTTCGGCCGATATTTTTGGATGCCGGAATTTCGGTGCACCCCTACAAAAAACACAAAACATGTCCAAATCACACAGGAGGACAAGTTACTTCACAACACTGAGCTAAAGAGCCACCTCATCCTCCTCTCTGCTCAGCTTGTCAGTGATTATGATCCTGAATCTCTGGGAAATTTAGTTCATGAGGAGACATGAAGTACGGAGAGCATGGACAGAAAAGACTGTGGTAATGTGGGGCTGTGGTAATGGAGACTGCATGCTAATGCTGCTGCTCATTAGCTACACCCCACTCTCCTTTCTGTACTTCATGTCTCCTTATCATCTCCATTCCCATAGAGATCTCATCAGGTGTATTCAGGATCATGATCCCTGACAAGCAGAGCAGAGAGGAAGATGAGGCAGCTCTACAGATCAGTGTTGTGAAGTAACTTGTGCTGCTGTTTGATTAGGACAGGTTTTGTGTGTAGTAATAAGACGGCGGCCATTTTATTTCTCCTTATGATTGCTCCTTAGGCAAAACAACCCATTATAACTAATGAAAAGTATTCAGGAATATATTTATCATAAAGTAATATTTAAGTATTTTAATTTTCTTAATTCCCGGAGAACCCCTTTAATATTTATGGGGGGGGGGGGGGGGGAAGGGGTTATATCAGTATGACTGTCAAGCGACATAAAGAGAAATAATGAACCTTTTGTCTCGAAGATGGCAACATATGCAGTCCTCTTATCGTGGCAGGTTCTCAGTGACTGTCTACTTGATGCAGTTAGTTGTGCAGTGAGGAGGAACAAGGGGCTCAGACCCTACACAGGATAGGGGATAACTGATGGTTGGGGTCTGACCTTTTGGACCCATACCAATAGCCCAAGAGAACGGGGTCCAGTTCTCCCAATCTGATGGAAAGACCGGTCTGGCATGCGTCCTGCTGCTCCATTTTTTCTCTATTGGACTGTTTTCGCGCACTCCCATACAGAATGAATGAAGCAACAGGGCACGTGCTTAACCTACCGCGCCATCAGATTAGCAAAACTGGACCTCTTCTCTCTGGATCGGTGGGGGTCCCAGTGGTTGGACCCCTACCAATCACTTACTTACCCCATATGCCATGGATCGGGCATAAATTCAAGACTTGGCACAACCCCTTTAACAATGATTCTTTATTACCAGAAATTAAGCTCCCAAGACAGGAAGTAGTGATTGTTGGTCCATTTTACCATATTCCTTTACAACGGGGTACAGATTTCCCATTCACATTTGTACAAAACATCGAGATATTGCAGTTTTTCATGATGCGTGAACACCTCGCTTGAAAACAGCTGCAGACAATGGAGGAGATTTATTAAGCAACATTTTCCACAGTTCTGGAGTAATTTGCATAAAAACTGGTGTGCATGCTTTGCGCCACATTTATGTATTAGACACTTTATCAGGTTCATCTGGAAAACGGGATGTGGCTTTGCTGGGAAGGGATGTGGGCTATAAGAAAGGAGGCATGGTTTACAGAGAGACAACATGCACCAAACAATTGCCAAACTTCTGGTGCACAATTCTGGCATAAAGTAAGCCAACTAATGCCGTAGGTCGTGTAAAGTTAGACAGCATAAAGGTGCACCAGATTCATCATCCAGCATCAGTCACTGTGATTAATCTGGCGTAATATTAGACTAGTCTAAGTGTGAATTAAGCCTAATAATTGTCACCATTAATAATGCTTTACCTTGAATAATTTTGAAATTACTCATATTCTTATTTCACTTGCAGTTTGATATCTTTGTAAATTTGAGACTGATTTCTGATAATCTTTCTGAATTTGCAAGGCAGCATACGTGTATATTATTTCTCACAGCTTCTATAAATGTTGTATGACAGTTCCCATAGCAGCATGCTTATGCAGAGAGATGGGACTATAGACAGGAAGATAGAGCCTTATATTGAATGATCAGTGTCTACTTAAACACGCCTGTGTCTGTAACCTCGTTTTACCCTTGGAAATTAAACTGCTACATGTGATTTTTAAAACTCCATTCACAGGTATTGGATTTCTCCACTGGATTTTTAGGTCTTTCTGCAGATTTTTATGTCTGCAAAATGATGGTGCTATGAATGACATCTGCTGTAATATTCACAGGCAAAATCCACATGTGAGGCCAGGTTCACATCACCATTTCGTTGTCCATTCTTCTGATCCCGTCAGAAGAACAGGAAACAAAACAAAAAAAAAATGGTCCTTTATTTTGAGTATCCGTTATGCTCATTTTGCATCCTTTTTAGCCATTTCCCTCTGAGATTTGTTATTTTGGTGGATGACTTTTTCTCCCATGTAAAATAATGGATCTCAGGTAGAAATGGCTAAAACGGATGCAAACGGAAGGATTAAAAGAACGGAAAACGAAGCTGTGATGTGAACCTAGCCTGACACATGCATTTTTTCCTTAGCAGTTAAGGTCTTGCAACATAATGGAAACAAATGGGGGTTGTGTTGCAATCAGTGAGTTACCTGTGACCTGAGAATCATAAAAAATTGTGATTCCTTACGATCATCAGGTCAGGGTCGTGGCAACTTGCAGGTCACACTACTCCATTATCTTATGAGGCTGTAGTGCTGCACCGTGAGCTTTGGTCATGCTCTGTCGCAGCCAAAGTTGTTGGGTTGTCCCAGCATTGCAGCAGATTCTCAGCCTTACCTCTGCCAAAGACACACAGTGTTATGACCCTCTTAGAAAATGTAGTTATTATATAGTATTTCTATAGTAAATTGACTCAAACAACTCAGGAATTTAATATTAATAATTAATTAGTTAATAATTAATATTGGAGCATAACTGAACAGATTTTGACGAGGACAGTGACTCTGTTGAGTGATAATTTAATTCATTTTCACTGGACTTCTTAGCACGCTCATTGTTTGTTAGGCAACCTCAGGAACCTACAGAATGTACAACACTGCTCCCAGGACACAATGAAGAAACACTCGTCCGTGCACTGTGGCCCCTTTACTCACATGATTGACTCCAAGCACCCTCACCAGATTCCTCCCGACAGGATATTGATGGTATATCCAAAGGATATTAATGTTTTTCAAGTGTTTTAAGGGCCCATTACACGGCCAACAACTGAACAGATCATCGCTAACTAGTCTTATTAGTAACGCTCGTTAGTGATGATCTGGCGGTCATCGTTTCCCAGTTGCAGATCAATCTGTCTAAACACAATCTGCTTCCGGGAAACGAGTCTATATGGGGAAGAGCGATGCCATTAGCGATCAATCCTTCCCATACTCTGGAGGAGATCATTGCGTGTTAATGCAGCAGTCTCCTCCACCATCGAGCAGCAGATTGTCGGGAAGGAATGCTTCCTTAACGATAATCTGCTAGATTGTCGTCCCGTGTGAAGGGACCATTAGGCCTCATGTACATGAACGTATTTTCTTTCCGTGTCCATTCCATATTTTTGGTGGACCGTATATGGAACCATTCATTTCAATGGGTCCACAAAACAAATGGAAGTTACTCCGTGTGTATTCCGTTTCCGTATGTCGGTATTTCTGTTCCACAAAAAAATAGAACATTTTGTATTATTGTCCACATTGCGGACAAGATTAGGACTGTTCTGTTAGGGGCCAGCGGTTCCGTTCCGCAAAATACAGAATGCACACAGATGTCATCTGTATTTTTTGCGGATCCATTTTTTGCGGACCGGAAAATACATACGGTCGTGTGCATGAGGCCGTATACTGATGACCTATCCTCACGATAGGTCATCAGTATCTGCTCAGTGGGGGTCCGACTCCTGGCACCCCCACCAATCAGCTGTTTGAAGAGGTCTCGGAGAAGCAGTGAGAACCTTGCAGAGTTCCAAGCACAGCGCCGTCTATTGGATAGCGACTGTGCTTGGTATCACAGCTCAGTCACATTTACTTGAATGGGACTGAGATGCGACTAGGCCATGTGACCGATGAACGTGATGTCACTGGCCTAGAGTCAGCTGCGAGCGCCAGGAGTGACCCCCACCGATCAGATACTGATGACCTATCCTGAGGATAGGCCGTCAGTATAAAACACTCGGACAACCCCTTTAAAGTAAATATAAAAAATAAACCCATTTTAATATTACTCAGAACCTGTTTCCCTTAATGGCAGTAAAAAATAAAAATAAATACTTACCTCATCCATTTAATCACGACGAGACAGCCACCTCTGTCTTCATTGAAGATCTCGCACGAAATCCCGTGAGCAATGATGTATGACGTCACCACGGGCCGCCCGAGACTTTGCGCTAAATCTTCTATCAAGATGGCGGCAGCTGGCTCGTCGCGATAAAATGGATGAGGTAAGTTTTATTTATTTAGTTTTTTATTTTACACTCTATTACTGTCAGATGCCACGATCAGCTATGAACACGGTATCTGAGGGGTACAATGACGGGGAGCGGCGCAATTGCACCCACTACTTAAAAAGACGTGACAAAGTAATTCATCGCAAAGCAAACTTTTTTGTTAAATTCGGCGAAGCAGCTGAACCGAATTTTTAAATACTTTGCTCATCACTAACTAGAACCTAAGTTTCTAACATACAGTGTCATGGATTGTGCTCTTGCCAAGAAGAGAGACCAGAACATGGCATTTAATGTGCTCATTAATATCTCCATCAAGTCTCATTCTATTAACAGGCTGCATCTCTAAGAGTAACAATTACAGCTTTGTATGCAATGTGTTATCTCTGAGAAGCAAACTGAATGTGATGGAGCTAATGAGTAAAAAGTACCAGCGAGTGATTCCATTATATCTCTTATTAACACAGAATGGATCATGTTTACATGCCACCAGTAGCTATTACTCTTCATCTGCTGCTCTCAGTTCACGCAAATTGTATTTTTCGGGTTTTGATAATTAAAATTGACACTTTTTATTAGTTCAATTTAGAGAGAAAGTGGCAACACAATATAATCTAATTCATTCACTAATTTGTAATAACTTAATGACGACAAAACTTCTGTTTTTAATGTTAAGAAATATGGAATATTTTTACAAAGAGGAATTAAAACTAAAATCTTACATAAACCATGTGAACCACTTCTCTGGTTTACTTCTGCTGTAAGTTTCCAATCAAAATAGCCAATACGTATTAATCATTGGTTTGCTATTTCTCTAAAAGAAAAAAGTATATTTATCAAAAAGCATAGAATTTGATCACATCAGTAGTAGGAGTTATGCCGGAATTGATGTAAAAAATGAAAATCACACATAATAATACACAACCATATGTATTTTGCAGTCCGCCAAAAATACGGATGATGTCAATGTTGCATCCATTTTTTTTTTATTTTTTTTTGCGGACCCATTGTAACAATGACTATTCTCGGCAAAACGGACAAGAATAGGACGTGTTCTTTTTTTTTTTTTTTGCGGAGATACGGAAAGGACATACAGATGCGGGCAGCACACGGTGTACTTTCTGCATTCTTTGGGGACCCATTGAATTGAGTGGGTCCAACATTCCTTCCGCAAAAAAATGTGCATCAGATGCGGATATAAAATACGGTCGTGTGAATGGGGCCTAGAACCAGCCCTGTACTGCAGATAGATATAGAGATCTCCACATTCATTGCTCCACTTGTTCTGCTAGATCTGTGATGGCTAACCTCCGTCTCTCCAGCTGTTCTCAAACTACGACTCCCAAGATGTACACTTGCTTGGCTATTTTCAGAACTCCACAGAAATGAATAGAGCATGTTGGGAGTCGTAGTTTCACAACAGCTGGAGTGCCGGAGGTTAGCCATCACTTTGCTAGATTGTCTTTAGCCTGGCCGCTTTCTTCTGCAGCCCTCTCCCTGTAACTGCCACAGCTTCTAACACAACATATGGCTGGTAACAGTTGAGGATTTGAACTGAGCACGTTCGACCAGCTCAGTGAGACACACAAAAAATGAGGGAAAAGAACAAACAGCAGGTGGCGCTGTACAGATACATTTTATTTAATAATTCAGTGGGTGTATACATTTTTAATTGTATCCAATTACAAAATAGTTCAGATCTAGTGCTGGTATGAAAAATGCAGAATATGTTTTGTGACACAACCACTAACATGGGTAATGTAGAATTAACTTTTTAGTCCTATCTATTCCTAGTTTTTACTTCAATGGCCACTAGCTTCTTAGAGTACACTGTGAGACCCCCCTCCCCCCGCTCTTGGATCGGACAGCGCTGCTGACATCAGAAAAAATCACTACACCGCTGAGTTTAAATTTGAGATTTGTGTAAGTTGCAGTAGTGTATGGTTCTGTAGCAGTGACTGTCTGCAGCCGTCACTGGGGATGTATGGGAACATCTGGAGCTGGCAGTTTGAGTTTCACTTGAAGGTATTAGGATTGCGGAAAATTGTGAACACATTTTAACATTAGCTTTTGAAAAATGTTTAGGCAAAAAAAATGATTCCACGTCAAGATAAATTCAAAAACAGTGGTGTAAAGATCACTGAAGCTCCGGAACAGTGCTAGCGATGAGTACCGTGATGACATTTACAGGGGACGCTGTGGCCCTCTGTGCACGAGGACGGGCCCGAAGGGTCAAACAGTAATACCCATCCAGTTAGTGTGCCTCCACTAGCAATCACGTCAACATTGCTGATATCTGAGTAGAAAGTGTAGGGATGGTGTGCTTCCACCAGTGCTTGTAACAGTCTTATCAATGCTGAGAGTGGTTTCTATAAAAATGTCACAACTAGAGATGAGCAAATTACTTAAAATGAATTTGGGATTAAATTGGTCAGCAGATTTGATTCTGGTACAGATAAATTCAATGTGAATTGAAAGTGCTCAGATAGCCCTGAAAACTCACGTATGGCACTCTGGAGTCTCCTAGGACTGCATCCAACCCCTTTCCAGGTCTTCAACACCAAGACAGCATTAGTAATGTCACAGTGACAGCAACATACACTCACCTAAAGAATTATTAGGAACACCATACTAATACGGTGTTGGACCCTCCTTTTGCCTTCAGAACTGCCTTAATTCTACGTGGCATTGATTCAAAAAGGTGCTGATAGCATTCTTTAGAAACGTTGGCCCATATTGATAGGATATCATCTTGCAGTTGATGGAGATTTGAGGGATGCACATCCAGGGCACGAAGCTCCCGTTCCACCACATCCCAAAGATGCTCTATTGGGTTGAGATCTGGTGACTGTGGGGGCCATTTTAGTACAGTGAACTCATTGTCATGTTCAAGAAACCAATTTGAAATGATTCGAGCTTTGTGACATGGTGAATTATCCTGCTGGAAGTAGCTATCAAAGGATGGATACATGTTCTCATTCTGTTTACGCCAAATTCGGACTCTACCATTTGAATGTCTCAACAGAAATCGAGACTCATCAGACCAGGCAACATTTTTCCGGTCTTCAACAGTCCAATTTTGGTGAGCTTGTGCAAATTGTAGCCTCTTTTTCCTATTTGTAGTGGAGATGAGTGGTACCCGGTGGGGTCTTCTGCTGTTGTAGCCCATCCGCCTCAAGGTT
Organism: Bufo bufo; assembly: GCF_905171765.1. Classification (NCBI taxonomy): domain Eukaryota; kingdom Metazoa; phylum Chordata; class Amphibia; order Anura; family Bufonidae; genus Bufo; species Bufo bufo. The sequence goes on along the minus strand of NC_053390.1, from coordinate 149,614,957 downwards.
GTGCGTGTTGTGGCTTCACAAATGCTTTGCTGCATACCTCGGTTGTAACGAGTGGTTATTTCAGTCAACGTTGCTCTTCTATCAGCTTGAATCAGTCGGCCCATTCTCCTCTGACCTCTAGCATCCACAAGGCATTTTTGCCCACAGGACTGCCGCATACTGGATGTTTTTCCCTTTTCACACCATTCTTTGTAAACCCTAGAAATGGTTGTGCGTGAAAATCCCAGTAACTGAGCAGATTGTGAAATACTCAGACCGGCCCGTCTGGCACCAACAACCATGCCACGCTCAAAATTGCTTAAATCACCTTTCTTTCCCATTCTGACATTCAGTTTGGAGTTCAGGAGATTGTCTTGACCAGGACCACACCCCTAAATGCATTGAAGCAACTGCCATGTGATTGGTTGACTAGATAATTGCATTAATGAGAAATAGAACAGGTGTTCCTAATAATTCTTTAGGTGAGTGTATATGGCTATGTGTAATTTGGTCCACAAATTATCCCTTTTTTAGCAGCAGATACCTTCTTCTCTGTCTTCTGGATTATAAAATATTGGGATCCGAAATTCAAGAAGATTTTTGGGGGAGATTTAAGAAGAATTCAATTAGTTTACAATCAATTCTTTCATCTCTATTCACAACCACAGTATTAGGCTACATACACACGAATGTTGTTTGTCTCCGTGTCCGTTCCGTTTTTTTTGCGGATAGGATGCGGACCCATTCATTTCAATGGGTCCGCAAAAAAAGCGGGCAGTACACCGTGTGCTGTCCGCATCAGTATGTCTGTTCCGTTGCCCGGCAAAAGAAATAGTGCATGTCTGATTTTTTTCTAGTTTGCGGACTAGGATAGGCATTATTACAATGGATCCGCAAAAAAAAACGGATGCCATACGAAACGTCATTCTTTTTTTTGCGGATCTGCAATTTGCGGACCGCAAAACATACGGTCGTGTGCATGTAGCCTTAGGGAGAGTACATAAAATATGTCAAAACTCACCACTCTCAATATGAATTGTGTTTGAGTGTTGAGGTCTCCTCATGTCCAGTGGTGGTATCTAAGTGGAGACTTATGGATGCCTGAAAGAAGTCCTTAGGCAATTAGCACTGAAATGATCTTTTGCAGAGAAGCAGCCTTGAAGAGTGACCCCACAGACTAGAGACTACATTTAGGCCTCTTTCACACGGGCGTCATGTTTTTGGCCCAGATAAGATGCGGGTGCGTCGCGGGAAAATGGACGATTTTTCCGTGCGAGTGCAAAACATTTAAATGCGTTTTGCACGCGCGTTAGAAAAATCGACATGTTTGGTACCCAAACCCGAATTTCTTCACAGAAGTTCGGGTTTGGGTTAGGTGTTGTGTAGATTGTTTTATTTTCCCTTATAACATGGTTATAAGGGAAAATAATAGCATTGTTAATACAGAATGTATAGTACAATAGAGCTGGAGGGGTTAAAAAAAAGAATAATAATAATTTAACTCGCCTTAATGCACCTAACCCAAACCCGAACTTCTGTGAAGAAGTTCGGGTTTGGGTACCAAACATGCCGATTTTTCTCACTCGCATGCAAAACGCATTAAAATGTTTTGCACTCGCGCGGAAAAATCGTGCATTTTCCCGCGACGCACCCGCATCTTATCCGGGCCAAAAACATGGCGCCCGTGTGAAAGAGGCCTTACTCTAAATAAATCACCCTTATAGATTACTCTACAAAAGGCCAGATGTCCTACAGGTAAATAGTCAGTCTAGTCCTGCCAATGGAGCTTTCATCATGGTTATGATTGGTTTTGCTCCTGTTACCAGGTGTGGGGGTGTGGCTGAAATGCAGGTGTTTACATTGGGGTCCCATAATGAGAGGACCCCAGTCCTTGGACGGGTGAGCATGTGGTTGTTTGTATCTTGTTCTCATTTGTGTTAGGGTGCTGCCACATACAGATTTGTGTGTTGTGTATTTGGGTTAAAAAAAAAAGAAAGCCTCAATTTGCTCTGTACACAGTATGTTGTATTTTTTTTGTTTTTTTAAAGCGTTTTTGAGCAATTTTTGCTCATATAGTGTGTTTTATCAACAGCTGTGTTCACTTGTCTTTTGTTTGCCTGTGTTTTTTTTATTTTTTATAAAAAAAGTATGTACCCCCTGTAACGTCTCTTCCTCTGTAGCAGTATGAAGAAAATACAGTGGTACAAAAAACACTATGCAAAAATGCCATTAAAACACATCAACACACATTCCAAATGCATTTTTTTATACTACAAAAAAAAATAACCAAAGGAGGTCTAAGGAAGAAAAACAGCAGACAGTGGGGAAAAAAAATGCTAGACCCAGAGCATGGTGCACTTTAAAAATTTACGCACCTCAAGTATGAAAAAAAAATTACAAAATACTTTAATACTTCCCATAGGCTTCCTTGCATTAATCACATGGAGCTGAAATTTTTTGCTTAAAGGGGTTCTCCAGGAATTAAAACAATGAAAATACTTAAATATTATTTTATAATAAATACCTTTCATTACTTAGAATGGCTTGTTTTGTCTGGGGAGCAATCATTAGGATAAATAAAATGGCCGCCGTCCTATCAGTACATACAAAACCTGTCCTAATCACACAGGAGGACAAGGTGCTTCACCACAATGAGCCATAGTGCTGCCTCATCCTCCTCTCTGCTCTGCTTGTCAAGAATCGTGATCCTGAATACAGGTGAATCTCTGTGGGAATGGAGAAGATGAGGACACATGAGAGGAGGGTGAGGTGTGGCTAATGAGCAGCAGCACTTGTTTACAGTCTCCATTACCACAGCTTATCCTGTCTATTCTCTCTGTACCTTATGTCTCCTCATGAACTAAATTCCCCAGAGATTCAGGTAAACATCTTATCATCTGTATTCAGGATCATAATCCCTGACAAGTAAGGAGGAGGAGGAGGCAACTCTTTACCTCAGTGTTGTGAAGTAACATGTGTGATTAGGACAGGTTTTGTGTGAACTAATGGGACAGTGGCCATTTTGTTTTCCTGATTATTGCTCCCCAGACAAAACGAGCCATTATAACTAATGAAAGGTATTTGAGAATGTATTTATAATAAAGTAATATTTAGGTATTTAATTTTTTTTAATTCCCGGAGAACCCCTTTAAAAATGCAATAAAAGACATCAACCAACTTGTCGGGGTTTCTGTGTATCAGTAAATATCCCACAAATATACAGATTTTTATTTGAGAAAATAATAGAAGCGTAAGGTCCATGAGGAACATTTATTAATGCTTCTACTCCAGATCCTCACCCATGTGTGCCTCTTAATTATTTTGGCACATCTTACACCAAAGGACTTTATACTAAGACCAGAGCATGGTCGATGATATGTACTAATTATGATAATTTCTCAATGTGTAAAAAACTCGTAGATGACTAGTTTATCTTCAGGGGCTGTAAAAATGTAGCTGATCAGCTAACAGAAGAGCAGCAAATTGTTCTGCGTGAATGCAATTGTTCCATCGTCTTACAGTATAAGATGTGTTACCATGCAAAACCGTCTTGCAGTGTGCGCAATGAGGATTGTGATTGTGATAGCGAATAAGCTCCAAATATAAAGACGTGTTCTGAAGTTCCTTTAGTGGGTCAAATTGGTGACATGTATATATTGTCCAAGCTTGTCCCTAAGTGAGAGTAGATTTCTTGGACTGTAACTTAAAGGGGTTGTCTCATTTCAGCAAATAGCATTTATTATATAGAGGAAGTTAATACAAGGCACTTACTAATGTATTGTGATTATTCATATTGTCTGCTTTACTGGCTGTATTAATTTTTCCATCACATTATACACTGCTCGTTTCCATGGTTACGACCACCCTGCAATCCATCAGTGGTGGCTGTGTTTGCACACTATAGGAAAAAGTGTCAGCCTCTCTAGTGGCCGGAACGGTGGGAACAAGCATAGGCTGGTGCTTTTACCTATAGTATGCAAGCACGGCCACTGCTGATGGATTGCAGGGTGGCCGTAACCATGGAGACGAGCAGTGTATAATGTGATGGAAAAATGAATCCAGCCAGCAAAGGAAGCCATATGGCTAATAACAATACACTAGTAAGTGGCTTGTATTCAGTACCTCTACCTAATAAATGCTATTTGCTGAAGTGACAAAACCGCTTGCTCCAGTATGTATTTACATTAAAGAGGACCTGTCACCGCCCCTGACATGTCTGTCTTAATAGCTTCATATATTCCCCATGTTCTAACAATTCTGGAGCATCTATTCTTATGACTCTGATGTGCCGTTTCTTTATTATTTGCCTTCAGTAAGGGTACAGAGGGGCGGTAACTAGTTGGGGGGGTGTACCTGTACAGACTCACTCTATCAGTGCTGCCATTTTCAGTCTGTGCAGGTACACCCCCCAACTGGTTACCACCCCTCTGTACCCTTACTGAAGGCTAATAGCAATTCATTCATAACTTCTAGTAGAAATAATACAGGAATGACACAACATAGAGCCATAAGAATAGATGCTCCAGAATTGTTAGTACATGGGGAATATATGACACTATTAAAACAGGCAGGTCTGGAGCGGTGACAGGTCCTCTTTACGTGCACCCATACAAGAGGCATGGTTCCCATGATAAAGATATTCTTATACAGTCTGCCATTAACAAGTGCCTTTATTCTACCGACGTGTCTGCACTGGAGGTTAAAAGGAATTTTATTTCCATGAAGAAGAGCTACTAGGAGATGTGATGTGAATAGTAAGTTGTTTTAGTTATCAGCAGTCTGTGTACGCTCAATGTTATCATACTGTAAGAACATTGGGCCACATAACAAAAAGATATTCTCATTAGCTAGGTCCCCGTAATAATACTAAGATGACAGTCCACAGAGCAGGAAGGCTTACCATGGGGACCGAGAAGCTCTTTTCAACGACATCTTGTAATATGCCACAGGACTTTTCAGCAAATGACATTTATCATGTAGACATAATACAAGGCACTTACTAACGTATTGTGATTCTCCATATTGCCTGCTTTGTTGGCTTGACTCATTTTTCCATCACATTATACTCTGCTCGTTTCCAGGGATTATAACCACCCTGTAATCCAGAAGCGGTGGCCGTGCTTGTACACTATAGAAAAAGGCGCTAGTCTCTATTGGCCAGGACTACGGGAGTGCACATAGGCTGCCGCCTTTTCCTATAGTGTGCAAGCACGACCACCACTGTTGGATTGCTGGGTGGTCGTAACCATGGATAGGAGCAGTGTATAATGTGATGGAAAAATGAATCCAGGCAGCAAAGGAGGCAATATGGACAATCACAATACATTAGGAAGTGCCCTTGTATTAACGTGTACAGAATAAATGCCATTTGCTGAAGTGAGACAACCCCTTTAAACTTCTCACACACATTAGATAAATACCTATGGAGGTGGGTGGTGGAGCTTGCATAGGAGCTAATTTTTATCTAAACAAGTGTTTTTCCAAACTTTATTGAAGGCTGTGTTCACATCATGTTTTTGTCCCATGTTTAACAAAAAAGCACAAAAACCTAGTATACTGTGCTTTGCCATCCTGCAGAGTGCAGCAAAAATTTTTTTTTTTAATAAACAGATACTTTTTTTTTACAATGGCACCCTATGGTGATCAATCTGAGGCATATGTTTGAGATACCGTATTTTTCGCCCTATAAGACGCACTCCCCCCCCCCCCCCCCCCAAAAGTGGGGTGAATGCTGCAATTTTACACTGATACATCGCTGCCGCACAGCGCGGCCGGCGTGTGTATCAGCGGGAGGGAGGGACTGGGGCCCGGCATCTTGTTTTGTAATGGCAGCGGGGCCCGGTGCAGTCACTATATTCTACTACACCGGGCCCCGCTCACTGTAGTAATCATATAGGCAATGTTATTTCAACTCCTATCCAGGCTTTAGTACGGTACTTACTACTAACTTGCATAGCAGGCAGGAGGCCTGGCGAGTGGACGGGAGCCTGCAGCGTAACTCACTACGTCTCGCGCCTGCTCCGCCTGCTTCATTCTTGAATTAACATTGCCTATATGATTACTACAGTGAGCGGGGCCCAGTGTAGTAGAATACAGTGACTGCACCGGGCCCCGATGCCATTACAAAACAAGATGCCGGCCCCCAGTCCCTCCTCCCTCCCGCTGATACACACGCCGGCAGCGATGTATCAGTGCCATTACAAAACAAGATGCCGACCCACAGGGACACTGTTATGGGGGGGATCTGTGGATGACACATAGCATAAGATGCTATGTATCATCCACAGATCCCCCCCATAGCAGTGTCATGCCATCCCCAGGTGCCCCCATAATGGTGCCATCTCCAGATGCCCCCATAATGGTGCCATCCCCAGATGCCCCATAAGGGTGCCATCCCCAGATGCCCCTATATTAGTGCCATCCCCAGATGCCCCCATAACAGTGCCATCCCCAGATGCCCCATAACAGTGCCACCCACAGACCCCCATAACAGTGTCATCCACAGACCCCCATAACAGTGCGTCATTCACAGATCCCCATAATAGTGTCATCCACAGATCCCCATAATAGTGTCATCCACAGATCCCCATAATAGTGTCATCCACAGACCACCATTAGTTCAAAACCCTTACACACATACATCATTTGTACAAAAAAGTGAACCCAGTCTTATGTGTGTGGGCAGCTCAACATACTTGAAAATGTGTTCACATGTTTTAAAAATCATTAGGGGCTTTAAAATAGATGGGAGGTTTCTGTAAAGTAATTGATCAGACAGAATATTAACGGGTCGTCCTGTTTCTGCTAAGTTAACTCAGCATTAGTTACAATATATATATATATATATATATATATATATATATATATATATATATGGCAAAAAAATGAAGGCAGCACTCCAAATAGTGAAGAAAGTGGAAGATTTATTCACCCAACCAGCAGCATATATATACACACACACATATATGTAAGAGGACTGGCACCACTAATAATACTAATAATTCAGGTGCCACCCACATGTAAAACTGCAAGACAAAAGAAAAAGTACGTCAAGGCCAATGCACACTGTATGATAAAATATACCGTAGCTTTATTGGACACTCATTAAAAACCAACACAGGAAACCAGCGGGTCTCAAATGAGATATATGTGAGACCTCCCCCTCCCCCCACTGCATAATGCATATAGTAAATATGGGGTCTAATAAGTGGATCAAATAAATAAACTAAAGTGGAAAAATGTCAGATAGAAATCCAAAGAACCAACCCTATCCAATTCACATGGAAATGTGCAAAAAAGAAAAAATTAAAAATATTAATAGAAATATGATCGAAGTATTCATTATAAATATGACATCACATCATTTGGGAAATACAAAGTGCTAGTGCAAAAGTAATTCATAATAGGCGTGACATCACATGATTCAAAAGGCACAAAGTGCAACTACAGTGTGCAAAAAAACAAATCCACTGTGCAAATACTGTATGACTTGTAGAAATAAGGCAAAGACCTCCTTGAGAATGCTGTGGGGCTGAACGCCATGTGTATCGCTGTTACAGATCATACAGCTTCATTAGGGTTAGTTACCTGACAGATCCTGCGCTGTTTCGGCTCTCCTGGCTAGAATCTGTTTACCCAGCTTCAGCGGTGATGTCATGTTGACAACATGTGACCGCTGCATCCAATCACTGGCTTTAGTGGTGCACTGTAGAGGCCAGTGATTGGCTGCAGTGGTCATTTGTTGTCAACGTGACATCACCACTTCAGCTGGGTAAACAGAGCGGCGGTACTGTCAGGTAAGGCTACTTTCACACTTGCGTTGTTCTTTTCCGGCATAGAGTTCCGTCACAGGGGCTCTATACCGGAAAAGAACTGATCAGGTATGTCCCCATGCATTCTGAATGGAGAGTAATCCGTTCAGTTTGCATCAGGATGTCTTCAGTTCAGTCGTTTTGACTGATCAGGCAAAAGAGAAAACCGTAGCATGCTACGGTTTTATCTCCGGCTAAAAAAACTGAAGACTTGCCTGAATGCCGGATCAGGCATTTTTTCCCATAGGAATGTATTAGTGCCGGATCCGGCATTCAGAATACCGGAATGCCGGATCCGTCCTTCCGGTATGCGCATGCGCAGACTGAAAAAAAGGTGAAAAAATAAATGCCGGATCCGTTTTTGCCGGATGACACCGGAAAGACGGATCCGGCATTTCAATGCATTTTTTCGACTGATCAGGCATTTTTAAGACTGATCAGGATCCTGATCAGTCTTACTAATGCCATCAGTTAGCATACATTTTGCCTGATCCGGCAGGCAGTTCCGGCGACGGAACTGCTTGCCGGATCTCTCTGCCGCAAGTGTGAAAGTAGCCTAAGTGATGCTAATTTATGTCCTGCAGGAGGATCCCATGTGTTGTCTGATTTCCTGAAACCGGACGACCCCTTTAACAAGATCATGTTGTTGACGTCCATTGATATTAGTAAAACAGTAGTGGTTGTCATACAGCTGATGTGTGAGCCTTAACTTAAACAACCTAAAGGGAACCTGTCACATTGAACATGTTCTCTAATCTTCAGGCAGAAGGAGGAGCTGAGCAGATTGATATATAGTTTTATGGGAAAAGATTCAGTATAACTTGTAATTTATTCATTCAACTCTTTGCTCATTCTGAGCTTTGGAGTCCAATGGGCGGTCCTGTTCAGTGATTGACAGCTACATCTGTACAAGGAAGGCTCTCAGTCACTGAATAGGACCACCCACATGACTCTTAGGCTACATTCACACGACCGTACAGTTTTGCGGTGCACAATTTGCGGATCTGCAAAACACGGATATCGGCACGTGTGCGTTACGCAATTTGCGGACCGCTTATGGCTGCCACTATGATAGTAAATGCCTATTCTTGTCCACAATTACGGACAAGAATAGGACATGCTCCATTTTTTTTGTGTCTGTCCTCATCTTTTGCAGCCCCATTGTAATGAATGGGTTCGCACCCGTTCTGCAAAATTGTTGAACGGATGCAGACTCATTTATACAGTCGTGTGAATGAGCCCTTAAGCCTAAAAAGAACAGTGATTTCAAGGGGCTCTTCGGGAATTATTTAAAGTAGCTGCCAGCAACCTGTCCTAGAATGTGAGCGGGACTGGTTGTTTCTACTTGCAGAGACGAGCTTTGGCACTTGCATATACTACATATCGGTGAGTTTTCCTGCCAGGCTGCTCATCCATGATGGCATATCATAGGCAGGATCAATCACATCATTACCATCTATTACAACCTGCGGCACTCCAGCTGTGGTGAAACTACGTTTCCCAGGATGTACGCTTGCTTGGCTATGCTCAGAACTCCCATAGAAGTGAATAGAGTATGCTGGGAGTTGTAGTTTCATAGCTGGAGTGCCGGAGGTGGCTGACCTCTGCTATATATTACCGTATTTTTCGCCCTATAAGACGCACGAAGTTAGTGCGTCTTATGGGGTGAATATAGGGAAATAACATGTCCGGCATTACAGCAGTGTACCTTCCGCGCTGCTGCGCTGCGATGATCAAAGGGCTGGCCGCACTGCTGGTGCTTGCCGAAGGAGCCAGACACACCACGGGTATTCAGTGGCAGGTACCAGACGCCGCTGTGGTGCAGGGACTGGTCACTTCTGCGGGCTGTCTGTGGACGGGACTGGCCGGCCTCAGCAAGTGCTGGGTGGTAAAGACCGGCCGGCCCGAATCGCTGTTATGGAGGAGGGAGGAGGAGGAAAGTTGAGGAGCGCAGGAGCAGGCAGACGAGGAGCGGAGCAGACTTCCCTGTCACACTTTCCTGCTCCGCCTCTCAGTCGTCACACTGCCTGCTCCTGACTACGTGCTCCTGGATAAGTGCAGAGCTGTGCCCTGACAGAAAGATTCTGTAAGGTAACGCTAATGACCCCACTGCTAATAAATTGACCCCCCCCCAATAAAGTGACCCCTCCTAATAAAGTGACTTCCCCTAATAAAGTCACCCCCCCAATAAAGTGACCCCTCCTAATAAAGTCACCCCCCAATAAACTGACCCCCACTAATAAAGTCACCCCCTTATTAATATTGAAATATTGGTCTGTTATTTTATTAAAAGTTTTAACACATTTTTTATTCAAAATATATTTTTTCACCTATTTTCACCCTCTAAAACCTAGGTGCGTCTTATGGGCAGGTGCGTCTTAGAGGGCGAAAAATGCGGTAATCTTCTCAGCTCCTCCTGCTGTATAGTATGCTAGTCACAGATAGGAATACGTGTATAGCGTAGCACGTTCCCTTTGGATGGTTGCAAGTAAAATTAACCAAGAAATAGCTGAATTATGTTTTTAGCTGGAGTTTTTGGCGTATGTATAATCTGCGTTTCGGCTATGCTGATATGCTTATTATGTTCTTTTCTCATAGGAAAGATATTCTCCGATTTCTGGACGCAGAGAGAGACGTATCTGTTGTTAAAAGCAGCTTCAAGCCGGGAGACGTAATTCATTATGTTCTGGATAGACGCCGTACTCTAAATATTTCACAGAATCTGCACAGTCTTCTGCCCGAAGTGTCACCGATGAAGAGCCGGCGTTTTCAGACCTGTGCAGTGGTGGGGAATTCTGGAATTCTTCTCGGCAGCGGATGTGGCAAGGAGATTGACAGCCATGACTTTGTAATAAGGTGAGCCGCTGTCTGTTTCTAGAGATTATCACTTCATATGTATCATAGGAGCTTATCAGTCTCTGGTACTTGACGACGATATATCAAAGTCACAAAATGAAAAGAGCCTGGGCTAGATGGAGCGATGTACTTAATGCTATTTTTCACCTTCAAGAAAGCTGCATTTTGTGGCAGATTTATTTTTCTTGAAAGCATTGGAAATAGAGTTTACAATACCTTAAATTCTATGTATTATTTGTGATTCGGTTTTATTTCCTTCGATTGATCTCTTTATGGGTCACATGGAAATACCATTTGTAAGGTGGACTCACGACAAACAAGGGGCTGTTCATACGGCAGGTTTTACTGTGGAATTTGGGACAGCCGTGAATAAATTTTACCGAAATCCTGCCGGCAGCCACGTCTTTTCTGCTTCCTATTAATTTGAATGAGAGGCAGCGCTGAGGATTGCTCCAAGAGCAGACTTGTCCCATCTCTGCGCGGCCACGGCTTTAAGCTGCCACTTCACGATGCTCAGCGCTGCCTCTCATTGAAATGAATAGGAGGCAGAAACTACATGACAGCAAATTTCAGCACGAGTGTCCGCACCAGTGTTCCACTGCAAAAGACGCCATGTGAACATAATAGACTGGTTTGTGATGAACTCTTTCTCTACTGAAGAAGATGCAGTAAGCAGATTCAACCTGTAAGGCCACCTGCACATGTTGCATATTTGTATGCAGAAAACCCGCCTGAAATCCCCACAGAAACCACATAGAAAACACATAAATCCACCCAATTTATTGCGGTTTTGGTTGTTTTTTTGTGTGGGTTTTTATGTGGTTTTATTGAGCAATTTGGTGCAGATTTTCTGTTTAATATTGAAGTATATGGGGAAAAGAACTATATATAAGGTGTGGAATCACACAAACAATTGACGGTGCACATTTTAAAATCTGAACGGCAGCTCAATTTCCACAATTAAAAAATAAGCAACGTGTATTACGTAGCATTTTTTCTGCATGAAAATTTGCGAGAAATAAATGCACGTAATCTGCTTTGTGTGCAGGTGCCCTAATAGCCTCAATAAAACTTCTATATACATTTAGAACAGTGTTTATATGACTTACAACAGCAATCAGGATAACATAATGGGGGTCAATAACTAACGACTTGGTAAAAACCCCACTGTAGGAAGATCCAACCTCAAAGTAAAAATGTGTCTCTTAGGCCTCTTGCACACAAGCGTATTTTATTTCCGTTTCCGTTCCGTTTTTTTGTGGTTTCCGTTTGTGGTTCTTATAAGGAACCATTCATTTCAATGGTTCTGGAAAAAAAAAAACGCAATGTACTCAGTGTGCATTCCGTTTCCGTATTTCCGTATATCCATTCCGCTAAGGCCTCATGCACACGACCGTTGTGTACATCCGCGTCCGTTCCGTCATTTTTCACAGTTTAGCGGAGGTCCCATTTATTTCTATGGAGCTGTGAAAAAAAAACTGATAGTCCTCCTTTTTTTCTCCGCGTCCGTGATCCGTGAATCCAGTCCGTCAAAAAAAATAAATCTGTCTTATTCTTGTCAGTGGAAAACGGAGGACAGACCCATTCAAGTCAATAGGTCCGTCAAAAAAAACAGATGCACAACTGGTATGTCATCCGTGTCCGCGTCCGTTTTTATCTACAAGACCTTGGTGCAATAAAATTACACTTTTCATTAACCTTCCTTTTTTTCCCCTGTCAGACAAAAAAAAAGGAAGACACAAGGAAATACAACTGAAGCAAAATCTGACACGGACCACTGAAGCCAAATCACTGACAGTGAAAAAACACTGTCGTGTGCATGAGGCCTAAAAGATAGAACTTGTCCAATTATTGTTCGCATTACGGACAAGGATAGTACTGTTCTATGAAGGGCCAGCTGTTCCGTTCCGCAAAATATGGAATGCACGCGGATGTCATCTGTTTTTTTGTGGACCGCAAAATACATACGGTCTTGTGCAAGAGGAGTTATTCTGCTGTCCATGCACCAACAACTGAAATCTTGAGTAGATTATGCAATACAGACACGAATGGGACATGTTCTATAATTTGTGGAACAGCTGCACAGACCTGTAAAAAAAATATGAAATGAATGAGCCAATGTACTATCCGCAAAAAGTGGTTGTGGATAAAAATTATGGTTGTGTGCATGAGCATACCAAATGTGGTAGGCCAGGGATCAGCAACCTCCAGCACTCCAGCTGTTTTGAAACTACAACTCCCAGAATCCTCTTTTCATTTTGTGGGGTTTCGCTCTAGTAAATAGGGTAAACGGGCGCAGTACAGAGGCACAATACAAGTTCTTAACTCAAAACGTCAGTATTTATTCACACTTGAGGCAATTGCACAAAACAGCACGTAACTTTGCAGTCTTGGTGTTAATTCACACACAATGGAAAATTCATATAACACAAGTCACCTTGCTGGCAGTCCTGCCTCCAGTAGTCCACAGCAGGCTTTAGGGGGCCTGTTTCCCCAGCATGTGGCTCTCAGCCCTCCAGCACGGCACAAAGCCTCAGATCCCAAAAACAGAGACATCTCTGCTGAGCCCAGCTGCCTATTTAAGGAAAGCCAGGTGCTGCCAAAACCTGTACTGGCACTTAAACTTTGGTCCGATATTTGACCTCACCTGGCTGGAAACCAGCCCAGCCGCACATGCTGGGAGGAAAATACCTGCCTTGCCAGACACAACCCCTCACTCTGTCCCAACGTCTATGGGAATTACAAGAACAGCCAAATAGGTGTCCATGCTGGCAGTTGTAGTTTCACAGCAGCTGGAGTGCCGAAGGTTGCTGATCCTTGTGTTAGGCTGTGGTGGCCCCCACTCTTCTGCTGAGCTGCACCCAAAATCTGCAAAATTTTTATGCCAAAAAAATAGCCTAAAACATTGATAAATGACCAATAGTCTCTGCAACTGACTATTCTGAGGGCAACTTCAGGCCAATATGGTTCTTAGCTTCAGCATACATTAGGTGCCCTTTTCTGGTTGTGTCTGACCAGGGGATGTGATTGCCTTTGTACTCACAGTACTGTGGCTTGTACACTTACGGGCTCCTTTAAGCTACCATCTGTTCTGGTATCTGGCTAGTTCTGACACTCTCCTGTCAATACTTTGCATCCGGACCAGGAGGCCATATCTTCTCCTCTTGTAGCTCCAGTCTGGTGCCTGAGATCTGGTTCTCACTGAGCTACCCACCCAGTCTCTGTACACATGGGCACACACTGAAGCAGTATTCCCTGGCAAATTCCTATTCAGGCTGAATCTCCTTTCCTGGCTGTCCTGAGTAGGGATGAGCGAATCGACCGAACTCGGGTTGGGGAAATGTTTTTTTACAGTAGAAATTGATTTATGGAGTTGTTATGCAAAGTCTCGTGAGACTTCGCAAGGTAATAACTTCGGCTTATCGGAGCCAATTCATTCTAATACTGTACGGAGCTGATGCTCCGCACAGTATTAGAACAAAGTTTTATGAGAATCGACTTAGGATGTTTCATCCAAAGTCGATTCGCTCATCCCTAGTCCTGACCAAAGATCTGATGCTCTCCGCTGGAGTTAGATGTTACAGCTGTGTCTCTATGTTTTACTCATTTTCAATGAGATTCTGTCCCCCAAGCCCTCAGAATGCTCACAGATCTCAGCTCTGAGACCGATTTTTTTCAAACATGTAACCTTCAATTTCAGGGTACATTCAACTGTCATAAAAACTGTCAAGTATTTCTCTAACAACAAAAAAAGAGAATATAAATCTTTAAGTGCAGTTTTTAATAATTCATATTCATCTAAAAGTTGTTGAATTTTCAGTGATGGCCTTTGCTGCTAGCTGTTGTATGCCATATGGACCCTAATGTAAATCCACATGGGTAAGCTACAGCTTCACTACCACAGTGTTCACATTCTTCTATAGCTGTAGTTCTGTTCACATCTGCTTTGTGAGTTCCATATGTAACAGGAGTCATGGTGAAGTGTAGGGTCCAGCTTATAGATATCAGGATACCACCAGCATCCAATGGAACCCATTGAATTGTGGGGTCTATCATGTTCTGTCATGTTATCCGTCGTTTGACAGGAAGAATAACGCTGCATCCAAAATCTGTTGGCATTTGCAGTGGAGGGCTACAGCACAAATTTTAGCACAGCCTTAGTTTTGCAGTGGATCTATATGGCTTGTGTTTTATTCTCAAGATGAACACAGTGATTGGTCATCCGTGAGATAAGTAAATACTGCAGTATATAAAATTGCTGGAAGATACAAAGTGAATTGAAATGTTAAATATCCTTTACACTGCCCGGGCGGATTATGGCTAATGGGCATTCGTATGAACGCACGTTAGCCATAATCTGATGGTGTAAAGGGGCCACTGATTACCCAATAAACAAGCGAAACGCTTGTTTATTGGGTAATAGGGTCCTTGGTGTGGTCACCTAAGTCATCTTTTCCCGGCAGCAGATCGTGGTGTCTAAACAATGATTCTGTATGGGGACGAGCGATGGCTTTAATACTGTCGAGGAGATTGTTGCATGTAATAGCAGCGGTCTCTTCCACTTATGAGCAGGCGAGATTGCTGGGAAGGAAAATGGAATCGCCTGCACCATTGGGCCATGTAAAGGGACCTTCACATAAGTGACAATATGTGATTATCTCCAGAAAGAAATGCTGCAGGTGCTGCTGCAGTCTCTGGGATAACACGGTATACAACTTTAATTGTTTTGCTTTTGTTTAAAAAATGGTAAAATGAAGTATAAAATGCTTCACTATCCAGCTAGACTTCACTCTCAGTAGCAGGAAACATCTAAGTCTATTTGTCGCCTACACAAAGTGTAAACACTATGTTGCGGGCTAAGCAATTTTTTTCCGAACACAGCCTTCCTATTCCCGAGGGATCAGTAATCTCAATGAGATATGTGGTTATTCCTAGACAATTTCGAGATCGCTTTCATAGACCGCTTGCTTGATGAATTATTTTGAATATTGGTTCAGCCTATCTGTAGAGTTTATCTTTATTTAGAGATACCGATCTAAATATGTATGTGTTTGATGCTAATGAAATCATAATATAATGTATTGAGCTTTTTTTTGCTTTGTTCTTTTTATAAGCACTTTTGGTGCCTGTGGTATCAATTACAAAAATATTGCAGCAAAGCCCCATTACCTTAGGATCCGTGTCCCATATAGCAGTCATCGAATGGTCGAGCTAGGGGGCAAAACGCGGTCACAGTGTGGCCAAAAACTCCATGTCCATGTGTTATCAAGTGTTAACTTGTTGCCTTATTTCATTAGTATATTGAAGGGACACTGAGCTCCTGCCTGCATTTCGGCCAGGGCTTGGCTGGGTGATGGCCATGTAGTGGTAGCTAAGTGAGACACCACTGTAAATAGGTCTAATAACTAAAATGCTGTGTCTCGACAGCAGAGACCTTGTACAGACAAATAATGGCGATCGGCAGTGTACCAGCAAATGTGGAAAATAAAGAGACCTATAAATAGAAAATACGTGGGCCCATTGGGGACAGAGTGATGTCTGTAAAGCGGAATATGTCATTGCTATATACTGTGAGTATAATAAACACGTTCATTCATCATACACAGAACTATACTGCTTCATCTGTTTAAATGCAGTTGGAGGCGGATGGAGATGAGAGCATCTCCAGATTATATGCCCACAGGAATGGATATTGTCGAATTGGCAAGACATGGTAGTGAGGTCTCCAAATTATCAGTTAGTGTCTAAGGCAGGATATATGGTTGTGCTGGTGCTGCATTTGATGCCCCAAAGACTCTTTCATGCAGTATATTTCCAGACACTTCAGACCAATGCTTTAGAGGAGGTGGTGCTTAGGGTTCCTTCCTCCATCTATGGTTGATATCTCTAAGACTTTTTTTTACTAAATCATGTAATTGTCATACTTGCCACTAGGCTTAAAAATATCATGACTTCCTGTTCTTTGAGAGCAGCCATATGGGCCATATGGACGCGAGGGGACCTCATTGACTTCAATGGGAGATTTTTCTAGGCATACTCTATGACCTGTGCAGAGATCAGGAGGGAGTAGATAAGCTGTGATATCACTGATTGTGAATGCTGGATCCTGTGTTATGTATACAATAAGGTCTATAAGGTCTAATCACTAGTGTGAAAGCTACATGCATTTAGGTACAGATGTCGGAGAGTTAGCAGTCACACACTTGGTGAGTTATCACATCTAGTTAACGCATTATGACTGCGATGCTACATCCGTACCTTTTTTAAATATAGTGACATGGGAAGTTAAACCAAAAATCATCAAAAATTCTACAAAAAAAAAAAGTGATTTAAACAATAGATCATTTTCTGATGACACATTCCCTTTAACAAACTATGGTTGTATGGGTTATGTACAACTACCGTATTTTCCGCCCCATAAGACGCACTTTCCCCCCCTAAAAGGGGGTGAAATGGCAGTGCATCTTATGGGGCAAATGCTTCCAGTGTTGCATTGCTAACACTGATACATCGCCGGCTGCGAGGCTCCATAGCGCACCAATGTCTCAGCGGGGAGGGAGGAGGGGCTGGAGGCCGGCAACTCGCAGCCTTACAATCTACCTTACAATCAAGCTCCGGTAACAGGCAGAGCGGGCGGCGGCGTAACGTCACTCACTCACGTCACGCACTCACGTCACGCACTCACGTCACGCACTCACGTCACGCACCTGCTCCTCCCACTTTATGAATGAAGCAGGCAGAGCAGGAGCGTGACGTGAGTGACGTTATGCTGCTGCCCGGCCTGCCTGCTACGAGAGCTTGATTGTAAGGTTGTAAACAGGATAGCGCTGCTTTAAAGTTAAAGTTGCCTTACTCGGTTAAGGATTACTGTTTACATATGAATACTGCTGTGAGCGGCATGGCCCAGAGTATTGGGAGACACTGTTATGGGGGGGATCTGTGGATGACACATATAGCATAAGATGCTATATAATGTCATCCACAGATCCCCCCATAGCATGGTCATCCACAGATCCCCTCCATAACAGTGTTATCCACAGATCCCCCCGTAACAGTGTCATCCACAGATCCCCCTTCCCATAACAGTGTCATCCAAAGATCCCCCTTCCCATAAGTGTCATCCACAGATACCCCTCCCCATAGCAGTGCCAGCCCCCTCCCCATAACAGTGCCATCCACAGATCCCCCATAACAGTGCCATCCACAGATCCCCCATAACAGTGCCATCCACAGATCCCCCATAACAGTGCCATCCACAGATCCCCCCCATAACAGTGCCATCCACAGATCCCCTTCATTAGTGTCATCCACAGATCCCCCCCATAACAGAACCATCCACAGATCCCCCATAACAGTGTCATCCACAGATCGCCTCCATAGCAGTCTCATCCACAGATACCCCATAATAGTGTCATCCACAGACCACCCTTAGTTCAAAAGCACACCTTATGGTTAAAAAACTTTTTTTCTTATTTTCCTCCTCAAAAACGGCGAAAAATACGGTATTTGTATTACCTCTTTCTTCTATTTAGCCTCATTAGCTCTGAAGACAACAGGGGAATTGATACTTTTGTACTTGTTAACATATGTTTAGAGCCACCCCTACATATTAACCTTATGTATGGACGATTTATGCTTCTGTATTGTTAACATGCTGCTCTTGATCTTTGTTCGGTTGCTTTCCCTCTCCACACTTGTGGGGCTCTAGTTTTGAATCTGTAGTTTGTATGTGTTTAACACCTGTCAATTATTCCATCTGTAGTCAACACATATTTATTGTGAATTATCTGAACTTTGAGGTGCAACTTAAAGAGCTTTTCTGAGTGTCTGATGTTGATGACCTATACTCAGGATAGGTCATCATTATCAATTCGATTGGGTTCCGACACCTGGCACCCCCACCAATCTGTTGTTTGAGGAGGCCGGGCTGCTCATTGTATAGCTGCAGTCCTTGGTATTACAGGTAAGCCCCATTCCCTTGAGCTGTGCTTAGGCCATGTGACCGATGAACGTGATGTCACTGGCCTAGGAAGGGGCTGCGGCACTCACAAACAGATGATCAGCGGGGGTGCTGGAAGTCAGAGCCTCCCCACGATCTGATAGCGATGACCTATCTTGAGTATAGATCATCAATATCAAAATCTTAGACAACTCTTTTAAATAGCAGGACAGTGTAAAAGGTCTTTTTAGTGTGTTGGCCCAATTCATCTGTACTAATGGATAATCCGAACCTCTCTTTCTCCAAAAATAATAATAACTACTGATGTCCAAAGGACTAATATACACCTATTAATTCAGCACCTATTCCAAAGTACCTAATACTTAACTTTTATTGGTGTGCTAGTAAAATAAACTGGTAACTTGATTAAATGTTAAAAATTCCAGTGCGTCGCAGTCCTCACTTGTCTATTGCAGTTACTATAGTGTTATACAGCATCCCCTTTCACAATGTGGGGTACAGGTCGCTCCTAATCATCAATGATGCAGCTGGCTGCGCGCTGCCAGCATGCTATAGACCTAGTGTTGCGATTCCCCTTATGCTGTTTGGGGCTGCACACTGCACTGTATTAAAACTGAAGCCTCACGCTGCCCCCCAGCGTGAGGCTTCAGTTTTAATACCTGCTGCTTAGCTTCGGGAGCGAGGATCTTTGTTTGGCCTCGTTGCCAGGGCGGCCTTGCTAGCTGGGAGGCTCCCTGCTCCTAGGTCTGTCTTGAGCGCCGAGCTGATCACTCGGTGCTCAACTTGCTTGTCTGTCGGTCATGTGACGCTGGCCACGTCACATGACCCTCACTCCCCACTATAAATACAGGCGGCCTACTGGCTACAGGTTGCCTGTGTTTTTCATCCTATAGGCTGTGTACTTTATTGTTATTAAGCTACCTCTGGAATTGAACCTCGATCCGCCTCTTGACACCTCTTCTGCCTGCTCCCTGTACCTTGACGCTACCTCTCGGATTTTGACCTCGGCTTGTTTACGGATTTGTCTTTGCCTCTTCCCTTGTTCTGACGTGACCTCCTGGACTGACCTCGGCTAGTTGACCCGCCTCGCCTTCCGTTCTTGTTCTATCTCTTGTCCGCTTATTGTAACTTCTCAGTGGCTGTCCTCTTCCCTGCTGTCTCTTTCTCTCTGCTTGCACTTAGTAGGTTAGGGACTGTCGCCCAGTTGTGCTCCGTCACCAAGGGTGTGTGGTGCAAGTAGGCAGGGACAGGGGACTGGGTGGCAGCTCAGGGGGTGCATCTCCGCTCTATCTTGATTCCCGTGACTCTACCCGTGACAACAGGCGTCGCTCTTATAATGACTGCACACTTCACTAATTTGGGCAGTTAAGGGGCCAAAACTGACCAAATAACTCAAGTGTGAACTCAGCCTTACAGGTCAATGTTAGCGTCAAGAAGAAGTGCACTCCATTTACACAGCTGGCAGCTGATTCCACATAGATCTCTACAGAACCTGTTCTATTAAATGCTTATACAAGTAGAGACCCCCCCCCCCCCCGACAGAGTGGAGAGGGTGTCGGCAGTAAGTTCATGTTGACGTCACTGATTATTTTGCCTTTCCTCTAATCTGTCAGAACAATAACCCCCAACAAAAGGATCCTGTCTGTGAAGCATCCTCCTTCACTTGGTCAGCATTTGGTCAGAAATCCATCAGTATTGCTAAAGCCAAAGAAAACAGGATCCAAAACAAGATGACACGCGAATGGAATATTTGCATGTCTTCTGTGTGTTGTACCCACTCCTGCTTTTGCCTACCAAATCATAAGCCAATTCTGATGCAAAATAGGGACCATGTCATGCAGGCCTTACAGCTGTTACATAGACAGGATCCGTTGTGCATCTCTTTTTTCCTTCCTTCTGACAGATCAGAAGAAGGGTCAAATAAATGATGATGTCAGCCAGGCCAAAAGGCAAAATAGTGGCCCAGTCATGAAGTGGGGAGGGTGGAAACAGCATGGGAAGTCTACAGAGTTGCCCTATGACATAGTGGTGAGGTGGAAGCAGCATGAGGAGACCACAGAGTGGCCCATTAACAGAGTCTGGAGGTGGCAGCAGCATCAGGAGGAGGCCACAGGGTGGCACAATGACAGTGTGGAGGTGGCAGCAGCAGCATCAGGAGGCCACAGAGTGGCACCATTTCAGAGTGTGGAGGTGGCGGCAGAAGCATCAGAAGGAGGCCACAGGGTGGCACAATGACAGTGTGGAGGTGGCAGCAGCAGAATCAGGAGGGCACAGACTGGCAAGGTGATAGTGTTGAGGTAGCAGCAGCAGCAGCATCAGGAGACCACAGAGTGGCAAGGTGACATAGTGTGGAGGTGGCAGCCGCATCAGGAGACCACACAGTGGCAAGGTGACATAGTGTGGAGATGGCAGCAGCATCAGGAGACCACAGAGTGACCCGGTGACAGAGTGGAGAGGTGGGTGACAATAACAGTACCAGCCTAAGATGGTGGGTGAAAGAAGGAGCACTTGGCATCAGATGTGTGGCATCAGGCGGGTGGCAGCATCAGAATAGTAGCTGAGGCAGGTAGCCAGAAGAAACCGGTCTCTTTTGTTAACGTGTTGGTATGGCACCATGGATGATCTAGTCTGATGCATCAGGCATTGGTGGGTGGAAATCCTGGCTGATCCACGCCTGATTCATCTTGACAAAGGTCCACATTTTGGGTGGACAGGCAAGTTATTCTTGGGATAACTATGGCCCCCGCCGCACTAAACAGTTGCTGCCACAAATCCAGTTTGGCTGCCCAGTGGTCCAGCGGATCTTCAATGTGGGTTGGCAGGGTGCTGTCCAAGTATGCCACCACCTGCTGGTTCAGGTCCTGCTCCAGGTCTAGCTGCTGCTGCTGCTGGTGAGTAGTTTCTTCACTAGGCGGGTGAACAAAGCTGCTCATCAGCGACTCTAAACTCAAGTTGCTGCTGATGGAGCTGGAACTGCTCCCACCCCCCACCCTGCCACAGCAGCCATGGCAGAGAAACGTGAGCGCAGAGGGCCCCCCCGGTCAGACCTGCGAGAGGATAGACAATGGCGCAGATAGGCAGCGGCCAACTGACTATATAGGATGTCTCTATAGTAGTTCAGTTTGTCCTCCCTCTCAGCGGGTGTAAAAAATGCCCCCATTTTGGACCGGTAGCGAGGGTCCAACAAGGTGGAGAGCCAGAAGTCATCCCCCTGCCGAATGGTGACAATTTGGCTGTCACTACGCAAGCAAGTGAGCATGCATCGGGCCATTTGTGCAAGTGACTCGGAGGGACTCCCTGCCTCCATCTCCACTGCATACTGCCACAGTGTGTCTGGGTCCTCTGCCTCGTCTTCCTCATCGCCCCTGTAGCTCCTCTGGCTGCTCCTGCTCCTCCTCTCCTGTCACCTGTTTAGAAAAACCACCCATTTCACTACACATTGCTTGTGCTCCAATGTCCTCCTCCTCCAATTCAGCCCCCACAAGTCTCATGTGGCCATGAGATCTAGACGCCACTTCTCCAGTCCCCTGACCAGCCAGATTTACCAGCATCTGTTCCAGGACAGGAAGCAGTGGAATGACATTATTCATCCTGTAGTACTGGCGACTGACAAGTATCGTGGCCTCCTCAAAGGCCCTGAGCAAACGGCAGGTGTCACGCATGAGCTGCCACTGGCTGACATTTAAGTTACACAGGGGAGTACTCCTGTCCGCTTGGATCATCAAGAACTCATTTATGGCCTTTCTCTGTTCCTATAGTCGGTCCAACATATGGAGAGTGGAATGCCAACGGGTGGAAACGTCGCATATCAGCCTATGTTGGGGGATGCTGTTCTGCCCCTGCAGCTCAAGGAGGGTGTGCTTTATGGTGTACGAGTGGCCGAGGTGCATGCAAAGTTTCCTGGCCATTTTTAGGATGTCTTGCAGATGGTTGGAAGATTTCAGGAACTGCTTGACAACCAGATTGAACACGTGTACCATGCAGGGCGCATGGCTCAGCCCTCCTTGACGCATGTTATTCCCGTTGTCGGTCACCATGGTTCCGATTTTGAGTTGTCGCGGAGAAAGCCAGAATTCGGTTTCTTGATGAAGGACACGGAGCAGTTCCTCCCCTGTGTGACTCTGTTCACCCAGGCAAATTAGGTGCAGAACAGCGTGACTCCACCGTGCCCTGCACATGTGGTATGCTGGAGGGGCACTGTGAATTGTCCCTGCAGTGGAGGAAACGGTGGAGGGCGAGGAGGCAGAGGCGGACATTGTCGCAGGACCAACGACATGAAAACGTGGAGGCGGAAGCGGCATCACCTGGCCAAGTTGCTGGTGTGGCTGTGCAGGAACCACATTCACCCAATGGGCTGTAAAGGACATGTATTGTTTCTGACTGTAGTTACAGTTCCACACGTCGGCGCTGCCGTGCACTTTGTCAGACATCGACAGGCTCAAGGACTGGCCCACCTTCTGTTCTACATACAAGTGCAGGGCTGGTACTGCCTTTTTGGCCAAGAAATTACGGCTTGGGACTCTCCACCTCAGCTCAGCACAAGCCATCAGTTCTCTGAAAGGTGCAGAGTCCACCACTTGGAAATGGAGGGACTGCAGCACCAGCAACTTGGCCAGGAGCATATTCAGCTTCTGCGCCGTTGGATGAGTGCACGCATACTGTTATCTCTTGGCAATTGCTTTGGTGATTGATTGCTGACAGAACGACTGACAAGGAGTAGGAGGAGGAGCAGGAGCATCAGGATCAGCAGATGATGGGAAGCACAGACAGCTCCCTTCGGCTGAGGTGGTGGAGCCTTGACTGCCTGATATCGGGTGCATGCCACTGGGTGATGCAGTGGTTGCTGCGGCAGGCTGGACCACCACATCACAGGCCACTTTAAGGTGACACTGCATATGTTGACGCAGGGCCGTGGTACTAATTTTGCCACCCTGGCCACGCTTCACCTTCTGCCCACAGATTCTACAAATGGCCATGTTCACCTCCTCCAGCGGCTTAACAAAAACTGCCACACCTCAGAGTAGGTGATTTTACCCCCAATACTCCGCACTGACTGACTGCTACTGCAGCTGCTTCCGTGAACCCCTGCACCACTACTTTCAGGGCAGGTAGGCTTCTGCGATGCTGGTGGTCTACCCTGGGCACGTTTGGCTCCCGACCTCCCACTGCTGCCACCCTGCTGACTCCCGGCCACGCTAGCGATTTTCTGGCTCCGCCACTGCCTCACGGGCAAGTTGCCACCTTCTTCTCCCGATGATGATGAAGCCCCTAATTCATCCGGCTCCCAAGTGCGATCAGCTTCATCATCATCATCGAGTACTGTCTGCACGTCACTGATGTCCTCTTCAACAGTCTCTGGGTCAGGAGCCTGA
Source organism: Bufo bufo (assembly GCF_905171765.1). Lineage (NCBI taxonomy): Eukaryota > Metazoa > Chordata > Amphibia > Anura > Bufonidae > Bufo > Bufo bufo. The sequence goes on along the minus strand of NC_053390.1, from coordinate 149,590,979 downwards.
CCGCTCGCTACACCAGCTCCCATGCCACTCTCCTCATCACTACTTGCCCGCCTAGCGGAGGAAGCGGCGGATGTCTCCACCACATCTTGGCTGGCCAGTAGCTGCTGACTGTCCTCTAGTAGCTCGTCCTCGCTGTATAGTGGAGCTGAGCCCACAGCATATAATACTTGTCTGGCTGAGGGAACAGAAAAGGACAGAGGCAGGTTGAGTACGGGTGAGGGCATAGGGCCTGCTCCCGGGCCATGCCAACTAAGTGTCAGAGGAACCCACCGACACTTGGGACGAAGTGGATGACTGAGTCAACCATTCAAGAACCGCTGGGTTGCTGGTCAAGACACGACCGCTAGATGACAGCGGAAGCTCAGGCCTCTTGCTGCGACTCCTGCTGCCATGCACCCTTACTCTTCGCGACCTGTGCCTGCTCCAGAAACATTTAGGCCTCTGCCACTCCCCTGTGCAGAGCCTGGCACTTCTCTGTCTGACATACTGTTAGATCAAATAAATAAATAAAAAGGAAATTAAAACACCCCAAAAAAGTTAGTAAATTTTCTCACTTCACCACACAATGGCTAATAAGCCCTTTTTCCCCCCCCACTAATACACGCCAAAAAGGGCTTTAGAACATATAACTGTACCGCTGAACGGCAAATAATATATATATATATATATATTTTGCCACTAATACACACCAAAAAGGGTTTTAGAACATATAACTGCACCGCTGAACGTGAAATAATAAAAAAAATTTGGGTAGTAATACATGCCAAAAAGGGCTTTAGAACATATAACTGCACCCCTCAACCGCAAATATATAATTTTTGCCACTAATACACATTAAAAAGGGCTGTCATTTTCTCACTTTATCACACAATAAGCCCTTTTTTCCCCACTAATACAAGCCAAAAAATGCTTTAAAACATATAACTGCACCGCACAAGGGCAACTAAGACGTAAAAATATTTCCTTGTAATAAACCCTGTTAATGGCTGTATCAAACAGCACTTGCACCTCAATTACAGGAACGGTTTGCTGAATTACAGAGCTGTATAATGGCAATTTGGATCTGCAGACAGTGCAGCAAGGTGTAATAGGATTGATCCTATTACCCAGGCTGTAAACTCCCTTACTAAACCCTGTTCTGCTTCAATACTGTGTAATAATTCCTCCCTATCCTTTCCCTACACTTCTAATGCTCTTTCCCTGAACTTCTATTGAGCAAAATATACATTTCAAGTCTTTCCTAGCACTGTCCCTAGCGCCTGCTAATGTCTCTCCCTGCACTAAGTACACTGGAAAATGGCTGAATCCAAGATGACTGAGGCTATTTATAGGGCTGTGACATCACAGGGCTGGCTGGTGATTGGCTGCATGGATGGCATTGTGGGTGATTTCGTCGTTCCCAGAGTTCCTTGCTCCATGTCCTAACACGTGCAGTAGCCATTTTAGGAAAAAATGTGATTCGTTACCATAAAGCGTGAGGAAATTCCGATTTGGTGCAAATCAAATTTTTCCTGAAATTCGGATCAAATTCCACTTCGTCAACTTCGATTCGCTCATCTCTAGCCACAGCCTTGTGGTTAACAAGGGGTAAAATTGCTTTATAATAAGTGAATTTTCTGATGCAGTTAATAAGTACTGTAACCAAATTATTTCCACTTAAAGGTTGTATTTGCCTTTTATTTAAGTTTGAAGTTATTTAGTTAGTATTAGTATGCCGTATAATATCAGAAGTATTGTGTAATGCTTTGGCACTGCATGGATATTGAACACGTATTGCTTTGCTGTCCCAGAGATCAAATTTCTACTCAGAACATATTAATGAACAGTACCCCGATATGGATCCTAATTCTCTCAATGAACGTATTGATGCTTATATAGCTACCACAGCAAGTCCATCACTAGATATTACAGTGGTTAGAAAGGTTATTCAACACTAAAAGAGTGGCCCAGACCTGCCCAACACATGATTCTCCCCTGATCCCTGCCACTGGATCTGGTCTGTTAGGCTCGCAGACAGGCAGTTCCGCTCCTACGTGCGCTCAGGACAACATTCGCTGACAGGGGCAAACGTAAACACTGCAGCCAATCACAGGCCGCAGCAGTGACCTGCTCCCCCTGCGTCACATGTGACGCAAAGGGAGCAAGTCACCATTGTGGCCTGTGATTGGCTGTAGTGGTCATGTGTGTCTCCATCAATGGATGTTGTTCTCAGCGCACATGGGAGCGGAACTGCCTGCCCGAGAGCCCAAAAGATCGGATCCAGTGGCAGGGATCATGTGAGTATCATCCCCACCTTGGGTCAGGCAGGCTTGGGCCACTCTTTTCGTGTTAGATAACCCCTTTAACAACTCAGAGACAGGGCGGATGCAGAAGTGGGGAATTGCTAATAAAACCATTCTATTAGGCAGATGAACTTTTTTTTAAATGGATATTTGTGCCGTTTTCCTTTTGCAGGCAGCACTAGTAGCACCCCCATCAGCCCTTTTCAAAGATTATGGACAGCACTTCATTTTTTTGGGGGAAGATCAATGCCCAGAGTGGTATTGCACACTCTGATTCGCCCTAAATTTGAGGGTATGGCGGGATTCTGAAATCTGAGACTCTACTATTATTCTATTCACATCCACTTTATAGACTGGCATTTCAGGACACAGGTGAAACAGGATTAAAAATCTCCTTTAAATTAACTGCACACATCAAGCTGAAATTTTGGAATGGGTTGGTACAAAGGAAAATATTATCTAGACTGTTTAGTCCGCTTACCCCCTTATTCTTCAGTCCATCTTTCCTTGGATGGAGAGTGGTGGAAAATCCTTGATTACAGTTAATCCTTTCAGGTTACATTCTTCACCTGTTTTCGGAAGCAACAAGCATTCAGTTTTAGTCCAAAATTCTTTGCTTTCCCTAGTCTCCCCCGTTTTTTTCTCGTTCTCTTTTTCATTCTCTTTCTTTTTATTTTTCTCACTTGCTTTTCTTTCTTACACTTTCTCTTTCTTTTCTTCTATGCTTGTTTTGTTTGGTGTTTTATGCATTGCGTTCTTTGTTCTGGGTTCCCTCAGACTTACCCCTCTCTATACTTGAGCAGCCTACATCCAGGAGGGGCAGTTTTTTGTTTATCTTTCAAGGTTGTGGGGGGAGGCTTGTCTTAGCCGACAATCAAAACTTGGATGTCAGTACTACTGAGGCAATTGATGCAGTCTTATAGGAGGGGTGAGCAGGCAGCGGTTTCAGACCTTGTATGGTACTGTTGTATTATCATGATTGTTACTGTTAATTTGGTGTATGTATTCAGTCCTGCGAGACTGTTTACATTTATATTCTTTTTCATGAAATTCAATAAATCATGATGAAACATAAAAATGTCTCCTATAATATCTCCCTTCATATGATATGATCTGATGAGGATGAATTTATCACATTTCACAGTTATACACATCTCTGGTTCTCATGCTTTATGCTGTCATAGTCCTGATTCTGGAACTGAAGTGATATCATTAGTCTCTGGAGTTTTTGGGGTTTCTGGCTTTCAGCCCAAATTGATTTCTTTCATCTCCACTTAAGCGCTTGTAAATACTATATGGATGGTTGAACCCTTGCCTGTTGGGCATTCTTCTGTTCTCTCAGACTATTGGGAAATGCACTACAGAGGATGGGCTGAAGATATAGCGGTAATCATTCTATGAGTAGAATTGAATGTTCAGGCTCAAGGACACGCCGAGGTTGGGACTCGAGTGACTGCAGGGAAATACAGGTAAAACTTCTGTCACGGATAACTTGTAATTCTTTGTGCGTACAGAAGCAGACAGAGCTTGTTATAATGGTTTAAATTCTGTTGCTTTGTTCATTACATAATTATATAGTTTTATGTTGTGGTGTTTCTGTGTCTTACAGTGGCCATTTTGTATTCTGAATTAGGACAGGTTTTAGCACTATATTCTTGGGCTCTTTTATTGTTTTTTTTTTATAAAGAGGTAAGGGGAAGATCCAGGATTGAAATCAAGGGATGGGTAGCATAAAACTCACGTTGTGTCCTGTAAAGAATTTTTCTTTGTATGGTACCCCCTTGCCTCTCCTTTAAGTACATAAGCCACACTGTCAACACTCAGAAACGCAGTCAGGGACAGGCATATATATTCTCTAAATCTGCCCCTGAGGCTTTCTATATACTGCTCTTGGCCAGTCTGTAGTGTTGGCTGAGATGTGCAGACATCTCTAATGTAGCTAGAATCCCAGGCCTGCTCTTTGAGGTAGAATTACTGGTGGGTATTTACCAGGTAGAAGCAAAATTGGGAGCACTTGACCTCAGTGGAACTACCGAGTCAAAACACCATTAGCTTCCTCATTCAGTGGAGCAGAAATGTATACATACAAACTACTCCTGTGGGACCTCTGGGTATTTGAATCCCCTCTGGGAATCTGTCATCGACTTTATGCTGCCCTCACTGATGGCAGAATAAAATATGCTGATTTCAGAGGCATCTCACTGATGACCTAAAACCAAGTGGTTGCAGAGAACCCGCATTCTGATCTTTGCAGCCAGCACCTGGAAAAGAGTCAGGGCTGTCTGAGAAGAGTCATGATTATTCATGATTTCCTGCTTTCCCCACCTACCTGCTGATGATTGGCAGCTGTCTTATTGGTTTTATCCCTAGCAGAGAATTGGCAATCATCGGTAGGTGGTTGGGGAAAGCAGGAAATCATGTATATCATGTATATTTTTCTCAAGCAGTGGTGACTATTTTCCAGGCCTGGATTGCGGTAATTATAATGGCGGCTCTCAGCAACCACTTACTTTTAGCTCATGAGTAATACACCACTGATATTAGCCTGTTTGTCACTACTTTATTCTGCCTTCAGTAAGGGCAGCATAAAGTTGATGACAGTTTCCCCTTAAAGGCCTTGAGAAAGCACCTGCTGACGTGAAACGGCCGTATGCCAGTTTGTGTGTATCGAGTCATACCTGTGTAATGTACCCACTGTGGAGATAACAAAAGATGGTGGATTTGTCCTAAGGCAAGTAACATGTTGTTTCTTCTAAACCTAAGTGTAACTGTTGTTTCAGATAAGCTATTGTGTGCATGAGGAATAACAGTGCCTTGCAAAAGTATTCACCCCCCTCCCCCTTGACTTTTTTCATGTTTTGGTGCCTCACAACCTGGAATGGCTTGTTTGAGGATTTGCATCATTTAATTTACAGAACATGCCCACAACTTTGATGATTTTTTATTTTTTATTGTTAAGTAAACAACAAATAGGACAAAATAACAGAAAAGTCCATGTGCATAACTATTCACCCCCTAAAGTCAATACTTTGTAGAGCCACCTTTTGCGGCAATCACAGCTCCAAGTCGCTTTGGATAAGTCTCTATGAGCTTTCCACATCTTACCACTGGGATTTTTGCCCATTCCTCATTGCAAAACTGGTCCAGCTCCTTCAAGTTGGATGGTTTGCACTTGTGAACAGCAATCTTTAAGTCTGATTTTCTATTGGATTGAGATCTGGGCTTTGACTAGGCCATTCCAACACATTTACATGTTTCCCCTTTAACCACTCAAGTGTTGCTTTAGCAGTGTGTTTGGGGTCATTGTCCTGCTGGAAGGTGAACCTCCATCCTAGTCTCAAATACGCACAGAGTGGTACAGGTTTTGCTCAAGAATATCCCTGTATTTAGCACCATCCATCTTTCCCTCAACTCTGACCAGTTTCCCAGTCCCGGCTGCTGAAATACATCCCCACAGCATGATGCTGCCACAACCATGTTTCACTGTGGGGATGGTGTTCTTTGGGTGATGTGATGTGTTGGGTTTGCGCCAGACATAGTGTTTTCTTTGATGGCCGAAAAGTTTAATTTTAGTCTCATCAGACTAGAGCACCTTCATCCATACATTTTGGGAGTCTCCCACATGCCTTTTCGCAAGCTCACAACGTGCCTTTTTGTTTTTAGCTGAAAGTAATGGCTTTCTTGTGGCCACCCTGCCATTAAGTCCAACTTTACGGAGCGTACGGCTTATTGTCGTCCTATGTACAGATACTCCAGTCTCTGCTGTGGAACTCTGCAGCTCCTCAAGGGTTACCTTAGGTCTCTATGCTGCCTCTCTAATTAATTCCCTCCTTGCCCGGTCCGTGAGTTTTGGTGGGTGGCCGTCTCTTGGCAGGTTTGCTGTTGTGCCTTGTTCTTTCCATTTGGTAATGATAGATTTGATGGTGCTCCTGGAGACCATCAAAGATTTGGATATTTTTTTTTTAGAACCTAACCTTGACTTGCACTTCTCAACAACATTGTCCCTTACTTGTTTGGAGAGTTCCTTGGTCTTCATGGCAGTGTTTGGTTAGTGATGCCTCTTGCTTAGGTGTTGCAGCCTTTGGGGCCTTTCAAAAAAAGTGTGTATATGTAATGACAGATCATGTGACACTTAGATTGCACACAGGTGGACATCATTTCACTAATTATGTGACTTCTGAAGATAATTGGTTGCACCAGAGCTTTTTATGGGCTTCCTAACAAAGGGGGTGAATACATACGCACATGCCAATTTTCTGTTTTCTATGTCTAAACTAAAATAGTTTTATTTATATATTTTTCTCATTTCACTTCACCAATTTAGACTATTGTGTTCTGATCCATCACATATAATTCTGATTAACAAAACATTGAACTTAGGGTACTTTCACACTTGCGGCAGGACGGATCCGACATGCTGTTCAGCATGTCGGATCCGTCCTGCGGCTATTTCGCCGTGCCCCCGGGCCGCCGCTCCGTCCCCATTGACTATAATGGGGACGGGGGCGGAGCTCCGGCGCAGCACGGCGAAAGGCCGCCGGACTAAAATTACTGCATGTCAGGTTTTTTAGTCCGGCGGCTTTCGCCGTGCACTGCCGTGCTGCGCCGGAGCTCCGCCCCGTCCCCATTATAGTCAATGGGGACGGAGCGGCGGGCCGGGGGCACGGCGAAATAGCCGCAGGACGGATCCGACATGGTGAACAGCCTGTCGGATCCGTCCTGCCGCAAGTGTGAAACTAGACTTAAGGCTGTAATGTAACAAAACACAAAAAAAGTCAAGGGGGGTGAATACTTTTGCAAGGCACTGTATATGGCCATTGTTTGTATTTGCCATTTTTAGAGATTTTTCCTCTGCATTCTGCATCTCAATTTTTTTTCTGATAAGATATATTGCACAGTTTCTTATATTTGCATGTACTAGTTGTTTATGGGAAAAATTAAAACAACAACGCAAGCAGCAATAGCCTGGTACTTGGCATTTAAACAATAAAGCAAAGAGGTCCTAGTTTAAATCTAACTAACGCCATCTACATGGGTGTTTACTGGTTTTTACTTTTCCTACATGGGTATTGTAGTTTCCTCTTGTGCTCCTTGTTTAGGTTAGACTTCATAAAAGCCTACAAATTACGAAACTTGATTGGTAGGCAAAGGAAATGAGAACGTTCACAGTACTTATGCTATATAATATTGTGAAAGTCAGGGGTTTGAGCAGCTCTCACCTGCCAAGGATTCCACTGGTATAGCACGGACCAACTCCTTCACCCGGAACAGGAGAAATATGCAGATATGAAGAAAAAATAGGTTTTGTCCAGTTTGTACTTGTGGCAATCCAAAGGCTTTTATTCAATAATCAGTAAAATCCAGGTACAAGAATGCAAGTCTACATGTTTCGGGCACAATGCAATTTTAGCCCTTACTCATGAGTAAGGGCTAAAATTGCATTGTGCCCGAAACATGTAGACTTGCATTCTTGTACCTGGATTTTACTGATTATTGAATAAAAGCCTTTGGATTGCCACAAGTACAAGCTGGACAAAACCTATTTTTTCTTCTTATGCTATATAATGTATTTCTGTAACTACAGGCCTCGCATTTGTAGCAGAGCCTTGTGCTCTTTCGTCTAAACCTGGGTACACCATATAGCCTGGGAACTGTATATTGGAAATGAAAAATAGAAACATAAAAAGTGTTTGGTTATACAAATCTCCAGCATGTGGATGGGTACTGTGCAACAAATATAATTAAATTGTGACAGTTCACTTTATATTAAAACTCTCAGACATGAACCTTTCAATAGTATTAGTGATGAGTAGCTTTATTCTATGAGGCAGTTATTCCACTTGAGTTGCGTAAAGCTACATTGTTCTTGTACCAAGTAGAAAACATCTGCTTTTCTCAGTACTAGCCATGAAGGAAATGAGTAGGTGGTTTATAAGAGCGACAGCTTTATTTTAGAAGTACAGAATTGTGAGTGCTGGTAACTAATTCTTGCAGATAAGTACCAAAGATCAGACAGTAACGCAGTAGACTCCAGATGTTTTGTGTAAACATTAAAAAATGGCAAAAATGTACAGCATATGTTGAGAAGTAGTAAACACTTTCTGTAACTAAATAACAGTCTGCCAACTGTTGACTCCTCCTCTGTGGTAAGGAACGTTTCCTATTATTTCGTTAATAACGGAAATGGAAACAAACTAGTGTAGAGCAGCAGATGAGCTGCGAGCAGACAGAACTAATATTGGCCTAAAAGAGTATTGTAAATGATGAAAACTGAAGTGTCCATGTCTTTACACATCCTTAGAGCTTTAGTAATGGATATAAGCACAGTGGACTCAGGGATCAGTCTTCTATCCCCATATCTATAGTGGAGAGTGAACATAGCAGTTCCTCATTGCTCCCCTCTCTTTAAAAACCCAATGTCACAGGAAATCAGCCCAGTAATGGTTGATGTGTCATGCACATTCATATTTTGTGTCCTGGTAACTTAGTTTCATCATCAAGTAGGTCTAGCTTTTTTACACAAACTGTGTTTAGAGCTATTTCTCACTGTGATTAGCTGCAGAGGATTCCTGCTAGGGGCACAATAGAAAAGAAGGTCTTATATGACTAGCAGTATATTGGTAAGTAGTACAGTTTTCAAGTCAGTCATTAATGTAAAAAGTAAAAAACCTTGGGGTAAATTTATAACAACCTGCACTTCAGAATTGTGGCTTTAAAAAGTTGCATAATAGGTTCTTGTGACTTCTTGGGTTTACGTACACAGAAATTATGTAACAGTTTGCATTTTTACACCGCTCACTCCAGTTTGGAAAACTGGGTAAGACAGTATGCCACGGTTAGCTATAAAAATGTGTTGTACTCTGGACTGTTGTTCTCCAGTAGTGGGGGGGGGGTGTAGAAAAACTGGAGTGACATTTCTAGACAAAAGCTTAAGGTTTAAAGATGTGCCAAAATTTAACAAGCATGGAACGATTGATAACTTTGGTGCAAAGTATGCCAATGCAGACTTAAGGAGAACTGATTTCAAATATTACCCTCATGATAAATCCCTCCAATGAATTTCTGTAAAGCAGTTTTACTGTGTCTGGAATAAGTTTGAATCAAATGCAGAAGGAGCAGAAGTTGAGTTATTAAAAGTGCACTGAGTCATTAAAAGTGCAGGCTCTACGAGTATATGAGCCAGAGCTGAGAGCCGGTTGCAATGAGACGCTCTTGCTTTGATGGATCCTACCTTTCATGTATTACATGGCAAGCCAATCATTTCATTAGTCCATGTACAGTATTACACAGGGGGAATATTTGACCGGGCACAACTTCTTCTGGTCAAAAAATGCCTGCCAGGGATTTCAATTTCAAAGTCTTATAATGAAAAAAAATAATGATATTTTCGGGAATGTTTTTTCCCATTTTAATGTGACAGCAGGTTTTGTGTAATATTGGAATACTCCTTTAAGCTGTTTAATTGTTACACACTGCACAAATCACCGTTTTCCTATCAAAGCTATAACTGTGTTGTCATTGTCTTATAATATATGTTGTTTCTATTTGAACTAAGACAATTTGAAGAAGACAAGGAGATATGACCCAGTAGTCCATATTGGTGAAGATACAGGCACCCTTGAGGGAAAGCTGGAGGGATAGTGAGGACATGCAGTCGAAATAACATTTTAGGGTTACATGAATCTCAGAATCAGTTAAAACAAGAAAATCATAGGATTTGTCAGCCAGTCGGTTGCCTTGACAACAATTCTCTAAGCCCCCTGTGACCACACTAATAATTTTAAAAGCTCGCAGAATGTTGGGAAGGAACAGGTACGTTTACGTGTGTACAAGATAGTTCTGGTCTGCTGCTGAGCTTCTGTGCTTTACCGACATTTATTCTCTCATCAGTCAATGAAGTCATTAAACCCTCCTATTACATGTCAGAATTGAGCTACACAGATGAATCTAAATATGCTATAAAGAGCATCTAAAAATCAGTATATGCAGTGCTGCCCATAATTATTCATACCCCAGACAAATTTTGACTTAAAGTTACTTTTATTCAACCAGCATGTAATTTTTTGACGGGAAATGACATAGGTGTCTCCCAAAAGATAATAAGACGATGTACAAGAGGCATTATTGTGGGAGGGGGGGGGGGGGGAACATTCCTCAGCTTTTATTTACATTTGAGCAAAAAGTGTCCAGTCCAAAATTATTCATACCCTTCTCAATAATCAATAGAAAAGCCTTTATTGGCTATTACAGCAATCAAACACTTCCTATAATTGCAGACCAGCTTTTTGCATGTCTCCACAGGTATTTTGCCCATTCATCTTTAGCAATGAGCTCCAAATCTTTCAGGTTGGAGGGTTTTCTTGCCATCACCCTGATCTTTAGCTCCCTCCACAGATTCTCAATTGGATTCAAGTCTGGACTCTGGCTGGGCCACTCCAAAACATTAATGTTGTTGTCTGCTATCCATTTCTTCACCACTTTTGCTGTGTGTTTTGGGTCATTGTCATGCTGAAATGTCCATTGGTGCCCAAGGCCAAGTTTCTCTGCAGCCTGCCTGATGTCGTTGAGAATCCTCAAGTATTGCTCTTTTTTCATGGTGCTGTTTGCTGTGATTAGGTTCCCTGGTCCATTGGCTGAAAAACACCCCCAAAGCATTAGGTTCCCACCACCATGTTTGACAGTGGGGATGGTGTTCTTTGGGTGGAAGGCTTCTCCTTTTTTACGCCAAATGAAGGAAACATTATTGTGACCAAACAATTCTATTTTTGTTTCATCTGACCATAACACAGAAGACCAGAAGTCTTCTTTGTCCAGATGAGCTTTTGCAAAGGCCAAGCGAGCTTTTGTGTGCCTTGTCTGCCGAAGTGGAACCCAGCAGTGTGCAGTGTCCGTTGGATTGTCTGCCTTGAGACATTGCCACCAGCAGAGCCCAGATTCACCAGGATGGCCTTGGTGGTGATCCTTGGATTCTTTTTCACCTCTCTAACTATCCTCCTGGCCAGCACAGGTGTCACTTTTGACTTCCGACCACGTCCTCTGAGATTTTCCACCGTGCGGAACATCTTGTATTTTTTGCTCAAATGTAAATAAAAGCTGAGAAATGTTTTTTTTTTCCACAATAATGCCTCTTGTACATAGTCTTATTATCTTTTGGGAGACACCTATGTCATTTCCCGTCAAAAAATTACTTGCTGGTTGAATAAAAGTAACTTTAAGTCAAAATTTGCCAGGGGTATAAATAATTATGGGCAGCACTGTATAGTTGAAACTTGTAGCTCCTAGGCCCCAATACAAGTGGCAACCATCAAGCCAAAAATGACCTCATATGACATATTATGTGAGGAATCACTTGCAAAGACTCAGCATACAGTAAAAAACGACAATTATTTTTATTGCATATTTTATACTTTTTATTTAGCACTTTCCAGCAAGAATATATCATTGTGTGTATATTTACAATATGCTACTCGTGTTGTTTCTGTTTCATTCACTTAAAAAGGCTCAGGATAGGTCATCAATATCAGATTGGCGGGGTCCGACGTGCGCATGAGGAGACGGCGCGCGCAGTGTGCTTGTGCCGTCTCCAGTCTCTCTTCCTGCCCGCTGCTGCTGCTTTGCCATAGACAGCAGCAGTGAACAGGAAGAGAGAAGGGAGACGTGCACACTCCATCTCCTCATACAGCTGATCGGTGGGGTGTCAGGAGCTGTACCCCTGCCGATCTGATATTGATGACCTACCGTATGCTAAGGATAGGTCATCAATATTAAAAGCCTGGAGAACCCCTTTAAAGAGTGACTAAACTTTTGTAAAAATGTATTTAAAACTGTTCTAAATAGCCCAAAAATGAATTTTCTAATAGTAACATAGTAACATAGTACATAAGGCCGAAAAAAGACATTTGTCCATCCAGTTCGGCCTGTTATCCTGCAAGTTGATCCAGAGGAAGGCAAAAAACCCTGTGAGGTAGAAGCCAATTTTCTCCACTTTAGGGGAATAAAAAATTCCTTCCCGACTCCAATCATGCAATCAGAATATCTCCCTGGATCAACGACCCCTCTCTAGTAGCTATAGCCTGTAATATTATTACACTCCAGAAATACATCCAGGCCCCTCTTGAATTCCTTTATTGTACTCACCATCACCACCTCCTCAGGCAGAGAGTTCCATAGTCTCACTGCTCTTACCGTAAAGAATCCTCTTCTATGTTTGTGTACAAACCGTCTTTCCTCCAGACGCAGAGGATGTCCCCTCGTCACAGTCACAGTCCTGGGGATAAATAGCTGATGGGATAGATCTCTGTACTGACCCCTGATATATTTATACATATTAATTAGATCTCCCCTCAGTCGTCTTTTTTCTAAAGTGAATAACCCTAATTTTGATAATCTTTCAGGGTACTGTAGTTGCCCCATTCCAGTTATTACTTTAGTTGCCCTCCTCTGGACCCTCTCCAGCTCTGCTATGTCTGCCTTGTTCACTGGAGCCCAGAACTGTACACAGTACTCCATGTGTGGTCTGACTAGCGATTTGTAAAGTGGTAGGACTATGTTCATATCACGGGAATCTATGCCCCTTTTGATGCAACCCATTATCTTATTGGCCTTGGCAGCAGCTGCCTGACATTGGTTTTTGCAGCTTAGTTTGCTGTTTATTAAAATTCCTAGATCCTTTTCCATGTCAGTGTTACCGAGTGTTTTACCATTTAGTATGTACGGGTGACTTGCATTTTTCCTTCCCATGTGCATAACCTTACATTTATCAGTGTTAAACCTCATCTGCCACTTATCTGCCCAAGCCTCCAGTCTATCCAGATCCCTCTGTAGTAGTATACTGTCCGCTTCAGTGTTAATTACTTTACACAGTTTAGTGTCATCTGCGAAAATTGATACTTTACTATGCAAGCCTTCTACAAGATCATTAATAAATATATTGAAGAGAATAGGGCCCAATACTGACCCCTGAGGTACTCCACTAGTGACAGTGACCCAATCTGAGTATGTACTGTTAATAACCACCCTCTGTTTTCTATCATTGAGCCAGTTACTTACCCACATACAGACGTTTTCTCCCAGTCCGAGCATTCTCATTTTATATACTAACCTTTTATGTGGTACAGTGTCAAATGCTTTGGAGAAGTCCAGATATACGACATCCATTGATTCACCGCTGTCAACTCTAGAACTTACCTCCTCATAGAAACTGATTAAATTAGTTTGACATGACCGATCCCTCATACTTTATTATTCAAGTATGTGGTTTTCCTAATTAAAAAGGCACCCAAAGTCCTGGTTGCTATAAAGCCTTAAAGTCATTATTCTAGTACAGAGCTGATCTGTCAGTGCTGTACTGGAGTAAGGATTTCACTGTGGCTGCAGCTCATCTTAAAGCCCTCCATGGCAAATCCATTGTGCTTTATGCGGTCCAGATCAGCTGCTGATTTGCTGTATGTCTACATCCAATGCAATTGTGATTAGGGTTGCAACAGGTATTGAATTAGCTTTTTTATCCAGATCGATACGATACCGGGATTTGCCATTTACCGATACTAAGCTGCGCACCATGTTCTCCTCAGCAGTAGTGTTGAGTGAACTTCTGTTTTAGGTTCGGCGTCTAAAGTTCAGCTTCCGGTTAGCGAAGAATCCTGATATGGATTCGGAATTCCGTTGGGGTCCGTGGTAGCGGAATCAATAATGGCCGATTATTGATTCCGCTACCACGGACCACAACGGAATTCCGAATCCATATCGGGATTCTTCGCTAACCGGAAGCCGAACTTTAGACGCCGAACTTAAAACAGAAGTTCGCTCAACACTACTCAGCAGCACAGTGGAGAAGGATGCAGTCTCTCCTTCCGTCCCCACTATGTCGCTGCTGCCACTAATGAGAAGAGAGAGGGGAAGAGCAGGGGAGGGACTGTAGCCACTGCGCCACCAATGAAGATAACTAACCCATTAATTCAAATGTAGGCGGCGGGTGCTGGCGGTAACACTTACCCAGCTTCTATGACAAGGCGCTGCGATCCGCGGCAATTAACCCCTCAGATTCCGCACCTAAGGGTTAATTGACGGAGATCGCAGGTCCTTGTCATAGAGGCTGGGTGCCGGGTATGTGATTCACCCGCCGCCAATATTTGTATTAAAAGGTTAGTTATCTTCATTGGTGGTGCAGTGCCCCCCCTCCCCAACCCCCCCAGTATAATCATTGATGGCAGTGGTCACATGGTTCCCTCCCCCCCTCTTCATTGGTGGTGCAGTGGTAGCTTCCGATCAGAGCCCCAGCAGTGAAATCCTGGGGCTCTGATTGGTTACTATGGCAACCAGAAACGCTGCTGAATCCCTGGCTGCCATGGTAAGCTCCCTGCTGCTGTGTGCACAAAGCACAGGGCAGCAGGGAGAGTGTAAAGTCCTATTCACCCTAATAGAGCTCTATTAGGGTGAATAGAACAAGGGATTAAAAATCCCAGGTTCTAGCCCCTAAGGGGGCTAATAGTTATTAAATAAAATGTTTTTTTTAAAAAGCTAAAAAAAAATTACATTTAAAATATATAAACAATAAATAAACATATTACATATCGCCATGCCCGAAAAGTCCAAACTATTAAAATATTTAAAAATACGGTATCTCCTATGCGGTGAATGCCGTAACAGAAAAAAAAAAAAAAAACGCGCGATCCGACATTTTTTTCTCACCTTGTCCCCCCCAAAAATGGGCAGGACGTTCCATAAAATAGGAAATGCACACAGCTTTTTTGGTGTTTTAATTTTTTTCGTGTGGTATCGAATGGTATAGAGTATCACAATACTTTTTTATGGTATCGAAATCGAATCAAAATTTTGGTATCGTGACAACCCTAAATTTGTGATATATGATGAGCACCATGTACGGTAAACAGGGGCGGATTGGGAACTTAAAGTCGCCCTGGGAAAAAAAAAAAAATTGGGGGCATGTTGTATTAGGGTCCAGATTGACAGATGACAGGGCCAACACAAGTAGGTGGGCCCAGCAATACCATATTGCAGCACAGAATACTACCCCAGCAGACCACAATATACCACAGTGCAGCACAGTATACTGCCCCAGTACAACCAAATACCACAATGCATTGCAAAATAATGCCCCAGCAGCACAAAATACGTCCCAAGAATCTTCCCCTGTGTGGTGGCCAGCACCATCTGCCACGTTCCATCTTTCTACTGCCTCATGATGTTAATACAGTTGGAGTCAGGAAGGCACCTGCAGCTGCCGGCCAAATATACAAATTCTTGACTCCCCCAGCATTAATTAACTGTTGGCGCTTTAGACTATTACCTTCCATGTAGGTTCTATGGCCACCCCTGACGGTAAAATTATTTTAGACTGGCATTAAAGGGGACCTGATAGTTGCAGGGTTATCAAATATTAAATAAAGGTCAGAAAGTATATAATATTCATGTGTAACAGTATTGAACCTTCAGGAGGAAAGTAAAATACTCTGTAATCTGTAATAAATCCTGACCTTATTGACTCATAATGGCTTTGGGGGGTTCCTGCTTGTTTGATGTCAAGATTAGTGCTGATGATTGTTCTACGGTATTTCTGCTGCCAAAGTCCTATGACGGAAGTGTGAACAGAAACTAAAGCTTTGGGGGGGAAGTCGCGGGGTATATTTTTAGAATTTCCTCATTGTCTTTCACTCCTCAGTATTTTACTTCTGGTCTTGGTGTGACTCTCTGTGCCAGAGTACTGTCTTGATTATAAATGGCAATTACATTTCACTCTGTACATAAACCACGTAGCAGTCCTTTTCTTCATGGAGCTTTCTGAGATTTCCTATTTTGCAACCTTTGTTAAGACGAAGTTCAATACAGCTATTCCTAGGCTGCAGTTTTATGCACTGAATATAAACAGTTTATCTAACCAGTGCATGTGTGTTGGAGCTTATGCACCTAAAACTTTTCACTCATCCATGCATAAAAATCTTGGAGGTATCCTGGGCTGCCAAGCAACTTGCTATATCTGACCTTCCTTTTTAGGTTCTCTAGCATATTATTAGATCTCATTATAGAGGTTTTCCCATTACAACATGTATGGCGTATCGCTAGCTTATGCCATAAAATGGCAGATAGGCATGGGTTCCAACTCTGAGACCCACTCCTATCCAGGCTCAGACTGGCCCACCGGGGAGGCAGGGGATTCCTCGGTGGGCCCCCAGTCTCCCGCGCCCGGAGATAAGACGGAGGAGTAATTATTTCTCTTGTTTCTCAGGAGAGATAATTATTGTAGCCACTAGGTGGTAGTATTGCACAGCGATGCAGCCTCCTACTGGTGTAAATTGTACACAAGGCCCCGCAGTATCTTCTAAACTTCCCGGATGCTCGCAGTGAAGGCGGAGAGAACATGCCTGGCCATCCTCCTGCCCTCCCTGCTGTTAGAAAACTGTTGCTGCTGGAGAGAAGGACTCCTCTGCGGTGCTGGGCTGATTTATCAGGTGTGTGACAGTAGTGAGCTGTAGGAGACTGTAACTCTGCCCTAGGTCCCCCCAATGCCTCTGCTTTAGATGCACCCTCATAAGTGCCAAGGCTACAGATGCCCCCACTCTAAATGCACCCCTAATATTGCATCTTTTCCAGTTGCCCCCCTAATACCTCTTCTCCAGGATCACCACTTTTACCTTGCCTCAGGTGACCCTTGTTAGGAGTTATACCTGCATATGGCGAAACATATGACCTGCATATGTCCTGCATATGGAGAAACCTGTAGTAAATGCAAAAAGCAAAACCATTTTTCTATGCAGGCAGAAAGCAAATGCCAGAATACATATGCCTGCACAGATCAAGAACAGCAGCTCAGAAGAATCCATATTCACTATTATTCATCAAATTGGAGCAGTAAGCAGTCCGGGGTCACAGTGGTTTGTACCACTAGAACTCAGCATTGACAGAGAAGCAGGGGAAAGGTTACACTGTCAGTTAGACTGTGGGGCCACCTGCAACCTTATGACATACAAAGACTATTGCAAAATTGTTAAAGAAGGAAAGCCAACATTACAGAAGAGTAATGTCAAATTAAAATGGTACAATGATACCTATATGATACCTATGGGCCAATGTAATCTAAATTGTACATATAAAGATAAAACATATACACTGCAATTCCAAGTTGTCCAAGGTAAACACAAACCACTTCTCTCAGCAGAAACATGTCAGAAAATGGGCCTCCTTACACAGAATGTAGAACATAATGTATTATTACATGATGACCAGCAAACAACTACAACTTCACCCTTTTCTTATGAAATGATCACAACTGAATACAGAAACATTTTCAAAGGACTAGGGTGTCTACCTGGAGAGTATCACCTAGAAATAGATGAAGCAATACCTCCTGTTCAACACCAACCACGTAGAGTGCCGGCTCCACTTAAAGCAGACTTAAAGGCGAAAATAGAGAGATTAGAGACACTGGGAGTGATAAAAAAGGTCATAGAACCTACGACATGGATAAGTAGTATGGTTGCTGTTAAGAAACCAGGCAAGCTGCGAATATGCATTGATCCCAAAGACTTAAATAAAGCACTAAAACGCTCACATTATCCAATGCCCACTATAGAGGAAATCCTGCTAAGTTTAACAAATGCAAAAGTATTTTCTGTCTTAGATGCTAAGGATGGCTTCTGGCAAGTAAAACTGGACACTAAAAGCAGTTATCTCACTACATTCTGGACTCCCTTTGGGCATTACCGATGGCTACGCATGCCTTTTGGGATTGCTACTGCACCAGAAGAATATCAACGTAGACAACATGAAGCAGTAGAAGACCTGCCCGGAGTGGAAGTTATTGCAGATGATATATTGGTGTATGGCTGTGGTGACACTACAGAGGAGGCCACAAAGGATCATGACAAGAATTTGATTGGACTCTTAGAGAGAGCACGAAAGCTGAACCTAAAATTCAATAAAAAAAAGCTGAGATTGAGGCTATCTTCGGTACCATACATGGGACATTTACTCACAGCAGAAGGCCTGCGTCCTGATCCAGAAAAAGTCAGAGCAATTTTAGAAGTACCAAAGCCTGACAATGTACAAGCAGTTCAGAGACTGCTAGGGTTTGTAAACTACCTTTCAAAATTCTTACCACATCTTTCGGATGTATGTGAACCACTACGCAGACTGACAGACAAAGACAGCTTGTGGGCCTGGCAATCCAGCCATGATGAAGCCCTCAAGCAAATAAAAGATATTGTTCCTAAACATCCAGTTTTGAGATACTACAATGTCAATGAGGAAGTAACAGTCCAATGTGATGCCAGTGAAAAATGTCTTGGAGCAACACTTTTGCAAGGAGGTCAGCCAGTGACGTTTGCATCACGTACACTGTCTTCAACAGAACAAAGATATGCCCAGATTGAAAAGGAATGTCTTGCCATTGTATATGCATGCCAGAAGTTTAATCAGTACTTACATGGAAAAAATATTATTAACATTGAGACTGATCATAAGCCACTAGAGAGCATTTTTTTAAAAACCTCTCCTAGTAGCACCAAAACGTCTACAACGCATGATGCTACAGTTGCAAAAATACAACCTTAATGTGGTTTACAAAAAAGGATCAGAAATGTATATTGCAGACTTCTTATCAAGAGCAGCATTACCTCACAAAACAATGGACAAGGACACCCCAGATTATGAGATTTTCTTGATGCAATCAGAGGATGCCTTTTCTAAGGAACTGGAAGAGATAAACTTTGCAGAATATCTAAGAGTGTCTGATTTGCGCCTACAACAAATTCAGAAGTTCACAGAACAAGATGAAGTCTTACAAGCATTAAAAACTACTGTTCTTACAGGATGGCCAGACCAAAAAGAAAAAATACAGATTTGTATCAGGGACTACTGGGGCTTTAGAGATGAGATAAGCATACAAAATGGAATTCTGTATAAAGGACACAGAGTCGTCATACCAAAAAACATGCGCCCAGAAATGATAGCGAGGACTCATTCTAGCCACTTAGGAATAGAAGCATGTGATAGGAGAAAGGATTGCGCTGCAAGAGAGGATTCTTTTAAATGTTCCTATTATTTTCTGTTTCTTACATTCGGAAAAATCTTCAGTTAGATGGACCACATTCAATCATAGATTTTCAACACTCATAGAGAAAGCTAAACGAGATGACAAGGATATCTGGAAGGCAGTTCTTGACTGGAGAAATACCCCATCAGAAGGCACCAGCAGTAGTCCTGTACAACGGCTAATGTCAAGAAGGACCAGGACTTTACTTCCGACTGCTCAGAAACTGCTGTTTCCAAAGGTTATAAAAGGAGTGGTCGAGAACCTAACTGAAAGACGCAAAAAAGCAAAGGCATATTATGATAAAGGAGCCAAGGAACTTCCCGAACTAAGAATTGGTCAGCCAGTGCGAATACAACCATCGCCGTCGTCAACAGATGAAATTTGGCGACAAGGTATTTGTTTGGAGAAAGTTGCTCCACAATCTTATAAAGTGGAAGCAAATGGACAGTTGTACAGAAGGAATAGGAAGTTTCTGAGGACTGCAGATGACAAATCTGACATTGAAATAAGTGAAGTGATTACACCAGGTACATCTCCAGATGAGACAACTCCCAAAGAAACAGGGATGGTTGATCATATGCAACAATGTGAAGCTCCTGCCACACCAAGACGTACTAGAACTAGGGTTATTAGAACACCAACAAGATATAAGGATTTTGTATGCTAGATACATTATAAAAAAACATTGTCACCTTTGGAATGTATTGTGGTATCCAATCATCTTATGTTATATATTACTTGATTTCACAAGAAAGGGAGGATGTTAGAAGTTAGACTTGTTAACATGTTAACTGCCACCTGTAGGCTATATAGATATGACAGTTTATAACCTTTGTTATATTGTTTGTGTCTGAATAAAGTTGTTGTTGAATTACCTCAGATCGCCTCAGGAAACAACCCTAATGCCTCTGCTTTATGTTCACCCCCATTAGTGCCCCAGCTCCAGATGCCCCCACGATAAATGCACTGCTAATATTGCCTCTTCTCCAGTTACCCCTGCTCCAGGATCCATACTACTACCCTGCCTCATGTGACCCTAATGCCTCTGTTTCAGTTATGACTCTCTGTTTATGCCCTTTGCTCACATTGCTCCTCTAGCACCTTTGCTTGGGCTTTGTTAAAGGTTATGACCTGCAAAGGGGGTTGGACTTACGACTGAAAAATTCTGCACAGTGTGTCACATTCTCCAGACACGAATGGTTTACATGGTGGTAGTGATGATATTCTGTATTTACAGGCATCACTGCTGCCATGTAAAGAGATACTGGTGGAGTGGTGGAGGATTTAAAGGGGTTGTCCAGGTTTTCCAGTTATCCTCTCCACACCATAGGATATAACTATATGATTAGTGAGGTCCGATTCTGCGACCCCCCCCCCCCACTGATTCCAGGGTCCTGTTCCCCCTTTTTGATGGTGTGGCAGGCCACAAATATGCCCTGCTGCTCCATTCATTCTCTTTGGGACCACTGGAAATAGCCAGCGCTGTACTCCGCCATCTCCAGTGACCCCATAGAGAATGGATAGAGAGGCAGGGCATATGGTCGACCTGCCACTCAATCAAGAAGGGGGATCAGTGGGGGCTCCAGCGTTCAGAACCCCACGGATCACTTAGTTATCCCCGATCCTGTGGATAGAGGATAACTAGAAAAGTGGAAACAGGCCCTTCAACAGGCAAGCATTTCTATTTTAGTTTGACACATATTTTGGGTCAGACTTTTAATTATTCTTTTTTTTTTTTACATCCAAAGAAAACCTTTAAAGATAGGGAATGTGAAAAGGTCCAACACCTATGACAGAACAGGTGATAAGTTTCTGATTGGTAGGGGTCTGACTGCTGGGACCCCCATTATCAAGGGAACGTGGTCTTAAGACTCTTGTGTACATAGATTGGTGGTAATGTAATTGAATGTCTCAGGACCCCTTTTTTCATGATCAGTGGGTGTTCCAGCAGTCAGACCCCAGCAATCTGATATCACCTATTCTGTAGATAGGCAAAAGGTCATTATGGTGGGACAACCCTTTTAAATATACTGTAGATTATGTGCAATCTGAGGAGGTTACGATTTGGTAAATTTCATGCCAGACATTTATGCTTAAAGGAGTTAAAGGGTTTGTCTCACTTCGTTAAATGGCATTTATCATGCAGTTAATACAAGGCACTTACTAATGTATTGTCATACTCCATATTCCCTCCTTTCCATCACATTGTACACAGCACGTATCCGTGGTTATTACCACCGTGTAATCCAGCAGTGGTGGCTGTGCTTACACACTATAGGGAAAGGCTGGAAGTGCGCATAGGCCAACACCTTTACCTATAGTGTGCAAGCACGACCACTGCTGCTGAATTACACGGTGGTAATAACCACGGATATGTGCTGTGTATATTGTGATGGAAATTAGGCAATATGAACAATCACAATACATTGTAGTAAGTGCCTTGTATTAACTTTCTTTACATGATAAATGCCAGTTGCTGTGAGAAAACCCCTTTAAGTGTGCTATACTTAATACTGTTAGGCATAAATGTCTTGGTGTGTGCATTGCTTGTTTCCTATGTGTGATTGGTGTGTGCTATATATGATCTATGTATCAGTGGTGTATGTGCAGCATGTGACATATGCATCTTTGGCATGTGACCCAAGTGTATTGTGTCCCACATGTGTCCAATGAGCGATTTGGGTGCACTGCATGTGTCTTGTTTCTGACTAACTTAAGTGCAGCATATCCATATATGTGTAAATTCTGCCACATGTCTGTTCTGTCATGTCTGTGTATTTTGCTGCGAATGTCTGCCATCATACTTCATCTTTAATATTTCTGTTATCACTGTAAGTGCTCATGAACACGACCGTAGGATGTTTTGCAATCTGCAAATTGCGGATACGCAAAACATGGATACCGGGTGTGTGCATTCCACATTATGCGGCCCAATTGAAGTGAAGGGAACAGTATAAACATGGGGAAAAAAAATAAGTTTGTGTGCAGGAGCCCTAAGATAGACCCCCAGAATCCGTTACACTGGTGGGCCCTAAGTACCCCAGTCCGACACTGCTCCTATCGCTAGAATGGGGACTAAGAAGTAAAGGGAGAGCAGCCAAGCATGCATGGCCACGCTCCGTACACTGCTATAGGACTTCCAAAAATTAATTAAGCACTGGCTCGGATCTTACTAGCAGTCCCATAGCAGTGAATGGAGAGGTGGCCAGGTCTGCAAACAAGAAATATATAAGGCTGGCCATACACTATCCCTCCCAGCAACCTATACACATGACCCTTTGGCTCAGCCGAGTGAGTTTGTGTTCTGAATAGGGTGAGGTGAGAATGTTGTTGCCATATATCTCTAGTGGCTGGTTTATTTCCCAAGAAAAGGATCAGGCTTGTTAAAATCCAGCAATACTTCTTTCCTCCAACATTTGCCACAAGAGTAAAGTTCATGACATTGAAATCCAGTCCTGCCAAAATCTGTTGGTTTGTCCAGTGTTAAAGGGGTGATCCCATAAATTTAAAAAATGCACACTATAAGTTTAACTACAGTTTCAAGAAAAAGTATGTGAACCCTTTGGAATGATATGGATTTCTGCACAAATTGGTCATAAAATGTGATCTGATCTTCATCTAAGTCACAACAATAGACAAACACAGTCTGCTTAAACTAATAACAAACAAAGAATTAAATGTTACCATGTTTTTATTGAACACACCATGTAAACATTCACAGTGCAGGTGGAAAAAGTATGTGAACCCCTAGACTAATGACATCTCCAAGAGCTAATTGGAGTGAGGTGTCAGCCAACTGGAGTCCAATCAATGAGATGAGATTGGAGGTGTTGTTTACAGCTGCCCTGCCCTATAACAAACACACACCAGTTCTGGGTTTGCTTTTCACAAGAAGCATTGCTAGATGTGAATGATGCCTTGCACAAAAGAGCTCTCAGAAGACCTATGATTAAGAATTAAAGCTGGAAAGGGTTATAAAAGTATCTCTAAAAGCCTTGCTGTTCATCAGTCCACGGTAAGACAAATTGTCTATAAATGGAGAAAGTTCAGCACTGCTGCTACTCTCCCTAGGAGTGGCTGTCCTGTAAAGATGACTGCAAGAGCACAGCGCAGACTGCTCAATGAGGTGAAGAAGAATCCTAGAGTGTCAGATAAAGACTTACAAAAGTCTCTGGCATATGCTAACATCCCTGTTAGTGAATCTACAATACGTAAAAGACTAAACAAGAATGGATTTCATGGGAGGATACCACAGAGGAAGCCACTGCTGTATAAAAAAACATTGTTGCACGTTTACAGTTTGCACAAGAGCACCTGGATGTTCCACAGCAGTACTGGCAAAATATTCTGTGGACAGATGAAACCAAAATTGAGTTGTTTGGAAGAAACACACAACACTATGTGTGGAGAAAAAGAGGCACAGCACACCAACATCAAAACCTCATCCCAACTGTGAAGTATGGTGGTGGGGGCATCATGGTTTGCTGCGTCAGGGCCTGGATGGATTGCTATCATCAAAGGAAAAATAAATTCCCAAGTTTTTTCAAGACATTTTGCAGGAGAACTTAAGGCCATCTGTCCACCAGCTGAAGCTCAACAGAAGATGGGAGTTGCAACAGGACAATGATCCAAAGCATAGAAGTAAATCAACAACAGAATGGCTTAAACAGAAGAAAATACGCCTTCTGGAGTGGCCCAGTCAGAGTCCTGACCTCAACCCGATTGAGATGCTGTGGCATGACCTCAAGAGAGCGATTCACACCAGACATCCCAAGAATATTGCTGAACTGAAACAGTTCTGTAAAGAGGAATGGTCAAGAATTACTCCTGACCGTTGTGCACGTCTAATCTGCAACTACAGGAAATGTTTGGTTGAAGTTATTGCTGCCAAAGGAGGTTTAACCAGTTATTAAATCCAAGGGTTCACATACTTTTTCCACCTGCACTGTGAATGTTTACATGGTGAGTTTAATAAAAATATGGTAACATTTAATTCTTTGT
Source organism: Bufo bufo (assembly GCF_905171765.1). Taxonomy (NCBI): domain Eukaryota; kingdom Metazoa; phylum Chordata; class Amphibia; order Anura; family Bufonidae; genus Bufo; species Bufo bufo. Next base: position 149,566,646 of record NC_053390.1, on the reverse strand, counting down.
GTGTTATTAGTTTAAGCAGACTGTGATTGTCTATTGTTGTGACTTAGATGAAGATCAGATCACATTTTATGACCAATTTGTGCAGAAATCCATATAATTCCAAAGGGTTCACATACTTTTTCTTGCAACAGTATATCAATGCAAAAAGTGCTGCTCTGCAGTGCAATTTTCACCCTTGTTTTAATATGTTTTTACTCACCTCTCTGGAGCTCTTGTCTCCTTAGTTTTAGTGGATAAGCATCAGCTTGTCCCATGTGACACTCAAGTACCTACATCTTCCAGAATACATTGCAGCCAGCACTTGTTCTTCCCCTACATACGGTAGAAAGTAGCCTCTCTCACACACACTACTACTACTGAAGCTACTGAGCACCTTAGTCCACCACTAAATGCAGGAGAAGGTGGACTATAATTTCAGCCGCTGGAATAAAAAAGAGGTTTATATTGAGTGTGTATTGCAATAATACTTTATTTGAACTGTTGTATGCATTGCAGAGTAATACTTTTCATGGGACAACCCCTGTAATCTGATGTACAGTCCTGATCAAAAGTTTAAGACCACTTGGGGGGGGGGGGGGGGGGCGGAGCTAGCGCCTGCAGTAGATGACTGCTTGAGTGAACGCTCCGTACATAAAATCACCCTAACAGCTTGTATATACCGCCTGGAGATCCAGCTATGGTTAAATTCGGAGGATCCAAGTCCGGTGACACCGCAGAGCAGCACAAGACATCGGTGTGCAAAGGTGACATGGACAAATTTATCAAAAAAGCTGCCTCCGCTTATGTGGCTCGTGATGGCAAGATGGAGCCGGCCTCACCACGCATCACAAGCCGCTCACAGAAAGATCCGTTGGATCCGGCACAAGAGGGTGAGGTCGAGACAGATAATCTCCCTATCTCAAGATCATACCTCAAAGACGCTCTAACCTCCTATCTAGCAGCAGCTCTGGAGCCTCTAAGCACCGATCTCACAGCGATCAAACAGGACGTCCGACAAATCGGAAGAAGAGTCGAGGCCCTGGAGGAATTGCAGTCGGTCCTGGTGAGTCACCAAATGGGGGTCACTAACAACTTAGTCTCCATACAAAGCAACCTGAACTCCCTCTATTGCGCCATTGAAGACCAGGAAAATCGCGGTAGGCGCAACAACCTGCGTTTCCGCGGTGTGCCAGAATCGACAGCTGCAGGTGATATTCAGCATGTCATAACCCAAATCTGCCTTTCCATCTTGGGTCCTGACTCAGCTCATGAAGTGATCCTTGAAAGGGCTCACAGGGCCCTAAGGCCTAAACCAGCTGCATCAGCCCCACCAAGGGACATTATACAGGGAGTGCAGAATTATTAGGCAAGTTGTATTTTTGAGGATTAATTTTATTATTGAACAACAACCATGTACTCAATGAACCCAAAAAACTCATTAATATCAAAGCTGAATATTTTTGGAAGTAGTTTTTAGTTTGTTTTTAGTTTTAGCTATTTTAGGGGGATATCTGTGTGTGCAGGTGACTATTACTGTGCATAATTATTAGGCAACTTAACAAAAAACAAATATATACCCATTTCAATTATTTATTTTTACCAGTGAAACCAATATAACATCTCAACATTCACAAATATACATTTCTGACATTCAAAAACAAAACAAAAACAAATCAGTGACCAATATAGCCACCTTTCTTTGCAAGGACACTCAAAAGCCTGCCATCCATGGATTCTGTCAGTGTTTTGATCTGTTCACCATCAACATTGCGTGCAGCAGCAACCACAGCCTCCCAGACACTGTTCAGAGAGGTGTACTGTTTTCCCTCCTTGTAAATCTCACATTTGATGATGGACCACAGGTTCTCAATGGGGTTCAGATCAGGTAAACAAGGAGGCCATGTCATTAGATTTTCTTCTTTTATACCCTTTCTTGCCAGCCACGCTGTGGAGTACTTGGACACGTGTGATGGAGCATTGTCCTGCATGAAAATCATGTTTTTCTTGAAGGATGCAGACTTCTTCCTGTACCACTGCTTGAAGAAGGTGTCTTCCAGAAACTGGCAGTAGGACTGGGAGTTGAGCTTGACTCCATCCTCAACCCGAAAAGGCCCCACAAGCTCATCTTTGATGATACCAGCCCAAACCAGTACTCCACCTCCACCTTGCTGGTGTCTGAGTCGGACTGGAGCTCTCTGCCCTTTACCAATCCAGCCACGGGCCCATCCATCTGGCCCATCAAGACTCACTCTCATTTCATCAGTCCATAAAACCTTAGAAAAATCAGTCTTGAGATATTTCTTGGCCCAGTCTTGACGTTTCAGCTTGTGTGTCTTGTTCAGTGGTGGTCGTCTTTCAGCCTTTCTTACCTTGGCCATGTCTCTGAGTATTGCACACCTTGTGCTTTTGGGCACTCCAGTGATGTTGCAGCTCTGAAATATGGCCAAACTGGTGGCAAGTGGCATCTTGGCAGCTGCACGCTTGACTTTTCTCAGTTCATGGGCAGTTATTTTGCGCCTTGGTTTTTCCACACGCTTTTTGCGACCCTGTTGACTATTTTGAATGAAACGCTTGATTGTTCGATGATCACGCTTCAGAAGGTTTGCAATTTTAAGAGTGCTGCATCCCTCTGCAAGATATCTCACTATTTTTGACTTTTCTGAGCCTGTCAAGTCCTTCTTTTGACCCATTTTGCCAAAGGAAAGGAAGTTGCCTAATAATTATGCACACCTGATATAGGGTATTGATGTCATTAGACCACACCCCTTCTCATTACAGAGATGCACATCACCTAATATGCTTAATTGGTAGTAGGCTTTCGAGCCTATACAGCTTGGAGTAAGACAACATGCATAAAGAGGATGATGTGGTCAAAATACTCATTTGCCTAATAATTCTGCACGCAGTTGTATGTACATTTCTAAGCTTCCCGGTTAAAGAAGCCATCTTAAATAAAGCCCGCTCAGCAGAAGAGATCTCTTGGGACGGTTACAAAATTGTTATCTATCAGGATCTGGCCCAAACTACTTTGAAGAAGAGGAGATCCCTGAAGCCCCTGACGGATTGGCTTAGATCACATAATACGCCATACAGATGGACTTTTCCTTTTGGGCTGTCATTCTTTTATGAAGGTCGCAGGATCAATATCTCCACGTTCGCAGACCTGGACCAGGTTTACGACCACCTTAACATCAGTCCATTGGATATACAAAACTGGGACTTGGTCCAGGACTTATCATCCTTGCCAGACCTGCCTATCCCTAATCAATGGGAAAAACAACTCACCCCAAAATCCTCCAAGAACAGGAGAGACGCCTCCCACTCTACGCCTAGAAGACTACCCCTAGGAGAGTGAGATGGACTTTCGCTTATGTGTCTCTTCTATGAGATCCATTTATCCTCTCTCCAACCCTTCTAATGTATCTTATCCGCCTGACTCTTTCTCCTCTCACCTATAATCCTTCCCCTTCGCCCTACCTTCCCTACCCCTACTCATATTCCTTGATCCGTTCCGTCCTTAACTGGATCTATATCCTGTCATAGGGTGATAACTACATGTTATTAATATTCCCCTTCTACTCATTTACTCGAAGTTTTGCGCACTAGCGCACCTGCTTTCTTATATAAGTTTTCTTTTCTTTCTTTGTTCTAGTTTATACTTTACATATTTGTTATGTAGATGCCTCTCAAATTGCTTCAACATCTCCTCTCAGTCACAGAACCTTATAATTGCACTTTTATTGTTAACTTGCATATTTACAGATATACTTTCCATGGTACATATTTTTTGCTTTTGGAAGTTTGAATCGCGGTGGACCAACACACAAATTGAAGCGGAATGGTATACTTAACGATAGCCTCATTTAATGTAAAGGGCTTTAATGCCCCCTCTAAAAGGTGCCAAATTTTCTCGCTTTTGAAAAAGAGGAACACATCCATTCCTGCAAGAAACTCACTTTAAGTTCAATCGCTATCCGGATCTATCTCGCTCCAGTTTCCCTGTGTGGTTCCACTGTGGTTCAGGCTCCTCCTCTTCCAAAGGGGTTAGTATTGGCTTTAGCAAAAACACATCATTCCAATACTGTTCGCACATTCAGGATACGGATGGAAGATATATAATGATAAAAGGATCTATAGCCAACCAGGTCTATACTTTGATCAATATTTACACTCCCAATGTCAACCAGGCTTCTTGGTTCAATGAAATCTATCCAATCATAGAATCCTTCCAAGAGGGTACAGTCATCATGGGAGGTGACTTTAATGTCACTCTGAACCCTGTTTTAGATTCTTCAACACAAAAATCTGCTCTCTCACAGAGAACTCTCAATTCCCTATGTGACAAATTCCACAACCTGAACCTGGCTGACGTTTGGAGAATATTCAATCCCACTGAAAGAGACTACACCTTTTTTTCAAACGCTCATGGCTCATATCAGAGATTGGATTACCTACTAGTCACTAAAAATCATCTCCAACTATGCTCTAAAGCCCACATAGATTCTATTCACCTATCTGATCACTCCCCAATTTTTATCACTTTATCCACCCCTCAAATGTCACCTAAGACATCTAGTTGGAGATAAAACCAAAACCATAATCCAAAAAGCCCTCAATGATTTCTTCTCCTTAAATGCTCTCCCTGGTACCTCCCCCCACATCCATTGGGACACCCATAAGGCGTACATACGGGGCCAACTCATTAGTCTAGGCTCTCATCTTAAAAAACTAAGAAAGGCCCGAATTGATGACCTCCTACTGGATATACGAAAACTTGAATCTATCCACAAAAAATCTCTCTCTGACCAACAACTCTACAAGCTCAACACACTTCGCTCTGAACTAAAAAAACACTTAAACTCAATGTCGGCCAAATTTTTCCTCAATTCCCAAGTCAAGTACTTTGCCCATGGCGATAAAGCGTCTAAGTTTGTAATGAATAGGATAAAACAAAGGAAAACACACAACTATATCTGCAAAATCCATAAAAAAATGGAGAAATAGCCATAACATCTAAAGATATTGCCTCCCAATTCCAAGCTTTTGTCACGACCATGGTCATGGTCGCGACTCTGGATCCGCATGCAGTTGCTTGCGGTTTGGTCTGTTGTCAACCACATGGTGAGTGCTGCTTGTATGTTGCCTCACGTGTGGTTGCCGCTGGCAACATGATTGTACTTGGCAGTATAGCAGCCTGAGCTGTTGCTAGGCAGCTTGCTGTCAAGTGCATGCGGTTACACCTGGTTGGGTGTGTGTGTGTGTGTGTGTGTGTGTATGTATGCACTTTGTATGTCTGGTGTGCACAAGGTTTATGTAGGTGTGCACTGTGGCACTTCCCTTCACTTGTGGCTGCCCGTGGCAACGTGTTGTATTGTGTACATGTGGTGGCAGTGTCTTGGCCTTCTGGCTAACTCCCAGGACATGGTTGCAACGCATGTCGTTGCCGGCGGTAACAGCTGCGGTGTGATTGTTGTTTGTACACTTCCCCTTTTAGTGGCTTTTTCCCTTGCCTGGTGTAGGAAGGGTTAACTCCCTTATTTGTGTGTGAACACTGTGTGTGTGTGTGGGTGTGGCCACTTGGGGATATTTAGCTCCTGCTGGATGCCAGACTCTGAGGGGTACTTCAGCCATGGTCTGCTGAAGTCATCCCCTTGGTTATATACCATCTGCCAGTGAGGGCCACCCTTGTGGTCATAAGTTATGTTACATGGTGTTATGAAGGTGTGTGTTTGGTCTCCTTGTTATTGCAGCTTATGGTCCTGAGTTCCTGTGTGAGGTGTGGTGTGTGCTGTGTCCGTTTGAGTTCTTGTGGACAGCAGCACTTACACATAGGTTCCAGGCTCTGTGTCTGTGGCAGGTAGGTGTTGTGTTGTTGCATTTACCTGCCATTGCCATAAGCTGTTCATGTTTCCCCTTTCTTTATAGCTTGGCCAGTGAGACTCCTGTTCGTCCGTATCCTGGAGGAACAGGTAGTCTTACCCTTCTCCTAGTCCAGGGCCACCCTGAGGGCGAGTAGGAATATTAGGTTCCGGAGTATGAGCCCTCCCACCATCAGGGTCGGCTCATACGGCTAGGAGACAGGGTCAGAATTAGGGATTGATAGGAGGTGACCTGCTCCCTGATTCCTGTCCTGGCCTTGCATCAACCATCCATCTTCTGATACCGCACGGCTGAGGGTTTCCCCCATCCTCAGCCGTGACAGCTTTTTATCAGTCACTGTATAACCTTCCCCAATCTATTCCTCCAGCCAATGTCCCATCCAACATAGAGGCCATTAACAGATTTCGAGACACAGTCTCACTTCCCAAACTCACCCCCTCTCATAAAAGGATATTAGAAACTCCCTTCTCTTTTGATGAACTGAAAGATGCCATAAAGCAACTCCCAAAAAATAAGGCCCCGGGCCCAGATGGTCTCTCGGCCCTCTACTATAGTACATTTAGTGATTCCATTGCCCCTTATCTTTTAACTATATGCAACCAATCGCTTAAAGGCATTCCACTTACCCTGGATATGACTAGAGCTCTTATCACCATTATACCCAAGGAAAGTAAAGACCCAGTTCACTGCGCAAACTACCGCCCCATCTCCTTATTAAATCTTGACTTAAAACTCTTAGCCAAAATGTTGGCCAACCGTCTTTCCCCTATCCTTCCATCATTGGTTCATGGCGACCAGACAGGCTTTGTGGTTGGCAGGGAGGGCAAAGATAATTCAGTCAGAATTCTCAACGCCATACACTACGCTACTAAATTCTCCCATCTCCTAGTTCTCCTCAGCACCGATGCCGAAAAGGCCTTTGACAGAATCAGTTGGGATTTTCTATGCCTTAGGGTCCATTCACACATCCGTTGTTTCTTTCCTGATCTGTTCCGTTTTTTGCGGAACAGATCTGGACCAGTTCTGTACCCATTAATTTTCAATGGGTCCTGAAAAAAAATCTGCCATTGAGCTGTCCGATTTTTTTCAGGACCCATTGAAAATGAATGGGTACAGAACTGGTCCAGATCTGTTCTGCAAAAAACAGAACAGATCAGGAAAGAAACAACGGATGTGTGAATGGACCCTTACTCTGGTAAAATTCGGCCTACCCACGCCCTTTATTGAAGCAGTCTGCCTTAATGAATACTTCTGTTCAGTTTTTACAAAAGAAAAAGAAGGAGAAGGACCTCCACTAGAAAGGATGACTAATAAATCGTTTGATGCATGTGTCTTTACAGAGGAAGATGTTCTAAGTTTGCTGTCTAAAGTGAAGACAAATAAGTCACAGGGGCCTGATGAGATACACCCAAAATTATTAAAAGAGCTTAGTGGTGAGCTGGCAAAACCGTTAACAGATTTATTTAACCAATCATTAGTAACAGGAGTCGTCCCGGAAGATTGGAAATTGGCAAATGTCGTGCCCATTCACAAGAAAGGTAGTAGGGAGGAATCGAGCAACTATAGACCAGTGAGTCGGACATCAATAGTAGGCAAATTAATGGAAACCCTATTAAAGGATAGGATTGTGGAACATCTAAAATCCCATGGATTGCAAGATGAAAAACAACATGGGTTTACTTCAGGGAGATCATGTCAAACAAATCTTATAGATTTTTTTGACTGGGTGACTAAAATAATAGACGGTGGAGGTGCAGTAGACATCGCATATCTAGATTTTAGTAAGGCTTTTGACACTGTCCCACATAGAAGACTTATCAATAAACTGCAGTCATTGAGCATGGACTCCCATATTGTTGAGTGGATTAGGCAGTGGCTGAGTGACAGACAACAGAGGGTTGTAGTCAATGGAGAACATTCAAAACAAGGTCATGTTACCAGTGGGGTTCCACAGGGATCTGTACTGGGACCAATTTTGTTTAATATCTTCATAAGTGATATTGCAAAAGGCCTCGATGGTAAGGTTTGTCTTTTTGCTGATGACACAAAGATATGTAACAGGGTTGATGTTCCTGGAGGGAAACGCCAAATGGAAAAGGATTTAGGAAAACTAGAAGAATGGTCAGAACTCTGGCAACTGAAATTTAATGTGGATAAGTGCAAGATAATGCACCTGGGGCGTAAAAACCCAAGGGCAGAATATAGAATATTTGACACAGTCCTGACCTCAGTATCTGAGGAAAAGTATTTAGGAGTAATTATTTCAGAAGACTTAAAGGTGGGAAGACAATGTAATAGAGCAGCACGAAATGCCAGCAGAATGCTTGGATGTATAAGGAGAGGTATAAGCAGTAGAAAGAGTGAAGTGCTTATGCCGCTGTACAGAACACTGGTGAGACCTCACTTGGAGTATTGTGCGCAGTACTGGAGGCCATATCTCCAGAAGGATATAGATACTCTAGAGAGAGTTCAGAGAAGAGCTACTAAACTAGTACATGGATTGCAGGATAAAACTTACCAGGAAAGGTTAAAGGACCTTAATATGTATAGCTTGGATAAAAGAAGAGACAGAGGGGATATGATAGAAACTTTTAAATACATAAAGGGAATCAACTCGGTAAAGGAGGAGAGCATATTTAAAAGAAGAAAAATTACCACAAGAGGACACAGTTTTAAATTAGAGGGGCAAAGGTTTAAAAGTAATATAAGGAAGTATTACTTTACTGAGAGAGTAGTGGATGCATGGAATAGCCTTCCTGCAGAAGTGGTAACTGCAAATACAGTGAAGGAGTTTAAGCATGCATGGGATAGGCATAAGGCTATCCTTCATATAAGATAGGGCCAGGGACTAGTCATAGGATTCAGATATATTGGGCAGACTAGATGGGCCAAATGGTTCTTATCTGCCGACACAGTCTATGTTTCTATGTTTCTATGTATACCAATGCCTCGACGTCTGTGCTGGTGAATTAAACTATCTCCCCTTCCTTTCCTATTAGGAATGGAACACGCCAAGGGTGCCCACTCTCCCCCCTGGTTTTCGTGTTGACTATGGAGCCACTCCTTCAAACTTTCCGACAAAATGTTAAAATTGAGGGTTTTAAATTAGGGAACCACGAACATAAAACTGCTGCGTTCGCCGATGACCTCCTACTCCTTACCTCTAATCCAAAAGTGTCTCTACCACTATTATACGACACCCTAAAAAAATTTAACCCACTGTCCAATCTTAAAATAAATATGAAAAAATCTCACATATTGAGCATAGGATTGAGTACCCAAACTAAAGCTGACCTTGCAGCCCGATCTCCCTTTAATTGGGATACCCCTTACATAACTTATCTGGGAATCAAAATTGGAACTGATCTCACCAAACTATTCCAATTCAATTACGCCCCATTATTACAATCCATACAAAATCAATTAAACAACCTCCACCTTCAGACACTCTACTGGTTTGGTCGCAAAAATATTTTCACTTCATTAGTTCTTCCTAAACTGAATTACCTGCAACAAGTTCTACCTCTCTCTATCCCCAACTCCTACCTCAAATCCCTTGCTAGGGAAATTCGCTCTTTCATATGGAGCCGCAAGAAAGCCCGAACACGCCTCTCTATTCTACAAAACCCCAAATCCTTCGGCGGTATTACCCTTCCGGACCCTTCGCTTTATAACACAGCCACCCTACTAACCAGAGTTATAGACTGGTTCAGAGAACCCCCACACAAATCTTGGATAAGTATGGAAACCACCCTAGCTCACACCTCGTTTAGAGTCCTTCTGGTTCATTCCCAAAAGAGCCAAATTAATTATAAAAATATTAGCCCAAATATTAAGGCTACACTAGAAGCATGGGACAAATTCCAAAAATATTAGCCCAAATATTAAGGCTACACTAGAAGCATGGGACAAATTCCAAAAATCTGACAGAGGTATCCCACTGCCCTCCCCACTTATTCAGGTAAAAGACCTAATTGACCTGGCCCCACCAGAACTGAAGCAGAGTACCCCTGCATCCGTCCGAAACTCTAAAACCTCGGGACTTTCCCTTTTTGGAGAAGATGGCAAAATGGTACGCAGGGAACACTTTATCTCCCTTTTTCCTGAAGCAAAACCATTTCCTTCTCTCTACTCATTTCTCCACTCCAGTTTATAAAAAAATGTTCCTTATCAAGCCCTTTTGAGACCCCTAACTTGGTTTGAAAGCCTTATTAGCTCAAAACCCACTCCAAGGAAGACAAACTGAGATTTTACAGGGAACCCCATATCTCTTCCAGGTGTGTTAGGATACAAGAAAACTGTTATAAAATCCTCACCAGATGGTATAAAACACCTGAAATCACTTGTAGATACAATGATACGGGTTCTGACGCCTGCTGGAGGTGTGGTGAGGGGGGCGGCAAGTTCTTTCATATCTGGTGGTCCTGCCCGCCAATGTATAAATGGTGGACTGAAATCTTTAAACAATGCAATCTAATTTGCAAAACCAAAACCCCGCTTTCACCTCAACTGGCCCTCTTAGGCCTCCCACACATCCACCGGCGTCACACCACTGTTTAAAAAACTGCTTTCGGCAGCACGCCTCTTAGTTCCTCGATATTGGCTATCCCCGGATCTCCCATCACTAGATCATTGAATAAACAAGGTGGATACCATTTATAGATTCGAAGATTTAGCTGCTTGGGAAAACCGCTCCCATAATAAATTCTGCGCCCTTTGGTACTTTAGCAATGACCATTGATTGTATTATGATATATTACTTATATTAGAAACATAAGTTACAACTATTATCGCTTATACAATGTGACATCTACCTTGTTAATTTAGTTACTATATTTGTAGCTACACAGTACGATATTGTATGCAACTGCATATTGTTCATTTACTTAAATCTATATGTACTACTGAATCACTTTTTCAATAAAGCATTGAAAAATAAAATAAAAAATAAAAAAAAGTTTAAGACCACTTGAAAAATGGCAAAAAATCATATTTAGCATGGCTGGATCTTAACAAGATTCCAAGTAGAGCTTCAACATGCAACAAGAAGAAATGGAAGTGAGACAAAACATTTTTTGAGCATTCAATTTAATGAAAACAACGAATAAACTGAAACAGGCAGTTTTTCAGCTGATCAAAATTTTAGGACCACACCTCCAAAAAAAACTAAACCCCCCCAAAACAGAAATCCAACTTCCAAACATGAACTCAGTAATGAGTAGCTCTGCCGTTGTTTATCACTTCCAAAATTAGTTTTGGCATGCTTGATGCAAGCGTTTCCATGAGGTGAGTGGGAACATTTCTCCAAGTGGTGAAGACTGCCGCACGAAGGCCATCTACTGTCTGGAACTGTTGTCCATTTTTGTAAATTTCCCTTGCCACCCATCCCCAAAGGTTCTCAATGGGATTTAGATCAGGGGAACATGCAGGATGGGCCAAAAAAATGAGGTTATTCTCCTGAAAGAAGTTCCTTGTCCTGCGGGCATTGTGTACTGTAGTGTTGTCCTGTTGAAAAACCCGTTACCACACAGACGAGGGCCCTCAGTCATGAGGAATGCTTTCTGCAACATCTGGACATAGCCAGCGGCCGTTTGACGCCCCTGCACTTCCTGAAGCTCCATTGTTCCACTGAAGGAAAAAGCACCCCAGACCATTATGGCGCCCCCTCCACTGTGGCGCGTAGAAAACATCTCAGGTGGGATCTGCTTGTCATGCCAGTAACGTTGGAAACCATCAGGACCATCAAGGTTACATTTTTGCTCATCAGAGAAAAAAACTTTCTTCCACCTTTGAATGTCCCATGTTTGGTGCTCTCTTGCAAAGTCCAAACGAGCAGTTCTGTGGCGTTCAAGGAGACGAGGTCTTTGAAGACGTTTTTTGTTTTTTAAGCCCTTCAATCTCAGATGCCGCCTGATGGTTATGGGGCTGCAGTCAGCACCAGTAAGGGGCTTAATTTGGGTCGAGGATCGTCCAGTGTCTTGACGGACAGCCAATTGGATCCACCGGCTCAGTGCTGATGACATTTTTTTGGGTCTTCCACTTGACTTTTTTGTTCCATAACCCTCAGGATCATTTAAGAAATTCCAAATGACTGTCTTACTGCGTCCCACCTCAGCAGCGATGGCGCGCTGTGAGAGACCCTGCTTATGCAGTTCAACAACCCAACCACATTCAAAAAGGGAGAGTTTTTTTGCCTTTGCCATCACAACGTGTGACTACCTGACAGAAAAGGACAATGAATCCACATCTTTGCACAGATTTGGCCTTTTAAAGGCATGTGGTCCTAAAATTTGGATCAGCTGAAAAACAGCCTGTTTCAGTTTAATCGTTATTTTCAATTAATTGAATGCTCAATAAATGTTTTTTCTCACTCTCATTTCTTCTTGTTGCATGTTGAAGCTCTACTTGGAACCTTGTTAAGATCCAACAATGTAAAATATGATTTTTTGCCATTTTTCAAGTGGTCTTAAACTTTTGATCAGGACTGTATATGGTCAACTTAAAGCACAAATATGTATCTGCAGACCATTGACAGCTAAATTTGTTGAGATCTATTGACAATCTAATTTTTTTTGACGGCCAGACACATATGACCTGCAGATATTGCATGTCTATAGGCAGCTTAGATTGCATTCTATCTATCCTGCAAGGAAGACAACCCATGGGCCAAGAAGGACAACATGTCATGTCTTAGAAGTCATCCATTTTGATATCCGAATAAATTCAGATTGTGGGCTCTCATGACTGTCCAGGAGACACCACTTGGTAGAGCATAATCTTACAGTGATACAGGAGACAAAAAATGAAATGTAATGGCTTTAAATACAGTGCCTTGAAACAGTATTCACCCCCTTGACTTTTTTCGTATTTTAGTGCCTCACAACCTGGAATTAACATTTTTGCATCATGTTTGAGCATTTTTGATTGAAATGTTTACAGAACATGCCCACAACTTTGAAGATGTTTTTTTTATTATTATTGTGAAGTAAACAACAAGTAGGACAAAATAACAGAAAAAGTCAATGTTTATAACTATTCACCCCCCTAATGTCAATACTTTGTAGAGCCACCTTTTGCGGCAATCACAGCTCCAAGTCGCTTTGGATAAGTCTCTATGATCTTGCCACATCTTACCACTGGGATTTTTGCCCATTCCTCCTTGCAAAACTGCTCCAACTCCTTCAAGTTGGATGGTTTGCGCTTGTGAACAGCAATCTTTAAGTCTGATCACAGATTTCTATTGGATTAACATCTGGGCTTTGACTAGGCCATTCCAACACATTTACATGTTTCCTCTTAAACCACTCAAGTGTTGCTTTAGCAGGGTTTTTGGGGTCATTGTCCTGCTGGAAGGTGAACCTCCGTCCTAGCCTCAAATCACGCAAGGAGTGGTACAGGTTTTGCTCAAGAATATCCCTGTATTTAGCACCATCTTTCCCTCAACTCTGACCAGTTTCCCAGTCCCTGCTGCTGAAACACATCCCCACAGCATGATGCTGCCACAACCATGTTTCACTACGGGGATGGTGTTCTTTGGGTGATGTGATGTATTGGGTTTGTGCCAGACATACCGTTTTCTTTGATGGCCGAAAAGTTAAATTTTAGTCTCATCAGACCACATGCCTTTTCGCAAACTCACAACGTGCCTTTTTGTTTTTAGCTGAAAGTAATGGCTTTCTTCTGGCCACTCTGCCATAAGCCCAACTCTATGGAGCGTACGGCTTATTGTCGTCCTATGTACAGATACACCAGTCTCTGCTGTGGAACTCTGCAGCTCCTCCAGGGTTACCTTAGGTCTCTGTGCTGCCTCTCTAATTAATTCCCTCCTTGCCCGGTCTGTGAGTTTTGGTGGGACGTTTCTTGTCAAGTTTGCTGTTGTGCCATGTTCTTTCCAAATCTTTCATCAAAGATTTGAATATATTTTTGTAACCTAACCCTGACTTGTACTTCTCAACAACATTGTCCCTTACTTGTTTGGAGAGTTCCTTGGTCTTCATGGCAGTGTTTGGTTAGTGATGCCTCTTGCTTAGGTGTTGCAGCCTTTGGGGCCTTTAAAAAAAAAGTTGTGTGTATGTAATGACAGATCATGTGCACACAGGTGGACATCATTTCACTAATTATGTGACTTCTGAAGGTAATTGCTTGCTCCAGAGCTTTTTATGGGCTTCCTAACAAAGGGGGTGAATACATACTCACATGCCAATTTTCTGTTTTCTATTTCTAAACAATTGTTTTATTTATATATTTTTCTCATTTCACTTCACCAACTTAGACTATTGTGTTCTGATCCATCACATACAATTCAGATTAACAAAACATTTAACTTAAGGCTGTAATGTAACAAAATACCAAAAAAAAAGTCAAGGGGGTGAATACTTTTGCAAGGCACTGTAAGTCCCTTTTTCAAACGCCACATTAGGTTTATTAAAGAGCTTGTTTGACCCCCAAACTAAAAGGAATCAAGGGTTATAATAGCTCTAACATAAAAAAGAAAGCTATGCACCTGTTTACCGATGCTCTATTCCATTGCTGAGGGTCCCAGCTGCTTCCAGTCCCTTGTGAATTGGAAGTGTGATGTCTTGTCCGTTGTCACAGGCACCGCTGCAGCAACGCATTGGTGAGGCTGAATGGTTGCAGTGGTGCACATGATGAAGGATGGATCACACTTCCAGTCCACAAGGGACTGAAACAAGGGAGAATAGTATCCTTAGCGCTGGAACGTAGCGATGGTGAACAAGTCAGTGGTTATCTTTATTTATGTTGAACACATTTTGGTTGGACAATCCCTTTAAGAAAAAAACAGATGTCCAGAACAGCTTTGCCTTTGGAGCCTTTTAAAATTTCCCATTATAAGCGTAATGCTATTTTTATTAACAGTAAAATAAAAAGAGGCACATACATAATTTAGTTTTATGAGTTTCATATTAGAGTCTTTTAACTGTACCATTTGGCTTCATTCAAGTTACTTCAAAACTATTTTTGGAAAATCTTGAAGAAATCTTGATTTTCACAGTAATAGTTCCACTTGGTGCTAGTTCACATGTGTATGTGGTTTCTGTCTGTTCCCTTTGCCTTCTGCCATAAAAAATTGGAGGGTAATGGACATCTAACTAACCAAACCCCCTGATTTTAGTGGAAACCATTTTGAACCAAAAGATTGCAAAAATGGCTCTTTTTTCAACAATAGATAAGAGAAAACCAATACATGTACCTTTCCTAAAGTTCCTAAAGTGTGAACTAAGCCTTACAGTGCTATGCGTGTGCTCCTTTAATCACCCAATATTCTTTATAATACACTAGCTGAAGGACCCGGATTAGCTTGGGTATATTAAATCTATTTCATTTAATGTTTGTGTGTCGTTAAAACATATCAACACTATCCACTATAACAGTGACATCTACAGCACCCCGCCCCTTAACACTGACCCCCCCTCAGTGGCCCATCCCTTAAAATTAGACCTCTACAGCAGTCCACCCCCTTAACTTTGACCTTTACAGCAGCTTTTCCCCTTTAACAGTGACTTTCAAAGCATACCACCCCCTTGACAGTGACCTCCATAGGGGCCCGCCCCCTTAACAGTGGCCTTTACTGGTTCGGGGGCGTGTCCTTTTGAACAGATCACTCTAAGACAGCAGCACTGTGCTGTCTGAGTGTGAGCTGCAGGGAGAAAGTCACCCTCCCTCCCACCTCTGCAGCTGACAGAAGTTGGTTTTTACCTTCATTTTTTCAATCCCTGTTGGCTGAGGAGTGGAAGGGGTATGGCCTAACCAGATCGGGGCATAGCTTAGCGGGACCTAGAAGTTGATTTTTAACTTCATTTTTTCAATCTCAGTCGGCTGAGAAGAGGGAGGGGGCGTGGCCTAACTGGATATGGAGCGTGGCCTAACTGGATCGTGGGCGTGTCCTTTTGAACAGCTCACTCTAAGACCACAGTACTGTGCTGTCTGAGTGTAAGCTGCAGGGAAAAAGTCACCCTCCCTCCCACCCTTGCAGCTGACAGAAGTAGATTTTTACTAGGGGTGCACCGAAATGAAAATTCTGGTCCGAAACTGAAACCGAAAATTCAGGATGCCCTTGACCGAAAACCGAAACCGAAACTGCCTTTTTGCCCAAATACTTTTAAAATACTTTTTTTTTAATGATTTTATTAATAATTCTTTTTCATGAATGAAATTCATCTGTAGGTGGCGCTGTTATGGAGGGGGGGATATGTGCACTGTTATGGGCATAACAGTGCACAGATCCCTTTCCCCATAACAGTGCACAGATCCCTTTCCCCTTAACAGTGCACAGATCCCTTTCCCCATAACAGTGCACAGATCCCTTTCCCCATAACAGTGCACAGATCCCTTTCCCCATAACAGTGCACAGATCCCTTTCCCCATAACAGTGCACAGATCCCCCCTCCCCATAGCAGTGCACAGATCCCCCCTCCCCATAGCAGTGCCATAGACCGATCCCACTACCCATAACAGCCCCAGCCCTGCTGCTCACAGCAGACTAATCACTCACTGCATCTTTATTTTACCTTACAATCGTGACGCTCCAGTAACAACTCTGCAGGCAGAGCGGAGGGCGGCGTAACGTCACTTACTCACGTGACGCACCTGCTCCGCCCACTTTATGAATGAAGGAGGCGGAGCAGGCGCGTCACGTGAGTAAGTGACGTTACGCCGCCCTCCGCTCTGCCTGCAGAGTTGTTACTGGAGCGTCACGATTGTAAGGTAAAATAAAGATGCAGTGACTTAAAGTAAACCGCCCGCCCGGCGCGGGTGACAAATCCCACAAATCCCAAACCCCATATTTTCTGCCGATATGTAACAATATCGGCCGAAATGGATTGGGCCCATTTTCGGCCGATATTTTCGGCCGCCGGAATTTCGGTGCACCCCTAATTTTTACCTTAATTTTTTCAATTCCCGTCGGCTCAGGAGTGGCCCAACCAGATAAAGGGCTTGGCTTAGAGGGCATGGGAAAAGGGTTTTAAGTATTTTGAGGGTGGACACATTGTGGCAGGGGGCGTGTTTGGGCTCCTTCTTGCAAGAGTGATGCCCCTCTGGGCACCTTACTGGCTCATTTTCATACCAAATAAACTGGATTTTCTGAGATTAAACACATCTATTGCTGGAACAAAGGGACATCTTAAAATAAGGTACTAAGTGCTATTAGGCCATGGCTTTACTTCAATAGCTATTATCCTGGTGACACATTTCCTTTAAAGCTCTCCTACAGCAGTGAAGATAAATGGCTGGGTTCTTATGGAAACCGAATAAAACTGTGTATGTGGAGACTAAGGGCCTGCGAGCTTCTTTTGGCTGATAAGGGTCATGTGACCAAGCTTCTATTGGCTAATGCATTTTTTGGGAATATCTCAGGAACGGTACGTCCTAGAGAGCTGAGACCTGGTCTAAAACCTTCCCGGACACCTGATTTTGTGATTCTAAATGCGACGGTGCGGATTCCTTTAGCGGACATACACACACACATATATTCAGCTTTATATATTAGATGGAGTCACGTACATGGATTCTTTCAAATCTCACTAAATAGCTTATGTTTGTCTATTATGAAACATATCATGCCATTTGCATGTTCCATGCATTTTAATTAGTAGCAAGGTTATGCATTTTGTAACACACTGTAAATTATCAATTAACGGTAGCACATAAACGGCTCGATTCAATCTGTTTTAACTGCTTTTTTATGTTTCATTTATTGCGTTCAAATTTTATTACTCAATTAAGTTAAAAGTTACAAAATGTTACAAGTTTGAAATATTGTGGCAACTAAAAGTCAGACCAATAGATTACCTGTTCTAATATGTAAACCTTCTTAAGGGAATGGGATTATTAGTCTACAGACCATAAGGTTCAGTATTGGATGGACATGCATTAGATACTAATGAAATAAAGACAATTAGGTTAATAAAAAGGCACTGATGTGATCATGTATGCCCATAAATGATCTATATATCCTATTATATAGTGTCCATTATTTGTGAGGGGAAGGGGGGAGCGATTTAGAAATCTAATTCACTTTGCATTGGGTCTCTTCACCTTCATAAGGTGACCTCCTTTAGGGCTCTTTCACACTTGCGTTCTTGTCTTCCGGCATAGAGTTCCGTCGTCGGGGCTCTATGCCGGAAGAATCCTGATCAGGATTATCCTAATGCATTCTGAATGGAGAGAAATCCGTTCAGGATGCATCAGGATGTCTTCAGTTCCGGAACGGAACGTTTTTTGGCCGGAGAAAATACCGCAGCATGCTGCGCTTTTTGCTCCGGCCAAAAATCCGGAACACTTGCCGCAAGGCCGGATCCGGAATTAATGCCCATTGAAAGGCATTGATCCGGATCCGGCCTTAAGCTAAACGTCGTTTCGGCGCATTGCCGGAGCCGACATTTAGCTTTTTCTGAATGGTTTCCATGGCTGCCAAGACGCTAAAGTCCTGGCAGCCATGGTAAAGTGTAGCGGGGAGCGGGGAGCAGTATACTTACCGTCCGTGCGGCTCCCCGGGCGTTCCAGAGTGACGTCAGGGCGCCCCAAGCGCATGGATCACGTGATCACATGGATCACGTCATCCATGCGCATGGGGCGCTCTGACGTCATTCTGGAGCGCCCCGGGAGCCGCACGGACTGTAAGTATACCGCTCCCCCGCTCCCCGCTCCTACTATGGCAACCAGGACTTTAATAGCGTCCTGGGTGCCATAGTAACACTGAACGCATTTGGAAGACGGTTCCGTCTTCAAATGCTTTCAGTACACTTGCGTTTTTCCGGATCCGGCATGTAATTCCGGCAAGTGGAGTACACGCCGGATCCGGACAACGCAAGTGTGAAAGAGGCCTAACAAATTCAAGACCGGGACATTTACCCTCATTCCTAACTAGATACATTTTTGTTTTTTAAGTATGTATCTGTCAAATACATAACTTTTTTCTCCATTCTGTTGTGTACATAATTTTTGCACCTTTTTAGGGGATACATGGTTAAAAGTGTAAGCGTGATCACGCCTGGTCCTGTCAATCAAAGTGAAGAGGGTGCGGCAGTTGTAGAGGGAATAGAGCATCTAGGTGTAACGGCAACACTCCCAGAGGCTAATTTGCATATACACCTCCGGACCGCCTAACGCAGATTCGCGTTCCGGAGGTGGCAGCCCTGCGCAGAGTCACGCATATACGCGTCATCTCGCGCGAGCCGAGACTTCCTGTGAACGCGCGCACACAGGCGCGCGCGCTCACAGGAACGGAAGGTAAGAGAGATGTGTTTGAACGATCGCCGCTGGCAGGCTGGAGATGTGTTTTTTTTAACCCCTAACAGGTATATTAGACGCTGTTTTGATAACAGCGTCTAATATACCTGCTACCTGGTCCTCTGGTGGTCCCCTTTGTTTGGATCGACCACCAGAGGACACAGGTAGCTCAGTAAAGTAGCACCAAGCACCACTACACTACACTACACCCCCCCCCCGTCACTTATTAACCCCTTATTAGCCCCTGATCACCCCTGATCACCCCATATAGACTTCCTGATCACCCCCCTGTCATTGATTACACCCCTGTCATTGATCAACCCCCTGTAAAGCTCCATTCAGATGTCCGCATGATTTTTACGGATCCACTGATAGATGGATCGGATACGCAAAACGCATACGGACGTCTGAATGAAGCCTTACAGGGGCGTGATCAATGACTGTGGTTATCACCCCATATAGACTCCCTGATCACCCCCCTGTCATTGATTACACCCCTGTCATTGATCAACCCCCTGTAAAGCTCCATTCAGATGTCCGCATGATTTTTACGGATCCACTGATAGATGGATCGGATACGCAAAACGCATACGGACGTCTGAATGAAGCCTTACAGGGGCGTAATCAATGACTGTGGTTATCACCCCATATAGACTCCCTGATCACCCCCCTGTCATTGATTACACCCCTGTCATTGATCAACCGCCTGTAAAGCTCCATTCAGATGTCCGCATGATTTTTACGGATCCACTGATACATGGATCGGATCCGCAAAACGCATACGGACGTCTGAATGAAGCTTTACAGGGGCGTGATCAATGACTGTGGTTATCACCCCATATAGACTCCCTGATCACCCCCCTGTCATTGATTACACCCCTGTCATTGATCAACCCCCTGTAAAGCTCCATTCAGATGTCCGCATGATTTTTACGGATCCACTGAGAGATGGATCGGATCCGCAAAACGCATACGGACGTCTAAATGAAGCCTTACAGGGGCGTGATCAATGACTGTGGTTATCACCCCATATAGACTCCCTGATCACCCCCCTGTCATTGATTACACCCCTGTCATTGATCAACCCCCTGTAAAGCTCCATTCAGATGTCCGCATGATTTTTACGGATCCACTGATAGATGGATCGGATCCGCAAAACGCATACGGACGTCTGAATGAAGCCTTACAGGGGCGTGATCAATGACTGTGGTTATCACCCCATATAGACTCCCTGATCACCCCCCTGTCATTGATTACACCCCTGTCATTGATCAACCCCCTGTAAAGCTCCATTCAGATGTCCGCATGATTTTTACGGATCCACTGATAGATGGATCGGATCCGCAAAAACGTATACGGACGTCTGAATGAAGCCTTACAGGGGCGTGATCAATGACTGTGGTGATCACCCCATATAGACTCCCTGATCACCCCCCTGTCATTGATTACACCCCTGTCATTGATCAACCCCCTGTAAAGCTCCATTCAGATGTCCGCATGATTTTTACGGATCCACTGATAGATGGATCGGATCCGCAAAACGCATACGGACGTCTGAATGAAGCCTTACAGGGGCGTGATCAATGACTGTGGTTATCACCCCATATAGACTCCCTGATCACCCCCCTGTCATTGATTACACCCCTGTCATTGATCAACCCCCTGTAAAGCTCCATTCAGATGTCCGCATGATTTTTACGGATCCACTGATAGATGGATCGGATCCGCAAAAACGTATACGGACATCTGAATGAAGCCTTACAGGGGCGTGATCAATGACTGTGGTGATCACCCCATATAGACTCCCTGATCACCCCCCTGTCATTGATTACACCCCTGTCATTGATCAACCCCCTGTAAAGCTCCATTCAGATGTCCGCATGATTTTTACGGATCCACTGATAGATGGATCGGATCCGCAAAACGCATACGGACGTCTGAATGAAGCCTTACAGGGGCGTGACCAATGACTGTGGTTATCACCCCATATAGACTCCCTGATCACCCCCCTGTCATTGATCACCACCCCTGTCAATGATCACTCCCCCTGTCATTGATCACCCCCCTGTCATTGATCACCCTCTGTAAGGCTCCATTCAGACATTTTTTTGGCCCAAGTTAGCGGAATTATTATTTTTTTTTCTTACAAAGTCTCATATTCCACTAACTTGTGTCAAAAAATAAAATCTCACATGAACTCACCATACCCCTCACGGAATCCAAATGCGTAAAATTTTTTAGACATTTATATTCCAGACTTCTTCTCACGCTTTAGGGCCCCTAGAATGCCAGGGCAGTATAAATACCCCACATGTGACCCCATTTCGGAAAGAAGACACCCCAGGTATTCCGTGAGGGGCATATTGAGTCCATGAAAGATTGAAATTTTTGTCCCAAGTTAGCGGAACGGGAGACTTTGTGAGAAAAAAATAAAAAATATCAATTTCCGCTAACTTGAGCCAAAAAAAATAAATTTCTATGAACTCGCCATGCCCCTCATTGAATACATTGGGGTGTCTTCTTTCCAAAATGGGGTCACATGTGGGGTATTTATACTGCCCTGGCATTCTAGGGGCCCCAAAGCGTGAGAAGAAGTCTGGTATCCAAATGTCTAAAAATGCCCTCCTAAAAGGAATTTGGGCACCTTTGCGCATCTAGGCTGCAAAAAAGTGTCACACATCTGGTATCGCCGTACTCAGGAGAAGTTGGGGAATGTGTTTTGGGGTGTCATTTTACATATACCCATGCTGGGTGAGAGAAATATCTTGGTCAAATGCCAACTTTGTATAAAAAAATGGGAAAAGTTGTCTTTTGCCAAGATATTTCTCTCACCCAGCATGGGTATATGTAAAATGACACCCCAAAACACATTCCCCAACTTCTCCTGAATACGGCGATACCACATGTGTGACACTTTTTTGCAGCCTAGGTGGGCAAAGGGGCCCATATTCCAAAGAGCACCTTTAGGATTTCACAGGTCATTTACCTACTTACCACACATTAGGGCCCCTGGAAAATGCCAGGGCAGTATAACTACCCCACAAGTGACCCCATTTTGGAAAGAAGACACCCCAAGGTATTCCGTGAGGGGCATGGCGAGTTCCTAGAATTTTTTATTTTTTGTCACAAGTTAGTGGAAAATGATGATTTATTTTTATTTTATTTTTTTCATACAAAGTCTCATATTCCACTAACTTGTGACAAAAAATAAAAACTTCCATGAACTCACTATGCCCATCAGCGAATACCTTGGGGTCTCTTCTTTCCAAAATGGGGTCACTTGTGGGGTAGTTATACTGCCCTGGCATTCTAGGGGCCCAAATGTGTGGTAAGGAGTTTGAAATCAAATTCTGTAAAAAATGACCAGTGAAATCCGAAAGGTGCTCTTTGGAATATGGGCCCCTTTGCCCACCTAGGCTGCAAAAAAGTGTCACACATCTGGTATCTCCGTACTCAGGAGAAGTTGGGGAATGTGTTTTGGGGTGTCATTTTATATATACCCATGCTGGGTGAGAGAAATATCTTGGCAAAAGACAACTTTTCCCATTTTTTTATACAAAGTTGGCATTTGACCAAGATATTTATCTCACCCAGCATGGGTATATGTAAAAAGACACCCCAAAACACATTCCTCAACTTCTCCTGAATACGGAGATACCAGATGTGTGACACTTTTTTGCAGCCTAGGTGGGCAAAGGGGCCCATATTCCAAAGAGCACCTTTCGGATTTCACTGGTCAGTTTTTACAGAATTTGATTTCAAACTCCTTACCACACATTTGGGCCCCTAGAATGCCAGGGCAGTATAACTACCCCACAAGTGACCCCATTTTGGAAAGAAGAGACCCCAAGGTATTTGCTGATGGGCATAGTGAGTTCATAGAACTTTTTATTTTTTGTCACAAGTTAGTGGAATATGAGACTTTGTATGAAAAAAAAAAAATTAAAAAAAAATCATTTTCCACTAACTTGTGACAAAAAATAAAAAATTCGAGGAACTCGCCATGCCCCTCACGGAATACCTTGGGGTGTCTTCTTTCCAAAATGGGGTCACTTGTGGGGTAGTTATACTGCCCTGGCATTCTAGGGGCCCAAATGTGTGGTAAGGAGTTTGAAATCGAATTCTGTAAAAAATGACCAGTGAAATCCGAAAGGTGCTCTTTGGAATGTGGGCCCCTTTGCCCACCTAGGCTGCAAAAAAAGTGTCACACATCTGGTATCTCTGTATTCAGGAGAAGTTGAGGAATGTGTTTTGGGGTGTCTTTTTACATATACCCATGCTGGGTGAGATAAATATCTTGGTCAAATGCCAACTTTGTATAAAAAAATGGGAAAAGTTGTCTTTTGCCAAGATATTTCTCTCACCCAGCATGGGTATATGTAAAATGACACCCCAAAACACATTCCCCAACTTCTCCTGAGTACGGAGATACCAGATGTGTGACACTTTTTTGCAGCCTAGGTGGGCAAAGGGGCCCATATTCCAAAGAGCACCTTTCGGATTTCACAGGTCATTTTTTACAGAATTTGATTTCAAACTCCTTACCACACATTTGGGCCCCTAGAATGCCAGGGCAGTATAACTACCCCACAAGTGACCCCATTTTGGAAAAAAGACACCCCAAGATATTTCGTGATGGGCATAGTGAGTTCATAGAACTTTTTATTTTTTGTCACAAGTTAGTGGAATATGAGACTTTGTAAGAAAAAAAAAAATATATAAAAAAATCATCATTTTCCGCTAACTTGTGACAAAAAATAAAAAGTTCTATGAACTCACTATGCCCATCAGCGAATACCTTAGGGTGTGTACTTTCCGAAATTGGGTCATTTGTGGGGTGTTTGTACTGTCTGGGCATTGTAGAACCTCAGGAAACATGACAGGTGCTCAGAAAGTCAGAGCTGCTTCAAAAAGCGGAAATTCACATTTTTGTACCATAGTTTGTAAACGCTATAACTTTTACCCAAACCATTTTTTTTTTACCCAAACATTTTTTTTTTATCAAAGACATGTAGAACAATAAATTTAGAGCAAAATTTATATATGGATCTCGTTTTTTTTTGCAAAATTTTACAACTGAAAGTGAAAAATGTCATTTTTTTGCAAAAAAATCGTTTTAAATTTCGATTAATAACAAAAAAAGTAAAAATGTCAGCAGCATTGAAATACCACCAAATGAAAGCTCTATTAGTGAGAAGAAAAGGAGGTAAAATTCATTTGGGTCGTAAGTTGCATGACCGAGCAATAAACGGTGAAAGTAGTGTAGGTCAGAAGTGTAAAAAGTGGCCTGGTCTTTCAGGGTTTTTAAGCACTGGGGGCTGAGGTGGTTAAAAACCTTATTTTTCTCAGCAATGGGGACACATATGAACATGGAACCAACACAGAGGCCTTCAGCTACTAAGTGCCCATGTAACAGGTCAGCCAGTTTCATAGGTACAAATCTGCTGATAGATGCCCTTCAAGACCCACCCCTTTGGATAGGCCCCACCCACCTCACTGATTCCCCAGGCCAAAATGGAACTGGCACCGAAGGGACCAACATTTTAGATTTTAGGTGCTAATACAGTCAAGCGGACAACATGTTTATGTATGAAATGACTTACTGCTGACAAAAGTGTTTTTTGTACAATGTCGTGTTCATTCTTGTTTTCATTCTTGTTTTCATTCATATAGGTGCAATTTAGCTCCTGTAGTCGAATTTGCTGCCGATGTTGGAACCAAATCAGACTTCATAACCATGAACCCATCAGTGGTACAGAGAGCATTCGGGGGATTTCGCAATGAAAGCGACCGGGCAAAATTTGTTCATAGACTTTCCATGCTTAATGACAGCGTCCTTTGGATACCAGCTTTCATGGTGAAAGGTGGAGAGAAGCATGTGGAATGGGTTAATGCTTTAATTCTTAAAAACAAACTCAGAGTACGAACTGCCTATCCATCGCTAAGGCTCATTCACGCTGTCAGAGGGTAAGTACTTGAAAATGACTAGTTTCAATTGTTACAGTTGATTTCTCAAGTAACTTTTTATCTAAAAGAATGATTTATGGGAAGGCTTGAAAAGGAATATATAATTTGACTGGTGGCGTGTTCATTTTGTAGAGTAACTTTACAATTGAGAATAATGCTATGTAGTGATTTATGGTGAAAGCATGAACCCATGCTATAAAGAAATATTATACCACGCATTAGTGTTTAACCTTTTGTCATGGTTGCAGCTTTGTGGAGAAAGATGACCATAATGTGAAAGATTTAAATATATTAAGTTGTGTTTCAACAAAGGATGGATAATTATTCTCTGCGTTACTTCACAGCGGGCAAAATGGAACAGCTATTCATATTATCTCGCTGAAATGAGAATGACTATAAAAGTTAGGAGAGGCTGAATATGGAATAGATCACATGCTGTATATACATTGTTTCATTCTCATGTGTCCTTATGCGTCCTTCATATTTAACATTTTTTCTCATAGTTTTCATATCTCCAGCTTCCTTCACCACCATATTGTTCCCTAGGTGCATGATTTATTATACCTATAAAGTACAAACCTGTAGCTTTGCACTGCTAGTCTAAAACAATGGAACATTGAAATATGAGCGCCAGTGGTAGACTAGGACAGCACTGCTTATGTTTTAGGTTCCAGCCATGTTTGGTAGACTTTGCGGGCCCTGAAGTAGTCTTAAAGAGTATCCAAACAAATTTTACCACTGTCTATAGAATAGTTGTGCATAAAATGTTATAAGATGCATTCTGGGTCATTAAAAAATTGGCCCACCACTAGGAATTGTGATAAAATAACAAAAGAGGCTATACTCACCAGTTTATTCCCTTGCTGCTTCCAGCACTATGCGCCGGTCCTCTCCGATGGTCTATGGTTACTTGGCTATAGCACTTAGGTGCCCTATACTCCACATGACCACTGCAGTCAATTATTGGTCTCAGCGGTCTTGTACCATTAAACAGGTTAGGACAGTGCTAAAGACCGCCCATTAGTGCCGGTGACGTATGTGGGAACACTGCTAGGTGGAAGCCTCTGCTTGGCAGTGTAAAAGTACTGTATAAACAAACAGCCCTTGCCCTGTGCGATGCAGTGCAGGGCAAGGGGGAGCATTGGAGCATAAAATGCTCCAATTCTCCATTCATAGGGGCTGGAGGGGTGAAGAAGGGGTTATGTTTGTGTTCAGCTCTGAACCTGGGCAACCCTTTTAAGTTCCTACTACTAGAGACTTAAAGGCAATGGACACCTTTGGGGGCAATTTTTTTTATTATTGCATTCTACTGACAATTTTCCAACTGGCATTTATTAAAAATTTTCAACAGTTCATTTACATCTTTCAGTTTCACTGTATCGGCAGACTGTTGCTTCTCCTTCTTAATGAAAACTGTCAGAGAGCTGCACTGATGGCCTGATCTGCAACACTTCCTAGCTCTCTTACAGCTCATAAACACTCATTCAAGCTCAAAACTCTTATCAGTTTGATCATAATTTAGATTAAATGAGTGTTTATGAGCTGTCAGTAGTGAAGAGATAAGGGCTATAGATCGAGCTGTTGACCAGATGTCTGACGAGTTTCACAGAGAAACAGAAGCAACAGTCTGCAGATGCAGTGGAACTGAAAGCTATTGAAGGCAAACTGCTGAAAATTACATCATAGCACATTAGTAGATACAGAAGTTCTGTGCTGTATTATTACATCATGGTGGACTCAGGAGCTGGGTGCCCATAAAATCGCTTGTGTGTGTCATCCACCTTGCACTCAGCTCTCAGTGCCAGGCTCGGCAGTTTACCCCCTTAGATGACACTGTCAATAGCAACTGTAGCATCTGAGCAGTTAGAGGGAGGTAGCTCCCTGTCTCCTCTGATCGGTACCCCGCGAACAGAATCATGGGGTGACAAGTACTTGTCATAGTAAGCTTGCCATGTCCAGACTACTGCGATGACTGATGCCTACACTGCATATATAAATATACATACAACATACATTCATAAATACAACTGGAAAAATGATTTTTAGTTCAAGATAAGTAGAATTCAAGAATAAAAATGTGCCCCTAAAGGTGTCCATAGCCTTTAATTTACTGTATATTCATAATTTTTTTAAAATAGTTTAATAAGTCCACAATACTCGTATTCAAACCATGCGTTATATAGTACCAATGCTTGAGTGCACCTCTTTTTTTAATAATAATATCACTTAGTTTTCCAAGGGGATTCATAGACAATGATATAGGATGTGCCAAGCATCCCATGATGTATATCATTCAACTTATTTTTATTAATTAAAGGCTATGGACAACTTTGTGAGACATTTTATTTATTTTGGGCTAAAAATCATGTTCAAGTAATGACTTGCATTGTTATGTAATAGCAGTAATGTCAAGTGACTTAGATAATCGCTACTTTTTTATTAGTACCACTTACTTATCTAGCCTTTTGTTTCTATTTCCCAACTTTTTTGAGCCGCGTTGCTGCCATCCAGTTCTAAATGAGTAAAAAAATTTCATGAAATGGTAAAATGTCTCGCTTTCAATGTGTGATATGTGTGAAAAAAACATGGGTCTATGAGATTTACAAATTATTGCATTCTGTTTTAATTTACATTTTTTACAGCGTCCCAACTTTTCTGGAATTGGGGTTGTAGTTACTGTGCTAAAACAGAGACGTGTATGTCAGACATTTATGTGAGATAGGAGGGGTACGTTACTGCTTTAATGTTATCTCTCCTTCTGCATTCTCATGCCTTTTCTTTGATAACACTAACCGAAAACGATATCGTGCAGGATCAGTCATGAGTTATGTTGCAGATATTTATTCAGTTCTTGATTACTGTCTCTGAAGTGTTTTTACAGGGATGTGAAAAAGCCTATAGTCAAGCACATAAAAATACATGCACATTTTTTTATAGATATATATATATATATATATTTACTGAACTGTATTTGCAGTACTATAAAAATTACTATATTATTAAAAATATTAGGCTAAAAGCAAAAGAAATGAGAAAAGAATATGGTAAAAATATGTTAGTCTGTAGTTACAAAGCCATTTCTAAGGCTTCAGGACTCGAGTCTATATGGAGCTAATAAAGGCTCTTAACAAAGCCTCTAAGACAGGTGTGAACATAGACCTAAGAGAGAAAAAATGGATTGCGCTGCAGGAGAGTATGCTAAAATAATAAAGTCAAATGTATCTTTTTCTTTCTTGTGTAAATCTTCGGTCAAATGGGGTCATCCATATACATCAAACATAACTGCGGTGTAGAAATCTAGAAAAATAGAAACCGCACAATGGTGTAGTACTTCTAGAAAGGAGTATCACCTGGCCGCAGGTTATACTTACAAAACTCAGATGGTAATAAGCGTAGAAAACTAGCTCAGCACTTTCATCCACCCAGGAGCTGCACACCTCAGATGCTGACCCGGGTCGGGCACTTTGTACTTGTTTTAAATTGCTCCCAAATCTGCTGTTTTTGTGAGTATAATAAATCCTTTTTATCCAACCTTGCTGTACGTACTTCACCATTGGTTGATATCCTTCTTCCGAGACCCTGAAGAGTGCAAATTTGGTAACATCTTGCTGATTTGAGATCCAGCTTGTGCCTGTGCAAGTTTTCTCACAAGCGGTTCGGATCCTGTTCGTTTGTGCGGCTTACTGAACGGCATCTGAGGTGTGCAGCTCCTGGGTGGATGAAAGTGCTGAGCTGGTTTTCTACGCTTATTACCATCTGAGTTTTGTAAGTATAACCTGCGGCCAGGTGATACTCCTTTCTAGAAGTACTACACCATTGTGCGGTTTCTATTTTTCCAGATTTCTACACCACAGTTATGTTTGATGTATATGGATGACCCCATTTGACCGAAGATTTACACAAGAAAGAAAAAGATACATTTGACTTTATTATTTTAGCATACTCTCCTGCAGCGCAATCCATTTTTTCTATTTTATTGTGTGGACTTTTTGCTCACTTGTGTCCAGGATTTTGCAGCGCTAGAGGGTTAAATATCTGAACAGAAATTGTACCTTATATTCCTGTATAGACCTAAGAGAACCTATCACCACAAAATGCAGTGCATTATGCTGGCAGCAGGTTATAAACCAGAAAGAGCAGAGCAGGTAGTTTTGTCGAAAAAGATTCATCAAATTTTGTAACTTATACATTTAAAGGGAGTCTGTTTCTAAGTTAGCATAACACCATGTGTGGTAGGTACTCCAAAACATGACTTTACCTTTCTTGTGAAAATTCAGCCCTCCAATCCTGAGAAATACTTTTTTTTTCTATACAAATAAGGTTTTCAGTGCAACATTGGCAGGGCCACTCCGTTTAGCGCACCAATGCTCCGCCTCCCCCTCTTATTTAATTGACAGTCCCTGAAATTTCAGACTCCATAGCATTGATACAGGTAAAGCTACATGAACCAAATGGAGCAGTCCTGCCCATGGTGCACCAAAAAACCTTACTTGCATAGAAAAAAAAAATTCTTACGATTGGAGGACTGGATTCTACAAGAAAGGTATGCTTATGTTTCAGGGCTTTTACCCCACATAGGAGTGTGCCTTCTTTGGAACTGATTTTGGAGGTGAAAGACTCCCTTTAAGGGCTCATTCACATGACCGTCTAAATGAGTCTGCTTCCGTTACGCAATTTTGCGGAACGTATGCGGACCCATTCATTTCAATAGGGCCGCAAATAGAGCATGTCCTATTCTTGTCCACAATTGCGAAAAAGAATAGCCATTTTCTATGATAACGCCGGCCATGTGCTGTTTGCAAATTGTGGAACGCGGATCCACAAAACACTACGGTGGTGTGAATGTAGCCTGCCATTTCCTTCCGTAAGGGGGGAAAAGTCGCAGATTGTGGCACAAATTACCTTTGCACCGCAATGTGCGCCAGAAATATGCCTATTATAGCCACTCTGTGGTTCTTTCACTGCATATGAAGCACAATACAAATGTTGTTCTTCCTCCTCTCTGATTGGGGCAGTGAACTGTGTTCAGATTTGAATTTAATATTTGCTTCAGTGCATTCTTGGCCACTACTCATCTGTGTCTCTGCCAGCTGCTCTTTCTGGTGCTGTAATACAGTACAAGTCATCAGGGGAGTACTTAGCATTACTACTGAACTTTAGCTACAGCAACACTGAAATGCATACATTCCTTCGCTTCTTCATGCAGAGAACTTGGTATATTTTCTCTGATAAGTGTTTATTTGACTTTCTCAATTATTAACTGTTCAGCTTTCCAAGCGGAACAAGGTAGATCAGCTTAAGACAAAACTAGTGAAATGCAGAAGTCTTAAAGGGGAAGTGTGCAGTTATAAAAGTCCATTCTCATTTAATAGGTGTCTTCCAGTTGTTAACCCCTTAAGGACCGGATCCTTTTTCACCTTAAGGACCAGATTTTTGGAAATCTTACAAGTGTCACTTTATGTGGTGATAACTTTAAAACGCTTTTACATATCCAAGCCATTCTGAGACTGTTTTCTCGTGACATATTGTACTTCATGACAGCGGTAAATTTGAATCAAAATATTTTATTTTTATTTATAAAAAAAATACCAAATTTAGGTCATGTAATATTTTTATAGAGCAGGTCGTTAGTAATGTTTCAATACCTAATATGTATACTTTTTTATTTATTTAAGTTTTACACAATAATATCTTTTTTGAAATAAACCAAAAAATCATGTTTTAGTGTCTCCATAGTCTGAAAGCCATAGTTTTTTTTTATTTTTTTGGGATGAGATGATAGTTTGATTGGCACTATTTTGGGGTGCATATGACTGTCTGATCGCTTGCTATTACACTTTTTGCGATGCAAGGTGACAAAATGGCTTTTTGACACCGTTTTTATTTTATCTTTTTTTACGGTGTTCACCTGAGGGGATAAATCATGTGATATTTTTATAGAGAAGGTTGTTACGGACGCGGTGATACCTAATATGTATACTTCTTTTATTTATTAAAGTTTTATACACTAATATTTCTTTAACAAAAAAAAAAAATCATGTTTTAGTGTCTCCATTGTCTGAGAGCCATATTTTTTTTTTTTTTTTGGGCGATTCTCTTAGGTAGGGTATCATTTTTTGAGGGATGAGATGACCGTTTGATTGGTACAATTTTGGGGTGCATATGACTTTTTGATCTCTTGCTCATGTGGTATTTTTATAGAGCAGGTTGTTACCGGACGCGGTACATTTAACACAATAAAAGCATTTTTGAAACAAAAAAAATTATGTTTTAGTGTCTCCATAGTCTGAGAGCCATATTTTTTTTTTTTTGGGCGATTGTCCTATGTAGGGGCTCATTTAAAACTTTTTGTCTGTCCCACTCTGGGACTTCAACTTTTGGGGGTCTGATCCCCTCTGCAATGCATTACAATACATCTGTATTGTAATGCATTGCCTGTTAGTGTATTACACAGAGTAATACACTAACATGTTGCCTAGGGGACCCAGCCTGAGGAGGAAGTCCATATGGAGTAGGAGATTGAGGAGGTGGTGGATGTGGCGGTGTAGGT
This sequence comes from Bufo bufo, assembly GCF_905171765.1. Taxonomy (NCBI): domain Eukaryota; kingdom Metazoa; phylum Chordata; class Amphibia; order Anura; family Bufonidae; genus Bufo; species Bufo bufo. The sequence continues at coordinate 149,535,019 of NC_053390.1, read as the reverse complement.
GGAAGCGGCGGTGGAGGAGGTAGCATACACAGTTTTTTTGTTTAGTTTTTTATTTTATTATTTATTTATTTTTGTTTAAATTTCAGTAGACCCCAAAACATTGGGAAATATAAAAAAATAAAACAAAGAGAAAGTGCACTGGAGTACAACAATGGCTGGGTGAGGCCGGTATGCATGTCTATTCTGCACGTCCTGTGGGATCCCTGCCTGGTTCATTTTAATGAACGTGAGCTTGTCCACATTGGCTGTGGACAGGCGGCTGCGCTTGTCTGTGATAACACCCCCTGCCATGCTAAACATACGTTCAGACAATACACTGGCTGCAGGGCAGGCCAGCACCTCCAAGGCATAAAGGGCAAGCTCAGGCCATGTGCCCAATTTGGAGACCCAGAAGTTGAAGAGGGCAGACCCATCATTCAGTACTTGTATGCGTGTGCACACACACTGCTCCACCATGTTGCTGAAATACTGCCTCCTGCTAAGACGTTCCATATCAGCTGGTGGTGCTGGCTGTTATGGCGTGCTGACAAAACTTTTCCACATTTCGGCCATGCTAACCCTGCCTTCTGAGGTGCTGGCGGTGCCCCAGCTGAGTTGGAAACCTCTTCCTCTTCCTCAGCCTTCGCCTTGTGCTTCCAATGAGCCCCCGCTGTCATGTGGGAATGCCATCAGCAGCGTGTCTACCAGGGTGCACTTGTAGTCGCACATCTTCCAATCAGTAAAAATGGGTTAATGTCAACCATCAATGTAACAGACTATTTTACAAAATTTAGGTCCCTGTCACCTATGCAGAGCAGGAGTTTGTATACGGCAAAAATGGTAAAATGTCACCTGACTTTTTTTTTTAATTTAGGTCCCTGTCACCTATGCAGAGCAGACGCTTTTGCACCCTGCTCACTCTTTTGCTGTGCTGGTGCCTGTGTGCGACCACCGCCTCTTCCTCCAAACTGCACACGTCACTCGCATGACCTTGATTCCATGTGGGATCTAGTACATCATCATCCTCCACATCATCTTCCACCCACTCTTTACCCCTGCCCTCCTTGTCGGTCTGCAGACTGTAGAAAGCTGCAGCAGTTGGCACCTGTGTTTTGTCATAATCCGAGACGTGCTGCGATGGTCCTCCCATGTACTCATCCTGAAACATAAGTGGTTGGGCATCAGTGCACTCAATCTCTTCCACTTCTGGGGCAGAGCTAGGTGAATGGCCCTGGGAAACCCTGCCAGCAGTCATCAAAAAGCATAAGAGACTGCTGCATGACTTGGGGCTCAGACTGCTTGCCTGATTTGCAAGGGGGTGAGGTGAAAGACTGATGGCCATGGGCTGCAGGTGCAAATTCTGATCTTTCAGCAGGGGACTGGGTGGGAGACAATGTGAAGGAACTGGAGGCACTGTCAGCAACCCAATCTACTATCGCCTGTACTTGTTCTGGCCTCACCATTCGTAGAGCCGCATTCGGCCCGACCAAATACTGCTGAAGGTTCTGTCACCTATTCGCACCTGAGGAAGGTGTTTGACTTGGGTGTGTAGCTGGCACAGATCGACCACGTCCTCTCCCTGCAACAGGAGCTCCACCAACACCAGCAGCACCACGACCAGGGCCATGTCCCTTGTTTGACACAAATTTTTTGCGGTCACCCACCGAAGTAACAGACGTTTATACAAAATTTTCTTGTGAACAATGCAGAACAGGGTTTTTTTGACAACCAAAATGGGTTAATGTCATCCAACAATGGAACAGACAAATTTTAGGTCCCTGTCACCTAGGCAGAGCAGTGGTATTTTGATGGGAAAAATGGGTTAATGTCACCCAACAATGGAACAGACAAATTTTTTAAACTTTTTGCCCGGTCTTCTATGCAGTGCAGGCAGCAAAGGTACTTTATTGCCAAAAAAAAGTTTTTTTCTCACATACAATGAAACAGATGGATTTAACTGTATTTCTTTACCAGAAGTGCAGCACGGGACAAAAAGATGTCACCCCTACAATGGAACAGATGGATTTGCTGAATTTATGTGCCTGCCTCTCACATGTGCAGGCCTCAGAGGTACTTTACACCCAAAAATGGGAATTTGAAGCCCGAAAATGTAACAGCCGTATTTACTGGTTTTATTTGATTGACAGGAATGCAGTGTAGGCCGCAAATGTACTTTCTAGCAACAACAATTTGAATTTTTCAACAATAAATGTAACTGCAGTAGTTGGCGGTTTTATTGGACTGTCAGGAATGCAGCACAGGGCAAAAAGGTACTTTATTTATAATAGATGGATTTAACTAAGAATATATTGCACTCTCACAAATGAAGCACAGGGTTTTTTTTACATAAAAAATTGTGGATATGTCACCCCTACAATGGAACAGATGGATTTGCTGAATTTATGTGCCTGCGTGTCACATATGCAGTGCAGGCCTCAGAGGTACTTTACAACAATAAAGTTAAATATGTCACCCCACAATGGAACAGATGGATTTAACTGATTATATTTCACTCTCAGAAATGCAGCACAGGGGTACTTTACAGAAGAAAATTGGGATATGTCACCCCCTGGGTCCCTGAACTCACAGACGGTATTATTTTCCCTTCCCCTGACACATATGCAGTGCAGGTGCATTTTAAAAATGGGTATATGTCGGCCACTGAACTACAAGAACATGATTATATGATTGTCCCTGGCACATATGCAGTGCTGGTGCACTGCCGGTGCACAAAATGGCCGCCGACGCCCACCTAACTAACAGACGGATTAAAAAAAAATAATTCTGTCTCACTGGGCTCAGGGCAGGGTACAAAAATGTTGCACCACCAAACAAAAAAACGCTGTAGATCGCAGACTTCACACTAAGTGCAGATATCAGAGTCTTTCCTAATCTCTCCCTCACAGCAGCAGCATCCTATCCCTACAACTATTAAGAGCAGAGTGACGTGCGGCGCTACCTGACTCCAGCTTATATAGAGGCTGGGTCACATTGCTGCACTTGGCCAATCACAGCCATGCCATTAGTAGGCATGGCTGTGATGGCTTCTAAGGGCACACGAGTTAAACGCTTGTTGATTGGCTGCCCTGCAGCCTTTCAACAAGCGGCATTAAATCACCGAACATCAAACTCGAACCTGAACTTTTACGAAAATGTTCGGGTTCGTGTCCGAGTGCAAAAAAAACCTAAAGTTCGGTACTGACCCGAACTTTACAGTTCGGGTTCACTCAACCCTAAGGCCCGTTTGACACGGGCGGGTTTTCTGCACGGGTGCAATGCGTGAGGTGAACACATTGCACCCGCACTGAATCCGGACCCATTCATTTCTATGGGGCTGTGTACATGAGCAATTGTTTTCACGCATCACTTATGCATTGCGTGAAAATCGCAGCAGGGTCTATATTCTGAGTTTTTCACGCAACACAGGCCCCCATAGAAGTGAATGGGGCTGTGTGAAAATCGCAAGCATCCGCAAGCAAGTGAGAGCAAGGGAAAATATTAGCATTCTTAATACAGAATGCTTAGTAAAATAGGGATGGAGGGGTTAAAAAAATAAATAAATTTAACTCACCTCATCCACTTGTTCGCGCAGACTGGATTCTCTTCTGTCTTCTTCTTTGATGACCAGGAGGAAAAGGACCTGTGGTGACGTCACTGCGCTCATCACATGGTCCATCACATGATCCATCACAGCTCATCAAAGAAGAAAGAAGAGAAGTGGATGAGGTGAGTTACATTTTTTTATTTATTTTTTTAACCCCTCCATCCCTATTTTACTAAGCATTCTGTATTAATAATGCTATTATTTTCCCTTATAATCATGTTATAAGGGAAAATAATAAAATCTACACAACACCTAACCCAAACCCGAACTTCTGTCAAGAAGTTCGGGTTTGGGTACCAAATATGCCGATTTTTCTCACTCGCGTGCAAAACGCATTAATATACTGCACTCGCGTGGAAAAATCGCCCCCGCATCTTATCTGGCCCTCACACGGGACGCCAGTGTGAAAAAGGTCTAACTGTTTCTCATCTTTTCCACTTTGAAATGCTGCCTTTTTTCCACTTTTTATATTTTTGTTGGGACTTGAAGTGTGCACCCGTATTCTATTATTCATTTGCAGAGCTGCCGTATTTCTTGTTTTATCTACCTGTGGTAAAGTATACACAAATCAGAGATAGCTTAAACTGAGGAATCACAGTGCTCTTCTAAGTGCCTTGTCTCTTCAGATCATGCTGGATTTGGTATCTCCAAGCGGTACCGTTGGCCTCTCACTTTCCTGAATGTTAGGTTGTCTGACTTTGCGCTGATGTCTTTAACTTGTCATCATCCGCTAATGTTGTTGCTAGGAATCAAAGATTACAAAGATATCCAAGTCTTTACAGAATATCAATGTCAGAAATTGTGCCTGAAATCATTGGATAAGGAAAAAGCATTACTACTGTATAACTGAATAGAATTTATATATGGTTTACCTGTTGATGACGTGACATTCATGTTCCTCTAGTGGAAATGGATAGTGACGCTCATTTCTAACTCAACTCGTTTGTATGAAAGTGTGGGCCCTGACCATGGAAAATCTATGAAAATGATCAAAACAGTCATCACTAAGTATGTTAATAGTTTTAGTTAGGTTCGGGAGGGATGTTTTTAATAAACAGCAATAGAACAATGGGCAGAATCTGAAATTCCTTGGGGAAAAGGTCAGAAGCAGTGTCACAGTATTTTATTTTATAGAAAGAGTAGCAGACGCTTGGAAAAATCTTCTAGCAGATGTGGTTGTAAAATTAACAGTATGTGAATGTAACCCCTTTCCAATCTCTGCCATATATGTACTACGAATGTCAGGTCTTTAAATATGGCACCTGCTCGAGAGATGATCGGGCACTATATCCAGTGAGTGCCTGAAGTTCAACGTGGCAGACATCCATCCCCATGATTGGAGACAACTCTGACCACGACATGAGCAGTCATTTAAGTTAAGGGGCTCCCTCAAATGACCAAATGGTCCCTCTGCTACAAGATCGCAAGAGCACTTTGATTACTATGGCAACTGGGAGAAGTATGTTTTGGGAGTTCATGACCAAGTGATTTTTTCATTATTCCTTGGTCGCATTCCAAGAACTTTAACTTTTTTATTTTACTGTCGATGTAGTCGTATAGGGACTTTTTTTCAGGACAAGTTGTAGTTTTTAATGGAACCATTTTGTGGTACATATAACTTACTGATTAATTTTTATTAGCGCTTTCTGGGGGATGAACAAAACAGCAATACTGCCACATAGTTTTTACGTTATAAGTTTTGCGTTGTTCATTTTTACTGTGTGCCGATGAGAAACATAGGGAGTCTTCAACCTATGTAATAGGCGCTATTAACAATGGCATCTAAGGGGTTATGTGGCCTGGATCGATGCTTCTGCTGATCTTATGTGAGAGCCAAGCTCCCACTTTCTGCTGCAAGGGAGACCCGCAGCTCTTAGACTAGGCTGACGTAAAAATGTGGGCTGGCCCAGCCAAAATGTCTGTAGTGATTATTTTAAAAAAGGCATATTGGTGGTCACTAAGGGGTTAAAGTTCCTATTAAGCCCTACCTGAGGCGAGGCTTAAGAGTAACACAGCATTTTTGCTATAAACTGTTAAAGCCCCCTAGGGGGCTTAAAATAAGTATATGGGCAGCATAAGGCTTTCTGCTGGCTACTTGCTAGGATGGTAGATATGCTGATCTGGCTGTTTTGGTAAGGTAACAGTGTTAACACTATGGTTGAAGGGCTGTCTGGCAGTGGTGGCTGGCATGGCACATGCTTTGTGTAATGGATGCCAAGGAGGGTGCCAATAAGCCACCTTATGTTGGCCAAGGTTCATAGATAATTTCTGCCCCAGGAGAAGAAAAGCCTTGCTGCAACACTGAAAATATTTAGCTTCCAAAATAATGCCAAGAGGGTGTAATTGCAAAGGCTGTCTGCAGTTTTCTAGGTCAGTATTTTGTGACTGCCCCACTCTTAATGGTCATTCTGAATTTATTTTTATTTTAAGCAATAAATAAATATAATAGTAAGATGTATGAGTGAAAGCTAAAGATATTATAAGTTATTAAGATTTATTGGGCAGGAGAAGGGAGATAGCGCTATTGTATTGTTATTGTGTTATTATACAGCAGAGTGTTAGCCACTGTATGAGCCTTTTTCCTGTGGCTTGGCTCTCATTATCATGCATCACTCTTGTTTTTCCACAATTTTCTTATAAATGCAGATGTATCCACAAAGAAACAAATATCCCAGATAACCAGACTAATATAAAAGTTGAATTTTACAGAGTACAAATGAGGGCTTTAATTGATTAAAATGATTTGCCGCTGTTTCTAGTAGTTGCCAAGAAAAATAATTACTAAGTAATTCCAGTAAGCAAACCACAGAGTTTTAATGACCTTGAACTAATAGGGCATTTTCGGGGGAAGATAAAAATCAACTACTTAAAAGATGCTAGATTTGACTTGTGTTGCTCTGAGTGAACAAGAGTAAAAGAGATTAAAGGGTTATCCTAGAAAAGATAATGATGACGGGCGGGTTTACGTGTCCTGATGTAACAGCCGATTGTTGGGAAGGAAGCCATCTTTCCTGACAGTCTGCTGCTCATTCAGTCAAAGAGCAGTCAATCTCCGTATGGGAGGAGTGAACGCCATTGTGATCACTCATCCTCATACGGAATCATTGTTTCTGGGCAGCAGATCGCTGTTTAGACAGCATGATCTGCTGCCCAAAAAGCGATAATTTGTGTGCCTCCATGAACAGGATCATCCGATGAATGAACGTTTCGCTCAGTCATTGGCACATTTAGACAGACAGATTATTGGGAACAAGCATTTGTGGGAACATTTTTTCTGACAATCTGCCCAAATATTGGGCAGTGTAAATCTGCCTTTATCCTCGGGATAGGTCATCATTGCCTTTTGGATGGGGGTCCAAGTCCCAGCATCCCCGACGATCAGCTGATTCAGGGAACCGTTGCGATGCAGGCTCCAAGCAGATTTGGCTCCAAGAACAGTGCTGTACATCATATAGTGGCAGTGCTTGTTATTGCAACTCAGCCCTATTGATCTAAATGTGACCAGTATATGGTAATGTGATTCAGTGCTCAAGGCCTCTTTTAACAGCTGATCAGCGGGGGTTCTGGCTGTCACACTCCCGCAGATATGATGACCTGTCCAGAGGATAAGTCATAAATATCTTTTCCTGGTAACCCCTTTAAACTGATTTTCCAGGACATTGATGGCCTACATTTAGGATTGGCCGGCAATATCAGATCGGTGGAGGTCCACCGATTGGAACTGATCAGCAAGCAGATATACCAACACTTGAAAATTGGAAGCTAAAGGGTTTTCCAGGACTTTGATGTTGACTACCTGCATCCCCATCGGGCAGTTGCTTTACGGTTCCATGTCCCCTTCATTGTTTACCAGGCACCCCTCTATATGTGTAGTAGCAGACATGACAGTCTATGTCTGCTGACAGGCTGCAGGGAAGGTGTGGATATTTTCCTGTAACAAGCTGACTTTATTATTAGGTTATTCCTGTTCAAAAGGGGGATCGTTTTAATAAAATGTGCATTTTAGGGAATTGTTAGATATTCTAGTCCCTAATATACAATATGCATACGATCGCATTTAGGTCCTATGTTCGATCCGCATTTTTTTCATCTCATGTGGACCCATTCAAATAATTTGGACAGCACACAGATGTCATCCGTATGCTGTCCGCATTCATATGGCCGTTTCGCAAATTGTAGAACATGTTCTTTTCTTGTTCATTTTGCGGACAAGAATAAGCAGTTCTATTAGGTAAATGCAGATGCACATGGTCAGTATCCGTATTTTGTGAATCTGCAGTTTATGTACTGCATAATACATACGGTTGTGTGCATGTAGCCTAAGTGAGTTTTCTATAACCAAAGAAGAGCTTAAAGGGGTTGCCCAGCATTAAAGCAAAGGACACCCTTATCATGGAAAAAAAAAAATGCTACTGTTACCTTGAATAAACAAGGTTGCACTACATTTCACACTACATTTATTTTCAGACCCGTAATACATGACAAAAAAGTTTTATGTAAACTTTAACAGCAGTCATTTTAATAAGGATGTATATGTGATGCTACCAACCCTGTATTGTGTGAGCATGCAATTTTATGTAAGGCTACTTTCACACTCGCGTTTGGTGAGGATCCGTCAGGTAATACAACCGTCTGCATCCGTTCAGAACGGATCAGTTTGTATTATCTTTAACATAGCCAAAAACGGATCCGTCTTGAACACTTATGAAAGTCAATTGAGGACGGATCCGTTTTCTATTGTGCGAGATTGTGTCATAGAAAACTGATATGTCCCCATTGACTTACATTGTGTGTCAGAACAGATCCGTTTGGCTCAGCAGACGAACACAAGCAGCGTTTTGGTGTCCGCCTCCAAAGCGGAATGGAGACTGAACGGAGTCAAACTTATGCATTCTGAGCAGATCCTTTTCCATTCAGAATGCATTAGGGCAAAATGATCCGTTTTGGACCGCTTGTGAGATCCCTGAATGGATCTCGCAAACGGAAAGCCAAAACGCTAGTGTGAAAGTACCCTAAGTAATATACATCACCATGGGATATAGTTTGTCTGAGATTAAACTGAAAAGAGTCATTAAACAGGAAGAAAACAAATTATTGGACAAACGAAATGGGCCAATTAATCTTTATTTCTTCCTTACATTCTGTGTGTCTGTTGTAGTAATGGGTTTTCATATGCTATTATGTTATCAGGGCCTAGGGTGGAAACACAGGATAATGTGTTGCTCAAGGATGAAGAAGGAGCACACAGTATGCAGAATTTATCCAGTGATATTTACTGGCAATGTACTGAGGTGATGATAGCTGCTCGGAGGCATTGAACAGTCTTAATGTAACACAACTGAGCCAAGACAGCCATTCAGAGATGTCTTCCAGTTCCTGTTTAGTCAAGACATTTTTGTTTGTATATTGCTTGTTGAACTTTTTAGGAATTTTATGAAAATGTTCATATAAATGGGGAGACAGATTGTTTTAATTAGGCATGTGTTAAATTGCAGATGAGTGTAGACTTAAAGGGGTCCTGTAGCTTTTTCCTACTGATGATCTATCCTCTGGATAGTTCATCAGCATCTGATCGGCGGGTGTCTGACACATAGGTCCCCCGCTGATCAGCTGTTTGAGAAGGCAGCGGTGCTGGGAGTAGCGCCACGGCCTTTTCGCTGTTTCCCACAGGCCCAGTGACGTCACGACTACTATCACTGGCCTCGGCTTGGCTAAGCCCCAATGAAGCGAATGATCCCTGGGTGTCGCACCCTCGCTGATAAGATGCTGATGATCTGTCCAGAGGATGGATCGTCAGTAAGAAAAAGCTACACTTTTGAAGTACTGTAAAAGGGTTGTCCTGTTTCAACAGAAAAAGGGCATTGGTGGGAAATGCCATAAAATAGCGCACCCAAATAAAATTTTTGGATTGCAGCAAATCTCGGCATGCAGTGATGTCTTAGACAGATATGTAAATGGTTACAGGCGTGGTCTGATTAGACACTGGGTTGTGCCATGAGAGAAGCGTAAAAGTGCTCATCTGTTGCCCTATAAAAAGGCCCTCAGAAGTTACTTTTGGGTAGTGTACCTCCTGGTGTGAGAGATCATTGGCTGCAAGATATGCCTCTATGACACACTCAAAGACATTTTGCCCGGTTGACAGACTTTGAGAAGGGACACATCATTAGAAGCAAGATAGTCATTTTGACCAATTGCCAGCCATTTAGGTTGTTCTGAACTACCTGCTTGGAGGTGTTGGGAGCAGTGAGGGCACACACATATGGCAAACTGGCTCCAGATGGCCAAGACAGACCACCAGTAGAATGAATCATGTGATCCTCTGACAAACATGTCACAGTGTTCCTTACGTGTCCCGCCATTGACTGCCACTCACTATCACCTTTGTTTGCAGTTATGTGGTGAATGAAAAACTTGTACTGCTACGGACTGGAACTGTATCGTCTTTAGTGATGAATCCAGGTTTTGTTTGGAAACCGAGGAAAGTCAGGTTCGAGTACTGAGGCCTCGTGGTGAGCGCCTCAGTCCTGCCTTTGCTATGGAGGGACATATAGCCCAGCTGCTGGTGGTGGGGAGTCATGGCATACAACAGTTGGTCACTCCTAGTACTATGATGGACACTAACAGCTCAGCAGTATGTGCAGGACATCCTATGGCAGGGGTTCCAAGTGGGAATATTCAGCAGGATAATGCTCACTCCCATACAGCTAGGGTTACCCAGGAATTTCTCTACCAGATTGCAATACTTCCTTGGTCTGCACAGTTGTCAGATTTATCACCAGTTGAGCATTTATGAGACCAGCTGGGACACCAGATTCCACAGTCTACAATTGTGCAGGTGGATCTACAGGACCAGCTAAAACATCTGTGGGCAAGTGTGGCACAGGATACTGACCCTGTATGCCTCCCTGCCCGACCGTAGCTTATCTTGTATCCAGGCTAGAGGTGGCCCAACAGGGTACTAGAGCCTCCTTTCAATTGTACAGTTTCCCCCAATAAACTTATCATTTCACTCTAATATTATTGGAATCGTTTACAGTTTCATTCCATCCAACTCCTCCTTGGTGCGTTTTATTTTATTTTATTTTTATAATAAGTGTAATTGATCCTGTGCGATCACTCTAGTTCTCTCCACTGTGTTTTGTTAACCTGGCTGTAGCAATGACATCACATCAACTACATTGATGTCATCGCTGCTGCCAGATAAACAAAGCTCTGCATGAAAACTGGAGCAGCAACATTGGATCTAAGGGTGGCTACTCATAGTACTGATCATGTGCATTTTTCCTTGCAAATTCCCATGCGGTAAAACCCCAGAGTAATACAGTAGCAGCAAAGTGTATGAGATTAGACAGATCTACTGTACTCTTTACTTTTTTCTTCCATGCTGAAATTTACTCGCAGTGTGGATATGCAGCATATCAATTGTTTTTGCATTCCAAGGGTGATATCTGCATAAAAAATTGTGCAACTGCAACCTGCAAGTTACATATGCATTTTTTGGTGCAGTCTTCGTGTGGTAACGCACAGAAAACTGCAGGGAAATCTGTGCAGATTTTCAGTGTAATTTTGTGTAATCTCATACGCTTTGCTGGTACTATATTACGCTGCAGTTTTTCCGCATGAGAATCTGCATGGAATAGACGCACATAAACGGCACCGTGTGCAGGAACCCTTATAGGTGAGTAATGCTGATTTCCTTTTTTTTATCATTTACAACCATTGTCTTTATGTGTTGAAACCAAACACACACTTGTCTCATATGGTTATTAAACTAGCTGGCTTTTACGGCATACATATTAGTACATCCTCAGACATCATCCACAACTTCCTCCTCCGTCAGGCAAAACTGCATCCTCCATCAGCCCAAACTCTCTCCTACCTCAGACTTCAGCCAAAACTCCCTCTTCCCTCATCCAAAACTCCCTTGTCCCTCAGATGTCAGTCAAAAAATACCTCCTCCATCAGCCCAAACTCCATCAGCTGTCAGGTGTCAGCTCTCAGCCGTTAGGGGTCAGACATCAGTTGTCATCCCTCAGCCTAAACTCCATCAGCCGTCAGGGGTCAGACATCAGTGGTCATCCCTCAGCCTGAAATCCATCAGGGGTCAAACATCAGGTGTCAACCCTCAGCCTAAACTCCATCACCAATAGTAATAGAATGGAAAATATGTTGACAGCAAGCGCTGGCACCACAGACCATTGTCTTCACACATTAGATATACACTGCTCAAAAAAATAAAGGGAACACAAAAATAACACATCCTAGATCTGAATTAATTAAATATTCTTCTGAAATACTTTGTTCTTTAAATAGTTGAATGTGCTGACAACAAAATCACACAAAAATTAAAAAATGGAAATCAAATTTTTCAACCCATGGAGGTCTGGATTTGGAGTCACACTCAAAATTAAAGTGGAAAAACACACTACAGGCTGATCCAACTTTGATGTAATGTCCTTAAAACAAGTCAAAATGAGGCTCAGTAGTGTGTGTGGCCTCCACGTGCCTGTATGACCTCCCTACAACGCCTGTGCATGCTCCTGATGAGGTGGCAGACGGTCTCCTGAGGGATCTCCTCCCAGACCTGGACTAAAGCATCTGCCAACTCCTGGACAGTCTGTGGTGCAACGTGACGTTGGTGGATAGAGCGAGACATGATGTCCCAGATGTGCTCAATTGGATTCAGGTCTGGGGAACGGGCGGGCCAGTCCATAGCATCAATGCCTTCGTCTTGCAGGAACTGCTGACACACTCCAGCCACATGAGGTCTAGCATTGTCTTGCATTAGGAGGAACCCGGGGCCAACCGCACCAGCATATTGTCTCACAAGGGGTCTGAGGATCTCATCTCGGTACCTAATGGCAGTCAGGCTACCTCTGGCGAGCACATGGAGGGCTGTGCGGCCCTCCAAAGAAATGCCACCCCACACCATTACTGACCCAATACCAAACTGGTCATGCTGAAGGATGTTGCAGGCAGCAGAACGTTCTCCACGGCGTCTCCAGACTCTGTCACGTCTGTCACATGTGCTCAGTGTAAACCTGCTTTCATCTGTGAAGAGCACAGGGCGCCAGTGGCGAATTTGCCAATCTTGGTGTTCTCTGACAAATGCCAAACGTCCTGCACGGTGTTGGGCTGTAAGCACAACCCCCACCTGTGGACGTCGGGCCCTCATATCACCCTCATGGAGTCTGTTTCTGACCGTTTGGGCAGACACATGCACATTTGTGGCCTGCTGGAGGTCATTTTGCAGGGCTCTGGCAGTGCTCCTCCTGTTCCTCCTTGCACAAAGGCAGAGGTAGCGGTCCTGCTGCTGGGTTGTTGCCCTCCTAGGGCCTCCTCCACGTCTCCTGATGTACTGGCCTGTCTCTTGGTAGTGCCTCCATGCTCTAGACACTACGCTGACAGACACAGCAAACCTTCTTGCCACAGCTCGCATTGATGTGCCATCCTGGATAAGCTGCACTACCTGAGTGTGTGGGTTGTAGACTCCGTCTCATGCTACCACTAGAGTGAAAGCACCGCCAAGTGACCAAAACATCAGCCAGGAAGCATAGGAACTGAGAAGTGGTCTGTGGTCACCACCTGCAGAACCACTCCTTTATTGGGGGTGTCTTGCTATTTGCCTATAATTTCCACCTGTTGTCTATCCCATTTGCACAACAGCATGTGAAATTGATTGTCACTCAGTGTTGCTTCCTAAGTGGACAGTTTGATTTCACAGAAGTGTGATTGACTTGGAGTTACACTGTGTTGTTTAAGTGTTCCCTTTATTTTTTTTGAGCAGTGTATATATATATACAGTACAGTGTGCTTTGCACACTCTTGGCATTCTCTTGATGAGCTTCAAGAGGTAGTCCCCTGAAATGGTTTTCACTTCATAGGTGTGCCCTGTCAGGTTTAATAAGTGGGATTTCTTGCCTTATAAATGGGGTTGGGACCATCAGTTGCGTTGAGGAGAAGTCAGGTGGATACACAGCTGATAGTCCTACTGAATAGACTGTTAGAATTTGTATTATGGCAAGAAAAAAGCAGCTAAGTAAAGAAAAACGAGTGGCCATCATTACTTTAAGAAATGAAGGTCAGTCAGTCAGCCGGAAAATTGGGAAAACTTTGAAAGTAAGGGCTATTTGACCATGAAGTAGAGTGATGGGGTGCTGCGCCAGATGACCTGGCCTCCACAGTCACCGGACCTGAACCCAATCGAGATGGTTTGGGGTGAGCTGGACCGCAGAGTGAAGGCAAAAGGGCCAACAAGTGCTAAGCATCTCTGGGAACTCCTTCAAGACTGTTGGAAGACCATTTCAGGGGACTACCTCTTGAAGCTCATCAAGAGAATGCCAAGATTGTGCAAAGCAGCAATCATAGAAAAAGGTGGCTACTTTGAAGAACCTAGAATATGACATTTTCAGTTGTTTCACACTTGTTTGTTATGTACTGTACAGACCAAAAGTTTGGACACACCTTCTCATTCAAAGAGTTTTCTTTATTTTCATGACTATAAAGGCATCAAAACTATGAATTAACACATGTGGAATTATATACATAACAAACAAGTGTGAAACAACTGAAAATATGTCATATTCTGGCTGACATCTGAAGGAGGAGGGAGTTTTGGATGAGCGACGAGGGAGTTTTGGATGAGCGACGAGGGAGTTTGGTCTGAGGCAGGAAGACTGATGGAGTTTTGCCTGACGGAGGAAGGAGTTTTGGCTAATGTCTGAGGTAGGAGGTAGTTTTGGATTAGGGAGGAGGGAGTTTTGGCTGACGGAGGAGGGAGTTTAGTCTGAAGGAGGAGGGAGTTTGGTCTGAGGGAGGAGGACTGATGGAGTTTTGCCTGACGGAGGAGGGAGTTTTGGCTGACGTCTGAGGTAGGAGAGAGTTTTGGATGAGGGAGGAGGGAGTTTAGTCTGACAGAGGAGGGAGTTTGGTCTGAGGCAGGAGGACTGATGGCGTTTGGGCTGACGGAGGATGGAGTTTTGCCTCACGGAGGAGGGAGATGTGGATGATGTCTGAGTATGTCCTAATATGTATGCCGTAGGCTTTACACATGTTCTGATGTCAGCTGAAGCTAATAGTCTTTGTCCCTTTTTTCTATGTGCTTCAGTTTTTGTGAAAAATTACATTTTATTTTATGCAATTCTCCCTCCTCATCCCTCCGTGTTCTCCTCATGTTGATTGACAGGGCCAGGCAGCCTTCACATCTTCCTATCTGGCCCTGTCAATCAACATGTGGCCAGAGGAGGGAGAACAGAGCCTCTAGTAGTAGGGGCGACACACCCATTGCTCCTAGAGGTTAATTTGAATAAAATAAGTTTGGCACAAAAACAAAGGCACATAGAAAGAAGGGACACAGACTGTTAGCTTCAGCAGACATTAGCACATGTCTAAAACCAGCCAGTTTAATAACCATGATCCTGATGACAGAAGCCTTTTAACATATTAAAAGGCATCTGTTAGCAGTATTGACTCTGATAAACCAGCCATAATGCCTGGTATGGTTGACCCTGATGATTAAAAACATATCTATATCATATGCAATGTGTAATCCCAAATGGCTATGTATGGGCAGGAGACAGTCTGCTCATCCCCTCAAGCTATGTGTGGCTGGCATACAGAACACTCTAGCTCGGCTATGAGTCTAGATATGGCAGAAGCTGGAACCAAGCAAAGAGATTTTCTCAAGGAATACACTAGTCATGTGGAGTGTGAAGTTGCCAGAGAAAAAAGCAACTGTGCTAGGAGGCAAACTCTGAGAGAAAGTGTTCAACAGGCGTTGTTTACTAAATAAACAAAGAAAGGCACACCATAGGGTAAATACCGTATGCACAAGTAGAAAATGAATACTCCAAATGGAGGCTCACCTTAGAGCAGACCTGGGCAAACTACGGCCCGCGGGCCGTATACGGCCCGGCGGACCTTTTAATCCGGCCCCCGGCATTTTTGTTGCCGCCGCCGGCCCTGTAACAGCACGGAGTCACTGTCCGGAGTGAGGAGGGGGCGGGGCCCGCGGCCGCTCTGCGCTCCGCTCTGCTGCCTGGCCTGCCTGTCTCTTTAACAGAGCAGACCAGTGGCTGCTGGAGCGTGATGCAGCTGCCGCACAGGCAGAAAGAGGAAGGAGGCGGAGCCCCAGCCAGCAGCCACAGCCAAAGCCAAGCAACTAACAGAACTTACAGGTATTTGGTGGGGGTGGGGGGGGCTCATATAGGACAGGGGGACAGTGTGTGCTTTCCTGCCTGTTACTACATCACCCCCCCCCCCCCCCCCCCAGGGATTGTGGGGGTCATTAAGGGTTGGACTTGCTGCTGATGTTGAGTGTGCCAGTGTGTGTGTGTCCGTCCCTGTGTGTGTGTGTCTGTCCCTTTGTGTGTGTGTGTGTGTGTGTGTCCGTCCCTGTGTGTGTGTGTCTGTCCCTTTGTGTGTGTGTGTGTCTATCCCTGTGTGTGTGTGTTTGTCCCTTTGTGTGTGTGTGTGTGTGTCCATCCCTGTGTGTGTGTGTTTGTCCCTTTGTGTGTGTGTCCCCGTCCCTGTGTGTGTCCGTCCGTGTGTGTCTGTCCCTTTGTGTGTGTCCGTCCCTTTGTGTGTGTGTGAGTGTGTCTGTCCCTTTGTGTGTGTCCCCGTCCCTGTGTGTATGTCTCTCCCTGTGTGTATCACCTTGCCCACAGTGTTCCTATGTCTTGACGCAGCTGCTTCAGAACGTTCTGTGCGGGGAAGAAGATGGAAGAGGAGGCAGCGCCAGCATGGAGTCTGTGCGATAGACACAGGGAGGCACACTAAGGACGAAGGTAACACTTCCACATGATCTACACTAGTGTTATCTGTGGTTTTACATAGGACTGCAGGTAACACTACTACATTATTTAGCACTAGTGTTATCTGTGGTTTTACATAGGACTGCAGGTAACACTACCACAAGGTTAGCTCACACAGGGCGCCTGAACACCTAAGGCCGGCCCTGGCTGCGCACCCCAGCGCCAAGGGATGACGTCACTGATGTAATATGCCTCTTATATGTGGAGAGCGGTGATGTCACAGATGTAATATATTACTTATAAGTGATATATTACATCAGTGACATCACCACTCTCCACACATAAGTAATATATTACATCAGTGACATCACTGCTGTCCACATATACCGGTAAGTAATACATTACATCAGTGACATCACCGCTCATCACATATATGTGGAGAGCGGTGATGTCACTGATGTAATATATCGCCTATATGTGGACAGCGGTGATGTCACTGATGTAATATAACATTATATGTGGAGAGCGGTGATGTCACTGATGTAAAATATCACTTATATGTGGAGAGCGGTGATGTCACTGATGTAATATAACATTCTATGTGGAGAGTGTTCATGTCACTGATGCAATACAGCGCTCCAGATGGCGACCAAAATGGTCGCCAATGCGCCTTAAAATTTGCAGATGGCGACAAGACTTGTCATAGGCTACAGGCCTGAGGTCTATTTGGTAGTGAAATCCCAGCGCAGGCAGGCATGATGATGTCATCACGCCTGCCTGTGCCAGGACGCGGTGATTTTATGCAGTATTGAGTTTAGCCTTTTGGCCCGGCCCTCCAAAATATTTTCAGTTTCTCATGTGGCCCCATCGAAAAAATAATTGCCCACCCCTGCCTTAGAGGGTTGTGCAAGTAATAGGCACAACCCTATTGTAGACGTGATGGGAATAATTTCAATTCCCTGAAAAGGTCGGTGTGCAGCCACGGATGTAGGTCTCCTTGATGAGTATGCCTGAAGCCTCACGGAGAGTTACTGTGCAAAAATAGATACAGTCATCCTTCGGCGCAAAACGAACCAACCAATCAGAAGTTGTAAGTTGCAGGAGTATTCATCAAACGTTTCTTTATTATTTTTTCAGAGATACTTCACACAATGCGTTTCGGGGAATACTTTCCCTTCCAATTAATATTCTTTAGGGATATCATCAGTAAGACAATAAAGAATCCTCTTCTATATTTGTGTAAAAACCTTCTTTCTTCCAGACGCAGTGGATGTCCTCTCATCACAGTCACAGTCCTGCACTAGGTGCCGCAGGGGGTTTCTGCTCTGACCTCATAAATATTGACTCTGATAAACCAGCCATAATGCCTGGTATGGTTGACCCTGCTGATTGAAAACATATCTATATCACATGCAATGTGTAATCCCAAATGGCTATGTATGGGCAGGAAACAGTCTGGTCATCCCTTCAAGCTATGTTTGGCTGGTTTACATAACAGTCTGACTTGGCTATGAGTCTAGATATGGTAGAAGCTGGAACCAAGCAAAGAGATTTTCTCAAGGAATACACCAGTCATTTGGAGTGTGAAGTTGCCAGAGTAAAAAGCAACTGTGCTAGGAGACAAACTCTGAGATAAAGCAGAATAGACAGGTAGAGGACTAGATGAGTGTGTGTGCAGGGACAGTGAAGATAACTTGGACTTTGCTGCATGTGGGTAAGGTAAATTGCTTCAGGCACACACTACAATAGGACTTGCACGCCTTGGTTGATTGGGGAGATCGCTAGCACCTATAGAAAGAGACTCTGAGAGGACTACTACTATCATTGCTACTGGCTATACATGCATAGCTATTTAGAAAAGCCTTCTCTGTGGTATGCACAACTGTGTGTATTGCTTGCGTTTGTATTACAACCTCCATCATCTATTTAGTAAAGAAAGACTTTGTTGTAACCAAACAGGCCTGCTCATTGTCTCCATTATTATCTGCCAGCCCTCCATCCGCACTCGCTCTACTTCCTTGCATCCCCTTACCATCTATCTAACATCATGGGAACCCCAACCACTACCAGGCAGGAAACCCCAAAAGTTCAGCCCTCGCAACACTGCACTGCCCATGGAGCACCAGAGGGAGGAATGCCACCATGAGAGCTACCACTGCCTTTATTGCCACAACCACTCTCCTTCTCTCGCTCTCCCCCCTCCTGGGCTCACTGCACATATGCCAAAGAGGCTTGAAAAGTGACATTTTTGTTTACTACTACATTTGTACGAATGCTACAGGGTAAGGTTGACATAACTGTGTTTAGGAGTATAGGGGATGTATCAACAGCAGCCACATTTCTTACCTAAAGTAAGAAACAATTCGCTTAAAGGGATAATCCCATGATTAATGCAAACAATGAAAATAATACATCGTATAATACATGACAACCTGTTTCTAACAAAACTAGAACCATCATTGTACCTCACATGGATCCAGAGCTCTCCTATTCATTGCTCCAATTGCTTTGTTAGATGTATTTCAAGCTGGCAGCTCAATGGGTGTGTCCTTTCTCAAGGGGTGTTTCCTGTCTGCTGTAGCTCGTGGAAGTTGAAGGATGGAACTGAGGATGTAAGTCCACCTCAGTGAGGTAGACAGAGAAATTAGAAAGAACAAACAGCAGGTGGCACTATACAGATAGATTTCATTGAATAACTCAGTGGCTATGCTACATTTACAAAGGTATTCAGAGCCAGGTGCTGGTTTAAAAGCTGTAGAATATGTTTCATGGGACGACCCCTTTAAGATTAGAACAGATTCTTGACACTTGTGTGGATGGACATAGGTCTCAGACTAATGAGGAAACATGAGGGAGGTTTTGATATGATAAAGAGAAACCACATTTCAGAATAGAACAAAAGCTTTAAAACTGAAGTCAGAAATGTAGAAATGTAGAATGCGAACAGGAAATATTCCTTTACATCCAGAAGTCTTGTGACACTGTGGTCAAGCACAACTATACCCGTCAACTAAAGCATAGCCGTTCACAGGGCTATATAGGACATCCATACATTTTGCGCAACCTGTAGTGCCCCATTTATGTACATTGCTGATGATTGCTGTGATCTTTCATCATTGACAACACAAATAGAACATGTTTGGCCAGGATTTAACAGTAGACTATTGAGGCGATCATATTTTAGTCCATATTGGTGATAACAGTCTTCGAAGCTGGAAGTACATGTTTAATAACACCGGGCGGGAACATTTATATAAGGAAAGATTTAAATAAAGATTTTTTCATCTACATCAACTTTTCTTTGAGCAAACATTTTTCAGCTGATGATTGCACAAAAATGTAAAACTCAAAAGTGAAGTCACTTAGCCATTAGACATATACCAGGCAAAGTGACATACTGCGACGAAGGGAGAATGATTTTGCAGGGTTCTTTGGTGCCAAAAGAGCTTTTCTACCATTGTTCATATGTAGTGTAGTGATACATATACATAAAAGATATAATAATTCATCACACTTAATTATGCTGCCAGCACAATGAAGCATGAAATTCCTGGCTGCAGGCTATTTTTACTATAATTTAACTATTCATTTACTATAATTTTCTGTAAATGAGACCACAGCCTACAGAATCTATAAAGCCGGGTCCACATCTGCGTTTTGAACTCTGGCACTGTAATCCAGTCACTGTATCTGGCGTACATGCTGGCTTTTAGCCGGACAAAAATGCTACAAGCAACATTTTTTGTCCAGCTGAAAGTCGGCATATATATATCTGAAAGACGACAGATTACCGCTGGATCCCATTATGGTGAATAGGGATCCGGCGGTACGCGGTGGAATCCGGATATGCCGGATATAGTGAACTCCGGATGTCTGTTCCTCCGCTGGAACACACTGCCGGAGTTCACAGCACAGCCTAACATATGTATTTCAAACCTGTTTCCCTAAAGCAGGCATGCTCAACCTGTGGGCCTCCAACTGTTGCAAAACTACAACTCCCAGCATGCCCGAACAGCCTACAGCTATCAGCCTACAGCAGGGCATTGTGGGAGTTGTAGTTTTACAACAGCTGGAGGGCCGCAGGTTGAGCATGCCTGCCCTAAAGATATTTACTCAGTCTGCAAGAGAACATCTCCATGCCCAGTAATATTCCCAACATCCTTTTGTAGTTATATCTCTTCTTTAAGGCTAGAGCTACATGGTGATCTTGGGCATGACAGGTGCTGTGTGACCGAGGATTGCAGTGTAGCAGTGCATCCATAGAAATGAATGGGGTCACAATGCAACTTGCAAGTGTGCCACGACCTCAGGGTTGGATTTTGGGGTCGGGTCACAGCAATTCTTTTTTATGGCTGCAGTGCTACACAGTGATCCTTGGTTGTTAAACACCTATCGCGGCAGGTAAACTGAAAATTGATACCCCTCCCCTGAAGTACCTACACTGTAAAAAAAAATAATAATAATATATATATATATATATATATATATACACTCACCTAAAGAATTATTAGGAACACCATACTAATACGGTGTTGGACCCCCTTTTGCCTTCAGAACTGCCTTAATTCTATGTGGCATTGATTCCACAAGGTGCTGATAGCATTCTTTAGAAATGTTGGCCCATATTGATAGGATAGCATCTTGCAGTTGATGGAGATTTGAGGGATGCACATCCAGGGCACGAAGCTCCCGTTCCACCACATCCCAAAGATGCTCTATTGGGTTGAGATCTGTTGACTATGGGGGCCATTTTAGTACAGTGAACTCATTGTCATGTTCAAGAAACCAATTTGAAATGATTCGAGCTTTGTGACATGGTGCATTATCCTGCTGGAAGTAGCCATCAGAAGATGGATACATGTTCTCATTCTGTTTACGCCAAATTCGGACTCTACCATTTGAATGTCTCAACAGAAATCGAGACTCATCAGACCAGGCAACATTTTTCCAGTCTTCAACAGTCCAATTTTGGTGAGCTCGTGCAAATTGTAGCCTCTTTTTCCTATTTGTAGTGGAGATGAGTGGTACCCGGTGGGGTCTTCTGCTGTTGTAGCCCATCCGCCTCAAGGTTGTGCGTCTTGTGGCTTCACAAATGCTTTGCTGCATACCTCGGTTGTAACGAGTGGTTATTTCAGTCAACGTTGCTCTTCTATCAGCTTGAATCAGTCGGCCCATTCTCCTCTGACCTCTAGCATCCACAAGGCATTTTTGCCCACAGGACTGGCGCATACTTGATGTTTTTCCCTTTTCACACCATTCTTTGTAAACCCTAGAAATGGTTGTGCGTGAAAATCCCAGTAAGGCCCCATGCACACAACCGTTTTTTTTTGCGGTCCGCAAAACGGATTTCCGTTGTTCTGTGATCCGTTATCGTTTTTTCTTTCGTGGGTCTTCCTTAATTTTTGGAGGATCCACGGACATGAAAAAAAAGTAGTTTTGGTGTCCGCCTGGCCGTGCGGAGCCAAACGGATCCGTCCTGACTTACAATGCAAGTCAATGGGGACGGATCCGTTTGACGTTGACATAATATGGTGCAATTGCAAACGGATCCGTCCCCCATTGACTTTCAATGTAAAGTCAGGAGTCCCTTTTATACCATCGGATCAGAGTTTTCTCCAATCCGATGGTATATTTTAACTTGAAGCGTCCCCATCACCATGGGAAACGCCTCTATGTTAGAATATACCATTGGATTTCAGTTAGATCGTGAAACTCAGATCAGACAGTATATTCTAACACAGAGACGTTCCCATGGTGATGGGGATGCTTCAGGTTAGAATATACTAAAAGAACTGTGTACATGACTGCCCCCTGCTGCCTGGCAGGTGCTGCCAGGCAGCAGGGGGCAGACCCCCCCTCCCTCCCCCCCTGTATTTAACTCATTGGTGGCCAGTGCGGCCTCCCTCCCTTGTATTTAACACATTGGTGGCCAGTGCGGCCGGCCCCCTCTCCCTCCCTCCCTTGTATTTAACACATTGGTGGCCAGTGCGGCCCCCCCCCCTAATAAAAATGACCGACCCCCCATCATTGGTGGCAGCGGAGAGTTCCGATCAGAGTCCCAGTTTAATCGCTGGGACTCTGATCGGTAACCATGGCAACCAGGACGCTACTGCAGTCCTGGCTGCCATGGTTACTTAGCAATTTTAGAAGCATTATACTTAACTGCGATGTATGTGACTGGCCGGGCTCTCCTCCTACTGGTAAGTGACAGGTCTGTGCTATAAGCAATGCGCCGCACAGACCTTTCACTTACCAGAATGAGGAGCGCCCGGCCGGTCACAGACATCGCAGGTAAGTATAATGCTTCTAAAACTGCTAAGTAACCATGGCAGCCAGGACTGCAGTAGCGTCTTGGCTGCCATGGTAACCGATCGGAGCCCCATCGATTAAACTGGGGCTCTGATCAGAACTCTCCGCTGCCACCAATGGTGGGGGGTCGGTCATTTTAATTAGGGGGAGGGAGGGGTGGGCCGGCCGCACTGGCCACCAATGTGTTAAATACAAGGGAGGGGGGGGCGGTCGCACTGGCCACCAATGTGTTAAATACAAGGGAGGGAGGGGGGGCCGGTCGCACTGGCCACCAATGTGTTAAATACAAGGGAGGGAGGAGGGGCCAGCCGCACTGGCCACCAATGTGTTAAATACAAGGGAGGGAGGGGGGGCCGCACTGGCCACCAATGAGTTAAATACAGGGGGGGAGGGGAGGGTCTTCCCCCTGCTGCCTGGCAGCACCTGCCAGGCAGCAGGGGGCAGTCATGTACACAGTTATTTTAGTGTATTCTAACCTGAAGCGTCCCCATCACCATGGGAACGCCTCTGTGTTAGAATATACTGTCGGATCTAAGTTTTCACGAAGTGAAAAATCCGATCTAAAAAGCTTTTATGCAGACAGATCAGCGGATCCGTCTGTGTGAAAGTAGCCTACGGACAAGGATGACGGACGCGGGTGGCAATCGTGTGTGCATCAGTGTTTTTTCACGGACCCATTAACTTGAATGGATCCGTGAACCGTTGTCCGTCAAAAAAATAGGACAGGTCCTTTTTTTTTTGACGGACAGGAAACACGGATCACGGATGCGGCTGCAAAACGGTGCACACAACGGTCGTGTGCATGAGGCCTAACTGAGCAGATTGTGAAATACTCAGACCGGCCCGTCTAGCACCAACAACCATGCCACGCTCAAAATTGCTTAAATCACCTTTCTTTCCCATTCTGATATTCAGTTTGGAGTTCAGGAGATTGTCTTGACCAGGACCACACCCCTAAATGCATTGAATCAACTGCCATGTGATTGGTTGACTAGATAATTGCATTAATGAGAAATAGAACAGGTGTTCCTAATAATTCTTTAGTTGAGTGTATATATACTATATATATATATATATATATATATATATATATATATATATATATATATATATAATAAACAGTTTGTAGAAGCTGCTTTATAATGTTTGTACAGTCACATATTATACCCATTTCTTCTTCCTCTGTTACATTTGTTTTTGTCCCTTTATAAACCCCAGGAGTCCATTTTAAACACTGTGCATTTCCTACAACGAGAACTCTAGAGGAAACCCTAGACTTGTGCAGATTTCCCCTTCCTAAGATTCTCTTGACCTAAAGCAAAGACAGCAAACAGCAGCAATGGAAAAGCTCATTAATTAATTAGTATTTTTACCTCTGCTGCCGAACATTGAGTTATTTCTTTTTTCCTTACAGAAACTTTTCCTACCTTTTTTTTTTTCTGTTAGTTTCTCCTTGAAGAATAAAGGACGTATGCATGAAGAAAACAATCAGAATTCTGAAAACATTTTCACACATACTTAACCCCTTATGCCAATATGAGCCTTGAGGATGTTGGGATTTTTTTATATTTTGTCTCAGTATACACCACTACCAATTACATAAATATATGAGGGTTTGTGTATCATTTTTACAAGGGGTAACAGGAGAAAATGAACCCCATAATTTGTTACCCATTTTCCCCCGAATATGACAAAACCCCATATGTTGTGGTAAGGGGAAGGAGTGCCACACAGCTTTTGCAGTTTTGATGGATTGGTGTACTGGCGCTATTGGTTTTTATTTTTTGGGTGATTGTATTATGTTGCAGTTCATTTTTGGATGAGGTGACGTTTTAATTTGTACCATTTTGGGGTACATATGACTTTCTGATCACTCGAGATTGCGCATTTTGTAAGGCGAGGTGACAAAACATGACTGTTCTGGCACTGTTTTTAGTTATTTATTTTTACAGCGGTAGATCAAGTGATATTTTTATAGAGCCAGTTGTTACGGACGTGGCAATACCTAATATGTATATTTTTTTACTTTTGTTAAGTTTTACACAGTAAAAGCATTTTTGAAAAGAGTAAAATCTTGTTTTTGTTTTGCCATTTTCTAAGAGCCATATTTTTTTTTACTTTTCGGTGATTGTCTTAGGTAGGGGCTCATTTTTTGCTAGATGAGATGGCAGTTAGATTGGTACCATTTTGGGGTGCATACGACTTCTTGCTATTATACTTTTTGTGAGGCAAGCTGACCAAAAAATGGCTGTTTTGGCACACCTTTCATTTTTATTTCTTACAGCATTCTCCTGAGGGGGTATAGCATGTGATATTTTTATAGAGCAGGTTGTTACGGATGCGTCAATACCTAATTTGTCTATTTTTTTAATTATTTTATTATGGTTGTTTTAAACAGTAAAAGCATTTTTGGAAAGAAAAATATCTTGTTTTGTTGCCATTTTCTGAGAGCCATATTTTTTGTATTTTTTGAGCGATTGCCTTATGTAGGGTCTAATTTTTTTCAGAATCAGATAACTATTTCATTCTTACAATTTTGGGGTACATATGACTTTTTAATAGCTTGGTGTTATACTTTTTGTGAGACAAGGGGACCAAAAAATGTCTGTTCTTGCATTGTTTTCACTTAGTTTTTTTTTTACGGCATTCACCTCATGGGGTGGATCATGTGATATTTTTATAGAGCTAGTCGATACGGACACAGCGATTCCTAATATGTCTATTTTTTCCCAAAATCTTTTCAATTTTAGATTACTTTATTATGGGACATGGGCATTGTGGGGGGGGGGCTTTTATTTTATTATTATGCAAAACACTTTTCTGTTTTTTGTTCCACTGTGGGACTTCAACTTTTAGGGGTCTGATTCCCCCGCTACAATGTATTACAATACAATGTGTATTGTAATGCATCAACTGTCAGTGTATTAACAGTATAATTACCAGCCCCAGGAAGCTGGGTCTCACAGGCTTCCATAGAAGGCAGCCCTGATGTCTGTGAAAGGCATTGGGGTGCCTTCACAGCCATAGGATCCCCGTCACCGCAGTGCGTGGACCCAATGGGGACAGGGAGTGAGCCCCCTTCCTCCACTAACCCCATACATGCCGCGGTCAGCGCTACCTGCAGCATACAGAGGATTAAAGCGCCAGGATCAGTGTTTTCACCAATGCCGGCGTATACAGCAGTGGCTCGGCTGTCAGTGACTGCCAGGCCCCTGCTGCTAACTGGGCGAGCGCAGCTCCTGCACCCACTTGATCAGCGTGCCATACCTGTACGGCGCTGGGGCTTAAGTCACGTCCTGCAGAGCTGGTCAGAAACGTGTAAACAATGTCATAAATTTGATATACTCATTTGATTGTATGCAGTCAAATTGATATAACTAATATAAATTAGTTATTGATAATTACAATAGTGTCAGGAAACATTTACAGTATTTTCAATAATATTTGCCTAAAACTTTGTTGTAAATGTAACTTTATGTTATTGTAATAGAGATCAATTCCCATCCATGTGGCGTTTTAGCTTTTAGGCTAAATTATTCAGGCTCATACATACATAGCTGTCAGTCCCTCCTGTACTGATAGCTGTTCCAAGGAGCAAAGATATAAATTAATAAATTACAAGTTTTTCTGAATCTTTTCTAAAAAATCTATATATCAATCCACTCAGCTTCTCCTGCTCTAAAACATGGTGCTTTCCGATTGTACTGCATTTTGTGGTGACAGGTCCTTTTAACCCCTTAAGGACACGGCCATATTTC
This sequence comes from Bufo bufo, assembly GCF_905171765.1. Classification (NCBI taxonomy): domain Eukaryota; kingdom Metazoa; phylum Chordata; class Amphibia; order Anura; family Bufonidae; genus Bufo; species Bufo bufo. Next base: position 149,508,617 of record NC_053390.1, on the reverse strand, counting down.
ACCTTAAGGACCAGACCATTTTTTGCAAATCTGACCGGTGTCACTTTATGTGTGAATAACTTTAAAACACTTTTACTTATCCAGGCCAATCTGAGATTGTTTTTTCATCACATATTGTACTTCATGACACTGGTAAAATGGAGTCCAAAAAATTCATTTTTATTTATAAAAAAAATACCAAATTTACCAAAAATTTTAAAATTTCCAAATGTCTATTTCTCTACTTTTATAATAGATAGTAATACCACCAAAAATAGTTATTATTTTACATTCCCCATATGTCTACTTCATGTTTGGATCATTTCGGGAATGCCATTTTATTTTTTGGGAATGTTACAAGGCTTAGAAGTTTAGAAGCAAATCTTGAAATTTTCAGAAAATTTCCAAAACCCACTTTTTCCGGACCAGTTCAGGTCTGAAGTCACTTTGTGAGGATTACATAATAGAAACCACCCAAAAATGACCCCATTTTAGAAACTAAACCCCTCAAGGTATTCAAAACTGATTTTACAAACTTTGTTAACCCTTTAGGTGTTCCACAAGAATTAATGGAAAATAGAGATAACATTTCAAAATTTCACTTTTTTGGCAGATTTTTCATTTGAATCCATTTTTTCCAGTTTTGAAGCAAGGGTTAACAGCCAAACAAAACTCAATATTTATGGCCCTGATTCTGTAGTTTACAGAAACACCCCATATGTGGTCGTAAACTGCTGTACGGGCACACGTCAGGGCGCAGAAGGAAAGGAATGCCATACGGTTTTTGAAAGGCAGATTTTGCTGGACTGGTTTTTTGACACAATGTCCCATTTGAAGCCCCCCTGATGCACCCCTAGAGTAGAAACTCCAAAAAAGTGACCCCATTTTGGAAACTACGGGATAGGGTGGCAGTTTTTTTGTTACTATTTTAGAGTACATATGATTTTTGTTTGCTATATATTACAGGGAGTGCAGAATTATTAGGCAAGTTGTATTTTTGAGGATTAATTTTATTATTGAACAACAACCATGTTCTCAATGAACCCAAAAAACTCATTAATATCAAAGCTGAATATTTTTGGAAGTAGTTTTTAGTTTGTTTTTAGTTTTAGCTATTTTAGGGGGATATCTGTGTGTGCAGGTGACTATTACTGTGCATAATTATTAGGCAACTTAACAAAAAACAAATATATACCCATTTCAATTATTTATTTTTAGCAGTGAAACCAATATAACATCTCAACATTCACAAATATACATTTCTGACATTCAAAAACAAAACAAAAACAAATCAGTGACCAATATAGCCACCTTTCTTTGCAAGGACACTCAAAAGCCTGTCATCCATGGATTCTGTCAGTGTTTTGATCTGTTCACCATCAACATTGCGTGCAGCAGCAACCACAGCCTCCCAGACACTGTTCAGAGAGGTGTACTGTTTTCCCTCCTTGTAAATCTCACATTTGATGATGGACCACAGGTTCTCAATGGGGTTCAGATCAGGTGAACAAGGAGGCCATGTCATTAGATTTTCTTCTTTTATACCCTTTCTTGCCAGCCACGCTGTGGAGTACTTGGACGCGTGTGATGGAGCATTGTCCTGCATGAAAATCATGTTTTTCTTGAAGGATGCAGACTTCTTCCTGTACCACTGCTTGAAGAAGGTGTCTTCCAGAAACTGGCAGTAGGACTGGGAGTTGAGCTTGACTCCATCCTCAACCCGAAAAGGCCCCACAAGCTCATCTTTGATGATACCAGCCCAAACCAGTACTCCACCTCCACCTTGCTGGCGTCTGAGTCAGACTGGAGCTCTCTGCCCTTTACCAATCCAGCCACGGACCCATCCATCTGGCCCATCAAGACTCACTCTCATTTCATCAGTCCATAAAACCTTAGAAAAATCAGTCTTGAGATATTTCTTGGCCCAGTCTTGACGTTTCAGCTTGTGTGTCTTGTTCAGTGGTGGTCGTCTTTCAGCCTTTCTTACCTTGGCCATGTCTCTGAGTATTGCACACCTTGTGCTTTTGGGCACTCCAGTGATGTTGCAGCTCTGAAATATGGCCAAACTGGTGGCAAGTGGCATCTTGGCAGCTGCACGCTTGACTTTTCTCAGTTCATGGGCAGTTATTTTGCGCCTTGGTTTTTCCACACGCTTCTTGCGACCCTGTTGACTATTTTGAATGAAACGCTTGATTGTTCGATGATCATGCTTCAGAAGCTTTGCAATTTTAAGAGTGCTGCATCCCTCTGCAAGATATCTCACTATTTTTGATTTTTCTGAGCCTGTCAAGTCCTTCTTTTGACCCATTTTGAGAAAACGAGAGTAGGAGACGGCTCACCTCTGATTTTAGGATGGCACGGTGCTCCAAACAGATGTTGTACCCAATCACCAGAAAACAATAGTAATAAAAATAGAATGGGCACTCATATACCTGGTACACTAGGTAGGCAATGCGACTCAAACAATGTAATAATAATATATTAATTTATTGATAGTGATTGTGTATATCAATATACAATTAATACCCTAATAGTTATACCCTCTAAATAAACCTAAATGGTTAAAATACACATAAAACTAATTGATAAAATGAGCATAAATCTATCCACTGTTATAGCTAATGGAAAGTCGGTCCAGCGTTAATAGAAGGCCCACACTAGTAGATCTTCCGTTATCTACAACAGTGGCTGACAGCAAATGTGACTTCAGTGAAAATATAAAATGTGGATTATATAAATAAATAAATAAAAATTCAAGAGTGAAATTACGTGATATAGCACAGTGACTTGAAATGTCCAATAGATAAAATGTGACAATCTACTGGATCAGCATAATATAGTGCAAATGGTTAATAAAATAGTGAATATATAAATATATAAGTGTATAAATAACTCTAAGAAATCAATACAATCGCTGTCTCCCACTGGTAGTTCTATTCCTAAAATAGTCCTTCTTAATATTAGAACGTGTGACCTGAATTACGGCTTCATCCACATATTTGTCCGCAGGTAAGCTCAGTTTGAGCTGATAGGTTGTATAATTGAACAGCCGCAACAAATACGGCAAAATGCTTGCACAGTAGTATTGAAGTGTCCAATGATGTTGCAATGCAATCAAACAATAGTGCCAATGTAGCAAACAGTGTATCAGAATAGTTAAGCAGCAATGAACATATGTCCAGCAATATTAGGCCGATTCACATATATCGGAGCTGATAGCTCTTACTTACATATACTCCCACCGTGGCGTCCCACGTGGTGTAAGTTTCAAGCAAACTTGCCTTTCTGTAGCGCAGCTGAGCTGTCTGTTACGATGCTGTATCCTCCCGACTGTGAACTGGAATACTGGCTGTGTCACGCTGCAGGTGCACGTCCGGTTTCTTTTGGATATTTCACCTGTTTGGGTCAGTACTAATGCTGAAATCTTTAACCCATCAGTCTCTGTATTGTATCCGAGGAGACCTGCAGTTCAATAGTCCTTAGAACCGCAATTTTTGGGTTCCTTTAGAAAACCTTTAGAAAGCGCTTTCTCAATCCAGTATAGTATAAAGTTGTTGCCGGTATATTGTCAGATCCAATTATTCCTCACCAGACGCGTTTCAAAGGCTACCTGCCTTCTTCCTCAGTGGCTAATTTGGAACTGACTATGCCGGCTTTTTATCCTCCATAAGGCTCTTGATTAAACCTGAAATGGACCTGAAGGATCTGGGTTTCACAAGTACAATTGTTTTATATTGCGGTAATGTTGCGGTATGTTTGCGGTTTTTCTATATACCCCAAACATACCGCAACATTACCGCAATATAAAACAATTGTACTTGTGAAACCCAGATCCTTCAGGTCCATTTCAGGTTTAATCAAGAGCCTTATGGAGGATAAAAAGCCGGCATAGTCAGTTCCAAATTAGCCACTGAGGAAGAAGGCAGGTAGCCTTTGAAACGCGTCTGGTGAGGAATAATTGGATCTGACAATATACCGGCAACAACTTTATACTATACTGGATTGAGAAAGCGCTTTCTAAAGGTTTTCTAAAGGAACCCAAAAATTGCGGTTCTAAGGACTATTCAACTGCAGGTCTCCTCGGATACAATACAGAGACTGATGGGTTAAAGATTTCAGCATTAGTACTGACCCAAACAGGTGAAATATCCAAAAGAAACCGGACGTGCACCTGCAGCGTGACACAGCCAGTATTCCAGTTCACAGTCGGGAGGATACAGCATCGTAACAGACAGCTCAGCTGCGCTACAGAAAGGCAAGTTTGCTTGAAACTTACACCACGTGGGACGCCACGGTGGGAGTATATGTAAGTAAGAGCTATCAGCTCCGATATATGTGAATCGGCCTAATATTGCTGGACATATGTTCATTGCTGCTTAACTATTCTGATACACTGTTTGCTACATTGGCACTATTGTTTGATTGCATTGCAACATTATTGGACACTTTAATACTACTGTGCAAGCATTTTGCCGTATTTGTTGCGGCTGTTCAATTATACAACCTATCAGCTCAAACTGAGCTTACCTGCGGACAAATATGTGGATGAAGCCGTAATTCAGGTCACACGTTCTAATATTAAGAAGGACTATTTTAGGAATAGAACTACCAGTGGGAGACAGCGATTGTATTGATTTCTTAGAGTTATTTATACACTTATATATTTATATATTCACTATTTTATTAACCATTTGCACTATATTATGCTGATCCAGTAGATTGTCACATTTTATCTATTGGACATTTCAAGTCACTGTGCTATATCACGTAATTTCACTCTTGAATTTTTATTTATTTATTTATATAATCCACATTTTATATTTTCACTGAAGTCATATTTGCTGTCAGCCACTGTTGTAGATAACGGAAGATCTACTAGTGTGGGCCTTCTATTAACGCTGGACCGACTTTCCATTAGCTATAACAGTGGATAGATTTATGCTCATTTTATCAATTAGTTTTATGTGTATTTTAACCATTTAGGTTTATTTAGAGGGTATAACTATTAGGGTATTAATTGTATATTGATATACACAATCACTATCAATAAATTAATATATTATTATTACATTGTTTGAGTCGCATTGCCTACCTAGTGTACCAGGTATATGAGTGCCCATTCTATTTTTATTACTTTTGACCCATTTTGCCAAAGGAAAGGAAGTTGCCTAATAATTATGCACACCTAATATAGGGTGTTGATGTCATTAGACCACACCCCTTCTCATTACAGAGATGCACATCACCTAATATGCTTAATTGGTAGTAGGCTTTCGAGCCTATACAGCTTGGAGTAAGACAACATGCATAAAGAGGATGATGTGGTCAAAATACTCATTTGCCTAATAATTCTGCACTCCCTGTACACTTTTTGTGAGTCAAAGTAACAAGAAATAGCTGTTTTGTCACTGTTTTTATTTTTTGTTATTTACAATATTTATCTGACAGGTTAGATCATGTGGTATTTTTATAGAGCAGGTTGTCACGGACGCGACAATACCAAATATGACTACTTTTATTTGTTTCAGTTTAACATAACAAAGCATTTTTTTAAAAAATTATACTTTAGTGGCTCCACATTCTAAAAGCCATAGTTTTATTTATTTTTTTGGGCGATTGTCTTGTGTAGGGGCTAATTTTTTTCAGGATGAGATGAAGTTTGATTGGCACTATTTTGGGGTGCGTATGACTTTTTGATCGCTTGCTATTACACTTTTTGTGATGTAAGGTGACTGTTTTTTTTTATTTTTTACAGTATTTAGGGGTTAGTTCATGTGATATTTTTATAGAGCAGGTTATTATAGACGCGGCGATACCTAATATGTCAACTTTTTTTATTTATGTAAGTTTTACGCAATGATTTCATTTTTGAAACAAAAAAATCATGTTTTAGTGTCTCCATAGTCTGAGAGCCATAGTTTTTTCAGTTTTTGGGTGATTATCTTGGGTAGGGTATGATTTTTGCGGGATGAGATGAAGGTTAGATTGGCACTATTTTGGGGTGCGTATGACTTTTTGATCGCTTGCTATTATACTTTTTGTGATGTAAGGTGACAAAAAATTGCTTTTTCTTACACCTTTTTTTTTTACAGTGTTTACCTGAGGGGTTAGGTCATGTGATATTTTTATAGAGCAGGCTCTTACGAATGTGGCGATACTTAATATATATACTTATTTTATTTACTTAAGTTTTACACAATAATAGCATTTTTTAAACAAAAAAAAAATGATGTTATAGTGTCTCCATATTCTGAGCCATATTTTTTTTTATTTTTTGGGCGATTGGCTGAGGTAGAGGCTCATTTTTTGCGGGATGAGGTTATGGTTAGATTTTCGGGGCATATGCCTTTTTGATCACTTGGTGTTGCACTTTTTGTGATGTAAGGTGACAAAAAAGGTTTTTATTTTTATTTTTGATGGTATTTATCGGACAGGGCGGATTATGTGATATATTTAAAGAGCCAGTCATTACGGACACGGCGATACCTAATATGTTTTTTGTTTTTTTTTCTGTTTTTTATTATAAAATAAGCGGAAAGGGGCATTTTTTTTTCTTTTTTTACTTTATTAATTTTATTACTTTATAATTTTTTTTTAAAACTTTTTTGTAACTTCTTTTTTCTTTACTTTATTTCTGATGTTCGTTTTTGGGGGTCTGATCCCCTCTTCAATGCATTACAATACATTTGTATTGTAATGCATCACAGTGAGTAGTACACAAACAGGTTGCCTAGGAGACCCAGCCTGAGGCTGGATCTCCTCTGCTCCCGTAGAAGGCAGCCCCCAAAGCCGTGCAAGGCATTGGGCAGCCTCTGCATGGCATCGGGCTGCCTTCGGAGATATCGAGTCCCCGCCACAGTAGCGCGGGGACTCGATGGGCTCCCTCAAACACAAACCCCTTCTATGCCGCGGTAGCGGCATAGAAAAGTTATATCCGCAGGGATCGCCAATACGAGGGGTCACAGGACCCCCCTCGGTATTGACCCAGGGTGCCTGCTGATTGATTTCAGCAGGAACCCAGTTCCGATCACCGCCCGCTGCGCGGCTGTGATCGGAAATACGCAGGGCGTACAGGTACGCCCTGTGTCCTTAAGTACCAGGACATCAGGGCGTACCTGTACGCCCTGTGTCCGTAAGAGGTTAAAAAGTGTCATCTGTAACTAATAGAAAGTATCTTTAAATAACAGGTACATAATATATTTATTTTTTACACCCTGCCTATTTTTTCATTCACATAGCCCGTAAGAGGGCCTTTTTTTTTTTTGCGGACAAGTTGTCCTTATTAATCGCATCATTTTATATTGCATATGATGTAGAGCAGGGGTGGAGAACTTTTTTGCTGCCGAGGGCCATTTGGATATTTGTAACATACTTTGCGGGCCATACAAAATTCTTAACTTAAAAATTTGACTGCTATATTTGGTCAAACATATAACTGACTAAGGGGTAAATTACAAAAATTGTCCTTCAATAAAAAATAAAAATCTAGAGTGCTGTATTTTTGCAGCACAAAATGGCGCCTGCAGTATGTACAGTATATTACATTTAATACAGGCACCATTTTGACCACATATAGCAGTCTAATTTTTTAGGTAAGAATGTAATTTATTTAGTTCTTCATTTGGCATTAATGGTAGCCTAGCTAAACCCAGAGGGGTCCAGAAAGGGGTTCACCCAGCTTTCACTCTCCCTGCCACTGTCCCTGCCTCTTCCTTTGCAACGGTCCCTGCCTTTGTCCTTTTCTCAGTCTCAGATCTGACCTCCCCACCTCCATCAGCCTCCTATCAGACCCCCCAGCCTACATCAGCCTCAAATCAGACTCCCATCAGACTCTCCCTAGCCTCAGATCAGTCCCATTAGACCCCCCAGCCTCAGATCAGACCCCCAGTCTCAAATCAGACCCTCTCTAGCCTCAGATCAGCCCCCCTCAGACCCCCAGCCTCAGATCAGACTCTTATCAGACCTCCCAGCCTCAGATCAGACCCCCCAGCCTCAGATCACACCCCCATCAGACCCTTACTAGCCTCAGATCAGACACATTAGACTCCCTTCAGACCCCCCAGCTTCAGATCAGACCCCATCAGACCTCCCAGCCTCAGATCACACCCCCATCAGACCCTCCCTAGCCTCAGATTCAGCCCCTATCAGACCCCCCAGTGTCATATCAAACACTCCCCAGCCTCAGATCAGCCCCCATCAGACCCCTTAGCCTCAGATCAGTCCCCAAGCCTCAGATCAGACCTTTCCCACCCTCAATTAGCCTCAGATCAGCCCCCATCAGATCCCTTAGCCTCAGATCAGTCCCCAAGCCTCAGATCAGACCTTTCCCACCCTCCGTTAACCTAAGATCAGCCCTCTATCAGACCCACCCAGCATCCAATCAGACCTCAGATCAGGTGATTAAAAAAATAAATTAACTTACCTCTTCAGCTTTGGACAGTGCTGCCACTTGGCATATTCACTTACCCTCCCATGTCTTCTTCCCGCCGCACTGTACTGTGACCTGACAGCACACAGCGTCAGGTCATAGTTCACATATGTGTCCAGATGCTGTATGTGTCAGGACACAGGGCGGGGCTGGAAGAAGACCAGGGAAGGTGAGGACAGCCAGTGCAGCGCTGTTCTCACCTCCCTTGCCTCCCGCATGCTAATGACCGCTTCCACTATATGTTCTGGCAAGGTGCTGGGGGCCACATGAATTGATCCCGGGGGCCATATGAGGCTCTTGGGCCAGAGGTTCCCCACCCCTGATGTAGAGGAAAACAGGGAAAAAAATCCAATTGGGGTGGCACTGGAAAAAAGTCATAGTCATAGTTTTATAGGTTTTGTTTCTATGATGTTCGCTGTAAAACTAACCTGATACCTAACTAACTAACTTGCTTGCATGCATGACATGCGACTCCATGCCTACAGAGGGCACAGGTTCCCTATTTTCCCAATAGGTGGAGGTCCCAGCAGTCGGACCTCCACAGATATAATCATTATCCCCTATCCAGTGGACATAGTGCACCTTCTTCCACCTGGAATACCCCTTAGTCCTACTATTAAGGGTCCATTCACACATCCATGTGTGTTTTGCCGATCCACGGATCGGCAGATCCGCAGAACACGGACACCGGCAATGTTCGTTCCGCATTTTGCGGACCACACATTGCCGGCACTAATAGAATATGCCTAGAATATGCCTATTCTGGTCCGATCAGAAGCTGATGATCTATCCAGATGATCTATCCAGTTTAAACAAAGTGCAGCACCCCTTTAATAAAGCCCTGTGATTACAGCAGCATTGGCACTAATTCAAGCAAGCAGTCTATGCTATGTAAGAGCAGTCTAACCATATAAGTGTACTAACAATTGAGAGAGGAAGAAGGGAAAGTTTAATGTGAGCTATCAGGCTTTTAGAAATTATAACCGTGACTGAGCTGCCTCTCCACTATATCTATAACGTCGCAGACATTGATAACATCTTCCTTTTAGTAGCTTGAAGTAAGCAGGTGTCTGAAAAGACACCACCGAGGTTTGGTACATAAGCATCCAAGAGCACTATGACGTTTTTATGTTTCAGGTATGCTTTAAGCAGCCTGGCCTGCTCATTTTATGATCTCTAAGGTTTGTGGATCTCAATATTTATATATAATAGATGTAACAGAATACTTCTATGGAATAACAAGCTCAGAATTGGGAAAAAAAAATGTTGCCTCTTTATGATTCAGTCTTGACAGACTCATATGCATTCCAAAAGGTTCTGGTAGTTCCTGTCTGTATCATATTGAGCCTCAGCAAAATGGTAATTTAAATCAGTCTTTCGCACAATGCTTTATTTTCCTTTTCTTTTGATTTGTCATCCTTCAAGTGTAACTGTTGATAGCAAATTGAGCTCCGATGCACTCCCACTGCCATTTCCTTGCCCTCTTTAATGACAGCTCAGCTATTAAGCCAATATGTAGCCGTTCCTGTATATGTATTTTTTATTAAATTTTAACTACGTTTGTCTAACATTTGTATATTTACTCTAGAAGTTCTATATTCTCTCATTCTTTTCTTCACATTCTTCCTGCATAATTTTGATATGCTTGACAAAGAAAGCAACTCATGCCTCAAAGATCAAGGAACTAAGCTTGTCTGTTAGAATTTCAAACATTGTTACCAACATTTGGGCAACTTCAAAGCCTTTATCCCACTGAGAATATATTTGCATGCTCTTGCAATCACAGGCCACAGCTAGCCTTTGAGCTGACAAAGCATGTTTGCTTTTCTTTTTTCTATTTTTGTTGCTTTCCCTTTACATACACTAGCCGGTAACATTTCAGAACACATTGTTTCAATGATAGCCTGATATTATTAGTCCTAGCAGGGAACGCTGTGTCTATTTTTAAATGAGCACTTGGATTATCTGTATGTAATCATAAAACCTCATTTATTGTTGAACACCATCCAGGCTCTGCCATACATTCATGAATAAGTCGGAAATGCAGCATAATAAATAGCATAATAAATAGCTTTTAAAGAGCTTTCCAAGTAGTGCAGTGAGATTGTATGAATCTTGATATTGATAACTTATCCTCAGGAAAGGTCATAAATATCAGGTAGGTCCTCTTCAGTGTTTACCTGCTTACCGTCTGCATTGTAGCGGTGGTGCAGTGTAATTACAGCTTCCTCTCCCATTCAAGTGAATGGGACAACATGTAATTACTGTACTCTGTATCGCCATCACAATGCAGGCAAACACTAAAAGAACGCAGCGCTGCGGCCGCATCTAACAACTGATCGGTGGATGTGTTGGGAGTCGGACAGCTACCAATCTGATATTGATGACTTATCCCGAGGATAGGTCATCGTTATTGTGAAACCAGATTACTCATAATATTCCTGTTTGTAATAATGTCTAGCATATGTTTATTGAAATGATATAACTGCTTGTATTTATATTACACTAGTAACATTTAATATATCTACAACTTATTTGCTAGAAGCGCATATTTTATAGTGTGACTAGACCTACTGTATGTAAGCACAGTGGAAACTGGATGTGCAAACTAGAGAGAGACCGCCCATATAAGCTTACAGTGTATGGGGAATAAGTAGGTACAAATGATGGGAGAATGAATAATCAATTGATGCTGGATCCGACAGTTTATCTGCACGTTTGGAAGCTAGGAGGAGATGTTATGACAAGTTATGTCACAACTTCCTGGAAGAAGTGGGTTTTTAACCTCTTATGTTCCAGGCCCATTTGTGTTTTTTTCTCCCCACGTTCCAACAGCCATAACTTTAATTTTCTGTTCATATAGCCATATGAGGGCTTATTTTTTGAAGGATAAGTAGTATTTTTAATGGCATCATTTAACCCGTAGAGGACCCGCGCTGTACATGTACGGTGCAGATGTCCGTGACCTAAGGACCAGCACCGTACATGTACTGATAGCCGGACCCCCGCTTGATAGGTGAAATCACCGTTGCCAGCGCATTAACCCTTGATGTGCCGCGGTCAGCGCTGACCGCGGCACATGCGATGTTCTTGCGGGTATCGGAGCTGTCATCGGGTCCCCGCGCTGCTGTGACGGAGACCCGATGGCGTGGAAGGCAGTCCGATGCCTTCCTTAGGCATCGTGGATGCTTTCTGGGAGAGCCTGGGAGATCCAGACCCCCCTGGATCTCACAGGCAAGCAGACTGTAAGTGTATTACCGTGGTAATACACTCACAGCCAATGCATCACAATACAGTATTGTGATGCATTGTAAAGGGGATCAGACCCCCAAAAGTTGAAGTCCCAGAGTGGGACAAAAAATAAAGCGTAAAAAAAATTAAGTTTCAAGTAAATAAAAAAGCGTCCTTTTCCCAAAATAAAGTAAAACAAAATTGTAAAAAATAGGGAAAAAAAGAAAAGTAGACAAATAAGGTATCGCCGCCTCTGTATCGAATGGCTCTATAAAAATATCACATGACCTAACCCCTCAAATAAACACAGTCAAAAAATAAAAATAAAAATGGTGCTAAAAAAAAAAACACCAAGCGATCAAAAAGGCGTATGCCCCCAAAATAGTACCAATCTAAACGTCACCTCATCCTAAAAAAAAATGATACCCTAACTAAGACAATCGCCTACAAAATAAAAAAAATATGGCTCTCAGACTATGGAGACACTAAAACATGATTTTTTGGGTTTAAAAAAAGTATACATATTAGGCTACTTTCACACTCGCGTTTGGTGCGGATCCGTCAAGGATCTGCACAGACGGATCCGTCCAGATAATACAACCATCTGCATCGTTCAGAACGGATCCGTTTGTATTATCTGTAACATAGCTAAGACGGATCTGTCTTGAACACCATTGAAAGTCAATGGAGGACAGATTCGTTTTCTATTGTGCCATATTGTGTCATAGAAAACTGATCCGTCCCCCGTTTGGCTCAGTTTCGTCAGACGGACACCAAAACGCTTTTTGGTTTCCGCCTCCAAAACAGAATGGAGACGGAACGGAGGCAAACTAAGGCAAACTGATGCATTTTGAGCGGATCCTTTTCCATTCAGAATGCATTAGGGAAAACCTGATCCGTTTTGGACTGCTTGTGAGAGCCCTGAACGGATCTGGAAAACGGAAAGCCAAAACGCCAGTGTGAAAGTAGCCTTAGGTATCGCCGCATCCGTAACAACCTGCTCTATAAAAATACCACATGACCTAACCCCTCAGATGAACACCGTAAAAAAATAAAAGCGGTGTCAAAAAAAGCCATTTTCTGTCACCTTACATCACAAAAAGTGTAATAGCAAGCGATCAAAAAGTCATATGCACCCCAAAATAGTGCCAATCAAACCGTCATCTCATCCCACAAAAATGATACCCTACCTAAGACAAAAAAAACTATGGCTCTCAGACTATGGAGACACTAAAACATCATTTTTTTTGTTTCAAAATTGATATTATTGTGTAAAACTTGCATAAATAAAAAAAATGACATATTAGGTATCGTCGCAGCCATAAGAACCTGCTCTAAAAAATATCACTTGACCTAACCCCTCAGGTGAACACCGTAGAAAAAAAATATAAATTTTTTGTCACCTTACATCACAAAAAGTGTAATAGCAAGCAATCAAAAAGTCATATACACCCTAAAATAGTACCAATCAAACCATCATCTCATCCCGTGAAAAATGAGCCCCTACACAAGACAGTCGCCCAAAAAAAACAAAAGCTACGGCTTTCAGAATATGGAGACACTAAAAATATTTTTTTTTCAAAAATGCTTTATTATATAAAACTGAAACAAACAACCAAAAAAATATTTTGGTATTGTCGCGTCCGTAACAACCTGCTCTATAAAAATACCACATGGTCCAACCTGTCAGATGATTGTTGTAAATAACAAAAAATAAAAACAGTGCCAAAACAGCTATTTTATGTTACCTTGCCTCACAAAAAGTGAAATACAGAGCAACCAAAAATCATATGTACCCTAAAATAGTACCATCAAAACTGCCACCTTATCCCCTAGTTTCCAAAATGGGGTCACTTTTTTGAATTTTCTACTCTAGGGGTGCATCAGGGGGGCTTCAGATAGGACATGGTAAGTTAAAATTATCCCAGTGAAATCTGCCCTCCAAAAACCATATGCCCGTACAGTAGTTTACGACCACATATGGGGTGTTTCTGTAAACTACAGAATCAGGGCCATAAATATTGAGTTTTGTTTGGCTGTTAACCATTGCTTTGTAATTGGAAAAAAATTATTAAAATGGAAAATTTGCCAAAAAAGTGAAATTTTTTAATTGTATCTCTATTTTTCATTAATTCTTGTTGAACTCCTAAACGGTTAACAAAGTTTGTAAAATCAGTTTTGTATACCTTGAGGGGTGTAGTTTCTAAAATGGGGTCACTTTTTTTTTTCTACTCCAGGGGTGCAATAGGGGGTCTTCAAATGTTACATGGCAGCTTAAAATTATCCCAGTGAAAACTGCTTTCCAAAAACCATATGGCGTTCTTTTCCTTCTGCGCAATACCGTGTGCCTGTACAGCAGTTTACAACCAAATATGGGGTGTTTCTATAAACTACAGAATCAGGGCAATAAATATTGAGTTTTGTTTGTCTGTTAACCCTTGCTTTGTTAGTGTTAAAAAATTGATTAAAATGGAAAATCTGCCAAAAAAGTGAAATTCTGAAATTTTATCTCCATTTTCCATTAATTCTTGTGGAACACCTAAAGGGTTATAAAAAGTTTGTAAAATCAGTTTTTAATACCTTGAGGGGTGTAGTTTTCAAAATGGGGTCATTTTTGGGTGGTTTCCATTATGTAAGCCTCACAAAGTGACTTCAGACCTGAACTGGTCCTTAAAAAGTGGGTTTTGGATATTTTCAAGATTTGCATCTAAACTTCTAAGCCTTCTAACATCCCCAAAAAATAAAATGGCATTCACAAAATGATCCAAACATGAAGTTAGACATATGGGGAATGTAAAGTAATAACTTTTTTTTGAGGTATTACTATCTATTATAAAAGTAGAGAAATTGAAATTTCTTGTAAACTTGGCATTTTTTTTATAAATAAAAAAAAAAAAAATTTGACTCAATTTTATGTCATGAAGTACAATATGTGACGAGAAAACAATCTCAAAATGGCCTGGATAAATAAAAGAGTTTTAAAGTTATTACCACATAAAGTGACACATGTCACATTTGAAAAAAATGGCCTGGTCCTTAAGGTGAAAAATGGCAGGCTCCTGAAGGGGTTAATTTACCATGTCTTGTATTCCAAAAAGGAAAAAAAATCTTTGTGGGGTTAAATTGAAGAAAACCCCACAATTCCAGCAAGGTTTTTTGGGTTTTGATATGATAGCGTTCACTGTGCGCTACAAATGACATGACGTCCTTATTCTGCAGTTCAATATGGTTATGGCAATGCCAAATTTTGTGTAGCTTTTTTTGTTTTACTACTTAAAGAAATAAAATCCTTTGGAAAAATCTAAATTTTCTTTGGCTCGTCATTTCCTGAAAGACATGTAATTTTTATATTTCTGTCCACAGAGCTGTGTGATTGCTTGTTTTTTGCAGGATTAACTGTATAGTTCTTATTGGTACCATTTTTGGGGTACATACAACTTTTGGTCACTGTTATACAATTTTTTGGTGGGATAAAGTGATCAAAAATGGTGAATTGTGTGTTTTTGTTTTTATATTTATTTTTTAGTTACGTAGTATACCGCACAGGAGAAATATTATTTCAGATTTTAATAGTCAGTTTGTAACACAACCAAATTGTGCACTGGTCACTGCTTGGTGAAAGAATCTGGTACCATAATATTCCAAATAGATACTTTTTAAAACATAACTTTTAATGATATACTATTAAATCCCTAAATATAATGATATACACCATACGCTGCGCCAGTGGTAACCAGGAGCTAGGGATGGGGGAGATTAATACTGGGTCTCTAACAGCTAGTCTCTCCCTACATTGGATATAGGGTGTCAGTGGCACCATCCACATCAATTCCCATAGTTGTCGGTGGAAACCTATAAGGCCCTCCCTGTCCCTGCGCAGCAATGGAGACTGCCCAGCTTCGTCACGCTGTGGTGGAGAGCCCTGTTACCAGTAGATCGGTCTTCTGGTCATAATACGTGTACTACGATTGGTCCTTCTAAACCTTCCAACGCGTTTCGTTGGACATCAGTCCAACTCATCAGGGGACCTATTAACAATAGGCTCAGTTACAGTTTCAGAGGTGGTGATCCCTGTGTTGGGCTGTGTTTTTAACTGCACACCCAAACCCAGGCTCACCTCTTAACACTCAAGGAAGGAAACAGGCCAGCACTTCGCTCAAAATTGCACGCGGAAGAGGAGCAACCTCCAACGGATAATGGAACAACAAATCCCAGCAGCTGTGTCTTTTGCAAGTAGGTTTCTTTTATTTCATTCAAGAAAGAAAATGTTCTATAACCAGGACGTGTTTCGGCATGCAAGCCTTTCTCAACAGGTACATCCAACAAAAAATCACAAACTATATATAGGTCTAGTACCACCCACAGGAACGTCCTCACCCTGATGGGTGGTGTTTATAAATCTGTCAATCAAGTAACAAGACAGAAACAAATACCGTATTTTTCGCCCTAGAAGACGCACCGGCCCATAAGACGCACCTAGGTTTTTTGGGGGGAAAATAAGAAAAAAAAAATTTTTAACCAAAAGGTGTGCTTTTGGTGGGTTTGGAACTAATGGTGGTCTGTGGATGTCACTATTACTGGGGATCTGTGAAGGACACTGTTATGGGGGGATCTGTGGATGACGCACTGTTATGGAGGGATCTGTGGATGACGGACACTGTTATGGGGGATCTGTGGCTGACGGACACTGTTATGGGGGGATCTGTGGTGGACGGACACTGTTATGGGGGGATCTGTGGATGACGGACACTGTTATGGGGGGATCTGTGGATGACGGACACTGTTATAGGCCGGACGGACGGCGCGTCACTCACTGACGTCACTTGCCTGCGCCGCCTGCTTCATTCATAAAGTAGGCGGCGCAGGCACGTGACATCAGGGAGTTACGCTGCCGCCCGCCCGGCCTGCCTGCCTGCATTCTACAGAAGCGGTTAGGATGTACGGTAATATTAGGAGTGAGGGGGCATGTTTAATCACTTTTAATTGAATAAGACATTTTATATTTGAATAGTGCAGCACTGGAGCGGCGGGGCCGGACTACAGTGACTGCACCAGCTCCTCCTCCCAGTCCCTCCCCGCTTGCTCGTACATCGCAGCCTGTGATGTAAAACTGTCAGCATTCGCCCCATAAGACGCAGGGGCATTTTCCCCCCATTTTTGGGGGGGGGAAGTGCGTCTTATGGGGCGTAAAATACGGTAAATGACATTTGGTAGAGATTGTTTCTACCTTATTGGAGAATCTAAACATCTTTTCATCACGAGGCAGAAGTCTAGAAGGGATACATAAAAAGTATATTAAGTATATGTGTACATATGGAGACATCATAAATGCATGACCTCATAGTCTCTATCCAGGCCCCTTGGGTGCAATGTATCAAGGGTGTGTATCCAAAAGCCTTCTCGTTTGAGGAGAAGCCTTTTGATGTCACCCCCTCTCCTTGGTCTCTTCACCTGCTCTAATACTTGAAACGGTTTCAAGTATTAGAGTAGGTGAAGAGAACAGGGAGAGGGGGGTGACATCAAAAGGCTTCTCCTCAAACGAGAGGCCTTTTGGATACACACCCTTGATACATTGCACCCAAGGGGCCTGAATAGAGACTATGAGGTCATGCATTTATGAGGTCTCCATATCTACACATATACTTAATATACTTTTTATGTATCCCTTCTAGACTTCCGCCTCGTGATGAAAAGATGTTTAGAAACAATCTCTACCAAATGTCATTTATTTGTTTCTGTCTTGTTACTTGATTGACAGATTTATAAACACCACCCATCAGGGTGAGGACGTCCCTGTGGGCGGTACTAGACCTATATATAGTTTGTGATTTTTTTGTTGGATGTACCTGTTGAGAAAGGCTTGCATACCGAAACACGTCCTGGTTATAGGACATTTTCTTTCTTGAATGAAATAAAAGAAACCTACTTGCAAAAGACACAGCTGCTGGGATTTGTTGTTCTACCTCTTAACACTGGCCTACAATACAAACATCCACATGCAAAAGGGAAATTAAATCCCCATCAGGTAATGCATTAAATCATATAAGTCTCAATACTCATCTTTGCCCCCCATGTCTCTATCCACACGGATGCGGCTGCAAAGTGATGTCTCGATCCACATGGATGCGGCTGCAAAGTGGCTTGTGGCAGCAAAATGGCTTGTGGCAGCAACATTGCCACATGTAAAGTGGCGCTTTTTAAAGGACGCCATGAGCGCCAGACCGCTCCCTCACCTCAGCTGTCCGGTCTATACCTTTCTCCGTCAGCGGGATAAGAGGGAAAGGACACTCCCTCCCTGACGTCACTCCCCGAGGGTCACGTGACTCGCGCATTATAGAGCCTCACACATGATCGGCAGGCCCGGCGGTCACGTGATTCAATGGGGAAGGCGGCAGCTGTCTCTGCGCGTCATCGAGCTATACACATGACTCGGTCACGTGACGGACCGCTGAGGGAAGGAGGTGGGTTGCCGCTCATGGCGTCCTTTAAAAAGCTCCACTTTACATGTGGCAATGTTGCTGCCACAAGCCACTGGCGCAGCGTATGGTGTATATCATTATATTTAGGGATTTAATTGTATACCAATAAAAGTTATGTTTTAAAAGGTATCTATTTGGAATATAATTGTCAGATTTTTTTTTATTATAAATGTCTTTATTGCTTTTCTTAAATAAAAACAATGTAAAAAAGATATCTGGTCACAGAGAATGAGCACGTTTAACAGGTACATTTAAACAATGTGTTACTTTGGTGCTAGGCAACGTACATACATACAAAGGCATCTAAATCAAAAGATACCCTAAATTAATGTCAATTCTCTGTCACACATATCAAAACAAAGCCAACCCCCCCCCCCCCCAAACACCAGAACCCCCCCCACTCCCCCCCAACATACCTGGCCTGGTACGGCCGCCACGAGGGGCGGTAGGACGCTCATGCCCCTCTCTAGGGTATTTCTCGAACCTTCATAGGGGCAGATCCTATTTAATGTGGACTAGTTGTAATGATTATTTATTATTTAGAGGTGATTGAAAATTTATTTATATTAGGGCTTGGCCGCAGAGAGTGGGGGGTCATCAGTTCCAGTCCGGATATTTCTTCTCGCAATTGTCAGATTTTAATAGTTCAGACATTTTTGGACGTGGTTATGTTTTTTTTTATTTACATATTTTTATGTGTAAAATAGGTTTATTTTTTTAATTTTTTTACTTTTACCCACCTGTGCTAGAACCTGGGTCTTTTGATCCCTTATCCCATTCGCCATAATAGAAATCTCTTATAGTGATTGTGCCGCTCTACCTGTTGACCTGTTTCTCATGTGCACCTTAGCAGGCAGGTTACCTTGACATGCCGGAGAACCTTCACCAGGGCCCAGACTGTCATGGTAACTGATTGGAGCCCCACAATTTCATTGCCAGGGCTCCGATCAGAAGGCAGAGAGAGCCGCATCCCTCTGCCTAACCTCACAGATGCCACGATCGGTACTGACTGCTGCATCTGAGGGGTCAAATGACCGGTTTCAGCATTGGAGCCGATCCTGGTCATTGCAGCCCGGTGCCTGCTGTATTACACAGCCAGCACCTACCACGTATGGAGCAGGCTCCATTCAAGCCCGTCACTGTGACGTACAGGTATGTCAAGGTGGCTGTAGGGGTTAAAATGCGTCTGGAGGCTTGAGTGGTGGATGGCATAAGAAGGAAGTTGATTTAAGAAAGCAGTTGAAGTGAATTTGCATCTTTGTGCTTTATTTTTCATTGACAGATGTCAATAGACCATTCTATGTTTGGAAAATGCTGCAGGATTTTTTGAAGCTGGGGGAAGCTTGTACAGGTTATTGTGATAATCATCATTTTATAGTACAGCTCACAGAAATTGCTGCCAATATATTGATACCAGTATTTTCAGCCATTCATTTACTTTACTCACATATATAGCAGCAACATATTCTCCAGCACTTTACAGGCATCTTCATTGCTTGCCGTCTCCAATGGAGCTCATAGTCTTAGGCTACTTTCACATTTGAGTTTTTGCTGAGATCAGCAAAAACGCATCTAGTATATAATACAACAGTCTTCATCCGTTCAGAACGGATCTGGTTGTATTATTTCCCAAATGAACAAGACACATCCGGCACTAGATCCATTGTAAGTCAATGGGTGCCAGATCCATTTTTTTTTTGTGTCTAAAAAAACGAATATATGCCGAATCTGTCTTGATCGGTATCCCATGACGCACTTAAAGACGCTGCGCTTTTGTGTGCGTCATGGGATTGTAACAGAACAGACAGCATTCTGGTGCACTCCATTCAGTTGAGTTTTGTCCCCATTGACAATGAATAGGGACAAAACTAAAGCGTTTTCCTCTGGTTTTGAGATCCTCTGATGGATCTCAATACTGGAAAGGAAAACGCTGTTGTGAAAGTAGCTTTAGTTGCTTATCACAATGTCTTTGGACAGTGGAAGGAAACCCACACAAACACAAGGAGAACATACAAACCCCAGTCAGATGTTGTCCTTGGTCAGATTGGAACCTAGGACACCAGCACTTCAAGGCACTAGTGCTAACCACTGAGCCATGGCTCTCCCATAACCCTAGCCACGTATCACTTATAATCTTAATGATTCCTTTTGTTTTTTCACCAATCTGTAAAAATGTTAGCTGACAACCCTTCTTATGAAAGACTGTAGTCATCATCATCTCTCCACAGTGGAGTTGATGAGGACAGACTCGGAAAAAAGCCTGTTTACCTTATAAATGGTGGGTGTCTCAGTGCCCAGATCCTCACTAATACGTTCTTCTAATCTATGTATATGACATATTATAATATAGGTAATTATGAGCTGCACATTTGCATCAAGATCAGATTGGAGAGCTGTTAACCCTGTATTAGACCTAGCTATCATACAGGCAATTGTCGGGAGAGAAACGTTTCTTCCCAGCAATCGCCTGCTCGCTAGCATGCAGCGATCTCCACAGCATGGAGAGGAGTAATTGTTATCCCATCACTCGTTCCCATAATTTCTATTTTGCCGGCAGCAGATCGTGATTAGACAGCACGATCTGCCACTGGCAAATCACGTTCGTTTAGCAGGCTGAAAGATCATGATTGCCCGATGAACGATTGTTTGCTTGTTCATCGGGTAATCAGTGGCAGTATTATGCTGTCAGATGATCGCTTACGAGCGTTTCTATGAACGCTTGTTAGTGATCATCTGGCAGAAAATCTACCTGTGTAATGCAGCCTTTAGTCTGTTTATTGCTAGACACATGATAGTATCGTAAATTCATGAATCAACATTTTGGTCATCTCGGGGCAGTTGAGGGAAATGTTGGAGATGGCAATAGGTTGTGACAGTGTGCATGTGAAAAGAAATAGAAAACAAAGTCGCGGTTTTATGAACGTTGACATTTTTGCAAGTCTTTGTCTGAAAATTATTGGCGGCTGGAAAACTGAGATCACTTTGTCCAAATATCACATGTAACAATACCCTAGGTAAAAACATGAGCTTCCTCATGGTACTAACTGCTATCTTATCTTCTAAAGTGGCTAATGTTTTCAATTTAGTGTATTTCGCAGTGGATTGTTCCTGGATTTACAGTTGTCTGTTTTCTTCCCACTTCAACTATGTAGCTTAAATTTCTATTTTTTTTTTTGTAACCATACAACTTGAAGAAAAGACTCTCGGGTACAAAATATGTATTTTGTAGGTTATTCCACCTTTTAGTAGACTAACGTATCATTTTCTCATGGCATTTCATTACATAAGCTTTCAAGATAGTGATAGAAAAAGTCAAGAATTTTTCTCTAGGCAGCAAATAAATGAAATTCTTTATATGATCGAGAAGAGACCTCTTCAGTTTTCTTCTGTTAAATGTGATAGTACAGACAACAGTATTAGCTCCATATCAAGAGATTCTGTAAGAATGTTCCTGTTTATCAAGTTCTGTTAATGCACTCATGGTGGCTTGATGAGGAAATGCATTTTTTAATTTTTGGCTGCATGCATTTGGGTGATACCACTGTCACGGCTGTGTCACGGTTGTGTTGTTGTTCGCCGTGACACGATAGCCATCCATGCTGGTTGCCTTGGGCAAAGTGTTGTTTGCAGCATGTGTGTACACTTTTCCTTCATGGTTGGTTTTCCTTCCCTGTCTGGTGTGTGTGGGGTTAACTACCTGGCTGGGTGTGGTCACTAGGTGCTTATATTGCCTGTGGCTGGTAGAAAGAGTTTAGTTGTACTCCAGCCTTGGTGTGTGCTGGAGTTATGCTCCTGTGCTGGATATTCCATCTGCCCAGTCCTTGAGGGCCACCTTGTGGGACATACTGTCACGGTGGGGAGTGGGGGGGGGGGGATCACCGTAGGAAAACAGGAACAGAAACTAGGCCTGAACACCGGGGAAAGGCAGCAGGCACCTCCTAATGCCACCATCATCCTAGCCCTGACTCCTAACCATATGAGTGAACCTAGATGGTAGTACGGCTCATACACCGGAACCTCGGACCCTGATTCGCCCTGATGATCCCTGGAAATAATGTCAGGAACTAGAGACGACCTGGTCCTCCATGATACAGATGAACAGAAGTCTCCCTCAGGTCTAGAAACATATAGAAATGACAGTGAGTAGCAAACTGGAATCCATGCATATCTACTGGAACCTGAACACCATACAGGACGCAGTACAGGCAACAAACACTGAATCCAGCACACCAGTAACTGCCTGGACCCTCATGTGGACAGATAAAATATCCAGCACAGGAGCATAACTCCAGCACACACCAAGGCTGGAGTACAACTAAACTCCTGCTACCAGCTACAGGCAATATAAGCACCTAGTGACCACACCCAGCCAGGTAGTTAACCCCACACCAGATAGGGAAGGGGAACCAACCATAAAGGGAAAGTGTACACACATGCTGCAAACAACATGTTGCCCCAGGCAAACAGCATGCATGGCTATAGTGTCACGGCGAACAACAACACGACCGTGACACAGCCGTGACAACCACTGTTTGTCAGGATACTAGAATAAACTGGATTAAAACAGTAATGCTTTATAATTTTCATTCAATTTTATTTTAGTATCTGAAGCAAGTACACAAAACCAGTGCCCACATTCATTTCATTGCAGCAATAAGCCTCTATTTGCACTTTACCAGTGGCCTGTACATTGCATAGAATGTGGCGAACATGTTAGTCTCACTTCAGTGGAGATGGAAAGACAATGTGATTTTACTTTGCATAACAAACCCCTCATATTCTTCATATTCTTAATAAGAGGGATAAATAAAAAATGTTTTTTATTTTTAAAGGAGTTGTCCAAATTATATAAAAAAAATGAAGCCACTAAAGGTGATTAAAACTAAATATGATAAAAAAAACAACAACAATATATTCACCAGTTATTCCCCCAACTTTTCCAGTTACATAGCTCTGATCCTTCCTATTAGCCTTTGTTTATTATGGCTGCAGCAGTGACATGCCCATATATCTCACATGACCACTGCAGCCAATTACTGGCCTCAGCAGTATATTTTATTTATTTTACTCATGTATTGACAAAACACTGCTGAGGCCAGTGGTTGGCAGCAGAAGTCATGTGAGGCCCTCGGGAAGACCGTCGGGAAGAACTGGAACTGCAGTGCTGGAAATGGCATTGGAATTAACTGATGAGTATAGTTACATTTTTTTAAACTTCCCACATTTAGTGACTTTGGGCTAGTTTTAAATAACTGGGACAACTCCTTTAAAGAGGTGTTTCAAACTTTTTTTGTAATTCTGAGTATAATAATTATACAGCTAAAAATAACAATTTGTCAGGTACTAAGCCCTCAAATTCTCTAGTGCTCAGATGTCAGTGATTAAATGATACCCAGGCAGTTTTTGTTTACTAGACTACAGCAACGATGTGCCATACTTAATGCATGAATTTGCTAGCCAATCGCTGGCTGGATCGGTGCTGTGCCATTCATACCGACATCTCCACTGTTGCTAAAGAATATGGCACAATGTTGCTGCATCCTAATAAACCTTTAACCAATGGGAAAACACCAAAATGGCATTGGAGAGTCACAGGAATTTGAAAGGTATGTGACAATTATTTTTTAGTAGTATTCATGTTTTACTAGGGCTTTTGAAAGTGACTTCGGCCTTCCTAATTACAGGGTTCATTTACACTCATCAATCCCTCTCTACAAAGGGATTATCTGGGCTATAGATACTGATGACCTATCCTGAGGATATGCCATCAACATCTGATCGGTGTGGATCCAACATGAGGCACCTTCATCGTCCACCGTTTTACAGTGGACAAATTTGGAAACAGAAGACTCCATCCATCTTTCCTCACATTCTGAGATGCAGTACACTAGCATCGCAAACTACACAGTGGACAATCCTTCAGTCCACTGTATATATATATATGTATAGTTTCCGGCGAGGGTCACTTCCCGAAATAGCTGATCGATGGGGTTCCAGGTGTTTGATCCCCACCAATCTGATATTGATGCTTTTTGTTGGTTATTCTACCTTTTAATAGACAAACATATAATTTTCTGAGAACATTTTATTACATAAGCTTTCAGAGTAAAGCTTGCAACACACTTTTGATGACTGTCAACTGGTTGACAGATATTTCACCTGATCCCCCCCCCCCCCCCATACACATGCTTTGAAATGGGAGCAGGGAGTAAGCTCCTGCCAGACACTTCTCGCCTGAGAAAAAAGGATCTGACATGTTGAAATCCAACTTGTCTGATCTTTCCATTGTTGGTCATCTGCCATTAAGAGAAGATGACACCCGCCCCCATTGGAATCAGTGGATTCAGCTTACATTAATCCAATGTGTGTAATTGCCTTAAGTTGATGGTTCTTTTCTCTCTCTATTTTAGTAATATGATAATTTTCATGCTTCTTGACCACTACTTGAGAAGTTGCTGTATCCAGATAGTTAGGGGAAAAAATCACATCATTCTATATATGCTTCATATGTCCACTTTTTACTATGATATACATTGTGGGAGCTCAGGTGACGGTGACAAAGTTCAAGCTAAGCTGTTAATCTCATGGTCGAGATTGTAAAAATCTTAGTAAGCACCTGATGGAGGTTGGTGTTACCGAATCTCCTGAGAGGGTTGTGCTTTGGTGTCTTCATAACTTCCATTAGTAGCCATCAAACAGCGTAGGACAGTGAGCTGTGCAGTTTTCATAACTCCCGAGTTACCAGAAACAACATGGATAGTTGTGCTACACTATTTGTGTAGCTCTCATTCACTGCTGTGGAAGTTATGAAAACAGCAGGGCATCAGCTGTCTCAGATGTTTTCAGGACTCTGCCCACTGTCTCTTACCAAGGTTATTCTCATCTCAGCCATGAAAGGCTGAATTGGGAATGGAATAATTCTTGAAATTTCATGAATGTCTGAATAGATTGGCATTGTAGTCAAGTGTCGGTATTCAATATCTGCTCTTTTTTATTTTTTCCAGGTACTGGATAACAAACAAGGTTCAGATCAAGAGACCCAGCACCGGTCTTCTTATGTACACGCTGGCTACACGGTTTTGCGATGAAATCCATCTTTACGGATTTTGGCCTTTCCCCAAGGATGTTTATGGAAACCTAGTAAAATATCATTATTACGATGAGCTGAAATACAAATACTTTTCTAATGCTGGACCCCACAGGATGCCGCTTGAATTCAAGACATTAAATTTATTGCATAACAAAGGGGCATTAAAACTCACCACTGGGAAATGTGAACAGCAATAACGTTTACTAAAATGCAATCAGTAAAGCATCTCAGTCGAGATATTTTCTGGGAAATGTTTAGAGCTGTGCTCTTTTTAATGGAAGAGAATATGGTGTGACATTTTAGAATACCTGCTCACAGTTGGGTTCCAGCTGATGTGTTAGTTTCAAGGTGCTATAAACCAGTGTTGGTTCAGAGTAAGTGCCACTGAGTTGAAAACTCGAATGTTTTACTAGTGTTTACAAGACCTGAATATACAATCACTGGAACTGGAAGAATGAAGATGAGTCTGTGCTGACATGATGGAACTACAAGTGATAGAACTTAAGGCACCTAGTTTACATTCACATTTCGATCAGTATTCACGTGGATTCATTTAATGCTGTTAGACCCTTCATTTTGATTGCTCTTGTATTATAAATTTGTAATTTTTCTAAGCATTTTTGTAGAGTAGAAGCAAAAAGAATGTTGCAAAAGGTAATGATGAAGAGTCACTTGATGTAGACTCTCTAGCATGATCATGGAGGTTGGTATAAACCATGTGAGTGACTCTGCCTTTTGTACAACATGTGACTGAGAACAAAATCATAGACAACTGAGCAGATTAGGACAGAGACCAATTTGTAGAGGAAAATGAAATGACAATAATAGCTATGATAATGGCTATCAATTATAAACTCCTTTACATCTGACATTATTTCAAAGTGAACCTTTTAGCTTAGCAGACGGCACTGGAAACATTTTGTGGACAAGATTGACTTCATGAATATACTGACAGATATCGTGGAAGTTACAGATTGTGCACCAATGTTCAGTCTCATCACCAACCCACAGAATGCTGCATCCAGTGTTGGCGATGGGTTCTAGATTTGATCGTACATTTCAGTGTTAGGAGGCTTCTCTGGAATATCCTCCTTAAAGCCGTTTATTAGTTCTGTCTGATCCTCAGATCAGCTATGGTATTACTGTAGAGCAGCAAATACATTTCTAAGTTTTATGTGAATTTTCAGAATTTTGTTACCAGACATAGGTGCCCTTACTTTTGGTACCAAAGATTTCAGTGATTTTGTATAAATATTTGTGTTCTTTAATTTGATTATTATATTTTTTTTTAATCTAGAGTACATTTATAGTATTGCGAAGCTATGCTGCTGGAATAGATATATATCAGTTATGTTTATTATATGATTCTGTTTTAAATGTGTTTATTGAAAAATCATATTTTGTATGTTTATTTAAATGTTAATGAGGAGCAGTTGTTGGAGTATTCATTTCAATATTGTGCTGCATTAATACATAAAAAAACACAACTCATGAAAAAAACTATTTCCTTCCATCCTGTATGTAGTAAAGCATGGTAGATATGAAAACATTTCACTTTGAAGCATTATTTTGCAGTTTACATAAAAGATTTTAGTAACTGTACTCCCGAGCATCACTCAGCAGGATCAACCCATCACCTGGTAGGGTTGATCATTCTGATTAAAATGATACCTGTCTCGTGAAAACTGAGAAAAAGATTTTTATTCTTTATGCAAATGAGGGCTATAGTGCACTAAAAGTTGGTGCACCTCAGCTCCAAAGCTTTCCAATGCTGACCACGCATGGAATGCCACAACTGATTTCCATAGGACAGGTATCATATAGCAGGATCAACCCCCCCCCTTCCCAGGCAGTATGTCTGGTTTAATAGGGATGACCCTGCTGATGGGTGCTCTTTAACAAGATCTTTTTCAAATTGTATTTTTCTGCTACAGCATCGATACCGCCTGCTAGTTCAGTGTCTCCATTCATAAAGGTGTTGATAATATGTAGTAATTACACACAAATAAAATTACCCCCCTCCCCTAGAATATTATCTAGGTGTTCAGCTGAAGACCTGTTTACATGTACAGTAGCAATAATTGTTACAATTTCTTCATTTCTGAGCAATCATGTCAGTTATTGTATAATCTGAACTGATCATTAGTGGTATCAGTAAATATGGCTCAAGAAGCAGTACTTCGAATGACACTGTTACTACACTGATATGGCGACAGTCAATATGACTGACGAGTATTGAAAACCTCCAACCTGCCACCAAACATTCTAATAAGAAAGGAAAGAACTTACGGACAAAAAGGCGTCATAAAATGAACAAGCCAACTGCCCTATACCATCTTACTTCCAGGGCAGCGTCCTTTTCAGGGTAACCCTGCCTTTCCAACCTTATGGCAGGTTTACACAGCCCGAATGTTGAATGTTCCCGCGAATGCTCATTTCTGACAGTCTGCCCGTGTAAAGGTGCAGCCGATCACTCGATGAACGAGAAAAATGCTTGTTCATGGGATGAAGCTGTTATTTGTGCAAGCACCTAAATTATTGAAACAATGCAGCTGTATGAGGACGAGTGATCGCTCGTTCTCATACTGTGGAGGTGACTGCTGCATGTAAATGCAGAGCTTCACCTCCACTGAGGGAACAGCCAGTTCCTTCCCGATGATCAGCTGCTCCTCGGCCTGTGTAAACCCTCCATTAGCCTGTTGCTTTTCCATCATCAGATTTATAATGCATATGCTGCTACTGGTTTTCAAATATGTCAGCGGTTTGAAAAATTCTACATGGAAATGGCCTTATGGTATAAAGAATGTGCCTACTGACAAACTGTAGACTGGTTCCAGTGGCAAAATCTACAGAAATGGGAATGCAGCAGTAGGCTATAATACATGTGCTTTAAGACAAGTGCAAAATACGTAAAGGAATTATTCAGATATCCATAAATAAACTGTAAAATGATATCCAGAGATTACCCTGAATAAATAATATTTTCAGTCAGTGCAGTAATAGTTATCGCCTGATCATAAGCCTAAGTATAGGTCTTAGTACATATGTTTCATCTATTAATTAGCAATCTTTTTATTTTCATAAAGCGGAATGGTATTTTTCTTTTGACCTACTTCACAATGGCCTTCCATGCAATTGTTTTGTATAGGAAATAGATTTAAAGGCTATGGATACCTTTGAGGGGGAATTTTTTTCATAGCATTTTACACGTTTGGGATAAAAATAGTTTTTTCAATTGGCCATTATTAAAAATGTTCAAGAGTTTTTTTCTCTAAAGCTTTCGTTTTCAAGATATCTGCTGTTTACAGTAAATCTGTCAGGATGCTGCTCTGACTGCTCGGTCTGTAGCCCTTATCTGTTCTTTCCTGACAGCTCATAAACACTCATTATAGCTAAATTCCCACCAGTTTGATACAAATTTGGCTTTATTGAGTGTTTAAGTGCTATCAGGAGTTCAGAGGTAAGGACTACAGAACGGGCCTTCAGAACAGCTGCCTGATAGTTTAAGAAAATGCCTTCAATGGAGTCCATAGACTTTAAGGCTATCATGTATTTGGTAGCTAATAATTTAATGTAATGTAATACTTCCAAAAAAGGTGATATAAACTTGTAATCATTTGTTTAAGCCGAAAAAAGATGTGCTTTCGTCCTTTAGACACCATTGTTCTAGGAGATACTGTATTGTTGGATCAAGATCATAGTTTGTGCCCCTGTGTCTGTGGCTGCCATTTTGTGTGGGACGAATCCCAAAATGTTTGGACTCAAAGACTGTTGGGAAATTCGTAACAAATTGAATTTGTTTAGAATTGATTCTCTCATCTGTACTTCGCTCTGGTCCATGGGTTCTGACTGATATTGCAGCTCAGTTCTAGTCACTTGCATGGGGGTGGGCTGATGTTCTGCAATACCTGGTACATCCCCTGCTTGAAAAAAAACCTGCGCAGGACAAAACATTGGATTGTGATTTTGATCCTTATCAATGTCTATACATGGAGTTTGTATTTTCATCCCATGTTTGTGTGGGTTTCCTCCGGGTACTCCGGTTTCGTCCCACACTCCAAAGACATACTGATAGAGAACTTAGATTATGGGCTTTACTGGAGACAGAAAGTGATTGTAATATCTGTAAAGCGCTGCTGAATATGCTAGCGCTATGTAAGTAAAAATAAAATAATGATTGGTGGGAGCGAGGATAGAAAAGTTAGTACCGGGAGGGTAGTATCACTTTTGCAGTATGCAGAAATCTTCTAGAGCTGATTTTTATTTACCTTGTTTATTATCTTTTGAATTATAGAAATTATGAAATGTATAGAGTTATACAATCATGCATTTATAATCCCTCTTTTGAAGTTCAAGGGCATCTGTCAGCAGATTTGTGCCTATGAGACTGTCTGACTGGTTGAATGTGCTCTTGGCAGCTGAAGACATCTGTGTTGTTCCCATGTTCATATATGACCGCATTGCTGAGAAAAATGAAGTTTTAATATATGCAAATGAGCCTCTAGGAGCAATGGGGTGTTGCTGTTACACCTAGAGGCTCTGCTCTCTCTGCAGCTGCCACACCCTCTACATTTTGATTGACAGGGCCACGTAGGGAAAACATCACAACGCCTGACCTTATCAATTAAAGTGCAGAGGGTGCAGCAGTTGCAGAGAGAGCTGAGCCTCTAGGTGTAACGGCAACACCCCCGTTGCTCCTAGAGGCTAATTTGCATATAGTAAAACATCATTTTTCTCAGCAATGCGGCACATATGAACATGGGACCAACACAGATATCTTCAGCTGCCAAGTGCACATGTAACAGGTCAGCCAGTCAACCTTTACGAGTAGAAATAACATCATATGGACATTTTCTCCATTGTCTAGTTTGATTCTTTGACGTATATAAAGAATATACTACTAATACCTATAGATTTAAAAACCTATTGAGAGAGTAGGAATAAGACTTGATTACATTTTTTAAAAAGTTTGATTTGACCATGTGCAATATACAAAACTTTTCATGAGTGTTTTTTTAGAGCAGCATACAAGTGACTTAGATTGTAGATACCAGCAGTACTTCCTTTTTACACAATAATTTTCCATGTTTGCGCTAATTCTCTGGCTGTAGAATCACCTTACAGATCACACTCCAATTACCTCTCTGCTGCAAAATTGATGAAAGCGGATAGCCCATAACATTACTCTGACAATGACCCAACGACTTGCCATCTGCAACTCCTCGTTTTCAAAAATAAGTAGCAATGACTCCCATCTGTGATACAGTGTCCTGAGTTTCCAGAATGCATCACTCTCCTCCAAAATAATATTTAACATTTCATGCATGGTGGCTGGTTTTGAGGTGCTTCATCAATAGTTTTGCATATGGGCATGCATAAGCATAATAGGCATATTTGCATGAAAATTCAGTATGTGTAGCTATAAAAATCATCCGCTGCCTTAATATTAAAGAGATTTCCCAAGATTAGACTGCTGTTCTTTTCAGAAAGCCCATTCTGAGGCTGAGCTGAAATATCAGACGCAGCCCATGGATGGCACACTCGTTTTTCTAATTGTGGGAGGTCCCTTTAAAGTAAACATATTACATTACATCATAATAAGTATGGAAAAAATAATATATTAAAATATATTTCACAGATCAGTGCTATAGTAGAAGATGGATATCCATGTGCTATCAGATAGACTTATAATGTAAGTTTCAGGCATGAATTCAATCTTAGGTTTACTATCATGTGACCTGGTAACAGAGTAATCATTTTATTATATACAATAGAAATCTTGTCATTTACACCGATCTTTATAGGGGAAGAAAAATCACTGGAATAATTACAGTAGAAATGTTCATCAGCTCAAGAGGTTACATACCAGTAGCAAATTCCTAGGAATACTGGCTATTTAGCTTCTGTGATTGGTCCAACCCCGCCTACAGTATATTCCTTTACTACAGCGATATTATAGTGGACTAACTTATCAGATAGACGGTGTGATTTTATATAAGTGAATGATGCTGTTTGCACATGACTGGACTGTAATAAGAATGTACCGTAGATATGATAGATGTTGGGTAGAAACAGATGGTAATCTTTAAATTGATGTGGAGACTTTTCATCTTTGTTCTAATTTCTGAGCTTTACTCATGTTTTATTTTTACCAAAGCTCATTTTTCACCTTCGTGTAATGACAGATAGTTGTAGAAAAAGTGAAACCTATAAATAGCTTCCGAGATTTTAATATTGATGGCTAGATACTGGCCTAAATGCCACTTATTGATTGACTTACTTTGCAACACCAAAATTTGGGCTCATTTTAAGTCATTCCCTTTTTTGCTAAACCACACCCAGTGGGTTAGCGAAGCACAGTGGATTCGTTTTTTCCCTTGGGTTACTTTCACATCTGCGTTTTCCTTTCCGTTTTTGAGATCCGGTGCAGGGTCTCAAAACCGGAGGAAAAGGCTTCAGTTTTGTCCCCATTCATTGTCAATGGGGACAAAACTGGACAAACCGGAACGGAGTGCACCAGAATGCATTCCGTTACATTTGGTTTGTTTTGATCAAGCCGGATCTGGCATTACACAATGGGAGTCAATGGTGCTGGATTAGTTTTTTTGTACACGGAAAAAAAAAAAATGATCCGCCACTAAAACGATTTTAAGTCAATGAGCGCCGGATCCATCTGGTTCATTTTGAAGATAATACAACAGGATCCATTCTGAATGGATGCAGACGGTTGTATTATTGACCGGATACGTTTATGCTCATGCCCTGCCGGATCCAGCAAAAACGCAGATGTGAAAGTAGCTTTACTTGCTTGATAAATATGTCTAAAATGAGAAGTGCCAAACTGTGTCAAAATTTATTGCAAATTGTGCTAGAATTGAGGTGCAGCCACAACAGTATACATGTAACCTGTGGGGTACATGCACCACAGGTGGAGAACCTACTGTAGATTCTAGGATATATTACATGCTGTGCCCCATAAGCTGAATGTTGCAGACATTATACCATTTTGTATGAATTCTTATGGTCTTGATAGTCTGCTCTGTTATGGTGCTTTTATACGGACCAATAATCAGGCTGATCATTGGAGATAAGCATTTGTATAAATGCTCATTCCCGATAACTTCCTGTGTATAAGGTGCCAGAGATAACCTGTTCATCGGGTGATCGTATTATTTTGATGGCACCAAAAATCGTTGTTCCTGTGCAGCAGGTCGTACTGTCTACAAGGTGATCTGCTGCCCAGGAACAATGGTTTTCTATGGGGCCGATCGCTGTAGTGATTGCTTGTCCTCATACAGCGGAGGTGATTCCTGTATGTAAACGCTGGCCTCATCACCACTGTTAATCAGGCAATTATTGGGAGCTTCTGGTTCATTCCTGATAATTGCCTGACATATCAGTCCGTGTACAATGATACTTAGACATTAAATTGACCTGAATTACCACTGTATATTCCAGATATATTGACATCACTGTCATACAATAATTTATACATTATTTTATTCCCCTTCATTGACAAAGAGCATATTTTACCATATGTTTGGATATGCCAAAGTCAAGACCTTGCAAGTAGATTCTTTCTTTCTTTGAGAAACGATACAAATAATTCTGTTCTCACTATTAAACAGTAAAACGTGTTTGGTAAATGTATTGTAAATTGTTGCATTCATCTTTTGTGGAAGTAGATCTTTTACTCTGAAGAAGCATTACTTTACCTTTGTTAATAATGAAGCTAATAATATGTAGCTAAATTTAAGTTTATAGCAAACGAACGCAAACTGATAGATTTTGAATAAGCGAAGAGCCTTTTTGCCTTTTTTAATTTTATAATATTTGCACATTTCTTGTTATAAGTACTGGTTATGTAGGTAAAAGCACAATTATTTCTATAGGGAATGCAGTTTACAGTGTATGATGTAAGCTGGTCAGTACTACTGAGTATTATGAATATTGTAGGTATTACAGCAAACCATTTCTTTAGATATCATTGTACAATATGTGTTCTTATTTGTGTACAGCTTTTTTATTGTTATTTTATCATTTGTACAATTCTGAAACTTTAATAAAGCATCTTTTCTATGATGTTGCCAGATTAGATTTTAGTTATTTTTTTCCCAAAATGATATGCCATTTGATTGTCATAATCATATCCTAATTCAATAAATGAATTATCATTACAAACCCAATACCCATGATTTATCATTTAGATTCAACCCAATACTTTGTATACCCTATTGTTAGTATCACATAAATCTGAAAATGTTAAAAAATCTGGAAAGAAAAAAACATACATTTAAAGGGCATCTGACATCAGCTTTGTACCTATGACACTGGCTGACCTGTTACATCTGCGCTTGGCAGCTGAAGGCATCTGTGTTGGTCCCATGTTCATATGCGCCTGTATTGCTGAGAAAATGATGTTTTACTATATGCAAAATGAGTCTCTAGGAGCAAAGGGGGCGTTGCTGTTACTCCTAAGGGTTCAGCTCTCTCTGCAGCTGCCACACTTTCTGCACTTTCATTAACAGGGCCAGGCAGTGAAAATATAATCACGTCTGGCCCTGTCAATCAAAGTCGAGAGGGCGCGGCAGTTGCAGAGTGGGCAGAGTCTCTGAGAGTAACAGCCACATCTCCATTACTCCTAGAGGCTTATTTGCACATATGAAAACATCCATTTTCTCAGCAAGGCGGGCACATATGAACATAGGACCAACACAGATGTCTTCAAGTGCACATATAACAGGTCAGCCAGTTTCATAGGTAAAAATGACAGATGCCATTAAATTTATTCAACCATTATTGGGGAGGTATTATTCATAAAAGCAGTCACTTCTGACTTTTCTTCATCTTTAGAGGTAAATAATACAGTTGTAGTGTATAGGGCAATGTAAATGCACAATATTTCCTCCAATAGGAAATAATCTCCATGATAAAAAAAAAAACACTACCAACCCATATAGAGCCCATGATTCTGTCTGATCATCCAAAACTATATAAAGCAAATATCAGAAAGGAAAAAGGAATGAGAACACGTGTTAATACTTTTTACTGTGTATTTAATAAGAGGCAAAATAGCTTTTCTAACAGAATTCCTGTGCATAACATGCATTATTAACTGAACAGGCATTTTAATTTTTACATTTTTAGATCTTTTAGCTGTTTTTGGGTGGTCTTGTGTACTATGATGTACAAGAAACAAGGTTAATGAAGACACAGCTAATAAAATTGGTCATGTTCATGCCACAAAATATCCTTTGCCAGTACGCACAACACAGAGGTGAATAAGCACTGCTACACCGACACATGACCCTAGATACATATCCACCAGTATACGGCAACCAGCCCAGATGGCATACAATGGGACACCACAAGTATCCATGGACAGTATGCACGAGACAGAGGCAGGTGTGCGCTGCCAAACTGACACATGGCCCTAGATATGAGGAGAAAGTTGATCGGGACACCTCTGTGGTGAAGATGGTGCTCAGTGGTATGCAAAGTACATGCAAGTGGAAGAGAAAACCACGGCACTCAAGTTGCTGTTTCGTTAAATGCTTATTTTTATTATTATTGAAGCTCTTTTGATTTTTTTTAACTTATTTATCCATCCAGATCAAAATATTTAGCCACTGGCCAACGTTTCGGTCAATACTAGACCTTGATCACGGCCTTAGTCATGGTGCAAGGAGGTTTGTCAGAATGGGCATTACCATATAGGGCAGGAAGTTCTGAACAAACCTGACAAACCTCCTTGCACCATGACCAAGGCCATGATCAAGGTCTAGTATTGACCGAAGCATTGCCAGTGGCTAAATATTTTTCTCTGGATGGATAAACAAGTTCAAAAAAATCAAAAGAGCTTCAATAATAATAAAAATAAGCATTTAACGAAACAGCAACTTGAGTGCCGTGGTTTTCTCTTCCACTTACATGGCCCTAGATACACCCCACCAGCAACTAGCCCACACAGCATACAAGAACCACATGAACAGACGTTGTGATAAATACCACTCACAATTGATAGTGGTATATCTAGGAGATAGAAATTTAACAAACTGACCTATTACAATGTTTGCATCCTATTCCAAGACCACACTGAAATTCTGTGAACTTTTTAGAATGAGCCATTCTTTCACAAATATTTGTAAAGGCAGACTGCATGGCTAGGTGCTTGATACACCTGTGGCAATGGAACTGAATGAAACACCTGAATTCAGTGATTAAGAATTGTGTCCAATAGTTATTACTAGCGATGAGCGAATCGACTTTGGATGAAACATCCACAGTCAATTCGCATAAAGCTTTGTTCTAATACTGTATGGAGCAGGAGCTCCGTACAGTATTAGAATGTATTGGCTCCGATGAGCTGAAGTTATTGCTTCACAAAGTCTCGCGAGACTTCGAACAATAACTTCATAAATTAATTTGTACTGTAAAAAACATTTCCCGAACTTTGGTTCGGTTCCAAGGTAACACTTGGAACTGAACCTGAGTTTGGGAAATGTTTTTTTACAGTAATAAATTAATTTATGAAGTTATTGTACAAAGTCTCGCGAGACTTTGCGAAGCAAAAACTTCGGCTCATCGGAGCCAGTACATTCTAATACTATATGGAGCTCCTGCTCCATACAGTATTAGAACAAAGCTTTATGCGAATCGACTTCGGATGTTTCATCAGAAGTCGATTCGCTCATCTCTAGTTATAACTTTAGCAAATATGGGAGGTATTTTTTTTTAGATGTATGCGTGATTTTACAGCACAGAAAAAAATTGCACCAAATGTAGCAAAATCACATGGCATAAAAAATAGGGTGTCCCCTCCTTGTGGTCTTACATGCTTTATATATTTTGTGGCCAAATTAACTGCCTAATGAATTTCCAATGAATATATTAAACTTTCCACTATTCCTGGTATTACAGTAGTAGTCAGTAATCACTGTTAGGGCTCATACACACGGGCGTTGGATGTATTGTTGTTTGCAAATTTTATATCCAAAAAACTCAGATACTGGCCATGTGCATTACGCATTTTGCAGAACAGAATGGCTGGCCCCTAATAGACCAGTCCTATCCTTGTCCGTAACAATAACAGGACATATTCTATTTTCTTTGCAGAATGGTCATGCGGACATACGGACACAGAATGCACATGGAGTAATTTCCGTTTTTTTGCGGCCCCATTGAAGTGAATGGTTCCACATACGGTCAGCAAATAAAACCAAAAAATGAACGGACGCACAAAAAAAATTACTTTTGTGTGCATGAGCCATTATT
The DNA here is from genome assembly GCF_905171765.1 of Bufo bufo. Lineage (NCBI taxonomy): Eukaryota > Metazoa > Chordata > Amphibia > Anura > Bufonidae > Bufo > Bufo bufo. The sequence continues at coordinate 149,472,136 of NC_053390.1, read as the reverse complement.
GGTACTTTCAGTGTATTATTTCACAGGTCTATCAACATCAATGAAAAGGAAGATAATAATGATTATCCTTGCACATAGTCCAAATTTTTAAAGAAGGCCAAAAAAAATTCTGTAGCCAATATATACTTTTATATATATATATATATATATACACAGTTGCAAGAAAAAGTATGTGAACCCTTTGGAATTATATGGATTTCTACACAAATTGGTCATAAAATGTGATCTGATCTTCATCTAAGTCACAACAATAGACAATTACAGTCTGCTTAAACTAATAACACACAAATAATTTAATGTTACCATGTTTTTATTGAACACACCATGTAAACATTCACAGTGCAGGTGGAAAAAGTATGTGAACCCTTGGATTTAATAACTGGTTGAACCTCCTTTGGCAGCAATAACTTCAACCAAACGTTTCCTGTTGTTGCAGATCAGACGTGCACAACGGTCAGGAGTAATTCTTGACCATTCCTCTTTACAGAACAGTTTCAGTTCAGCAATAATCTTGGAATGTCTGGTGTGAATCGCTTTCTTGAGGTCATGCCACAGCATCTCAATCGGGTTGAGGTCAGGACTCTGACTGGGCCACTCCAGAAGGCGTATTTTCTTCTGTTTAACCACTTACCGTCACGCTAACGCCGAAAGGCGTCATTTCTGCGGCGCTCCCAGGTCACACTAACGCCGATTGGCGTCATCTCGCGTGAGCCGAGATTTCCTGTGAACGCGCGCACACAGGCGCGCGCGCTCACAGGAACGGAAGGTAAGAGAGTTGATCTCCAGCCTGCCAGCGGCGAGCGTTCGCTGGCAGGCTGGAGATGTGATTTTTTTTAACCCCTAACAGGTATATTAGACGCTGTTTTGATAACAGCGTCTAATATACCTGCTACCTGGTCCTCTGGTGGTCCCCTTTGTTTGGATCGACCACCAGAGGACACAGGTAGCTCAGTAAAGTAGCACCAAGCACCACTACACTACACTACACCCCCCCCCTCGTCACTTATTAACCCCTTATTAGCCCCTGATCACCCCATATAGACTCCCTGATTACCCCCCTGTCATTGATTACCCCCCTGTCATTGATCACACCCCTGTAAAGCTCCATTCAGATGTCCGCATAATTTTTACGGATCCACTGATAGATGGATCGGATCCGCAAAACGCATACGGACGTCTGAATGGAGCCTTACAGGGGCGTGATCAATGACTGTGGTGATCACCCCATATAGACTCCCTGATCACCCCCCTGTCATTGATCACCCCCCCCTGTCATTGATCACCCCCCTGTCATTGATCACACCCCTGTAAAGCTCTATTCAGACGTCCGCATGATTTTTACGGATCCACTGATAGATGGATCGGATCCGCAAAACGCATACGGACGTCTGAATGGAGCCTTACAGGGGCATGATCAATGACTGTGGTGATCACCCCATATAGACTCCCTGATCACCCCCCTGTCATTGATTACCCCCCCTGTCATTGATAACCCCCTGTAAAGCTCCATTCAGACGTCCGCATGATTTTTACGGATCCACTGATAGATTGATCGGATCCGCAAAACGCATACGGACGTCTGAATGGAGCCTTACAGGGGCATGATCAATGACTGTGGTGATCACCCCATATAGACTCCCTGATCACCCCCCTGTCATTGATTACCCCCCTGTCATTGATCACCCCCCTGTAAAGCTCCATTCAGACGTCCGCATGATTTTTACGGATCCACTGATAGATGGATCGGATCCGCAAAACACATACAGGCGTCTTCCTGGAGCCTTCCAGGGGGGGTGATCACCCCATATAGACTCCCTGATCACCCCCCTGTCATTGATCACCCCCCCTGTCAGGCTGCATTCAGATGTCTGTATGATTTTTACGGATCCACGGATACATGGATCGGATCCGCAAAACACATACGGACATCTGAATGGAGCGTTATAGGGGGGTGATCAATGACAGGGGGGTGATCACCCCATATAGACTCCCTGATCACCCCCCTGTCATTGATCACCCCCCTGTCATTGATCACCCCCCTGTAAGGCTCCATTCAGACATTTTTTTGGCCCAAGTTAGCGGAATATATATATTTTTTTTCTTACAAAGTCTCATATTCCACTAACTTGTGTCAAAAAATAAAATCTCACATGAACTCACCATACCCCTCACGGAATCCAAATGCGTAAAATTTTTTAGACATTTATATTCCAGACTTCTTCTCACGCTTTAGGGCCCCTAGAATGCCAGGGCAGTATAAATACCCCACATGTGACCCCATTTCGGAAAGAAGACACCCCCAGGTATTCCGTGAGGGGCATATTGAGTCCATGAAAGATTGAAATTTTTGTCCCAAGTTAGCGGAAAGGGAGACTTTGTGAGAAAAAAATAAAAAATATCAATTTCCGCTAACTTGTGCCAAAAAACAAAATTTCTATGAACTCGCCATGCCCCTCATTGAATACCTTGGGGTGTCTTCTTTCCAAAATGGGGTCACATGTGGGGTATTTATACTGCCCTGGCATTCTAGGGGCCCCAAAGCATGAGAAGAAGTCTGGTATCCAAATGTCTAAAAATGCCCTCCTAAAAGGAATTTGGGCACCTTTGCGCATCTAGGCTGCAAAAAAGTGTCACACATCTGGTATCGCCGTACTCAGGAGAAGTTGGGGAATGTGTTTTGGGGTGTCATTTTACATATACCCATGCTGGGTGAGAGAAATATCTTGGTCAAATGCCAACTTTGTATAAAAAAATGGGAAAAGTTGTCTTTTGCCAAGATATTTCTCTCACCCAGCATGGGTATATGTAAAATGACACCGCAAAACACATTCCCCAACTTCTCCTGAGTACGGAGATACCAGATGTGTGACACTTTTTTGCAGCCTAGGTGGGCAAAGGGGCCCATATTCCAAAGAGCACCTTTCGGATTTCACAGGTCATTTACCTACTTACCACACATTAGGGCCCCTGGAAAATGCCAGGGCAGTATAACTACCCCACAAGTGACCCCATTTTGGAAAGAAGACACCCCAAGGTTTTCCGTGAGGGGCATGGCGAGTTCCTAGAATTTTTTATTTTTTGTCACAAGTTAGTGGAAAATGATGATTTTTTTTTTTTTTTTCATACAAAGTCTCATATTCCACTAACTTGTGACAAAAAATAAAAACTTCCATGAACTCACTATGCCCATCAGCGAATACCTTGGGGTCTCTTCTTTCCAAAATGGGGTCACTTGTGGGGTAGTTCTACTGCCCTGGCATTCTAGGGGCCCAAATGTGTGGTAAGGAGTTTGAAATCAAATTCTGTAAAAAATGACCAGTGAAATCCGAAAGGTGCTCTTTGGAATATGGGCCCCTTTGCCCACCTAGGCTGCAAAAAAGTGTCACACATCTGTTATCTCTGTATTCAGGAGAAGTTGAGGAATGTGTTTTGGGGTGTCTTTTTACATATACCCATGCTGGGTGAGATAAATATCTTGGTCAAATGCCAACTTTGTATAAAAAAATGGGAAAAGTTGTCTTTTGCCAAGATATTTCTCTCACCCAGCATGGGTATATGTAAAATGACACCCCAAAAACACATTCCCCAACTTCTCCTGAGTACGGAGATACCAGATGTGTGACACTTTTTTGCAGCCTAGGTGGGCAAAGGGGCCCATATTCCAAAGAGCACCTTTCGGATTTCACAGGTCATTTACCTACTTACCACACATTAGGGCCCCTGGAAAATGCCAGGGCAGTATAACTACCCCACAAGTGACCCCATTTTGGAAAGAAGACACCCCAAGGTATTCCGTGAGGGGCATGGTGAGTTCCTATAATTTTTTATTTTTTGTCACAAGTTAGTGGAAAATGATGATTTATTTTTTTTTTTTCATACAAAGTCTCATATTCCACTAACTTGTGACAAAAAATAAAAACTTCCATGAACTCACTATGCCCATCAGCGAATACCTTGGGGTCTCTTCTTTCCAAAATGGGGTCACTTGTGGGGTAGTTATACTGCCCTGGCATTCTAGGGGCCCAAATGTGTGGTAAGGAGTTTGAAATCAAATTCTGTAAAAAATGACCAGTGAAATCCGAAAGGTGCTCTTTGGAATATGGGCCCCTTTGCCCACCTAGGCTGCAAAAAAGTGTCACACATCTGGTATCTCCGTACTCAGGAGAAGTTGGGGAATGTGTTTTGGGGTGTCATTTTACATATACCCATGCTGAGTGAGAGAAATATCTTGGCAAATGACAACTTTTCCCATTTTTTTATAAAAAGTTGGCATTTGACCAAGATATTTATCTCACCCAGCATGGGTATATGTAAAAAGACACCCCAAAACACATTCCTCAACTTCTCCTGAATACAGAGATACCAGATGTGTGACACTTTTTTGCAGCCTAGGTGGGCAAAGGGGCCCATATTCCAAAGAGCACCTTTCGGATTTCACTGGTCATTTTTTACAGAATTTGATTTCAAACTCCTTACCACACATTTGGGCCCCTAGAATGCCAGGGCAGTAGAACTACCCCACAAGTGACCCCATTTTGGAAAGAAGAGACCCCAAGGTATTTCGTGATGGGCATAGTGAGTTCATAGAACTTTATATTTTTTGTCACAAGTTAGTGGAATATGAGACTTTGTAAGAAAAAAAAAAAAAAATCATCATTTTCCGCTAACTTGTGACAAAAAATAAAAAGTTCTATGAACTCACTATGCCCATCAGCGAATACCTTAGAGTGTCTACTTTCCGAAATGGGGTCATTTGTGGGGTGTTTGTACTGTCTGGCCATTGTAGAACCTCAGGAAACATGACAGGTGCTCAGAAAGTCAGAGCTGCTTCAAAAAGCGGAAATTCACATTTTTGTACCATAGTTTGTAAACGCTATAACTTTTACCCAAACCATTTTTTTTTTACCCAAACATTTTTTTTTTATCAAAGACATGTAGAACAATAAATTTAGAGCAAAATTTATATATGGATCTCGTTTTTTTTGCAAAATTTTACAACTGAAAGTGAAAAATGTCATTTTTTTGCAAAAAAATCGTTAAATTTCGATTAATACCAAAAAAAGTAAAAATGTCAGCAGCAATGAAATACCACCAAATGAAAGCTCTATTAGTGAGAAGAAAAGGAGGTAAAATTCATTTGGGTGGTAAGTTGCATGACCGAGCAATAAACCGCTAAAATTGTGGAGTGCCGATTTGTAAAAAAGGGCCTGGTCTTTAGGGGGGTATAAACCTGTGGTCCTTAAGTGGTTAAGCCATTCTGTTGTTGATTTACTTCTATGCTTTGGGTCGTTGTCCTGTTGCAACACCCATGTTCTGTTGAGCTTCAGCTGGTGGACAGATGGCCTTAAGTTCTCCTGCAAAATGTCTTGATAAACTTGGGAATTCATTTTTCCTTCGATGATAGCAATCCGTCCAGACCCTGACGCAGCAAAGCAGCCCCAAACCATGATGTCCCCACCACCATACTTCACAGTTTTGATGAGGTTTTGATGTTGGTGTGCTGTGCCTCTTTTTCTCCACACATAGTGTTGTGTGTTTCTTCCAAACAATTCAACTTTGGTTTCATCTGTCCACAGAATATTTTGTCAGTACTGCTGTGGAACATCCAGGTGCTCTTGTGCAAACTGTAAACGTGCAGCAATGTTTTTTTTTGGACATCAGTGGCTTCCTCTGTGGTATCCTCCCATGAAATCCATTCTTGTTTAGTGTTTTACATATCGTAGATTCGCTAGCAGGGATGTTAGCATAACAGGCAATGCTACATATACCCATGCTGAGTGAGAGAAATATCTTGGCAAATGACAACTTTTCCCATTTTTTTATAAAAAGTTGGCATTTGACCAAGATATTTATCTCACCCAGCATGGGTATATGTAAAAAGACACCCCAAAACACATTCCTCAACTTCTCCTGAATACAGAGATACCAGATGTGTGACACTTTTTTGCAGCCTAGGTGGGCAAAGGGGCCCATATTCCAAAGAGCACCTTTCGGATTTCACTGGTCATTTTTTACAGAATTTGATTTCAAACTCCTTACCACACATTTGGGCCCCTAGAATGCCAGGGCAGTAGAACTACCCCACAAGTGACCCCATTTTGGAAAGAAGAGACCCCAAGGTATTTCGTGATGGGCATAGTGAGTTCATAGAACTTTATATTTTTTGTCACAAGTTAGTGGAATATGAGACTTTGTAAGAAAAAAAAAAAAAAATCATCATTTTCCGCTAACTTGTGACAAAAAATAAAAAGTTCTATGAACTCACTATGCCCATCAGCGAATACCTTAGAGTGTCTACTTTCCGAAATGGGGTCATTTGTGGGGTGTTTGTACTGTCTGGCCATTGTAGAACCTCAGGAAACATGACAGGTGCTCAGAAAGTCAGAGCTGCTTCAAAAAGCGGAAATTCACATTTTTGTACCATAGTTTGTAAACGCTATAACTTTTACCCAAACCATTTTTTTTTACCCAAACATTTTTTTTTTATCAAAGACATGTAGAACAATAAATTTAGAGCAAAATTTATATATGGATCTCGTTTTTTTTGCAAAATTTTACAACTGAAAGTGAAAAATGTCATTTTTTTGCAAAAAAATCGTTAAATTTCGATTAATACCAAAAAAAGTAAAAATGTCAGCAGCAATGAAATACCACCAAATGAAAGCTCTATTAGTGAGAAGAAAAGGAGGTAAAATTCATTTGGGTGGTAAGTTGCATGACCGAGCAATAAACCGCTAAAATTGTGGAGTGCCGATTTGTAAAAAAGGGCCTGGTCTTTAGGGGGGTATAAACCTGTGGTCCTTAAGTGGTTAAGCCATTCTGTTGTTGATTTACTTCTATGCTTTGGGTCGTTGTCCTGTTGCAACACCCATGTTCTGTTGAGCTTCAGCTGGTGGACAGATGGCCTTAAGTTCTCCTGCAAAATGTCTTGATAAACTTGGGAATTCATTTTTCCTTCGATGATAGCAATCCGTCCAGACCCTGACGCAGCAAAGCAGCCCCAAACCATGATGTCCCCACCACCATACTTCACAGTTTTGATGAGGTTTTGATGTTGGTGTGCTGTGCCTCTTTTTCTCCACACATAGTGTTGTGTGTTTCTTCCAAACAATTCAACTTTGGTTTCATCTGTCCACAGAATATTTTGTCAGTACTGCTGTGGAACATCCAGGTGCTCTTGTGCAAACTGTAAACGTGCAGCAATGTTTTTTTTTGGACATCAGTGGCTTCCTCTGTGGTATCCTCCCATGAAATCCATTCTTGTTTAGTGTTTTACATATCGTAGATTCGCTAGCAGGGATGTTAGCATATGCCAGAGACTTTTGTAAGTCTTTAGCTGACACTCTAGGATTCTTCTTCACCTCATTGAGCAGTCTGCGCTGTGCTCTTGCAGTCATCTTTACAGGATGGCCACTCCTAGGGAGAGTAGCAGCAGTGCTGAACTTTCTCCATTTATATACAATTTGTCTTATCGGGGACTGATGAACAGCAAGGCTTTTGGAGATACTTTTATAACCCTTTCCAGCTTTATGCAAGTCAATAATTCTTAATCGTAGGTCTTCTGAGAGCTCTTTTGTGCAAGGCATCATTCACATCAGGCAATGCTTCTTGTGAAAAGCAAACCCAGAACTGGTGTGTGTTTTTTATAGGGCAGGGCAGCTGTAACCAGCACCTCCAATCTCATCTCATTGATTGGACTCCAGTTGGCTGACACCTCACTCCAATTAGCTCTTGGAGATGTCAATTGTTTAGGGGTTCACATACTTTTTCCACCTGCACTGTGAATATTTACATGGTGTGTTCAATAAAAACATGGTAACATTTAATTATTTGTGTGTTATTAGTTTAAGCAGACTGTGATTGTCTATTGTTATGACTTAGATGAAGATCAGATCACATTTTATGACCAATTTGTGCAGAAATCAATATCATTACAAAGGGTTGACATACTTTTTCTTGCAACTGTATATATATATATACAGTGGATATAAAAAGTCTACACACCCCTGTTAAAATGGCAGGTTTCTGTGCTGTAAAAAAATGAGACAAATATAAATAATTTCAGAACTTTTTCCACCTTTAATGTGACCTATAAACTGTACCACTCAATTGAAAAACAAACCGAAATCTTTTAGGTGGAGGGAAAAAAATAATAATAATAATAATGTGGTTGCATATGTGTGCACACCCTCTTATAACTGGGGATGTAGCTGTGTTCAGAATTAAGCAATCACATTCAAAATCATGTTAAATAGGAGTCAGCATACACCTGCCATCATTTAAAGTGCCTCTGATTAACCCCAAATAAAGTTCTGCTGCTCTAGTTGGTCTTTCCTGAAATTTTCTTAGTCGCATCCCACAGCAAAAGCCATGGTCCACAGAGAGCTTCCAAAGCATCAGAGGGATCTCATTGTTAAAAGGTATCAGTCAGGAGAAGGGTACAAAAGAATTTCCAATGCATTAGATATACCATGGAACACAGTGAAGACAGTCATCATAAAGTGGTGAAAATATGTACCAAGAAGTGGACGTCCAAAATTGATGAAAAGACGAGAAGAAAACTGGTCTAGGAGGCTACCAAGAGGCCTACAGCAACATTAAAGGAGCTGCAGGACTATCTGGCAAGTACTAGCTGTGTGGTACATGTGACAACAATCTCCCGTATTCTTCATATGTCTGGGCTATGGGGTAGAGTGGCAAGACGAAAGCCTTTTATTGCAAAGAAAATCATCCAAGCCAGGCTACATTTTGCAAAAACACATCTGAAGTCTCCCAAAAGCATGTGGGAAAAGGTGTTATGGTCTGAGGAAACCAAGGTTGAACTTTTTGGCCATAATTCCAAAAGATATGTTTGGCACAAAAACAACACTGCACATCACCAAAAGAACACCATACCCACAGTGAAGCATGGTGGTGGCAGCATCATGCTTTGGGGCTGTTTTTCTTCAGCTGGAACTGGGGCCTTAGTTAAGCTAGAGGGAATTATGAACAGTTCCAAATACCAGTCAATATTGGCACAAAACCTTCAGACTTCTGCTAGAAAGCTGAACATGAAGAGGAACTTCATCTTTCAGCATGACAACGACCCAAAGCATAAAAGCATACATCTAAATCAGCAAAGGAATGGCTTCACCAGAAGAAGATTAGTTTTGGAATGGCCCAGCCAGAGCCCAGACATGAATCCGATTGAAAATCTGTGGGGTGATCTGAAGAGCGCTGTGCACAGGAGATGCCCTTGCAATCTGACAGATTTGGAGTGTTTTTGCAAAAAAGAGTGGGCAAATCTTGCCAAGTCAAAGTGCGCCATGCTGATAGACTCATACCCAAATAGACCGAGTGCTGTAATAAAATCAAAAGGTGCTTCAACAAAGTATTAGTTTAAGGGTGTGCACACTTATGCAACCATATTATTTTATTTTTATATTTTTTCTTTCCTCTACCCAAAAGATTTCAGTTATTCAATTGAGTTGTACAGTTTATAGGTCACATTAAAGGTGGAAAAAGTTCTGAAATTATTTATCTTTGTCTCATTTTTTTACATTACAGAAACCTGACATTTTAACAGGGGTGTGTAGACTTTTTATATCCACTGTGTATATGGTAATGCCCATTCTTGTCTGCAATATGGAAAAGGGTGGGACATTTTCTATCTCTTTCGGAGCCGCGAAATAGATGTGCTGATGTGGACGGCACACTGTGTGCTGTTCGTGTCTGTCAGTTCCATTGCAATAATGGGTCCGCATGGGATCTGCAAATTGCGGGACATGTCGGAATGAAAAAATAACTTCATGTGATTATGTCCCTCTCAGTTAATGTGATCCCCATAGACACTCTGTGCAGAGGGACATTCTGTTAGTGCCATTTTTTGTCCGCACCAAATTAATTATATTTAGAATAAATTTTTGTTACAGAGGGGTCTCCTTTCCACAATATACCTCTAGGTCTAGTTTTATTCTTGTATTTTCATTTCAAAGATCACCTTAGAGGGGCTCAGAAGGGTCAGATAGAGAAGAGTAAGTTCTAAGTGTTCAGTCTCTCCAAGCACTAGAAAGTAGAAATTTGGAACAGGGAAACATCAAATTTAGGACACCAGGCTTACGGAACCTTTTCTCAAATTGGGCAAGGATTACGTCGGACTCCTGGTTGGAATCTTGGACCCAGGTCACTCCCTCAGGTTAAAGAGTTTTCCCCAAGGCAAAATGGTCAACCCTTCACAAAGCCTCATATGGTGGTTGTTTCTTGAATTCACAGGAAAATCTTGACCTCTTTCCAAGGACATTTCTGGGGTCTTTTCAAGAGTGTATGCAGTGCCAAAACCACAGGTAAGATGGAGGTTGTGTTTAAATAAATACCTTCTCAGAACAATTTCATTATGTAACATTCACCAGCAGGACGATTTTATAGCCAAGATCTCATATATATTATATGCACGTACTGCCAACTCATCGCAAGTTCTCAGGTTGGCCATCACTCACCAGGGTATCTAATCTTCAATTCAATGGCCTTTGGTTTCATTGCCTGGTGTTTTTACTAAGTGGTGGCACTAACTCAGCCCTTAGCTTCCAGTTAGACTCCAGAAACTAGTTGCTTAAGCTCTTAAAGGAGCGGATCCAGAAATCAAGGTGGATGTTAGTTCTAAGTAGTGTTGAGCGAACTTGTGTTTTAAGTTCGGCGTCTAAAGTTCAGGTTCGGGTTATCGAAGAATCGCGTTATGGATTCCGCTACCACGGACCAAGTTATGGTCCGTGGTAGTGGAATCCATAACGCGATTCTTCGATAACCCGAACCCGAACTTTAGACGCTGAACTTAACCACCTCCCGACCGCCTAACGCACGGATGCGTCCGGAAGGTGGTTGATTCATTCCTCCTGGACGCATCCGTGCGTCATCTCGCGAGACGCGAGATTTCCTGTGAACGCTCGCACACAGGCGTGCGCGCTCAGAGGAATGGAAGGTAAGCGAGTGGATCTCCAGCCTGCCAGCGGAGATCGTTCACTGGTAGGCTGGAGATGCGATTTTTTTAACCCCTAACAGGTATATTAGACGCTGTTTTGATAACAGCGTCTAATATACCTGCTACCTGGTCCTCTGGTGGTCCCCTTTGTTTGGATCGACCACCAGAGGACACAGGTAGCTCAGTAATATGTTGCACCAAGCACCACTACACTACACCCCCCCCCCCCCGGTCACTTATTAACCCCTTATTCACCCTTGATCACCCTTGATCACCCCTGATCACCCTATATAGACTCCCTGATCACCCACCTGTCATTGATCACCCCCCTGTCATTGATCACCCCCCTGTAAGGCTCCATTCAGAGGTCCGTATGAATTTTACGGATCCACTGATAGATGGATCGGATCCGCAAAACGCATACGGACGTCTGAATGGAGCCTTACAGGGGAGTGATCAATGACGGAGGTGATCACCCCATATAGACTCCCTGATCACCCCCCTGTCATTGATCACCCCCCTGTAAGGCTGCATTCAGATGTCCGTATTATTTTTACGGATCCACTGATACATGGATCGGATCCGCAAAACACATACGGACATCTGAATGGAGCCTTACAGGGGAGTGATCACCCCATATAGACTCCCTGATCACCCCCCTGTCATTGATCACCCCCCTGTCATTGATCACCCCCCTGTAAGGCTGCATTCAGATGTCCGTATGATTTTTACGGATCCACTGATACATGGATCGGATCCGCAAAACACATACGGACATCTGAATGGAGCCTTACAGGGGAGTGATCACCCCATATAGACTCCCTGATCACCCCCCTGTCATTGATCACCCCCCTGTCATTGATCACCCCCCTGTAAGGCTGCATTCAGATGTCCGTATGATTTTCACGGATCCACTGATACATGGATCGGATCCGCAAAACACATACGGACATCTGAATGGAGCCTTACAGGGGAGTGATAACCCCATATAGACTCCCTGATCACCCCCCTGTCATTGATCACCCCCCTGTCATTGATCACCCCCCTGTAAGGCTGCATTCAGATGTCCGTATGATTTTTACGGATCCACTGATACATGGATCGGATCCGCAAAACACATACGGACATCTGAATGGAGCCTTACAGGGGAGTGATCACCCCATATAGACTCCCTGATCACCCCCCTGTCATTGATCACCCCCCTGTCATTGATCACCCCCCTGTAAGGCTGCATTCAGATGTCCGTATTATTTTTACGGATCCACTGATACATGGATCGGATCCGCAAAACACATACGGACATCTGAATGGAGCCTTATAGGGGGGTGATCAATGACAGGGGGGTGATCACCCCATATAGACTCTCTGATCACCCCCCTGTCATTGATCACCCCCCTGTCATTGATCACCCCCTGTCATTGATCACCCCCCTGTCATTGATCACCCCCCTGTCATTGATCACCCCCCTGTCATTGATCACCCCCCTGTAAGGCTCCATTCAGACATTTTTTTGGCCCAAGTTAGCGGAAATTATTATTTTTTTTCTTACAAAGTCTCATATTCCACTAACTTGTGTCAAAAAATAAAATCTCACATGAACTCACCATACCCCTCACGGAATCCAAATGCGTAAAAGTTTTTAGACATTTATATTCCAGACTTCTTCTCACGCTTTAGGGCCCCTAGAATGCCATGGCAGTATAAATACCCCACATGTGACCCCATTTCGGAAAGAAGACACCCCAAAGTATTCTGTGAGGGGCAGAAATTGAAAGATTGAAATTTTTGTCCCAGGTTAGCGGAAAGGGAGACTTTGTGAGAAAAAAAAAATATTAATTTCCGCTAACTTGTGCCAAAAAAAAAAAATTTCTATAAACTCGCCATGCCCCTCATTGAATACTTTGGGGTGTCTTCTTTCCAAAATGGGGTCACATGTGGGGTATTTATACTGCCCTGGCATTCTAGGGGCCCTAAAGCGTGAGAAGAAGTCTGGGATCCAAATGTCTAAAAATGCCCTAATAAAAGGAATGTGGGCCCCTTTGCGCATCTAGGCTGCAAAAAAGTGTCACACATCTGGTATCGTCGTACTCAGGAGAAGTTGGGCAATGTGTTTTGGGGTGTCATTTTACATATACCCATGCTGGGTGAGATAAATATCTTGGTCAAATGCCAACTGTGTATAAAAAAATGGGAAAAGTTGTCTTTTGCCGAGATATTTCTATCACCCAGCATGAGTATATGTAAAAAGACACCCCAAAACACATTGCCTAACTTCTCCTGAATACGGCGATACCACATGTGTGACACTTTTTTGCAGCCTAGGTGGGCAAAGGGGCCCACATTCCAAAGAGCACCTTTAGGATTTCACAGGTCATTTACCTACTTACCACACATTTGGGCCCCTAGAATGCCAGGGCAGTATAACTACCCCACAAGTGACCCCATTTTGGAAAGAAGACACCCCAAGGTATTCTGTGAGGGGCATGGAGAGTTCCTAGAATTTTATATTTTTTGTCACAAGTTAGCGGAAAATGATGATTTTTTTTTTTTTTCTTACAAAGTCTCATATTCCACTAGCTTGTGACAAAAAATAAAAACTTCCATGAACTCACTATGCCCATCAGCGAATACCTTGGGGTGTCTTCTTTCCAAAATGGGGTCACTTGTGGGGTAGTTATACTGCCCTGGCATTCTAGGGGCCCAAATGTGTGGTAAGTTGTTTGAAATCAAAATCTGTAAAAATTGGCCGGTGAAATCCGAAAGGTGCTCTTTGGAATATGGGCCCCTTTGCCCACCTAGGCTGCAAAAAAGTGTCACACATGTGGTATCTCCGTACTCAGGAGAAGTTGGGGAATGTGTTTTGGGGTGTCATTTTACATATACCCATGCTGGGTGAGAGAAATATCTTGGCAAAAGACAACTTTTCCCATTTTTTTATACAAAGTTGGCATTTGACCAAGATATTTATCTTACCCAGCATGGGTATATGTAAAATGAGACCCCAAAACACATTCCCCAACTTCTCCTGAGTACGGAGATACCACATGTGTGACACTTTTTTGCAGCCTAGGTGGGCAAAGGGGCCCATATTCCAAAGAGCACCTTTCGGATTTCACCGGCCAATTTTTACAGATTTTGATTTCAAACAACTTACCACACATTTGGGCCCCTAGAATGCCAGGGCAGTATAACTACCCCACAAGTGACCCCATTTTGGAAAGAAGACACCCCAAGGTATTCGCTGATGGGCATAGTGAGTTCATGGAAGTTTTTATTTTTTGTCAGAAGTTAGTGGAATATGAGACTTTGTAAGAAAAAAGAAAAAAAAATCATCATTTTCCACTAACTTGTGACAAAAAGTTCTATGAACTCACTATGCCCATCAGCGAATACCTTAGGGTGTCTACTTTCCGAAATGGGGTCATTTGTGGGGTGTTTGTACTGTCTGGGCATTGTAGAACCTCAGGAAACATGACAGGTGCTCAGAAAGTCAGAGCTGCTTCAAAAAGCGGAAATTCACATTTTTGTACCATAGTTTGTAAACGCTATAACTTTTACCCAAACCATTTTTTTTTTACCCAAACATTTTTTTTTTATCAAAGACATGTAGAACAATAAATTTAGAGAAAAATTTATATATGGATGTCGTTTTTTTTGCAAAATTTTACACCTGAAAGTGAAAAATGTCATTTTTTTGCAAAAAAATCGTTAAATTTCGATTAATAACAAAAAAAGTAAAAATGTCAGCAGCAATGAAATACCACCAAATGAAAGCTCTATTAGTGAGAAGAAAAGGAGGTAAAATTCATTTGGGTGGTAAGTTGCATGACAGAGCAATAAACTGTGAAAGTAGTGTAGGTCAGAAGTGTAAAAAGTGGCCTGGTCATTAAGGGTGTTTAAGCTCTGGGGGCTGAGGTGGTTAAAACACAAGTTCGCTCAAAACTAGTTCTAATTGTCCATCACAGGGCTCCCCCAGCATTTTCTGTGCAAGCCCCCCTCCTCACGTGCAACCGCTGCTCCTGTCACTAGTCAAGATCGCTATCAGATCAGGCCAGGCAGTTGCTCTGTCTACAAATATATACTTTCCTGACCTTTTAGATAGAAACCGTAACATGGCCATTAGTGTACATTGCTAACCAGCATTGTTTCAGGAAGAAACCGATGTTTATCAAGTCTGGTTCGTCTTGTGGGGATTAAGCCAGAAACTCTGGATGACATGTAGAAATACTGAACAAAGTAGATTTTTCTGGCCATTCCAATAACTCTGGTCAGGAAGTACACTTCCACATTCTTTGAGTTCAGGGGAGGCGGTCTCCTCGAGATGTATCTGTGATCCAATATCAGAGACCTGGGAGCAATATATCTAGCTCTTCATTTAGGAGAGTCTCAAAAATCAGTTAGTGGGGGAGCAAATAGATAATCTCCACCATGTGCTATATCAACAATTGGCACAGGACTCGCTCTGATCCAGGGTACAGTCAATGCAGTCAAATTTTGACTTGGGCAGTGGAATGTTAAACCATAGACAGCCATCCACATTGAAAGTATTCTGAATATTCAGACGGATCTGTTAATTAGGTCATAGATGAAGTCTCACCGGCTGTATTTTTAACAGATTGTGTGCAGATGGGGTACCCCCATTTAGATTCTAAGGGGAAAGCCTCCTATACAAAGCTCAAGAAGCTCTGCTCCCTGAATACAGCAGATCCACCAGAAAGAATAGATCGCCTGTCTTTCAGTTGGGAAGGAATTTTTCATCCAAATTTTCCTCTCATATCCTGAGTAGTGATGGCCTTGCGGTTTGCCCAGCGGGCAGTTCACGGCGAACTTTGCGCGTTTGCGATCCGCTAAACATGCGAACATATGGCGATGTCCGCGCGCGCCATATTCTTTTACATTGCACTGAACTTTGACCCATGACACATCCATCAGGTGGGACAGGACAGCCAATTGAGACATTTCAGCACATGGACACACCCCCAACCCGATAACAGAACCCAATCTGGCAGCCATTTTACATTATGTGTTTTGCCAGTGTAGGGAGAGGTTGCATTTTGGAGCAGAGCAGGCTGTTGGGAACTTAGGAACACCAAAAGCTAGCTAATAGGGCCACAAAAGTCCTTTTAAGGACTGGTAACGTTGTGCTATCGATAGGTGTGATACACAGAGTTGTATGATATACTTATAACATACTTTCTAACATAGAAAGTATATTATAATGCATTTCTATGCTTCCAGAAAATACTGATTAAGGCCTGCCATATATCAGCTTCCACAAAATTGTAATTGAGGTTTTCCATATACCTGCGTCCACAAATTACTGCTTGAGGGTGATATACCAGCTTCAACTAATAACTGATTGAGGCCTGCCATATATCAGCTTCCACAAAATAGTGATCAGTGGCGTCGCCAAGGGGGGGCCAGAGGGGGCCACGGCCCCGCTACATCACGCTGTGCCCCCCCATGTGCCCCCCCAACCGAGCAGCTCGGGGGGGGAGCAGCAGTCCTCAGGACAGCGATACAGATGCCTTTGCTAGTGCGGCAGGAGAGGGAGAGGCGTGTCCCTTCCCCTTCCTCTGATAGGCTGCCGGCCTAGTGCCTGCAGCCTATCAGAGGCCGACGCAGGTGTCGTGATGACGTCACCGCGCCGCCTGAGCCATACAGCGCGGGACACAGGCCGGAAGAGGCCTGCATTGCATCGCTGACATGGAGTTAAGTATAAGTGTTTTTTTTTTTTTATATGTACAATAGTGGGGGGATCTTGTTACTGGCACATGGGGGGCTCTTGTTACTGGCACATGGGGGGGCTCTTGTTACTGGCACATGGGGGGGCTCTTGTTACTGGCACATGGGGGGCACTTGTTACTGGCACATGATGGGTGGCTCTTATTACTGGCATGTGATTGGGGGCACTTATTACTGGCACATTATTGGGTGCACTTATTACTGGCACATTATTGGGGGCACTTCTTACTGGCACATTATTGGTGAGCACTATAGGGGCATCTACTGAGGCCACAAAGAAGGGATATTTTATATGGGGGGGCTCTGTACAGTAGCATTTTATACTGGGACACATTATGGTGGGTACTATGGGGAAGAGGGGAGAGGAGTACTATGGGGTCATCTATGGGGGGCACTGAGAAGGGGTATTTTATACTTGCAAATTATGGGGGACACTGAGGGCATCTACTGGGGCACTATATATGGGGCATTTTATACTGGTACATTATGGGGGGCACTAGGAAGAAAGGGGGGAGAGGAGCACTATGGGGGCATTTACTGGGGGCACTATATAGGGGTATTTTATACTGGCACATTATGGGGCAGTATGGGGACATTAGCTCACCTGGGGGCATTACAAGGGGGTATTTTTTGCACTGTCACATTATAGGGAGAATTATTTCTACTGGGGGGGGCATTATTGTGGGTTTTATTATTCCCCCATGGTATGAGCCCCATAGTAGCAGCACCAGCCTCTCCCTGCTCTGCTATCCCTCTGCCCCTTCTCCAAATCCTTATTATGAAATCGTTCTCATTAGGGTAAAACACAACATCAGCTCCACCGAGCCCCCCAGCCAAAGTGTTGAAGTGGTGTCCGAGATCCCCAAGGGCCAAGCCAAGTAACTGTAAGTTTTCATATGAAATATGTTTATGTTATACACATATAGCATACACTGTGCCACACAATGTACAGTATACCTCTAGACTGTGCCACACAATGTACAGTATACCTCTCCACTGTGTAGTCTGTTCTATAAGCACCATTGTTTTGTGGTGGCAGACAGAAAATAATCTGGAAGTGCCCCTCCTGAGACCAGACTCTGGATCCGCCACTGGTCTGGACTGCTCACAGGAGTGTACATTTCTTCTAAACTGTAATCCGTATCCTCTGACCTGCAGAAATCAGCGCTCTCTCTGTAACAACTAACAGGCAGTGCCTGTAGGCTGTAGCCTGGCCCTGTTACCGAAGCTAGCTGAGTGTGGTTTAAGGTTAAGGTACTAGTAGAGATGAGCGGCCGCTGAATCCTGATTTAAAGTTAAAGTTACTGCAGGATATGGATTACAGTTTAGAAATGCCAAATTTACACTCCTGTGAGCGGCTTGGAGGGAGATCTGTGGATGACACTGTTATAAGGAGGAGGATCTGTGGATGACACTGTTATAGGGAGGGGGATCTGTGGATGACACTGCTATGGGGGGGATCTGTGGATGACACTGTCATGGGGTGGATCTGTGGATGACATACACTCACCTAAAGAATTATTAGGAACACCTGTTCTATTTCTCATTAATGCAATTATCGAGTCAACCAATCACATGGCAGTTGCTTCAATGCATTTAGGGGTGTGGTCCTGGTCAAGACAATCTCCTGAACTCCAAACTGAATGTCAGAATGGGAAAGAAAGGTGATTTAAGCAATTTTGAGCGTGGCATGGTTGTTGGTGCCAGACGGGCCGGTCTGAGTATTTCACAATCTGCTCAGTTACTGGGATTTTCACGCACAACCATTTCTAGGGTTTACAAAGAATGGTGTGAAAAGGGAAAAACATCCAGTATGCGCCAGTCCTGTGGGCAAAAATGCCTTGTGAATGCTAGAGGTCAGAGGAGAATGGGCCGACTGATTCAAGCTGATAGAAGAGCAACGTTGACTGAAATAACCACTCGTTACAACCAAGGTATGCAGCAAAGCATTTGTGAAGCCACAACACGCACAACCTTGAGGCAGATGGGCTACAACAGCAGAAGACCCCACCGGGTACCACTCATCTCCACTACAAATAGGAAAAAGAGGCTACAATTTGCACGAGCTCACCAAAATTGGACTGTTGAAGACTGGAAAATGTTGCCTGGTCTGATGAGTCTCGATTTCTGTTGAGACATTCAAATGGTAGAGTCCGAATTTGGCGTAAATAGAATGAGAACATGTATCCATCCTCTGATGGCTACTTCCAACAGGATAATGCACCATGTCACAAAGCTCGAATCATTTCAAATTGGTTTCTTGAACATGACAATGAGTTCACTGTACTAAAATGGCCCCCACAGTCACCAGATCTCAACCCAATAGAGCAGTGGTGGCGAACCTATGGCACTGGTGCCAGAGGCGGCACTCAGATCCCGTCTGTGAGCACCCGCACCCTGGAAAAAGTCTAAGGCATACCAATATGCCTTAGACTTTACCCGCCATTCATCAGCGCAGGGCGCACTATGTACAGCACAAGCAGCACACTAAATGTAGGCAGGTTATTATAGCCAAATGATAAAGTACATAGAAGATGTACTATATTGGACTGTAGTATTCAGGGTAAATTGCCATGTTGGCACTTTGCGATAAATAAGTGGGTTTTTGGTTGAAGATTGGCACTCGGTCTCTAAAAGGTTCACCATCACTGCAATAGAGCATCTTTGGGATGTGGTGGAACGGGAGCTTCGTGCCCTGGATGTGCATCCCTCAAATCTCCATCAACTGCAAGATGCTATCCTATCAATATGGGCCAACATTTCTAAAGAATGCTATCAGCACCTTGTTGAATCAATGCCACCTAGAATTAAGGCACTTCTGAAGGCAAAAGGGGGTCCAACACCGTATTAGTATGGTGTTCCTAATAATTCTTTAGGTGAGTGTATTAAATCATTCAACCATAAAAATTAACCATATAAAAATATATCTATATATAAATAAATAAATTAAAAAAGCAAATGATCAATAAATCAATCAATATACAAATACATGATTAAACTAATTTGTCTATACAGAAATATGTCAATAATTAAATAAATATATAAAAAAAATTAGCAATCAATAAATACATTAATCTACAAAAACCCGTTACAAATAATTTATTAAAATATAAATATATAAATGAAGAAATATATGAAATAAAGGTTAATAAATAAATTAATCTCGAAATACATGATTAAAAAAGGTAATCAAGATATAAATATATCAATAATGTAGTAAATAAATAAATATGCATGCAAAAATAAATAAATAAAATAAATATATCAGAATCAATTTATTTGGCCAAATAAGTTAGCACTTACAAGGAATTTGACTTGGCAGTTGCTTGACAGATACAAACAAAACAGTACAAGGACAGACAGTATGGATAGTGCAGGACAAGGACAGTATGTGAGTTTTAGTGGCAATAAACAGGGAGAAGTGATTTTCAGTTTTCAGTTCTATGCTTTAATGCTTTCCAGTCATAGCAGCTTTAGAGTGGTTCTGCATTAAAGGGAACCTGTCACCTCCAAAAAAACATCCCAAGCTGGCACCAGTACCCGAGAGTAGCCAACAGCGTGTCTGTAACAATAATTTTCTTCCTGCAGGTAGTTGAAGCAAAAGCTGTAAAAACGTTCTTTAATCCCCTGCCCCACGCGCTTCTCTAGTCAGACTTGAAGTCACGGAGGCAGCGGTCTCCTTGCTTCAAGTCACGGTAACCGTGCCCCCTTCCCTGCCCCTTCGCTGTGACTGACAGTCGGCAGTTCGGCAAAGCCAGCCGAACTGTCGTGCATAAATGCTGTCAGTCACAGCAAAGAGGCAGGGAAGGGGGCGTGGTTACCATGACTTGAAGCAAGGAGACCGCTGCCTCCGTGACTTCAAGCCTGACTAGAAAAGCGCGTGGGGCAGGGGATTAAAGAACGATTTTACAGCTTTTGCTTCAACTAGCTGCAGGAAGAAAATGATTGTTACAAACACGCTGCTGGCTACTCTCGGGTACTGCTGCCAGCTTGAGATGTTTTTTGGAGGTGACAGGTTCCCTTTAAGCAAGACAACTGCCTGAGGTAAAAAGCTGTTCCTGTGCCTGGAAGTTTTAGTAGCCACTGAACGGTATCTCACTTCTGAAGGCATAGGCTGGAAGATGGAGTGAGCAGGGTGAGGGGGGGTCTAAGGCAATCTTAGCAGCTCCCTTTCTGCACCTGTTAGCGTGAATATCCTGCAGGTAAGGTAAGCTACAGCCAATTATCCTTTCCGCTGTTCGGATGATGCGCTGCAGTCTCACCTTTTCTAATACTAAGCAGGAGTCGAACCATACAGTCACAGATGATGTCATGATGGTTACGATGATCGCAGTTTAGAACTGCACCATTAATTTTTGTGGTGGGCCAAACTTTTTTAGCTGCCGTAGGTGGTATATCCTCTGTTGCGCTTTCTTGATGATAGTGACAGTATTGTTGTTCCATTTTAGGTTGTTGGAAATTGTGGTCCCAAGAAACTTGAATGACTCTACTCTTGTTACTGTAGATCCATTTATGATTAGGGAGAGGTGCTGGGGGGAGATCTCCTGAAGTCTATTATCATCTCCACGGTCTTAAAGAGGACCTTTCTTCTGGCAAAACATTGTGAACTAAGTGTCATGATCTGTACAGCGGCGCCCAGGGATCTCACTGCACTTACTATTATCCCTGGGCGCCGCTCTGTTCTCCTGCTATCCCCTCCGGTATGTTCGATCACTTGGTTATAGTAGGAGGAGACTGCCCTTGTTCTCCTGGGCGTCTCCTTCTCCTAGGCTGTAGCGCTGGCCAATCGCAGCACAGAGCTCACAGCCTGGGAGAATAAAACCTCCCAGGCTGTGAGCTCTGCGCTGCGATTGGCTAGCGCTACAGCCTGGGAGAAGGAGACGCCCAGGAGAACAAGGGCAGTCTCCTCCTACTATAACCAAGTCCCCTAAGTCTCCGCCTACTATAACCAAGTGACCGAAAATACCGGAGGGCATAGCAATGTTTTGCCAGATGAAAGGTCCTCTTTAAGAGCATTAAGTTCCAAGTTGTTGTTGCTGCACCATGTGGAAAGCTGTCTCACTTTATGCCTATATGCAGACTTATCCCCATTTTGTATGAGACCTACTACTGTTGTGTCATCTGCAAAAGTCAGAACCTTGACAGATGGGTCTGTGGAGATGCAGTCATTGGTGTACAGTGAGTAGAGCAGCGGGGAAAGCACACAGCCCTGGGGAGCTCCAATACTGACTGTCAAAGAGCTTAAGGTGTGTTTCCCAAGTCTAACCTGCTGTCTCCTGTCGGTTAAGAAATTGGTTATCCATTTGCAGATGGATTCAGGTATGCGTAGGTGGGAGAGCTTGATGTGTAGCAGTGATGGTATTATGGTATTAAATGCATAGCTGAAATCCACAAATAAAATTCTGGCATAGGTTGCCAGGGAGTCTAGAAGTTCTAGTACATAATGCATACACATGTTTACAGGATCATCTGCAGATCTATTAGACCTGTAGGCAAATTGCAGAGAGTCCAGCAGGGGATCTCAGATGAGCCATTATCAGTTTTTTAAATGCTTTCATGACAAATGATGTAAGGGCAACAGGCCTATACATATATATATATATATATATATATACAGTACAGACCAAAAGTTTGGACACACCTTCTCATTCAAAGAGTTTTCTTTATTTTCATGACTATGAAGGCATCAAAACTATGAATTAACACATGTGGAATTATATACATAACAAACAAGTGTGAAACAACTGAAAATATATCATATTCTAGGTTCTTCAAAGTAGCCACCTTTTGCTTTGATTACTGCTTTGCACACTCTTGGCATTCTCTTGATGAGCTTCAAGAGGTAGTCCCCTGAAATGGTCTTCCAACAGTCTTGAAGGAGTTCCCAGAGATGCTTAGCACTTGTTGGCCCTTTTGCCTTCACTCTGCGGTCCAGCTCACCCCAAACCATCTCGATTGGGTTCAGGTCCGGTGACTGTGGAGGCCAGGTCATCTGGCGCAGCACCCCATCACTCTCCTTCATGGTCAAATAGCCCTTACTTTCAAAGTTTTCCCAATTTTTCGGCTGACTGACTGACCTTCATTTCTTAAAGTAATGATGGCCACTCGTTTTTCTTTACTTACCTGCTTTTTTCTTGCCATAATACAAATTCTAACAGTCTATTCAGTAGGACTATCAGGTGTGTATCCACCTGACTTCTCCTCAACACCACTGATGGTCTTAACCCCATTTATAACGCAAGAAATCCCACTTATTAAACCTGACAGGGCACACCTGTGAAGTGAAAACCATTTCAGGGGACTACCTCTTGAAGCTCATCAAGAGAATGCCAAGAGTGTGCAAAGCAGTAATCAAAGCAAAAGGTGGCTACTTTGAAGAACCTAGAATATGACATATTTTCAGTTGTTTCACACTTGTTTGTAATGTATATAATTCCACATGTGTTAATTCATAGTTGTGATGCCTTCAGTGTGAATCTACAATTTCCATGGTCATGAAAATAAAGAAAACTCTTTGAATGAGAAGGTGTGTCCAAACTTTTGGTCTGTACTGTATATATATATAAAAAAAAAAAGAATGGCGGCACCGTCCAGAAGATGAGTAGATTAGTGATAAAAGCCCAGATGTGGATAAGCCAGCCCTGTATATAAAGTAAAAAAAACAAAAAACGGGTAGCACTCCAGAAAAAATAAGTGTAAAAAAAGTTTTATTCACCCATAAGGCAATGCGAAGTTTCGGCTCAGTGCTAGAGCCTTCCTCAAGCTTGAAGAAGGCTCTAGCATATATATATATATATATATATATATATATATATATTGGACACATTTATTGGGGCCTTTACAATCTTTAAAAAAATTTAGACTAAAAGTTTATTGTGGAAAATATTACATTTTTTATGAATGGAATGACATTCCTGATGTAATCGAAGAACAAACATACTGCTGTTGGGGATTGCATAACTTTATTGTAGTATTTTCACCAGTATGGCAGGGGCCCATTCCTGTGAACACTTTCCTGCTGCAAACTAAGAACATGCTGCTGTCTGTTCCTGCAGACTTTAGCCGAGCTATGTGTAGGCCTTAAACTACACTGTTAACTTACCATCTACCTGCAGATGCTGTTGTCCTTATCCTTCTGAGTTATGTGTAGGCCTTATAATACACCATTACAATTGACTGCTGCTGCTGTCCTTATCCTTCTGAGTTATGTGTGGGCCTTATAATACACCATTACCTGCTTCTTTTGTCCTAATCCTTCTAATGGATGTCTATCCATTATAATACAACAATACCAATACCTGTTGCTATCGTCCTTATCCTTTTAAGTTATGTGTAGGCCTGATAATACAACATTACCATTAACTGCTGCTGTTGTCTGTCCTGATCATGAAGAATTTGCACCCGGACTAAAGGTTACTTGCAGAAAAGTTATAGTTTAAAATGACACCATAGCATAACAGTATTAAAAAAAGAAAGCACATGTTAAAAGGGAAAAAAAACTATTTCCTACTAAATCCTACACAGCACCAGCTAACGCAAGCAGACGTGACAATGGTCAAGATTGGTCACCCCAGGGCCGGAGATAACCCCAGTGCCATCAAACCTCTGAATAGCAGTGGAGATATGGACAAATTCATAAAAAAGGCTGCCACCACTGTTGCGGCCAGAGAAACTAAGATGGCGCCGACTCCATCTCATAAGGTGAGCGAACGCTCCACTGAAGTCTCCGAGGGAGAGAGTGATACAGAGGACTCTCATTGCAAAACGGCTCTCCAGATTACTCGCCGCTTCCTAAAGCAATCGCTCAGCAAGGCTATGGAGCCGATTTTGAGCGAATTAACAGCCGTTCGCCACGATGTTCATCAGATAGGAGACAGGGTTGTAGCCCTGGAAACTCGCCAAGCTGCGGTCCTGGATCACCAGTCAGCAACCGCTACCTCCTTACAGAAATGTCGCACCTACCTGAACGATCTCCATAATGCTTGGGAGGATCAGGAGAATAGAGGGCGCAGAAACAACTTGCGCTTCAGGGGAATACCCGAATCTGTCTTGGCATCGGACATCCCTGCGGCGGTAACGGCGATCTGCAGCTCCGTTCTGGGCCCAGACCAACAGACGGAAATAATCGTGGAACGGGCACACAGGGCTTTGAGACCTAAGCCCAAACCGCTAGAGCTGCCTAGAGATATCATCTGTAGGTTCCTCAATTATCAGGTCAAGACGGCAGTGCTGGAGGCCACAAGAAACCTTACAGATCTGACGTATGAAGAGGTCCCTATATCCATCTACCAAGACCTGGCTCCCTCTACCTTAAAGAAACGAAGGAATCTGAAGCCCTTGACAGACTGGCTCAGAGCTAAGAAGACACCATACCGATGGACTTTCCCATTTGGAATCTCCTTCTTCTATGAGGGGCGCCGTCTCACCATTACTTCGTTCGCCGATTTGAACGGAGTGTACGATCATCTCCAGATAGCTCCGTTGGAGATTGAAAATTAGGAACTATACCAGGACTTGACGGATTTACCTGAAGTACCGAAGATCTCACCCTTTGAGCCACCGCGCACTCCGAAGTCTCAGAGGTTCAAGCGGAGGACCGCACAGATGACGCCGTAGAACCTGGTTTTAATGCTGTAACCTGAACGTCAGAAATGATCTGACAACTTACGAACTCTTCTCCTTATCTTTTCTGCATCTTTCCTTCCTCCCACTATTCATCTAAACCATCTGTACTCCATCAATTCTTCATAGATGGTTGCTACCCACCCTCGCTCACCTTACCCTGTTATTCCTCATATACCCCTCCCCTCCTTCCATTAATAATTTTCTATCACTCTGTCGATATGCCTCACTGTTGAGGCTTCCTCTAGTGCTGTGAGGGTCGCAATAGGGTTGATAAACCATTTCCCCCCTTGCGATCCTTACTTTAACTTTCAGAATGACCCTTGTTAATGGGTTTTGTTACTCAAAAGTTAATTTTTTAGTTACAAGTTTTTTTGTTTGCTTTATGTTTAAGGTACTGGTCTTCTCAATTCCTATGCAAATGACAACACTAAGAACACCTCTGGCTCCTACCTCACCCTCCCAGATTTCTCAAAGCAGATGCATTAAAAAACTGACTTCCTGGAGGGGGACCTGGCTTCGACAAGGTAATCCCCTTTACAACAGACGTTATGGCTGATCTATCATTTGCGTCTTACAATGTTAAGGGCTTTAACTCCCCTTCTAAGAGGAGCCAGGTCTTCACATTGCTACGCAAATCTGGAGCCAGTGTCCTTCTCCTCAAGGAAACACATTTCAAATGTAATCACTATCCTAACTTATCCTTCTCCAACTACCCCCAGTGGTATCATTGTGGAGGTGATTCTGCTGCATCTGGGGGGGTAAGCATTGGATTCCAGAGGAAGGTTCCTTTTAAGTACATCTCCCACCTACAAGATCCAGAAGGGGAATACCTATTAGTCAAAGGTTCTATTGGCCCTCAAACTAATACAATAATTAACTTATACGCTCCTAATATAAGACAACATGTATGTTTTTCAAAAATCTTTCCCATCATAGAATCTTTTGCTGAAGGCTTGACAGTTGTAGGAGGTGACCTGAATGCCACTTTAAACCCTCAGCTTGACTCATCAACCCGTAAATCAGCTTTAACCCACAGAAATTTACGTCTCATAAGAGAAGGCTTTTGGAACTTGCACCTTATTGACGTATGGCGCACATTAAACCCTGACACGATTGACTACACGTTCTACTCCCACCCCCACAAAACATATCATCGCCTGGATTACCTTTTTGTGTCCAAGGAGCATCTCCAGCTATGTCACGGGTCAAAAATAGGTTCCATCCTCTTATCAGACCATGCCCCTATCTTCCTCTCGATCTCTGCACCCATCCCCAGCCCAAATACATTTAAATGAGCTTAAATGAGTCCCTGTTAGACAACCAAAATATCAAAGAAAAGATTTCGGAGCTCCTCAAGGAATATTTCTCCCTAAATAAACAGCCAGAGATATCAGATCAATCCCTTTGGGATGCCCATAAACCCTACATCAGAGGACACTTCATAAGCCTCGGAGCCTTTTTAAAAAAAGAAAGGAACAAAAAGATCGACTCCTTAAGCAGTAGGATATACTCTTTAGAATCCTCACATAAACACTCTCTTTCAGAGTTACAGTTTATGGAATTATCAAACCTTAAAGCAGAACTGAAGTCCCTTTTGCAACACTCTACAGCCAAATATTTCCTGAATTCGCAACACAAATTCTTTGCGCATGGAGACAAAGCGTCTAAGTTTGTGATGCGTAGGGTTAGGAACAGAAGATCAACAAATTATATTCATCAATTAGATTCCCCCCAGGGTAACCCCCTTTATTCCTCAAAACTAATAGGTACTCAATTCCGTACATTCTATGAATCATTATACAACCTTCCACCAACACTGAACCCAGAAGCCCACTCATCTCTCCTAGCGTCATTCCTGGATTCAATTACATTACCAAATATCTCACCCAGCCAAAAACTTAAACTGGCATCCCAGTTTACACTAGAAGAATTGACTACGGCCTTAAAACAATCCCCTCATGGCAAAAGTCCAGGTCCGGATGGACTACCAGTATACTATTATAAAACCTACCAACAAATTGTCCTACCTCATCTGCTCTCAGTTTGTAACCTGGCTTTACAGGGGAAGCAACTTTCCAGAGATATGACGATGGCTCACATAACCCTCATTCCCAAGGAAGGGGAAAATCCCAAACAATGTGCAAGTTATAGGCCCATCTCACTCCTTAACATAGACCTCAAATTATTAGCAAAAATGCTAGCGAACCGCCTTGCAGCCCTTCTCCCCTTGCTGGTGCATGGGGATCAGGTAGGCTTTGTCAGAGGAAGAGAAGGCAGGGACAATACGTCCAGGGTCCTAAACGTAATATACCATTCTAACTTCCGCTCTAAACCATTGCTCCTTTTGAGTACAGATGCGGAAAAAGCATTCTATAGAATCAATTGGACATACCTGAAGCAAATCCTATTTGGGTTTGGCCTGCCTGATCCCTATGTATAGGCCACCTTCGCAATGTACGCTCAAGCATCAGCCTCAGTATTAATCAATGGGGACCTATCTGATACATTTCGCATACAGAATGGCACCCGTCAGGGATGTCCCCTTTCCCCCCTGCTATTCGTCCTAGCTATGGAACCTCTTCTTATCAAGCTGAGAGCAGATCCGGAAATCCAGGGAGTGGTGCTGGGAGGTCACGACCACAAGATTGCAGCTTTTGCTGATGATATTATGATCATGACCTCTAATCCGAAGAATTCACTTCCTATAATTCAAAAGTATATTGATACCTATGGCCTTCTATACAATTTTAAAATTAATAAACAAAAATCCCTAGCTATATGTATAAAGATATCTCAGCATACCCAACAAAGCCTTAAGAAAAACTCTCCATTTGATTGGTCATCTCCTTATTTAACCTATTTAGGAATCAAAATAAGCCCCAACCCATCTGAACTTTTTGCACTTAACTACTTACCCTTATTGCAATCCATCACAGCTGACATAAATAGACTGGACATTCCTACCATATCTTGGTTTGGACGCAAAAACCTATTAATGTCACTGATATTATCTCGCCTTACTTACCTTCAACAAGTCTTGCCTATCCATATCCCTAAATCTTATTATGACTCCCTCAAGAAACTATTCAGATCGTTCATTTGGAACCAAAAGAAACCAAGATTATCTTACTCCTTACTCTCACACCCTAAACACACAGGAGGAATAGCCTTACCAGACCCTGAGCTATACGGTAGGGCAGTTCTGTTATCCAGAGCAGTTGAATGGCTTAGAACCCCTAACCCCAAATCCTGGGTGGCGATGGAACAGGAACTAGTAAACAGACCTCTTCGCTCACTGTTATTAGGGAATGCTAGTATAACTAACATCCCTTCATCTCCCTTTCCAATTATCCAAGCCACCCTCAACGCGCGCAATTCCCTTCCCCTCACCAATTCTCTCAGTGAGAGATATTCTGGGAACAGCTCTCCCTGTAATAAGCGATTGCACTCCGCGTGACGTAAGGGAATCAACCGTATCTATCTTCTCACTTTTTAAACCTGAAGGTTCTATACTATCCATTAAAGAGATCCAGACAATACTCACCCCACACAAACAGTTCCTACCTGCCATATCCTACATACACTCATATATCTCGCAACATATATCTAGTAGTGATTGGTCTCGATCATTAGTTTGGTTTGAATCACTTATAACTAACCCTAACTCCCCAAAAAGGCTAATCTCACAATTATATAAAAAACTGAACAATCTCTCTATGCTCATTAAACCGGCGTTCATTAGACATTGGGAAAAAGATCTAGGCCGAGACTTTCCATTATATACTTTACCAGATATACTCTTATCTCCTCATAGGTCATCCCGCTGTGTACGTATACAGGAGAACGATTACAAAATCTTAACTAGGTGGTACAAAACGCCAGATGTAACCTCTCTGTATTCGGATACAGCTACAGATAAATGTTGGAGATGCCTCAAAGATAAAGGAACGTTCCTTCATATATGGTGGATGTGCCCTATAATCAATAAATGTTGAAAAAAAATCTTTGTTATAAGCAACCAAATTTGTCACACTAAAGTACAGTTGTCCCCTCTGATGGCATTACTTAATCTAGATGGCCATATAGAGCCACCCTCTCCTCCCTTCTTTTTCAAACAGCTACTGATAGCAGCCTGCCTCCTAGTGCCAAAATATTGGTTATCAACTTCCCCCCCCCCCCCCCCCTTGAACATTGGAAATAAAAAATTGACCAATTGTACAGATTTGAAGAACTTTCCTCCTGGGAAGCCCGCAAACCAAATTCCAAAAGCAATGGCGTTTATGGCACGAATTTAGACACCCTGGTTAATATATAGAGAAACTCACATCACCTTTGATAGCTGGGATGACCTATAAATTTACTGTGTTAAATTTACTCTGTTGCATTTTACAATGTCGGATGTATAAACAACGCGTGACCAGGAACAAAATTGTATTGAACCATTGTATATGCCTTCTTATGTCATTAGTGTTTATTTTAGTATGAAATGAATCATATAATTTACAACTTCAACATCATGCTTGACGTTCAAGATACCAATGTATGTACCTTGTTACGTTATGTTCTTTAAATAAAAATTTCTAATAATTTTTTTTTTTTTTTATTGGATCTATGGCAATTTGGTCAATAGCTCCTAGAGGTCACATAATTCCTGCAGATCGGTACCCTGCATCTCCTCCAGCTGCTGCACCCTTTTGTTCCAACTCCACAGCTGCACCCGGATGTCCGTCACGGCTCTTTGCTGAGTCTGCTGCATTTTATTTTATTTTTTCCATTTTAATGATTACTGTAATAAAATTACAAAAAAATAAGAAATTCATTTTTATAGGGAATTAGTTTATAGTGTGTAGTATTTGTGTAAGCACTGCCAATTGACATTTGGCAGTTATTGAACAATATTTATTATAATAATTATACAGTTGGTTAGTTAATGATAGTTCAGTAGTGTATAATGTTAGTTATTTGGTTAGTTAATGGTTTATATGTCGAATATCGAGTTTGTGTCCAGGGTTGTTTTTTTCTCTTACTGTAGTTTGTATAGTTGCACATAGAGTGTCACATATGGGGTGTTTGTGTTTTGGGGGGAAATGGGGAACTAAATGTGTGGTGTATTTAATCCTATTTCCCCTTGTGTTAGTTAAAAATGTGGGGGAATAACAACTTTTTCATGACAAATTTTTTTATTGTTTTTTTATTTGAAAGCGTTTACAACATTTGTGAAATGCCTGATGGGTAAAAGTGCTTACTACACAGCTTGAAAAATTACTTCAGTAGTGTAGTTTCCGGAATAGGGTAGTTTTCTTTTTGTTTACCGCCTTTGGGTTAGCTTTGGATTTCTTCACATGCGACATAGCCAATTACCATTTGAGCTTAACCCTCTCTCCTTACGCCATATGGTGCTCCTTCCACTATGAACACTGCTGTGCGCCCATACATCAGTTTCTGATTGCACATTGGGTGTTTTTGTAAACTCTGGATTCAGGGTAATAGATTAAATGTTTAGTTTTGCTGTAAATCCTTTATGAGTAGCATAAAATATAATAAAAAATGTACATTATGCAAATAAAAAGGAAATATTGGAATGTCTTTAACTTTTTCAGTGAATTTTCTTTAGGCAACAAAAAGGTTTACAAAGTTTGCAAAATTATTTTTTAATAGCTTGAGGGGTGTAGTTAAAAAATGGGGGGATTTATGGGTTGTTTACATTATGTAAGTCCCATAAAGTTACATAATAAATTAATTGGTCATTAAAAAATTTGGTTTGGTAATTTTTCGCATAAATTTGGATATTTGCTTATAAACTTCTAAGCTTTGCTACGTCAAAAAAAAAAAATTCATTTTAAAACTGATCCAAACATGAAGTAGACATAATGGAAATGTTAAGTAATAACACATTTTTAAGCTATTGCTATTTAGTATAAAAGTAGAGATATTTAATTTAATAAATTAACAATTTTTTTCAAATTTGTGATAAAATCTGGATTTTTTTTTATTATTTAAAATTTTATGGACTATATTGTAAGACTTTCATCATGAAGTACAATATGTGACGAGAAAATCTCACAATGGCCTGGATAAGTAAAAGCGTTTTAAAATTAATAGCACATAAAGTGACACATGATAGATTTGCTAAAAATGGACTTGAAAAGATGGTGAAAAATACCATGGGATAGAAAGGGTTAATGTTTCTGTAAATGTGCAATGAGCAGGACCATGGTACGGTGGCCAATGTTGCAGTGGGTCAGGATATGTGTATGAAAGTTTATAGGTAGTTCGTGACGCCAATTGCAGCTTGCGCAGGTACTATAGCAGGGTCCTTTAAGATGTAATAATTCACGTACCAGGTGAGGAATGCCAGAGGGGGAATAATGTCTCTGTGTAGTGTCAACGGTGTCTCCTACCTTGGTACGGCTGGACTCCTGGATCCTGGCTCACATGCAATAAAATGAGTGTTGTCAGTAGGAGTAACTAAGGAATGAAGGGAATCCAGACTTGGAATAAGGTTCAACTTGTCTTTACTTAATGCAGCTTGAATCCATACAAGTACAGCAATAGTCTTGGGTCCCAGCAGGTCTTGTCAATATGCGGCAGGAATCACTATATATTCTGCTTCTTATCATATGCCTAGTGAATCTGGCAGGTATCAATCTTCTGCTCTGTCTGTCTGCTTGGTGTGGGCCTGACTAGCTGAGGAGGAATTTGGCTTCTCCTGGTCTCTGGATCTGTTACTCACAGTTCTGCTCGCAGGGTATGATGGTTTATTCCTGGAGATCTTTAGTTCTGCATATGGCTGCTTTCTCTGTCCACCAGCTGAGATAGGTGACTCAGGCTGGGAAGGGTGATCTTGGGCCTCAGCCGAGGCTTGGATCCTAGGTTGGGATCCCTGTTTCTGGGAGCTCCTACCAACACAGCCTTCCCCTAGCAGGGGGGCTGGTACACACTAACTAGAACTTTCCTTCCTCCCCATGAGGCAGGATGTGGGAACATTCCACTCCTTTTCAAAGAGGGGGGAGCTAGCCTGGAATGAACTATTCCAGTCTAGGAATACTAAACTGAACTAAACACAATGCTGCCACCTGCTGGTGTACATGGAAATTACAGCAAATATGTATATAACAGGCTTGGAAAATACATATACTGGAAAATGCAATGTTAGACTACACAAGATGACAATACATATGCACCTGACATGTTGTAGCAGGGAGAAAGAGTTTAGTGACATACTTCAGGATGTTACAAATGTTATGGGTAGATTTATTTTGATGTGTACACATATTTACCCTCTTGGCAGGGGGTGGTGACTACCTCCTCCTCCTCTTCATTAACTGGGCATGGGGGTGGGGGAAGCGACGTCTGGGAGGCTTCTGCCTCGACCTCCACAACTCTGCCCACTTCAGATGGGGGAGGGGCATCCTGCTGCCCAGAGGGTCTGGCCTGCTCTCCGTCCTCCTCTTCCTCCTCCTCAGAGACTTCTACCACCCTCAGATCCTCTTTAGAAGATTGGTGGTGGACGGAAGGTAACACCTATAATCACACAATGTTCCGAATTTTGACAAACAACTCAGAACTCATAACAAATCCTAATTAAGTGAGGGATGATTGTAATGTTATGATAAACGGGGCCTTTTTTCTGGAATACAGATTAATTATTGCTGTTTATGTATATATACACACACACACACGTATATATATATATATATATTTGTGTGTTTGAAACTTACATAATCAGCCAGTTACATCATACATCTCTACCTTGCTGTGTGTATAAATATATATTTATACACTCACAGTGAGGTAGAGATGTATGATGTAACCATAGCAAGCTGATTTAGTAATTGCCACAGCAGGTACTACTGAGTAATCATTTGTAAAGGGATTAAATAATTATTTGCATAACTTTATATCTACATTACAGAGTGTTGGTGGAAGATTCAAAAGTAATGTAAGCATTGTACCTGGGCATTTTCTATCACGGATCTCTCTGATCCGCTCCCCGTGCCTCCTTTTCAGATCAGACCATTTTTAGACAATGGCCATCTTCTGGTGGCTGGTTTGAAATTCACGCCACAGTTCAAAGCGGATCCCCCTCACAATCCGCTGTCGTACCCCCACTCCAACATGCGCTGCAGGAGAAAGAAGCAAGCATATAATCCCACATTTTTTACATATACGGACTGAAAGTAATGTCATCCACAACACAGCTAAAAAATAAGTATTTAGGTCACATATTTGAGTTAGAGCTAAGGCACACGAACTTGTGACGGCCCTTCCGTACACTGGGGACCACAATAGCGGTCCCCAATGCACGAGCAACATCCTTTTGTCTGCTGAAGACGGATCCCAGACCCATTTACTTGAAAGGGTCCATGATATGTCCATTCTGCAAAAAAATAGTGCACTAACTACTTTTTTGTGGTTCGGAGGCACAGCCAGAACCACCACGGAAGCACTAGGAGGTGCTTCCATCAACACGGAAGCACTAGGAGGTGCTTCCGTGGGGTTCCACACTGCATCTCCTGGATCGCGGACCCATCTATATATACGGGCCACAATACGACCACGGCCGGCAAACGTTCGTAAAGTTACCGTTATAAGATCGAATTGTATTGCTTTTGTATGTGTGTGGGGTCTGGGCAATCGTATATTGGCCAGCTGAGCAGATGTTCCTGTCTAGTGAAGTGACAGTACGTTATGGGGTGTACAGCTGGTTCGTCTCCCCGTGGTGCACCCTGGGTAACGCTAAATATACCAGCAAATTATTGCTCTCAGACAAAGAAAGCTTCTCCTTACCAACAGGACAAAAACTTTCATCTATAGACTATGTATGTGTGGGGTATATTGTGTGTGCTATTATATATATAGTGTCTGGCAGGAAAATAAATGTGCAATGTGCATGTGAGAGAGATTTCTCTGCTGTCCATACAATACATGCTACAGAAATAGTGCTGTGATGTCCCAACAATACTAAGTTCAGCAATCAGTATTATGTTGTCAGACTTTATTAAAGGTGAAGTTGTATGTATTGCGCTAAAATATTCGAGTCGATAGTGGCGATTTGCGCGATCTCGAATACTTTGAAAAACACCTTTCTGCATATAAAGCTATTGTTATGACATGCATGGAATTTTAATAAAAAACAGTGATGTAATGTACAATTACTTACCGTGATCAGGATTTCTTCCTCGCTATCTCGAAAGTTGCTTCCAACCATTTTTATCACTTACTAGCTAATAGTACGTTCGTGCATGCATGCGTACGTGCATGCGCACATAATAGCGCAATCGATAAGAATTTCACAAATATCACGAAATCACGAATATTTGATGAATATTAGTCTAAATATTCGTGATAAATCGCAAATAAGAATATTGCCCCTGCCGCTCAGCACCAGATAGAAGTGCCTGCAGAGCCTTACACTGTGCAAGATTTGAAATGTGGACATCAGTCTGTGAAATAGAGGGATCCGCATAAATGCTGTCCTTGTTGCATACAGTATGTACCCATGCTGCATAGAAACACTACGACCAATGTGCAATTGTTCTGTCTAATAAATTATTTGCCTGTAAACTAATTCCCATTTAGAAGTGATTATGTTTGGTTACTAACTATGCTTACAAGTGAACATGAATATATGTGGCAGTAAGATGGTCTACTTAATAGCACAGTGGGTTTTAGTGCACATATTAATTGCTTGTTTTTCTTGTGACATTTATATGGCGAGAAAAGACGTGTTTTTCAGCTCACTAAATTTTATTATGTATAAAATGAGGTGCGTTCATGCTATGCGCTGTCTTTTATTTTGTTTGACTTGAAGTATGTGCTCACCTACCAAATGAGGCAGAAATAATGCCAATTAAGTGGGATATACTACCAATATATTATTACCGTAAAGTCAAGTCATTTATTTAATCTAAAAAGCAAAAATCCTCAGCTCATCGTTTTCAATGTATAAATGCTGAAAAAGGAATGGAACAAGTATGTTCATTTATAATCAGTAGCGGTCTTTACCATCATGGAAACCATACAATGGTGTTGGGCCCCTGCTTCACAGGGGGCCCCATTGGGTCCTCTGACATGTGGGGCCCCTACCTTACAGAATGCATCGTTGGGCCCACTGACAGGTGGGTCAGATCAGGGCTGGCTCCAGGTTCATGTGGGCCCTTGGGTGATAAAGTGTCAGTGGGCCCCCTTACACAGTGATAAGTCTGAGTACAGATAATATAGTAGATGTCCCCTGCAGTCCTATGTAACAGCACAGATAACACTAGTGCTAATAATTTGTTAGTGTTACCTGCAGTCCTATGTGAAACCACAGATAACACTAATGCTGACAATGTGGTAGTGTTACCTGCAGTCCTATGTAACAGCACAGATAACACTAGTGCTAATAATGTGTTAATGTTACCTGCAGTCCTACTGTATATAAAACCACAGATAACACTAGTGTAGATCATGTGGTAGTGTTACCTGCAGTCCTATGTAAAACCACAGATAACACTAGTGTAGATCATGTGGTAGTGTTACCTACATCCTAAGGCCCCTTTACACGGGAAAAGGTGCGGGTGCGTTGCGGGAACATGCACAATATTAGCATTCTTAGTACAGAATGCATAGTACAATAGCGCTGGAGAGGTTAAAAAAAAATAATAATAATTTAACTCACCTTAATCCACTTGCTCGCGCAGCCCGGCTTCTCTTCTTACTTCATCTTAGCTGTGTGCAGGAAAAGGACCTGTGGTGACGTCACTCCGGTCATCACATGGTCCGTCACATGATCTTTTACCATGGTGATGGATCATGTGATGACCGGAGTGACGTCACCACAGGTCCTTTTCCTGCACACAGCTAAGATGAAGACAGAAGAGAAGCCGGCTGCGCGAGCAAGTGGATTAAGGTGAGTTAAATTATTTTTTATTTTTTTATCCCCTCCAGCGCTATTGTACTATGTATTCTGTATTCAGAATGCTATTATTTTCCCTTATAACCATGTTATAAGGGAAAATAATAATGATCGGGGCTTCATATCGATCGTCTCCTAGCAACCGTGCGTGAAAATCGCACCGCATCCGCACTTGCTTGCGGATGCTTGCGATTTTCACGCAGCCCCATTCACTTCTACAATATAGAGTATGCTGCGATTTTCATGCAACGCATAAGTGATGCGTGAAAATCACCACTCGTGTACACAGCCCCATAGAAATGAATGGGTCAGGATTCAGTGCGGGTGCAATGGGTTCAACTCACACATCACATCCGCGCGGAATACTCGCCCGTGTGAAAGGGGCCTTAGTGTGCCTCGCTGTGTCTCTCCCACGGACTGCATGCTGGCAGCGCTGCCTCCTTTTCCATCTTCTTCTAGACATAGGAACACTGTGGGCATGATCATGGTGACACACACAGGGAGAGACACACACACAGGGAGAGAGACACACACACACACACACAGATAGGCCTCACCACACTCCAGCCAGGCTCCTCTCCGTACAGGAACACACAGGGTCACTAGTGAGGTGACAGAAAGCGGGGGGAGCGGAGTCAGTAGTGGGGTGACAGGAGGAGGAGGAGCAGGGTGACAGGAGAGGGGGAGCAGGGTCACTAGTGTGGTGACAGGAGGAGGGGGAGCAGGGTCACTAGTGGGGTGACAGGAGAAGGGCGAGCAGGGTCACTAGTGGGGTGACAGGAGGAGGGGGGAGCAGGGTCACTAGTGTGGTGACAGGAGGAGGGGGAGCAGGGTCACTAGTGGGGTGACAGGAGGAGGGGGAGCAGGGTCACTAGTGGGGTGACAGGAGGAGAGGGAGCAGGGTCACTAGTGGGGTGACAGGAGGAGAGGGAGCAGGGTCACTAGTGGGGTGACAGGAGGAGGGGGAGCAGGGTCACTAGTGGGGTGACAGGAGGAGGGGGGAGCAGGGTCACTAGTGGGGTGCCAAGAGGAGGGGGAGCAGGGTCACTAGTGGGGTGACAGGATGAGGGGGGAGCAGGGTCACTAGTGTGGTGACAGGAGGAGGGGGAGCAGGGTCACTAGTGGGGTGACAGGAGGAGAGGGAGCAGGGTCACTAGTGTGGTGACAGGAGGAGGGGGAGCAGGGTCACTAGTGAGGTGACAGGAGGAGAGGGAGCAGGGTCACTAGTGGGGTGACAGGATGAGGGAGGAGCAGGGTCACTAGTGTGGTGACAGGAGGAGGGGGAGCAGGGTCACTAGTGGGGTGACAGGAGGAGGGGGAGCAGGGTCACTAGTGGGGTGACAGGAGGAGGGGGAGCAGGGTCACTAGTGTGGTGACAGGAGGAGGGGGAGCAGGGTCACTAGTGGGGTGACAGGAGGAGGGGGAGCAGGGTCACTAGTGGGGTGACAGGAGGAGAGGGAGCAGGGTCACTAGTGGGGTGACAGGAGGAGAGGGAGCAGGGTCACTAGTGGGGTGACAGGATGAGGGGGGAGCAGGGTCACTAGTGTGGTGACAGGAGGAGGGGGAGCAGGGTCACTAGTGGGGTGACAGGAGGAGGGGGAGCAGGGTCACTAGTGGGGTGACAGGAGGAGAGGGAGCAGGGTCACTAGTGGGGTGACAGGATGAGGGGGGAGCAGGGTCACTAGTGGGGTGACAGGAGGAGGGGGGAGCACGGTGACAGGATGAGGGGGAGCAGGGTCACTAGTGGGGTGACAGAAGGAGGGGGGAGCAGGGTCACTAGTGGGCTGACAGGAGGAGGGGGAGCAGGGTCACTAGTGGGGAGACAGGAGGAGGGGGAGCATGGTCACTAGTGGACTGACAGGAGGGGGGGATCAGGGTCACCAGTGGGGTGACAGGAGGAGGGGGGAGCAGGGTCACTAGTGGGCTGACAGGAGGGGCTTCAAATGGGACATGGTGTCAAAAAAACAGTCCAGCAAAATCTGCCTTCCAAAAACCGTATGCCGTTCCTTTCCTTCTGCGCAATGCCGTATGCCCGTACAGTAGTTTATGACCACATATGGGTTGTTTATGTAAACTACAGAATCAGGGCCATAAATATTGAGTTTTGTTTGGCTGTTAACCCTTGCTTTCTAACTGTAAAAAATTGATTAAAATGCAAAATCTGCCAAAAAAGTTCTGAAATGTTATCTCTATTTTCCATTAATTCCTGTGGAACACCTAAAGGGTTAACAAAGTTAGTAAAATCAGTTTTGTATACCTTGGGGTGTAGTTTCTAAAATCAGGTCACTTTTTTGGAGTTGCTACTCTAGGGGTGCATCAGGGGGGCTTCAAATGGGACATGGTGTCAAAAAAACCAGTCCAGCAAAATCTGCCTTTCAAAAACTGTATGACATTCCTTTCCTTCTGCGCCCTGCCGTGTACCCGTACAGCAGTTTACGACCACATATGAGGTATTTTTGTAAACTTCAGAATCAGGGCCATAAATATTGAGTTTTGTTTGGCTGGAATACCTAAAGGGTTAACAAAGTTTGTAAAATCAGTTGTGAATACCTTGAGGAGTGTAGTTTGTAAAATGCGGTCATTTTTGCGTGATTTCTATTATGTAAGGGCTCTTTCACACTTGCGTTGTCCGGATTCGTCGTGCACTCCATTTGCCGGAGGTGCCCGCCGGATCTGGAAAAACGCAAGTGAACTGAAAGCATTTGAAGACGGATCCGTCTTCAAAATGCGTTCAGTGTTACTATGGCAGCCAGGACGCTATTAAAGTCCTGGCTGCCATAGTAGTAGTGGGGAGCGGGGGAGCAGTATACTTACAGTCCGTGCGGCTCCCGGGGCGCTCCAGAATGACGTCAGAGCGCCCCATGCGCATGGATGACGTGATGCATGTGATCACGTCATCCATGCGCGTGGGGCGCCCTGACGTCACTCTGGAGCGCCCGGGGAGCCGCACGGGCGGTAAGTATACTGCTCCCCCGCTCCCCACTACACTTTACCATGGCTGCCAGGACTTTAGCGTCCTTGCAGCCATGGTAACCATTCAGAAAAAGCTAAACGTCGGATCCGGCAATGCGCCGAAACGACGTTTAGCTTAAGGCCGGGTCCGGATTAATGCTTTTCAATGGGCATTAATTCAGGATCCGGCCTTGCGGCAAGTGTTCAGGATTTTTGGCCGGAGCAAAATGCGCAGCATGCTGCGGTATTTTCTCCGGCCAAAAAACGTTCCGGTCCGGAACTGAAGACATCCTGATGCATCCTGAACGGATTTCTCTCCATTCAGAATGCATGGGGATAATCTTGATCAGGATTCTTCCGGCATAGAGCCCCGACGACGGAACTCTATGCCGGAAGAAAAGAACGCAAGTGTGAAAGAGCCCTAAGCCTCACAAAGTTACTTCAGACCTGAACTGGTCCTGAAAAAGTGGGTTTTAGAAATTTTATGAAAAATTTCAAAATTTGCTTCTGAACTTCAAAGCCTTCTAACGTCCCCAAAAAATTAAATGGCATTCACAAAATGATCCAAACATGAAATAGACATATGGGGAATGTATAGTAATAACTATTTTTAGAGGTATCTATTATAAAAATAGAGAAATAGAAATTTGGAAATTTGCTAATTTTCCAAAATCTTTGGTAAATTTGGAATTTTTTAAATAAATACATTTATTTACTTTTTACTCAATTTTACAACTGTCATGAAGTACAGTACGTGACGAGAAAACAATCTCAGAATGGCCTGGATAAGTAAAAGCGTTTTAAAGTTATCACCACATAAAGTGACACATGTCAGATTTGCAAAAAATGGCCTGGTCCATAACTGCTTCCCGACCGCCTAACGTAGGATTGCGTCCTGGCGGCGGTCGATTCATTCCTCCTGGACGCATATAAGCGTCATCTCGCGAGACGCGAGATTTCCTGTGAAAGCACGCACACAGGCGCAGGTAAGCGAGTGGATCGGCGATCGTTCGCTGGCAGGCTGTAGATGCGATTTTTTTAACCCCTAACAGGTATATTAGACGCTGTTTTTATAACAGCGTCTAATATACCTGCTACCTGGTCCTCTGGTGGTCCCTTTTGCTTGGATCGACCACCAGAGGACACAGGCAGCTCTGTAATAAGTAGCACCAAGCACCACACTACACTACACCCCCCCTGTCACTTATTAACCCCTTATTAACCCCTGATCACCCCATATAGACTCCCTGATCGTCCCCCTGTCATTGATCACCCCCCTGTCATTGATCACCCCCCTGTAAGGCTCCATTCAGGCGTCCGTATGTGTTTTACGGATCCACGGATCCATGGATCGGATCCGCAAAACACATACGGACGTCTGAATGGAGCCTTACAGGGGGGTGATCAATGACAGGGGGGTGATCACCCCAGATAGACTCCCTGATCACCCCCATGTCATTGATCACCCCCCTGTAAGGCTCCATTCTGACGTCCGTCAAGAAATCGAATCCTGGCTTTCTCCCTGACAACTGAAAATCAGAACCATGGTGACCGACAATGGTAAGAACATTGTGTCCGTGCTGCGTCAAGGAAAACTGAGCCATGCGCCCTAAATGGCACACGTGTTTAATCTGGTTGTAAAGCAGTTCCTGAAGTCTTCCACCCATATGCAAGACATCCTAAAAATGGCCAGGAAACTTTGCATGCACTTTAGCCACTCATACACCGCAAAGTACACCCTCCTTGAGCTGCAGCGGCAGAACGGCATCCCCCAACAGGCTGATTTGCAATGTTTACACCTGTTGGAATTCCACCCTCCATATGTTGGACCGACTATGCGAACAGAGAAAGGCCATTAACAATTTATTGATGATGCAAGGAGATAGGAGTACTCCCATGTGTAACTTCGATGCCAGGCAGTGGCAGCTCATGCATGACACCTGTCATTTGCATCTTTGAGGACGCCACGTTATTTGTCAGTCGCCAGGACTATGGGCTGAACTACGTCATTCCACTGCTTCATGTCCTGGAACAGATGCTGGTAACAATGGCTGGTCAGGGGACTGGAGACGTGACGCCTAGATGTCATGGCCACATGAGACCTGTGGGGGCTGAACTTGAAGAGGGGGAGGAGGACATTGCCTGTGCTCCAATGTGTAGCCAAATGGGTCGTTTTTCTACTCAGATGACAGTATTAGAGTAGCAGGAGCTCCAGGGAGATGAGGAAGACGAGACAGAGGACCAAGACATACAGTGGCAGCATGCAGAAGAGATGGAGGCAGGGAGTCCCTCTGAGTAACTTGCGCAAATGGCCCAATCCATGCTCGCTTGCGTAGTGACAGTTGAATTGTCACCATTTGGCAGAGGGATGAGTTCTGGCTCTCCACCTTGTTGGACCCTCGCTACCGGTCCAGAATGGGGGCATTTTTTACTCCCACTGAGAGGGAGGACAGACTAAACTACTACAGAGACATTCTATGTAGTCAGTTGGCCGCTGCCTATCTGCGCCATCGTCCATCTTCTCGCAGGTCTGACCGGTGGGGCCCTCTATGCTAACATTCCACTGCCATAGCTGCTGGGGAG
This sequence comes from Bufo bufo, assembly GCF_905171765.1. NCBI lineage: Eukaryota > Metazoa > Chordata > Amphibia > Anura > Bufonidae > Bufo > Bufo bufo. The sequence goes on along the minus strand of NC_053390.1, from coordinate 149,430,377 downwards.
GGGTGGGGTGGAAGGAGCAGCACCAGCTCCATCAGCAGCAGCCTGAGTCTACAGTCACTGATAAGTAGCTTTCTTCATTCGCATAGTGAAGAAACTACTCATCAGCAGCAGCAGGTAGACCTGGAGCAGGACCTGAACCAGCAGGTGGTGGCATACTTGTACAGCACCCTGCCACCCCACATTGAAGATCCGCTGGACTACTGAGCAGCCAAACTGGATTTGTGGCCGCAACTAGCAGAGTTTGCCCTGGAAAAGCTGTACTGACCAAGCAGTAGTGTGGCATCAGAGTGGGTGTTTAGTGCGGCGGGGGCCATAGTTACCCCAAGGAAAACTCGCCTGTACACCCAAAATGTGCAGAGACTGACCTTTGTCAAGATGAATCAGGCGTTGATCAGCCAGAATTTCCAACCACCAATTCCTGATGCATCAGACTAGATCATCCATGGTGCCACACCAACACTTTGATAAAAGAGACCGGTTTCTTCTGATTACCTGCCTCAGCTACTACTCAGATGCTGCCACCCGCCTGATGCCACACAGCTGATGCCAAGTGCTCCTTCTTTCAACCACCTTCATCAGCGGGTACTGGTATTGCCACCCACCGCCCCACTATGTCTCCTTGCCACTCTGTGGTATCCTCATGCTTCTGCTGCTGCTGCCATATCCACACTATGTCATCTTGCCACTCTGTGGTTTCCTCCTGCTGCTGCCATATCCAAACTATGTCACCTTTGCACTCTGTGGTATCCTCCTGCTGCTGCCATATTCACACTGTCACCTTGCCACTCTGTGGTATCCTCCTGCTGCTGCCATATTCACACTATGTCACCTTGCCACTCTGTGGTATCCTCCTGCTGCTGCTGCCTTATCCACACTATGTCACCTTGCCACTCTGTGGTATACTCCTGCTGCTGCCATATCCACACTGTCACCTTGCGACTCTGTGGTCTCCTGATGCTGCTGCCATATTCACACTATGCCACCTTGCAACTCTGTGGTATCCTCCTGCTGCTGCCATATCCACACTATGTCACCTTGCAACTCTGTGGTATCCTCCTGCTGCTGCCATATCCACACTATGTCACCTTGCAACTCTGTGGTATCCTCCTGCTGCTGCCATATCCACACTATGTCACCTTGCAACTCTGTGGTATCCTCCTGCTGCTGCCATATCCACACTATGTCACCTTGCAACTCTGTGGTATCCTCCTGCTGCTGCCATCTCCACAATATGTCACCTTGCCACTCTGTGGTTTCCTGATGCTGCTGCCATATCCACACTATGTCTCCTTTCCACACTGTGGTAGCCTCCTGCTGCTGCTGCCTTATCCCCACACACTGTCACCTTGCTACTCTGTGGTATCCTTCTGCTGCTGCTGCCATCTCCACACTGTGCCACCTTGCCACTCTGTGGTATCCTGATGCTGCTTCCATATCCACACTATGTCACCTTGCCACTCTGTGGTATCCTGATGCTGCTTCCACCTCATCAATATGTCATAGGGCCACTCTGTGGACTTCTCATGCTGTTCCCACCCTCCCCACTTCATGACTGGGCCACTATTTTGCCTTTCAGCATGGCTGACATCATAATTTATTTGACATTTCCTCTGATCTGTGAGAAGGAAGGAAAAATGAGACGCACAACGGATCCTGTCTGTGTAGCAGCTGTAAGGCCTGTATGGTCCCATCAGAATTGGCTTATGATTTGGTAGCCAAAATCAGGACCGGGTACAAAACACAGAAGACATGCAAATATTCCATTCATGTGTCATTTTTGTTTTACATCCACTCCTATTTTTTTGGGCATTAGCAATACTGATTGATTATTGGGCAGACAGGATCCGTTTTTTGTGGGTTATTGTTCTGACAGATCAGAGGAAGGGCAAATTAATCAGTGAGGTCAACACAAACTTACTGCTGACACCCTCTCCACTCTGTCGGGGGGGGGCTCTACTTGTATACTTTTTTAATAGAACAGGTTCTGTAAATACCTATATGGAATCAGCTGGCAACGGTATAAAAGGAGTGCGCTTCTTCTTGACGCTAATATCGACCTGTAAGCCTGAGTTCATACTTGAGTTATTTGGTCAGTTTTGGCTCCGTGACTGCCCAAATAAGTGAAGTGTGCAGTGATTCTAAGAGAGATGCCTGTCATCTGCATGTCATACGGACTCACAGTATTATTTCACTACAAAGCAGACTCCCTATGCGTTTTATTACAAGGCACAGTGTTTTACACAACTATAAAGGCTCACTACAGCCAGGAAATAGCTGTTTTTAACGTAATTTGCCACGAATATATTTTGGAAAAATTCACTCATCTCTAATCACTGTGTATTATATATACTCAGAGAGATCGGTGTGTTATCTATACTCAGAGAGATCACATGGTTATAACGGAAAATAACGGAATCCATAAGACGGAAGTCAAAACGGAAGCCTTTAACCTCTTAGGGACATATGACATACCAGTACGTCATGATGTCCTGGTACTTAAGGACACATGACGTACCGGTACGTCATGTGTAGTTCCGATCACCGCCGCTTAAATCAATCAGCAGGCACATTGGGACAATGTGCGAGATCGGCGATCGCGGCAAACTGCAGGTCAATTCAGACCTGCTGTTTGCTCCGTTTACGGGTTATTTGGGTCTCTGGGGACCCGATAACCCGGAACAGGATGTTGATCGGTGGTGTGATAATACACCACCAATCACCATCCTGCAATCCTGAGAGGTGATGGTGACATCACCTCTCAGGATCGCTTCCGATTGGCTGCAGGGCGGGCAGGAGGTTTAAACTTCCTGCAGCTCTGCCTCCTCCTCCTTTCTGTGTCGGGATCCAGGAGAGAGAGCAGCCTGCATTGTTCTGCTCCGGAGCCCAGCACCCCCAGCACCCCAACTGAGCCACCATGCTGCCATCTAGCAATTTACTGTTAGTTTTAGGGATAAGTACGTGAACACCCGTGCCCCCACACACGCATACTAAATAAAGATTTCCACGCACGCACCCACACACGCAACCACACACACGCACACACACACTCCCCTATGGCCCGCCGGATGTTCTCGGCCGAGGAGGCGTACGCCCAGCTTGCCTCCGACTCCAAGAGCCCCAGTGAGGACGAGGATAACCCCACTTTCCTTTTGTCATCTGCGTCCTCATCATCATCTAGCGATGATAATGAGCCCCCAAGGCGGCGGAGCAAGGGGACCGCTATGCCAGGGACCCTGTGGCCCACACTAGTAGGAGCAGCTCTGGGGCTCGTACTAATTTTCCGGCCCACCAGTTAAGTCCACCGGAGCCCCCTATCGGTGAACTTGCATGGTGTACCCCAGAGCATTTTGAGCCCGTGATTCCTGATTTTGTTGGCCAACCAGGAATCCAGATTCCCACAATGGGCTTCACTGAATATGACTATTTTAATCTTTTTTTCAGTGACCACTTTGTGAATCTGATGGTGTAGCAAACGAACCTGTACGCCCAACAGTTCATTGCTCAACACCAGGGCTCCTTTTTGGCTAGGGCCGGTGGCTGGTCTCCGGTTAGTGCGGGTGAGATGAGGACGTTTTCGGGCCTCGTGCTGCACATGTGCCTAGTCAAAAAACCCAGTGTCAGGCATTACTTAACCACCTCAGCCCCCAGTGCTTAAACACCCTGAAAGACCAGGCCACTTTTTACACTTCTGACCTACACTACTTTCACCGTTTATTGCTCGGTCATGCAAATTACCACCCAAATGAATTTTACCTCATTTTCTTCTCACTAATAGAGCTTTCATTTGGTGGTATTTCATTGCTGCTGACAATTTTACTTTTTTTGTTATTAATCGAAATTTAACGATTTATTTGCAAAAAAATGACATTTTTCACTTTCAGTTGTAAAATTTTGCAAAAAAAAACAACATCCATATATAAATTTTTCACAAAATTTATTGTTCTACATGTCTTTGATAAAAAAAAAATGTTTGGGTAAAAAAAAAATGGTTTGGGTAAAAGTTATAGCGTTTACAAACTATGGTACAAAAATGTGAATTTCCGCTTTTTGAAGCAGCTCTGACTTTCTGAGCACCTGTCATGTTTCCTGAGGTTCTACAATGCCCAGACAGTACAAACACCCCACAAATGACCCCATTTCGGAAAGTACACACCCTAAGGTATTCACTGATGGGCATAGTGAGTTCATAGAACTTTTTATTTTTTGTCACAAGTTAGTGGAAAATGATGATTTTTTTTTTTTCTTACAAAGTCTCATATTCCACTAACTTGTGACAAAAAATAAAAACTTCCATGAACTCACTATGCCCATCAGCGAATAACTTGGGGTGTCTTCTTTCCAAAATGGGGTCACTTGTGGGGTAGTTATACTGCCCTGGCATTCTAGGGGCCCAAATGTGTGGTAAGGAGTTTGAAATCAAATTCTGTAAAAAATGACTGGTGAAATCCGAAAGGTGCTCTTTGGAATGTGGGCCCCTTTGCCCACCTAGGCTGCAAAAAAGTGTCACACATGTGGTATCTCCGTATTCAGGAGAAGTTGGGGAATGTGTTTTGGGGTGTCATTTTACATATACCCATGCTGGGTGAGATAAATATCTTGGTCAAATGCCAACTTTGTATAAAAAAAATGGGAAAAGTTGTCTTTTGCCAAGATATATCTCTCACCCAGCATGGGTATATGTAAAATGACACCCCAAAACACATTCCCCAACTTCTCCTGAATACGGAGATACCACATGTGTGACACTTTTTTGCAGCCTAGGTGGGCAAAGGGGCCCACATTCCAAAGAGCACCTTTCGGATTTCACCAGTCATTTTTTACAGAATTTGATTTCAAACTCCTTACCACACATTTGGGCCCCTAGAATGCAGGGCAGTATAACTACCCCACAAGTGACCCCATTTTGGAAAGAAGACACCCCAAGGTATTCCGTGAGGGGCATGGCGAGTTCCTAGAATTTTTTATTTTTTGTCACAAGTTAGTGGAAAATGATGATTTTTTTTTTTTCTTACAAAGTCTCATATTCCACTAACTTGTGACAAAAAATAAAAACTTCCATGAACTCACTATGCCCATCAGCGAATACCTTGGGGTGTCTTCTTTCCAAAATGGGGTCACTTGTGGGGTAGTTATACTGCCCTGGCATTCTAGGGGCCTAAATGTGTGGTAAGGAGTTTGAAATCAAATTCTGTAAAAAATGACTGGTGAAATCCGAAAGGTGCTCTTTGGAATGTGGGCCCCTTTGCCCACCTAGGCTGCAAAAAAGTGCCACACATGTGGTATCTCCGTATTCAGGAGAAGTTGGGGAATGTGTTTTGGGGTGTCATTTTACATATACCCATGCTGGGTGAGAGATATATCTTGGCAAAAGACAACTTTTCCCATTTTTTTATACAAAGTTGGCATTTGACCAAGATATTTATCTCACCCAGCATGGGTATATGTAAAATGACACCCCAAAACACATTGCCCAACTTCTCCTGAATGCGGAGATACCACATGTGTGACACTTTTTTGCAGCCTAGGTGGGCAAAGGGGCCCACATTCCAAAGAGCACCTTTCGGATTTCACAGGCCATTTTTTACAGAATTTGATTTCAAACTCCTTACCACACATTTGGGCCCCTAGAATGCCAGGGCAGTATAACTACCCCACAAGTGACCCCATTTTGGAAAGAAGACACCCCAAGGTATTCGCTGATGGGCATAGTGAGTTCATGGAAGTTTTTATTTTTTGTCACAAGTTAGTGGAATATGAGACTTTGTAAGAAAAAAAAAAAAAAATCATAATTTTCCACTAACTTGTGACAAAAAATAAAAAATTCTAGGAACTCGCTATGCCCATCAGCGAATACCTTGGGGTGTCTTCTTTCCAAAATGGGGTCACTTGTGGGGTAGTTATACTGCCCTGGCATTTTCCAGGGGCCCAAATGTGTGGTAAGTAGGTAAATAACCTGTGAAATCCGAAAGGTGCTCTTTGGAATGTGGGCCCCTTTGCCCACCTAGGCTGCAAAAAAGTGTCACACATGTGGTATCGCCGTATTCAAGAGAAGTTGGGGAATGTGTTTTGGGGTGTCATTTTACAAATACCCATGCTGGGTGAGAGAAAATATCTTGGCAAAAGACAACTTTTCCCATTTTTTTTATACAAAGTTGGCATTTGACCAAGATATTTATCTCACCCAGCATGGGTATATGCAAAATGACACCCCAAAACACATTCCCCAACTTCTCCTGAATACGGAGATACCACATGTGTGACACTTTTTTGCAGCCTAGGTGGGCAAAGGGGCCCAAATTCCTTTTAGGAGGGCATTTTTTGACATTTGGATACCAGACTTCTTCTCACGCTTTGGGGCCCCTAAAATGCCAGGGCAGTATAAATACCCCACATGTGACCCCATTTTGGAAAGAAGACACCCCAAGGTATTCAATGAGGGGCATGGCGAGTTCATAGAAAAAAAAAAATTTTGGCACAAGTTAGCGGAGATTTATTTTTTTGATTTTTTTCTCACAAAGTCTCCCTTTCCGCTAACTTGGGACAAAAATTTCAATCTTTCATGGACTCAATATGCCCCTCAGCGAATACCTTGGGGTGTCTTCTTTCCAAAATTGTGTTATTTGTGGGGTTTTTGTACTGCCCTGGCATTTGAGGGTCTCCGCAATCATTACATGATTGCCCAGCATTAGGAGTTTCTGCTATTCTCCTTATATTGAGCATACGGGTAATGAGATTTTTTTTTTTCGTTCAGCCTCTGGGCTGAAAGAAAAAAATGAACGGCACAGATTTCTTCATTCGCATCAATCAATGTGGATGAAAAAATCTCTGCCAAAAAAAGAAAAAGGAGGGGAAAGGCGTCTGCCAGGACATAGGAGCTCCGCCCAACATCCATACCCACTTAGCTCGTATGCCCAGGCAAACCAGATTTCTCCATTCACATCAATCGATGTGGATGAATAAATCCTTGCCGGGATTTTTTTTTTTATATATACAAACTGTTTGCCAAAGTATATGAACACCGCCACCTCCTCAGCTCATATGCCTCGGCAAACGTATCTTTTACTGCAGAGGAGAAATCTCGTCTTGCAGCGCCGCATACACCGACTTGCGTGTAATCTGACAGCAGCGCAATGCTTCTGTCAGAATGCACATCAGTGCTGCAGCTAGCCGATCGGTTGGTCCACCTGGAAGGTAAAAAAAAAACAAAAAAAAAAAAACCAGGCCGCAACGCAATAAATTTATTAACTTTGGAAGAGAACATCTAAACTTTAACTTTTTGAACTGAACATTAACCCTTTTGCTTACTGGTGTTTTTTTTTTTTTTTTTTTACCTTTATAGAACAAACCTCTCCTTCCCCATGGGACAATGTGCAAAGCGCAAATCGCCCAAAGATGTGGCGAAGTACGTTATGCACTTTATCCCAGGTGAAAGGAGAGGTTTGCAGCAGCTGTGAGAGAAAGGGCCCTAATAGCCCTGTGTGCCTGTCCTGGTGAGATGTGATCCCTATGCTAGGTGTACCTGTGTGTGGTGCTTCCGGAAACACTCTCCTAAGCATAGGGCAGGGTGGTCAGGACAGTCAGGACAGAAATAGCGGGTGTCACGCCTTATTCCACTCCTGCTACAGACACGACATTTTTTTCCTGGGAGGCGGTTGGGTTGAAGTACCAGCAACGACACTGGGGAAATGTCGCTCGTGTAGACGGCTAACTACACTGGTGGATGGGGCCACGGAACCTCCTGGATAAAGGAGGTTCTCGATGATCTCTTCCTGGAATTTGAGGAAGGATTGTGTTCTCCCAGCCTTACTGTAGAGAACAAAACTATTATACAGCGCCAATTGAATTAAATATACAGACACCTTCTTATACCAGCGTCTGGTTCTGCGGGAAACTAAATAGGGAGCCAACATCTGGTCATGGAAGTCCACCCCTCCCATGAGCGCATTATAGTCGTGGACTGAGAGGGGCTTTTCAATGACACGGGTTGCCCTTTCAATTTGGATTGTCGTGTCTGCGTGAATGGAGGAGAGCATGTAAACGTCACGCTTGTCTCTCCATTTCACCGCGAGCAGTTCTTCGTTACACAAGGCAGCCCTCTCCCCCCTTGCAAGACGGGTGGTTACAAGCCGTTGGGGGAAGCCCACGCGACTAGTTCGCGCGGTGCCACAGGCGCAAATCCGTTCTATAAACAAATGCCTAAAGAGGGCCACACTTGTGTAAAAATTGTCCACATAAAGATGGTACCCCTTGCCGAATAAGGGTGACACCAAGTCCCAGACTGTCTTCCCACTGCTCCCCAGGTAGTCAGGGCAACCGACCGCCTCCAGGGTCTGATCTTTTCCCTCATAGATCCGAAATTTGTGGGTATAGCCTGTGGCCCTTTCACAGAGCTTATACAATTTGACCCCATACCGGGCACGCTTGCTTGGGATGTATTGTTTGAAGCCAAGGCGCCCGGTAAAATGTATTAGGGACTCGTCTACGCAGATGTTTTGCTCAGGGGTATACAAATCTGCAAATTTCTGGTTGAAATGGTCTATGAGGGGCCGAATTTTGTGGAGCCGGTCAAAAGCTGGGTGGCCTCTGTGACGGGAGGTGGTGTTGTCGCTAAAGTGCAGGAAACGCAGGATGGTCTCAAAACGTGCCCTGGACATAGCAGCAGAGAACATGGGCATGTGATGAATCGGGTTCGTGGACCAATATGACCGCAATTCATGCTTTTTGGTTAGACCCATGTTGAGGAGAAGGCCCAGAAAAATGTTAAGTTCGGAAACTTGGACTGGTTTCCACCGGAAAGGCTGGGCATAATAGCTTCCCGGGTTTGCGGTTATAAATTGTGTGGCATACCGGTTTGTCTCTGCCACGACTAAGTCCAAGAGCTCCGCAGTCAAGAACAGCTCAAAAAATCCCAGGGCCGTACTGATCTGAGCCGTCTCAACCCGAACTCCAGACTGGGCGGTGAAAGGGGGAACTAATGGTGCGGCTGAAGTTGGTGACTGCCAATCAGGGTTTGCCAGCACCTCAGGGATTCTAGGGGCTCTACGGGCCTGTCTTTGCGGTGGCTGCGACGGGGTAACTACTGCACGTGCCACCATACCAGCTTCAACTGCCCTTCTGGTGCTCGCTACTTCACCATGTTGTACGGCAGTGCTGGTACTAGGTCCAGGGAGGGCTGCGCTGCTGGTGTATGCCTCACCACGTGATCCGGCAGCGACAGCCCCACTCTGCTGCTCTTGAAGCGGATCCTGCGTAAACTGTGGTCTAGCGACACGGGGCCGTGTACGCCTGGTGCTGCCAGGGACCTCAACCTCCTCGTCCGAACTTTGGGTCAGAGAGCCACTGCTTTCTACAGGTTCATATTCTGACCCGCTAGATTCGTCAGATGAGGGTTCCCATTCCTCATCCGACTGGGTCAGAATCCTGTAGGCCTCTTCAGAAGAATACCCCCTGTTTGACATTTTGGACTACTAAATTTAGGGGTATTCCCTGAGACTACCCAAGAAAAAAAGCAAGCCTGTCTTACAAAGGGGAGGCTAGCGAAGTACCGGAGGCCGCTGCGGTTGATAAAAAATATCAAAACTGATTTTTTTATCGCCGCAGAGCGTGTAAAGTGAATGTGCAGTGATCAAAAAAAAATTATTTTTTGTCACTGCGGTGGGGCGGGCGTGGGTGAACGCACGTGTGGGCGACCGATCAGGCCTGATCGGGCAAACACTGCGTTTTGGGTGGAGGGCGAGCTAAGGTGACACTAATACTATTATAGATCTGACCGTGATCAGTTTTGATCACTTACAGATACTATAAAAGTACAAATGCTGATTAGCGATACGCTAAACAGCGAATAAGTGACTGCGGTGCGGTGGGCTGGGCGCTAACTGATCCCTAAACTACCTAACCAAGAGGCCTAAACTAATCCTAAAACCTAACAGCCAATACTAGTGAAAAAAAAAGTGTCAGTTTACACTGATCACTTTTTGTCTTTCACTAAGTGATTGACAGGGGGCGATCAAGGGGTTAATTTGGATGATGGGGGTGATGGAAGGTGATCAGGGGCTAAGGGTAATGTTTGGTGTGTACTCACAGTGATGTCTGCTCCTCTGCTGGATCCAACCGACGAAAAGGACCAGCAGAGGAGCAGAGAAGCCATATAACAGATCATATTTACTAATATGATCTGTTATCTGGCTTGTGATTCGATTTTTTAAAAATCAACAACCTGCCAGCGACGATCATTGGCTGGCAGGTTGCTGATGCAATAGTCCTTTAACTTTTGCCGGCCCGCGATGCGCATGCGCGGGCCGGCTGTGACCGAAATCTCGCGTCTCGCGAGAGGACACGCCGGCGCGTCCAGGTGGAATGAAACAACCACCTCCAGGACGCGTCTGTGCGTACAGCGGTCCTCTAACAAACTCCACATTACAGTACGGCCATGACACGTACCCCGGTTTGAGGCCATCCGGAAATGCTTGCATTATGCAGATGTTGCAGTATGTCCCCCCGAAGGTGATCCTGCCTATGACCACCTGTACAAAATCAGGCCGGTTATCGATCACTTTGGGGCCAAATTTTTGGAGGCCTATGTACCTGGAAGGGAGGTCGCGGTTGATGACTCTCTCATTGCTTTCAAAAGGAGACTCATTTTCCACCAGTATGTTCCCTCTAAGCGGGCGAGGTATGGCATGAAGCTGTACAAACTTTGTGAGAGTACCTCAGGGTACACTTACAAGTTTCGTGTGTACGAGGGGCGAGATTCCTGCATTCAACCCCCAGAATGTCCCCCCAATCTGGGTGTTAGCGGGAAACTTGTGTGGGACCTTATGCACCCACTGCTAGATAAGGGTTACCACCTGTACATGGATAATTTTTATACTAGTATCCCCTTGTTTCAGTCCCTCGCCGCCAGATCCACGTCCACTTGTGGGACCGTGCAGAAAAATCAACACGGCCTCCCTACCCACCCCCTCCAGGTTCCTATCCCCAGAGGTGAGACCCGTGCCCTTACCAGTGGAAACCTGTTGCTGATCAGATATAAGGACAAGAGGGATGTCCTTGTACTGTCCACAATTCACGGTAACAGCATCACCCCTGTCCCTGTGCGAGGTACCGCGGCAACGGTCCTCAAGCCCGATTGTATCGTCGACTACAATCGGTATATGGGACGAGTTGATCTCTCTGATCGAGTCCTCAATCCATATAACGCCATGCGCAAAACCTGGGCATGGTACAAAAAAGTTGCGGTCTACTTGGTACAGGTTGCCTAGTACAACTCTTTGGTGCTGTCCCGGAGCGCTGGCAGCACAGGGAAATTCCTCCAGTTCTATGAGGCAGTCCTCAAGGCCCTGATCTTTTCTGATCGGGAAAGAGCAGGCTGGAGTACCTCGGGAACTGGAGGCACCCGGATCGTCCCTGGCCAACACTTTCCAGGTGTGGTCCCCCATAGTGGAAAGAAGGGACGGACCCAAAAAAGGTGCATAGTGTGTCACAGGAGGGGAATACGGAAGGACACCACCAGCGGAATACGGAAGGACACCACCACCACACCACCTCAGTGTGACATGTGCCTCGATCATCCGGGCCTCTGCATTATTGGTTGCTTCGAGTACCACACTTCCATGGAGTACAAAATTTATAATCCCCTTCCCAAATTGTAATTCCATTTAGCCACTGACAGTCGGAAAAAAACTATGGTTCTCAGACTTGAGACACTAAAGCAAATTTTTTTTTTCAAAATTATTCTTTTGTAAAACTAAAATAAATAATAAAAGTAGACATATTAGGTATCGCCGCGTCTGTAAGAATATGCTCTATAAAAATACCCCATGACATAACCCCTCAGATGAACACGGTCAAAAAAATAAAATAAAAACGGTGCAAATTTTTTAATTTTTTTCACCTTACATCACAAAAGTATAATAGCAAGTGAGAAAAAAGTCATATGCCCCCCAAAATAGTGCCAATAAAACCGTCCTCTCATCCCGCGAAAACTCATCCCCTACCTAAGATAATCTTAGACTACGGAGATACTAAAATGTTTTTTTTTTGTTTATAAAAGGATAATATAGTGTAAAACCTAAATATATTTTAGGTATTTCTGCTTCCGTAAGAATCTGCTCTATAAAAATACCCCATGACCTAACCCCTCAGATGAACACGGTAAAAAAAATAAAAATTATAAAAACGGTGCCAAAACAGCTATTCTTTGGCCAATTTTCCATTTTAATCAGTTTTTTCCAGTAACAAAGCAAGGGTTAACAGCCAAACAAAACTTTATATTTATTACCCTGATTCTGCAGTTTACAGAAACACTCCATATGTGGTCGTAAACTGCTGTATGACCAAACGGCAGGGCGCAGAAGGAAAGGAACGCCGTATGGTTTATGGAAGGCAGATTTTGGTGGCCTTTTTTTTTTGCCACCATGTCCCATTTGATGAACCCCTGATGCCCCCCTAGAGTAGAAACTCTATAAAAATGACCCCACCTAGGAAACTACACCCCGCAAGGTATTCAAAACTGATTTTACAAACTTTATTAACCCTTTAGGTGTTCCTCAACAGTTTATGGCAAATGGAGATGAAATTTCAGAATTTCTATTTTTGGTAACCAAAAATCATATGTACCCTAAAAATAGTCCCAACAAAACTGCCACCTTATCCCGTAGTTTCCAAAATGAGGTAACTTTTATGGAGTTTCTACTCTAGGGGTGCATCAGGGGGGCTTCAAATGGGACATGGTGTAAATAAACCAGTCCAGCAAAATCTGCCTTCCAAAAACCACACGAAGCACCTTTCCCTCTACGCCCTACCGTGTGCCCGTACAGTAGTTTATGGCTGCATATGGGGTGTTTCTGCAAACTACAGAATCAGGGCAATAAATATTGAGTTTTGTTTGGCTGTTAACCCTTGCTTTGTTACTTAAAAAAAAATGGATTAAAATGGAAAATGTGCCCAAAAATCTAAATTCTGAAATTTCATCTCCATTTGCCATTAACTCTTCTGGAACACCTAAAGGGTTAACGACATTTGTAAAATCAGTTTTGAATACCTTGAGGGGTGTAGTTTCTAGAATGCGGTCATTTTAGGTTAGTTTCTATTATGTATGCCTCGCAAAGTGACTTCAGACATGAACTGGTCCTTAAAAAGTGGGTTTTTGAAATTTTCTGAAAGATTTCAAGATTTGCTTCTAAACTTCTAAGCCTTGTAATGTCCCCAAAAAATAAAATGTCATTCCCAAAATGATCCAAACATGAAGTAGACATATGGGGAATGTAAATGAATAACTATTTTTGTAGGTAAGGGCTCTTTCACACCTGCGTTCTTTTCTTCCGGCATAGAGTTCCGTCGTCGGGGCTCTATGCCGGAAGAATCCTGATCAGGATTATCCTAATGCATTCTGAATGGAGAGAAATCCGTTCAGGATGCATCAGGATGTCTTCAGTTCCGGTACGGAACGTTTGTTGGCCGGAGAAAATACCGCAGCATGCTGCGCTTTTTGCTCCGGCCAAAAATCCGGAACACTTGCCGCAAGGCCGGATCCGGAATTAATGCCCATTGGAAGGCATTGATCCGGATCCGGCCTTAAGCTAAACGTCGTTTCGGCGCATTGCCGGAGCCGACATTTAGCTTTTTCTGAGTGGTTACCATGGCTGCCGGGACGCTAAAGTCCTGACAGCCATGGTAAGTGTAGTGGGGAGCGGGGGAGCAGTGTACTTACCGTCCGTGCGGCTCCCCGGGCGCTCCAGAGTGACGTCAGGGCGCCCCAAGCGCATGGATCACGTGATCCATGTGATCACGTCATCCATGCGCATGGGGCGCTCTGACGTCTTTCTGGAGCGCCCCGGGAGCCGCACGGACTGTAAGTATACCGCTCCCCCGCTCCCCACTACTACTATGGCAACCAGGACTTTAATAGCGTCCTGGGTGCCATAGTAACACTGAAAGCATTTGGAAGACGGTTCCGTCTTCAAATGCTTTCAGTACACTTGCGTTTTTCCGGATCCGGCAGGCACCTCCGGCAACGGAAGTGCATGCCGGATCCCAACAACGCAAGTGTGAAAGAGGCCTTATTCTATGTATTATAGAAGTAGAGAAATTGAAACTTGAAAATTTGAAAATTTTTGCAAATCTTTAAGAAATTTGGTATTTTTTTTATAAATAAAAATGAAAATTTTTGACTCCATTTTACCAGTGTCATAAAGTACAATATGTGATGAAAAAACAATCTCAGAATGGCTTGGATAAGTCAAAGCGTTTTAAAGTTATCACCACATAAAGTGACACTGGTCAGATTTGCAAAAAATGGCCTGGTCCTTAAGGTGAAAATGAGCTTGGTCCTTAAGGAGTTAAGAGGCATTCCGTTTTAATCCTCGATAATACAAGTCTATTGGCAGCATAACAAATCCGTCCTGGTTTCCATTATGCAGGAGTCCAGTCCTGCATAATGGAAACCACTGCAGTTCCATTATGCTTCCCATAAACTTGTATTATGACGGAATGCAAAATGAAAGCCTTTAAAAGGCATTATGTTTTTCTTTCTGTCATAATAGAAGTCTATAGGCAAGCATAATGGATCCGTCTGGTTTTCGTTATGCAGAACGGAAAAAAGTCCTGTCGACAGGACTTTGTTTTCCGTCTTGCATAATGGGAACCAGACGGATCAGTTATGATTCCCATAGACTTCTATTATGATGGATCAAAACGGAATGCCTCTTACAGGGAACCTGTAACCTCCCAAAACTATCCCAAGCCGCCAGCAGTACCTGTGTGTAGCGAGAAGCGTGTTTCTGATAATGCCTTTCTTCCTGAAGGCCGATGCGGCTAAAGTACTGAAAACGTGTTTTATCCCCTGCCCGCGCGCTTCTCCACACAAGCTTTAAGTCAAGGAGGCAGCGGCCTCCTTGCTTCAAGTCACGGTAACCGCGCCCCCTTCGCTGCCCCTTCGCTGTGACTGACAGCGCTTATGCAGAGAGTTCGGCAAAGCCAGCCGAACTGCCAGCTGTCAGTCACAGCAAAGGGGCAGGGAAGGGGGCGTGGTTACCATGACTTGAAGAAAGGAGGCCCTGACTCCTTGACTTTAAGCATTTGTGGAGAAGAGCGCCGGGCAGGGGATAAAACAATGTTTTCAGTACTTGAGCCGCATCAGCCTTCAGGAAGAAAGACATCTGTAATGACCGGCGTCACGCAAAGGGAGGGAAATGGGAAGGCCCTGTCCAAGGGAGAGGGAAAGGTGGTGACCCCTGACTCACCTTGTGGCTGGCACCTGACTGCCCTGACGTCCCAAGACGGGTTCCTCACCCATACGCCGATCACGTGCCTAAACCCTGGCTTTCCCTAAGATGAGCCCTGTGTAGTGAACAGGGCGGTGGGATCACTAGTCCGCACCACTGACACTAAGAGGAAAACACCAAGGAGAGGACAGACAATACAGACAAACATATAATCCCAGGTGGGCGACAACAGCAGACCACCAAGGCCCAACAGGGATCCGGAGGGTAACACTCTGGAACAACAACCAGGGATCTCAGCTACTCAGCTCCAGTGGGTCAGTATAGAAGTCCAGGCAGGAAGCTCTATATCTGGCAACCAGAGAAGTGGGAGATGGGAATATAAGGAGGTTGGGATTGCTGGACAAGAAACAGCTGAGGAGGAGAAGCTACGGATCCCTGAGTGAGCCAAAAAGGATTGCAAGGCAAACCCAGAAAGCTACCATTACGAAACAGCACTGTCTTTGTACATCGAACGCGCAGCCACTCAGAGAGATCAGTCTGTGTGTTACCATATCTATACTCAGATCACTGTGAACTATCTCTACTTAGATAAATCACTGTGTGTTTTCTGTACTCAGAGATATCACTGTGTTTGCCATACTCAGAGAGATAATTATGTGTTATCAGTACGCAGAGATGACTGTGTTATCTGTACTCAGAGAAAACACTGTTTTTAGTACTCAAAGAGATCACTGTGTTCAATGTATTTAGAAAGATCAATGTGTCTTATCTGTACTCAGAGAGATCACTATGTGTTATCTATACTCATAGAGATCACTTTGTTACCTGTACTCTGAGAGATCACTGTGTTTTATCTGTACTCAGAAAGATTACTGTGCTATATGTACTCAGAGAGATCACTGTGTTCTCTATACTGAAATAGATCACTGTGTTATCTGTACTCAGAGTGATCACTGTGTTATCTATACTGAGAGAGATCATTGTGTATTATCTGTACTCAGCAAGATCACTGTGTATTCTCAGTACTTAGGGAGACCACACTGTGTGTTATCTGTACTCAGAGAGATCCCTGTGTGTTATCTATACTAAGAGAGATCACAGTATTATCTGAATTCAGAGTGATCAGTGTGTTATCTGTACTCTGAGAAGTCGTTGTGTGTTATTGTGTAAACAGAGAGATCACTGTGTTATCTGTACTCAGAGAGATCACTGTGTTATCTGTACTCAGAGAGATCACTGTTATCTGTACTCAGAGAGATCACTGTGTTATATGTACTCAGAGAGATCACTGTGTTATCTGTACTCAGAGAGATCACTGTGTTATCTGTACTCAGAGAGATCACTGTGTTATCTGTACTCAGTGAGATCACTGTTATCTGTACTCAGAGAGATCACTGTGTTATCTGTACTCAGAGAGATTACTGTGTTATCTGTACTCAGATCACTGTGTTATCTAGTTATCTATAATCAGAGAGATGACTATATGTTATCTATAATCAGAGAGATGACTATGTGTTATCTATAATCAGAGAGATGACTATGTGTTATCTATAATCAGAGAGATGACTATGTGTTATCTATAATCAGAGAGATGACTATGTGTTATCTATAATCAGAGAGATGACTATGTGTTATCTATAATCAGAGAGATGACTATGTGTTATCTATAATCAGAGAGATCACTGTGTTATCTGTACTCAGAGAGATCATTGTGTATTATTGGTACTCAAAGAGTTATAGCTGTGTTATCTATGGTGTTACATAATACTGCTGTTGACATCTACTACATTATCTGTACTCAGAGAGTTATCACTGTGTTACCTGTGGTGTTACTTAGGACTGCAGGTCATAGCTACTAAATTTAGCTATCTTCGGATCCGTTATATCTATTTTCTTTTATCTAGATGCTGAATCTAAGTGCTTCTTGATGAAACTTGAATTAAACTTTCCCCAAAATGTCTTTGATTACAGCCCACAGACAATACTTTGTTTGGGGCCCCAGAAATGCCAAGTCCGCCCCTATTTATAAGATAATGAACTTTATCATAAGTGTCTTTATTAAGAAGCTAGCCTTGCTTAAATGAAATCTGTCACCAGTGACAGACACATAGCTGTGGTTTACCTGATTAAAATGCTGTTGTTGGTTAGTTGATCTAAATCTCTGTTCTGACTTATGACACATTCTCTTAATATGCAAATATGGCCTTTGCTAAAATGAGGTCGTCACTATTGCTCTTGCTCCACACAAGCTGCACTCCTTTCTTTGGCCAGCCTCTCTCTGGCTGCTTTGATTGACAGGGCCAGGCAGTGGTAAAAGAGCGAGGAAGGGGCTGGTCACTGAAATAAGTGGATCTTATATGCAAGAGGAGCAAAGGTGACACTCTCATTGCACCAAAGGCCTAATCTGCATATTAAGAAAAACTAACATAAATCGGGAACAGAGCCTCGGACCAACAAAAGAAAAACAGTGTTTTAATCAGGTGAAAAACAGCTATGAGTCTATGCAAACAGTTAGGGAGGTCACTGATAGATTCCCTTTAAAGAGCACCTTTCAGTAGAATCAACCGCATTAAACCAGGCATACTGACGATAGACTTCAGCCTGCTGATTAAAATGACACCTGTCGTGAAAAATCGGTTGCTTTCTTCCCAAGACATATATTATTTATGTAAATGACGGCTTTGGTGCATTAAGAGGTGGCGCCTAGCCCTTTGGTGCACTTCATCTACTCAGCTTTCCAGGGCTAACCACACTCCTTAACATTATGCTGTCTTCACCGATTTCAGAGGTCTGAAACTAATACACTAAATATTAAGTAGTTTTTGAGCACTTGCTCTTTAATCTTGCAACTGGTTACAGAGAAGAGTCACTTGCTAAATGGGAAGAGTCACACTTTTTCATTAACTTCTGCTTCAGACAACCCAGAAAGGCTGTGGCTGGTGAATATGGAAAGTAGCAGCTCATAACTAAGCCAGACTTTTCTCTGGCACACGCTGCAAGGTTTAAATAGTAAGTGCTTCACAGCCAGATAAGTGACAAACAGCTGAAATCAGTGAGGGCAGGATAAAGTTGATGACAAGTTCCCCATGATAGGTAGCAATATTATGTTGCCTGCAAAGTTATGCATAACCTTCTGTAACCACATGTGGACTACTGTTAATTGACATGCTGCATCTGTATAGGTGCAGCTGTATAGGTGCATTCGTATAGGTATAGGCCAATGATGGCGAACCTTTTAGAGACAGAGTGCCCAAACTGCAATCCAAAACCCACTTACCTTTCGCAAAGTGCCGACATGGCAATTTAACCTGAATGCCGAGGTTTTAGTTTAGAAAAAACAACTCATATATTAACATGGGCCAGACTGGGAGTTAAAAGCAGCCCTGGCACACAAACCTCACCAGCCTACAAACA
Source organism: Bufo bufo (assembly GCF_905171765.1). Classification (NCBI taxonomy): domain Eukaryota; kingdom Metazoa; phylum Chordata; class Amphibia; order Anura; family Bufonidae; genus Bufo; species Bufo bufo. Next base: position 149,411,739 of record NC_053390.1, on the reverse strand, counting down.
TAAAATGGCTACACAGCTAATTGGGCCACGACGATTACCTATATATTAAACTGTCCTGTATATGGATTCCATATACAGGGCATTATAATACATAGCTCATGACATCCTTACAATATATATAAATATATATATATATATATATATATATATATATACATACAGTGGATGTAAAATATGAGACAAAGATAAATCATTTCAGAACTTTTTCCACCTTTAATGTGACCTATACATTGTACCACTCAATTGAAAAATAAACTGAAATCTTTTAGGTGGAGGGATGAAAACAAAAAAAAAACCTCAAATAATATGGTTGCATAAGTGTGCACACCCTCTTATAACTGGGGATGTAGGCAATCACATTCAAAACCATGTTAAATAGGAGTCATACACCTACCATCATTTAAAGTGCCATTGTCCACAGAGAGCTTCCAAAGCATCAGAGGGATCTCATTGTTAAAAGATATCAGTCAGGAGAAGGGTACAAAATAATTTCCAAGGCATTAGATATACCATGGAACACAGTGAAGACAGTCATCATCAAGTGGAGAAAATATGGCACAACAGTGACATTACCAAGAACTGGACATCCCTCCAAAATTAATGAAAAGACAAGAAGAAAACTGGTCTGGGAGGCTACCAAGAGGCCTACAGCAACATTAAAGGAGCTGCAGGAATATCTGGCAAGTGCTGGCTGTGTGGTACATGTGACAACAATCTCCCGTATTCTTCATATGTCTGGGCTATGGGGTAGAGTAGCAAGACGAAAGCCTTTTCTTACGAAGAAAAACATCCAAGCCAGGCTACATTTTGCAAACACACATTTGGTTTGGGTTCCTGGAGAACTGGGCCGATTTTTCTATCGGCTACAAGCTCTATCGTAGGGACGGGCTGCACCTCAATGGGGAAGGGGCAGCTGTGCTGGGGAGAAAGATGGCTAGAAGGTTGGAGGAGTGTTTAAACTAGGGACTGGGGGGGGTAATTACGTTATAGGAGGGGAAGATAGTGCAGATAGAGACCGGGGGCAAGGTAATAAGAATGGGGGAGGAATGGAAGGAGGGACTAGAACAGTTCAGAAGGAAAGGTGTAGGGTAAAAAATATACATAAACCTCTCAAATGTATGTATACTAATGCCAGAAGCCTGACTAATAAAACTGGTGAACTGGAATTAGTGATGTGTGAGGAGGACTATGACATAGTGGGAATAACTGAGACATGGCTGGATGATAGCTATGACTGGGCAGTTAATGTACAAGGTTACAGTCTGTTTAGAAAGGATCGTCAAAACCGGAGAGGGGGAGGGGTCTGCCTTTATGTAAAATCCTGTCTAAAGCCCACAGTCCGAGAAGATATAAGTGAGGGACATGAACATGTGGAGTCACTGTGGGTAGAGATACATGGAGCTAAAAACAACAATAAATTACTAATAGGAGTTTACTATAAATACCTAATATACCAGAGTCCACAGAAAATCTACTACTAAACGAGCTAGACGAGACGGCAAATCATAATGAGGTGGTTATTATGGGGGACTTCAACTACCCAGATGTAGACTGGGAAACTGAAACTTGTATATCTCATAAGGGAAACAGGTTCTTGGCAATAACCAAAGACAATTACCTTTCCCAACTGGTTCAGGACCCGACTAGAGGGACGGCCATACTGGACTTAGTATTAACCAATAGACCTGACAGAACAACAGACGTGCAGGTTGGGGGACACCTGGGAAATAGTGACCATAAAGTAATAACCTTCCAATTATCTTTCAAAAGAGCGTTTCTACAGGGAGGAACAAAAATACCAAACTTCAAAAAAGCTAAATTTAGCCAACTAAGAGAGGCCATAGGCCTAACTAACTGGGACAAAGTCCTCACAAATACAGACACAAAATGGGATATCTTTAAAAACATCCTAAAATCTCATTGTGAGAGGTACATACCGTATGGTAATAAAAGGTTAAGGAACAAAAAGAAACCAATGTGGATAAATAGAACTGTAAAGAAAGCAATAAATGACAAAAAGAAAGCATATAAAACACTAAAACAGGAGGGTAGCACGGAAGCACTGAAAAACTATAAGGAAAAAACAAATAAAAGCGGCCAAACTAGAGACCGAGAGATTAATTGCCAAAGAGAGTAAAACTAACCCAAAAATGTTCTTCAATTATATAAATGTTAAAAAGTATAAATCTGAAGGTGTCGGCCCTTTAAAGAGTAATGAGGGGGGAGTCGCAGAGAGCGACGAGGAGAAAGCAAAGCTGTTAAATATTTTTTTCTCCAATGTATTCACTGAGGAAAATAAATTGTCAGATGACATGCAGAATGCAAAAATAAATTCCCCATTAAAAGTGTCCTGTCTGACCCAGGAAGAAGTACATCAGCGACGTAAAAAGATTAAAATAGACAAATCGCCAGGACCGGATGACATACACCCCCGTATCCTAAAGGAATTAAGTAATGTCATAGCCAGACCCTTATTTCTGATATTTGCAGACTCTATACTGACAGGGAATGTCCCACAGGATTGGCGCGTGGCATATGTGGTGCCAATATTCAAAAAGGGGCCAAAAACAGAGCCTGGAAACTATAGGCCGGTAAGTTTAACATCTGTTGTGGGTAAACTGTTTGAAGGTTTTCTGAGAGATGCTATATTAGAGCATCTCAACGGAAATAAGCAAATAACACCATATCAGCATGGCTTCGTGAGGGATCGGTCATGTCAGACTAATTTATTCAGTTTCTATGAGGAGGTAAGTTCTAGACTTGACAGCGGCGAATCAATGGATGTCGTATATCTGGACTTCTCCAAAGCATTTGACACTGTATCACATAAAAGGTTAGTATATAAAATGAGAATGCTCGGACTGGGAGAAAACATCTGTATGTGGGTAAGTAACTGGCTGAGTGATAGAAAACAGATGGTTATTAACGGTGCACACTCAGATTGGGTCACTGTTACTAGTGGAGTACCTCAGGGGTCAGTATTGGGCCCTATTCTCTTCAATATATTTATTAATGATCTTGTAGAAGGCTTGCATAGTAAAGTATCAATTTTCGCAGATGACACTAAACTGTGTAAAGTAATTTACACTGATGAGGACAGTATACTACTACAGAGGGATCTGGATAGATTGGAGGCTTGGGCAGATAAGTGGCAGATGAGGTTTAACACTGATAAATGTAAAGTTATGCACATGGGAAGGAAAAATGCAAGTCACCCGTACATACTAAATGGTAAAACACTCGGTAACACTGACATGGAAAAGGATCTAGGAATTTTAATAAACAGCAAACTAAGCAGCAAAAACCAGTGTCAGGCAGCTGCTGCCAAGGCCAACAAAATAATGGGTTGCATCAGAAGGGGCATAGATGCCCGTGATATGAACATAGTCCTACCACTTTACAAATCGCTAGTCAGACCACACATGGAGTACTGTGTACAGTTCTGGGCTCCTGTAAACAAGGCAGACATAGCAGAGCTGGAGAGGGTTCAGAGGAGGGCAACTAAAGTAATAACTGGAATGGGGCAACTACAGTACCCTGAAAGATTATCAAAATTAGGGTTATTCACTTTAGAAAAAAGTCGACTGAGGGGAGATCTAATTATTATGTATAAATATATCAGGGGTCAGTACAGAGATCTATCCCATCAGCTATTTATCCCCAGGACTGTGACTGTGACGAGGGGACATCCTCTGCGTCTGGAGGAAAGAAGGTTTGCACACAAACATAGAAGAGGATTCTTTACGGTAAGAGCAGTGAGACTATGGAACTCTCTGCCTGAGGAGGTGGTGATGGTGAGTACAATACAGGAATTCAAGAGGGGCCTGGACGTATTTCTGGAGCTTAATAATATTACAGGCTATAGCTACTAGAGAGGGGTCGTTGATCCAGGGAGTTATTCTGATTGCATGATTGGAGTCGGTAAGGAATTTTTTATTCCCCTAAAGTGGAGAAAATTGGCTTCTACCTCACAGGGTTTTTTGCCTTCCTCTGGATCAACTTGCAGGATAACAGGCCGAACTGGATGGACAAATGTCTTTTTTCGGCCTTATGTACTATGTTACTATGTTACATCTGAAGTCCCCCAAAAGCATGTGGGAAAAGGTCTGATGAAACCAAGGTTGAACTTTTTGGCCATAATTCCAAAAGATATGTTTGGTGCAAAAACAACACTGCATATCACCAAAAGAACACCATACCCACAGTGAAGCATGGTGGTGGCAGCATTATGCTTTGGGGCTGTTTTTCTTCAGCTGGAACTGGGGCCTTAGTTAAGCTAGAGGGAATTATGAACAGTTCCAAATACCAGTCAATATTGGCACAAAACCTTCAGGCTTCTGCTAGAAAGCTGAACATGAAGAGGAACTTCATCTTTCAGCATGACAACGACCCAAAGCATACATCCAAATCAACAAAGGAATGGCTTCACCAGAAGAAGATTAAAGTTTTGTAATGGCCCAGCCAGAGTCCAGACCTGAATCCGAAAATCTGTGGGGTGATCTGAAGAGGGCTGTGCACAGGAGATGCAATCTGACAGATTTAGAGTGGGCAAATCTTGCCAAGTCAAAATGTGCCATGCTGATAGACTCATACCCAAAAAGACTGAGTGTTGTAATAAAATCAAAAGGTGCTTCAACAAAGTATTAGTTTAAGGGTGTGCACACTTATTCAACCATATTATTTTATTTTTATATTTTTTCTTCCCTCTACCTAAAAGATTTCATTCTTTTTTTCAATTCAGTTGTACAGTTTATAGGTCACATTAAAGGTGGAAAAAGTTCTGAAATTATTTATCTTTGTCTAATTTTTTTTACATCACAGAACCCTGACATTTTAACAGGGGTGTGTAGACATTTTATATACACTGTATGTATATATATATATATATATATATATATATATATATATATATAGTGGGGATTTGCTCTGGTAGACAGGTTAGCGGATGCAGCATAGAGGCAAGGTACCAGGTTTTAAATAAACTTCAGTGTTTTATTCACGCTCAGCAAAAACATCACAGTCTTGGTGCTTGTTCACACACAGCAAAACATAACAATGATCACGTGGAATCCTGGGTGTCAGTTCACGCCCGGCTATATGCTCATCCACAGACAAGTTCACTGGCAGGCTTCCAGGCGGCTTGCACGCCTGTTTGCAGTCCTCAGCACAGAGTACTAATCCACCCCACCTGATAAAGCTGTCTGCTTTTTATAAGCCTCCCAAGACCCGGCCTGGAACATGAGGAGTAGCCACCAACCCAGCACTTTGGCTACTCCCAGTAAGAGTCGTCCCGGATCAGCTTTACAGCCATACTAAACAGTTGAAGTGTCAGACTTAAAAGAAATAATGACACTTCAGGAAAAAAAACGGCTCTTACCTCACCGAGGCCAGGAACCTCAGTGACACATACTGACCATCAATGATGGCCCCTTGTTCCTTCCTACAATATATATACATACATATTCATTGGGGAAATAAGTATTTGATACACTGGCGATTTTGAAAGTTTTCCGACCTACAAAGAATAGAGAGGTTTGTAATTTTCACCTACCAACCAGCAAGAATTCTGGCTCTCACAAACCTCTTAGTTTTTCTTTAAGAAGCCTTCCTACTCTGTACTAATTACCTGTATTAATTGCACCTGTTTGAACTCATTACCTGTATAAAAGACACCTGTCCACACACTCAATAATACTTCAACCTCTCCACCATGGCCAAGACCAAAGAGCTGTCTAAGGACACCAGGAACAAAATTGTAGACCTGCATAAAGCTGTGATGGACTACAGGACAATAGGCAAGCAGCTTGGTGTGAAGGCAACAACTGTTGGTGTAATTATTAGAAAATGGAAGAAACACAAGATGACTGTCAGTCTTGCTTGGTCTGGGGCTCTATGCAAGATCTCACCTCGCGGGGCAAGGATGATTCTGAGAAAGGTCAGGAATCAGCCCAGAACTGCATGGGAGGACCTGGTCAATGACCTGAAGAGAGCTGGAACCACAGTGTCAAAGATAACCATTAGTAACACTCTACGCCTTCATGGATTAAAATACTGCAGGGCACACAGGGTCCCCCTGCTCACGCCAGCACATTTCCAGGCCCGTTTGAAGTTCGCCAGTGACCATCTGGATAATCCAGAGAAGGCATGGGAGAAGGTCATGTGGTCAAATGAGACCAAAATATAACTTTTTGGTATCAACTCCACTCGACGTGTTTGGAGGAAGAAAAAAGATGAGTACAACCCCAAGAACACAGTCCCATGAACTACGGGGATGGAAACATCATACTTTGGGGGTATTTGTCTGCAAAGGGGACAGGACGACTGCACCATATTGAAGGTAGGATGGATGGGGCCATGTATCGTGAAACTTTGGCCAACAACCTCCTTCCCTCAGTAAAAGCATTGAAGACGGGTCATGGCTGGGTCTTCCAGCATGACATTAAACCGAAACACACAGCCAGGGCAATTAAGGAGTGGCTCCGTATGAAGCATTTCAAGGTCTTGGAGTGGTCTATCCAGTCTCTAGACCTGAACCCAATCAAAAATCTTTGGAGGGAGCTGAAAATTGTAGCCCCGTGACAGCCCCGAAAGCTGAAAGATCTGGAGAAGATCTGTATGGAGGAGTGGGCCAAAATACCTGTTGCAGTGTGTGCAAACTTGGTGAAGAACTACAGGAAACGTCTGACCTCTGTAATTGCAAACAAAGATTTCTGTACCAAATATTAAGTTTTGTTTTTCTATGGTATCAAATGCTTATTTCATGCAATAAAATGCTAATTAATTATTTAAAAATCATACAATGTGATATATTTTTTTTAGATTCTGTCTAAAACTGTATGGGAGTCCATTGCGTGTTGAAGCTGCAAGGGGGAGTGTGGCAGCCAGTAGTGCAGCAGAGTGTCTGACGTGCTGATGTGCATGGCAATGTTGCCGATGGCCCACATAGAGCTAGAGGAGGGTGGACGCGCCCCCCAGCAGGATGTGTCACTGTGCCTCACATTTAAAGAGAGGACTGGCCGGCCCCCAGATTACCATTCCGGGCCTGCCTATAATTCGGCCCTGCGTGCTTCTACCTCAGAAAGGGCTCTTAGTGCCCCCTCTGGAACGCATGCCATAGATTCACCACCACTGGTATAGGTGCAGCACCAGAATTGGTTGGCGGTAAACCATGTGTGGTTACCACGACTCAGCCGCAACATGTATAGGCGCCCTTAAAATGTTTGGCTCTCCTTTTATGTTTTCTGCATAGCCATATTAATTGCAACAGGTGTTTATAAATTTTGTCCTCTACTCACTATAGTATGGAATCTTCCATGTTTTCATGTTTGAAAACATCATCTTTCCTTTCTCTATTCCATTCTCATTGCTCAGTCCATGATTTAAATAACTATAGTAACTTTATTGTGTCCTTATTTGTAACAGTGACCATTCTTAAAAAGATTCAATAATTATGGACATTGATGGTCTCTAGAAATAATGCATTAAGGCACCATGTACATGGCACTATGCAACAGGATATGGTTTTTCTATAGCTAGTACAGAGTATGGTGTTCCATACAACACTGTATTATGGGGTTAATAGAGATTTCAATAGAAGTGGCCACAATTCATTTTGTTTCAGATTTTGTATGAACCCTTGTATAAAGAAGCATACGGAAGCACAATAGGGCCCTTTAAAGTGAAAGGATGCCTAATTTCGGCTCTGTACAGGTCAAAGTTTGTATGTAGTTGTGCAGGAGCCATGAAATTAGTGCCACAGATGAGATCACATTCTCTCCTTGATGACATATAGAGAAAGTAACTTTATATTGTTATTTTGAATAATCATACTTACCTGGCCTTTACAATGAGCATTGGAGCACATAGATGTCACTACAACCCCCAACTCCTCAGCCGCCACTGCTATTATAGATGGAAATAGGATCTGCATAACTTAACCCCATAAGGACTAGTGATGAGCGGCAGGGGCAAAATTCGAGTTCGCAAATATTTAGGTGAATATTCATCATAAATTCGCAAATTCGCTAATTTTCCATTATTTTCTTGATTGCGAAAATTGGCAATGTAATATGCGCGTATTGCCCGCGCAATACAGGCTGGGGTCACTTTTGCAAATTTTTTCAAGCTGTAGAAGTTTCCTGAGACTAGAGAAAATGGTTGGCAAGGCAGAACATTACAATAGCTTTATATGCAGATAGAGTGCTCCAATATATTCGCAATTTTGCAAATCGGCAACTAATGATGCACATATTTTGTAGCAATACATGCAACTTCACATTTTAGCAGGTCTGACTTCATATTACTGATTGGTGCACTAAGTATTGTTGTGAACTTGTGACCGCACAGCACTATGTCTGTAGCATGTATGTATAGACAGCAGAGCCTATCACACTACCTAACACCCTGCACTGGAACCTGTTGGCTGCTAGGGATGTTGCTAAGCTCAGACAAAGACATTGCAGCCTTTTCATTGGCCCATAAACAAGAAGCAGGGAGGGATCATGGGTTCAGATGAAAAAAAATCTAGAATATTCGCGAATATGAATATATAGCACTATATTCTAAATCTATTAAAATCTATTATATTACAATTTGCAATTTGAATTTTTGGACCCATGACGTACATGTACATGATATCTGGCCGGGACTTAAAGACCAGTGATGTATATGTATGTCATGCTGATCTGGCAAGTGCAGGAGCTCCGCCCACACAATCAGCGGCAGGGGTCCGGCAGTCACTGATAGCCGGACCCCTGCTGTATGCGCCAGCATCGGTGAAAACACTGATGCCAGAGCATTAACCCTTGCACTGCCGGGGTCAGCGCTGTCTGTGGCACGTTCGGGATCCTGCCGGGTGCGCGGTGGCCATCGGGTCCCCACGCTGCTGTGATGGGGACCTGATGGCAGGGAAGGCAGCCAATGTAATGCATTGTAAAAGGGATCAGACCCCCAAAAATGAATCCCTCAGGTGAACACCGTCAAAAAAATAAAATAAAAACTGTGCTAAAAAATAAAAAACCTTACATCACTAAAAGTGTAACATCTATTGATCAAAAATGCGTATGGTACAATTTTGGAGGGCAATCTAACTGTCACCTCATCCAACAAAAAATGAGCTCCTACCTAAGACAATGGCTCAAAAAATAAAAAAACAATGGCTCTCAGACTATGGACACACTAAAATATGATTTTTTGGTTTCAAAAATGCTTTTATTGTGTTAAATGTAAAAAAAAGTTTAAAAAGTAGATGCATTAGTTATTGCCGCGTCTGTAACAACCTGCTCTATAAAAATACCACATGACCTAACCTCTCAGGTGAACACCGTAAAAAAAAAAAAAAAAAAAAAAAGGTGTTAAACAAGCCATTTTTTTGTCACCTTACATCATAAAAAGTGTAATACCAAGCGATCAAAAAGTCATGCGCATCCCAAAATCATACCAATCAAACCGTCATCCATCCCAAAAAAATAAGAGCCTACCTAGGACAATCGCACAAAAAATAAAAAATACTATGGCTCTCAGAATATGGAGACATTAAAAACACGATTTTTTTTTGTTTAAAAAATGCTGTTATTGTGTAAAACTTAAATACATTTAAAAAAGTACCGGTATACATATTAGGTATTGCTGCACCCGTAAGAACCTGCTGTATAAAAATATGAAATGACCTAACCCCTCAGGTGAACACCTTAAAAAAATAAAATAAAAAGTGTGTCAAAAAAGCCATATTTTTGTCACCTAACATCACAAAAAGTGTAATACCTAGCAATCAAAAAGTCATATGCACCCTAAAATATTACCAATCAAACTGTCATCTCATACTGAAATAAAGGAGCCCCTACATAAGACAGTCGCCCAAAAAATACTTTCAGAATATGGAGACACAATTTTTTTTTTTCCAAAAATTATTTATTATGTAAAACTAAAACAAACAACAAAATAAAGTAGTCATATTTGGTATTGTTGCATCTGTAACAACCTGATCTATAAAAATACCACATGATCTAACCTGTCAGATGAACATTGTAAATAACAAAAAATAAAAACTGTGCCACAACAGCTACAGTCAGGTCCATAACTATTGGGACATCAACACAATTATAAAATTTTTGGCTCTATACACCACCACAATGGATTTGAAATGAAACTAACAAGATGCACTTTAACTGAAGACTGTCAGCTTTAATTTGAGGGTATTTACTTCCAAATCAGGTTAACGGTGAAGTAATTACAACAGTTTGAATATGTGCCTCCCACTTGCTAAGGGACCAAAAGTAATGGGACAATTGGCTTCTCAGCTGTTTGGCCAGGTGTGTGATATTCCCAATTACAATGAGCAGATAAAAGGTCCAGAGTTCATTTCAAGTGTGCTATTTGCATTTGGAATCTGTTGCTGTGAACTCTCAAGATGAGATCCAAAGAGCTGTCACTATCAGTGAAGCAAGCCATCATTAGGCTGAAAAAACAAAACAAACCCATCAGAGAGATAGCAAAAACATTAGGCGTGACCAAAACAACTGTTTGGAACATTTTTAAAAATAAGAAACGCATCGGTGAGCTCAGCAACGCCAAAAGACCCGGAAGACCACGGAAAACAAGTGTGGTGGATGACCGAAGAAGTTTCCCTGGTGATAAAAAATGCTCTTCACAACAGTTGGCCAGATCAAGAACACTCTCCAGGAGATAGGTGTATGTGTGTCAAAGTCAACAATCAAGAGAAGACTTCACCAGAGTGAATACAGAGGTTTCACCACAAGATTTAACCATTGGCGAGCCTCAAAAACAGGAAGGCCAGATTAGAGTTTGCCAAACGACATCTAAAAAGCCTTCACAGTTCTGGAAAAACATCCTATGGACAAATGAGACCAAAATCAACTTGTACCAGAGTGATGGGAAGAGAAGAGTATGGAGAAGGAAAGGAACTGCTCATGATCCTAAGTATACCACCTCATCAGTGAAGCATGGTGGTGGTAGTGTCATGGCGTGGGCATGTATGGCTGCCAATGGAACTGGTTCTCTTGTATTTATTGATGATGTGACTGCTGACAAAAGCAGCAGGATGAATTCTGAGCAATATTATCTGCTTATATTCAGCCAAATGCTTCAGAACTCATTGGACGACGCTTCACAGTGCAGATGGACAATGACCCAAAGCATACTGCAAAAGCAACCAAATAGTTTTTTAAGGGAAAGAAGTGGAATGCTATGCAATGGCTAAGTCAATCATCTGACCTGAATCCGATGGAGCATGCATTTCACTTGCTGAAGACAAAACTGAAGAGAAAATGCCCCAAGAACAAGCAGGAATGGTGATGTCTATGTGTCTGGTGATGTCTATGCGTTGCAGACTTCAGGCTGTAATTGACTGCAAAGGATTTGCAACCAAGTATAAAAAAGTGAAAGTTTGATTTATGATTATTATTATGTCCTATTACTTTTGGTCCCTTAACAAGTGGGAGGCACATATGCAAACTGTTGTAATTCCTACACCGTTCTCCTGATTTGGATGTAAATACCGTCATATTAAAACTGACAGTCTGCAGGTAAGTACATCTTGTTTGTTTCATTTTAAATCCATTGTGGTGGTGTATTGAGCCAAAAATGTTAGAATTGTGTCAATGTCCCAATATTTATGGACCTGACTGTATTTTTTTGTTACCTTGCCTCACAAAAAGTGTAATATAGAGCAACCAAAAATCATATGTACCCTAAAATAGTACCAACAAAACTGCCACCTTATCCCGTAGTTTCCAAAATGGAGTAATTTTTTGGGAGTTTCTACTCTAGGGGTGCATCAGGGGGTCTTCAAATGTGACATGGCAAGTAAAAATTATCCCAGTGAAATCTGCCCTCCAAAAACCATATGGTGTTCCTTTCATTCTGCGTCCTGCCGTGTGCCCATACAGCAGTTTACGACCACATATGGGGTGTTTTTGTGAACTACAGAATCAGGGCAATGCATATTAGGCTTTTGATTCTGGAAAATATGGATTAAAATAGAAAATCTGCCAAATAAGTGAAATTCTGAAATTTTATCTACATTTTCCTTTAATTCTTGTGGAACACCTAAAGGGTTAGGAAAGTTTGTAAAATCTGTTTTGAATATCATGAGGGGTATTGTTTCTAAAATGGGGCGATTTATGGGCGGTTTCTATTATGTAAGCCTCACAAAGTCACTTGAGACCTGAACTGGTCCTTAAAAAGTGGGTTTTCTTTTGGAAATTTTCTTAAAAATGTCAAGATTTGTTTTTAAACTCCTAAGCCTAATGTCCCAAAAAAGAAAATGTCATTTACAAAATGAACCAAGCATGAAGTATACATATGGGAAATGTAAAGTAATAACTATTTTAGGAGGTATCACTATCTGTTTTTAAAGGCAGAGAAATTGAAATTTCAAAAATTTCGAATTTTACCAAATTTTTGGTAAATTTGATTTTTTTTTAATAAATAAAAATGAAACATTTCGACTCAAATTTACCACTGTCATGAAGTACAATATGTGACGAGAAAACAATCTCAGAATGGCTTGGATAAGTAAAAGTGTTTTAAGTGACACATGTCAGATATGCAAAATATGGCCTGGTTCTTAAGCTGAAAAATGGCAGGGTCCTTATGGGATTAAAGGGAATGTGTTATCAGAAAATGACTTATTGTTCAAATCATGTTTTTTGTTTATGTTTTTAAAAAAAAAATTTCCCATGTGTATATATATATTTAAACAAAAAACACAAAATCCTGCAGTTATTACATTGGCCACTAAGCCTAATAAAAGGTGCCACTTATTGGTCTGTACAGATCATTTTACTGCATTTATCTGCTTATCTGTCATTTTAAACCTGCCTATAATAATAACACAGAATCTACCATCCACAATAGGTGACTGTCATAGCTTATTTATTATTTCCTTGTACAATTACCTCTGCATAGATAACGGCTCATGCCTAGAAAACTCTACCATAGAAGCCAATAGGGTCGGCTCCAGACCATTGTGTCTCTGGCCTATGTGGGTGCCGTAAAGGAATTTTCTTAATGCTTTCTAAATGCTGTCAACAGTTTAGTGTTTAGAAAAGAGAATACCGTATTTTTTGCCCTATAAGACACACTTTTCCCCCCCTAAAGTGGGAGGAAAATGGCAGTGCGTCTTATGGGGCCAATGCTGCAGTTTTTACAATGATACACTGCCGACCGCAAGCTGCACAGCGCGGCCGGCGTGTGTATCAGCGAGGAGGGGCTGGGGGCCGGCCTTTAGTTTTGTAATGGCAGCGGGGCCCGGTGCAGTCACTGTATTCTATTGCATCGGGCCCCGCTCACTGTACTAATGGTATCTACTGTAACTGCAGGCAGGCAATGTTTAACTATAGATATGTTCGATCCAGCAGCCTGTACTTACGATTATAGCAGGCTGGAGGCAGGAGGCTGGGCGGGCGGGCACTGGCAGCGTAACTTCCTATGTCAAGTGCCTTCTCCGTCCACTTTATGAATGAAGCAGGCAGCGCAGGCACATGACGTAGGAAGTTACGCTGCCAGGGCCCGCCCGCCCCCCCAGCCTCCTGCCTCCAGCCTGCTATGATCGTAAGTACAGGCTGCTGGATCGAACATATCTATAGTTAAACATTGCCTGCCTGCAGTTACAGTAGATACCATTAGTACTGTGAGCGGGGCCCGGTGCAATAGAATACAATGACTGCACTGGGCCTCCGCTGCCATTTAAAAACTAGTGTAGATGCCAGCCCCCACCCCCTGTATTGGGGGTCATTCACAGTGGCTGACACTGTAATGGGGGGATCTGTGGATGTCAAATAGCATAAGATGCTATTTATCTGTCATCCACAGATCCCCCCATAGCAGTGTCATGCCATCCACAGATGCCCCCATAACAGTGCCATCCACAGACGCCCCCATAACAGTGTCAGCCACAGACCCCCATAACAGTGCCATCCACAGACTCCCATAACAGTGCCATCCACAGACCCCCATAACAGTGCCATCCACAGACCCCCATAACAGTGCCATCCACAGACCCCCATAACAGTGCCATCCACAGACCCCATAACAGTGCCATCCACAGACCCCCATAATAGTGTCATTCACAGGCTACCATTAGCTCAAAGGCCACCAAAAGCATACCTTTTGGTTAAAAAAATTTTTTTTCTTATTTTCCTCCTCAAAAACCTTATGGGCCGGTGCGTCTTATAGGGCGAAAAATACGGTAAATGAATCTGCAATCAGAAAATAAATACAAATTAGAAAAAAAGGATATAGGTGCAGCATTGGTTCAAGCTCCTACTAGAGGGACAGCTATGCAGGGCTAAATATCAACAGACCTGGCTGAACAACAGATGTGCAGGTTGGGGGGACACCTGGGAAATAGTGACCAATAAATAACATTCCAATTGTCATTCAAGAGTATTTCTTCAGGGAGGCTAACTGGGAAATTGTTCTCAAAAATAAAAATGCACAAAAAGGGATATTTTTAAAAGCATCCTAAACTCTAATGTGAGAGGTTCATATCTTATAGGAAGAGGGTGAGGAACAAGAGAAAAACCAAAGTGGATAAATAGAAATGTAAAGGAAGCAATAAATGAGAAAAAAAAAGGAATTAATTCATTAAAACAGAGAGGTAGCCAGGAATCATTGAAAAACTATAAGCAAAAAAATAGAATATGTAAAAGACAAATAAAAGCAGTCAATCTGAAGACAGAGAGACTCATTGGGAAGAGAGTAAAACTAACCCTAAAATGTTCTTCAGTTATATAAATGGTAAAGTGCTTAAACCAGAAAGTACTGGCCCGTTAAGAAGTGATAAGGGAGAAGTTATAGAGGGTGATGGGAAGAAAGCAAAGCTATCAAATAGTGTTTTTTTGTCTACTGTAATCACTGAAGAAATGAACTGTCAGATGAAAATAAGAGTGTAAAAAAAAACCTCATCAGGTCCATGTGGCCTGTCTGACCCAGGAAGAAGTGCAGCAGCATCTTAAAAAGATTAAAATAGACAAATCACTGGGTCTAAGAGAATTAAGTATTGTCATAGACAGACCTTTATAACTGATATTTAAGAAATCTATAACCACACAGGATAAAAGAAGAGAATATAAAGATGCTAAATCAGACTCACACAGGCAAATATAAAGTACTCTATGATGTATCCGGCAAAGCTGCGTATTGTTTACAAGGACGCAGTACAATTTTTTATGAACCCAGCTGGTGCCTCTAAATGGTTAGACCAACATGGATTGTGACTGGAGGCAACCATACGATATTGGCTTCAGAGTAGCAACACCATGATCTGAATATTATATTTCCTTTCTGTTAGTCGCCCGCTGGGCTGGCGGGGGCAGGTCCACCTGTCCGCTTGGTGCGAGACCGGTAGCGGGTGGGCCCGTCCCCGCGGGGCCCATCTTTTGTCGTAAGAATGGGCTCTGTCAAGGGGGAATTTGTCACATCTATTATTCATGGGATAGAGCGCCATTAGATTGAAAAGTTGCTCATGTGTATGTTTTTATTTATTTTAGGCGCCACTATATATGGAAATAAATAGAGGTGTCCAGCTTTGAAATTTTAGGACATACTAAGTAGAGAGGAGCGTGGATGGGTAGGGGGAGGGGGCTGGGAGGCATTTTGGTAGAGACTCTTGTTGCTATCTATGCTCAGGAGCCATGAGGGGGAGGAGGGGGGAGGGAAGGGGGGTGTTTCCACTGATGATCCTAACGATACGTATAGCTCTAGGATATATCTTTCCAGGGCTGTTCGTTACTAGATACCATTTGCCATGACTCAATAGATTTTGAGTTGGAACATACGTGGTTTAGCAGAGGGGGTAAAGAGAGGTGCAGTTTTTGATCTAGTACATAGACACCTACCTGTAATAGTAGCACTACTTGAAACCCATAATTCCATTGAGAGAGTTAATACAATGGGGAAAAAAAGTGGACATCTTATGAATATCACTCCTGTTTTACCATTCATAATCAAATTGACTATAACCCAATTGATGAACTGATTAATGGGGAAGGGTGATTTATATTTCTGCAGGGTAGATTGAATGGTCAGAGGATTATCTTGGCTTTTGTTTATGTTCCCCCTTCCTTCTCAGCCTATGTGATGGGTAAATTAATGGAATTTATCTCCATCATACGTGATTGCCCTGTGCTGGTAATGGGCGATATCAATTCAGTCATAGATATGGAAAAGGATAGGGAATCCATCTTTGTAGATTATAAACACTTCTCATAGACCAGTACTCTGCTGTTTAGAATATGCCAAGAAATGGCTCTTACGGATATTAGTAGTACAAGAAACAGAGTTAATTAATGCTGAAATTCAATACTTTTGGGCTAACAATGTCAATACAACTCATATCCATATGGTATGGGAGTCACTAAAGGCCTTTTTACGTGGCCTTTAAAGTAGCAAATTTAGGCAGAAAAAGAAAAGCTTTTTTGATACACAAAAACAGTTGGAAGACAACGTTAGACAAAAGGAAATTGAAATTGCCCAAATAAATAACATTGATACTCAAGCAGCATTAGAAATGCAAGGGAGGAATATAAAAAATATCTCTATAATAAAGTACAACATAAAATCTTCTTCTCAGGGCAAAATTCTGCGAATCTGGGAAGTCAGGAAGATTACTTGCAATGCTGATTCAAAACCAGAAAGGAGTTAATAAAATTAATAAAATCCAAACTGGTTGTAGCAAAATGGTTGTATCAAACGACCTTAAAACTATTTTACATCAATTCTTTGGTCACTTTTCTACTTTATATAGGTCTAACATTGAGCAGCAGGATGATACAACACAACACTACTTAAATAACATCAATATTCCTGAACTTGACGGACAAGACATTGAGTGGTTAAACAGACCCATTGAGTTAAATGAGGTTAAACTTACATTGGGAACGATTAATGGTAACACAACCCCAGGAGCTGATGTTTTCCCTTTTGAAATGTATAGGAAACATGGGGATGTATTACTTCCTTGTCTATTAGATGTAATCAATGTATCCTATAGGTCTGGATCTCTCCCCCCTCCTTTATGGAAGCTAATACCGAAAAAAGATAAAAATCCCAATCTTATAACATCATATAGGCCCATTTAGTTGCCAAACAACGGTATAAAAATCATCGGTAAATTATTCGCCAATAGATTTAAAACATTGATTCATAAGCTTATCCATCATCCTCTAACAGGATTTATACCCAAAAGAAATATCCAAGATAATATACGTAGAATGTTCCTAAACATACAGGTTGGGGAGGGGGGGACCACTCCATCCTGTCGCTGGACGCTGCAAAGGCGTTCGACAGGGTGGAGTGGTCATTCCTCTGGGCAGTAATGGAAAGAATGAAACTGTGTACTTCTTTCATTAAATGGGTTCAGATTATGTATCAGAATCCAATATCTAAAATTCGCATTAATGGGGAATATTCCCCACTATTCCAGCTGATGCAGGGGACTCATCAGGGATGCCCCCTTTCCCCATTACTTTTCACGATCTTTATGGAGCCATTGGCTTGTAAGTTCAGAAGTGATGAAGAAATTGTTGGATTTGGTGGAGAAGGAGATATAGACAAAGTCAGTTTATACGCAGATGACGTATTACTATTCTTAAAAACGGGATATATTGGGCTTCCAAAACTTATGAAAATCATTGATGACTTTGGTTTAATATCTGGATACGAAATCAATTGGGAAAAATCCAAATTATTACCCTTGAATCCACCGCCCCCCAACCCTAGTAATAGGGTACACACCCTATTACCTACAGAATCCTTAACATATCTTGGCATTCAAATTGGATCCAATTTGGAGAGCTATACTAAGTTAAACATTCTCCCAATGATAGGAAAAGTTAGGAGTAAAATAAGAACATGGCTAAAACTCCTGATATCCCAAATTAACCGTATTGCTCTGATTAAAATATTATTGCTCATAATTTTGTACGCTCTAGTCTCATGTCCTATATGGATAGAGGACTCCTTTTTTGGCTTACTGCATTCTTTACTTAATGAATTAATATGGGTCCGGAAACGGGTTAGAATTAAATTAAGATCTCTGGTTCTAGCTGAGGAGGAGGGGAACTTTCCCTACCATATCTTAAAGGGTACTACATTGCTGCACAATTAAGGTGGTGCTTAAATAACATCAATAGCTGCTACATTAAGTATCTATTTAGGAACTATGATGGCCCACGTCAAGACATCTTTTGTATTTTTGAACGGGATATTAAACTGGAAGAAATAAATGGATGGATATTTAGTAAGATGTTAAAAAAAACTTGGAAATATACTAGGTATATTGCAGGAGAGTTACACGCTGTTACCTTTACTCCGATATGGAGAAATACACTCTTAACACAACTTAACAAAATCCCTGATATTAAATATTGGGAACTGAGGGGAATCTTATATATATACCACAAATTGTTTCACACGGGTTGTTGAAATCACTGGAAGAAATATTGCCAGACGCGACACTCGGTTTTATTGATAGGTTTTGATATGCACAATTGAGCCATGCTCTGAAATACACTGAGAATAAGGAGTATCTAATAGTCACTAAAAATACTCTTTTTGATTTTTTTTATATTATTCGTCACAAAAGAACTACCCTATCTCCATGATATATCAGAAATTGAAAAAAGAGTTTCCGAGAAGTAATAGATTTGGGAGTAAAATTAAATGGGAAAGGGAATTACACAGTAGTACTAACTTACCTTGGAACATTATATATGGTAACATAAAGAAATCCTCTATTTTGCGAGCACATAGATTGATATTCATTAAGATCATACATCGTTTATATATTACACTCCACTATTTCTGTCTAGTATCTATAAAGATAGGGAAGATAGATGTTATAAATGTCAAGCAGATAGGGCAGACTATCTGAACTTATTATGGGAATGTCTGGATATCCAGGAGTATTGGTCTAAGATATTTGAGGAGATTCAGGGCTGTACATCTCTTGATTACCCCCTTAGTATTGAACACGTCTTCAGCATCTTTCCGGAAACCACGAGATACAAAGGGGAGCAATCACTGTGGCTCAAAGGAATGGCCTTAGCTAAAGTTGTTATAACAAAATATTGGGGATAAAAAAAACACAACATAATTTGTAGAATGGAAAGAATATATAGATAAAATCAAAATATATGAGGGCATATTCTTTAATAATAAGAAGAATTGGATCAAAACCTGGCAAAGTTACTAACCTGTGTAAAGTAATTAACACAGAAGAGGACAGTATACAGCTACAGATGGATCTGGATAGATTGGAGGGAGGCTTGGGCAGAGAAGTGGCAGATGAGGTTTAACACTGACAAATGTAAGGTTATGCACATGGGAAGGAATAATGCAAGTTACCAGTACATACTAAATGGTAAAACACTCGGTAACAGTGACATGGAATAGGACTTAGGAATTTAAGTGAACAGCAAACTAAACTGTATAAACCAGTGTAAGGCAGCTGCTGCTAAGGCCAATAAGATAATGGATTGCATCAAAAGGGGCATAGATGC
This sequence comes from Bufo bufo, assembly GCF_905171765.1. NCBI lineage: Eukaryota > Metazoa > Chordata > Amphibia > Anura > Bufonidae > Bufo > Bufo bufo. The sequence goes on along the minus strand of NC_053390.1, from coordinate 149,392,216 downwards.
CCGTGATGAGAACATAGTCCTGCCACTTTACAAATCACTAGTCAGACCACACATTGAGCACTATGTAGAGTTCTGGGCTCCTGTGAACAAGGCAGACATAACAGAGCTGGTGAGGGTTCAGAGGAGGGCATCTAAAGTAATAACTGAAATGGGTGGACTGCAGTACCCAGAAGCAGTTTTAAAATGAGGGTTATTCAATTTAGAAAAAATACGACTAAGTGGAGGTGTAATAACTATGTATAAATATATCAGGGGTCAGTACAGAGATCTCTCCCATCATTTATTTATCCCCAGGACTGTGACTGTGACGAGGTGACATCCTCTGCGTCTGGAGAAAAGAAGGTTTCTACACAAACATAGAAGAGGATTCTTTACGGTAAGAGCAGTGAGACTATGGAACTCTCTGCCTGAGGAGGTGGTGAAGGTGAATTCACTAAAAGAGTTCAAGAGTGGTCTAGATGTGTTTCTAGAGCGTAATAATTAGAGATGAGCGAATCGAATCCCACGAAGTGGAAATCGATCCTAATTGCAAGATAAATTTGATTCGCCCTATAAGCCAAATTTCCTTGTGCTTCATGTTAGTGAATCGATTTAACCTGAAATAAAAAAATTCATACTTACCTCCTCCATTTGCACACGACGGGCAGTCCGCTGCCATCTTGATTTAAGATCTTGGCCGAAACCCCTTGCGTGGCAACGTATGATGTCATCTCAGAGATTTCACGCCAGATTTTCAAGCAAGATGGCTGCGGCCGGCCGAGTTGCGAGTAAATAGAGGTGGTAAGTTTGATTACATTTTTTAATGTAATTTTTACACAGTTTTTACACTCAGATGCCACGATCATCTGAGGGGTACAATGATGGGGAGCTGCACTTCGTGACAAAGTAATTCATCACAAAGTAAATTTTTTGGTAAAATTCAGCGAAGCAGCTGAATCGAATTTTGCAAAAGTTCAATCATCTTTAGTAATAATATTATAAGTTATAGTTAATACATTTCTGGAGAAGGGTCATTGATCCAAATATCCTAATTGGTGTTGGAAAGGAATTTGTTCCCCTAAAATGAGGACAATTGGCTTCTACCTTTGGATCAACTTGCAGGATAACAGGCTGAACAGGATGGATGTATATCTATTTTAGCCTTGCAAACTATGTTACTATGATATGTGTTGGTATCAGGTTTTAACTCTCAGATAAAAATTTTGGTGACACATTTCCTTTAAGCTAGATAAATGGTCAGGCTAGTGTTAAAATGTCTCTAATCAGGACCTATATTAGTCTGCCCTGGCTTTGTGAAACTCAAATTAGGAGACGTTTGAAGTATTACAAGTAGAGTTGAGCGAACCCGAACTGTAAAGTTCGGGTTCGTACCAAACTTTAGGGTTTTCGGCACCCGGACCCGAACCGGGTTCGGTTCGGTGTTCGGCGATTTTTATGGCGCTTTTTGAAAGGCTGCAAAGCAGCCAATCAACAAGCGTCATACTACTTGCCCCAAAAGGCCATCACAGTCATGCCTACTATTGGCATGGCTGTGATTGGCCAACTGCAGCATGTGACCCAGCCTCTATTTAAGCTGGAGTCACGTAGCGCCGCCCGTCACTATGCTCGTATTAGTGTAGGGAGAGGCTGCAGCTGCTGTGAGGGAGAGATCAGGGAGAAATCTTATGAAAATTCAGAACTGCTTCTTTACTTAGCGATCTACAGCAAATGTGTTTTGTGGGTGCAGTGCACAATTTTTTTAAGCCTGCCCTAAACCAACTACTACTGAAAACAACCTTTTTTTTCTTCAGTTAGTCAATAACAATACATAATCGGCAGCCATTTTAAGCAACGATAGTGCACCAGCACAGGCTATCTGCATGTCTGCAAGTTCAGAAATACAGCTTTTTGCTTACTGGGGTAAAAAAATACATCTGTTTCATATAGTGCACATCTGGGATTAGACGTGCATAAGTGATTGTCACATTTAGGCCAGAAATACGGCTTTATGCTTACTGGGGTAAAAAAAGCCTCTGATCTAATGCACATCTGGGATTACACGTGCATAAGTGATTGTCACATTTAAGCCAGAAATACGGCTTTGGCATACTGGGCTGAAAAAACCCTCTGATATACTGCACATCTGGGATTACACGTGCATAAGTGATTGTCACATTTAGGCCAGAAATACGGCTTTGGCATACTGGGGTGAAAAAACCCTCTGATATACTGCACATCTGGGATTAGACGTGCATAAGTGATTGTCACATTTAGGCCAGAAATACGGCTTTGGCATACTGGGGTGAAAAAACCCTCTGATATACTGCACATCTGGGATTACACGTGCATAAGTGATTGTCACATTTAGGCCAGAAATACGGCTTTGTGCTTACTGGGGTGAAAAAAGCCTCTGATATACTGCACATCTGGGATTACACGTGCATAAGTGAGTGTCACATTTAGGCCAGAAATACGGCTTTTTTGCTTGCTCGGGTTAAAAAAAGCCTCTGATATGGTGCACATCTGGGATTCGACGTGCATAAGTGACTGTGAAATTTAGGCCACAAATACCGCTGTCATATAGAGTTAAAAAAAATATATTTTGTGCAATACCCTACATCAGGGTTTTTATTGGCGGTTAATTATTTTTAACAGACTTAACCACTTTTTACTTTGCTTGGCGAATGCTAACTATGAGGCAAACATTTAATAAGGGACGCGGTCATGGTCGTGGTGGTGGTGTTGGTGAAGCCTCTGGTGCAGGGAGAGGACGTGGTCGTTCTGCCACAGCTACACGTCCTACTGAACGTACTACCTCAGGTCCCAGTAGCCGCCAGAATCTGCAGCGATATTGTGTCGGGCCTAATGCTGTTCTAAGGATGGCAAGGCCTGAGCAAGTACAGGCGCTATTCAATTGGGTGGCCGACAGTTGATCCAGCACGTTAACATTATCTCCCACCCAGTCTTCTGCAGAAAGCGCACAGGTGGCGCCTGAAACCCATGCGCATCAGTCTGTCACATCACCCCGTGCATATCGGGGAACCTGTCTGAGCCTCAAGTCATGCAGCAGTCTCTTATGCTGTTTGAAGACTCTGCTGGCAGGGTTTCCCAAGGGCATCCACCTAGCCCTTCCCCAGGGGTGGAAGACATAGAATGCACTGACGCACAACCACTTATGTTTCCTGATGAGGACATGGGAATACCACCTCAGCACCTCTCTGATGATGACGAAACACAGGTGCCAACTGCTGCGTCTTTCTGCAGTGTGCAGACCGAAAAGGAGGTCAGGGAGGAAGACTGGGTGGAAGACGATGCAGGGGACGATGAGGTCCTAGACCCCACATGGAATGAAGGTCGTGCCACTGACTTTCAGAGTTCGGAGGAAGAGGCAGTGGTGAGACCGAGCCAACAGCGTAGCAAAAGAGGGAGCAGGGTGCAAAAGCAGAGCAGCCGTCGCCAAAACTGTTTGCCTGCTACTGGCCACCATCACCAGGGACCGATCACACCAAAGGCAGCTTCAAGGAGTTCCCTGGCATGGCACTTCTTCACACAATGTGCTGACGACAAGACCCGAGTGGTTTGCACGCTGTGCCATCAGAGCCTGAAGCGAGGCATTAACGTTCTGAACCTTAGCACAACCTGCATGACCAGGCATCTACATGCGAGACACGGGCTGCAGTGGAGTAAGCACCTTCAAAACCAAGAAAGGGCTCAGGCCCCTCCTGCTCCCTCTTCTGCTGCTGCCTCGGCCTCTTCCTCCGTCTCTGGAGGAACGTTGGCACCTGCCGCCCAGCAAACAGAGGATGTGCCACCAACAACACCACCTCTGTCACCAAGCATCTCCACCATGTCACACGGAAGCATTCAGCTCTCCATCTCACAAACCTTTGAGAGAAAGCGTAAATTCCCACCTAGCCACCCTCGATCCCTGGCCCTGAATGCTAGCATTTCTAAACTGCTGGTCTTTGAAATGCTGTCATTCAGGCTGGTGGAGACGGACAGCTTCAAACAGCTCATGTCGCTTGCTGTCCCATAGTACGTCGTTCCCAGCCGCCACTACTTCTCCAGGAGAGCCGTGCCCTCCCTGCACAACGCCAAGGTCCACCTAACCACAGATACGTGGACCAGTAAGCACGGCCAGGGACACTATATCTCCCTAACTGCACACTAGGTAAATGTAGTGGCGGCTGGGCCCCAGAGCTGTCCTTCCGCCGCCAAGGATCGCAGGGCATCATTCTTTGCCTCCTGTTGCCTCCTCTTCCTACTCGGCTTCCTCCTCCTCTTCTACCACCTCCTCATCCGGTCAGAGACAGACCTTCACCACCAACTTCAGCACAGCCAGGGGTAAACGTCAGCAGGCCGTTCTGAAACTGATGTGTTTGGGGGACAGGCCCCACACCGCGCAGGAGTTGTGGCGGGGTTTAGAACAACAGACCAACGAGTGGTTGCTGCCAGTGGGCCTCAAGCCCGGCCTGGTGGTGTGTGATAATGGGTGAAATCTCGTTGCAGCTCTGGGACTAGCCGGTTTGACGCACATCCCTTGCCTGGCGCATGTGCTGAACCCTGACATGTCAGAGCTGCTGCATAAAGTGCGGGCCGTCTGTGCGCGCTTCCGGCGTTCTCATCCTGCTGCCGCTCGGCTGTCTGCTCTACAGCGTAACCGCCTCATATGCGACATGCCCACCAGATGGAACTCCACCTTGCACATGCTGGAGAGACTGTGCGAGCAGCAGCAGGCCATAGTGGAGTTTCAGCTGCAGCACGCACGGGTGAGTAGCACTGCGAGCGTGATCGGAAGATGCGCGACTACAGGCGCACGCTGGTAGACGCGCTCCTTAGAGCATTCCCGACTGACGCCAGGGGACAAGTGGAAGCACAAGGAGAAGGGAGGGGAGGCGGAAGAGGTCGCCAACGCAGCTGTGTCAGTGCCAGCACCTCAGAAGGCAAGGTTAGCATGACCGACATGTGGAAAAGCTTTGTCACCTCGCCGCAACAACCGGCCCCAACTGCTGATATGGAGCGTGTTAGCAGGAGGCAGCATTTGAACAACATAGTGGAACTGTACCTGTGCACACGCCTACATGTACTGACTGATGGTTCTGCCCCATTCAACTTCTGGGTCTCCAAATTGTACACATGGCCAGAGCTTGCCCTGTATGCCTTGGAGGTGCTGGCCTGCCCTGCAGCCAGTGTACTCTCTGAACGTGTATTTAGCACGGCAGGAGGCGTCATTACAGACAGACACAGCCGCCTATCCACAGTTAATGTGGACAAGCTCATGTTCATTAAAATGAACCAGGCCTGGATTCCACAAGACTTGTCTGTACCTTGTGCAGAATAGACCCTTCTAACAGCCTCAACCATCCATCCTTGTACTCAAGTGCACTTATTCCTTTTTTTTTTTTTATATGTCCCAATATTTTGGGGGATACCCCTTTGTAAAAATGCAAGATAACACACATCTGTGTTGGCTACCTATTCCTCCTTCGCCGCCGCTTCTACCTAGACCGCCACATGAGCCTACACGGCCACATCCACCCATTCACCGCCTCCTCAACCTCTACCTCCTACATCATTCCTAATTTTTATTTTTTTAAGGTCTTTTATGTTTTTTTTATTCATTTCCCTATCCCATTTGCCATGCTCTTAAGCACATTTTGCTGCCTTTTGCAGCCCTCTAGCTCTTTCCATTACATTTTTACAGCCATTTTAGTGCTCAAAAGTTCGGGTCCCCATTGACTTCAATGGGGTTCGGGTTCAGGGTCAAGTTTGGGTCAAGTTCGGGTCCCGAACCCGAATTTTTTTTTCAAGTTCGGCCGAACCTGCTGAACCCGAACATCCAGGTGTCCGCTCAACTCTAATTACAAGCAACAATATGAATGTAGAACTTAAACGGGTATTCCTATCTTAGACATTGATGACATATCGCTAGGATATGCCATCAGTGTGTGGCTCCCATGTCTGAAACCGTCTCCTATCTACAAAATGTGATCCCCAGAGTGAAAAATGGGACTCTGTTCACTTCTATGGGAGTTCCAAAATAAGCTATTCCAGGAGTTCCATATCGGTGAATAGAGAGGTGGCTGTGCATGTGTGGTGTGTTCTCCATTCACCACCATGGTAAATAGAGAACATTCCTGGCATTGTCAGTGTGCTTTCCTTCATTTTGGCTACTTTCACGCTAGCATTTGGTTTGTCCGGCAGGCTGTTCCGGCAGGGGAACAGCCTGCCAGATCTGTTCTAACGCTAGCACATGTGTGCTTTTGGAAGTCCAGCCCGGCCCAATTCACTATAATGGGAATGAGCCGAAGTTCCGACCGTAGCACGGCAAACATGCAGAGAGGCGGCCGGACAAATACTGCAGCATGCTGCATTTTTTGTCCGGTCGCCTCTCGGCATGTTTGCGCTAGTAGTGTGAATGTAGCCTTTGGGGGGACCCGTTCTGGAGATAGGTTCTGTGACCAGCATCTATCTGACATTGATGGCATATCCTAGTGATATGACATCAGTGTTTGAGTTGGGAATATGCCTTTAACATGAAATAACCTACAACTGATATAAAAACAATAACGTATTTACAGTTCAGTTTGTAACATTTTAATGTAACATTTTAGAAAAATTTTGAATTTCTCTTTAAATATAATAGAATTAGAAACATAATTTTTTCACAAGTGTTGATGACTGGGAAGAAATCTTAAAGAAATTGAACTTTAAAAATACCCATCATGAGACCTGCACATTGAGATGAAAACTTTGGTTCAAGTTGCTGCATATCAGATCGTCTTGTGGCTGAGGTTTGTGAATTTTACAACTTTCATTTAGTAGCAAGAGATTTCGCAGTCCAATGATTGACACAGATCATTGCTAAATGACTTTCAGATATGTTTTGCAATGGTTGATGAGCAGAGAAAGATATGTCATTGTTCTATTAGCATAACTAAACTGAAATATAAATATTGCCTAGTAAATGACATGGCACACAATTAAACACATACATCCCACCTCATCCCGAATTCTAGAAATCATTCTTAAAAGGAACACTCCCAGAATAAAGTTACAAACATTCACACAGTTTTTAGCAGGCAGTATTCAATAAATGCATTAGACACACATCAAGTATTTTAATTACCATTTTGAAAGCCTCAATGATTCCTTTATCTTATGCCTTTAATAACTCATTTGAATACATTCACCTAAAATGGGAGTTTTCTTGTCTCTGGTTTACAGGAAAAGACTGAATTATGCTTCAAGCTTTTTTAAATAGATCTAAAATTGTAGTCAAGTGGCATTTTTCGCTATAAAGCTGCTTAGCTTTCTTTTAATATTTGCAACATAACAAAATCAAGCAAATTGTCCTTGAACTTTTATTTGCTTTAACTTTCATTTATTTTTTATACAAATTTGTTAAAGGGGTTTTCTGGGAAGTTGATACTGATGACCTACAGTATGCTCAGGATAGGTCATCAGTATCTGATTCAACACCCGGGACCCCTGCCAATCAGCTGTTTGAGAAGGCACAGGCCTGGCCTTCTTGCAGCTTACCAAGCACAGCGCCGTATGTGTATAGTGGCTGTGCTTGGTATCGCGCACAGTCACTATAAAATGTACAGCGCTGTGCTTGGTAAGCAAAGAGAAAGGAGCACTGGTTCCTTCTCAAATAGCTGATAGGTGGGGATCCCGGGTGTCGGACCATCACTTATTTGATACTGAGTATACTATAGGTCATCAGTATCAAAATCCCAGAAATTTTCAAACAAGAATGAGTCTATTTGATATTTTTTGGAATCGTTTTTTTGTAACCATATTTAAAATTAGCCATTTGAAAAGTGTAAAAAGATTGAATGCACCTCCTGGAATTTTAACTTTTTCTCTTTAATTGTACACAACTGACCAAAATGTACAGTCGGATGCGAAAGTTTGGGCAACCTTGTTAATCGTCATGATTTTCCTGTAAAAAATCGTTGGTTGTTACGATAAAAAATGTCAGTTAAATATATCATATAGGAGACACACACTGATATTTGAGAAGTGAAATGAAGTTTATTGGATTTACAGAAAGTGTGCTATAATTGTTTAAACAAAATTAGGCAGGTGCATAAATTTGGGCACCACAAAAAAGAAATGAAATCAATATTTAGTAGATCCTCCTTTTGCAGAAATTACAGCCTCTAAACGCTTCCTGTAGGTTCCAATGAGAGTCTGGATTCTGGTTGAAGGTATTTTGGACCATTCCTCTTTACAAAACATCTTTAGTTCATTCAGGTTTGATGGCTTCCGAGCATGGACAGCTCTCTTTAAGTCACACCACAGATTTTCAATTTTATTCAGGTCTGGGGACTGAGATAGCCATTCCAGAACGTTGTACTTGTTCCTCTGCATAAATGCCTTAGTGGATTTTGAGCAGTGTTTAGGGTCGTTGTCTTGTTGAAAGATCCAGCCCTGGCGCAGCTTCAGCTTTGTCACTGATTCCTGGACATTGGTCTCCAGAATCTGCTGATACTGAGTTGAATCCATGCGTCCGTCAACTTTGACAAGATTCCCAGTCCCTGCACTGGCCACACAGCCCCACAGCATGATGGAACCACCACCATATTTTACTGTAGGTAGCAGGTGTTTTTCTTGGAATGCTGTGTTCTTTTTCCTCCATGCATAACGCCCCTTGTTATGTCCAAATAACTAAATTTTAGTTTCATCAGTCCACAGCACCTTATTCCAAAATGAAGCTAGCTTGTCCAAATGTGCTTTAGCCCACCTCAAGCGGCACTTTTTGTGCTGTGGGCGGAGAAAAGGCTTCCTCTGCATCACTCTCGCATACAGCATCTCCTTGTGTAAAGTAGTGATGAGCGGTAGGTGCCATATTCGATTTCGCGAATATTCGATTGAATATTCGTGTTATATTCGTCGAAATCGAATATTCGTAATTATTCCATTTATCGTGAATAATATGCGATTTAATTAATCGCGTATTGCGATTTTTCTTTTGACAGTATAAGGCAACGTTCCTATGACTAATTGACTATGGCTAGGTTAATATGTGTATTTTACAAATATTCTTAATATTGCTCTAACTTCGTCTTTTAGAATATTCGTAATATTCTAAAAGACGAAGTTAGAGCAATATTACGAATTTTCGTAAAATACACATATAGATTGTAATTTAGCTAATATAGTGCTATAATCCTTTTTTTTCTCAAATTTTTTTTGCCTCTTCTGAACTTCAGTTTTGGAAAATATGTACACTATTAAAAAAATTACTATAGCAGTATATTAGCTAAATTACAATCTATATGTGTATTTTATGAATATTCTTAATATTGCTCTAACTTCGTCTTTTAGAATATTTGTAATATTCTAAAAGACGTTTAGAGCAATATTACGAATATTCTAAAAGACGAAGTTAGAGCAATATTACGAATATTCTAAAAGACGAAGTTAGAGCAATAATATTCCACTTTGGCATACTGCTCCCCGACAAGCGTCCCCGTCACCATGGGAACGCCTGTGGGTTAGAATATACCATCGGACGTGACGTTTTACGATCTCAGGGAAAACTCTGATCCGATGGTATTTTCTAACCCACAGGCGTTCCCATGGTGACGGGGACGCTTGTCGGGGAGGTGTATGCTGAAGTTGATTAAATAACGATTTTGTCATGTGGTCGGGTAGTGCCGGGCACACGTATTAACCATTACGATTTTTCTGTTGTAATATTCGTGAACTCGAATATTATAACCGAGATTATTGGTTTAGATTAGAATAGGACGAATATTCTAAAATTGAATATACAGCAATATATTCTTTATTTCGAATATTCCGGTCCATCTGAAAACGTGATTCCTTCCAGTTTCAATTCAGTTGCTTGTGGGCCAATAGCTCATTGACCCACAAGCAAGAAGCAGGGAGGAATCATATATTTTCAGATAAAAAAAAAAAAACACGAATATTCGATTTCGCGAATATATAGAACTATATTAGAAATATTCGCGAAATCTCGAAGTTGCGATATTCGAGATAAAAATTTGTTATTCGAATATTCACCCTCAACACTAGTGTAAAGTGCGCCGAATGTTTGAACGGTGCACAGTGACTCCATCTGCAGGAAAGATGATGTTGTAGGTCTTTGGTGCTGGTCTGTGGGTTGACTCTGACTGTTCTCACCATTCGTCGCTTCTGTCTATCCGAGATTTTTCTTGGTCTGCCACTTTCAGCCTTAACTTGAACTGAGCCTGTAGTCTTGCATTTCCTCAATATGTTCCTAACTGTGGAAACAGACAGCTGAAATCTCTGAGACAGCTTTCTGTATCCTTCCCCTAAACCATGATGGTGAACAATCTTTGTCTTCAGGTCATTTGAGAGTTGTTTTGAGACCCCCATGTTGCTACTCTTCAGAGAAAATTAAAAGAGGAGGGAAACTTACAATTAACCCCCTAAATACTCTTTCTCATAATTGGATTCACCTGTGTATGTAGATCATGGGTCACTGAGCTTACCAAGCCAATTTGAGTTCAAATAATTAGTTCTAAAGGTTTTGGAATTAATAAAATGACAACAGTGCCCAAATTTATGCACCTGCCTAATTTTGTTTAAACAATTATAGCACACTTTTTGTAAATCCAATAAACTTCATTTCACTTCTCAAATATCACTGTGTGTGTCTCCTATATGATATAGTTAAGTGACATTTTTTATCGTAACAACCAACCATTTATACAGGAAAATCATGACGATTAACAAGGTTGCCCAAACTTTAGCATCCCACTGTAACTTCATTTCAATTTTATGTCCAACATTCTAAAAAATGTAATAATATATCTTTATATGACCTTTTCTGATACAGAGCTACAAATTTCGAAGTATGAAATAAGAATTGAAAAATAAGAAGTCCTGTTTATCAGAAAGGGGAAAGAAGTATGCCATGGGAGATGCCAGATGACATGTTAACGAATTCAGATAACAGTCAGATCACACAGTTGTGAGAATAGTTGAAACTGTCACTGATCAGTTACATTTTTTCATTGAAGCATGTGGTCAGGTGTTCAGTTGAGAAACAGGTGGCTGTCACTCCACGCAGACTGAGGACTACTTGCCAGCAAAGCCTTTCCACCACTGCTTGTACAGCCAGTGTGAGGCCTAATAATCACCAACCAATGGCTGGCAGTCCTGGGGTATTTAAGGCACCTTCTCCTGTGGGAAGGTTACTAAGTAATATGGTTCTTTAGGTTCTTTAGCTTGCCAAGTTCCCTGTGGACATATGCTGATCTGTTGTATACTAGTGTACCGACCTCTGCTGTTTACTATACTCTGACCTTCTGCTGCCTGTCCTGACCTATGCCTGTTACCTGTATTGCTTCTACACTGCCCACCCTGACCTCGGACTCATTCCTATATTGCACACAGGGCTGGCCTTAGGTGTTCAGGCGCCCTGTGCGAGCTAATCTTGTGTCGTCGTCGTCCCCCTTCCCGTTCACCTAAACATACACAAAGAGGAAAACAATCTTTGTAACAAACTGTTTTTTTTTATTACAGATAATTTAAGTGCAAGTACAAACAAGTACAATCATACCCAGTGTCACCCATAGCCAGTCTCCTGCCCCCCTTAATCATACTCAGTGTCACCCAGAGCCAGTCCCCTACCCCCTTAATCATACCCTGTCACCTTTACCCAGTCCCCAGCCCTTCTTAATCATACCCAGTGTCACCATTACCCAGTACCCTGCCCCCTCAATTAGGGGACTGAATAAAGGTGACAGGGTATGATTAAGGGAGGCAGGGGACTGGCTATGGGTGACACTGGTATGATTAAGGGGGGCAGGGTCTAATTGAGGGGGCAGGGGACTGGGTAAGGGTGACACTGGTATGATTAAGAAGGGCATGGGACTGGGCAAAGGTGACAGGGTATGATTAAGGGGGGCAGGAGACTGGCTATGGGTGACACGGTATGATTAAGGGCCATAACCACCTCAGCCCCCCTAGCTTAAACACCCTTAATGACCAGACCACTTTTTACACTTCTGACCTACACTACTTTCACCGTTTATTGCTCGGTCATGCAAATTACCACCCAAATGAATTTTACCTCCTTTTCTTCTCACTAATAGAGCTTTCATTTGGTGGTATTTCATTGCTGCTGACAATTTTACTTTTTTTGTTATTAATCGAAATTCAACGATTTATTTGCAAAAAAATGACATTTTTCACTTTCAGTTGTAAAATTTTGCAAAAAAAACGACATCCATATATAAATTTTTCGCAAAATTTATTGTTCTACATGTCTTTGATAAAAAAAAAATGTTTGGGTAAAAAAAAAATGGTTTGGGTAAAAGTTATAGCGTTTACAAACTATGGTACAAAAATGTGAATTTCCGCTTTTTGAAGCAGCTCTGACTTTCTGAGCACCTGTCATGTTTCCTGAGGTTCTACAATGCACAGACAGTAGAAAAACCCCACAAATAACCCCATTTCAGAAAGTAGACACCCTAAGGTATTCACTGATGGGCATAGTGAGTTCATAGAACTTTTTATTTTTTGTCACAAGTTAGCGGAAAAATTATGATTTAATTTAATTTTTTTTTCGTTACAAAGTCTCATATTCCACTAACTTGTGACAAAAAATAAAAACTTCCATAAACTCACTATGCCCATCACGAAATACCTTGGGGTGTCTTCTTTCCAAAATGGGGTCACTTGTGGTGTAGTTATACTGCCCTGGCATTTTAGGGGCCCTAATGTGTGGGAAGTAGTTTGAAATCAAAATGTGTAAAAAATGCCCTGTGAAATCCTAAAGGTGCTCTTTGGAATGTGGGCCCCTTTGCCCACCTAGGCTACAAAAAAGTTTCACACATGTGGTATCATCGTACTCAGGAGAAGTTGGGCAATGTGTTTTGGGGTGTCATTTTACATATACCCATGCTGGGTGAGATAAATATCTCGGTCAAATGCCAACTCTGTATAAAAAAATGGGAAAAGTTGTCTTTTGCCAAGATATTTCTCTTATTCAGCATGGGTATATGTACAAAGACACCCCAAAACACATTTCCCTACTTCTTCTGAGTACAGCGATACCAGATGTGTGACACTTTTTTGCAGCTTAGGTGGGCAAATAGGCCCACATTCCAAAGAGCACCTTTCGGATTTCACAGGGCATTTTTTACACATTTTGATTTCAAACTACTTCTCACACATTAGGGCCCCTAAAATGCCAGGGCAGTATAACTACCCCACAAGTGACCCCATTTTGGAAAAAAGACACCCCAAGGTATTTCGTGAAGGGCATAGTGAGTTCATGGAAGTTTTTATTTTTTGTCACAAGTTAGTGGAATATGAGACTTTGTAAGAAAAAAATAAAATAAAAAATCATAATTTTCCGCTAACTTGTGACAAAAAATAAAAAATTCTAGGAACTCGCCATGCCTCTCACGGAATACCTTGGGGTGTCTTCTTTCCAAAATGGGGTCACTTGTGAGGTAGTTATACTGCCCTGGCATTTTAGGGGCCCTAATGTGTGAGAAGTAGTTTGAAATCAAAATGTGTAAAAAATGCCCTGTGAAATCCGAAAGGTGCTCTTTGGAATGTGGGCCTATTTTCCCACCTAGGCTGCAAAAAAGTGTCACACATATGGTATCGCCGTACTCAGAAGAAGTAGGGCAATGTGTTTTGGGGTGTCTTTTTACATATACCCATGCTGGGTGAGAGAAATATCTCGGCAAAAAACAACTTTTCCCATTTTTTTATACAAAGTTGGCATTTGACCAAGATATTTATCTCACCCAGCATGGGTATATGTAAAATGACACCCCAAAACACATTCCCCAACTTCTCCTGAGTACAGCGATACCACATGTGTGACACTAGATGCGTAAAGGGGCCCAAATTCCTTTTAGGAGGGCATTTTTAGACATTTGGATTCCAGACTTCTTCTCACCCTTTAGGGCCCCTAAAATACCAGGGCAGTATAAATACCCCATATGTGACCCCATTTTGGAAAGAAGACACCCCAAGGTATTCAATGAGGGGCATGGCGAGTTCATAGAAAAAAATAAATTTTGTCACAAGTTAGCGGAAATAGACTCAATATGCCCCTAAGCGAATACCTTGGGGTGTCTTCTTTCCAAAATGGGGTCATTTGTGGGGTGTTTGTACTGCCCTGGCATTTGAGGGTCTCCGCAATCATTACATGTATGGCCAGCATTAGGAGTTTCTGCTATTCTCCTTATATTGAGCATATGGGTAATGATATTATTTTTTTCCGTTCAGCCTCTAGGCTGAAAGAAAAAATGAACGGCACAGATTTCTTCATTCGCATCGATCAATGTGGATGAAAAAATCTCTGCCCAAAAAAAAAGGAGGGGAAAGGCGTCTGCCAGGACATAGGAGCTCCGCCCAACATCCAAACCCACTTAGCCCGTATGCCCTGGCAAACCCGATTTCTCCATTCACATCAATCAATGTGGATGAATAAATCATTGCCGGGATTTTTTTATTTTTTTTTATATACAAAGTGTTTGCCAAAGCATATGAACACCGCCGCCCCCTCAGCTCATATGCCTCGGCAAACGTATCTTTTACTGCAGAGGAGAAATCTCGTCTTGCAGCGCCGCATACACCAACTTTTGTGTAATCTGACAGCAGCGCAATTCTTCTGTCAGAATGCACATCAGTGCTGCAGCTAGTCGATCGGTTGGTCCACCTGGAAGGTAAAAAAAACAAAACAAAAAAGAAAAAACCAGTCCGCAACGCAATACATTTTTTAACTTTATAATAACATTTGAACGGAACATATAAACTTTATTTAACTTTTTGAACAGAACGTTAACTTTTTTGCTTACCGGTGATTTTTTTTTTTTTTTTTACCTTTATAGGACAAACCTTTCCTTCCCCATGGGACAATGTGCAAAGCGCAAATCGCCCAAAGATGTGGCGAAGTACATTATGCACTTTGTCCCAGGTGAAAGAAGAGGTTTGCAGCAGCTGTGAGTGAATGGGCCCTAATAGCCCTGTGTGCCTGTCCTGTGAGATGCAATCCCTATGCTAAGTGTACCTGTGTGTGGTACTTCCGGAAACACTCCCCAAAGCATAGGGCAGGGTGGTCAGGGCAGTCAGGACAGAAATAGCGGGTGTCACGACTTATTCCACTCCTGCTACAGACACGAGATTTTTTACGGGGTGCCGGTCGGTTTGAGGTACCAGCAACGACACTGGGGAAATGTCACTCGTGTAGACGGCTTACTACACTGGTGGATGGGGCCACGGAACCTCCTGGATACAGGAGGTTCTCGATGATCTCTTCCTGAAATTTGAGGAAGGATCTTGTTCTCCCAGCCTTACTGTAGAGAACAAAACTATTATATACAGCCATTTGAATTAAATATACAGACACCTTCTTATACCAGCATCTGGTCCTGCGGGAAAGTAAATAAGGAGCCAACATCTGGTCATTGAAGTCCACCCCTCCCATGAGCGAATTATAGTTGTGGACACAGAGGGGCTTTTCAATGACACTGGTTGCTCGTTCAATTTGGATTGTCGTGTCTGCGTGAATGGAGGAGAGCATGTAAACGTCACGCTTGTCTCTCCATTTCACCGCGAGCAGTTCTTCGTTACACAAGGCAGCCCTCTCCCCCCTTGCAAGACGGGTGGTAACGAGCCGCTGGGGGAAGCACCGGCGACTAGGTCGCACGGTGCCACAGCAGCCAATCTGTTCTAGGAACAAATGCCTGAAGAGGGGCACACTTGTGTAGAAATTGTCCACATAAAGATGGTACCCTTTGCCAAATAAGGGTGACACCAAGTCCCAGACTGTCTTCCCACTGCTCCCCAAGTAGTCAGGTCGACCGCCTGGCTCCAGGGTCTGATCTTTACCCTCATAGATCTGAAATTTGTGGGTATAGCCTGTGGCCCTTTGACAGAGCTTATACAATTTGACCCCATACCGGGCGCGCTTGCTTGGGATGTATTGTTTGAAGCCAAGGCGCCCGGTAAAATGTATAAGGGACTTGTCTACGCAGATGTTTTGCTCAGGGGTATACAAATCTGCAAATTTGGTGTTGAAGTGGTCTATGAGGGGCCGAATTTTGTGGAGCCGGTCAAAAGCTGGGTGGCCTCTGGGACGAGAGGTGCTGTTGTCGCTAAAGTGCAGGAAACGCAGGATGGTCTCAAATCGTGTCCTGGACATAGCAGCAGAGAACATGGGCATGTGATGAATTGGGTTTGTGGACCAATATGACCGCAATTCATGCTATTTGGTTAGACCCATGTTGAGGAGAAGGCCTAGAAAAATTTTAAATTCGGAAACTTGGACGGGTTTCCACCGGAAAGACTGGGCATAAGAGCTTCCCGGGTTGGCGGCTATAAATTTAGTGGCATATCGGTTTGTCTCTGCCACAACTAAGTCCAAGAGCTCCGCAGTCAAGAACAGCTCAAAAAACCCCAGTGCCGAACCGATCTGAGCTGTCTCAACCCGAACTCAAGACTGGGCGGTGAAAGAGGGAACTACTGGTGTGGCTGAAGTTGGGGGCTGCCAATCAGGGTTTGCCAGCACCTCAAGGACTCTAGGGGCTCTACGGGCCTGTCTGTGCGGTGGCTGCGACGGGGGAACTAATGCACGTGCCACCGTACCAGCTTCTACTGCCCTTCTGGTGCTCGCCACTTTACCATGTTGTACGGCAGTGCTGGTACTAGGTCCAGGATGGGCTGCGCTGCTGGTGTATGCCTCACCACGTAATCCAACAGCGCCAGCGCCACTCTGCTGCCCTTGAAACGGATCCTGCGCAACCTGTGGTGTAGCAACATGGGGCCGGGTACGCCTGGTGGTATCAGGGACCTCAACCTCCTCGTCCGAACTTTGGGTCAGACTGCCACTGCTTTCTACAGGTTTATATTCTGACCCGCTAGATTCATCAGATGAGGGTTCCCATTCCTCGTCCGACTGGGTCAGAATCCTGTAGGCCTCTTCAGAAGAATACCCCTTGTTTGCCATTTGGTCAACTAAATTTAGGGGGTATTCCCTGAGACTACCCAAGAAAAAAAAGCAAGCCTGTCTTACAAATGGGAGGCTAGCGAAGTTCCGGAGGCCGCTGCGATTAATAAAAATATCAAAACTGATTTTTTTATCGCCGCAGCGCTTGTAAAGTGATTGTGCAGTGATCAAAAAAAAATAATGTTTTTGTCACTGCGGCGGGGCGGGCGTGGGTGAACGCACGTGTGGGCGACTGATCAGGCCTGATCGGGCAAGCACTGCGTTTTGGGTGGAGGGTGAACTAAGGTGACACTAATACTATTATAGATCTGACTGTGATCAGTTCTGATCACTTACAGATACTATAAAAGTACAAATGCTGATTAGCGATACGCTAATCAGCGAATAAGTGACTGCGGTGCGGTGGGCTGGGCGCTAAACGATCGATAACTACCTAACCAAGGGGCCTAAACTATCCTAAAACTATCAGTCAATACCAGTGGGAAAAAAAAGTGACAGTTTACACTGATAACTTTTTTCCCTTTCACTAGGTGATTGACAGGGGCGATCAAGGGGTGATCAAGGGGTTAATTGGGGTGATGGAGGGTGATCTGGGGGCTAAGTGTGGTCTTGGTGGGTACTCACTGTGATGTCTGCTCCTCTGCTGGGACCAACCGACGAAAAGGACCAGCAGAGGAGCACAGAAGCCATTTAACACATTATATTTATAAATATAATGTGTTAACTGGTTTCTGATTTGATTTTTTGAAAATCATCAACCTGCCAGCGACGATCATTGGCTGGCAGGTTGATGACGAACTTGTCTTTTAAATTTTGCCGGCCCGCGATGCGCATGCGCGGGCCGGCTTTACCCGAACTCTCGCTTCTCGCGAGAGGACGCACCGGCGCGTCCACCCAGAGTAACAGGCGAAGACGCAATCCTGCCTAATAGCGGTCCTGAGGAGGTTAATCATACCCAGTGTCACCCATAGCCAGTCTCCTGCCCCCCTTAATCATACCCTGTCACCTTTACCCAGTCCCTTACCCCCCTTAATCATACCCAGTGTCAACCAAAGCCAGTCCCCTGCCCCTTAATTATACCCAGTGTCACCCTTATCCAGTCCCCTGCCCCCTTAATCATACCCAGTGTCTGTCACCCTTATTCAGTCCCCTGCCCCCCTTAATTAAACCCTGACACCTTTTGCAGACTGACAATAATACGCACAAAACCAAAGATAAAATTGTTTTTAGAGGAAAAATTGTTAGGAAACATTCTTTCCTGTATATTTACTTGTATATAAAGTGCAAGTGCTGCCAAAAATTACAAGGAAGAGGAACTCCGATACAACCTGTATATCACATAAAGGAGGGCCTCATTCACATTGTGGTACAATTGTTCAGGTAGTGCAACTCCTACACTCATAAAGCCTATGTACTAAGTGAAAGGGCTGCCAAAAATTACAAGGAACTGGCACTCCAATACACCCTTTATTACACATAAAGGAGGGCATCATACACACCCTTGAAAAATTATGATTGCCTGCTCATGAGTCTCTAAAACATTAGGAGTAAGGGCCTGCTGTTGACCCTCTAAATAATTAGGGGCGAGGGCCTGCTGCTGATCTAACCATCTAAAACATTAGGGGTGAGGATCTGCTGCTGAGCTGACTCTCTAAATCATAAGGGGTCAGGGCCTGCTGATGACCCTCTAAAACATTAGGGGCGAGGGCCTGCTGCTGATCTGACCAACTAAAACATTAGGGGCGAGGGCCTGCTGCTGATCTGACCATCTAAAACATTATGGACGAGGGCCTGCTGGTGACCCTCTAAAACATTAGGGGTGAGGGTCTGCTGCTGAGCTGACCCCGTAAAACATTAGGGGCGAGGGCCTGCTGTTTATCGGACCATCTAAAACATTAGGGGCGAGGGCCTGCTGCTAAGCTGACCCTCTAAAACATTAAGAGTGAGGGCAGCCTAATAAGCATGTTGATATGATGGAGGAGGAGGACCAGAAAAGGAAGATTGAACCATATACCCTTTTTTGTGGTGGAAGGGGTGCATGGGAATACAGTGTATTAAATACACCATAAAAGCCACATTTAAAGTGCCTTTATGTTCAGCCACTTTCCTCTGGTGGAGTAGAGAAGTCAGGGGAAATCCAGGCCTTGTTCATTTTGATAAGAGTCAACCTGTCAGCATTTTCAGTTGAAAGGCGGATGCACTTATCAGTTATTATGTCCCCAGCAGCACTAAATACCCGCTCTGACAAAACGCTGGCGGCAGGGCAGGCCAGCACCTCCAAGGTGTAGAGCGCTAGTTCGTGCCACGTGTCCAGCTTGGACACCCAATAGTTGCAAGGCACAAAGGGATCATCTGACACGGTCTGCTATGTACTCTTTCACCATCTTCCAAAACGTTTCCCTCCTTGTGACACTAGGCCACGCATCAGGGTGAGGGTGCTGGCGGGGTGTCATGAAACTGTCCCAGGCCTTGGAGAGTGTTGCGCTGCCTCTGTTGGAACTGCTCTGTGTTCCCCTCGTCTCCCCTCCTCGGTTGCACAATGAACTACGTACTCTGCCGCCAGCGTAGTCAGCTAGAAATTTTTGGAGCAATTTTTCCACAAGTTAGTGATTCTGGCAGGCTGTTCCAGCTGAGAACAGCCTGCCGGAATTCACTGGATCCAGAACTTCAGACTGAATGCCCGCTGCCCCCATCAACTACAATGGGGTACGGCAGAATCGGGGGGGGGGGGGCACTTTTTTGATGTTCGCCCTGTTGGTAAATTTCCCTAGAAACTGCCCTGAGTGTATGCGCAAATAAATTAAACTGAATGTCACAGATATTTAGGATGCTCAAACGTTATACAGGGGATGTAGCGCACGTAATGTCGCTGTCACCAACGGCGAAAAAATTTAACTGAATGTCGCTGATATTTAGGATGCTCAAACGTTATACAGGAGATGTAGCGCAGGTAATGTCGCTGTCACCAACGGCGAAAAAATTAAACTGAATGTCAGATATTTAGGATGCTCAAACGTTATACAGGAGATATAGCGCAGGTAATGTTGCTGTCACCAGCGGCGATAAAATTACACTGAATGTCACAGATATTTAGGATGTGAAAATGTAATACAACAGATGTAGCAGAGGTTGTGTTGCGGTCAGAAGCGGCCAAACAATTGCACGCAATTTAGCGCAGTTTGCGCTAATAATATATATTGCATCCAGATAAAATAATAGTCCTTAAAAGGACCTTTCAACAATAAACCTTGCCTAAAAAAAATAAGCCAATTCCTGTCCCTACACTATCTGTCCCTTCTACTGCAGTTCTCCCTGACTAAGACTGAGCCGTACCACGTGTCATCGGGTGCTATATAGCACCCGATGACACGTTCCGGCCAGCCAATCACTGTAATGCTAGTAACCAACATGGCTACGGCATTACAGTGAGTGCCAGTACTTCCTCGCACGTTTATTGGCTGCGTAGCAGCCAACAAACGTGCGGGGAGGAGACTCGAGCATCGCGCTCAAGCACACGCAGTGTTCGGTCGAACACCGCGATGTCCCGAGCATCGCGATACTCGAGTCAAAATAGTGTTTGGACGAGCATGCTCACCCAACACTAATGGATATCCATAGAGTGGATGCAAAATAAAACTTTAATACCAAAATTACTTCAATATATAATACAGTATATAAATATACACTCATTAACGAAAAAGAATGCTCCCAGAGAGAAATGTCAGATTGCTATAAAAGTCAGCACGCAGTTATAGCTCAGGCAGATGTGTAAATGATTACAGTTGTTGTCTGATTGGACTCTGGGTCTTGCCACTAGAGGGCATAAAATTGCTTCCTCCACTGCTCTCAGAGGCAACTTATAAGAAAAGCTCTCAGAGGCAACTTTTGAGTAGTGTGCGTCTTGCTTAGAGATTGTTGTCTGCTAGACATGCCTCTACTATGTACACAAAGACATTTTGCCCAGTTGACAGATTGAGAGTATTTGCATCATAACTGAGAGAAGCAGGATGGTCATTTCAAAAATTGGCCCCCATCTAGGCTGTTCTAACCAGTTGTTAGAAGGTGTTGGGAGCTTTGGTTATGTGAGGGTACGCACACACGGTAAACAGGCTCCCGGTGGTCCAGACAGACTACACTAGTGTAGAGAATTGTTGAATCTGCTGACAAGCATGAGCAGCTCCCACAGTTCCTTTGTTCACCATCCAGGTACAGGTGGCACCTTCATTACATATCCCTTCCGGACCACTTCTAGATGCTTAGCAGTAGAAAATTTGGGGTCACAGCGCCCATTACGCATTATGTCCTGTCATTGATAGACAGCCACTGTTGCCTTTATATACAGTAGTGCCATGAGCAAGAGACTCATGGACTGTAACCTTTTGTCTTTAGACAAGAATTCAGGTTCTGTTTGGGATCTGATGATAGTTGGGTTTGTGTATGGAGACCTGGTGGTGAGCACTTTCATCCTGCCTTTGCTGTGGAGCAACACAATGTCCCAAATGCTTGTATGATGACCCCTGGTAGTGATACAAGAGACACTAACAGCTCAGCGATCTGTGCAGGACATCCTAAAACCACATGTGTTGTCTCTCATGGAAGGGCTTCAAGGCAGCATTTTTCAGCGGAATAATGCTCGCCCACACACAGCATGGGTTTTCCAGGAATGGCTCTGCCAGAATGGAACATATCCTTAGCCTGCCCAGTTAACAGATTTCACTGAGCATTGATGGTACCAACTGGGATGCCAGCTTAAGCAACCTATGAGTGTATAGGATCTACGGGCTCAGCTGCAACATCTGTGAGCAAATGTGCTGCAGGTTATGATATGGAACCTGCATGCTCAACTTTATCTTATCTTGTATCCAGGCTAATGGTGGTCCAACAGGGTACTAGGCCCTCCTTTGTACAGTTTACTTATGGACACGAAGAGCCAGAAAAAAAAAACCATATGACTACCAGGAGCCACAAGCTATACATTGCGCGGTTGTGTTGTGATTTTTATCTTTATGTTACGGTGTTCACTGCATAGGAAATATTTTTTTATATTTTAATAGTTCAGACTTTTTTGGGCATGGCAATATGTAATATGTTTATTTTTTATTGTCTGTAAATTTTATATGTAAAATTGGGATAGGGAGTGAGTTAAACTTTTTTTGTATTTTGGTGTTTTGTTTTTTTTTTTACTTTTTTTTATTTACTATTAGTCCCCTTAGGGACTAGAACCCTTGTCCTATTCACCCTAATAGAGCTCTATTAGGGTGAATAGGAGTTCACATAGCTTACCATGGCAGCCAGGGCTTCAGTAGCATCCTGGCTGCCATGGTAACAGATCGGAGCCCCAGGATTACACTGCTGGGACTCCGATCGGAACTGCCATTAATGAAGAGGGGGAGGGAACCCTGTGGCCACTGCCACCAATGATACTAATACTGGGGGGGGGGTACTGCGCCACCAATGGTTAGAATTTATAATACTGGGGGGGGGCACACTGTGCCACCAATGAATGTAATAAACACATTAATTCAAGTATAGGAGGCAGCAGGTGCCGGCGGCGGTATCACATACCCGGCCTCAATAATAGGGCATGCAATCCCTGAACGGCGACAATTAGCCCATCAGGTTCTTTTCATTGCCATACTTTGATCCCCCATTACTTTTTAATAGTTGTAATGTCTATGGAGCTCATTTTTTGTAGGACAATTTGTAGCTTGTATTTATTTTATTGGTGGCTCAGTAGTTAGCACTGGTGCCTTGAAGTGCTGACGTCCTAGGTTCAAATCTGACCAAGGACAACATCTGCATAGTTTTTATGTTCTCCCCGTTTTTTGTGTGGGGTTTCCTCCCACACTCCAAAAGACATACTGATAGGGAACTTAGATTGTGAGCCCTATTGGAACAGTTGGATGCTAATGTCTGTAAAGCATTGCGGAATATAGTAACACTATATAAGTACATAAAATAAATAAATACTATTTTGGAGTGTGTGTGACTTTTTGATCACATGTTATTCAATTTTTTTAAGTGAAGCGACAAAAAATTGACAAATAGGCCATTTTGATTTTTTTCCATTACACTATTCATCTTATGGGATAAATATTTTTATATTTTATTAGTTCAGGCATTTTGGGATGTGGCAATTCCCATGTTCTTTATGTTTTTTAATATTTATATATTTTTGTTTTAATTCTGGGGAAAGTAAGAACATTTTTATTTTATATTTTTAAAACTTTTTTACACCCCCCAGGAGGCTACAATATGCAATCTTTTGATTGCAATCTAAAACTGCAATCTAAGCTGCATTTGCGGTTATCCTATGGAGCTTGGCCATCTCCGCAGGAACCTCCCTATGAAGTACAGCTCTAATATGCTGGATCTCTTCAGAGAGACCCAAAACATCTGAGCGAAGGAACAGCTCACCTGATCACTGTACAGGGGAACTGTTCATAAACCTGGAGATACATGCTTCTGTTTTTTTGCCATGTAGATGTTGAGGTCACATTTGACCACGGCATCTAAAGGTTTAAATTTCTGAGATCTGCATTATCTCCAGTCACAGATCTTAGCTCTAGGCCTCTGCTATTGAAACATATTTAAATCTTCTGCTATACATGTACAGCAGGGTACAGAAAGGGCGAAATGCATTTAGGCTTGTATACTAACTGTGATATTTATTAAAGAGATATTCCCATCTGGGACATTGATAGCATCAATGATAGATTCTGGTCCCACCTCTGGGATCTGCTCCTGTCTACAGAACAGAGCACCCAAAGTGAAGGTAGAGCATCCACATATGCATATTAGTACCTGTTTCCAAAGATACAGTAAGTAAGTCATATATTCCAATGGGTCAGATTAGAAGTAATGCAAACCATAGTACATAAGTTGGTGCACTCTCTCCACTTTGGAGGTCCAAAAATATGTGGCCATCCTTACCTCCGAATTTGGTCTAGTTCATACTAAATGATTTTGATATTAACAGTAGGTGACTTTAGTGAAGCCAATTTAAATAAACCAGCAAGAGAATACACATCTTAGCTGAACTTATTTCTGGATATAGGTCATCCTCAAAGATGTGAAAATTTGCAGAAATGTATATTTCATTTTGTATTTCCAAGTAGGTTTCTGTGTGATTGTTATACGGTTTGTGTATGCTAATAAAAACCTTGTATTCACAGGTTTGAACATAATCCTGTTCATGGGATTCTATAGTAGAAAATGGTTATCAACTTGAGAATTCACAGCAATATCATCATTCTAAAATATAACTTTTAATAATAATATATAAAATAGTCAATACATCCCTCTAATATAATTATGTAGTAGATAATAAAGTGAAAAAAGGAAAGTAAATCAAAAGCTAGGGTCAGATTGATGTTAGCTAGCACAATATTAGCAATATATTAGCAGATGTTAGTAGAACCTACTTAGGGGTAATGGCCCTACTTCTGGCCCTAGTGTAGTGGCCCTGCCTAATTACGGAATAGCCGCCCCGATAGGGGCGATCCTGTTTCTCATGCCTCCTATTGTCCCTGGTAGGCCCTGTCACGGGGTGGATACCTAAGTAATGAGGGACCCTATAGAATGACCTGGGCTAATCTACACACAAAAAAGAAAAAAAATATTTTTGAACGTATATAATTACCCAAGATGGGTGACAAACAACACCCTTTGTATCAAGTTGATAAGAGAAGTGATTGATGAATAGTAAAAGTGAAGTGTCCAATTGTCCCTACGCGTTTCGCCTGGTTGGTGTCAGGCTCATCAGGGGACATATTTGACAAAGAGTACCTATCACCAAGGAGTATTACAGATATTAATACATATATATAAATGTATTTTCTTTTTGTTTTTCCTTTAAAGATACACATACAGATATAAGAATGTAAAATCAGATAGGCCAATAGCTAGGAACAGTGCTGATCAATCAATTCAGTGAGACTATCAGACTACTTATAGATAGGCCAATAGCTAGAAACAATACTGATCAATCAATTCAATGAGATTATCAAAAAACTGATTATTAGCAGCAGATAGTCAGTAAAAGAGTGTGAATAAGAGTTTTCAATAATGATAGAAATAGAAAAAAAAAAAAATTATTCACATATCTCACGTTTGAAGATGTAGCCAGACTGGGGTATACCAAATCATATATCTAGGTATCAAATCCTCAGTCAACCTAATAAGAGCTATGCCTATAAATTAGAGCCACACCAAAACATCAAAAAATCAAGCCTCTGACAGGTGTCAGATAAGACACATAGATAAATCTGTCAATTGTAGCAACATGATGTTAGCTGTATAATCAGCTCTAAATGATAACAGCCGATATACATCAAAAATTACACATTTAAAGTATCACCAATCACTATGCGGTATCAAGTAATAGCGGATAGAGTCCGCCGATTATACTTGCATGCCCTTTTGTGGCTAGATAGGTAAGTGGTGGTGTCCGTAGATGTTAATGCCAGTATTAACAACGAGGTGACCCAGAGTGGTGGCGTCCGGCAGATGAGCGGAGATAATATTAATAATAATAAAAACCTTGTTATTCCTAGAATTCCCACAGTCATTTCTACTATGTAGTATAATGTGACTTACATACATGTTCTACTAACCCATGCATCTGTTTCTTTACTAATATGCATGCAAATGAACACATGAGAGAAGACTGACAGGGTAGCATCTGGCTTAGGCCTCATGCACACTACTGTTGTTTTGGTCAGCATCCGAGCCGCAGTTTTTGCGGCTTGGATGCGGACCCATTCTCTTCAATGGGGCCGCAAAAGATGCGGACAGCACTCCATGTTCATGACTCATTAACAGCGCCATCTATTGGTTTCATAGTCTTATGACAAGACTATGAATGCAATAGATGGCGCTGTTCATGAGCAGTGTAGATTGCAAATTTTCCATGCAAATGGTTTTTCAGCTGAAAAACATGGCAGATTCTTCTCATTTGCATGTCTTTCCCATATGTCCATGTTTATGCAAATGTGTTTTTACATGACAAAACTGTATAGAAAGGTTATTGAATATTATGTTAGGACAATCAGAAAACTTTTTGTCACCCTAATGATATTGATCTAGGTGTGCATCCAACAGATGTGAAGCAACTTTGAGGCTTACTGGCTCACAGTCAGATGAGAGCTGGTTTGGAATGTCTCATAGTGCACAAGGCTGCCATTGTAGAGTATGCGGACTGTTATCTGTCTCATGGATAGGTTGTTGACTCCCACATACCTGGCTTTTGGCATATAGCCTTTGTGTGGTTAGTTGTCTATTGTACGTTATAGATAATAGGAGTCCAAGACGCATCTAGCCATCCTCTTAATGCTGTTTCCAAACCATTTTGATTGGGTTTCAGGGGGTGCCTGGTTTGATGCTCGTGTCTCCATTATCTTTCATTGTATTAAATTATATTCGAGCATCCGCAGTATTCGGCCGAGCACTGCAATGTGCCGACCATAGCGATGCTCGAGCCGAACAGCATGCTCGTTCAACACTAGTCACTAAGTTTTGAAAATACGTTCATGTGCATGAGCCCAAACTCAGATCTTTTTTGGTAAATCCCTATTTGTTCCTGTTGCAGAGATTCACTTGACAAGTTTTCATGACACAAGGGGAGCAGGTCAGCGCTGCGCCCTGTGATTGGCTGCAGTGGTCACATCTCCCCCTGTTGACTGATGTTGATATCAGCCTGGCAGAGAGAGGAAGAGCCAGCCCTGGAGAATTAGACACCGAACCCAGTGGCGGGGGGCCAGGTAAGTATGATCTCCACCACGGTTTGACCACTCTGGGAGGTCTGTCTGACTCTTGGGTAAAGCCTTTAACTAGCCTTTTAAATGGAAAAGGAATCATAGCTCCATTCAAAGTGTAGCGGCCATGCTGGGGTTCTGCAGCTCAGCTCCCATTCACTACATGGCACGACCACTACACTTTGAACACGGCTGTCTGAAGCTTCCAGCTCCATTCAAGAGCTAGATCCAGTGCTGGAGCCTGCAGGGAATAGATGATCGGTGGAATTGTGGTTGGATATAAATTACGTAGCCTAAGAAAAAATCATCAATATCAGGAGCCTGGAAAACCCCTTTAGTGATTACTAGCTGCAGGTCAATGATAGCTGTGTGACCGCTCAAAAGATGCGAGAACCGATTTTTTTCTTGCTACAGTATTTTTAAAATGGAACTAATGAAAGTGTCTTAAATCATTTTTACCTGGAGTTGGATTCAAAACAATACTTTAGGGCAAGCATGGCCAACCTGCAGCTCTCCAGCTGTTGTAAAACTACACCTCTCACCATGCCCTGCTGTAGCTGTAGGCAGTCTGGGCCTGCTGGAAGTTTTGCAACAGCTGGAGAGCCTCAGGTTGGCCATCAACCCGTGGTGGAGATCATTACTTACCTGGCCCCCCGCCACTGGGTTTGGTGTCTAATGCTCCAGGGCTGGATCTTCCTCTCTCTGCCAGGCAGCAGAACAGCAGAACTTCAGCTGTGTTTCTGGTTGATACTTAGACACTGTGCTTCAAAACAGGTAAGGAATTTGTTAGACAGGTTCTTGATATTGTCTGATTGCAAATAAGCATAGGTGATTAAGACGTTAAATTTGTTGTTGGGGGAGGAGCTTTTGTGGGAGTGTGTGTATATATAGCAACATAGTATTAGCTTGCCTAATTATAGCTTGCTGCATTTATAAGTGCATCTGAGATATTTAGGAGATACTCAGGAGGTAATCTGGAGGTGGATACAATCTAAAAAAGTAAGATATGTTTGTTTAAAATCTTTCTCCTCTTTAAAATGACAGACCTGGTTCAGTGTAGGAATTGTTGTGCTTTTATTTCAGGTTCCACTCTTCGGAGATTTGGATGCTTTCTGATCTATAGACAGCTCTCCATAATGCAGCAGGAAATAGCCTTTTTGAAATCTGAGATTTGTAAATTAACTGTTAAACAAACTTGGGCTGGGAATGTTGCAATGCCACTGCCACAGAGGCCCCCTAGAAATGGAAGATGGGTTACTGAAGGTTCTGGTAGACTGAGAGTTGTTGATAGAAGACATGTCCCACAGTCTATGGCTCTCCATAATTCATTTGCTGCACTTTCAGAGCGCAAGAGCAACATGGAGGATGGCTCAGGCACAGTGGGTGAGGAACAATCATCACCCATGCCTAAAGTTTGTAAGACTGCAGCCAAAGACAAAAAGGATAAGGTGAGGACTGATAGTCAGCAGCTGTTGGTGGG
The DNA here is from genome assembly GCF_905171765.1 of Bufo bufo. Classification (NCBI taxonomy): domain Eukaryota; kingdom Metazoa; phylum Chordata; class Amphibia; order Anura; family Bufonidae; genus Bufo; species Bufo bufo. The sequence goes on along the minus strand of NC_053390.1, from coordinate 149,364,027 downwards.
CGATTCTATCATAAGAGGTGTTAAGTTTGAGGAAAATGGTGTTGAGATGTCTCCCTGGTGCTACCGCTAGCAGGGATAGACGACGTATCCTTAATATTGTTAGGCAAGAAAATCAGGAAAGGGAGGTGGATGTTATTGTCCATCTTAGGACAAATGATCTGGCTTGCAATGAGGTTTCAAAGGTGAAGGAATCTTTTCACACACTTGGTAATGATATACAGGAGGTTGCATCAACTGTTTCATTCTCTGCAGTTTTGCCTGTGCATAATCTTCAGCATGACAGGAAGATGTGCATTAAGGAATTCAATGTACAGGGAGTGCAGAATTATTAGGCAAGTTGTATTTTTGAGGATTAATTTTATTATTGAACAACAACCATGTTCTCAATGAACCCAAAAAACTCATTAATATCAAAGCTAAATATTTTTGGAAGTAGTTTTTAGTTTGTTTTTAGTTTTAGCTATTTTAGGGGGATATCTGTGTGTGCAGGTGACTATTACTGTTCATAATTATTAGGCAACTTAACAAAAAACAAATATATACCCATTTCAATTATTTATTTTTACCAGTGAAACCAATATAACATCTCAACATTCACAAATATACATTTCTGACATTCAAAAACAAAACAAAAACAAATCAGTGACCAATATAGCCACCTTTCTTTGCAAGGACACTCAAAAGCCTGCCATCCATGGATTCTGTCAGTGTTTTGATCTGTTCACCATCAACATTGCGTGCAGCAGCAACCACAGCCTCCCAGACACTGTTCAGAGAGGTGTACTGTTTTCCCTCCTTGTAAATCTCACATTTGATGATGGACCACAGGTTCTCAATGGGGTTCAGATCAGGTGAACAAGGAGGCCATGTAATTAGATTTTCTTCTTTTATACCCTTTCTTGCCAGCCACGCTGTGGAGTACTTGGACGCGTGTGATGGAGCATTGTCCTGCATGAAAATCATGTTTTTCTTGAAGGATGCAGACTTCTTCCTGTACCACTGCTTGAAGAAGGTGTCTTCCAGAAACTGGCAGTAGGACTGGGAGTTGAGCTTGACTCCATCCTCAACCCGAAAAGGCCCCACAAACTCATCTTTGATGATACCAGCCCAAACAAGTACTCCACCTCCACCTTGCTGGCGTCTGAGTCGGACTGGAGCTCTCTGCCCTTTACCAATCCAGCCATGGGCCCATCCATCTGGCCCATCAAGACTCACTCTCATTTCATCAGTCCATAAAACCTTAGAAAAATCAGTCTTGAGATATTTCTTGGCCCAGTCTTGACGTTTCAGCTTGTGTGTCTTGTTCAGTGGTGGTCGTCTTTCAGCCTTTCTTACCTTGGCCATGTCTCTTAGTATTGCACACCTTGTGCTTTTGGGCACTCCAGTGATGTTGCAGCTCTGAAATATGGCCAAACTGGTGGCAAGTGGCATCTTGGCAGCTGCACGCTTGACTTTTCTCAGTTCATGGGCAGTTATTTTGCGCCTTGGTTTTTCCACACGCTTCTTGCGACCCTGTTGACTATTTTGAATGAAACGCTTGATTGTTCGATGATCACGCTTCAGAAGCTTTGCAATTTTAAGAGTGCTGCATCCCTCTGCAAGATATCTCACTATTTTTGACTTTTCTGAGCCTGTCAAGTCCTTCTTTTGACCCATTTTGCCAAAGGAAAGGAAGTTGCCTAATAATTATGCACACCTAATATAGGGTGTTGATGTCATTAGACCACACCCCTTCTCATTACAGAGATGCACATCACCTAATATGCTTAATTGGTAGTAGGCTTTCGAGCCTATACAGCTTGGAGTAAGACAACATGCATAAAGAGGATGATGTGGTCAAAATACTCATTTGCCTAATAATTCTGCACGCAGTGTATGGCTTGGCGAATGGTGACTGAACCAAGGGTTTGGCTTTGTGTCTCATGTTAGCTCTCGTTGGAATGGAAAAGAACTGTACAAGAAAGATGATTTGCATTCTTCTTTCAAGGGAACGAATGTCCTCAGTGAACAGTTCAAAGTATTTTCTAAGGAGCATTTAAACTAGGAAAGGGGGGCAAAAGAGTTATAATCCAGCAGTCCGACTCCCCCCCCCCCCCCCCCCCCCCCCGGAACAATGCCAGAAGATGCCAGTAGCACATATGTTAAGAAATGACAAGCTCAGAGTCTTGTCTACAAATCCTCTCAGTTTAGGGAATAATATCAATAAACTTGAGTCTATAATGGCATCTGAGAATATAGATTTAGTGGCTGTTACTGAGACATGGTTCAATGGGAGTAATGACTGGGATATAACAATACCAGGGTTCTCTCTATATAGGAAAGACAGAGAAGGCAAGAAAGGGGGAGGGGTGGCCCTGTATGTGAAAGATAGCATAACATCTAATTTATTCAAGTTAGCGAGACCAATTTAGAGTCCGTTTGGGTTACCTTGCAGCTTGATAATCATAAGGTAACTTGTGTAGGTGTGATATACAGATGTAGCATGGTTAGCACTCCTTTTTTCTGAGATTTCTGAGTTTGGTTATCTAATCTAAGCAAACACCTTCAATTGCTTTTCAATGGCTTTTGTCTCAAGATAATGAAATGAGTTAAGAAATTTGAGTTAACAGCGGGAGTGCTAATCCTGCTGCATCTGTATAGACCCCCTAGCCAAGTCAAAGAATTAGATGATCTACTAGTTGAGGAAATAGCTAAAATGACATTGAAAGGGGAAGTTATCATTATGGGAGACTTTATTCTTCCTGATGTAAACTGGAAAACCAAAATAGCTAGTTCTGCCAGGAGTACAGATATTCTAAATTCCCTGCAGGGATTATCTCTACAGCAAGTAGTTGAGGAGCCTACCCGGAAGGAGGCCATTTTAGATTTAGTATTCACAAATGGGAATTTGGTATCTGATATTACTGTAGGGGAAAGCTTGGGATCTAGTGATCACCAGTCAGTGTGATTTACTATAAGTACAGTGACTGGGTCACACCACACAAAAACAAAAGTTTTAGATTTTAGAAAAACTGACTTTTCTAAAATTAGATTAGTGGTATACGAGTCCCTTTCAGCTTGGAACAGTTTCAATGGAGTCCAGGAGAAATGGGACTACTTAAAAGTGGCACTATTGAAGGCAACATACACTCACCTAAAGAATTATTAGGAACACCATACTAATACGGTGTTGGACCCCCTTTTGCCTTCAGAACTGCCTTAATTCTATGTGGCATTGATTCAACAAGGTGCTGATAGTATTCTTTAGAAATGTTGGCCCATATTGATAGGATAGCATCTTGCAGTTGATGGAGATTTGAGGGATGCACATCCAGGGCACGAAGCTCCCGTTCCACCACATCCCAAAGATGCTCTATTGGGTTGAGATCTGGTGACTGTGGGGGCCATTTTAGTACAGTGAACTTATTGTCATGTTCAAGAAACCAATTTAAAATGATTAGAGCTTTATGACATAGTGCATTATCCTGATGGAAGTAGCCATCAGAGGATGGGTACATGGTGGTCATGAAGGGATGGACGTTCAGAAATAATGCTCAGGTAGCCTGTGGCATTTTAACGATGCCCAATTGGCACTAAGGGGCCTAAAGTGTGCCCAGAAAACATCCCCCACACCATTACACCACCACCAGCCTGCACAGTGGTAACAAGGCATGATGGATACATGTTCTCATTCTGTTTACGCCAAATTCGGACTCTACAATTTGAATGTCTCAACAGAAATCGAGACTCATCAGACCAGGCAACATTTTTCCAGTCTTCAACAGTCCAATTTTGGTGAGCTCGTGCAAATTGGAGCCTCTTTTTCCTATTTTTAGTGGAGATGAGTGGTACCCGGTGGGGTCTTCTGCTGTTGTAGCCCATCCCCCTCAAGGTTGTGCGTGTTGTGGCTTCACAATGCTTTGCTGCATACCTCGGTTGTAACGAGTGGTTATTTCAGTCAATGTTGCTCTTCTATCAGCTTGAATCAGTCAGCCCATTCTCCTCTGACCTCTAGCATCAATGAGGCATTTTCGCCCACAGGACTGCCGCATACTGGATGTTTTTCCCTTTTCACACCATTCTTTGTAAACCCTAGAAATGGTTGTGCGTGAAAATGCCAGTAACTGAGCAGATTGTGAAATACTCAGACCGGCCCGTCTGGCACCAACAACCATGCCACGCTCAAAATTGCTTAAATCACCTTTCTTTCCCATTCTGACATTCAGTTTGGAGTTCAGGAGATTGTCTTGACCAGGACCACACCCCTAAATGCATTGAAGCAACTGCCATGTGATTGGTTGACTAGATAATTGCATTAATGAGAAATAGAACAGGTGTTCCTAATAATTCTTTAGGTGAGTGTATAATTGCATTAGGCTTGTCAGCAAAAGCAAAAAAAAAAAGAGACCACTGTGGTACTCAGCAGAAGTGGCCAAAATCATTAAAAACAAAAAGATAGCATTTAGTAATTATAAAAAAAAAAAAAGAGGATGACAGGCAAATGTATAAGATTAGGCAGAGAGAGGCCAAACAGTTATAAGAGCTTCTAAAGAGCAGGTAGAAGAGAAATTAGCTCAGTCAATGAAAAAAGTCGATAAGACATTTTTCAGATACATAAATGAAAAAAGGAAACTAAAGCAAGGAATTACCAAATAAAAAAAAAGAAGGAAGGTATATGGAAGAAGAAAAAGAACTAGCTGACTGCCTCAATGATTACTTCTGTTCAGTTTTTGCAAAGGAAAATGAAGGAAAAACAACCTCAGTTAGGAAGGAAGACTAATGAATCTTTTGATGCATGTGTCTTTACAGAGGAAGAGGTTCTAAGTCAGCTGTCTAAAATTAATACAAATAAGTCACAGGGGCCTGATGGGATATACCCAAAGCTATTAAAAGAGCTTAGCGGTGAACTAGCAAAACCATTAACAGATTTATTTAACCAATCACTGGTAACAGGAGTCGTCCCAAAAGATTGGAAATTAGAAAATGTGGTGCCCAACATAGGCCAGTAAGCCTGACATCAACATTCCTTCTTGTTTACACCAAAAAATTGACTCGTTGAGGTCAGACGAAGCGGCATGACGTAGGTGTGCGTGCTGCGCTCCTCCTCCTTCCATCCCTCCCCCCCTCTCTCCCTGCCTCCCGCTTTGATGTGGAACGTGGAGCCCAGCTGTGACCTGCCGGGAGCGGCCGTCTGTGGCATGCCGGGACCCGCCCTCTGTGGAGTGTAGTAGCGCTGGTCTGAAAAGCTGGAGTCGGCGTGGGCCCTGAGACGCTGCCCAAACTGTTGTGGTCTTACCCTGCCTAGCCGGAGAGTGACAGAGCCCGTGGCTTGGATCGGCTGAAGTACAGACGCTTACCTCCGGTAGGTGACAGGAGTCGGTGGGGTTCTCGTGGTCATGGCATGTAGGTGCTGCTGCGCCTTTTCCTCTCCTGAGAAGGCGGTGGACCCTGCGGTGGATGCTGGTGGACTGCGGTGCCTAGTCGTGGATGCCTGTGGAGTCTTTTGTGGAGGCTGGACTTGGATGCCGTGAGTCTGTGGAGCTGAATCCCTCTGTGTGCTGTGTGCTTGAGAGGGGATGAGATCACAGATGAAGGTCTTCTGCGCCACCTGCGATTCTCAGATGCCTCTGTTTGTATGTCTGGACGGATTTTCCCTCTGAATAAATATCATGCGCTGGGAAGCTTCTAGCTGGGCGACTTGACAAACTTGTCTGCTGGGTGGAATTGGCATATTTGGGGGCTCCATCTGGAGGGCAGGACCGTGAGGTCTGAGGAGGCCTCTGCCTGATCCACTGCAGGTGATCTATGTGACAAACTCTCATCTAGCAAGATCTTTAGATATACAGTGGCTTTCGCCTGTAGGCTCTTGTGCTACCTGAACCAGACTGCCATTTGGGGTTAAAGGAGCCCTCCGCCTGTATATTGTGACCTTAAGGTTGTACAGCTGCAGGAGGGTGTATGTACACAGCTGAATATGTGTCTTTCTCTGTCCTCGCCTATATGTATCCAGCTTCTATGTTTTCCTTCTATATGTACTCAGCTTTTTTGGTTACCAGGCATCATATTTACTTGTGTTAAATCTATGTGTGGGACATTCATGTCTCTATGAGTACGATGTAGGCTGTCTGGGTCTTATAGTTAATGCGGGGTATTTCCCATGCCGATCCGGACTACTAGTGGATCTGGTATTGGAAATCCTTCTGTGTGTCATATTGCCAGGCTCTAATATTGGTTCTCCCCCGTGTGAATTGTGCGTACGGGGCTCCTTAAAATGCTGCCTAAGTATCGTAAATCAGGAGGGATGTCCTCGCCGACAGGTGGTCAGGGGGGAAGCCCCCAGGCTTGTTTAGATACATTTTTGAAGTCCCCTCCACCTAAAACCAGGGGAGGTGTGCAAAGATCTGTCCTGCAGGTTGAGCAGGGAGTGGTTAATACGGACCGGACAGAGCTGGGTACTATAAAGGCTAGCACGCCCCAGAGTGAAGGTTTTGAGAGTATTAATAAAAAAACTTTCGGATATATTGGGAGTAGTAAATGCTACTAACACCTCCGTCGCAGAGCTGGCCTTGTCCCTCTCAGTAGTACAAGGTGATATCATGATAATCAGAGATGAGATGGCTAAACTAAGACTGAAGGTAAAGGAACTGGAATCTGTAGTTAACTCTGCCACTTCAGAGAACAGTCTATTAAAAAAGAGACTAGAAGAGGTAGATGAAGATCGTTCCTGGCTCAGAAGGAAAGTGATAGATCTGGAGGATAGGTCTCGTAGATACAACTTGCAACTGGTAGGTTTCCCAGAAGGGGCAGAACAGGATAACCCTGCAAACTTTATCCAAAAATGGCTGGTTGATAATCTAGGGCCAGATCATGATGCATCTACTTTTTGCGTGGAAAGGGCCCACAGAATGCCCTCTAAAAAGCTTCCTCCAGGGGCTCCACCTAGGGCAATTCTGGCGAAACTAGTTTGCTCAAAGGACCGGGACTGGGTACTTAGACGTAAAAGAGAAGTATTAGAGATATATTTTGATGGTAATCTGATATCAATATACGCAGATTTTTTCGCGAGAGACCCAAATTAAAAGAAGATCTTTTTTTGATGTAAAAAAAAGATTAGCTGCAGCTAACATTAAGTATTCAATGCTATACCCAGCCAAATTGAGGGTGGTGGACAATGATTCGGTCCGTTTTTTTTCTACACAGGCGGATGTTGTTTAATGGCTGCACTTGTTGGGGCTGTAAAGAAAATATGGGTGTGGGGAGGAGGGAGGCTAAGGAGGGAAGTGGCTTGTGGGGAGGTTTGGTGGATTGAAAGAGGTTGATGGGTAATGTGCTTTTCCTTATCAACCATGGAGTTTTTTTTTGGGGGTGGGTATAAGGGAGGGATTGGCTGTCGTCACTCGCTTTTTAGGTCTATGTGTCTCTCTCCTAGATGGGGGACCGGGATTGTCATTTATTCACTGCCTATGCCACATAATATTCTATTATGGAATGTGAGAGGGTTGGGAGACAGGGTGAAGAGGACGGTGGTGTTTGATCTTGTGGCCCGTCATTTGCCGGCAATCGTGGTATTATTAGAAACCCATGCAACAGTAGACAGGCTCTATACATTGAAAAGAGAATGGGCTTCTTTTAAATATCATGCTTACTTCTCCTCTTATGCAAGAGGGGTTAGTGTATATATTCACGGTGGGATGGAATTTCTACCGGTAGATAACATGATTGATAAATAGGGGAGATTTGTCTTCTTGCATGGGTATTGGAAAGGGCAGGAGATTATATTGGCGTTTATCTATATTCCTCCACCATATAAGTCAACTGTCTTTTCTCTATTATCTAAATACCTAGCCACAAAAAATCCTTGTCCGTTTTTAGTAGCTGGAGATTTTAACTCTGTTCTTGATCCTGAGTTCCCAGGGCAGCTTTGCTAGCTGGGAGGCTCCCTGCTCCTAGGTCTGCCTTGAGCGCCGAGCTGATCACTCGGTGCTCGACTGGTCGGTCTGTCGGTCATGTGATGCTGGCCACGTCACATGACCCTCACTCCCCACTATAAATACAGGCAGCCTGCTGGCCACAGGTTGCCTGTTAATTTTAGGTATCTGGTGATTGTTTTGTTCCGGCATACTTACCTGATCCTGTGTTCCCTGACGATTCTCTGCCTGCTCCTCCTGTACTGCGCATCTCTCCTGGTATCCTGACCCCGGCTTCCACCTGACGATTCTTTGCGGACTCCTGTTGTACTTCGTTTCTCTCCTGGTATTTGACCTCAGCTTTTCCTGACTATTCTCTGCTCATTCCTTAGTACTGCATAGCTCTCTAGGTATTGACCCGGTCCGTTCACGTTTCGTTATTTGTCTTGTCTGTCTTCCCAGCACGTATCCTAAGTTAGGGACTGCCGTCTAGTTGTCCCATGTCATTAGGACTTGCGAGGCAAGTAGGCAGGGCCAGGGGTGAGGGTGGAGCGCAGTGGTCACTATCCTCCCCCCTGTGTGTAGTGTACATTACCGTCACAGATTAACAAGCCGTAACCTAACCACTGTATCATGAATCCTCTGGTGACCCTGACTGACCATGTCTCTAACCTGACGCAGATGGTGCAGGAGCTAGGGGAGAAACTCTGTTCTTTTGAGCTAGGACAAGGTACTTCCATCCCTCAGGCCTCTAGTCCACATTTAGAGCCCCAGATTAAGCTTCCTGAGCCCTTTTCTGGAGATCGGAAGAAGTTTCTTTCCTTTAAAGAAAATTGTAAACTTTTTTTCCGTTTGCGCCCCGTATCCTCTCGCCCCGAGAGTCAACGCGTGGGCATTGTCATTTCCTGGTTACAGGGTGATCCCCAGGACTGGGCATTTTCTTTACCTGCTGACGCCAGTTGTTTAACATCAGTGGAGGGTTTTTTTCAGGCCCTGGGTACCCTGTATGATGAACCAGACAGGACACTGGTAGCCGAGACTGCTCTAAAAGTTCTGGTTCAGGGCGATCTACCTGCGGAGGAGTATTGCACCCAATTCAGAAGGTGGTGTGTTCCTTCAGGATGGAATGAACCAGCACTTAAGAGTCAGTTCAGGTCTGTCTGATAACTTAAAGGATCTTCTAGTGAGTTATCAGCTTCCAGAGACTCTAGAGGAGATGATGACCCTTGTAGTCCGACTTGACCGACGGGTTAGAGAGAGACGACAGGAATGACAGTTCTCTTCTCAGATGGTGGTCCAGCCTGAGGTCTATCCCAGAAACAACGCTGAGGTCTCTACTGAAGAACCCATGCAGGTCGGCATGACTCAAGGGAATCTGCGCCGCAGACGTGGAGTGTGTTTTTACTGCGGAGATCCTGACCATTGGATCAACCAGTGTCCAAAGAAGGCCTTCTCCGTTAAGTCTCCCAAGGCAAGGCAACCTAAAGACCAGGTACACCCTGATATTACGAAATGTAAGCTTTTGGTACCTATAACAATATCTCTGGGGGTTAATAAATGGCCGGGTAAGGCCTTTATTGACTCTGGTTCAGCGGCCAGCTTTATTGACTCAGCACATGGGTTAGATTATTGATTCAGTATTGATTCCCATGTTTTATACATATACTGTACCATTATAGGTGAACAGGGCACTCAAGGATAGCTGCGACCGTGTATTTAAGGCAAAGATGAGCTTTATTGATAATATAAATATATTTGATGCATAAAACAATCAAGAATGCAGTAGAATAAATAGGTTATTAACAAATAAATATAATGAATATTCGACAGAGCAAAGGCTATTATTCGATTAATCAGCAAATATTCAATAGTCCAATATTGTAAATCTTGGATCCAATGATTGTGAACATCCAAAGACTTGTTTGCAATAAGTCTATTCGTTTTTTACTTTCATATTGAGACAACAGTCATATGCTTTGCAGTTATTCAAATAGTCGCGGCGGCAACCCGCCAAAGCGACGTGAATGGCAGCAACTCACTGCTGAAAAGCTTGCAAGCGAATTAAGTCCATTACCTTTGTATCGACCAAGTGTTCGTCCGAAATAATCACAAGAGCCTTCAAGTATACTTACTCCCAGGATCTGCCTTTAGATATTTGTAGCAGTATTCAATCAGGAGATTAAAGCCGGCTCTCTGTTCGGTTATGGTCGATTTAATGGTAAGGTAGGTTTTTCAGTACAAAGATGGGGTGTAGCACCAGACGCGTTTCGGGGTCCAACCCCTTCCTCAGTGGTATGCTTCACCCCATCCATAACCCCTCTTTTATACTGGATGTTACTTGTTTAACTTGGTCTCAATCCAATCTTCATTTCCTGTCTGTCGGTACTCAGGTGTTCCACATTGTATCACAATCACAAAGAGAGATGTCAGATGTGGAAACTAAAAAATACTTTTGCTGACTTTTGCAATGCATCATATTTCTGCAATTTCACCCAGTTATATACTTTAAATTTCTACATCCATTGATGCAAAAAACGCATCTGGACACCATGCGTTTTTAATGCGGTTTCCATGCGTTTTTCGCATTTTCACTTAAATAAAGGTACATATTGCCCATCAACAATATATATTAATTTTAAAACATTGAGAACAATATCAAATACCATTTCTGTCTGTGATACTCTGGTATTCCACATTATATCACAATCACAAAAAGAAATGTCATATATGGAAGATAAAAAATAAAATGTCATATGTGGAACCTAAAAAATGCTTTTGCTGGCTTTTGCAATTCATCACATTTCTGCAATTTCACCCAGTTATATACTTTAAATTTCTGCATCTATTGATGCAAAAAACGCATATGGACACCATGCGTTTTTGATGCGTTTTTTGATGCGGTTTCCATGCGTTTTTTTTTTTTTTGCATTTTTTTTTTTTTTTTGCATTTTCACTTAAATAAAGGCACATATTGCCCATCCACAATATATCTTAGTTTTAAAACATTAAGAACAATATCAAATACCACTAAAAGTCTCTATTACAACTTTAAAAGGGAAATATAGACAGGATTATAATCTACCAAATGACTCCTAAATAAATATGTTAAAATGCACAAATTCTATAAAACTGTCAATATAGACATAAAAGATATAAAAATGATTCATGTTAATACGAGGGATGTGTTAGGGGGGGCGCCCACGTCTAGAGGAAAAACCGACTGTAATATAAACAGTCAGTTAAACGTCGAAACGTCGGCGCCCACCAATTACTTATAAGAATCCAAAGAGTTCAAACTCTGCATTGAGTCCTCTTGGTATCAGAGTATCGAATTCAAAGATTCGCTTGGTTTCAAGTCTCGACATCCTTTCAATATGGTTGCCACCTCTCCATTCTTTCTCCACTTTATCAATGGCTAAAAACCTCAAACCTGAGGGATCCTGATTATGTGTAATTTTAAAGTGGTATGATAGCGAATGGTTCTCAAATCCCTTCCGTATATTATTTATATGCTCCGAAATACGTTTTTTTAAAGATCTTTTAGTTCTGCCTATGTATAATAATTTACACGGGCATTCCATAGCGTAAATAACATTCTCTGAATTGCACGTTAGACAATCCTTTATTAGATGACGATGATTGTTATTAATGGACACCAATTCGTTGGTTCTTTTTTGGAAAGATGTTAGTTTGCAGTTCCTACAGGTACCACACCTAAAAAAGCCCTGTAGACCTATCCAACTTGAAATGGTGGATTCCCTATTTAATTGTTTTTTCACCGTAGGGGCCACTTTTATACTTAAATTAGGTGCCTTTGTAAAGGTGATTTTTGGATTAACCGGCATTAAGGTTCCTATAATCTTGTCCTTTTGTAACAAATGCCAATGTTTGGTCACAATTTGGCGTATTTTTTTATAATCGTCACTAAAGGGCAAGATTAAACGTAATATTTCTTGGGGAGGGTCCACAGATTGTGTCTTCTCCCCAAAAAAGGATTTCCTATCCATATTGTTAACTTGCTCCAATGCTTTATCCAAAATTCCTGTGGGGTAGTTCTTCTCCAAAAATTTATCTCTCATCTCGTCAACCTCCAACTTATATTGGGTTTCCAATGTGCAATTCCTCTTAATTCTTCGGAATTGTCCTTGTGGGATATTTGATAACCAGCTAGGCAGGTGACAACTGTTAAATAAGATGTAACTGTTTTTGGCGGTAGGTTTAATGAAAGTACTGCATACTATATCTTGATTCACAATGCTAATATTCAAGTCCAGGTATTCTACTTTTTCCTGGCTTGTTACCCCTGTGAATTTGAGGTTTCTATCATTAGAATTAATATCTTTCAAAAATAATTGTAGACTCTCATTACCACTTTGCCAAACAAACAGGATGTCATCAATATAGCGTTGCCAGAGCACCAGGTCCGTCCCCAGCTTGGGCTGTATGATCTGCCGTTCCCACTCTGCCATAAACAAATTGGCATAGCTGGGGGCGAACCTGGTGCCCATGGCGGTCCCCTGTGTTTGTAAGTAAAAATTCCCCTCAAAATTAAAATAATTGTGATTTAAAATGAAGTCTATCCCCTCAATTATAAACTCAATTTGTTCCACTCCTAGTCTACCTTCCAATGTAAGTTGGGACCTAACAGCCTGTTTACCCTTATCATGCTCTATTATTGTATATAGAGATTGTATATCCAAGGATCCCATAATCCAGGTGTCCTTAAATTTCAATTTCTCCACTATTTGAATAATTTGTGTGGTGTCTTTTGTATATGACTCTATTTTTTGAACCCTGGGCTGCAACATTTGATCTATATACTGAGATAGATTTGACGTAAGGGATCCTATTCCTGACACTATAGGTCGGCCTGGAGGATTTTCTTAGTCCTTGTGTACTTTTGGTACACAATAAAACATAGGTATACGCAGAGTTTTATTCAATAAAAATTTGTGTTCCTCATCTGTTAAAAGTCCTTTCTTATAACCTCTATTACAAAATGCTAAAAGTTCTAAATAAAATTGGTTAGTAGGGTCACTTGGTAGTCTACAGTATGTATTTGTATCCTGTAACTGTCTGAGACATTCTGTGTTATATTTCTGAATGTCCTGGATCACAATGGATCCTCCCTTATCCGCTGGACGTATTACTATATTTTCCTCTTTCTGTAAAGTTTTTAGAGCTTTTATTTCATCATTTGTCAAATTATTCCGTCTATATTTGGTGCTATTCTTTATTTTCCGTATATCGCTTTCTACGCATTTTTTAAAACTTGCCATTTCGTGACTGATCTCGTTTCTTGGGTATTTCTTGGACCTATTTTTACAAGTTGTATGTACATATTGGTCACCATTATCGATATCTCTTGTAACTGGATTTTTAAGGAAATACTTTTTAAGGCACAAACGCCTTATAAACTTCTCCACCCCTATAAACGTATCAAATTTGTTAAGGGTGATTGTGGGGGCAAATTTCAGACCCTTATTCAATAGTTGTTTTTGAGATTCTGTGAGGGTTGTAGAGCTCAAATTAATAATAGAATCATTTTCTATTGGCTCTTGATTTATCTGCGGTGCCCCCTTTTTCTTCCTTCCTCCTCTCCGTATTTTGGTCTGTCTCCCTCGTACGATTTTATCCTTTTTGGGTAATAAGGTTGTTGATAGTGATTCTGCTGTGCAGTGTAGTGTTCCTGATGAGGGACGTGATGGCGTTGTGATTTGTCTACTTGTTGGTGATATGGTATATGAAATGTTTGAGGCCTGTTCCTCAAATTGTATTGATGGTCCCCCTGGTGATTGGCCCCCCCTAACACATCCCTCGTATTAACATGAATCATTTTTATATCTTTTATGTCTATATTGACAGTTTTATAGAATTTGTGCATTTTAACATATTTATTTAGGAGTCATTTGGTAGATTATAATCCTGTCTATATTTCCCTTTTAAAGTTGTAATAGAGACTTTTAGTGGTATTTGATATTGTTCTTAATGTTTTAAAACTAAGATATATTGTGGATGGGCAATATGTGCCTTTATTTAAGTGAAAATGCGAAAAACGCATGGAAACCGCATTAAAAACGCATGGTGTCCAGATGCGTTTTTTGCATCAATGGATGTAGAAATTTAAAGTATATAACTGGGTGAAATTGCAGAAATATGATGCATTGCAAAAGTCAGCAAAAGTATTTTTTAGTTTCCACATCTGACATCTCTCTTTTTGTGATTGTGATACAATGTGGAACACCTGAGTACCGACAGACAGGAAATGAAGATTGGATTGAGACCAAGTTAAACAAGTAACATCCAGTATAAAAGAGGGGTTATGGATGGGGTGAAGCATACCACTGAGGAAGGGGTTGGACCCCGAAACGCGTCTGGTGCTACACCCCATCTTTGTACTGAAAAACCTACCTTACCATTAAATCGACCAAAACCGAACAGAGAGCCGGCTTTAATCTCCTGATTGAATACTGCTACAAATATCTAAAGGCAGATCCTGGGAGTAAGTATACTTGAAGGCTCTTGTGATTATTTCGGACGAACACTTGGTCGATACAAAGGTAATGGACTTAATTCGCTTGCAAGCTTTTCAGCAGTGAGTTGCTGCCATTCACGTCGCTTTGGCGGGTTGCCGCCGCGACTATTTGAATAACTGCAAAGCATATGACTGTTGTCTCAATATGAAAGTAAAAAACGAATAGACTTATTGCAAACAAGTCTTTGGATGTTCACAATCATTGGATCCAAGATTTACAATATTGGACTATTGAATATTTGCTGATTAATCGAATAATAGCCTTTGCTCTGTCGAATATTCATTATATTTATTTGTTAATAACCTATTTATTCTACTGCATTCTTGATTGTTTTATGCATCAAATATATTTATATTATCAATAAAGCTCATCTTTGCCTTAAATACACGGTCGCAGCTATCCTTGAGTGCCCTGTTCACCTATATACGTATATGCTTTTCTAAATTGAGTGAGTGGCCTCAATTTACAGGAGCACCTGGTGTCGTTTGAGTGTTCTTAGTGCGACATCTTACTCAATTTTACATTTATATACTGTACCATGCTTTTCTGATCCGTGTGCTTTTTCTCCCAGGGTGGCGTTTTTCTTTTTCTGTCCTCCGCTCCTATTTTCATCATGTCTATGGCACCATATTTATTTATTGCTTCCATCCATGTCATTTTTTAACCATGTTTCAATAAAATATACTTTTTTGGTATCATGAGCTTCTTTTCCTTCGTTTCTGCTATTTAACTCGGGAGCTTTTACCGAGTCCTACTTTTGTGTGTCCCTCTTTTGGGGTTTATATTGGGTGGACACTGTCCTCCCGCCCCTCCCCTGGGACACTCTGGGTTAATTTTTTGTTTTTGTTTATTGACTCTGAGTACGCCGTTAGACTGGGTATTCCAATTTTTTCTCTTCCTACACCTATCCATGTCATGGCTATTGACGCCACTGCCCTGGTAGGTGGTATGGTGAGGTCATGTACCTCAGAGATTTCTTTAACCGTGGGGGTGTGCCACTCTGAGAAATGTTCCCTCTTAGTCTTGGAGAACTTACCGGTCGAGGTGGTACTAGGGTTGCCTTGGCTCCGATTACACAACCCCACTATTGATTGGTCCAGGGGGGAGTTGGTGAAATGGGGACCTAAGTGTGAATCGTGCTTGTCTGTGGTACAAGCTGGGGTCTCAGTAGAATCTGATATATTACCCACGGTCATTAGGGAATATTCTGATGTGTTCTCATCACCTACCCCAGAGGTTCTACCACCTCATAGACCTTATGATTGCGCCATAGAGTTAGTAGAAGGTGCCAGGTTTCCTAAGGGGCGTATTTATAATCTCTCTCAGCCCGAACGCAAGGCCATGGAGGATTATATTAAGGAAAGCCTCGGTAAGGGGCACATTAGACCTTCTGTCTCTCCTATGGGAGCAGGGTTTTTCTTCGTTAAGAAGAAGGATGGTGGTCTTAGGCCTTGTATCGATTACCGGAAATTGAATAAGATCACTATCCAGAATAGATACTCTCTCCCATTGATTCCGGATTTATTTAACCAGGTTCTGGGGGCAACTTGGTTTTCTAAGATTGACCTGAAAGGGGCATATAATCTAATCCGAATCAAGGAGGGAGACGAATGGAAGACGGCGTTCAATACTCTGGCAGGGCACTTTGAATATCAGGTTATGCCTTTTGGACTCAACAATGCCCCAGCTCTGTTCCAAAACATTATGAATGATATTCTTAGAGAGTTTTTAGGTAAATTTGTCATTGCCTATCTTGACGACATTTTGATATTTTCTCCTGATTTCAAATCTCATGTGTCTCATGTTAGACAAGTATTAGAGGTGTTGAGGGAGAATCAGTTGTCTGCTAAACAAGAGAAATGTGTCTTTGGTGTACAGGAGATACTGTTTCTAGGGCATGTCCTGACCCCTTACGCCTTCAAGATGGATCCTGGTACGGTACTAGCTATTAAAGAATGGGTAAGGCCTTCATCCTTAAAGGCCTTACAACGGTTCTTAGGTTTTGCCAATTACTACCGTAAATTTATTAAGAATTTTTCAGTAATTGCTAAACCGTTGACCGACCTTACTAAGAAAGGTGCGCATTTGGAGAACTGGTCTACTGAGGCCATTACTTCGTTTGAAACACTAAAAAAGGCTTTCAGTAGCGCTCCCATTCTGATCCAGCCAGATGAGGAGAGACCTTTTATTGTGGAGGTGGATGCGTCTGAGGACGGCGCAGGAGCAGTCCTTTCACAAGGTCCTGCTAGTCTAACTAACCTAAGACCGTGAGCATTCTTTTCCAGAAAATTTTCTTCAACCGAGAGAAACTATGACATAGGGAATCGGGAGTTGCTGGCCATTAAGTGGGCATTTGAGGAGTGGAGGCATTTTCTGGAAGGGGCAAGGCATTGTGTAACTGTTGTCACTGACCATAAGAACCTTATGTTTCTCGAATCTTCTAAGAGGTTGAATCCCCGTCAGGCTAGATGGGCACTGTACTTGTTTTGAATTCTCCATTACTTTCAGGCCTGGAAGTAAAAACGTGAAGGCTGATGCATTATCTCGGAGCTTCCATGCTTTTCAGCCTACAGAGGCACCGCCTGAATCCATCCTACCAGCAAATATCTTCGTAGCAGCCTTAACCCAAGATATCTCGGCTCGCATTAAGGCTGAACAACATCTGGCACCGGCAACCACCCCAACAGATAAGTTGTTTGTTCCCATACAATTTCGTCTCCAGCTGTTGGATGAGTGTCATGATTCTGCCTTTTGTGGACATCCGGGTTTTGAGGGCACTAGAGAGCTGGTTTCTAGATCCTATTGGTGGCCCACTCTATTTAGGGATGTCAAGTCCTACGTGTCAGCCTGTGAGGTTTGTGCTAGGTCTAAGACACCTAGGACTCGCCCTGCTGGTAACCTACGACCCCTACCCATTCCCAGTAGACCCTGGTCCCATATCTCGATGGACTTTATTACTGACCTGCCGCCGGCGGAGGGTAAGACTGTGGTTTGGGTAGTAGTCGATAGGTTTAGCAAGATGGTTCATTTCATTCCTCTGTCTAAACTCCCGGATGCCAAGACGCTGGCATCTATTTTTGTGAAAGAAGTTGTACGGTTACATGGTATCCCGGAAAATATTGTATCTGACAGGGGTGTGCAGTTTGTGTCCAGATTTTGGAGGGCTTTTTGTCAAAGATGTCAGATTTCGTAGTCTTTTTCCTCCGCCTACCACCCTGAGAGTAATGGGCAGACTGAATGCCTTAATCAGTCTGTGGAACAATTCCTGAGGTTGTATGTTGCTGATGACCAGCAATTATGGGTTAAATACCTTCCGTTGGCTGAATTTGCTTTGAATAACCGTGTTAATTCTTCTGCTGGGGTCTCCCCTTTCTTTTGTAACCATGGTTTTCATCCCCGTTTTCATTCTGGGTCATCCGTCTCCTCCTCTAACCCTGAGGCGGATAGGCTCTCTTCTGAACTGTGCACAGTTTGGGCCCGGGTTCAAATGAACCTAGAAAAGGCTCAAATTTCTCAAAGACTCAAAGCCAATAGGAAACATTCAAGGGGCGCAAATTTTCTGGTTGGGGATAAGGTGTGGTTATCCTCCAAGAATCTCTCTCTCAAGGTAGATTCTAAAAAATGTGCTCCTCGTTTTATTGGACCATATAAGATCATGGAGGTGATTAACCCAGTATTGTTTAGGTTGGAGCTGCCCGAGTCATTCCACATTCCACCTGACGACTCTTTGTGGATTCCTGTTGTACTTCGTTTCTCTCCTGGTATTTGACCTCGGCTTTTCCTGACTATTCTCTGCTCATTCCTTAGTACTGCGTAGCTCTCTAGGTATTGACCCGGTCCGTTCACGTTCCGTTATTTGTCTTGTCTGTCTTCCCAGCACGTATCCTAAGTTAGGGACTGCCGTCTAGTTGTCCCATGTAATTAGGACTTGCGAGGCAAGTAGGCAGGGCCAGGGGTGAGGGTGGAGCGCAGTGGTCACTATCCTACCCCCTGTGTGTAGTGTACATTACCGTCACAGTAGGCTCGACACATATTCATTATGTGTGGGATGCATTGAAGGCCCATATAAGGGGCATATATTTTACTAAAATTAACCGGTATAGACTTGAACTTCGTCAAAGGGAACAACAGCTGACAGAGACAATTAGGAGATTACAGGGTGTATTGGTTGCTCACCACAATGAGCAACATATAACCCAGTTAAAAGAGGCCAATTCACAGCTTAAGATACTCTTATATAGCAAAGCCCAACATAAGCTTCTCTTCCAGGGTCAAAATCGCTTCTGTGAATCGGGCAAAACAGGTAAGTTCTTGGCACGGTTGGTTGCTAATCAGAGAGAGGCTACTAGTATAAGTGAGATTAGGAATTCAAAAGGTAATAGGGTGAGGTCCCCAGAGATGATTAGGGAGGAATTTGTGAAATCCTACTCTTCGCTTTATCAGTCTGACATTGCGCTTAGTCGGGATGATATGGACCAATACTTACAACAACTAGGGCTTCCCTAGTTAGATCTACAGGATAGGGAAATGTTGGATCGGCCTATTTGTTTGGAGGAGTTGCGATCGATACTTCTATTGCTGAAATATAATTCATCCCCTGGTCCTGATGGTTTGCCATTTGAACTCTATAGGTACCATGCTAAATCGCTCCTTCCAATTCTATTGCGGGTCATGAAAGAATCCTGTGTATCTGGCTCTTTGCCTCCATCATTCAGAGAGGCAGTGATTACCTTGGTGTTGAAAAAGGATAAAGATAGATGCGATATGGGATCATATAGACCCATATCGCTCTTAAATACAGATTCCAAGATCTTTGCAAAAATATTGGCTAATCGCTTGAAAAGGGTCATAGCCTCTCTGGTACATTCCAATCAGACGGGATTCATTCCGGGCCGACAAATACAGATGAGTCTCTATAGGGTGTATTTGAATCATAGAAATGACCCAAATGTTATATGAACAGCCGTCGGCACGTATTAATATTAACGGCCTTGATTCTTCCCCCATTATGATGCGGCGAGGGATGAGACAGGGATGCCCTCTTTCCCCCCTTCTTTTTGCTCTATTCATTGAACCATTGGCCTGTAAGATCCGTTCAGATAACAGCATAGACGGCTTTGGGGTGGCAGGAGTGAGCGATAAAATAAGCCTCTACGCTGATGATGTTATTTTGTTTTTGGACCAGGGATGGAAAATCCTCCCTTATGTGATAGCAGTAATAGAGGACTTTGGTAGATTTTTGGGCTATCTGATTAATTGGTCCAAGTCATCGCTCCTCCCGCTGAACCGCAAGGCCGTAGATGAGGGGAGTGGAGTCCGGGTCCTTGCCCTGGACTATTTTGGGGGTTAAGATTGGGGTTCCTATAAAGAGGTTTTATGAGCTTAATTTAGTCTCGGTTTTGAATAAAGTTAAGTCTAAAATATGCGCTTGGCAGAAATTGATATTGGCACAGACGGATCGAATAGCGCTGGTCAAGATGATTATCCTGCCTATTGTGATGTACCCGATGTGTGCCTCCCCTGTTTGAATCAATGATATCTTTTTTTATAGACTGGAGACTCTTATTAACGATCTAATATGGGGAAGGAAGAGGGTGAGAATAAAACAAAGATATTTATGGCTGTCGGAATCAGATGGTGGGCTATCATTTCCTTTCTTTCAAGGATATTATTTATGTGCACAGGTTCAGCGTTGTAATTTTGAAGAGAGTGTATTAGCACAATATTTGTCGCAGGTTATGGAAAAACCAATAGAGAATATTTTTACATGTTTGGAATCTGGTTATTTGGGGGTGAGGAAGTCCCTATTGATTCCTTGGACCCTACAAATGGTTTGGAATAAGCTTAAGAGGATTTTGAAAGTCTCCTACTCTTTTGCTTTCACCCCTTTGTGGGAGAACAGGAATCTGATGGAATTCTTCAAAATCACAGACTTTGTTTATTGGCTACGTAGGGGGGTGGTTAATGTGTCATCTTTTTGTGTGTGGACACTTTAAATCCTTTTCGGACTATAATTTCACTGATAGTACATTATTAGATGTGTTTATGTATTCACGTTTAAAACACGTGTATGAGGCTTCTAGGAATAAAGGTTATATTTGTCCACGGGAGAATGTATTTTTTGATTATTGTTATGCCCAGACAGATGAGAGGGTTAAGATAGCTAGTTTTATACAGTAAACTTTGAACAGCACTGGCAACTGTAACTCCATCGGTTGTACTATACGCCAAAAATCCAAGCGAAATTTCCCAAAAATAAAGGCCGAGACTGTTGCTGCCCTAAATGTGGATATGTGAACGCGGATTTCAGGCATTTACTTTGGGAATGTAGTAAAATAAAAAGGTATTGGGAACAAGTTTTTGTAGCCCTACAAAAGGTGTCCTCTTCGACATATAGGCCTGGGATAGTGACAGTGTTGTTGGGAGATTATGCTCTAGATATGGAAGTTCCGGCCCGGGTCAGACAGATCTGGATGAGGGGTCTGATGGTGGCAAAAGTTATTTTAGTTAGATATTGGGGTTCTGTCTCCCCACCTTCGTTAAATGAATGGATCCTGTACCTTCAACAAATTAAAGTTTATGAGGATATGGAAAGGAAACAGAGAGCGGGACGTGTGACTGTTCAGACATAGTTACTAGGGTAATTATGTCGGTTCTTATTAGAGTTGGAGTGACAACAGCCAATTGGGGGGGAAGGGGTGGGTGGTTATAGTCTTATTGTGTGTAGTAATTGTGAATTTACAGTCCTATTTATAATCTCACTCCTTTGTTAAATGAGGAACCGAGTAGAAGGCAACGATTTTGGGCCCATCCGATTGTTTCACAACGGTACCGGAAAGGACACTTTCATTTCCTCTACGAAGATCTGCGCCTGCATCCTGAGAAGTTCTATTCCTTCTGTCGGATGTCAGTGCCTACATTTGATCGCTTGCTGTCGTCTCTACGTACTGTCCTTACCTTTATGGACACCAATATGAGGCGCAGCATTACTCCTGAGGAAAGGCTCATTGTCACGTTGAGATAAGCAATATTTTACATTTAAAGTTTCAACAGTAATGTGCACTGCTTCGGTCAGGAGGAACATGTGCTAGAAAATGGCTGCTGTTAGACATGTGCTACTGTTTGCTGAATTAACCTTTCTTTGCCCTTTATTTTTATTTTTTTTGTGGTTGGTTTTTTATCCCGTTAATCCCTGGCACATAACATCCCAATATTGTATTTTTTTATTCTTTTGTGCAAGTTTCAAACTTATGTTCAGCTAACGGCCTTCAGACAATCCATGAATCCTCTGCACTCGCCAGTAGTTTGTTTAAAATGTTGTTTTATTCAGTCAGTCAGCCATGTTACAGCAGGCTGTAACCTGCCTGTCTGAGTGAATAATTTAATATTTTTCGTCAATTACTGGCGAGTGCTGGGGATTTTTGTAGTGTCTGAAAGAATTGGGTCCCTCTGTCAGGATCTCTATCTGCGTGCACAACCCTGTTAGAAGTCTATATACCAGTCTGTACCCTATTTCGTAGGATTGTGCTGCTGCCAACCCCTGAGATTTCCATCGAACGTCCTCATCATGCCTAATGTTCACATAATTTTGAACTTGCACATCACTCTCAGCATTTTAAAGGGGCTAAACACAGTTGATGTAACTTAGTTGTGGTAGTACTGCCCACACCCCAATAGCTGTTAGTGTTTTGCTCATATACACCTTTTTATTTTTTTCCTGTTTAATCAACCAAGGACATAGGGCAGTAATGGCGAGCCATTATCAGACAGAGTTGCCAATGTTCTACCCAGATCCGTAGCTTTTATTGCAAAATGTCAACACGGCAATTTAGCATGAATACTGTACTCCAATATAGTTTAACGTCATTGCATTTTAGCATTTTGCTCTAATTGCATGCTTAAATTCAGTGCTGCCTGTCGTTTTCAGAGTGTGCCCTGTGCTGATGAATGCTTTGTAAAGTCAAGGGTGTATATTTGTAAACCCTAGACTTTTCAATGGGTGTGGGTGCCCACAGAGTGGGCCTTGAGTGCCGCCTCTAGCACCCGTCCCATAGGTTCCCCACCACTAGACATAGGGTGTTTACAATCATGGAGTGTATACAACATTATACTTGAATCATGAATCTGTTGTTCCCTTTGATCTGCTGTTTACGTTTTTGTTTTTTTTTCTCAACAGATTCTTTGCAACTGGGAACTCTTTTGCATCACTGCATTTTGAGTTTCTTTTAGGAACCTCGACGATCTCGAGAATTGTACGACACACTTGCCATGTCATCTGGCAGCAACTCCGAGAGACGGTGATGCCGTAGCCCAAGGCGGACGATTGGGTTCGGATTGCTGAGGGCTTCCAAAATTCAGCGCAGTTTCCAAACTGCATCGGGGTAATGGATGGCAAGCACATCCGTGTAAAGAAGCCGCCACACTCAGGGACCCGTTTCTTCAATTATAAACAATATTTTTCGGTAGTGCTGATGGCTGTTGCTGACAGTCATTACCGGTTTATAATGGTTGATATCGGGGCCTATGGAAGCACTGCGGATGCTCGCATCTTTAGTGCTTCTAAAATGGGTGAGCGGCTTCGTGCCAATCAGCTTGCCCTGCCCGAGTCCAGAAGACTGCCCGGATATGCAGGTCCGCCGGCTCCATTTGTCATCGTGGCGGATGAAGGGTTTGCATTGACTCCACATGTTATGCGGCCCTTTCCAAAGCGTGGTTTGGATGTCAGGAGGCGTATTTACAACTACCGGTTGACTCGTGCCCGTCGGTATGTTGAGTGTGCTTTCGGGATACTCTCTAGCAAGTGGAGGGTGTTTTTGTCATCCATACAGATGGCTCCGGAGAATGCTACACTGGTGATTAAAGCTTGTGTTGTTCTACACAACTTCACCAGGATTCAAGAGGCTTCCTATTCTGTTGACATGGAAGATCTTCCTACGTCTTCAGATTTGGGTTTGGAAAGGACCCTGCATAGATGACCTGGGACTGCAGGCATTGCAGTTCGGGAACTCTATGCAGACTACTTTTACAGCCCGGAGGGGCCCTTGCCATGGCAGAGGGCCGCTATTCGTGGCAGTTTTTAAAATCTTCTGGGATCTTTAGAATTTTTTTATTTTGTAGATGGATTACTAAAAATTATTGTGGTAGTTGAGTGTAGGGACTCGCAAGATAATGAGGACCCTTGACGTGGGCTTGCGGGCTGAGATTTTTTGGACATCACATATTTTAATCTGCATATAACTAAATATAAATGATGATTTGGTCTAAATGTAAATTGACTTTAACATCTTTATATTTGTAATATCTGGTCCAAAAATTTTCCTAATACCTCATCATCACAGTATCCCAAAATAAAGATGTTGCTCATCAAAATAAAGTGTTGCTTTGTGAGTTAAAGTGCGTGTGGTTTATTTTTTATATAGAATTTTGAACTGTAAATGTTTTGTGGAGTGTGCAAAAAAAACAACAGTCAACTAGTTTTCTCCCAAACCACATTTATGTAAAATATTGGGATCAACGTTATCAAATGGAAGCCAATGGTTTCAACATTATGGCCAAAACATATGAAGTGCTCAAAACAATTAAAAATAAAATAATGACAAATCAAGAAGGTCCTGAGTAAAGGAACCCGGTGCAAAAGAGGACCGTGGCCTTACATGGGCCTGTTGAGGTGGCCCAGTTGTCAAACTGCCCGGGTAAAGGGGCTGACCCGCCTGTTGCATTGGGCCCTGGGGTAGGCCGTACTGGGGTTGTGGTGGGAAAGAAGGCCCTTGGGTTGTTTGGGGCGGAAACTGAAAGGGTCCTGGCCTTTGCTGCTGTCCGGCATTCTCCAGATCTATTTTCATGGCATTTAATTTGCCCAGAATGTCGCCATGGTTTGGGATAACTACCGCTAATGAAGCAAGGCACTCGTGATGCTCGACAGGAGTGACCTGCTTCATTAGCGGCCCTAATCCCCTTAACATCTTCTCCTCCACGCCATCACTCCTCCTCTGGGCAAGAAAATCTATGAAAAGGGGCGTCAATAACTTCCCGACTCTCTTGCCCAGAGGTAGAGGGAGGGACTTGGCGGGGACGTCTGGGCTGGGGCTGGACAATACGGGGTGGACTGGCCAGTGGTAGGGGGGCCTGGGCCAGTGTGGAGTCATCTGGGTCCTCAGGCGTTGGAGCAGGACTTGTTGCGGGGGAGAAAACCGCAGGGGTTTTACTCCCAGACGTGTCCGATTCTTCGGAGGGATCCAGACTGTCCACAGTACTGTATTTGAAAGAAACAAAAATAAAAATTAGATCATTTGATTTCAACATTACAAAAGTACATCGATTATATTAGTTGTAAACAGCTGTGTGTATGCAATATGCAGTATATACGGAGTGGCAGCATACATCAGAGATTTGATTTTACACAATGAATAACAGCTTCTATGTGAATAGTGCAATTCCTAATTTAATTGCATTTTAAATTTAACGATGGGACAAGTCTTGTAAAGGCCTAATGTTACTGTAATGGGAAAACATTGTTTGCCGTTTGGAGCTGTCCAGCCTCAGAAGAGGATTACTCATTCAAGGGCCAAAACCAGTGCTGATATCTAGGCCATCTCGTCTGTATGTGCCCCACTACCACCATCCAAACATACAAGATGTAATTTTAACCTAGTAGAACATCATTTACAGAGAAAGAACATGTACCAGGTCACACTTGAGCATGGTGAGAGTAGTAGGTTTAATCCTGCTGGTCAAGCGTAGTTGGAACATCATTATAATCCATTATCATAGGATTTGGTTATTGTCATTTTATATGAGCAATGTAAGGAATCCATGTTGTGGTTGGTGCTATACCATTTAAGCAATATAAATGACAATGCCAATACCTAATGGGTAACAATTTCAAAAACATACAAAAGTAACATAATAGGTCTCTATGGTAAAAATGTTACGTCACCCCAAAAAAAAAATACACTATTCAGGGCTCCCATTAAAACGGGAGGCTTTATGAAACCTTTTTAAAATTCTGTACCTATCCATAGGATAGGTACAAACGAATATATTGGTGTGTGACTAACAGCCGGCAAACACGATGATCTACTGTATGAGGAAATAATGCGTGCAGTGCGCACGTGTCATCTCCCTTCTCTATTCTTGTTCAGATTGCAAACATCTATGTTCCAGGACGGTCAATAAATTGCTTCAACACGAACAAAACAGAGAGGGGAGGCGCTATCTGCACACTACACGTGTTGTCTCATCATACAGCTCATCAGCGGTGGGCCCTGGTTTGACTCCACCACAAAACTGATGTAGACAACCAACACCAGGCATGTACAAACTGTTGCCCACCAGCTGATGCACAACTACAACTCCAAGCAGGACTGGTTAGCTTACAGCTATTCTGGCATGCTGGGAGTTTCAGTTGGTAAAGAGCTGGATGTAGTCAGTTATGACATAGCTGCCCTACTAAAAGAATAGGTCTTCAATAGAACAACACAACTGTATCCATTAGTTTTTTGTACACTTTAGCTCGTCAAGATACAAACGTAAGTGTAGAAAAAAATTAAAATTAGAAAAAAACTTTAAAAATACTTACTGGCCTGGATTACAAATCCATTACTGGCCTTAAAAACTGCAACTGGGCAGTATAGATGTAGGGCCGTTTCCTGGAGGTTCCCTCCCCACTCTGGCCTTTGCTTGTCACCTCCCTCCGGAATTAGTCGCGGCAACTCGCCCAGCGGGTTTTGGTTTGTTTTACTGTTTAGAAATGACATAATAGACAATTGTGAGGTAAAAAATTTAAAAAACGGGAAAAAATACAAATAGTAATATTTGGAAAAAAAAAAAGGCAAAAGGTCAAAGCTCAAAATTTTCCAAATTGGACAGATTAAACAGCACATCGTACAGTCCAGCAGGTGTGTGGATACTAATGAAGAAGTACAAGAAGGAGACTAGTCGTGCAAGCCATTAGGACTAAAATACTTTACAATATATGAAGGTGACAACTGTAAGATGCTCAATTACAAGGACACATGTGTCACCCAAAAAAAAGTGCACAGACATGTGATTATACATGAATACTGTATGCTGTAGCAAAGGGTGGGACAGCCATTTATAGTTAGAAATGGTGGAGTATGGAATTTAATAGACGTCTCTTTAATAAACCATGTACAGGCCTTTATGCAAAATGAGGCTGGACCACAAAATAAACACTATTGTGACCTCAGGGAATTTAAAACGACATCTTTTTGCCACACAGAGGGCAGGAACAGCACAACTACATTGCTATCACTTACCAAATTCTGCACGGCCTGGGCTATCTGCTTTGGCCCATTCACTTTTTCGCATGTTCCGGGCCACTTGCTCCCACGAAGCATCCTTTTTGACTCTGTCCAAATAAGAATTTGCTCTGGTATCCCAAAGCTCGGGCCTCTCCTGGACCAGGGTGATACGTTTTTCCACGTTTCACCGAGGCATGGTGGCTTGAAAATCTCTCTAATGGCTGCCTCACCACACAGAAGCTTCTAGGCACAGATGGCTAGAAATTAACATAACCTGTGACCTTAAACTTCCTGTACATATTTTTTTTTTATTTTATTGCCACAAGTTTTGCCAGACAATTTGCCCATGGCATAAGTATGAAATAAAACGGGCGCGGACGCGGATGTCAATCGGGCGTGCAACCGCGTTTTTCATGGCCCCATTGACTTGAATGGGGCCGCGAACCGTTAGCCATGAAAAAAATAGGACAGGTTATATTTTTTTGACGGGCAGGAAACGCGGGTGACAAAAGCGTGCAGTAGCCGAGTTTTCAACGGACCCATTAAAAGTCAATGGGACTGCAGAAAAACACGTTAAACGGGACAACGCCCACGGGTGCACACAACGGTCGTGTGCAGGAGGCCTTAAGGAGAGGATTGTGGAACATCTAAAATCCCATGGATTGAAAGATGAAAAACAGCATGGGTTTACTTCAGGGAGATCATGTCAAACTAATCTTATTGATTTTTTTTATTGGGTGACTAAAATAATAGATGGCGGAGACATTGCAGTAGTAGACATTGCTTATCTAGACTTTAGTAAGGCTTTTAATACTGTCCCACATAGAAGGCTTATCAATAAATTGCAGTCTTTGTGCTTGGACTCCCATATTGTTGAATGGATTAGGCAGTGGCTGAGGGACAGACAACAGAGGGTTGTAGTCAATGGAGTATATTCAGACCATGGTCTTGTTACCAGTGAGCTACTAAGGGAAATGTTCTGGGACCCATATTGTTTAATATCTTTATCAGCAAAATTGTAGAAGGCCTCGATGGTAAGCTGTGTCTTTTTGCTGATGACACAAAGATTTGCAACAGGGTTGATGTTCCTGGAGGGATACACCAAATGGAAAAGGATTTAGGAAAACTAGAGGAATGGTCAAAAATCTGGCAACTAAAATTTAATGCTGAAAAGTGCAAGATAATGCACCTGGGGCGCAAAAACCCAAAAGCAGAATATACAATCAGTGATACAGTCCTAACCTCAGTATCTGAGGAAAGAGATTTAGGGGTCATTATTTCAGAAGACTTAAAGGTAGGCAGACAATGTCACAGAGCAGCAGGAAATGCTAGCAGAATGCTTGGGTGTATAGGGAGAGGCATTACCAGTAGAAAGAGGGAGGTGCTCATGCTGCTCTACAGAGCACTAGTGAGACCTCATTTGGAGTATTGTGCTCAGTACTGGAGACCATATCTCCAGAAGGATATTGATACTTTGGAGAGAGTTCAGAGAAGAGCTACTAAACTAGTACATGGATTGCAGGATAAAACTTACCAGGAAAGATTAAAGGACCTTAACATGTATAGCTTGGAAGAAAGACGAGACAGAGGGGATATGATAGAAACTTTTAAATAGATAAAGGGAATCAACAAGGTAAAAGAGGAGAGAATATTTAAAAGAAGAAAAACTGCTACAAGAGAACATAGTTTTAAATTAGAGGGGCAAAGGTTTAAAAGTAATATCAGGAAGTATTACTTTACTGAGAGAGTAGTGGATGCATGGAATAGCCTTCCTGCAGAAGTGGCAGCTGCAAATACAGTGAAGGAGTTTAAGCATGCATGGGATAGGCCTAAGGCCATCCTTCATATATGATAGGGCCAAGGGCTATTCATAGTATTCAGTATATTGGGCAGAATAGATGGCCAAATGGTTCTTAGGCTACTTTCACACTTGCGTTCAGAGCGGGTCCGTCTGATGTCTGCTCAGACGGATCCGCTCCTATAATGCAGACGTTTGAATCCGTTCAGAACGGATCCGTCTGCATTATAGTTTAAAAAAAATTCTAAGTGTGAAAGTAGTTCAGCCGGATCCGTCCAGACTTTACATTGAGAGTCAATGGGGGACGGATCCGTTTGAAAATTGAGCCATACTGTGTCAACTTACATTGTAAGTCTGGATGGATCCGTTTGCCTCCGCACGGCCAGGCGGACACCCGAACGCTGCAAGCATCGTTCAGGTGTCTGCTTGTTGAGCGGAGCGGAGGCTGAACGCTGCCAGACTGATGCATTCTGAGCGGATCCGCGTCCACTCAGAATGCATTAGGGCAGTACGGATGCATTCGGGGCCGCCTGTGAGGCCCTTCAAACGGAGCTCACAAGCGGAGCCCCGAACGCTAGTGTGAAAGTAGCCTTATCTACCGACACATTCTGTGTTTCTATATTTCTATGTTTCCACCAAATGATCTGCAATCTGCGAACCATCTGCTGATATGCATGGTAGATTGGCTGTTACAAGTTAGCTAGGTTTATTTCCCTATACATGTTCCTCATAAAAAATTACCTGATCATACATTGTGCTGATGCTTGGACCCCCCACTGATCAGCTATCAACAACAAGAAAAACAGGCGCTATTATTACTATTAGCAGCACGGAGTCTGCATCTACTGAACTTGTGCCCGCGATCCGAACAGCTCCCAAAGCGGTACCAGTCTGATGAAGGCCGGATTGTAGCCGAAACATCACACATATATGATTTACCGCATTTCCTATTAAATACAACTTATCAAATCGCATAAACTGGAGTTTATATTCTTCTTGACACTACAGGGTGGGAACCCGAGTTCCAGTAGCTTATCTACATAAGAGTGCCACACAGTTTTCTCTTCAACACAGCTGTCAACAACGCCATTACAGGTGAAAGTTAGCATTACACCAGATCTATTGCTTTAATGCATTGTCATTGTATGATAGAGATAGAGAGTAGTTCTTTGTAATCTTTCACTTCTCATACACAATGATAGAAGCTCTTGGTGAAAACCACTGACTATTGAGCAGGTTACAGGTTTGAAAATCCACAGCGTGCTCTAAGCTCTTTTAATTTTTTTCCCTACAAAATATAACTACATGTAAATTGTTTTGGATTTTCAGCAACACTTCCACCCAGTCTGAACTCTCCCTAAGGCATTCCATACAAAATAAGATTATTTCAAGGTGTTTCATAGCAATGCAGCAAGGCACATGATTCTCAAATATGAAGCTAGCCATTTTTCAATTTTTGTAGACTATCACGCTCATTAAAGTTTCATTGTGCAGATCGTTTTCCTAGAAGCCCGATATTTCTTGCTGCCATTGGGATTTTTATTGTGACACATATAATTGTTTCAAAGAAAACCGAAAACCATTTTGAGCCGCTCAACCTGCTCTCTCTTAATGTAATCAATGTTTCCCTTTATCAAAGGGAAGTCTGAAAAGGTGCAGCAAGCAGTGATAGATGAAAAAGGCTTGTTTTCTGCAATCAATGAAGACTGCACAAATATTAAATGTCAACACAGATAGTACAGTACAAGTAGTCCTAACAAGCGGTCTAAAGAAAAGAAACAAATACAGTTAAGAAATTTGAGTTAAAAGTTTGTGTGTTAACCCTGCTACATCTGTACTGACAAGTGCCTTTCATTGATAAGAACTCCGCAGATAAGCTGCAGCGTATCAACCGCCTTTGTCAAGAAATTACACAGTTCTATTGTAGCTCATTTCCTTTATTGACACTGAGAAGAACTCTACTAGATGAAAGGACTCTCATTAAACTAAAATCTTAATTAAAGTCAAATTTGCATCGGCAAAAGAAACATTAAGAACATGTCTGCAGAGATCATATGTAGTGTAGTCAAGTCTTCGGCAGGGAGAGGTTCATGGATGATTCTGTGCAGAATCTAAGGATTAATGGAATTTTCAAGCATAAAATGAAAAGTACGAAAAAATTATTCTTTAGGAAGAAGTTTTAAAGTTTAGTACAATGTATTACTTATGTAAGGAACACAGTATTAAAAAATGACACAGGGGGTTGAGATGTAATGCTGGGTTAAATGAAATTGGTGAGTTCTGCTTGGGAAAAACATTTTCATGGAGAATGTGTATGTGAAGAGCTACAGATAACATGTCAACTATGAGTCATTTGACTAAAGGTCCCCTGCACTGAT
Source organism: Bufo bufo (assembly GCF_905171765.1). Classification (NCBI taxonomy): domain Eukaryota; kingdom Metazoa; phylum Chordata; class Amphibia; order Anura; family Bufonidae; genus Bufo; species Bufo bufo. Next base: position 149,333,166 of record NC_053390.1, on the reverse strand, counting down.
AAATTAAGCAGATGATTGCTGGGGAGGAAGTGTTCCTTCCCGACAATCATGTGCTTGTTAGTGAAGTAGACCACAGAATTCACATGCAGTGGTTTCCTCCACAGTATGAGGACGAGGGATTGCTGTTACCGTCGCTCATCACCATCCGGAATAATTTTTTGCTGGCAGCAGAGTACGTTTAGATGGCACAATCTTCTGCCAGCAAACAATGATTTTTGACCACAAGAACGATCATATTACCCAATGAACGAGCGTTTAGGTAATTGGTGGTATCTTTACACTGGCAGATCATCGCTAACGAGCATTCCTACGAATGCTTGTTATCTATTAATTGGCTGATGCTCGGCTAGTGCAAAAGGACCTTTAATTGGTGTTTAGATATTGAATTATTTTGGGAATTATCGATGGCATGGATACTTTTCAGGGGTTGAAAAAATACCCCTACAGTCTTATGCCTGTCGACTGTTCGAACCTCTACTTTTGTAATTAACTCTCCTATTATGCCACTAACACACACAAATCCAATAATCAGCACAGTGGCTCAGTGGTTAGCACCACTGGGGTCCTAGGTTTAAATGTGACCCCGGATCTGTTGGGGATTTTCTTCTATTTGTGGAATCTGCATGGAGTTTGTATGTTCTCCTTATGTGTCCGTGGGTTTTCTCTGGGTACTTTGGTTTCCTACCATACTCCAGACACAATGATAGGTAACTTAGATTGTGAGCTCCACTGGAAACAGTGAATGATAATAATTAGAGATGAGGGAATCAAAGCTGATGAAGTGGAATTCGTTTAGAATTTCAGGAACAATTCGATTCGCAACGAATGCAAATTTTCTCTCGCTTCGTGGTAACGAATCTCATTTTTCCTAAAATGGCGGCAACACGTGTGAGAACTGAAGACATGGGCAAGGAACTCTGGGAAGGCGGGATCACCCAGATTGACATACCTGCATGCAGCCAATCAGCAGCCAGCCAGCCCTGTGATGCCACAGCCCTTTAAATATGTCGGCCATCCTACAGTCAGACATTTTCCAGGGTTCAGAGTGCAGGGACAGACATGTGAAGGCGCTAGGGACAGCTATTGGAAAAACGATTGTGGAAAAAAAAGACAGAAAAGACGATTTATAAGTGCAGGGAAAGGATAGGGAGGAATCATTTCACAGCATCTTAGTACAGGGAAAAACATCAAAAGGTGCTAGGGACATTGATGGGAAAGTGATTTACAAGTGCAGGGAATGATTATTTGGGGATCCAAATAGTCATTAGACAGCTCTGTCATTCGAGAATTTTGTTATTGGGCTGCAAGTCTTATGTTGAAAAGCTTTTAGAGGCTTATGTCTTAGTATCTTACTTAGTACTACAAGAAAAATATTTACACATTTCACTTCTGCAGTTATTTCTGGTGAAAGTGTATAGGGGCGTATTTCAGTAAAATAAGAAAAATATATACGCACTGCACTGTTGCAGTTATTTCTGGTGAAAGCGTATAGAGGTGTATTTCAGTAATAAAAGACAAATATAAATCCACTGCACTGTTGCAGTTATTTCTAGTGAAAGCATATAGAGGTGTATTTCAGTAATAAAAGACAAATATATACACACTGCACTGTTGCAGTTATTTCTGGTGAAAGCGTATAGGGGCGTATTTCAGTAAAATAAGAAAAAAATATACGCACTGTACTGTTGCAGTTATTTCTGGTGAAAGCGTATAGGGGCTCATTTCATTAAGAAAATAAATCTATACGCACTGCACTGTTACATTTATCTCTGGTGAAAGCGTATAGGGGCTGTGGGGATTCGCTCTGGTAGGCAGCTTAGCGGACGCAGTATAGAGGCAAACACAAAGTCTTTAACTTAAATAGTTCAGTGTTTATTCACACAGAAGGCAAAATAACAGTTCGCAGTGTTGGTGTATGTTCACACCATGGAAAGTCCACAGAATGCAAACGTTCACCTTGTTAGCAGTTTATCAGCCATCCACAGCAGGCTTTAGGGGGGCTGTTTTCCAGCAATGCGGCTCTCAGCCCTTTAGCACAGCACACCTAAGGCAGATCCCAAAACCACAGAGTCTCCACAGCTTCACTGTGAAATGGAGGTTAATCCACCCAGCTGAGATTGCTGGCTGGATTTTTATATCCCTAACCAAAGCCCGGCCTGGAACGTGGGGAGAATCCGCCCAGTAAGAGCCGGCCCGGATCGGCTCTACAGCATATCTAAATAACAAATAGTGTCAGTCAGCACTAACTGCCGCTGACACTTAAAATTACCTCACCTCACCGAGGCCAGGAATCTCAGTGACACATACCTTCCGTCAATGACGGACCCTTGTGCCTTTCAGTAAAACAAGAAAAATATATACTGTGGGGTTTTGCTCTGGTAGATAGGGTAAGCGGGAGCAGTACAGAAGCAAAATAGAAGTTCTTAACTCAAAACATCTGTGTTTATTTGCAACTGAGGCAATTGCACAAAACAACACGTAACTTTGCAGTCTTGGTGTTAATTCACACACAATGGAAAGTTCATATAACACAAGTCACCTTGCTGGCAGTTCTGCGTCCAGTAGTCCACAGCAGGCTTTTTAGGGGGCCTGTTTCCCCAGCATGCGGCTCTCACCCCTCCAGCATGACACAAAGCCTCAAATCCCAAAAACAGAGACATCTCTGTTGAGCCCAGCTGCCTATTTAAGGACATCCAAGTGCTGCCAAAACCCGGACAGGCTCTTAAACTCTGGTCCGGTATTTGACCTCACCTGGCTGGAAATCAGCCCAACCTGGGAGGAAAATACCTGCCTTGACTAACACAACCCCTCACTGTGTCACATAACCCCCCCCACCTTTGTTTAACCCTGAGGGGGTGGACACATGCCAGACAATGCACTCGGGACAGGGCATCCGTATTTCCCTGTAACCGGCCTGCTCTGTGTTCTACCGAGAACTTAAAGTTCTGCAGAGACAAAAAACATCTGGTGACCTGGGCATTCCTGTTTTTGGCCTGGCTCATTCACTTGAGAGGGGAGTGGTCGGTCACCAAGCGGAACTTTCTTCCCAACAAATAGTAACATAGAGACTCGAGTGCCCATTTTATAGCCAGGCACTCTCTCTCTACTATACTGTACCTGGTTTCGGCTGGGGTGAGTTCGTGCGGTATGCCAGACCAACAGGGGAATTACATGTGAGGTCACAGTGTGAGCAATACAGTTGTATACACTGGCTAGATGGTGGTTCGAGGTGCCCTTGATGGTCTGTATTAATGTGCCTATGGCAAGGTCCCTTGTAGTCATGACGCCAGTACGGTGGTACAACCATTTACTGTAGTGTTAATTGAGGAACTGGAAACTGAGACAAGGATGGTGCAATCCAACTTAGAACTTTTACTGAACGTTGCTCCTAGTAACAGTTACATCCAAGTATTAAACAGTCTCTTCAAGATGGACAGAGGTAAAGCTGCAACAGGTCCACTGCTGACAGGTGTGATGTCTGTCTCTCAAGCTATTAAATTATATAGATTTTTATGCTTAATGATAGAGGACTTTTATGCTGGTCCTTGTTATCCCAGTGCAGGCTAGTGAGGCTGCCGGAGGCTGGTTAATCCCTCACTTTTGGCTCCAAAGCTCCTAAGGCACTAGTAGAGATGGCAGTAATCCTTTGGGGGGTCTCCTTCTTTAGCATTCTCTGAATTAATATCCTGCTGAGTATATGGAGCACTTCAACTCAGGGCTCAAGACTCCAGACTGAACTGGATAGAACTAGACTCCACTAGAGACTGACACACTTAGACTAGGCCTGAGCTGGACTATATATATGGGAGGTGTTATCTCCCCCTAGTGGTAGGCTCAGTGTAATGCAATCTAAATACACCTGTAAGCAGGGATTATACATAAAGATGCATTGCAGCATAAAACAGGCTATATAAGGAATACAAATCAATAACACAACAACTTTGTAGTACCCACGAGGGTAGTGGGACACTGCATATCCCCCTTGTCTAACCCGTGTTGACCTCGACGCGAAGATCAAGGTCTCCTGAAAGATACAAAAAGAGAACAATCCTGCAGGCATGAAGAACAGTACCATAACCCATAACAATACTTTTTCTTGAGACTGAAAAGCAATTGGTTAGGCACAACTGTAAATATCAGTCAAACATCAAAAAATGGTAATAAACAAGCAAAAAGGGGCGTCGTTTCTTCCCTTTGGAGACTGATGAACAGGGGCGCTGACCTGTCACAGCGGAACAATTATAAGCCAGGAAAGTCCATAAAGGGGAAATAATGAACATGGGTGAAAATCAGGAGGCTCACAGGGCATGAGTCCGTTCCCTGAGCATAGGGGATGCAAAGATGATGAACAACACAGAGGCTCAGGTACGTTTGAGTCTATCTCCGGGCACAGGCTTGAACGTTGCGACAACAAAACAAAGAAGACTGTAGAGAGTCCTTGGAGTAAGGCAAATAATCAGAGTCAAGAAATCTCTTACTCATGCTCTGTAGTCTAACCAAAGTGAAATTGTAATCCACATTAAACTGGGATAGCTGGAAGCATTCTCCACTGATTATGAAGTAAATACTCCCTATAACAGGCAGGTGGTTGTCCCTTTGTAATCTGACTGGATCTGAGAAGTGGCGTTCGTTCTTCTGACCTTTGTGCAAGGGGACTTGGTACATCTCGAATTTCCTGAAAAAGGAGTTGTCCAGCCTTTCTTTGGGAAGTTCCAATAGCACTTTATTTTGTATCAAAGTTTAAAAACATCCACGTACAGATAATATTGGTCTACGCATTTCAGGCAACAAAACAGTTACAGCCCTTACTCATGACCATTAAACAAACACTGATTCCTCACACTTATAGGAGGAGAAGACCGCATCTGGACCAATCAAGGGGTCATGCGGCCACTCCCTCCTGCAGAAATATATAACAATAAAACACTTTTAAACTTAAAATATCCTCATGATTAATATAGAAAATAAAGGGAATCTAATGTTCAGTATTCTAGAATCAAATCTAATCTTTTATTTAATCCTAGGGGTTGACGGCTTTCTAGTCTGAAAATCCAAAAGGATTCTCTATTTAGAAGTTTCCTTCTTCGGTCACCACCTCTTACTGGTCTATTGACCCTTTCAATACCTTGCACAAGCATCTCGAATTTCCTGCACTACTGAAACTTCTTTCTGCGGTTGATTCCACTGGCTGATGTGACACTGTACTGACTGGAGCAGGCACAGCAATTTTTAACCATGATGTAAGGAACCATTTTAGAGGATTTGTTTCCGTCATTAGTTTTTCAACAGTTTGCATAGGCTTTACAGACTAAACTGGTAGTTCAGGCACTTGAATTGGAGGCTGATGTTCCTCTGTAACAGTCTAATCTGGAAGGATTCCTCCTGGAGTATCTTTCTCCTTGTTACACAGTTTCAAGCGATTGCGATGTACTATTTGAGGTGATTTGTTTTCTCTGGTGATCTCATAGGTGTCAGTTGCTGGATTAGGGATAGCTGAAATGATGTGGGGGTCTCTTTCCCACTTACTGTCCAACTTGCTAGTGCATTGATTGTTCTTTAACCACACATAATCACCAATTTCAAGAGGCTCTGCTTTGGCAGATTGGTCATAATCTTTTTGCTGCTTTTTGTGAGCATGTTCCATGCGGTGGTGAACAATTTCTTGTGCATCAGCTAGATGGTCAGCAGGTAGTTTACCTTGTCGGCCAAACATGAGATAGTAAGGTGTATACCCCGTGGAACAGTGAATGGTATTATTATAGGTATACATCAATTGAGGTAGAAGAGTAGGCCAATCGTTCCTGGTAGCAGGTGGCACCGCTCTAAGCATTTCTATTAGGGTCTGGTTCATTTTTTCACAAAGTTCATTACCTTGGGGATGGTAAGCTGTTGTTCTGATTTTCTGGCAATTGTGAAGTGAACACAGTTCTTTGAAATGTTGCGACTCAAAGGCGGATCCTTGATCTGTAAGAATTTTCTCTGGACATCCGTATGGTAACAGGAAATGTTTCCAGAAGGCATCTGCAGTTGTTTTAGCGGTCAAGTCTTTAACAGGTATGGCTACAAAAAATTAGGTGTAGTGGTCAATGATGGTTATAGCGTATGTATAGCCTGAGCGACTTGGTTCCAGCTTCACATGGTCAATTGCAACGATTTCCAACGGTGTCTGACTTACAATAGGATGTAAGGGTGCTTTTTGGTCAAGCTTTTCACCTCGTCCAATAGCACAGGTGGAACCCTCTCGACATCACTTCTCAATGTCTCGCACGCCAATCAAATAGAATCGTCTATGGATAGTAGCTTCTGTCTTCTGCATGCCAAAGTGTCCTGATTTGTCATGGTACATCTCAAGAATGATGCTTGCATCCCGTCGGGGTATTAGGATTTGGTATACCCTGTCATAGGTAATTGGATCCAGGCCTCTTCTCAATAGTGGGTCCTTCTGCAGGAAGAGCTGTTTCCGGTGTTTCCACAACTTCAACAGTTCTGGGTCTGCATTTCTTCTGCGGATTCTCTCAGGTGTTCTTCCACTGGTGAGGAAGTCATGTAGTTCTCCGATTACTCTACTTTCTGACTGAAGATTGATCCATCTCTCCTTTTCAATTTGAGATTCTGGATTGTTCATGATGAGGATTTAGGATTAGGACTCTTTTGTTTTTGATGGAGAGGATGCTTTGTTGGGCAAAGTTTTTGTAGAAATTAGGCATCTCCACTTCTTCCTAGACATCTACGTGTGCAGTAGGATCTTCCTTGGTAGGCAGGCGAGATAAGGCATCTGCGTTCTCATTGGACTTGCCCGTTCTGTATTTTACAGGGATGTTGTAGTTAGCAAGGCGTGAGGCCCATTTTTTTCTAAGGCACCTAGCTTGGCTGTATTGAGATGAAAGCAATGAAGGGAGTTTCTGCAAGGTAGTCCTTAAATTTTTCGGTGATGGCCCACATAAGTGCGAGGAACTCAAACTTGAAAGAGCTGTAGTTCCGGTCATTCTTTTCAGCTCCTTTCAGGAATCTGCTAGCATAAGCAATTACTCTCGCTTTACCTTCTTGCACTAGAGTCAGGACAGCTCCCAGGACTTTCTGGCTGGCATCAGTGTAGAGATGGAAGGGCTGTTGGTAATCTGGATATCCCAAGACAGGTGGTTCGGTCAGCTTCTTTTTCAGGAGCTGGAAGGCAAGTTCCCTGTCTTCATTCCACTCCACAGGTATCTGCGTCTTCTGATACTTCTTTGGGTGTCCTCTTAGGAGTTCTTGAATTGGCTCAGCAATCTGGGCGAAATGAGGGATGAAGCGTCTGTAGTATCCTGCAAAACTAAGGAAACTTCTTACCTCCTTTACTGTGGTAGGAGTAGGCCAATTCTGGACTGCAGCTAACTTTTCCGGATCTGGTTTAACACCTTCTGCACTGACAACATGTCCCAGGTACTTGACTTCTGGCTTCAGAAGGTAGCACTTAGATGGTTTGATCTTAAGTCCATGTTTAATGAGGACTTGGAAGACTTCTGCAAGGTGTTGTAAGTGGTCTTCGTAGGATTTGGAATAAATAATTACATCGTCCAGGTAGAGTAGGACAGTCTCAAAGTTTCTATGGCCTAAAGAGTGTTCCTTTAGTCGTTGAAATGTTCCTGGTGCATTACAAAGTCCAAAGGGCATGTAATTAAACTCGAATAGGCCCATGGGGGTGGTAAAAGCTGTTTTCTCTCGGTCTTCAGGAGCCATGGGTACTTGCCAGTATCCACTGGTCAGATCAAGGGTAGAGAAATAGGCTGATGACCCCAGTGCTGTCAGGGATTCTTCAATTCTGAGTAAGGGATAGGCATCTTTGTGGGTGATTTGATAAATTTTTCTATAATCCACAAAGAACCTGATATTGCCATACTTTTTCCAGACAAGAACTAGGGGTGCAGCCCATGGACTATGGCTGTCTTGGATAATATTGGAATCCTTCATCTCTTGGATCATTTGTTTCACAGATTGGTACATCATTGGTGGTAGAGGCCAGTATTTTCTTTTATTGGAGGGTGAGAGCCAGTAGGTATAGTGTGTTTGATCCCACAGACTTCTCCATAATCAGTAGAGTGCTTACTGAAGGCTTGATGATGTTCCTTCACGATATTCAAAACTCCTTCAATTTGGTTTTTGGGCGTAGAGCTCTCCCACGTTAAGTTCTTCCCACCATGAGGCAGGCAGAGCATGTTCTGGAGTACTGGATCTCTGCGCAGATTGCTCTACTTTAATTACAGGCACGCTGATAACATCCTGGAAAGAGATTTCCAATAACTGAGCAACAGGATAATGTTTAGTGAGGGTAACATGGTGATCATTCAGGTTTATGAGACAGACAGGCACTTGGGAAACAGTCACTAAGCTCCTTGCAGCTCTGACTAGGGATGATCGTCTAGCACGAAGGGCTCTACCATGGCTTGGTAGTCTTGACCTTGAATTCCCAGGGGGGCACCATATGAGTGTCTCGGTATTTGGTTTAAGGATCACAGGCTGGTTACCTTGGATGCGGACACAGCAGATTTCTCCCTTCTCATTGGCGAATTTCTGTTGTGCGCTTAACACACGGATAGTCTGCTGTATGAGCTTTTTGGAGGAAGGTGAGGCAGTAGGCATAGATTCGCGTAATGCCTCAAGCATTTCGGTGTAACAATTCCTAAGGACATTCATTCCTAGGATTACTGAAGAGCCACCTTTGTCTCAGTCTTGTACAACAATAATACCTTGTCGAGGTAGGGTGGTTTCTTCTACTTGCAGAGTTGGCTCCCAATAACCATGTATTGTCACGGGTTTCCGGTTGCTGGCTGTAAGATCCAACCAGGATTCTGGTGGTTGCGTAAGTTGGCTCTGGTCCCAGTATTTATCAAGTGCAGGCCGTAGGATGGTAGTAACCTGAGATCCGGTGTCCAGTAGGGCGACAAAGCGAATTCCGTTAATTCGGATTGCTATTTCCAGATGGGATCCTACGTATCTGGGCATCCAGTTGGGATCTTGTGGACCTACTGGTTTACCTCTCGAGGGGAGGTCCTTAGCCTCGAGGGTCTCTCTTTTAACCGCCAGCACATTGTTTCTGCATGTCCCGACTTATGACAGTAGGTGCAAATAGGTCGCCTGCGGGCGTTGGAGTGGTCATTTGGGCGCCCGCCAGGACTTCTGGGATATATATATTTGTAGTCAGGAGGGAAAAGTTATTTTCATCCAGGTGTCTCATCCTCCAATAATAAAGGCTTCTCCCACTGTTCTAATTTCTGACACACCTTCTCCAGGCTTTTTGTCGAAAAGTTAACCTGTTCTGTCAAGGCTGCTACGGCATCAGGGACTTGAGTTTGAGCTGCCTGACTGGCTACCGGACAACACGTGGAAGGGGTAGCAGGCGTGTGGACAAGAGTTTCAGCAATTTTAGCAGGCTATGGCTGCGGACTCTTTCAGAATGCTAATGGCTAGCTCTTTAAAGTCTAGGAAGGTGACACTTGGGTGTTGTGCAGCTAACATTCTCAACTGGCTTTTTAGATTGTCTTTGTTAACACCTTCAATGAATTGTTCTTGAACTTTGCATACAGTCCGGCCTCCCTGTTGTTTTTTTCCCGCCAGGCTGCTCTGTGATGTCACAGCAAACAACTACAAGTCTCTTAGGCGGCCATCTTAAGTGCAAAACAGTCCATTCAAATACAGCAAGCAGCGCTACTGACTCCTGAAAAATCCACAATCTTGCAGCTTTAACAATGCGGTTTTGTAGTAGAAGGATAGCGCAATACATGCAGACAGTTTATAAGCAATCTGAACAGTCTTTTGGCCCAATAAAAGCAATTAACAGTTGGGGCTCATTCACAATAGGCAGTCTATAATTATGCAGGGTTTTGCAAGTCCTGTTCTCACAGTTCATTAAAGGCACAAAGGAATAAATCCTGTTCGTGACGCCAATTTTAATTATCCGATATGCCAGACCAACAGGCGAATTACACGTGAGGTCACAGTGTGAGCAATAGGTGGGCCGAGGTAAATACAGTTTTGGTTACTCACAGTTACGCCGTCTTTGGGCAGGCTTGCATAAGTGAAGAGGAGAACGGCACAAGAATTCTCTGGGGCACACTCTGGGGTAAGGGACACAGGCCAGATGGTGGTTCGAGAGGCCCTTGATGGTCTGTATTAATGTGCCTATGGCAAGGGCCCTTGTAGTCGTGACACCAGTACCTTTGGTGGTGGTACAACCATTTACTGTAGTGTTAATTGAGTAACTGGAGACTGAGACAAGGATGGTGCAATCCAACTTAGAACTTTTACTGAACGTTGCTCCTAGTAACAGTTACATCAAAGTATTAAACAGTCTCTTCAAGATGGACAAAGGTAAATCTGCAACAGGTCCACTGCTGACAGGTGTGATGTCTGTCTCTCAAGCTATTAAATGATATAGATTTTTGTGCTTACTGGTAGAGGATTTATGCTGGTCCTTGTTATTCCAGTGCAGGCTAGTGAGGGTGCCAGAGGCTGGCAAATCCCTCACTTTTGGCTCCAAAGGTCCCAGGGCGCTTGTAGAGATGGCCGTAATTCTTTTGGGGGGTCTCCTTCTTTAGTATTCTCTGAATTAATATTCTGCTGAGTATATGGAGCACTTCAATTCAGGGCTCAAGACTAGAGTTGAGCAGACACCTGGATGTTCGGAATCGACGGATTCGGCCGAACTTCACAAAAAAGTTCGAGTTCGGCATCCGAACTTGACCCCGAAACCCATTGAAGTCAATGGGGACACGAACTTTTGAGCACTAAAATGGCTGTAAAAATGTCATGGAAAGGGCTAGAGGGCTGCAAATTGCATCAAAATGTGGTTAAGAACATGACAAGTGCTATGCAAACAAATGTGGATAGGAAAATGACTTTAAATAACATAAAATACGTAAAAATAAAAAATAATAATCTTGATCTAGGAGGATGAGGTCCATATGGAGTAGGAGGTTGAGGAGGCGGTGGATGTGGCGGTGTAGATGGAAGCGGCGGTGGAGGAGGAGGTAGCCTACACTGCTTTTTGGTTTTAAATTTAATTTTTATTTTTTTAAATTAGGGTACCCCCCAAAACATTGGGAAATATAACCTGTGATAACCCCCTCCTGTCGTGCTAAACACACATTCAGACAATACACTGGCTGCAGGGCAGGCCAGCACCTCCAAGGCGTAAAGGGCAAGCTCAGGCCATGTGCCCAATTTGGAGACCCAGAAGTTGCAGAGGCTGACCCCTGTCAGTCAGTTCATGGAGGCGTGTGCTCACATACTGTCCGACCATGTCGCACGTCCCCGTGATGTTCACGATTCAATTGGATATCTGCTCTATCAACTTTCGATGTTCTTTTCTGCGCCTACCATGTTGATCACGGTTATCAGCGAATCAGGGTTCCACCCCGGAGAGGGAGCGTGAGAAAGAGAGACCACATCCAAGGGAGATGAATGGATGAAATTAAATTGTGATCGAGCGGAAATGTGGGAGAAGCTATAAAAACAGAAGAATTTTGAGAAAAGTAGGGGGCGCACGGCAATTACCCACTCCCGACTCGGGGAGGTAGTGACGATAAATAACAACACAGGACTCTTAAGATGCCCTGTTATTGGAATGATTAATAAAAAATTATAGGGAATGTCACAGGGGTATTTTGGATTTGGAAACGTTAGCCAGGAGAGGCCCTGCTCTCGCTTTGTTGACTCTAGATAACTTCTGTCTGATCCCACGTCCCTGTGACGTCCACCATCCATTTGGATATCTTCTCTATCAACTTTCAATGTTCTTTTATGCGCCTACCATGTTGATCATAGTTATCGGCGAATCAGGGTTCCACACCGGAGAGGGAGTGTGAGAAAGAGAGACCACATCCAAGGGAGGTTAATTGTTTCAAATTAAATATGATAGAGTGGAAATGTGGGACAAATTATTGAAGCGCAATTGTGGGACAACTTGTTAAAGTTTAAGCATTGAATGAAAGGAGGTGGCGCGCATCAATTAAAGAAAAATTTCAGAAATTTTATTCCCTGTCACCTATGCAGAGCAGGGGTTTCTATCTGGCAAAATTAGTAAAATGTCACCTGACAATGTAACAGACGAATGTTTGAAATTTATGTTCCTGTCACCTATGCAGAGTAGGGGTTTTTCATTGCCAAAAATGGGTTAATGTCACCCACCAATGGAACAGATTATTTTTAAAAATTTCTGTCCCTGTCACCTATGCAGAGCAGGGGTTTATTCACATGCACACACTATCATACATGTATGTACTATTACATACACACACTATCATACATGTATGTACTATTACATACACACACTGTCATACATGCAGGCCCTCTCACATACACAGACTGTCATACATGCAGGCCCTCTCACATACACACACTGTCATACATGCAGGCACTTTCACATATACACACTGTCATACATGCAGGCACTCTCACATACACACACTGTCATACATGCAGTCCCTCTCACATACACACACTGTCATACATGCAGGCACTCTCACATACACACACTATCATACATGTATGTACTATTACATACACAGACTGTCATACATGCAGGCCCTCTCACATACACAGACTGTCATACATGCAGGCACTCTCACATACACACACTGTCATACATGCAGGCCCTCTCACATACACACACTGTCATACATGCAGGCACTCTCACATACACACACTGTCATACATGCAGGCACTCTCACATGCACACACTATCATACATGTATGTACTATTACATACACACACTATCATACATGTATGTACTATTACATACACACACTGTCATACATGCAGGACCTCTCACATACATAGACTGTCATACATGCAGGCACTCTCACATACACACACTGTCATACATGCAGGCCCTCTCACATACACAGACTGTCATACATGCAGGCACTCCCACATACACACACTATCATACATGTATGTACTATTACATACACACACTATCATACATGTATGTACTATTACATACACACACTGTCATACATGCAGGCCCTCTCACATACACAGACTGTCATACATGCAGGCCCTCTCACATACACACACTGTCATACATGCAGGCACTCTCACATATACACACTGTCATACATGCAGGCACTCTCACATACACACACTGTCATACATGCAGTCCCTCTCACATACACAGACTGTCATACATGCAGGCACTGTCACATACACACACTATCATACATGTATGTACTATTACATACACAGACTGTCATACATGCAGGCCCTCTCACATACACAGACTGTCATACATGCAGGCACTCTCACATACACACACTGTCATACATGCAGACACTCTCACATACACACACTGTCATACATGCAGTCCCTCTCACATACACAGACTGTCATACATGCAGGCCCTCTCACATACACAGACTGTCATACATGCAGGCACTCTCACATACACACACTGTCATACATGCAGACACTCTCACATACACACACTGTCATACATGCAGTCCCTCCCACATACACAGACTATCATACATGCAGGGCCTCTCACATACACACAGTGTCATACATGCAGTCACTCTCACATGCACACACTATCATACATGCAGTCACTCTCACATACACAGACTTTCATACATGCAGGGCCTCTCACATACACACAGTGTCATACATGCAGGGCCTCCCACATACACGGAGTATCATACATGCAGGCACTCCCACATACACAGACTATCATACATGCAGGGCCTCTCACATACACACACTGTCATACATGCAGGGCCTCTCACATACACACACTTTCATACATACATGCACTCTCAGATACACACACTGTCATACATACATGCAGGGCAGGCACTCTTTTACACTACATTACATATAGATACCTTCCTCACCTCATGGCTCTGTATTGCTGGTTCTTGTGCCCTCAGCCAGGCTCCTCCCCCTCTCAGTAGAAGGGCTCGGTCTCCACACAGCAGCAGCCCTTCCTTCCTTCTAGCAGAGCTGGCTCATTGGAGGAGAGGCTGTCAGTGCTTTTGAGTGACAGTTTGTAGACCAATCAGCTCTCCATCTCCTGGTCAGTAAGTTTGGGTCCACATGGTCCTATTTTTGAAAAAATCGCTGCAAAATGCGGTGTTTTTTTGCCGCAATTTGTTAAAAAACAGACCCTGTGGATCCAGCCTTACTGACCAGGAGTGCTGATTACACTAAAACCTGCCAGCCCTCCTATGAATCAGCGCTGCTATTCAGCCCCTGACCAGCAGATCATCTCTCAGTCCCACTGAAGTTCATGAAGGGGGCCCCACTGCAGCCAGCTACTGTGTGCAATTGCACAGTGGGAGGAGCTTACCGGCAACTCAGAAAGCTCATTTGTTAGTCACGATCTCCCCAGTGGGCCAGTCCAGGCTGGGCCCCCACACACTCTGGGCCCCTGTGCAGCTGAACCAGCTGCACATGCGATATGTCCGCCCCTGGCTAGAAACATCAGGTACATATGCACCTGGCTGGCAGAAGAAAGTGCCGTCCTGCATTCAACTGTATTGCTGTGGTCATAGAGTTGAATGCTCTGGGATGGCAGTATTTTGTGCTGTACTGTGTATTTGCTTCAGCTGGGGCAGTATTTTGTGCTGCACTACAGTATTGCTGGCCCTCCTACTTTTGTTGGCCCTGCCTTCTGTCTATTTGCATCCACCTACAACATGGGGCCACTTTTTGTTTTTTTTCCAGGGCCACTGTAGGTTCCCAATCCATCCCTGGCTCTTGTTCTCATTTTTGCTATAGTTTCTGCATACAAACCTTTCTCTTAGGTCCTTTTGTTGCCGGATTAAAGGACTTTTAATATACATTAGTAGCTATGAATATTCTGGAAACAGGTTCATGTAATTACTATGAAAGGTACAAAATTAAAATACTACTATAAAGTTTTTAAGTCATTCATCCACATCTACAACTTTCAAGGTCTATTCCTGGGCTAGGAAACTATATAAAATGAGAATGTTTATCTAAGATCTATGGTTGCTGAAGGGTTTTCTCTAATAAAAAGGAAAAAAGAAAACACGGATTCAGTATATTTTTTAGATATGAAATATGCTGTGCTTCAAGTATACTTGCAGAGTACAATATTATTAGCAGAGCAATACAGAATTGTATGTTATTGCCTGTGTTTTTCTTCCACAAGAGCTTTGAAAAATGGCATCAGCCATGGCCAGGGACAGGATTGAATGTTCCAGCAACATATGGTTTAGCACTAATGGGGTTATATAAGCAGGTGCTCAATCAGTTAGACAAAGATAGGGTGAAAATCAGCTACAAGAAAGATGTTTTAGTGAGAACATTGGCTAGATTAATCTGACGTACATATGGTACCTTCAGTCACTTTAATTATATTAATTGACAAATATTTTCTTCTATCTTGGAAAATCCCACTTTTTTTTCTTAGCAACCAGTATGCATTTATCTTCTATTGTCTGAACTAACCTACTAAGAATAAACTTCATTGCATATTGAAAACTGATTCATCATCTTCATGACTTAGGGGCTCAGTTACATGACCCTATGAATGAGTCTGCATCATTTCCGCAATTTTGCGGAACGGGTGCTGACCCATTCATTTCAATGGGGCCGCAAAAGAGGCAGACAGCACACTGTGTGCTGTCCACATCCGTACTTCCATTCCATTCCGCTGCCCCGCAAAAAAAGATAGAGCGTGTCCTATTCTTGTCCGCAATTGCGGACAATAATAGACATTTCTATCATAGTGACGGCCACGCACAAGGACCGGTATCCCTGTTTTGCGGATCCGCAATTTGTGGACCGCAAAACAGTATGGCTGTCTGAATGAGCCATGTTGCCATTTCCTAGTGAAAGGAGTTGGTGACTAGTATTTAAAAGTAGAAAGCAGCTTAACATTGGAACTGCCTCGCCTTAAAGACACCAATGGCATTATAAAATATTATGAAAAGGGGTGTCTCCTAGAGAAAAAGAATCGTCTCACTAATGGAATGCACCATGTCCGACTTTTTATAAAACCGTTGAACACAACAATGGAAAATAGCCAAGCCATATATCTATCTGCAGACACCTGTTTTGGGGTTGTTAGGGAGGCAGAACACAATTTTAGTTGCTGAATGCAGATAGCTCCACTTCGCTATTTAGTCCAGTGGGGGCAAGGCTATTCAAATTAAAAATCCCTCTTGTCTCAGCGCGTGACAAGTATTTTATTAAATCACCTCCTCTCCTTCCAGTTTTTACCTTCTCCATGCCACACACTAATGAACCTTTCCACTTGCTATTGTGTACCTCCAGGTAAAGTCTGGATAGGTAATTTGAACAGCCTAGCCCCTACTGGACTAAATAGCAAAGTGGAGCTACAGTATTCACATTCGACAACTGAAATTGTGTTCTGTCTCCCTAACTTAAAGACTGCATTGCAGTACCCTTATCTGAATAACCCGCCTCAAAAGAATTCTTAAGGAGATGCACAGGCGAGAGGACTCTATCCCTGAGGAAGAAAGGCGATCCTTTCGAAACGTGTCAGAGTTTTGGTCCACAACAGCTCCTGTAGCTGTAAGCTAGCGTGATGTCACCGGCGCTCTGATTTGGAGTACAAGCTTTTTTGAAAAGGAAACGTGCGACCAGCTGGGACACCTTTTCCAACTACACACCCTGACTGCTTCTACCGGACTGGTGGATCGGGACAACTATCAAGTATTCACCACTACAGATCAGCATCACGGACTGTCCTCTACAAGCACAGGTAGGCATGACGGTGTCACATATAGATACTAGTGATGGGAAGTTCGGATCTTTTAGGTGAATCGGTTCATTTGAATCAGCTCATTCAAATGAACCGATTCATGAATCGGATCTTCGGTTCACTTGGTGAGTCAGACTGCTGAGCTGACTCGCAAGTGCCAGCCCCACCCCTCCCCGCCCACCAACCAATCACCGACCAGAGCTGAGGGGGCAAGGCCAGCACAGCACACTAGCAGCTCTGACTGGAGTCCTCAAAGTAGTGCAGGGTCAGGGAGTCTAAATGAATCGAATGAGTCAAAAGAATCTAAAGATCCGACTCAGTTAGTGACTCATTCGATTCATTGAGTTAAAAGAGCTGTGAGTCAGACTGTAGAACAGGTTACACTGAGGCTGAGGCTGAGGCTTATCTCTCTGCTCCTGTCCCTTAATCTTATTACTGCTGCAACAAGAGCCGACAGCCTCAGCCTCAGTGTAACCTGTTCTACAGTCTGACGACTCACGGCTCTTTTAACTCAATGAATCGAATGAGTCACTAACTGAGTCGGATCTTTAGATTCTTTTGACTCATTTGATTCCTTTAGACTCCCTGACCCTGTACTACTCAGAGAGGAGTCGAGTCAGAGCTGCTATTGTGCTGTGCTTGCCTTGCCCCCTCAGCTCTGGTCGGTGATTGGTTGGTGGGCGGGGAGGGGTGGGGCTGGCAGAACCAGCTTCCACTCTAAGATCATATTACTGACTCCTCCCGAGTCCCTCCCTCAGGCTCCTGACCTGCTGCCAGCGTGAGGTGGTGAGCTGAGCGTCTGCATTCATTGTCTGTCTGCTGTGACTGAGAAGAGCCGTTTCAAACGGATCGGATCATTCAAGTGAATCGACTCCTCCGGTTCACTGAACTGAATCGATTCAAATGAACGATTCGTTCATGAACCGGACATCACTAATAGATACTACTTATAACTTAGAGGACAGCAGACCTGGTAGAACCCAGCATCTAGTCACAGGTACTTAGGTGCAGTCAGAGAGCTTTTTTTCAGTTCCATAATGATGAATGGAGATGTGGCCAGGCTAGCGTGGTGTGCTCTCCATTCACTGCTATGGACTCCCAAAAACAGCTGAGTGTGAGGTGTCCTCTCCTTCACTTTCGGGGGCCTGTTCTGGAGATAGAAGTCTGAGAGAAGGGACCTCTCTGAGATTGATGGCATATCCTAGCAATATGCCATCAATGTCCCAGATAGGAATACCCCTGTGTATGGAGATTTAAAGGCAATGCTCAAGGAAAGAATATTATGCAAAGAGGTATCTCCCAGAGAAAGAGATTCGGCTTGCTAGTGCTAGTGCAGGCAGATAAATGGCTTGGGTATTTACCCTCCAAAGGCTTGTTAAAAAGTGGGACATTTACTCATAGGGACAGTTCTTTTTCTCTGAGAAATACTTCTTAACATATTATATTCCCATGGAGCATTCTCCATACACAGCTGGTCTCCTTAAAGAGAACATGTTACCACAAAGCGCAATGTGCAGGCAGTATATTATGGAGCAGGAGGAGCTGAGCAGATTCATATATATTTTTGTGAAAATAGGTTCAGTAAAACAGCTTTTTCGAACTTAAGACTTCCCTATGTACTGACAGCTGTTAGGTGGTATCAGTGACTGACAGCTATCTATCGTATTTTTCGCCCTATAAGACACACTTTTTCCCCCCCAAAGTAAGGGGGAAATGATAGTGCGTCTTATAGGACGAATACAGGGAGAAGGGGAAAAAAAGGCCGGCGTTTTGCATGTGGCCGGTACATCGCAGGCTGTACTGCATAAGGACAACAGCCTGCGATGTACCGTACATCTATCCTGCCGTATATGGTACCTACTGAGGAAGATCCCAGTGCTACTATGTGGCATGGATAAGGGGACAGCCTGGCCGTCAGCGCTCCTGCCCATCTGCAGCATTGAGGATGTGGGAGGTGCGCTGCTCAGCATGCTTCATTTTCACTTTGGCCACACAGTGAAGAAGGAGAGAGGGAGTCCCTCCCTCCTTTGATGCAGCCGGCCCTGCCCCAATGAAAACAACGGGCTCGGAAGCTGCCCGCGCCACTGCCAACAATGAATGAGCCGATAATTATAGGAGGAGGAGTGACGGAGAAGGGAATAAACTGCTGCGCCGTCTGAGCTTGTGAGTGTGACGAACAGCAGCAGCATCCATCCCTCTTGACTGCCCTCCTCAGTTTCAGCCAGGTCCCCAGCCCCACAGTGTGCACTGAACTCTGTAGCCAGCAGGTATCACCCTCCTAGTACAAGAGTGATTAGTCTGCCTGAAAATAAAAGAAGGAAAAAAGATATGTACCAGGCAGCCAGCACGATTGGGGTTAATGTGACTCATTAACCCCACCTTTTGTTCAAAATATTATTTTTCCTATTTTCACCCCAGGTGCGTCTTATGGGCAGGTGTGTCTTATAGGGCAAAAATACAGTATGTATACACACATACAGATAATGCCATCACCCCACAGGGGTCTTATGTTAGAAACAGCAGAGATGTAAATGTATAAATTGCACATTTTACTGAACCTTTTCCCACAAAAATATATATCAATCTGCTCAGCTTCTCCTGCTCAATAACCTGCTACCTGCAGATTGTACTGCATTTTGTCGTGGCAAGTTCCACAAAATGCAAGAGCCAGGACCTCCCCTAAGCTGCATCTAATACATCTCAATCAGACAGCCAGCAACCTATTCTGTACTGATGAGGGAAGGGGGGGGGGGGGTTAATAGGTACCTATGGAATGATCGTGATTAAGTACATTGGTTTAGATATAAAATGATACACAAATTTCCAACCTATTAAAAAAATTTGAGGGCTTTCAATAGCCGAAAACACAAAACAACTATACATATTAGGTATCAATGTAATTGTACTGACCCAGAGAAAAAAAGTAACAGATCAGTTTTACTGCATAGTGAATGCTATAAAAACAAAACCCATAAATGTATGGCGATGGTGGAATTAATATATATTTTTTTTATATAATTCCACACCATTTGGAATTTTATTCCTGCTTCCTGTATACATTGTATGCAACTGTGAAGTTGCAAAGTACAAAACAAGCTCTCATATGGCTATGTGAATGAAAAACTAAAAAAGTTATGGCTTTGAGAATGCTGGAAGTAAAAAACAAAAATGAAAAACCTGAAAATCGTCTGGTCCTGAAAGGGTTAAGGTAGGTTCAAACTTACACTTTTTTGATCTGCTATTTTAAGCCAAAACTAGGATTGGGTCATAAAAAGAGTGTTAAGGACAGATACTAACTTTTCTTCTTTTTTTGTAATATACTTCTGGTTTTGGCTTAAAAAAACTACATCAACCAAACTGCTCGTGTAGCCATACCCTTATATTTTGCTTTTAAATTGTGGTTTCTACTATGCAACAAGTGATTTGCACATGTTCAAATGCTCTGGGTTAGGAAAATATATCTGTCGGTTTCTGCTTGAGTTGCCAGTTATTTGTAGAGTTAATTTGTGGAGCAAGCATAAAGACCCATAAATTTGTATCATAACAGTACAATTTATTTTTACAGCTTTCTACTTATGTCCTTATAAAACTGAATTTATAAAATTGATATCCCAGTGAAAAAATATGTAGTTTATGCAAGTTTTGATCCATCTGGCAAGGTGGCGGCTAGAAATTCCACCATGAATTTCAGTAATTGAATATTTTATCCCAACTTGTTTCTTTTTCTTTTTTCGCATTTGACTAGTTTTGTGCAAGACAGACTCGTAAAAAATATATATATATCTTTTTATGTGTATTCATTTGAACATAAAAAGCAAAGTCTAAATGAAATCCTGGAGTTGTAGAATGGAGTTAGCATATTCTAGGCGGGTAGTCAGCAATTCTTTATAAATAAATGATTGTTAAGGACTGACTCACATATACATCTGCTCAAAAATCTTTATCCAGTGCATTATGGAATTGATTATTAACTATAATTTTTTTCCTCCTGCCTGATGTAGCTGATGAAACAAATGACATTGTATATTATTTAATATATTTGGTTTAGGTAGTATAAATGTGCTTTAGGGTTTTCTCTATTTATATATATATTTTTAAATAGTCTATTGTTAAACCAGTCTTTCGGCCTTTACCTACTTTCATTGGTTTATATTCAGGGCTTGTGAAATGTATCCAGTATGTATTGGTTAGCACCTACCAAAAGTGGTCCAGTAAAGGACAACCAATAAACTGGTATCTAGTGTTGAGTGAATTGAAGAATCCAAAATGGAATTCGATCCGAAGCATAGGAAAAATTTGTTTCCCAACAAATCCGAATTTCTGGGTGCTTTGTGACAACGAATCTATTTTTCCCTAAAATGGCGGTGACATGTGTTAAAAAGTGAAAGTAAGAAGCACGGGCACAAGAGATCACCCATAATGCAGTGCAGCCAGCCAATCAGCAGCTAGTCAGCCCCCCTGATGTCACAAACCCTATAAAAATCCTAATCCTGCCTGATGTCAGCCATTTTACAGTGAACAGAGAGACGTGACAAGTGCGATGGACAGTGTTTAACAAAGCTTTAATTGTATAATGTTGGATAGGGAGACTGCAGGGATACTGTAGGGACAGTGTAGGGAGATCCCAGGGAGAGTTTTTACACACTGTAGGGAGAACACAGGTAGACTGCAGGGACAGTGTATTCAGAAGCTGAAAGGGTCCAGTAATTTAATTGTTATTGCGGTGTCCCCTTTTTTTATATAGATAAGTAATTCCATTAGGCCTTGATTCTCAAATTGGGGTGAATAAGCTGTGTAATTTAAAGGATAATGTGGACCTACTTTTTTGAATAGATAAGCAATTCCATTAGGTCTTGATTATCAAATTGGGGTGAATAAGCTATTGTTACTATTATTGGGGTGCCAACCTTGTTTCATAGATAATTCTGGGCGACTAAAAGAGCTCGGGGGGCCGGAAGTGACGCTCCGCCCACTTCCGGCCCCGCCAGAACTCCCGGCAAATTGATACCTAATTGATTAATCAAGACACCCATATATACTTGGCACCAGTGCACTTCATGTGATGTGTTTTAATTCACACTGCTCTTGAGAAAGGGGATATACTCTGAAACGCATTGAGCTTTTATTCATGCAATAAAGAACTCTCCATTTGGAACCTTGACTACCATTCTTTGGGACGTGGAGGAAAGTTCATATTATCTGACGAGCGATCTCGTGGGGGAGGAGCGGGTATAGGTGTATTATGCTTATCCTATGCCTCCAGAAAGTCCCCCTTCGTTTTAACAATTTTTAACAGCGTTTAATATTTTAGAGTATTCTCACAGTGATACATGCTCCGCCATATATCGAGACTGTGAAACAGAATCATTAACTAAAATAAGTATAGACACAGTGATATATGCTCAGTCATATATCGATACTGTAAAGTAGAATCAATAACCAAAATAGTATAGGTGTAACCTTCAATTGACTTATTACACCCATCCCATCCGTTTCCCTTTCACCTTGGCGCCCCTGTGCTATTGCCCGCCCTTTCCACAACCACCTCGGCCACTCAGGGCAAGTCTCCAGCACAATTTTTTCTTGCTTTTATCCTTGTAATTATTTTACAGTGTACCTACGTACACTGCTTTAGGTTGCAGCCTCGGTAACCACCCATCACTACCACCACTCACCCCATCCTAAACACTCCGTCATTTACTAATAGTCCTCCTGGCGCTCCAGAATCCACTCTTTTTTTTACTGCCCATAATTTTCTTTTCTCCCTCTTCAACACTTGTTTCATAGATAAGCAGATATATTATGCCTTTATTCTCAAATTGGGGTGAATAAGTACTGTAATTTAACTGTCATTGGGGTGTCCCCATTGTTTTATACATTAATAATTCCATTAGGCCTAGATTCTCAAATTTGGGTGAATAGGCTGTCCATTTTGCTGTTATTGAGGTGCCCACCTTGTTTCTTAGATAATCAATTCCAGGCCTTGATTCTCAAACTGGGGTTAAGGTTTATAAACTACTGCTATTGACATTGAATAACTTATTTTACATATTCAGTTACTGGTACTGTACAGTATTTCCAACAGACAGGAGCCAGGGCCCTCTGAGTGAAAAGGGCAGTGGCAAAAATGCTGCTGGAGCCATCAGAAGAAGGGGAGGAGGGGGTAGCAGCATCCGCAGCATCAGGCCACAGCTGCCACTGTCATCCAATGGTCATGTTTTGAACAGCAATCCAGCTGTCCTTGAATGGTTGACTCGGTCTTCAACATCAGCTCAACTAACATCAGACACCCACAGCCAGGAGTCAGTGGGTTCCTCTGACACCAAACTTAATTGGCATAGCCCAGGAACAAGCTCTGTGCCCTCACCTGTCCTGAACCTGGCTCTTTGTTTTTCTGCTTCTTCTGCTCGGGAAGTATTGTATGCTGCAAGCTCTGCTCCACTTTTCAGTGAGAACAAGCTTATTTAGGACATTCAGCAGCTACTGCCCAGCCCTGATTTGGAGGAGAGGTCCACTGCTTCCTCCTGTAGACGTGCAAGTAGTAATCATGAAAGTTGTGTTGGAGCAGGTGTTGCGAGCTGTCATGGACACGGCTATGAGACTGGTGAGAATGACATAAGTGGAGGAGCAAACAGCAGTGGATGATGATGTAACCAATCGCACATGAAGCCACGTGAAGAGGGGGCTTCATCATCATCATCATCAGGGGGCGAGGGTGGCAGCTTTCTCATAAGACAGCGGCAAGGTGGCAGCGTGCAGCTGAGCCAGCAGAGTGCAAGTGTGGACGTGAGTCAGCAGGGTGGCAACAGTGTGAGATCAGGGTAGAATGTGCCCAGGGTAGAATGTATGCTACTCAGGAGCCTACCTGTCCAGAAACAACTAGCAGTGTACGGTTCATAGAGACAGCAGCAGTCAGTTTGCATGCAGTGGTGGGGGTAAAATGCCATACTCGCCGGTGTGGGAAGTTTCCATCAAGTCACCAGAGGACGTCAGCGTGGCTGTGTGTATGATCTGTGGGCAGAAGGTGAAGCGTGGCCACGGCCCTGCGTCAACACATACAGCATCACCATAAGTGCCCTGGGGAAACCATGGCGCTAATTAGTGATGAGCGGCAGGGGCAATATTCGAATTTGATGTTTAGATGTTGAAAAAAGCCGAATATTCTAAAAAACTAATATATAGCACTATAGCGAATATATTCGTTTTGACATTTTTTAGAATATTCGTCTTTTTTTTTTCTCCAAACAGTACAGTTAAACCCCTTTGGCATACTCCTCCCCACAAGCGTCCCTGTCACCATGGGAACCCCTGGTGGTTAGAATATACCATCGGATCTGAGTTAGATTGTGAAAACTCAAATACGATGGTATATTCTAACACAGAGGCGTTCCCATGGTTATGGGGACGCTTGAAGTTAGAGTATACCAACAGGCGCATACATACTGGCCCCCTGCTGCCTGGCAGCACCTGACCTCTGACAGGGCACTGTGATCCACACAATTAACCCCTCAGGTGCCGCACCTGAGGGGTTAATTGTGCGGATCACAGCACCCTGTCAGAGGTCGGGTGCCGCCGGGCAGCAGTGCGCCCACCCCCCCACTATTAAAATAATTCATGGGCAGTGCGCCCTAACCCCCCCTCACCAGTATTACAATCATTGGTGGCCAGTGCGGATCCCCCCCCCTCTGTATTAAACATCATTGTTGGCAGTGCGCTGACAATCCCTCCCCCCGTATTAATCATTGCTGGCAGTGCGCCCTCAATCACCCCTCCCTCCCCAGTATTAATCATTGCTGGCAGTGCACACCCCCTATCATTGGTGGCAGCAGCAGTTCCGATTGGAGTCCCAGAAGTGTAATGCTGGGGCTCCGATCGGTTACCATGGCAACCAGGACGCTACTGAAGTCCTGGCTGCCATGGTCAGTTAGTCAGCATTGTACTTACCTGCGCTGGGGCCGCCGGGTGGTCCTTCTTCTCAAACTCACAGGTCTGTGCGGCGTATGCTTATAGCAATGTGTCACACAGACCTGTGAGTTTGAGAAGAAGGAGCGCCCGGCGGCCCCAGGGCAGGTAAGTACAATGCTGACTAACTGACCACGGCAGCCAGGACTTCAGTAGCGTTCTCTGCGTTCTCAAGCTGTGAGTCCTGCGCCTGTGTCTTCATCTGCCTCCTCATCCTCAACCATGTCCTCGGCCTCCACTGCAGGCACAATTCGGAGTGCTTCTCCAGCATACCACCTATGCTGAGCAAGGTGGCGTCACGCTGTTTTGCAACTGGTTTGCCTGGGTCAACTGAGTCACATTGGGGAGGAACTACTCAGTGTCTTTCAAGAGGAAATTTAATCCTGGCTGTCTCCTCGCCAACTTAAAATCGGAACCATGGTCACCGACAACGGTAAGAACACTGTCGGTGCTTACTTCAAAACTGTTTGTCATTGTATTAAAGGGGTTGTCCGAGTTATGAAAAAAAAAAATATAGCACTGAAAATCTGATATATAACTGAGCTAAGCAAGTTTTATGCAAAAAAATATATATATTTCCTCATTTCCCTGGTTCTTTTCTGGCCCTTTGTTTACATGCAATAAAAACAATCTCTGCCCCTCCCCCTGCTCTGCTAAGGGAGTGAATACAAGAGCTGCCCTGAGTGACATGTCTGCCTGCTGGGAGACTCTGCAGCATGTTGTATGTTTAGGACTAGCTGTACAATGACAGTCCAAGCTGTATAATGACATTGCTAAGGGGAGTGGATACAAGAGCTGCCCTGAGTGCTGGGAGAATCAACAGCAACTTGTAAGTGTAGAACTACAAGTCCCACTTGTATAATGACACTGCTAATACACACAGGATCTTCCCCCTACCTTCTTGTGCAATGCTCTCTCTAGTATGTCAGCTCCAGTGCCCAGCATTGTCTCCTCACTGCCTGCAGAGCTGTGCAGCTGAAGGGGTTAAGAATCCTAGCAGAGAGTAGACGGCAGTGAAGGGGGCGTGGCCAGCACAGTGACATCTCGTTTACAGGCTTGTAAACGACCTTTATCAGAGCAAGGAGAGAAGCTGACATCACAGGTCATGTGACCTTCAGTGAAATCTGAGAAACCAGCCACTGGAGATAAAGGGAGTTAATTGGAAAGCTGATACATTTGCTTAGTTAGGAACATAGAAAGAACAAAAAAAAAGAAAAACTCTGATAACCCCTTTAAGGTTAAAAGAGCAATCTTTGTGGCACACAGGCAAGCTCTGGCTATCAGATCCTAGGATATCATTTATTGTCTGGAAGACCGATTTCCAGAAGCCCAGGAGAAAAGAGCATGACCACCAAATATGTAGGTAGGTGCCCCTATCAGCTTTGGATCTCCAACAAAGGTCTGATACAGAATCGTACATCATGCTCAGTCTTACAGGGGTCAAATACCATCTAGTAAAGGACTTTATACACATTTTCGTGTAAAGTAAAAACACCTAGAGATGGTTTTGGGAGTCCCAACTATGGTTTGAATCTCCTTCTTTGTGAATTTCACCTCCAGGTCTTTTCCCATTCTTTGACAAAGTACAATTTGGGGATTCTTTAACAGGATGTTTAACAGATTTTTTAACGATTCTTTAACGGGATGTTTAACAGATTTCTGCTAATCATAGAAATAAGTTTAGGGGGATACTGAGTCTGAGATAAAAGTTTCTCAAACCATGTAGGTGCACTGTTCTGCCTACTTTGTGTTAGAGCTTTATTAGTAGCGAACCTCAAGCATTCATATTGTAAGTGGTTAAAGTTAGACAGCTGAAAAATGGTTTTTAAGGCTTATATTCCCAAAAATGCTCCATCCTTGTCCAGTAATTCTTCAATGTAATCCCTAGATTTGCGTATTTTAATGGGTAGGGTTTGATAGCCAACATTATGAGACCCAAAACAATCTCCTCTTTTTAGAAGGGGATAAGGAATCGAAGAAGCTACATGGTAGCTTTACTGGCAACACCTGCAGCAAGTAAGTACATTTAGGGACAATTAATGAGTTAATGTTTCAACGTCCTAAGCATGAAATAAAAGTTGGGGACCAGGAGCTTAATATATCTGGTATAGCTTTTACTAATAGGGGGTAGTTCAGCTCATATAATTTAATTGGATCTGGGGAGATATTGACCCCCAGGAATTTTATAGAGGTAGATGTCCACTCAAAGGGGGAATCTGCCTGTAGTTCACTTAACTTTTTGTGCAATAGACAAATGCCCATGGCTTGGAATATTGATAGGTTTATTTTGAAGTTGGAAATATATCCAAAGGTGTTAAAGATCTGTACTATGGCTGGAAAGGCTTGCGTTGGATTTGTGATTAAAAGTAACAGATCATCAGTAGAGTTGAGCGGACACCTGGATGTTCGGGTTCGACGAGTTTGGCCGAACTTTTGGGCACTAAAATGGCTCTAAAATAGTCATGGAAAGGGCTAGAGGGCTGCAAAAGGCATCAAAATGTGCTTAAGAGCATGACAACTGTTCTGCAAACAAATGTGGATAGGGAAATGACTTAAAATAACAAAATACAGAAAAATTAAAATTAACAATCTGGATCTAGGAGTAGGAGGTTGAGGAGGTGGTGCATGGGTGAATGTGGCGGTGTAGGTTGACGTGGCAGTGTAGGTGGAAGCGGCGGTGAAGGAGAAATAGGTAGCCAACACTGATTTGTGTTATTTTATATTTTTTAATTTTTTAATCCCCCAAAATATTGGGACATATAACAAAATAAAACAAAAGAATAAGTGCACTTGAGTACAAGAATAGATGGTTGAGGCTGGTATAAATGTCTATTCTGCACAAGGTACGGACAAGTCCTGTGGGATCCATGCCTGGTTCATTTTAATAAATGTAAGCTTGTCCACATTGGCTGCGGCCTGTGATAATGCTCTCTGCCGTGCTAAACACATGTTTACACTATACACTGGCTGCAGGGCAGGTCAGCACCTCCAAGGCTGACAAAGCTTTTCCACATTTTGGCCATGCTAACCCTGACTTCTAGGGTGGTGCCCCAGCTGCGTTGGCGACCTCTTCCTCCTCCTCTGCCTTCGCCTTGTGCTTCCACTGTGCCCCCGCTGGCAGGTGGGAATGCTATCATCAGCGTGCGCTTGTAGTCACGCATCTTCCGATCAGTAACAGATGTTTTCACTAAATTTAGTTCCCTGTCACCCAGGCACAGCAGGGGTTTATGTCACCCAGCAATAGAACAGACGATTTTAAGAGATTTAGACCCCAGTCACCCAGGCACAGCAGGGGTTCATTCACGGCAAAAGGGGGTTCATGTCACCCAGCAATAGAACAGAGGATTTTGAGAGATTTAGGCCCCTGTCACCCAGGCACAGCAGGGGTTCATTCATGGCAAAAGGGGGTTCTTGTCACCCAGCAATAGAACAGAGGATTTTGAGAGATTTAGGCCCCTGTCACCCAGGCACAGCAGGGGTTCATTCACGGCAAAAGGGGGTTCATGTCACCCAGCAATAGAACAGAGGATTTTGAGAGATTTAGGCCCCTGTCACCCAGGCATAGCAGGGGTTTATTCACGGCAAAAGGGAGTTCATGTCACCCAGCAATAGAACAGAGGATTTTGAGAGATTTAGGCCCCTGTCACCCAGGCTCAGCAGGGGTTTGTATACACCGAAAATGGCAAAATGGCACCCGACAATCGAAAATAAGATTTTTTTCAATTTAGGGCACTAAAATTGGCACTTTTTTGCATTAAAATGGCGTAAAAGTGGGCACTACTAAGGGTTATGTTGCTCCCACCTCCTGTGGGAGAAATGTGTTTTGTATTGCATTGTAATACCATGGTAATTCCTGTGTACCAGGCCTGTTAGGGTTGTAGTTTCTCCTCCCAAGCTGTAGAGGGAGCTAGGGCACCCCGTAGTATAAATAGTTAGTCCCAGACAGGAAAGAGTTAGTGCAGTATATTCCAGGAGGTTAGTGAGTACAGTCTAGCCTGCCTAGAAGCAAAAAGAAGCTCAGAAGTTGCACCAGAAGAAGAGTCTGCCTCCTGAAAAGATAAGTTCCTATAAAAGTACAGTGCAGAGCCAAGCTTGTTCCAGCCACACAGAGAGCTGAAGGGCAGAAGGATATAATTAAAGCAAGGAGTCATATACGAGAGGAAGTTTTCCCTAACCAAGGATAAAGCCAGCAATAGGGCATAAGGGCCTTGGGAGAAAGACAGACAGGATTCTGAGGAAAAGTGCAGCCTGATCTGTAAGTGTTTAACCCTCTGAGTATCTTGCAAGAACATTGTGCCTGCCATTTGATGTAAAGCCAACCTTTTACATGTGGAACTGACCAAAGACTGTAAATAGTTAAACTGTTTCAGTAAAAGGAAGTTTTGATTCACTGCAACCTGTGTTCCTCAATTATTACTTCAAGAAATCAGTGTGCCACCGTCACCGTCACTGGCGTCACGAACTTAAAGGGATCTTGCCACCAGCACATTAAACCTGCAAAACCCAGGGCACCTCACCTACCACCTGGCCTGGTCCCTATACACAGAGAGTGCCCCAGAGGATCCATGTGCCAGCCTCTCCATCACTGCTGTACGCCTGCCCAGGGTCAATAAAAACTGTGAGTACCAAGAGAAACCCTCGTTTTTCCTATTAACCGTGACCTCACATTCGCTCACTCTGCAGGGCTGCGTACTGCAATAGTCCTTGAAAAGGCTAAAGGGATGTAAAAGGCAGTAAAATGTGCTTAAGAGCATGGCAACTGCTCTGCAAACAAATGTGGATAGGAAAATAACTTAAAATAAAATAACTAAAAATTACAAATTATTAACCTGCAACTCAGAGAAGGAGGTGGATATGGAGTCTGAGGTTAAGGAGGCGGTGAATGTGGTGTTGTAGGTGGAGGCAGCAATGGAGGTGGAGGTAGCCAACAATGTTTTTATTTAATTTTTTATTGGGGTAGGTAGCCCTCAAAATATTGTGACATAAAAAAAAAGAAAACAAAGAATCATTGCACTTGACTTGAGTACAAGAATGTATGTTTGATGGTGGTATAAATGTCTATTCTGCACAAGGTACAGACAAGTCTTGTGGGATCCAAGCCTGGTTCATTTTAATGAACGTGAGCTTGTCCACATTGGCTGTGGACAGGTGGCTGCGTCTGTCTGCAATGACGCCCCCTGCCGTGCTAAACACACGTTCAGATAATACACTGGCTGAAGGGCAGGCCAGCACCTCCAAGGCGTAAAGGGCAAGCTCAGGCCATGTGCCCAATTTGGAGACCCAGAAGTTGAAGGGGGCAGACCCGTCATTCAGTACGTGTAGGAGTGTGCACACATACTGCGCCTCCATGTTGGTAAAATGCTGCCTCCTGCCAAGACTTTCCATATCAGCTGGTGGTGCTGGTTGTTGTGGCGTGCTGACAAAGCTTTTCCACATGTCGGCCATGCTAACCCTTCCTTCTGAGGTGCTGGCGGTGTCCCAGCTGCGTTGGCGACCTCTTCCTCGTCCTCTGCCTTCGCCTTGTGCTTCCACTGTGCCCCCGCTGTCAGGTGGGAATGCCACCAGCAGCGCGTCTACCAGCATGCACTTGTACTCGCGTATCTTACGATCACGCTCCAGTGACGGAATTAAGGATGGTACGTTGTCCTTGTAACGGGGATCCAGCAGCGTGGCCACCCAGTAATCAGCACAAGTTAGAATGTGGGCAACTCTGCGTTCGTTGCGGAGACACTGCAGCATGTAATCGCTCATGTGTGTAAGGCTGCCCAGAGGCAACGAAAAGCTGTCCTCTGTGGGAGGTGTATCGTCTGGGTCCTCTGTATCCCCCCATCCACGCACCAGTGATGGCCATGAGCTGGTCTGGGTGCCACCCTGCTGTGAACATGGTTCCTCCTTCTCCATCTCCTCATCCTCCATCTCCTCATCCTCCATCTCCTCATCCTCCACCTCCTCATCCTCCAGAATTGTGCCCTGGCTGGACAATTGTGTACCTTGGGTTTGTGGGTGCAGGAACCCACCCTCGGAGCCACTGGGGAATGACTGGCCGGAAACCCTACGAAATGATCCCTCTTCCTCCTCCTTCTGTGCCACATCCTCTTCAACGCTGAGAACGGCGTTATCGGCACTGGCCATGTTGGTGGAGTACTCGAAACAGCGCAACAAGGAACACAGGTCTCGCATGGAGGTCCAGTCATTGGTGGTGAAGTGGTGTTGTTCCGCCGAGCGACACCCGTGCGTGCTGTAGCTGAAACTCCACTATCGCTTGCTGCTGCTCGCACAGTCTGGCCAGCATGTGCAAGGTGGAGTTCCACCTTGTGGGCACGTCGCATATGAGGCGGTGAGCGGGAAGGCCGAAGTTACGCTGCAGCGCTGACAGGCGAGCAGCAGCAGGGTGAGAACGCTGAAAGCGCGCACAGATGGCCCGCACTTTATGCAGCAGCTCTGAGATGTCGGGGTAATTTTTAAGGAATCTCTGCACCACCAAATTCAGCACATGCACCAGGCAAGGGATGTGCGTCAAACCAGCTAGTCCCAGAGCTGCTACGAGATTTCGCCCATTATCGCACACCACCAGGCCGGGCTTGAGGCTGACTGGCACAAACCACTCATCGGTCTGTTGTTCAAGGCCCGTCCACAGCTCCTGCGCAGTGTGGGGTTTGTCCCCCAAACAGATACGTTTTAAAACTGCCTGCTGTCGTTTACCCTGGCTGTGCTGAAGTTGGTGGTGAAGGTGTTACGCTGACCGGATGAGGAGCTGGTAGAGGATGAGGAAGCGAAGTAGGAGGAGGAAGCAACAGTAGGCAAACTGAAGCGCCCTGCAATCCTCGGTGGTGGAAGAACATGCGCCAAACTGCTATCCGCCCCAGGCCCAGCCGCCACTGCATTTACCCAGTGTGCTGTTATGGAGATATAATGGCCCTGACCGTGCTTACTGGTCCACGTATCCGTAGTCAGGTGCACCTTGCCACAGATGGCGTTGCGCAGTGCACACCTGATTTTGTCCCCTACTTGGTTGTGAAGGGAAGGGATGGCTCGGCTTGAAAAGTAGTGGCGGCTGGGCACGACGTACTGTGGGACAGCCACTGCCATAAGGCCTTTAAAAGGCAAGTAATTTAGAAATGCTGGCATTCAGGGCTAGGGATCGCGGGTGGGTAGGGGGGTACTTCCTCTTCCTCTCCAGAGTTTGGGATATGGAGAGCTGAACGCTTCCGTGTGACATTGTGGAGATGCTTGGTGACCCAGGTATTGGTGTTGATGGCAGATCCTCTGTTTGTGGGGTGCCAGGTGGCACTGTCACTCCAGAGGTGGATGAAGAGACCGCGACTGCAGCAGAAGAGGAAGCAGGAGGAGCCAGAGACCTTTCTTGGTTTTTGAGGTGTCTACTCCACTGCAGCTCGTGCTTTGCACTTAAATGCCTGGTCATGCAGGTTGTGCTCAGGTTGAGAACGTTTATGCCTCGCTTCAGGCTCTGATTGCACAGCGTGCAAACCACTCGTGTCTTGTCGTCAGCACATTGTCTGAAGAACTTTCACGCCAGGGAACTCCTTGGAACTGGCTTTGGTGTGCTTGGTCCCTTGCTGCGGTGGGCAGTAGGAGGCGTACTGTCTAGAGGACGGCGCTCCGCTTTTGCACCCTGCTCCCTCTTCTGCTGTGCTGGTGGCTCTGTGCGACCACTGCCTCTTCCTCCGAACTACATCAGTCACTCGCATGACCTTGATTCCATGTGGCGTCGAGGACCTCATCTTCCTCCACATCATCTTCCACCCAGTCTTCACCCCTGACTTCCTTGTCGGTCTGCACGCTTTCGAAAGCCCCAGCAGTTGGCACCTGTGTTTCCTCATCATCTGAGACGTGCTGCGATGGTCCTCCCATGTACTCATCTTGAAAAATAAGTGGTTGGGCATCAGTGCACTCAATCTCTTCCACTTCTGGGGCAGGGCTAGGTGGATGGCCCTGGGAAACAATGCTAACAGAGTCATCAAAAAGCAGAAGAGACTGCTGCATGACTTGGGGCTCAGACTGCTTGGCTGATTTTGCAAGGGGGTGAGGTGAAAGACTAATGGACAATCGGCTGCAGGTGCCAACTGTGGTCTTTCAGCATGAGACTGGGTGGGAGACAATGTGAAGGAACTGGATCCACTGTCAGCAACCCAATCTACTATCGCCTGTACTTCTTCAGCCCTCACCATTCGTAGAGCAGCATTAGGCCCGACCAAATACCGCTGCAGGTTTTGTCGCCTACTCGCACCTGAGGAAGGGGTTTCACTTTTGCTTGTAGCTGGCACAGATCGACCACGTCCTCTCCCTGCAACAGGAGCTCCACCAGCAGCACCACGACCTGGGCCACGTCCCTTTTTGACGCTCTCATATTTTTTGAATTTAGGATCTTGCCCTAAATGGGTGTTTAATTAATAGTAAAAAAGAACGACAGTATGTAAAGGGTGTATCTCACACGACCTGAACCAGACTAGGCCTCAATTAAAGATTTCTTTGCACAAAATTGCTGTTTTTCAAATAGGTGTATTTCAAATGCCTGATTCAAACCCCTGTATGTAGGGGGGTATCTCACACGGTCTGAACCTGTGTAGGCCTGAAGTAAATATATTTGCACAAAAAGGCTGTATTTAACCACCTCAGCCCCCATGGCTTAAACACCCTGAAAGACCAGGCCACTTTTTATACTTCTGACCTACACTACTTTCACCGTTTATTGCTCGGTCATGCAACTTACCAGCCAAATGAATTTTACCTCCTTTTCTTCTCACTAATAGAGCTTTCATTTGGTGGTATTTCATTGCTGCTGAAATTTTTACTTTTTTTGTTATTAATCGAAATTTAACGAAAATGACATTTTTCACTTTCAGTTGTAAAATTTTGCAAAAAAAAACGAGATCCATAAATAAATTTTGCTCTAAACTTATTGTTCTACATGTCTTTGATAAAAAAAAAAATGTTTGGGTAAAAAAAAAAATGGTTTGGGTAAAAGTTATAGCGTTTACAAACTATGGTACAAAAATGTGAATTTCCGCTTTTTGAAGCAGCTCTGACTTTCTGAGCACCTGTCATGTTTCCTGAGGTTCTACAATGCCCAGACAGTACAAACACCCCACAAATGACCCCATTTCGGAAAGTAGACACCCTAAGGTATTCGCTGATGGGCATAGAGAGTTCATAGAACTTTTTATTTTTTGTCACAAGTTAGTGGAAAATGATGATTTTTTTTTTTTTCTTACAAAGTCTCATATTCCACTAACTTGTGACAAAAAAAAAAAACTTCCATGGACTCACTATGCACATCATGAAATACCTTGGGGTGTCTTCTTTCCAAAATGGGGTCACTTGTGGGGTAGTTATACTGCCCTGGCATTTTATGGGCCCAAATTCGTGCGAAGTAGTTTGAAATCAAAATGTGTAAAAAATGGCCTGTGAAATCCTAAAGGTGCTCTTTGTAATGTGGGCCCATATTCCAAAGAGCACCTTTCGGATTTCACTGGTCATTTTTTACAGAATTTGATTTCAAACTCCTTACCACACATTTGGGCCCCTAGAATGCCAGGGCAGTCTAACTACCCCACAAGTGACCCCATTTTGGAAAGAAGACACCCCAAGGTATTCACTGATGGGCATAGTGAGTTCATGGAAGTTTTTATTTTTTGTCACAAGTTAGTGGAATATGAGACTTTGTATAAAAAAAAAAAAAAATCATCATTTTCCACTAACTTGTGACAAAAAAAAAAAAATTCTAGGAACTTGCCATGCCCCTCATGGAATACCTTGGGGTGTCTTCTTTCCAAAATGGGGTCACTTGTGGGGTAGTTATACTGCCCTGGCATTCTAGGGGCCCAAATGTGTGGTAAGGAGTTTGAAATCAAATTCTGTAAAAAATGACCAGTGAAATCCGAAAGGTGCTCTTTGGAATGTGGGCCCCTTTGCCCACCTAGGCTGCAAAAAAGTGCCACACATGTGGTATCTCCGTATTCAGGAGAAGTTGGGCAATGTGTTTTGGGGTGTCATTTTACATATACCCATGCTGGGTGAGATAAATATCTTGGTCAAATGCCAACTTTGTATAAAAAAACTTGGGACAAAAAACTTGGGACAAAAATTTCAATCTTTCATGGACTCAATATGCCCCTCATGGAATACCTGGGGGTGTCTTCTTTCCGAAATGGGGTCACATGTGGGGTATTTATACTGCCCTGGCATTCTAGGGGCCCTAAAGCGTGAGAAGAAGTCTGGAATCTAAATGTCTAAAAAATTTTACGCATTTGGATTCCGTGAGGGGTATGGTGAGTTCATGTGAGATTTAATTTTTTGACACAAGTTAGTGGAATATGAGACTTTGTAAGAAAAAAAATATAATTTCCGCTAACTTGGGCCAAAAAAATGTCTGCATGGAGCCTTACAGAGGGGTGATCAATGACAGGGGGGTGATCAATGACAGGGGGGTGATCAGGGAGTCTATATCAGTGGATCCGTAAAAATCATGCGGACATCTGAATGGAGCTTTACAGGGGGGTGATCAATGACAGGGGGGTAATCAATGACAGGGGGGTGATCAGGGAGTCTATATGGGGTGATCACCACAGTCATTGATCATGCCCCTGTAAGGTTCCATTCAGACGTCCGTATGCGTTTTGCGGATCCGATCCATCTATCAGTGGATCCGTAAAAATCATGCGGACGTCTGAATGGAGCTTTACAGGGGGGTGATCAATGACAGGGGGGTAATCAATGACAGGGGGGTGATCAGGGAGTCTATATGGGGTGATCACCACAGTCATCGATCACGCCCCTGTAAGGCTCCATTCAGACGTCCGTATGCGTTTTGCGGATCCGATCCATCTAT
Organism: Bufo bufo; assembly: GCF_905171765.1. Classification (NCBI taxonomy): domain Eukaryota; kingdom Metazoa; phylum Chordata; class Amphibia; order Anura; family Bufonidae; genus Bufo; species Bufo bufo. Next base: position 149,297,628 of record NC_053390.1, on the reverse strand, counting down.
CAGTGGATCCGTAAAAATCATGCGGACGTCTGAATGGAGCTTTACAGGGGGGTGATCAATGACAGGGGGTAATCAATGACAGGGGGGGTGATCAGGGAGTCTATATGGGGTGATCACCACAGTCATTGATCACGCCCCTGTAAGGTTCCATTCAGACGTCCGTATGCGTTTTGCGGATCCGATCCATCTATCAGTGGATCCGTAAAAATCATGCGGACATCTGAATGGAGCTTTACAGGGGGGTGATCAATGACAGGGGGGTAATCAATGACAGGGGGGTGATCAGGGAGTCTATATGGGGTGATCACCACAGTCATTGATCATGCCCCTGTAAGGTTCCATTCAGACGTCCGTATGCGTTTTGCGGATCCGATCCATCTATCAGTGGATCCGTAAAAATCATGCGGACGTCTGAATGGAGCTTTACAGGGGGGTGATCAATGACAGGGGGGTGATCAATGACAGGGGGGTGATCAGGGAGTCTATATGGGGTGATCACCACAGTCATCGATCACGCCCCTGTAAGGCTCCATTCAGACGTCCGTATGCGTTTTGCGGATCCGATCCATCTATCAGTGGATCCCTAAAAATCATGCAGACGTCTGAATGGAGCTTTACAGGGGGGTGATCAATGACAGGGGGTAATCAATGACAGGGGGGGTGATCAGGGAGTCTATATGGGGTGATCACCACAGTCATTGATCACGCCCCTGTAAGGTTCCATTCAGACGTCCGTATGCGTTTTGCGGATCCGATCCATCTATCAGTGGATCCGTAAAAATCATGCGGACATCTGAATGGAGCTTTACAGGGGGGTGATCAATGACAGAGGGGTAATCAATGACAGGGGGGTGATCAGGGAGTCTATATGGGGTGATCACCACAGTCATTGATCACGCCCCTGTAAGGCTCCATTCAGACGTCCGTATGCGTTTTGCGGATCCGATCCATCTATCAGTGGATCCGTAAAAATCATGCGGACATCTGAATGGAGCTTTACAGGGGGGTGATAAATGACAGGGGGGTGATCAATGACAGGGGGGTGATCAGGGAGTCTATATGGGGTGATCACCACAGTCATCGATCACGCCCCTGTAAGGCTCCATTCAGACGTCCGTATGCGTTTTGCGGATCCGATCCATCTTTCAGTGGATCCGTAAAAATCATGCGGACGTCTGAATGGAGCTTTACAGGGGGGTGATCAATGACAGGGGGTAATCAATGACAGGGGGGGTGATCAGGGAGTCTATATGGGGTGATCACCACAGTCATTGATCACGCCCCTGTAAGGTTCCATTCAGACGTCCGTATGCGTTTTGCGGATCCGATCCATCTATCAGTGGATCCGTAAAAATCATGCGGACATCTGAATGGAGCTTTACAGGGGGGTGATCAATGACAGAGGGGTAATCAATGACAGGGGGGTGATCAGGGAGTCTATATGGGGTGATCACCACAGTCATTGATCACGCCCCTGTAAGGCTCCATTCAGACGTCCGTATGCGTTTTGCGGATCCGATCCATCTATCAGTGGATCCGTAAAAATCATGCGGACATCTGAATGGAGCTTTACAGGGGGGTGATAAATGACAGGGGGGTGATCAATGACAGGGGGGTGATCAGGGAGTCTATATGGGGTGATCAGGGGTGATCAAGGGTGATCAAGGGTGAATAAGGGGTTAATAAGTGACAGGGGGGGGTGTAGTGTAGTGGTGCTTGGTGCAACATATTACTGAGCTGCCTGTGTCCTCTGGTGGTCGATCCAAACAAAGGGGACCACCAGAGGACCAGGTAGCAGGTATATTAGACGCTGTTATCAAAACAGCGTCTAATATACCTGTTAGGGGTTAAAAAAATCACATCTCCAGCCTGCCAGCGAACGATCGCCGCTGGCAGGCTGGAGATCCACTCGCTTACCTTCCGATCCTGTGAACGCGCGCGCCTGTGTGCGCGCGTTCACAGGAAATCTCGCGTCTCGCGAGATGACGCGTAGAGGCGTGATTGTGCGCAGCGCTGCCACCTCCGGAACACGAATCTGCGTTAGGCGGTCCGGAGGTGGTTAAAATGGCTGTATTTCAAATGCCTAATTCAAACCCCTGTATGTAGAGGTGGTATCTCCCAGGGCCTGAACCAGTGTAGGCCTGAATTCAATTTTGGTGCACCAAATGGCGGTATTTAAAATCTCTGAATGTAACCCAAATGTATTAAGGGTGTATCTCACAATGACATCTGCATCAAAGGCTGCCAACTAACTTTTTGGAGCCCAAACGACTGTTTAACAACTGAATTTGACAGCAGTATATAAGCCTGTAATTTCACACGTGCTGATGCTGCAAGGCCTCAAAATAGTGTTTTTTGTCAAATAAGTGTGTTTTTCAAACCCCAGAAAATGATGGGTGTATTTCTACCTTAAATTGCACACTGACTAATCCAGATGTTGTAGTTTGCCCTCAAAAAATGGTGATTTGCAATGTCCCAAAAGCTCAGATGTAGTGCTGGTGCACTGAGCATGCATAAAATGGCCGCCGCCACCCACCTAACTAACAGAATTCTAAAAGTTTGTATTTTTGGTCAATGAGCTCAGGGCAGGGTAAAACGATAGTGCCCTGCACCCACACAACTATTTGTCTGTAGATCGCCGAGTTAGATTCTCTCCTATGCTCTCCCTGAAATCACAAGTCCAGCAGCCTCCTCTCCCTACACTTGTAACAGCAGAGTGACGTGCAGCGCTACGAGACCCAAGATTTTATAGAGCCTGGGTCACATGCTGCTCTGACCAATCACATCCATGCCATTAGTAGGCATGGCTGTGATGGCCTCTTGGGGCAAGTAGTATGACGCTTGTTGATTGGCTGCTGTGCAGCCTTTCAAAAAGCGCCAAGAAAGCGCCAAACACCGAACCCGAACCTGAACTTTTACGAAAATGTTCGGGTTCGGGTCCGGGATCCAAAAATCCTAGAGTTCGGTACGAACCCGAACTTTACAGTTCGGTTTCGCTCAACCCTAATCATCAGCATATGCGGCTTATTTAATCTCCAGATCTCCACACCTCAGTCCTTTAATCTGCTGGGTTTGTCTAATATATTGAAGAAGGGGCTCAATTGTAAGTATGAAGAGAATGGGGGAAAGGGCAGCCCTGTCTAGTCCTGTTATTTATACTTAATGGCTGAGAAAGTGTGTCATTAACTTTAATATTTGACCTGGAAGTCTAATACTTAGTAAAAATAGCTTTTATGAAAGGGTCAGGGAAACCTAACTTAGAAAGGGCCTTTTTACAAAAGGCCAAGCTACCCTATCAAAGGCCTTTTCCGCATCGGTACCCAGAACCACCAGAGGTATCCCCTTTTTCCTAGCCAGAGCGATTGAGTCCAGGATTTTTTACGTATTATCTTTACCTTCCTGTCCAGGGATGAATCCTGTCTGGTCAGGGTGTATGAGGTCTATTAAGAGAGGTTTTATTCTTGAGGACAGTATTCTAGTGAATATTTTTAGAACCAGATTCAACAAAGAGATTAGTCTGTAGCTAGAGCACAAGGTTGGGTCCTTCTGTGGTTTATGTATAGGGGGAATATGTGAGTTAACTGTTTGGGGGGGAAAGGGGATACCAGATAGTGCTGCATTAAAAACTTTTAATAAATGGGACAGAAGAGTGTCCTTAAAGGAAGAATAATATAGAAGTGGGAGACAGTCAGGTCCTGGAGACTTTCCTTTGGCCATTTTTTTTAAGGTATCCGAAATTTCGGAAACCCTGATAGGCACAAGCAAGCCCATAGCCTGTTCAAGGGTTAAAGACAGAAGCTGTAATTTCCCAAAGAACTCTTTTGTGAGTTCCAATTTATTGTCTTTAAGATCTTTCGAGTCAACCACATCAATATTATATAGTGCAGAATAGAAACTTTGAAAAGCCGCTGCTATGTCCTGATCATCTCTCGATAGAGACTTATTTTCTTGCACTATGGCCGAGATTCTAGACTTGCGCTTACGTTGTCTTATCATTGCTAGCATAAACTTAGTTGATTTGTTACCATGGGCAAAAAATTTCTGTTTCAGAGATAAATACACTGCGTGCAGAATTATTAGGCAAATGAGTATTTTGACCACATCATCCTCTTTATGCATGTTGTCTTATTCCAAGCTGTATAGGCTCGAAAGCCTACTACCAATTAAGCATATTAGGTGATGTGCATCTCTGTAATGAGAAGGGGTGTGGTCTAATGACATCAACACCCTATATTAGGTGTGCATAATTATTAGGCAACTTCCTTTCCTTTGGCAAAATGGGTCAAAAGAAGGACTTGACAGGCTCAGAAAAGTCAAAAATAGTGAGATATCTTGCAGAGGGATGCAGCACTCTTAAAATTGCAAAGCTTCTGAAGCGTGATCATCGAACAATCAAGCGTTTCATTCAAAATAGTCAACAGGGTCGCAAGAAGCGTGTGGAAAAACCAAGGCGCAAAATAACTGCCCATGAACTGAGAAAAGTCAAGCGTGCAGCTGCCAAGATGCCACTTGCCACCAGTTTGGCCATATTTCAGAGCTGCAACATCACTGGAGTGCCCAAAAGCACAAGGTGTGCAATACTCAGAGACATGGCCAAGGTAAGAAAGGCTGAAAGACGACCACCACTGAACAAGACACACAAGCTGAAACGTCAAGACTGGGCCAAGAAATATCTCAAGACTAATTTTTCTAAGGTTTTATGGACTGATGAAATGAGAGTGAGTCTTGATGGGCCAGATGGATGGGCCCGTGGCTGGATTGGTAAAGGGCAGAGAGCTCCAGTCCGACTCAGACGCCAGCAAGGTGGAGGTGGAGTACTGGTTTGGGCTGGTATCATCAAAGATGAGCTTGTGGGGCCTTTTCGGGTTGAGGATGGAGTCAAGCTCAACTCCCAGTCCTACTGCCAGTTTCTGGAAGACACCTTCTTCAAGCAGTGGTACAGGAAGAAGTCTGCATCCTTCAAGAAAAACATGATTTTCATGCAGGACAATGCTCCATCACACGCGTCCAAGTACTCCACAGCGTGGCTGGCAAGAAAGGGTATAAAAGAAGAAAATCTAATGACATGGCCTCCTTGTTCACCTGATCTGAACCCCATTGAGAACCTGTGGTCCATCATCAAATGTGAGATTTACAAGGAGGGAAAACAGTACACCTCTCTGAACAGTGTCTGGGAGGCTGTGGTTGCTGCTGCACGCAATGTTTATTGTGAACAGATCAAAACACTGACAGAATCCATGGATGGCAGGCTTTTGAGTGTCCTTGCAAAGAAAGGTGGCTATATTGGTCACTGATTTGTTTTTGTTTTGTTTTTGAATGTCAGAAATGTATATTTGTGAATGTTGAGATGTTATATTGGTTTCACTTGTAAAAATAAATAATTGAAATGGTTATATATTTGTTTTTTGTTAAGTTGCCTAATAATTATGCACAGTAATAGTCACCTGCACACACAGATATCCCCCTAAAATAGCTAAAACTAAAAACAAACTAAAAACTACTTCCAAAAATATTCAGCTTTGATATTAATGAGTTTTTTGGGTTCATTGAGAACATGGTTGTTGTTCAATAATAAAATTAATCCTCAAAAATACAACTTGCCTAATAATTCTGCACTCCCTGTATAGCTTCGTGGACTGCCTATTTAGGATTTCTTTTAAATTCATCTCTAGCTGATGACAACTCTATTAACTATTGTTTATTACAGGTACGTTTGTGTGTAGATTCAAGGGTAATATATCTTGTCATAAAGTGGTTCTATTTTTGCGCGCCTTTCTTTATTCAGATGGGAGGCAAGGGATATAAATTCCCCTCGTATTACCGATTTGTGAGCTTCCCACACCATATGGGGGGGAAATATCATCAGACACATTTAGGGAGAATTTTTTTTTTAGTTTACCCCCTATCTCCTTTATATCCAATCTATCCAATAATGTCTCATTTAGACACCATGTAAACCTTTTAGGGGGGGTATCTGACATTGTACATAAGTATACTGCAGAATGATCCGAGTGTATCATTTTGCCTATCTGCACCTCCGAATAAAGGTGGATCTGAGAGGCAGGAAAGAGTATATAATCTAATCTGTGATACGAGTTGTGGGGGGAAGAAAAGTAAGAGCAACCACACAGAGAGTAATTCTAATCAATTATTCTTTATTAGATATCCAACACATAGATGGTATATCGGTTAAAAAACATATACAAAAGACAGTGCATACTGGGAACACAAAGGTGTTTACAATAAATGTATAAAAACAGAGTAAGCTCCAAACCAATAAGGGACTAGTATCCCCCCATACACAATAAAGCAGTATCAGCTTGGTGGGGCGCCTATAGCAATGATAGCATCCAGAGCATGCATATACAAACACTCCAACCATTTAAGGGAGTGTGAGTCTGGGTGCTGCCCACATCAAGCGGAGACTGCAAAGGAAGAGGGGGGGAAAAAACAACACAATTTAAAGTGCAAATGCAATAAATACCTACTGACCCTGGTCTGAAACAGCCGCCCGACGATCGTTTCGCAAAGTGCTTCCTCTTGGGGCCTACTGAACTACTCCATACTGATCTCCTATATACTCCAGACATCTACATTCAACCAATCAACACACACCTACTCAGCTTTCCATAATTTGAGCAAATCAATTACTCCTGGCCGTGGGGAACATGCCCAACCAATAGTCAGTCGTGTTCAGTCTCGTCATCAGTCACCTGATCATAGGGTATTGGTACCACCCACCTCTCTCTCCAGATCGTATTGCGGCACCATTCAATCCTGAGCTTTAAACACTATCATATCTTTCCTCTCACTATACCTCCGCATCGCTCCCCACTGTTGCATACACCAGATCACAGATGGCACTCAGATGACCTATTGCCGTCATGCGATCCGCATCATGACTCGGCTACGTCAGCCAACGGCGCCAGGGAGTGACGTCACCCTCTGTACTAACGCTATACTTCCACGGCAACCTGGTTTCCTAGCAACCGAGTCACGAGGCGGGTCACATGATCGGACCAGCGGCATATCGAAACTTCAATGTTATTGTTTGCGTAAGAGACCAGGGTCCACGTCATATGGTATATGATCAACATTCTCTGCTGTATATATATAGACAGATAGATATAATAGTGATAACAGAAGTAAGGATGACTATAAATAAATAAATAAACATACTTGAATACATAAATATATATATATATATAAGAGGTTGGGTATTTTACATAAACATGCAAAAATGGATTAAATATCTCCAGATAATAAAAGTGACCCGTGCACAAACAGATTAATAATATCCCTACATTGTGATTATAAGAGCTACATTCGTTATCTATAATATAATTACTGCAATATCCCACATAATATAACAGTCACAATGCAAAACTAAAGTGCTATAGTGTAAGTTGCATAATATTAATGCCAATAGAAACCAGTGTATATATGTCTTTTGGAAAACAAATGTTTGTCTACCATCATTAGATGTTCAACATAAAGGTATCCCAGCACCCGGACCATTGGGTTAATGTATAGGATCCAATTGATACTCTACGGACCCCTACCTCCAATACCTACCCAGAGACCAGATGTGTTCCGATACCATCAATAATAAGGTGCTTGTGCATGTGCTCAACAGAAAAAGTGAAGGACAGAAAGAGAAGTGTTAGAAAAGTGCCAGTGCCAGTGTTATAGGAAAGAATTATATTGATGGTATCCAAACCCAGCTCGCCTATACATGTTTCATCACTATAATCATATGAAACCCACAACAGCGTGTACCCCATTCCAGAAACCCCTCGGTCACTTCTCTGACTCTGTGTGTATACACAGACGCATAATGTATCTCCTCAGGGGTTTCCATAAATAGGAGAGTCCAGACCACCTTAGTCTTCTCCACATCTTTTTTTTCTCTTTTTTTCTCTTTTTTGTTGTTTCCTCTTTTTCTCCTCTTTTTTTCTCTCTATTTCTTTTCTCTCTCACACTTATTTTACGTTCTTGGTGCTGCGGGTATATCTCAAAACACTCCATCAACCAGGAAGCTCCATGTATGTTATCCAGATCTTCAGATTATACTAAGACAGACCGGAATCGAAAAAAGGAGTACACAGAAGATCAGTATCCATATTAAAACAAATGACAAAGACAGGAAGAACCACCGTGTGGCTGCATAATATACAGGCAGCCCAACACTGGTATCAGAGAAAAAGGACATAACCAAATCACTGCTAAAAAGAATTATACATCATTACATCAACAGATAACTAACAATGATTAAAATGAACCCATCTTACCTGGTGGTTCTGTGATGATCCAGACTTTAAAGTACATAAAAAGGAGGGAGGATGATCTAGAGAAATGGAGCATAGCTATTATAGTCATTCAATCCCACAGGGGCCATAGTTTTCAAAGTATATATCCAGCGTGTCTCTCGCTGGGCCAGTAATTTCTTCCAATTCCCACCTCTTTGGGAGATCATTACATGATCAATCCCGCAGGGCACCAATGAGGAGTTCGACAGATTCATGAATCAGCTGAATAGAAATGACCTAAACATCCGACTGACTTCCACCACGAGTCAAACGGAGGTGGAGTTTCTGGACATAAAAATCTGTGTGGGTGAGAATGGTAAAATAGTGACAGATCTATATAGAAAACCTACCTCTGTTAATAGTATACTATTGACCGACTCAGCCCATCCAAAAAGATTGATTGAAAATATCCCTGTGGGGCAGTTTCTGAGGGCCAGACGGATTTGTTCTTCAGATCATCTGTTTGAAAACCAAGCAACAGACCTACGGCATAGATTTCAGGCGCGCAACTATACTGAAAGATCAATTGAAAGGGCATATAGACGAGCGAGTTCATCAAAACGTTCAAGTCTGTTGCAAGGTAAGAGACCAGGGGGAAACATGGAGGAGGTCAGATTCATAACAACATTTAACAGTAGGAACAAAGATCACCAAGATACTTAATAGACATTGGGAGATTTTAAAACTCGACCCCTGTCTGAAGGATCAACTAAAAGAACATCCGAGCATTACTTTTAGAAGAGGAAAAAACTTAAGGGATCACTTAGTAAAGAGTCACTATGTAACACGCCCCCCCCAATCTTTTTGGCTCAAAAGGCCCACGATGGGGAAACAAGTCCTGTGGCAAATGTGTCGCATGCACAAATATGGACAGGAGTGACATCTTCTGGGATATGCCCCATAAAAAAGAGTACAAAATCACTCACCCCATTGATTGTACAACAGTGGGGGTAATCTACTGGGCCATATGCCCCTGCGAAAAAATCTATGTGGGGATGACCTCTCGACAGTTTAAAAAACGGATCCGTGAGCATGTGCTAGCGATTGAAGCTGCACAGGAGATAACTGATGTGCAACTGCTAACAACCATACCAAGGCATTTCAAAGCTGAACATGCTTGTGATGGATCAGCCCTACGTTTCCGAGGGATTGATCATGTAATGATCTCCCAAAGAGGTGGGAATTGGAAGAAATTACTGGCCCAGCGAGAGACACGCTGGATATATACTTTGAAAACTATGGCCCCTGTGGGATTGAATGACTATAATAGCTATGCTCCATTTCTCTAGATCATCCTCCCTCCTTTTTATGTACTTTAAAGTCTGGATCATCACAGAACCACCAGGTAAGATGGGTTCATTTTAATCATTGTTAGTTATCTGTTGATGTAATGATGTATAATTCTTTTTAGCAGTGATTTGGTTATGTCCTTTTTCTCTGGAATGGGGTACACGCTGTTGTGGGTTTCATATGATTATAGTGATGAAACATGTATAGGCGAGCTGGGTTTGGATACCATCAATATAATTCTTTCCTATAACACTGGCACTGGCACTTTTCTAACACTTCTCTTTCTGTCCTTCACTTTTTCTGTTGAGCACATGCACAAGCACCTTATTATTGATGGTATCGGAACACATCTGGTCTCTGGGTAGGTATTGGAGGTAGGGGTCCGTAGAGTATCAATTGGATCCTATACATTAACCCAATGGTCCGGGTGCTGGGATACCTTTATGTTGAACATCTAATGATGGTAGACAAACATTTGTTTTCCAAAAGACATATATACACTGGTTTCTATTGGCATTAATATTATGCAACTTACACTATAGCACTTTAGTTTTGCATTGTGACTGTTATATTATGTGGGATATTGCAGTAATTATATTATAGATAACGAATGTAGCTCTTATAATCACAATGTAGGGATATTATTAATCTGTTTGTGCACGGGTCACTTTTATTATCTGGAGATATTTAATCCATTTTTGCATGTTTATGTAAAATACCCAACCTCTTATATATATATATATATTTATGTATTCAAGTATGTTTATTTATTTATTTATAGTCATCCTTACTTCTGTTATCACTATTATATCTATCTGTCTATATATATACAGCAGAGAATGTTGATCATATACCATATGACGTGGACCCTGGTCTCTTACGCAAACAATAACATTGAAGTTTCGATATGCCGCTGGTCCGATCATGTGACCCGCCTCGTGACTCGGTTGCTAGGAAACCAGGTTGCCGTGGAAGTATAGCGTTAGTACAGAGGGTGACGTCACTCCCTGGCGCCGTTGGCTGACGTAGCCGAGTCATGATGCGGATCGCATGACGGCAATAGGTCATCTGAGTGCCATCTGTGATCTGGTGTATGCAACAGTGGGGAGCGATGCGGAGGTATAGTGAGAGGAAAGATATGATAGTGTTTAAAGCTCAGGATTGAATGGTGCCGCAATACGATCTGGAGAGAGAGGTGGGTGGTACCAATACCCTATGATCAGGTGACTGATGACGAGACTGAACACGACTGACTATTGGTTGGGCATGTTCCCCACGGCCAGGAGTAATTGATTTGCTCAAATTATGGAAAGCTGAGTAGGTGTGTGTTGATTGGTTGAATGTAGATGTCTGGAGTATATAGGAGATCAGTATGGAGTAGTTCAGTAGGCCCCAAGAGGAAGCACTTTGCGAAACGATCGTCGGGCGGCTGTTTCAGACCAGGGTCAGTAGGTATTTATTGCATTTGCACTTTAAATTGTGTTGTTTTTTCCCCCCCTCTTCCTTTGCAGTCTCCGCTTGATGTGGGCAGCACCCAGACTCACACTCCCTTAAATGGTTGGAGTGTTTGTATATGCATGCTCTGGATGCTATCATTGCTATAGGCGCCCCACCAAGCTGATACTGCTTTATTGTGTATGGGGGGATACTAGTCCCTTATTGGTTTGGAGCTTACTCTGTTTTTATACATTTATTGTAAACACCTTTGTGTTCCCAGTATGCACTGTCTTTTGTATATGTTTTTTAACCGATATACCATCTATGTGTTGGATATCTAATAAAGAATAATTGATTAGAATTACTCTCTGTGTGGTTGCTCTTTGAGCTGTGTAGGTGACAATACGAATAACTCCATGCAAGATATTTATGATTTAGTTGTTTTTTGGTGCTTGAAGAAAAGTAAGAGTAGTCTCTCTCCTTAGGATTGAGAGCATGCCAAGCGTCTATAAGGCCACTCCCATGTATTAATTTTTTTTATGCAGTTAAGTGTCTTCGTGGGCACCACAGATCTCCCTGTTGAAGCATCAACTCGGGGGTTAAGAATAATGTTAAAACCCCCAGCTACTACAGTGCAACCTTCTCTAAATTCCTCTATCAACTGCCATATTTTCACATACAATTATTTATGGGCTGTGTTAGGGGCATAAAGATTAACAAAAGTATATTTTTGGGAGTTTATTATCCCTTTCACAAATACAAATCTACCTTCAGGATCTAATCTCACATCAATCAGAGAAAAATCTATATGTTTTGTGAAAACCTATACTCACACCTGGTTTATTAGAATGTGCTGAGGAACTGTGAAACCATAAGCTATAATAAGATCTCGACAAATTCAGTATCTTATTATGTTTAAAATGAGTTTCTTGCACAAAGATTACCTGCGTTCTTTCTTTATGAAAGTGGTGTAGCTCCTCTTAGCAGGGTTTCTCAGGCCTCTCACATTATATGTAACTATACGAAGATCTGCCATAGGGAGGTGTAAGAAAGGTAAAAGCGTTACTTACATGTCTATGATTGTCTGGATCAGAGACACTTGAAGAGCCAAAAAAGTGAATTGTCGGTGACTCAGAAACAAGAAGTAAGTGGTGGAGTTGGAGAAGGGGGGTAGGGGCGGGGCTATAAAACAGAAGAATAAACATCAACGAACAACAATCCTCCTAATATAAGAAACCGTAGGGAATAATATCAACCCTATGAAAGACCTTTTAAGGTCTGAACTTCTAGCTAAAGCTGGTGGAAACGGGTTGGGTTTCAGTCTGGACTGTGTGTTTCCTGCCTACTGTGCTGACACTGCCACTCATACTCTATACTAAATAAATTGAGACATTTTGAATCTTTTGTTTCACTTCTTATCATTTACATACTTCAAAATATTTATCAATCCTGTGATTTCCATAATTCTATGACTTTTCCTTCTTGCTTTTGCAATGTCAATGCTGAGGAGTGTATGTGTTCCTTATCTTTACAGTGTCCTTAGGTCTTGGTGTTCCATTAATCTCTTTGACTTTATGTTTTTTACATTATGTATCAAGTAGCTGTTATTTGCATGTCACACATTTCTCCAGACAAGTACCATAACTTTCTGAATATTGAACATGCTACAGTATAAACACAGCAATTTTTATTTTCATTCCAAACTTACATTGTTGTTTAGGGCAGCTAAAGCATTAATGTCACCATTCCCTATTGTGTAAGGTAGTGGAGAAGTTAGTGTTACCATTCATGGTTATCTAAGGTAGTGGAGGAATTAGGGTCACCATCACTGATAGTTTAGAGTAGTGGAAAAACTACACTTAATAGGTATCCACACCTCTGTAATAACCATCCCGAAAGGGAACAGCCATCTGAAGGCAGTACGTTTGTGTCTCAGGTAATCAGTCAATGATTTAAGAGCACGTCTCTTGTTTAGAGTAGCAGGAGCCAGATCTTGGAACAAGAGGATATGAGAACCTTCATATTCAATTTTATCACTTTCTCTGGCTTTTTTCATCAGCAGCTCTTTTTGCGCAAAATTCAGTAATTTGCAAATAATATCTCTTGGGGGGGGTCCCCGGGTTTAGGCTTATGGTGTAAGGCGCGGTGAGCCCTTTCAATGATGATGGGTTCAGAATTTTTGCCAAGCAAGGAATTGAAGATTTCTAGAACTGCTGACGTAATAGCGTCTATAGCAACAGTTTCTGGAACCCCTCTAATGCGTATATTATTACACCTGCCTCTATTGTCCTGGTCCTCAACATAATCATAAAGGTGATTAATGTGTCGTCGGTAGATAGTCAAGGCGTCCGTGTTCTTTTTAGTATAATCCGTTAACGCTGCCTGTGTAGATTCTAGGACTTCAACTCTATGTCCAATCTGTCTAATCTCCTTTTTGATTTCAGACAATTCTTCTAGCACTGGATTCAGAGCTTTAGACAACGCTTGAGAGATGAATGATCTTGAGATAAGTAGGTCTGACGAAACATCAGCTGAATCTTCATTGTCGCTCTCTCTGTCATGCTGTGCCTGACGATGCATGTTGCCCTCGGGGGCGGAGAAAAGGGGCCCCCTTATTATCTTGTACTTTTTTCATCATGTATTTGTCCAGATCAGATGTGACAAGGATGAGGCTCTAGGATGCTTAAAGGAGTCTTGGTTACCTCCCTTGTATCTACCGACTTTCACCATATGTGCGTATGGTCTAAACCCTCTGCTACTGCTTTGATCACTCCATCAGATCTAGGATTTCACCACATATTGATGGGTAAGCTTGTAGTGAATATAAAGAGAACCACTTCACCATCCTGTTCAGAGAGTCATACAGATATTGAAAAGGCAAAGGTAATAAAAATGCTTGCGGGCGCACAATGGTGGACTTCCATGTAGCCCTTCAGCGTATCCTTATAAAAGCAAGGTGCGTAAGCTGATATATGTGTCAGGGCTCACAGGGTCTCAGGTCCTTTCCTGAAGAAAGGAAGGAGAAAATAAAACTCACTGTACCTGCCGGCTCAGCCCCTCCACTCCTAACAAGCCTCTGGTGCTTTATTTAACTGTGTGCTCAAGATGGCGGCTCCTCGTCGCTAGAGAGGCTAACTCCACAAGCCGGTGAGTATGCCGGATGGGCTATAAAAAGCGCCAGTTTTTAAAAATGTCCTGAAGGAGTTAACAAGGTATTTAGTGTGAAACAAGTGGTTTAAAAAAAAAAAATAATTTTAGATGAGCAATTTTCTAGAAATTAGATTTGCATGAATCACATGAATTGGCGGTCAGATTTAATTTGGATCTGATTAAATACGTCAGATTAATGCAAATGGTGCACCACAATAATATACAACTGACAATACAAGGCTAAACCCTCACTCTGATGTTAAAAATGAGATTTTAGCCAATATATTCCAGGAACATATCGGAGCTCGTGCCCCCCGCCAAGGTATCTCAGTGTAGCGCGGGACCTACTGCTAATTTACCTGTAGTGTGTGAACACTATCTAATAGGTGCCAAGTTCCGACTCACAGCCAAACTCCCACATACCTCCAAAGTAAGATCACTAATACTATGGGAGGAGGGAGGAGGCTGCGAGCCACACCTATAGCAGGCCATGTGACACAGGCTACCAGGTGCACTAGAAGGTTACCAATGATAAGCGTCCGCACATTTAATACATATCAAGAAAAATCACAGAATAGAGTGGCCTTACTGGGAGGAAATGCTCAAACCCCAAATACTGTAGCGTATAACCAGTGGAGCAGATCCTCCACATGTGATCCACTGCAAATGGCAATCCCTAGCAAAAATGCATACAATGGAGGATGCCAGCAGCGGACCACATGTACCACATGTATCATTTCATAAAAGAGCACCGCAAGCGGTTAGCTTCCTTTCCCCAAAGGGTAATCTGATTGTATGCTTTGTTTCATGGTTTAGTTGGGATGGGTATGCGGGGTACTTATTTACATCTCAGAAACATTGTTGTACACTACTATTTAGTAAGCTCGTGGGTGGAAAATTACCTCTTTCAGCCCCTAACTATGACAAAAATTATTATATGGAATGTTAAGAGTCTACGGTCTCCTCACAAACGTCTAATGGGGCTAAGACACCTAACTCACTTGACCAGAGCAGACTTTTTCTGCATGCAGTGACTATGGGTTGGTCGTGTGCTGGGATCGCCCTCTAGGGGCTCCAAAGGGGGAGTGCTACTCCTGCTCCTTAAAAATCTAACCCACAAAGTGACATCTTCTTCGGTGGATCAGGAGGGAAGACTACTACATGTACATCTTTGCTCCCCATCCGAAACCCTAAGTATTTATAATATATACGCCCAAATGACACCAATTCTGAATTTTTCGAGGATCTGAGAAACAGGCTACTTAAAGACCCAGTACCTCACCAAATAGTTGCTGGTGATATGAATACGGTGATGATCCATGAGGAGGATCGCCGTAGCTCCCTAGGTCGACAAATAATCTCTCTGAAACAGGTTTACATGACGCATTGCGACAGTTCCATCCGGAGGGGAGGGAATTCACACATTCATCAACAGCACATGATTCCTGGTCACGCATAGACTATTTTTTGGTAACAGAGCATTCTCCAAAAAATGCTCTCTATAGGCATAGGCGATCTAGTCATCTCTGATCACTCCCCAATAACTATGGAAATACAGATAGTATCCCAAGAGTGACAGACTTCATTTGGAGATTTCCATCAGATTTAGCCTCAAATGAGAATTTCTCAGAAATGCTGAAGCATTGGTAGGAGGAATACTGGGACACCAACTCACCCTCTTGCGAGCCACAATTGGCCTGGAGAGCGGGTAAGGCAGTAATACGGGGGAAGATTCTGGCCTACACAAGGCGTTTAAGAAAAATAACACTTAAGAAACTAAAAGAACTAACTAACACCCTTGGGGATTCCTATACAGAATTTCAATTGCGGCCATCTGCACAATCTAAACAAAAATGGAGCGAGACTAAAGTGGAATATGATAGTTGGTGCAGACAAAAAGAGGAATTAGATGGGACACGGAGGGAAACTCACCTCTTCAAATTTGGGAACAAATTTGGGAAAAACACACAAGGTATACTCTGCCATCACCCGAAAGAGATAATTGAGATACTAAGAAATTATTATAAAAACGTTTATACAATACCGAAAGAGAGGTCTTTAAAACAGGGAAAACATGGCTAGAAAGTCCCTCAATGCCCCGAGTTTCCCCTGAAGATCTGACATCCCTGAATCAACCTATCGCAGAGGAAGAAGTGCAGAGGGTAATCCGCCAATCTGGAAATGGAAAAGGTCCCAGGCCAGATGGCTATACGAATGAGTTCTATAAAATGCTAGACCCCAAAAATCTCTCCAGTCCTTACATCCTTATGCAACCAAATACTACAGGACCACCCAATACCACCAGACATGAACACAGCATATATCAAAGTACTCCCAAAACCGTGCAAAGACAGCACTTTAGAATCATCTTACCGCCTGATCTCTCTCATAGACAATGATCTTTAATACCTCTCAAAAATATTAGCAGACAGATTACCTAAACTTATAACACCTCAACAGGTTGGCTTTTATACAAGGCAGAGCAGCGGTTTATATTATACACAAGGTACTAGCAGTGCTTGATGAGATCAAGCTGCGACCCCTCCTCCACCCGTCCTAAGCCCTCCTTGCCGTAGATGCAGAAAAAGCATTTGATAACGTGATCTGGGGATGGCTGAACAAGGTATTAGACATCATGGGCTTCAAAGGCCAATTTAAAACATATATTACATCCTTATATTGTTCCCCCTTGGCTAGGATCTCCACACCAGGACATCTGTCACAGGCTTTAGTTTACAAAAGGGCTGTAACCGTAATGATCGGGTTCTTACTCCACCGAGGCCAGGACCTCTGGTGGCACGTATCATCCGTCCATTATTATCCCGGGGACTCTCCTACATATCCCCCCCTTTGTTCACCCCTGAGAGCTTGAACATACTGTTCAAGCCTGAGGGGGTGAACACATGCCTGTCCCGGGTACACTGCTATGCATCTGCGTTCCCCTGTAAGCGGCCGGCCCTGTGCTCAACAGTGAACTTAAAGTTCTGGAGGGACAAGAACCACCTGGTAACCCGAGCGCTCCCCTCCTTAGCCCGACTCATCCACTGGAGAGGGGAGTGGTCGGTCACCAGACGGAACCTTCTCCCTAAGAGGTAATATCTGAGAGACTCGAGTGCCCACTTGATGGCGAGGCACTCTCTCTGAATGATGCTATACCGGGTTTCTGCTGGGGTAAGTTTGTGGCTTAGGAAAACCACAGGGTGCTCTTCCCCATTGAGCTCCTGCGAAAGCACAGCCCCTAGTACTACTCCCGAGGCATCTGTTTGAACTACAAACTCCCGCTTGAAGTCGGGCGTCACCAGAACCGGGGACCCACATAGGGCCGACTTCAAACAGGAGAACGCCTGCTCCTCCTGCTCCCCCCAGCGAACCATCCCTGACTTTCTACCCTTCAAGAGTCCGGTTAACGGGACTGCCAAGGTGGCAAAATGGGGAATGAACCTCCATAATACCCAATCAGGCCCAAAAATGACCGTACTTGCTTGGACGTACGAGGCCTGGGCCAATTCCGGATTGCTTAGACTTTATTCACTTGGGGCCTAATGACTCTGCATCCAATCACATACCCCAAATAGCGAGCTTCCTCTAGCCCCACCGAGCATTTTTTTGGGTTGGCGGTCAACCCCGCCTTCTTGAGAGAATCTATCACTGCCTGAAGTTTTGACAAATGACCCTCCCAGTTTGGGCTGAACACGACTATATCATTCAGATACGCGGAGGTATACTGGTGATGGGGCTTGAGGACGACATCCATCAGACGCTGGAACGTAGCCGGAGCGCTATGCAACCCAAAAGGCAACACCCGATATTGAAAAAGCCCCTCCGGGGTGACAAAGGCCGTCTTCTCCTTTGCCGCCTCCATCAGAGGTACCTGCCAGTAGCCTTTTGTGAGATCTACGATCGAAAAATACCTGGCTTTTCCCAGCCGCTCTATCAACTCGTCCACCCGAGGCATGGGATAGGCGTCAAATTTTGATGCCACAGAACCGTAATGAACCATCCGGTTTGGGAATAAGGACAATCGGGCTAGCCCACTCGCTCTGACTCTTCTATGACCCCTAGACGTAGCATCGATCTTACCTCCTGTGAAATGGCCTGTCGCCGAGCCTCCGGTATTCGGTATGGTCTTAGGCGGACTTTCACCTGGGGCTCGGTGACAATGTCATGCTCGATCAAGGTGGTACGTCCAGAAAGGTCAGAGAATACGTCCCTATTCCGACTAACGAATTCTCTTACCTCTTGTGCCTGTTTGGTCGACAGTCCGTCACCTCAGCGGCGTTCTCCGGAACCCCTGGTGATCCCGGGTCACTCCCTGCCGTCCAGGCAGAGGGCGGGCTGTCTCCAAACAAATTCTCTGTCTCTCCAAGGTTTCAGTAGGTTCACATGATGTACCTGTTCGGGCTTCCGCTGTCCTGGCTGGTATATCCTGTAATCAACTGGGCCCACTTTCTCCTTAACTTCATAGGGTCCTTGCCACCGGGCCAAGAATTTACTCTCGACCGTGGGCACGAGTACAAGAACTCGGTCACCCGGGTGAAATGTCCTTACCCGGGCGATTCCGATATATACCCGACTCTGGGCCAGTTGTGCCGCTTCCATGTGCTCACGGACGATTGGCAACACGACCCCTATTCGGTCCTGCATTTTTCCTATGTGCTCTATCACACTTTTATGAGGCGTATGCCTCCTTAGTGATATCCAGTAGTCCACGGGGATGTCGCCCATATTACAACTCGAAGGGCGAGAACCCCGTGGACGCCTGGGGCACTTCCCGTACCGCAAACA
Source organism: Bufo bufo (assembly GCF_905171765.1). NCBI lineage: Eukaryota > Metazoa > Chordata > Amphibia > Anura > Bufonidae > Bufo > Bufo bufo. The sequence continues at coordinate 149,278,657 of NC_053390.1, read as the reverse complement.
AAACATAGGGCAACAGTAAGTCCCAATCTCTCCTGTCCTTAGCCACGACTCTTTTTAGCATGGACTTCAGGGTCTTATTAAACCGTTCTACTAACCCATCGGTTTGGGGATGGTAGACGGACGTGTGCAGGGGTTTAATATTTACACAATTCCTTAGTTATTTTGGACATAAAGGGTATCCCCTGGTCCGTCAGAATCTCCTTTGGTATCCCCACCCGGGCGAGCATACTCATGAGATCTTTAGCTATTAACTTGGCCGACGTATGGCACAATGGGACCGCCTCTGGATACCGCGTGGCATAGTCTAACACTACCAGGATGTGTTGGTGACCTCGGGCTGATTTAATAATGGGGCCTACCAGATCCATGGCGATCCTTTCAAAGGGCACCTCTATAATGGGCATAGGCACCAGTGGACTGCGATACTGAGGTTGGGGGCTTGTCATCTGACACACTGGACAGGACTGACAGAACCTCCGGACTTCCTCATATATCCCAGGCCAATAGAACCGTTGTAAAATTCGCTCCAGTTTTTTCATAACCCCCAGAAGACCTCCCAACACATGCGCTAAATCCAAGACCATTCGCTGGTAAGGCTGGGGCACCACCAGTTGTTCCACCACCTCCTACCTCACCTTGTCTACCCTGTATAACAGGTCCTGGTTATAGGCCAGGTGAGGAAATACAGTATCGGCCCCGGGACGCTGAGCAACGCCATTGATCAGCGACACACCCTCTCTAGCCCTCAATAACGTAGAATCCTTGAGCTGTGCGGTCACGAAGGTTTCTCGGGGTACCTCCAGATCCAGGATGGACGAACTTTCTACTGTCTCACCCGCCAATCCTTCTAGGGGAAACCGGTCGGGGTTACACTCCACCTCCCCTACGGTGACCCCTACGGCTGGGGCCCCTGCCTCTGGGTCCTCGGGCTCGGGACCCGGACATTTTTCTTCCCCACAGGTAGGCAACCCGTTCCTCCACAAAGTCCAGAACAGGGGAAAGTCCATCCCCAATATTGCGGCATAAGGGAGCCATCTCCCCATTCCTACGACATGTGGTACCTCCTTCCCACACACCGCCAGGGTAACCTTAGTGGTGGGATACTTCCGGCGATCCCCATGTATACAGACAATGGTAAGGGTTCGCCTTTCCGGGAGTTTTTCAGTTACCAGCGACTCATGGACTAGAGTTACCAGGCTCCCAGAGTCCAGCAGGGCCTGCACAGAGTGTCCATTAACAACGACATCTCACACCGGAGGGGTGTCCGCGGCCATCAGGGGGTCAGCTATATACAATCGGTTGGGCATAAAAGAAGGTCCGGCGAGCGAACCCGCAGTCTATGGGTTTGGATGCCCTAGGGCAGTTGGCTGCCACATGTCCCCAGTCCTGACAATGCCAATATCTGATCCCCGCAGCCTCCCTCCTCCCCAGGGTATTCCTCCCACAGACTGGAGATCCACTCCACCCCTTATGTGGTTGGATCCCTTTTTCAGGATCCCGGGTTGGCAACGGGGGCTGACGTGACTTTGGTAGTACCGCTGAGTCCCGCACCAAATCCTGAGTGGCCATATACCTCTCCACCAGGCTAATCAGTTGCAACAGGTTGCCTGGATCGCCTTGTCCCACCCAGCGCTGTATGGCTCTCGGGAGGGTATGCACGAACCTGTTGACCACAACCCTTTCAACCATCTGAGAAGGGCTCAACATTTCAGGCTGAAGCCATTTTTTTTACTAGGTGAAGTAAGTCATAGGCTTGTGACCGGGCGGGTCGGGACTCTGTGGGCTCTCACATAGGTGTTTACCCCCAACCTGGCCAACACCTCACGTTTTAGCCTCTCATAGTCCTTGGCCTCCTCGCGGCTGAAGTCAAAATAGGCCTTTTGTGCGTCCCCCATCAGAAAAGGCGCCACCACTTCAGCCCACTGCTCTAATGGCAGCCTCTCTTGCTCCGCGGTTCTTTTGAACACCGTCAGGAATGCCTCTATATCATCTTCCAGACCCATTTTCCTCAGGGCAGATCGGACTTTGTCCCAGGCGGTAGACACAGACGGGGCTGTCGCGGTTGAAACTCCTTGCAGGGATGTTCGCACCGACTCTTGCATGGCTACCAGCTTCTGCATTAGGAGATTGGTCGTCTGCTGCTGTGCACACATAGCCTCCTCATGTCTTTTTTGCTGCAGCTCATTACTTTCCCTCTGAGCCTGCAAAGTCTGTTGATGCTGTAAATTACTCTGAATCAGGTGCTTAATGGCCTCCTCCATCTTGTCAGGAACAATAAAACTTGCAGGCCTGATATATGACATGCAGTACAACACAACTTTTGCCTCAGGCCTGCCTCACTGCAGGAATGCTCGCTCCAAACCACCAATTGTGCTCATGGTAGGCTACGGTAGCGGCGGCAGTATTGAGGCAATCACAGACAGTCTTTGTGATACACCGTGACTTTATTCACACCAAAAGGCATAACAGGCAATGTGCATATCCACATAGTGCATAGAAAAAAAGTCCTTCCATAGCAAATAAACAGCAGGTTTGAATCACCTTGTTTCTGGACAGACCACTCCGGTCCTGCAGGCTTCTAGGCTACCTGCCTTTGTCTCCCTCAGGCCAGAGCCCCTTCGGCTAGTAGCACCACAGGTCCCAGGGCTATACTTTAGTGTGTTCTGCGCCCAGACTCTCCTTGCCCAGCACTGACTCTGTCTGTGAAAATCTTCAGCACCGCAAGACACACCCCACCCCTCATCTTCAGCAGGCTGGGTTCTTCAAAGGCCCAGCTCCACCAAAAACCTGGGCTGGCCGTGGGGAACAGGCACCCACCCTGCTCTTTACCTGTTCCCAGTAAGAACCGGCCCGGACTCACTGTGCCAGCAGCATTCGCCGCTGTAACCGCAATGATCCGGTTCTTACTCCACCGAGGCCAGGACCTCTGGTGGCACGTATCGTCCGTCCATTATTATCCTGGGGACTCTCCTACAGTACTCACACACTTTATTTGCTGATGATCTGTTATTGTTTCTAGCTCATCCCCAAAGCGACCTCCCAGCTTTATTTGAACTTCTCTACACTACATTGACCAGGCACAGAAGCAGAGGTGGCATAGGGCTTCCTGATATCAGAAATTATAACCTGCCAAGTTTAATGAGACATAGTCTGAACTGGATAAATAAATCCTCACACTACTCAGTGCTGCCCATCAAAGAAGAAATAGCTAGATCCTGGAGCTTAAATGCTATCCTACATACTAAATATACAGTCTTACCTGGCCCGATTAAACACCGTGCACTGCTACAAGACACAATAGCTGCATGGAAGGCGGTCAAAAGGCTATATAATCTTTAATATCTAAAAAAATGGCGATTTGGAAACACCCGGAATTCCATGCAACCTCTATGAACAAACAGTTCCAGAAATGGCCAGAGAAGGGTATAAGTGAGGTTAGACACATCTGGAACCAGACAGAGAAGATTCTGCACCTTTCAGGAAATGCAAACCCTATATCAATTGCCTGCAGATAATTTCCTGGCATACCATCAACCCATGGCATTGTTATGGCCCAGGGTGAAAGACCTATCGCCAGAATTCTCTGCTAACCCCTTTGACCCTTTCCTAAGATCCCCTGGAGTAAAAAAAGACTTGACGACTATATATGGCTCCCTGAGGCAGTTGAGCTCCAGGAAAGGAGATCCTTCATTGTTTAAGGCATGGCTTAAAGATTTCCCGGACCAGATCAACTATTGGAGGGAAGGGCTCTAATTCAGATAAATGGTGAGCAGTGAGGTTTGGAGGGAGACATATTTTAAAATAATACATAGGGCTATATATTGCTTCCATGCTAGACTGAATCCTAATAAGATAGCTGAGGGTAGAATAACACACTGTCCCAAATGCCAGATATCTAACACAGATCTCACTCATGGGCTTTGATCCTGCCCGAGTGTGCAAACCTTCTGGCAGTCCTTCCTATCTCTGATGGAAACAAAATGTCACATAAAACTCCCAATGGACCCAGAGATTCTTCTGTTCCATACGGGAAGAGGTCAAACTAAACTTGCTGCAGCATTACATGTAGCTATCCTGGTAGCTAAAAGGTGCCTTCTAACCTACTGGCTCAAACCAGATAGGTTGACAGAGATTCCACGAGCATCCACTTGGACTTCCTATACATCTTTAAACCTATTACACTCGTTTCTCATTGTAATTCCACAACATCTGAGATGGAGTGAGGAGGTGGGTGGAGGGAGGGATTTAGAGGGTTATGTTATGTCTTGAAATGCTACATTGCATGGAAAAATTGCTTTGTATAATTGTATATATTTTATATGACAAAAAAAATAAAAATAAAAATATGGTTTACAAAAAAATAGTAAGTGTCATTTTGTGCACAAAATCACAAATCCAAAAAGTTCAAGATCCACATTTTTTGAGAAATTCTTAATGAATTTGAGTAATTTCGACTTGATTCTATCATCTTTAGAAATTATACCTAATATTTATATATTCTTGTTGTAGAAAAATATACACATTACACCACAAGGCAGGTCTGAGTTGAGGACCAGGTCAAGGGAAGGGACCCCTAGTTCTGAACAAATTTGGATTTCCCAGAGATAGGACCCACACCTGCCCAACATTTGACACCAGTTCGGTGACACAAGTAACCTTCGCTGATGCATGGTTTATTCTCCAGATGGTTGGGTGGGTTGTTTGTTACAGAAGTCTTAGGTTAGTGATAAACAGCTACAGTATATGAGCAAAAGTTTTATCTTCATTCATCAAGAGCAGGAATTCAGCATATATTATATTATGTATTTAAAATAGAGTGCCAACTTTTCAGCTCTTCCTGAAATCGGTTTGTCAATTAGGTTTGTATTAAACGTATTATCACATTTGTTTGGATTCCAGTATCTATATAAACTGAACAAAGCTTGAAGTATTTTGTATTAAAGAATTGCAAAATTTCCCACATTCAAGTTGAATAGGGAAAATTGCATTATAATAAAAGCAAATTGCCATTCACATCTCTTGTGTGAATCATTTTTACAAACTGGGCAGATCATTTAGTGCAGCTCCTTTCTGATCTCAGTACTCTCAACAGCAAAGAAAGTAATGAGAATTAGCAGTTAGGTAATTTAAGCTTTTTCATTTGTTTCCCACTTTTTATATTTCATTGGGCTGTTTTCCTGCTGACTTTTCAGCCACTTAAAAGAAAAGATCTGGATGCCCTACTTTTCAAATTGTCAATTCTATCTCACCAACTCTTACTGGATGATAATTATATTTACTAATGTTCTCAGCAAGGAACCACAAAGCAAAATGACAAAAAGAACAGTGATAAAGCAGAGACAAGAGGGTGATAGAGAGCGGGGGGAAAAATGATATTAGAGACAATAATGTTTATAAAGAAACCTGACAAAAAAGTGAAAATGACTCCTGCTGTAGAATAAGCATCAATCACTTAGTAATAACCCATTAGATATGTCATTAGTTCAATTTAGCTGGGTGCTAGAAGAGCAGTTTTAATAGTGTTGTAATAGCTACGTTAATTAAGGTCAACCTTTAAAAAAACAGCGTACAGTGATAATTGAATTACATTCTCTGCTCATCACTGCTCATATAATTTTGCTCTTATGCTGAGTTAATCTGTCATCATTTCAAACTACTACCTGTTACTGCACAAATAATATTTATTTTAATAGAAATGTTATTAAACTAGGCATACATAAGACCTAAAAATTGGAACATTGAAATAATGGTCTTATGTTAAACATGTTAAAACCCATGTAATACCTGTCCTACAAAAATGAGTGTTGCCCATGGCGAACAATCAATTTCCAGCTTTCAAGAGTTTTTTTTAGTAAAACTAAAGGTGTGACCTAACTGGTTGCTAGGGGCAATCCTGACTTTTTCTAGGAACACTTGTATGCATAAGGGCTATTTTGTTTTTATTCCAGTTAACACCAAGTTATCCCCTATCCCACATCTTGTGATCAGTGGTGTGAATGCAGGTTAACTTGATGTAACTGGAATACCCCTTTTATAATTAATAATGATAATTAGTGTTGAGAGAAGTTAACAAAGTGGAATTCCATCCGAATTTCAGGAAAAATTTGATTGCCCATGAATCTGAATTTCCTTGCGTTTCGTGGTAACGAATCTGAATTTTTTCTAAAATGGCTGCTGCACATGTTACAAAGTGAAGGTAAGAAGCCTGGGGATGAGGGATCATCAAAATACTGTGCAGCCAGCCAGTCAGTCAGCAGATAGCCAGCCCTATAAAAAGCATCATACTTCCCGTTCTCTGCCATTTTACAGTGAACTGAGCATAGGGACATATGTGACAAGTGCTAGGGAAAGTGTTTTACAAACCTTTTAATAGTATAATCTGGGATAGGGGCAGTGCAGGGACAGTTTAGGGAGATGGTAGGGAGAGTTTCAGACACTGTAGGGTAGGAATAGGGAGAGTATAGGGAGACTGCAACACAGTGCAGGCTCTGTAGGCTGAAGGAATCCTTAAGAAACAGTGAAGTTTTCAATAATCCCCTGTGTAGGGCACAGAGCTATCTAACTGAATGGTGCCCACCTTTTTTTAATAGATAAGCAATTCTATTACACCTTTATTCTCAAAATGGGGTGAATAAGCTGTGCAATATAACCGTTATTGTGGTGCCCACCTTGTTTAACAGATAAGCAGTTCTATTACGCCTTGGTTCTCAAATTGGGGTGAATAAGCTGTGTGATATAACCGTTAATGTGGTGCCCACCTTATTTAATAGATAGCAATTCTATCACACCTTTATTCTCATATTAGGATAAATAAGCTGTGTAATATAACTGTTATTGGCGTGCCCACCTTGTTTAATAGATAAGCAATTATATTATGCCTTTGTTCTAAAATTGTCGTGAATAATCTGTATAATATAACTGGTATAGTGGTGTCAACCTGATTCCATAGATAAGCAATTCCACTGCGCCTTAATTCTCATATTGGGGCAAAAAAACTATGTAATATAACTGTTACAGTGGGGTCCACCTAATTTCATAGATAAGCAATTACATTAGGCCTTGATTCTCATATTGGGGTGAATAACCTGTGTAATACAGCTATTAGTGTGGTGTCCACCTGATTTCATTTCTCCGGACTGCCGCTCCGTCCCCATTGACTATAATGGGGGCAGGGCGGAGTTCCGGCGAAAGCACGGCAGCGCATGGCAAGAGGCTGCCGGAAAAGATGTCGGACATGTCGTAGTTTAATTCTGGCAGCCTCTCGCCGTGCGCTTCCATGCCTCCGCCGGAACTCCGCCCCCGCCATTATAGTCAATTGGGATGGAGCGGCAGTCCGGGGGCACACGGTCACTATAGGCAGGACGGATCCGACAGGCTGTTCACCCGACAGAACAGCCTGCCGGAGGTCTGTGCCACTAGTGTGAAAGTAGCCTAAGCAATTCCATTAGCCCTTGATTCTCATACTGGGGTAAATAACCTGTGCAATATAACCGTTAATGCGGTCCCCACTAGTGTTGATAGCGAATATTCTAATCGTGAATTTTTATCGCGAATATCAGCACTTCGAGAATTCGCGAAGATGTAGAATATAGTGCTATATATTCGTAATTGCAAATATTCTAGAGTTTTTTAAAATCAGTAACCTCCCTTCTTGCTTGTGGGCCAATGAGAAGGCTGCAATGTCTTTGTCTAAGCTTAGCAACATCCCAATATGAAAGTTGCCTACCCCTTTACTATATAAGAAACTCCCCAGCAGCCATTTTCTGCTGGTTTTTTTTTGCAGAGAGAGAGCAGTGACATTGCTGTGCTTTCATCTGGATCCTATTCCTTATCCAACTACATTGGATAGTTAGCGCATATATATAATACAGATAGTTAGTGGGAGATAGTCAGTGTAGGTTATATAGTTATAAAGTGTAGCTGATAGGTTCCAGTGCATGGTGTTAGGTAGTGTGATAGGAATTACTGTGCACAAATATGTGTTACATACAGTACAGACCAAAAGTTTGGACACACCTTCTCATTCAAAGAGTTTTCTTTATTTTCAGGACTATGAAAATTGTAGATTCACACTGAAGGCATCAAAACTATGAATTAACACATGTGTAATTATATACATAACAAACAAGTGTGAAACAACTGAAAATATGTCATATTCTAGGTTCTTCAAAGTAGCCACCTTTTGCTTTGATTACTGCTATGCACACTCTTGGCATTCTCTTGATGAGCTTCAAGAGGTAGTTGTCACGGCTGAGGATGGGGGAAATCCTCAGCCGTGTGGAGCCCGGTGATGTTTCGGCTGCTTGGCCATGAAGACAGGATTAGGGAGCAGGTCACCTCCTAAGGCATCCCTAACCTGACCCTAGCTCCTAGCTGCATGGGCCAACCTTGATGGTAGGAGGGCCCATGCTCCGGAACCTAAAAGTCCCTGCTAGCCCTCAAGATGACCCTCACCTAGGAGCTAGTAAGACAAGCCCACTCCTCCTAGACACGGAGGAGCAGGAGTCTCAACGGCCAAGCTGCAGGAAAAGGGGAGACATAAACAGCTCTATGGATATGGCAGGTGAACAAGGAGTTCCACCTACCTGCCACAGCCTTGCTGACTGGATCCCTGTGTTAGCAGGGTGCAGATCACAAGCGCATCCCTACACAGGGACCCAGATCCATAGCTGCACAAAATCACATATAAAACATCACACGGACATCACACATAACTGGAAATAACTAAAGCACAATATGGTTATGACATAAAGGTTTTGACATAAAGGTTTATGACCACAGGGGTGGCTCTTACTGGCAGGTAAAAAATACATGAGGCTGCTCTCAGCTAAGCATGGCTGAAGCAACCTGCAGGCCTACAAAAGCAGTGAGGCTTTATAGGCCAAGAAGCCACACCCCACAGTCGGACACACCCTTAGTGCACACACACACTAGGAAGGAGATTAACCCTTCCAACACCAGGGAAGGGAAAACACCACTTAAAGGAGACGTGCACACAATAACATAAAACACAGTGCACACTTCCACACATCACACACAAAACCGCATGCGCAGCGTAGCGAGCTGCATGGCACAGCTCAGCCTGCTACGCTGCCACATACATACTGTTGCCAGCGGCAACCACAGGTGAGGCCAATACCACAGCCCTCACCTGTGATTGAAGACCAATGACAACCGCTGACAACCGCATGCGGTTCAGGAGTCACGGTCATAGCCATGGCCGTGACACTCCCACCCCTCAAAGCCCCCCCACCAAAAAAAGACACGTGAGGGACTCAGACAAGGGGATAGGAGAAGGGGACGTCCACTCTCAGCGCCGGTTCTAAAAAGGGGTCGCTGTCAGCTGCATCCTCTCCCGGCTCACACTAGCCAGTCCGACGAGGACTGCAGCCCGCACCAGCAACAAAGAGAAAAGAACCACTGAGAGATGGACGAGGGGACTCTCCACTCACGTCCCCACTCCAGTCGCTGCCAGCAGACACTCCTAACCAGCACGCAGCCGGACCACTTACGGAGTGCTGCCAGCAGACGACCAGAGATGGGAACATGGAGAGGGACGAGGGATCCCCAACACGGCACGGAAGGTAAGGTGGCGGGAAATAAGCCACCAACCGTGCCGTTAACGGAGAACCCCCAGGAACGCTCTCCCTCCGGAGAACGCGCATGCAGGCCACATGGATATGGCACTGCATGCTGCACCCTCTTTCGAAGGTGTGCAACTCGCACACCAAACAAACACCCTAGTGCTATAAAATCAGGGGGACGCCAAACGAGGCAACGGTGAAGGGAAGGCGGGGAAACGCCACTCACCGCGCCGTCAGAGGCGAAACCCCCAGAACGCTCTCCCTCCGAAGAGCGCGCATGTAACCCTTCCGCAGAGGGCGGTACATGCTTCACCCTCTTTCGAGGGATGCATACTCCCACCCCTCAAAGCCCCTCCCAACAACAAAAGGGGAAAGTTGGTGAGGCATAACAAACAATGGGAGGGGGGGAGGGGAAAGACAAACAAAAAGGGGACACCAACACGGACAACGGTGAGCTGGGAATGCCACTCACCGCGCCGTAAATGGTGAAAGCCCCATAACGCTCTCCCTCCGGAGAACGCGCATGCACCCCATCCGTAGACAGCAGTGCATGCTTTACCCTCTTTCGAGGGAGCGCCACGTAAGAAGCGACTGTGGTCATACTGTCACGGCTGAGGATGGGGGAAATCCTCAGCCGTGTGGAGCCCGGTGATGTTTCGGCTGCTTGGCCATGAAGACAGGATTAGGGAGCAGGTCACCTCCTAAGGCATCCCTAACCTGACCCTAGCTCCTAGCTGCATGGGCCAACCTTGATGGTAGGAGGGCCCATGCTCCGGAACCTAAAAGTCCCTGCTAGCCCTCAAGATGACCCTCACCTAGGAGCTAGTAAGACAAGCCCACTCCTCCTAGACACGGAGGAGCAGGAGTCTCAACGGCCAAGCTGCAGGAAAAGGGGAGACATAAACAGCTCTATGGATATGGCAGGTGAACAAGGAGTTCCACCTACCTGCCACAGCCTTGCTGACTGGATCCCTGTGTTAGCAGGGTGCAGATCACAAGCGCATCCCTACACAGGACCCAGATCCATAGCTGCACAAAATCACATATAAAACATCACACGGACATCACACATAACTGGAAATAACTAAAGCACAATATGGTTATGACATAAAGGTTTTGACATAAAGGTTTATGACCACAGGGTGGCTCTTACTGGCAGGTAAAAAATACATGAGGCTGCTCTCAGCTAAGCATGGCTGAAGCAACCTGCAGGCCTACAAAAGCAGTGAGGCTTTATAGGCCAAGAAGCCACACCCCACAGTCGGACACACCCTTAGTGCACACACACACTAGGAAGGAGATTAACCCTTCCAACACCAGGGAAGGGAAAACACCACTTAAAGGAGACGTGCACACAATAACATAAAACACAGTGCACACTTCCACACATCACACACAAAACCGCATGCGCAGCGTAGCGAGCTGCATGGCACAGCTCAGCCTGCTACGCTGCCACATACATACTGTTGCCAGCGGCAACCACAGGTGAGGCCAATACCACAGCCCTCACCTGTGATTGAAGACCAATGACAACCGCTGACAACCGCATGCGGTTCAGGAGTCACGGTCATAGCCATGGCCGTGACAGTAGTCCCCTGAAATGGTTTATACTTCAGAGGTGTGCCCTGTCAGTTTTAATAAGTGGGATTTATTGCCTTAAAAATGGGGTTGGGACCATCAGTGGCGTTGAGGAGAAGTCAGGTGGATACACAGCTGATAGTCCTACTGAATAGACTGTTAGAATTTGTATTATGGCAAGAAAAAAGCAGCTAAGTAAAGAAAAACGAGTGGCCATCATTACTTCAGCCGAAAAATTGGAAAAACTTTAAAAGTAAGGGCTATTTGACCATGAAGGAGAGTGATGGGGTGCTGCGCCAGATGACCTGGCCTCCACAGTCACTGGACCTTAACCCAATCGAGATGGTTTGGGGTGAGCTGGACCGCAGAGTGAAGGCAAAAGGGCCAACAAGTGCTAAGCATCTCTGGGAACTCCTTCAAGACTGTTGGAAGACCATTTCAGGGGACTACCTCTTAAAGCTCATCAAGAGAATGCCAAGAGTGTGCAAAGCAGTAATCAAAGCAAACGGTGGCTACTTTGAAGAACCTAGAATATGACATATTTTCAGTTGTTTCACACTTGTTTGTTATGTATATAATTCCACATGTGTTAATTCATAGTTTTGATGCCTTCATAGTCATAAAAATAAAGAAAACTCTTTGAATGAGGTGTGTCCAAACTTTTGGTCTGTACTGTATGTCACAACAATACTTAGTGCACCAATCAGTAATATCTACTCAGACCTGATAAAATGGGAAGTTGCATGTATTGCACAAAAAATATGCGCATCATTAGTGCCAATTTGCACAATCACGAAAATAATGATTGGAGATCACAAATTCTAGAATTCGCTAATTTATTACGAATATTAAGCAAAATATTTGCGAAATATTGTGAAAATGAATATTGCCTATGCCACTCATCACTAGTCTCCACCTGATTTCATAGATAAGCAATAGTGTTGATCGAGCACCCAAGAACTCGGGTGCTCAAGTAGAACACTTTGGGATGCTTGGGTGCTCTACAGAGCACCCGAGCACAATGCAAGTCAATAGGAGAACCCGAACATTAAACCAGGCACCCCCTGCTCTGAAGAGGGGAGGGTGTCTGGTTCACAAGAAAAGGTCAGAAATTGACACCACAGAAATGGTTCGGGAACAGCATGGGGACGATGTCTGGATGCATCTTGGACTCCCAGTTCGCTGCTGGGAACAATGTTGTCCGAGTAGTACGCCACTTTTACAGACTGACAATAATACGCAAAAAAACGAAGATAAAATCGATTTTAGAGGAAAAATTTTTAGGAAACACTCTTTCCTGTATATTCACATGTATATAAAGTGCAAGTGCTGCCAGAAATTACAAAAAAGAGGCACTCCGATACAACCTGTATATCACATAAAGGAGGGACTCATTCACATTGCTGCTGTAGGAGCTGACCCTCTAAAACATTAGAGGCAAGGGTCTGCTGCTGAGCTGACCCAATAAAAAATTATGGGCAAGTGCCTGCTGCTGATCTGACCCTCTAAAACATTAGTCAACCAATATTAACCAGACAGAATGATATAAAAAAAAAACTGACCCCCAAGGAGTCATAATAATCACCAAAAAACGAAGCTGATTTTCGTGTATATGAAAATCCAAAAAGCTTTATTGTAAATATATATGAACAGTACATACATGTATTATAAAACAGGCAGCACAAGGCGGCGAGGGCCTGCTGCTGAGCTGACCCTCTAAAACATTATGGGCGAGGGCCTGCTGGTGACCATCTAAAACATTAGGGCTGAAGGTTATTGATGGACATACATCGGCCGGGACAGTTCGCAAACGCGTGTTCGCGATAAAATGTTCGCGAACTGCGCGTTGGCGGGGTGCCTCATTGACTTTAATGGCAGGCGAACCTGAAAAACCTTCAGGTCATATTTGCAGCCACCAAATACTTACTAGAAGTGCACAAATAGTTCCACAACAGACAGTGACATACCAGAGGGGAATCATTGGCAAAAATTCCCACAAAAAATATATATTTTAATCAGTGGCCATTTTTATGCGTCCTAAAGGGAAACTCTCAAAACTGTGCCCTGCTGGAGCATAGAAATGTTTTATTTTAGGCCATGGGGGTACAGAACACAAAAATTAAGCATTCACCTGACAGAAAAGAACTTGTGATTATGTGGCTGGAGGTACATTAGGCGGTCACTGGATATAAAATTTACTGTAGGCCAGTACAGGCCCCAAAAATTAGGCATTAACCTGATAGAAAAGAACTTGTGATTATGTGGCTGGAAGTACATTAGGCGGTCACCGGATAAGATTTTTACTGTAGGCCAGCACAGGCCCAAAAAATTTGGCATTCACCTGACAGAAAAGAACTTGTGATTATGTGGCTGGAGGTACATTAGGCGGTCCCTGGATAAAAATTTTACTGTAGGCCAGTACAGGCCCCAAACATTAGGCATTACCTGACAGAAAAGAAGATGTGATTATGTGGCTGGAGGTACATTAGGCGGTCACTAGATACAAATTTTACTGTAGGCCAGTACAGGTCCCATAAATGAGGCATTCACCTGACAGAAAAGAACTTGTGATTATGAGGCTGGAGGTACATTAGGCGGTCACTGGTTAAAAATGTTACTGTTATTGTAGGCCAGTATAGGCCCCAAAAAGTAGGCATTTACCTGACAGAAAAGAACTTGTGATTATGTGGCTGGAGGTACATTAGGCGGTCACTGGATAAAAATTTTACTGTAGGCCAGTACAGTTCCCAGAAATTAGGCATTCATCTGACAGAAAAGAACTTGTGATTATGTGGCTGAAGGTATATTAGGTGATCACTGCCTAAAAATTTTAATGTAGGCCAGTATAGGCCCCAAAAAGTAGGCATTCGCCTGACAGAAATGAACTTGTGATTATGTGGCTTGAGGTACTTTAGGTGGTCACCGGATACAAATTTTAATGTAGGCCAGTAGAGGCCCCAAAAATTAGGCATTCACCTGACAGAAAATAACTTGTGATTATGTGGCTGGAGGTACATTAGGCGGTCACTGGATACAATTTTTACTGTAGGCCACTGGAGTAGAGGCTCCAAAAATGAGGCATTCACCTGACAGAAAAGAACTTGTGATTATGTGGCTGGAGGTACATTAGGCGGTCACTGGATAAAAATTTTACTGTAGTCCAGTATAGGCCCCAAAAATTAGGCATTCACCTGACAGAAAAAAAACTTGTGATTATGTGGCTGGAGGTGCATTAAGTGGTCACTGGATAAAAATTTTACTGTAGGCCAGTACATGCCCCAAAAATTAGGCATTGACCTGACAGAAAAGAACTTGTGATTATGTGGCTGGAGGTACATTTGGCAGTCACTGGCTAAAAATTTTACTGTAGGCCAGTATAGGCCCCAAAAATTAGGCATTCACCTAACAGAAAAGAACTTGTGATTATGTGGCTGGAGGTACATTAGGCGGTCGCCGGATATAAATTTGACTGTAGGCCAGTACAGGCCCCAGAAATTAGGCATTCACCTGACAGAAAAGATCTTGTGATTATGTGGCTGGAGGTCCATTAGGCGGTCACTGTATACAGGCTGGAGGTCCATAGGCCACTGGAGTAGAGGCTCCAAAAATGAGGCATTCACCTGACAGAAAAAGCATTTTATGCCGCTGTATATACATAAGACAAAGACCATTCTTTGTTCTTGGTGGGTACACGTGGTCTTCACAGGTGTTGAATTCCTCAGAGAACCGTGTATCATTCATTTTTAGAAATGAGAGGTAGTGTAGACTGTCGTGAGCTAGGCAAGTGCGCTTATCGGTCACGATCCCCCCTGCTGTGCTAAACGTCCTTTCAGACAGGACACTCTACGAGGGGCAAACCAAGAGTTCCATAGCAAATTGTGCCAGCTCTGGCCACAAGTCAAACCTGCACACCCAGTAGTCCAGGGGTTCTTCGCTTCTCAGAGCGTCCACATTGGCCGTTAACCCAACGTAGTCGGACACCTGTCGATCTAGGCTTTCCCTGAGGCTGGATCCGGAGGGCAGCTGTCGATGGGTTGGCTGCAAGATTGATCTTATATCCTAAGAGACCAACACATCTTGCAGGCGTGGTAGGATTGGTACACGCACCTGTTTTGCTGTGGGGGGAAAATCCTCTGCCAGTGCCCGCAACAGCAGAATGCAGCATCTCTCGCAGCAAGGTCTTGAAATGCTGCATTCTGTAAGCCCTCCTTGATGCTAATAACATGTACACCATTTTGTGTTTGTACCAGGGGTCTAAGAACGTTGCCACCCAGTTCTGGTCCTTGTTCTTTATGCTTTTTATACGGGGGTCCCTCTTCAAACACCGCAGCATGAAGGCCCCCATGTTCACTAAATTGGAAGCGGTGGAGCGCACTGGCTCCAGTTCATCGCCCTTAATTAAGAACAATTAAGTATGTGGCTGGGGGTAGATTACACGGTCATTGGATATCAATTTTACAGCAGGCCAGTGGACTACAGGCCCCAAAAATTATGCATTCAGCGGACAGAAAAGAAAAAGTAAGTATGTGGCTGGAGGTAGATTACACGGTCATTGGATATCAATTTTACAGCAGGCCAGTGTACTACAGGCCCCAAAAATTATGCATTCACCGTACAGAAAAGATCAAGTAATTTTGTGGCTGGAGGTCTATTAGATGGTCAATGGATATCAATTTTACTGAAGGCCAGTACAAATACAAGTCAAATACATATGTTTAAAAGAACTAAAAATATATAATTGGATTAAAAACATGGCTAACAAAATCCCCCCTCTTGAAAAAACTCCTAATGATAATAGTTGAAAAATGTGGTCGTCACAGGTGTTAAATTCCTCCGAGGCCCAAAACATTAGGCATTCAACGAACAGAAAAGGCCTTTTATGCCGCTGTATTTACCTAAGATAGGCATCATTATTTGTCCTGGGTGGTGGCGGCTATTTGTTGGCTGTCATGGGGAAATTCAATTAAACGTGGTCGTCACAGGTGTTGAATTCCTCCAAGATCCATGCCTCATTCATTTTTAGAAATGTGAGTAGTCCACACTGTCGTGAGCTAGGCGAGTGCGCTTATCGGTCACGATCCCCCCTGCTGCGCTGAGCGTTCTTTCGGACAGGACACTGAACGAGGGGCAAGCCAAGAGTTCCATGGCAACTTGTGCCAGCTCTGGCAACAGGTCAAGCCTGCACACCCAGTAGTCCAGGGGTTCCTCGCTTCTCAGAGCGTCCACATCGGCCCTTAACCCGATGTAGTCGGACACCTGTCGGTCTAGGCATTCCCTGAGGCTGGATCCAGAGGGCGGCTGTCGATGAGTTGGCTACAAGAATCATCTCATATCTGAAATGTCCAACATATCTTCAAACCGCCCTCTTCTTGAATGCGCTGTTGGATTGGTACCCGCAACTGTTTCTCTGTGAGTGGAAATTCCTCTGCCAGCGCCCGCAAAAGCAGAATACAGCATTTCACGAAGCAAGGCCTGGAAGTGCTGCATTCTGACAGCCCTCTGTGATGCTGGTAACATGTCCGCCATTTTGTGTTTGTATCGGGGGTCTAAGTAAGTTGACACCGAGTACTGGTCCTTGCCCTTCATACTTTTTATATGGGGGTTCCTCTTCAAACACTGGAGCATGCCCTCCATTTTTACTAAACTGGAAGCGGTGGAGTGGCCTGGCTCCTGCTCATTGTCCAGGATAATGTTGTCCTCGGTCTCCTCCCCCCAGTAACGGACAACACCAGGGATCCCAAGAAAGTCTAAAGCATGCTCTTCTTGCTCCTCTTCTGGCCCGGCACCATCCTCCTCTGAGTCCTCTCCAGACTCTTGTTGTCTTGTCTCAGATGGAGTAGCCCCCCCCTGGGAATTCATCCAGCATTGTGACTTCCTCGTCTTCCTGCTCCTCGATGGCTTGATCAATAACACGACGCAATGCATGCTCCAGAAAGAAGGAGTAAGGTACGATGTCACTGATGGCGCCCTGGCTTCGACTGAACAGTTTGGTGATCTCATAAAATTCAGAAGTCTGCATGTGTCGCGCATGAGCAGCCACTGGCGCTGTGAAAAAAAAACAAGCTCCCCAGAACCTGTCTTGCCGCAGAGTTCGTACAGGTAGTCGTTAACTGCAAGTTTCTGCTGGAGCAGCCTATCAAGCATATACAAGGTGGAGTTCCAGCACGTCGGGCAGTCACAAATCAGACGTCTGACGGGCAGGTGGTGTCGCCACTGAACGTCAGCAAGGCGAGCTATGGCCGTGTAAGATCTTCTAAAATGGCCAGAGATTTTTATGGCATGCCGAAAGATGTCCTGGACCCCGGGGTATTTGGCAATGAATCGCTGCACGACTAAGTTCAGGACATGTGCCATTCACGGCACGTGTATCATTTTGCCCTGTTTCAGCGAGCTCAGCAGATTGGCACCATTGTCGCACACCACTTTACCAACTGTCAAATTGAGCGGGGTTAGCCACTGATCAGCCTATGACCGCAAAGCTGAAAGGAGTGCAGGAACGGTGTGGCTCTTGGTTTCCAGGCACAACAGCCACAGCACAGCATGGCAATGTCTCACCTGGCACGTCAAATAGGTTCTGGGGACCTTGGGGGGCGCAGCGGAAGAGGCGGAAGCAGTGGAAAAGGAGGAGTCAGCCGAGGAGGAGACGGAGGATGGAGTAGGAGGAGGAGAAGAAGAGGCAGGCCTGCATGCAATCCGTGGCGGTAGCAGTAAATCCACATAGGTGCCACGGGTTGCATGATTGACGGCCGTCAGAAGGTTCACCCAGTGGGCAGTAAAAGTTATGTGCCTTCCCTGCCCGTGTTTGCTAGACCATGTGTCTGTGGTCAGATGTATCTTGGCACCGACACTGTGTGCCAGAGATACATTCACTTGCCGCTGAACGTGGCCCTATAGCTCCGGGATGCTCTTCTGGGAGAAATATTTCCTTCTGGGGACCTTCCATTGCGATGCGCGAATGGCCACAAATTTTCTAAAGGCCTCTGAGACCACCAGTTTATATTGCAGTAGTTGGTGGGCTAGCAGTTCCAACAAGCCGGCAGTCAGCCGTTGGGCAAGAGGGTTATCTAGCATCATCATCTTTTTACGCTCAAACATTTCGGCCACGGAAGCCTGCCTTTTGCCATATGAACGTGACAACGGCTTGGTGCAAGGTGGGGTGGAGGACAAATGGGAGGAGAGAGGAGAAGGAGAAGAGGCAGGATGAAGAGTGTCGGGAGTGTGGCTTTGTGGGTTCTGATGGTGTTGCTCCCACTGGGCTCGGTAATGGGAGGCCAGGTGCCTTCTTAAGGCGGTCGTCCCTTGGTGAGTGTTGGGCTTACCGTGACTTATGCATTGATAGCACAGACTGCAGATGGCAACACTATTGTCATGTTAAAAAAAGCCCACACTGCGGAGCCATGTGCCGGCGTCCTGCGAGCGCCAGATACATTAGCAGTCTGCTTTTTGCCTCCTGTGCACTGTAAGTTCTGCCTGCTTCTCTTCCTTATCTGATGCTCCATCTCTCCCTCTGACCTTACCTCCTCTTCCTCTCTCTCTATTGACACGTCATCATCGTCACTTTCACCACCACTGACATTAGAGATCTCGGAGTAGGCAGCAACAGCGGGGACCACCCTCCTTGGGCTGATCTGGGTACTGTGGTCAGATCACTGGGTGGCGACCGTTGATACCTCCTCTTTTTGATCCAATGCCAAGAATGGCTACGCATCGGTAAGGTCTTGGAATGGATGGGAAAATAATTCCTCTGACTCAAGCGGAGGGGATATGGTGGTGGTGGTGTCTTTAGGGGTGCACACAGCAGCGAGTGAAGAGGGTTCAGATAGAGAGGATGAGGAGGGTGCAGAAGCGGAAGGCTGAGTGAGCCACTCAACCAACTCTGGTGCGTCCTTTAATGTAATAGCACGCACCTTCTGCAACTTCCCACTTAGGATCTGGTCTCGTACACCTGCCCGACCTCTACAACCTCTGCGGAACGGCCTGACTCTTCCTCTGCCTGTCATTTTCAAAATGACCTTGTGACAAAAGTCCCTATAGAAGAGCAGTATTTGTGGAAAAAGGTATATCACACCCCTGCCTCAATCAGTTTTTTTTGGGGGGGGGGGCACCTGGTATATCACACCAGAAGCAATTATTTGTTCCAATAGCGTTTGTCCCTCTGTGTAGCTGAGGTAACGCAGCAAAACAGCAAACAAATGCTGCACTACCCAAATGCACTATATAGAAAGTATATTATTGATATATCACACTCCTGCATCAATCACATTTTTTGGGAGGCAACTGGTATAATACGCCAGTAGAAATTATTTGTTCGAATAGCGTTTTTCACTCTGTGTGGCTGCAGTAACGCAGCAAAACCGCAAACAAATGCTGCACTACCCAAATGCACTATATAGAAAGTATATTATTGGTATATCACACCCCTGCCTCAATCAATTTTTTGGGGGGCAAATAGTATATCACACAAGTAGAAATTATTCGTTCTAATAGCGTTTGTCACTCTGTGTAGCTGCGGTAACCAAGCAAAACCGCAAACAAATGCTACACTACCCAAATGCATTATATAGAAAGTATATTATTGGTATATCACACCAGTTGAAATGATTTCCTCCAATATTGTTTGTCACTCTGTGTAGCTGCGGTAACGCAACAATATCGCAAACAAATGCTGCACTACCCAAATGCACTAAATAGAAAGTATATTTTTGGTATATCACACCCCTGCCTCAATCACTATTTTAGGGGGCAACTGGTATAATACGCCAGTAGAAATTATTTGTTCGAATAGCGTTTTTCACTCTGTGTGGCTGCAGTAACGCAGCAAAACCGCAAACAAATGCTGCACTACCCAAATGCACTATATAGAAAGTATATTATTGGTATATCACACCCCTGCCTCAATCAATTTTTTGGGGGGCAAATAGTATATCACACAAGTAGAAATTATTCGTTCTAATAGCGTTTGTCACTCTGTGTAGCTGCGGTATCGCAGCAAAACCGCAAACAAATGCTGCACTACCCAAATGAACTATATAAAAAAGTATATTATTGGTATATCAAACCCCTGCCTCAATCCCTTTTTTAGGGGGCAACTGGTATATCACACCAGTAGAAATTATTTTTTCCAATAGCGTTTGTCACTCTGTGTAGCTGCGGTAACACAGCAAAACTTCAAACAAATGCTACACTACCCAAATGCATTACATAGAAAGTATGTTATTGGTATATTACACTCCTGCCGCAATCAATTTTTATTGGGGGGCAAATAGTATATCACACCAGTGGAAATTATTAGTTCCAATAGCGCTTGTCCCTCTGTGTAGCTGAGGTAACGCAGCAAAACAGCAAACAAATGCTGCACTACCCAAATGCACTATATAGAAAGTATATTATTGGTATATAACACCCCTGCTTCAATAAATTTTTATTTGGGGAAAATAGTATATCACACCAGTAGAAATTATTTGTTCCAATAGCGTTTATCACTCTGTGTAGCTACAGTAACGCAGCAAAACCGCAAACAAATGCTACACTACCCAAATGCATTATATGGAAAGTATATTATTGGTATATCACAACCCTCTCTCAATCAATTTTTATTGGGGGGCAAATAGTATATCACACCAGTAGAAATTATTTGTTCCAATAGCGTTTGTCACTCTGTGTAGCTGCAGTAACACAGCAAAACTGCAAACAAATGCTACAGTACCCAAATGCATTATATAGAAAGTATATTATTGGTATATCACAACCCTCTCTCAATCAATTTTTATTGGGGGGCAAATAGTATATCACACCAGTAGAAATTATTTGTTCCAATAGCGTTTGTCACTCTGTGTAGCTGCAGTAACACAGCAAAACCACAAACAAATGCTACAGTACCCAAATGCATTATATAGAAAGTATATTATTGGTATATCACAACCCTCTCTCAATCAATTTTTATTGGGGGGCAAATAATATATCACACCAGTAGAAATTATTAGTACCAATAGAGCTTGTGATTCTGTGCAGCTTCGGTAACACAACAAAACCGCAAACAAATTCTGCACTACCCAAAAACACTAAATATAAAGAATATTATTGGTATATACAGGGAGTGCAGAATTATTAGGCAAGTTGTATTTTTGAGGATTAATTTTATTATTGAACAACAACCATGTTCTCAATGAACCCAAAAAACTCATTAATATCAAAGCTGAATATTTTTGGAAGTAGTTTTTAGTTTGTTTTTAGTTTTAGCTATTTTAGGGGGATATCTGTGTGTGCAGGTGACTATTACTGTGCATAATTATTAGGCAACTTAACAAAAAACAAATATATACCCATTTCAATTATTTATTTTTACCAGTGAAACCAATATAACATCTCAACATTCACAAATATACATTTCTGACATTCAAAAACAAAACAAAAACAAATCAGTGACCAATATAGCCACCTTTCTTTGCAAGGACACTCAAAAGCCTGCCATCCATGGATTCTGTCAGTGTTTTGATCTGTTCACCATCAACATTGCGTGCAGCAGCAACCACAGCCTCCCAGACACTGTTCAGAGAGGTGTACTGTTTTCCCTCCTTGTAAATCTCACATTTGATGATGGACCACAGGTTCTCAATGGGGTTCAGATCAGGTGAACAAGGAGGCCATGTCATTAGATTTTCTTCTTTTATACCCTTTCTTGCCAGCCACGCTGTGGAGTACTTGGACGCGTGTGATGGAGCATTGTCCTGCATAAAAATCATGTTTTTCTTGAAGGATGCAGACTTCTTCCTGTGCCACTGCTTGAAGAAGGTGTCTTCCAGAAACTGGCAGTAGGACTGGAAGTTGAGCTTGACTCCATCCTCAACCCGAAAAGGCCCCACAAGCTCATCTTTGGGGTCTGAGTCGGACTGGAGCTCTCTGCCCTTTACCAATCCAGCCATGGGCCCATCTATCTGGCCCATCAAGACTCACTCTCATTTCATCAGTCCATAAAACCTTAGAAAAATCAGTCTTGAGATATTTCTTGGCCCAGTCTTGACGTTTCAGCTTGTGTGTCTGTTCAGTGGTGGTCGTCTTTCAGCCTTTCTTACCTTGGCCATGTCTCTGAGTATTGCACACCTTGTGCTTTTGGGCACTCCAGTGATGTTGCAGCTCTGAAATATGGCCAAACTGGTGGCAAGTGGCATCTTGGCAGCTGCACGCTTGACTTTTCTCAGTTCATGGGCAGTTATTTTGCGCCTTGGTTTTTCCACACGCTTCTTGCGACCCTGTTGACTATTTTGAATGAAACGCTTGATTGTTCGATGATCACGCTTCAGAAGCTTTGCAATTTTAAGAGTGCTGCATCCCTCTGCAAGATCTCACTATTTTTGACTTTTCTGAGCCTGTCAAGTCCTTCTTTTGACCCATTTTGCCAAAGGAAAGGAAGTTGCCTAATAATTATGCACACCTGATATAGGGTGTTGATGTCATTAGACCACACCCCTTCTCATTACAGAGATGCACATCACCTAATATGCTTAATTGGTAGTAGGCTTTCGAGCCTATACAGCTTGGAGTAAGACAACATGCATAAAGAGGATGATGTGGTCAAAATACTCATTTGCCTAATAATTCTGCACTCCCTGTAATACCACTGGTTCAATCATTTTTTTGCGGGGCAACTGGTATATCACACAAGTAGAAATTATTTGTTCCAATAGCATTTGTCACTTTGTATAGCTGTGGTAACGCAGCAGAACCGCAAACAAATGCTGTACTACCCAAATGAACTATATAGAAAGTATATTATTGGTATATCACACTGCTGCCGTAATCACTTTTTTAGTGGGGCAACTGGTATATCACACCAGTAGAAATGATTTGTTCCAATTGCGTTTGTCCCAGCAAAACCACAAACAAATGCTGCACTACCTAAATGCATTATATAGAAAGTAAATTATTGGTAGATAACACCCCTGCTTTAATCAGTTTTTTTTGGGGGGGGGGCAACTGGTTTATCACACCAGTTGAAATTATTTGTTCCAATAGCTTTTGTCACTTTGTGTAGCTGCGGTAACGCAGCAAAATCGCAAACAAATGCTGCACTCCCCAAATGCACTATACTGTATAAAAAGTATATTATTTGTAAATAACACCCCTGCTTTGATCAGTTGTTTTGGGGGGGCAACTGGTATATTATGCCAGTTGAAATTATTTGTTTGAATAGCGTTTGTCACTATGTGTAGCTGCGGTAACGTAGCAGAACCGCAAACAAATGCTGCACTACCCAAATGCACTATATAGAAAGTACAGGGAGTGCAGAATTATTAGGCAAGTTGTATTTTTGAGGATTAATTTTATTATTGAACAACAACCATGTTCTCAATGAACCCAAAAAACTCATTAATATCAAAGCTGAATATTTTTGGAAGTAGTTTTCAGTTTGTTTTTAGTTTTAGCTATTTTAGGGGGATATCTGTGTGTGCAGTTGACTATTACTGTGCATAATTATTAGGCAACTTAACAAAAAACAAATATATACCCATTTCAATTATTTATTTTTACCAGTGAAACCAATATAACATCTCAACATTCACAAATATACATTTCTGACATTCAAAAACAAAACAAAAACAAATCAGTGACCAATATAGCCACCTTTCTTTGCAAGGACACTCAAAAGCCTGCCATCCATGGATTCTGTCAGTGTTTTGATCTGTTCACCATCAACATTGCGTGCAGCAGCAACCACAGCCTCCCAGACACTGTTCAGAGAGGTGTACTGTTTTCCCTCCTTGTAAATCTCACATTTGATGATGGACCACAGGTTCTCAATGGGGTTCAGATCAGGTGAACAAGGAGGCCATGTCATTAGATTTTCTTCTTTTATACCCTTTCTTGCCAGCCACGCTGTGGAGTACTTGGACGCGTGTGATGGAGCATTGTCCTGCATGAAAATCATGTTTTTCTTGAAGGATGCAGACTTCTTCCTGTACCACTGCTTGAAGAAGGTGTCTTCCAGAAACTGGCAGTAGGACTGGGAGTTGAGCTTGACTTTATCCTCAACCCGAAAAGGCCCCACAAGCTCATCTTTGATGATACCAGCCCAAACCAGTACTCCACCTCCACCTTGCTGGCGTCTGAGTCGGACTGGAGCTCTCTGCCCTTTACCAATCCAGCCACGGGCCCATCCATCTGGCCCATCAAGACTCACTCTCATTTCATCAGTCCATAAAACCTTAGAAAAATCAGTCTTGAGATATTTCTTGGCCCAGTCTTGACGTTTCAGCTTGTGTGTCTTGTTCAGTGGTGGTCGTCTTTCAGCCTTTCTTACCTTGGCCATGTCTCTGAGTATTGCACACCTTGTGCTTTTGGGCACTCCACTGATGTTGCAGCTCTGAAATATGGCCAAACTGGTGGCAAGTGGCATCTTGGCAGCTGCACGCTTGACTTTTCTCAGTTCATGGGCAGTTATTTTGCGCCTTGGTTTTTCCACACGCTTCTTGTGACCCTGTTGACTATTTTGAATGAAACGCTTGATTGTTCGATGATCACGCTTCAGAAGCTTTGCAATTTTAGGAGTGCTGCATCCCTCTGCAAGATATCTCACTATTTTTGACATTTCTGAGCCTGTCAAGTCCTTCTTTTGACCCATTTTGCCAAAGGAAAGGAAGTTGCCTAATAATTATGCACACCTAATATAGGGTGTTGATGTCATTAGACCACACCCCTTCTCATTACAGAGATGCACATCACCTAATATGCTTAATTGGTAGTAGGCTTTCGAGCCTATACAGCTTGGAGTAAGACAACATGCATAAAGAGGATGATGTGGTCAAAATACTCATTTGCCTAATAATTCTGCACACAGTGTATATTATTGGTATATCACACCCCTGCTTCAATCAGTTTCTTTTTTGGGCAATTGATATATCACACAAGTTTAAATTATTTGTTCCAATAGCGTTTGCCCCTCTGTATAGCTGCAGTATCGCAGAGGAACCGCAAACAAATGCTGCACTACATAAATGCACTGTATAGAAAGTATATTATTGGTATATAACACCCCTGCATCAATCATCTTTTGGGGGGGGGGGGGGGGCAGCTGGTATATCACACCAGTTGAAAGTATTTGTTCCAAGAGCATTTGCCCCTCTGTATAGCTGCAGTAACGCAGCAGAAACACACACAATACAAAGCTGCACAATACAAATGCACTATAATATACTTTCTATATCACACCCCTCAGTAAGTCACACCTATCGAAAGCACACCTATACCAGTCCTTAACCCTTTAGGGACCAGGCTCATTTTCACTTTAAGGACCAGGCCATTTTTTGCAAATCTGACAAGTGACGCTTTATGTGGTGATAACTTTAAAATCCTTTGACTTATCCTGGCCATTCTGATATTGTTTTTTCATCACATATTGTACTTCATGACACTGGTAAAATGGAGTAAAAAAAAAAAATTATTTATAAAAAATACCAAATTTACTAAAATTTTATAAAAATTTGCTTATTTTTAAGTTTTAATTTCTCTACTTCTATAATACATAGTAATAACTACAAAAATAGTTATTACTTTACATTCCCCATATGTATACTTCATGTTTAGATCATTTTGGGAATGATATTTTATTTTTTGGGGATGTTACAAGGTTTAGAAGCAAATCTTGAAATTTTTCAGAAATTTTCAAAAACCCACTTTTTAAGGACCAGTTCAGGTCTAAAGTCACTTTGTGAGGCTTACATAACAGAAACCACCCAATTTTTGTTAACCCTTTGTCACGGCTGAGGATAGGGGAAATCCTCAGCCGTGTGCAGCCAGGTGATGGTATGGCTGCTTGACCCAGGAGAACAGGATAGGGAGCAGGTCACCTCCTAACAGCGTCCCTACCCTGACCCTAACCCTAACTCCTAACTGCATGGGCCGACCTTAAAGGTAGGAGGACCCATGCGTAGGAACCTCGGATCCCTAACTCACCCTCCGTCCGGTCCCTGCGCTAGGAGTCAGGGTAAGACGACCTACTCCTCCTAGGCACGGAGGAGCAGGAGTCTCAATGGCCAAGCTGTTGGGAAAAAGGGGAAACATAAACAGACTAACGGAAATGGCAGGTGAACTCAGTAGCTCAACCAACCTGCCACAGCCTTGCTGACTGGATCCCTAACACAGAGAATCCAGAACCATTAGCTGCACAAACCAACATAGGAAAATCCCAACAGACCATCACCCAGACATGACACATACAGGTAAGCATAAACTTAATAAGACATAAAACCTGAACTTAAACCTATGACCACAGTGGTGGCTCTCACAGAGGAATGGAAAGCACAGGAGACTGCTTCAGCTAGCAAGACTGAAGCAGCCTACTGAGCCCTGCTAGAGAGAGGGTTTATATAGGCCAAAGTGGCCACACCCAAAGGTAAGACACACCCAGTGACATCACACCCACACTGGGAAGGAAGTTAACCCTTCCACTGCCACAGAAGGGAAACACACATACATAAGGGAAAGTGCACACAATAACATACAACACAGTGCACACAACACACACACCTAACAAAAGGTTGCTAGGTGTGACCGCATGCCAGGGCAGCAAGCTACCTAGCGACGCTCAGGCTGCTCTGCTGCTAAAAACAACACTGGTTGCCCGCGGCAACCACAAGTGAGGCCACAGACAAGCGGCCCTCACCCGTGGTTGAAGACCCATGCAAAACCGCCGGCAACCGCATGCGGTAAAGGAGTCACGGTCATGGGCATGGCCGTGACACCCTTTTGGTGTTCCACAAGAATTAATGGAAAATAGAGCTACAATTTCAAAATTTCACTTTTTTGGCAGATTTTCCATTTTAATATTTTTTTTCCAAAGCAAGGGTTAACAGCCAAACAAAACTCAATATTTATGGCCCTGATTCTGTAGTTTACAGAAACACCCCACATGTGGTCGTAAACTGCTGTACAGGCACACGGCAGGGAGCAGAAGGAAAGGAATGCCATACGGTTTTTGGAAGGCAGATTTTGTTGGACTAATTTTTTGACACCATGTCCCATTTTAAGCCCCCCTGATGCACCCCTAGAGTAGAAACTCCAAAAAAGTGACCCCATTCTAGAAACTACACCCCTTTAAGGTATTCAAAACTGATTTTACAACCTTTGTTAACCCTTTAGGTGTTGCACAAGAATTAATAGAAAATAGAGATACAATTTCAAAATGTCACTTTTTTGGCAGATTTTCCATTTTAATATTTTTTTCCAGTTATAAAGCAAGGGTTAACAGCCAAACAAAACTCAATATTTATTGCCCTGATTCTGTAGTTTACAGAAACACCCCATATGTGGTTGTAAACTGCTGTACGGGCACACGGCAGGGCGCAGAAGCAAAGGAATGCCATACGGTTTTTGGAAGGCAGATTTTGCTGGACTGGTTTTTTAACACCATGTCCCATTTGAAGCCCCCCTAATGCACCCCTAGAGTAGAAACTCCAAAAAAGTGACCCCATTTTAGAAACTACGGGATAGGGTGGCAGTTTTGTTGATACTAATTTAGGGTACATATGATTTTTGGTTGCTCTATATTACACTTTTTGTGAGGCAAGGTGACAAGAAATAGCTGTTTTGGCTCAGTTTATTTTTTTTGTTATTTACAACATTCATCTGACAGATTAGATCATGTGGAATTTTTTATAGCAGGTTGTCATGGATGCGGCGATACCTATGTATACTATTTTTTTTATTTATGTAAGTTTTACACAATGATTTCATTTTTGAAACAAGGAAAATCATGTTTTAGTGTTTCCATAGTCTGAGAGCCATAGTTTTTTCAGTTTTTGGGCAATTATCTTGGTAGGGTATGATTTTTGCGGGATGAGATGATGGTTTGATTGGCACTATTTTGGGGTGTGTATGATTTTTTTATCGCTTGCTATTACACTTTTTGTGATGTAAGGTGACAAAAATATATTTTTTTACACCGTTTTTTTTACGGTGTTAACCTGAGGGGTTAGGTCATGTGATATTTTTATAGAGCATGTTATTACGGACGCGCGATACCTAATATGTATACTTTTTTTTTTATTTACACAATGATTTCATTTTTGAAACAAGGAAAATCATGTTTTAGTGTTTCCATAGTCTGAGAGCCATAGTTTTTTCAGTTTCTGGGCGATTATCTTGGGTAGGGTATGATTTTTGAGGGATGAGATGACGGTTTGATTGGCACTATTTTGGGGGGCATATGACTTTTTGACCGCTTGCTATTACACTTTTTGTGATGTAAGGTGACAAAAAATGGCCTTTTTTATATAGTTTTTCTTTTTTTACGATGTTTACCTGAGGGGTTAGGTCATGTGATATTTTTATAGAGGAGGTTATTACGGACGCGGCGATACCTAATATGTATCCTTTTTTTATTTACTTAAGTTTTACACAATAACAGCTTTTTTAAAACAAAATGCGGGATGAGGTGATGGTTAGATTGGTACTATTTTGGTGGGCATACACCTATTTTAATCGCTTACCGTTGTACTTTTTGTGATGTAAGGTGACAAAATAATGGTTTATTTAGCACAGTTTTTATTTTTTATTTTTTTAATGTGTTCATCTGAGGGGTTAGGTCATGTGATATGTTTAATGTTCTAATATGTCTATTTCCCCCCCCCCCCCCATTTTTTCCCAATTTCTTTTTTACTTTATTTGGTGAAAATGAGTTTTTTTTTTTTTACTTGAAACTTTTATTTTTGGGGGGGGGAAACTTTATTTTTCAACTTTTTTTTCACTTTCTTTGTTGTCCCACTTTGGGACTTCAACTTTTGGGGGTCTTATCCTCTTTAAAATGCATTCCAATACTTCTGTATTACTCATACAGCTTCCGGCCTGTGAGATCCAGGGGGCTGGATCTCACAGGCTCATCACAGGAAGGCAGTGCAGATGTCTCAGTATTTTGTACAAGCAGGTATATCACAGGCCTCAATCAATATTTGGTGGAAGCAGGTATATCAATCCCCTTAATCAGTATTTTGTGGAAGCAGGTATATCGCAGCACTCAATCCACTAGCATACATACAGGGGTTGCAGGGGTCGCTGTTGCGACCGGGCCCGCCACTCCAGGGGGCCTGGCCGCCTGTGGACCCCCCCCAGCCACTGGCAGGGGCCCCGCTGTACTCACATGTAATGGAGCGCTCTGATGGGGCCCAGCATGAAGTACAGTGGCAATTTCGGGCCCCATCAGAGCGCTCCATGCCTCCATTACATGTATAATATGGGGGGAAAGCACTCGCTCACTCACTCACACAGCCGGGCAGTTCCGTTTCCATAGTGCAGCAGGGAAACCTCTCCGCTCTCTGCTTCACTGATCTTCAGAGCTCAGAAGCTCCCCCTGCTGGCCCCACATCGCGCTGCTGGCTGTGGGAGGAGAGCTGAAAGCCCGGGAATCTGCCTCCAGTCATCAGCGAAGAAGGTAAGGCCTCTTTCACACTTGCGTTGTTGGGATCCGGCATGCACTTCCGTTGCCGGAGGTGCCTGCCGGATCCGTAACAACGCAAGTGTACTGAAAGCATTTGAAGACGGAACCGTCTTCCAAATGCGTTCAGTGTTACTATGGCACCCAAGACGCTATTAAAGTCCTGGTTGCCATAGTAGTAGTGGGGAGCGGGGGAGCGGTATACTTACCGTCCGTGCGGCTCCCCGGGCGCTCCAGAGTGACGTCAGAGCGCCCCATGCGCATGGATGACGTGATCCATGTGATCACATGATCCATGCGCTTGGGGCGCCCTGACGTCACTCTGGAGCGCCCGGGGAGCCGCACGGACGGTAAGTATGCTGCTCCCCCGCTCCCCGCTACACTTACCATGGCTGTCAGGACTTTAGCGTCCCGGCAGCCATGGTAACCACTCTGAAAAAGCTAAATGTCGGCTCCGGCAATGCGCCGAAACGACGTTTAGCTTAAAGCCGGATCCGGATCAATGCCTTTCAATGGGCATTGATCCCGGATCCGGCCTTGCGGCAAGTCTTCAGGATTTTTGGCCGGAGCAAAAAGCGCAGCATGCTGCGGTATTTTCTCCGGCCAAAAAACGTTCCGTACCGGAACTGAAGACATCCTGATGCATCCTGAACGGATTTCACTCCATTCAGAATGCATTAGGATAATCCTGATCAGTATTCTTCCGGCATAGAGTCCCGACGACGGAACTCTATGCCGGAAGACAATAACGCAGGTGTGAAAGAGCCCTTAGTATGTGTTTTTTTTTTCTTTTTCTAACGCTGCAGACTGGGGGCAGGGTGGGTGTTTGATGGGCACAACTAAAGTGAGGTGAGGGGGCACAAAAGTGGGCATCTCTACTGAGGGGCTATAATCTGCTATAACTAATTTGAGGGGGCACCTAATCTGGCATAACTACTGTGAGAGGGGCACATATGAAGGCATAACTATGAGAGGGCATAAATATATATTTTTTTAAATTAACATCTTTATTGATATACAAACCGATACACAAAAAAGTTCAAACTTAGTATAATTAATACTATTTTCCCCCTAACCCCTTCCCCCCCCCCACCCTGTGATGCGTCTGCCCCCTCCTCCTCCCCCTCAGCCCCCCTTAAAAAAAAGAGAAGAGGGAAGGGAAGAGGAGGAGATAGAAAAAAAATATTATAATAATTAATTTGTCATTAACTTCCCAGTACAATCAAATCAGAACTTCCAGTCGTCCCATATCATTAACTTCCCAGTACAATCATATCAGAACTTCTAGTCGTCCCATATCTTAATCCACTTCCCTAATGCATCTCTTTGCTTATAAAGAATCCGTTCATAGTTTTTAACCTTATTAATCAGATTTATCCAATTGTTTATCTCTGGAGTATGGCATGCGAACCAGCTCCGACTAATCAGCAATCTGGCCAATAATAGTATTCTACCTAATAAAATCTTTTGATATTTATGGCAACTTAATGACGAAAGATCATTCTGTAGAAACAATTGTGGCTCAAGAGGAATCCATATTTTTAATTTTTTAGTAATGAGATTATTAATACCATTCCAGTATTCTCCAAGTTCTGGGCATGCCCAGATCATGTGCAAATAATCCGCCCCTACAGTATCACATCGAGGGCAGTTAGAGGTATCTCTTAATCCATACTTGTTTAACCAGATGGAGGTGACATATAATCTATGATAAATATTGAACTGTGTTAGAACATGATAAAAATTGTGAGATAGTACATCTAAGTTAGTAAAAATACTTCCCCACCCTACTAGTTGTATATTTGGGCAATCCATCTCCCAAGCCCTTTGTCCCGGCGATTGTGTCTCACCGAATCGTGACTTAAGTAGTAGTTTATATATATTTGAGATCTTCATTCTTAGTGATGTCTTCCCTAACCACTCATTTAACGGGGAAGAATTATCAATTTCTAACAGTGATTTATCATCCAAACTAAAAAGTGCCGACCGAAGCTGAAAATGCCTAAACCAAGAAAAATTCTCTACATTATGTGATAATTCCAGAAACAACATAATCTCTCTATTCTTAACAACCTGTGTGATATAAAGAATCCCATTCTTTTGCCAGAATTGATCCTCTAGGGTCTGTAAGTGAATATTATGCCAAAGAGGCGTGAATGTAAGTGATCCTTTTACCCCCAACCATCCTCTAGTGGTAGCCCACATTTTCAATAATGATTTCGTAGTCTCTTTGTAGCCCCGATCTCTATTAATTAACAGCCCGGACTCCAGGAGCGTAAATATGTTATTATATGAGGAGCTTCTCACTAAGCTACTTAAAAAAGTATTATTTTGCCATTCATAACACATCCATAACTGAGCAGCAATAAAATAGCCTTTGAAGTATGGGAGATTTAGACCCCCATGCTCCAGAGGTTTATATAGGTATTCCAATTTGAGTCTCACATGTTTTCTTCCCCAGACTAGATCATTAATTATTCTTTCCATAAGTTTAAAGTATTTATCCTCTATCCAAATAGGTATAGTCCGAAGAACGTAAAGGAATTGTGGTAGAATCACCATCTTGACCAGTAAAACTCGGTCAGCTCTAGATAGAGGGAGTCTCAACAAAATCCCTATTTTTGCCCTAATTTTCGTTATCAATGGGATCAGATTGAGTTGTACAGAGTTTTCAACCTTGGGCGATATCATCATACCCAAGTATTGGAAAGTGTCGACAACATCTAGCTGAGTTATCGAGGACTCCTTTTGGGACACCGGCTCCATTGGCATCAGAGTTGTCTTCGACCAGTTTATATCTAGGCCTGATACCTCACCAAATAGTTTAACCATGCTGATAATTCTTGGGACAGTTATTTCTGTATTATCTATAAAAAAGGACATCATCCGCGTATAAAGAAATACAATCTTCCACACCTAGTGTTCCAAATCCTTTAATTTGAGCGTCCTGCCTAATAGCCAGAGCCAGAGGCTCAATATAAATATCAAATAAGAGAGGTGATAGTGGGCAGCCCTGGCGAGTACCTCTGTTTAAATCAAAACTGGTAGTGAGACTCCCATTAAGACTCAACTTAGCCGTGGGGGGATCTATACAGTAATTTAATCATATTTATGAATCTCTCCCCAAAGCCCATCCTGGCCAGAACCCTCCACAGGAATCGCCACTCCACCCTGTCAAAGACCTTAGAGGCATCCAGTGACAGGATGGAGCGAGCAGGCCCCCCCAGGAGCCTGTATGTTAGCAAAAAGCCGATGAAGATTATGATGAGTACCCTTGTTGGGAATGAAACCATTCTGGTCCGGATGGACAATGGAGGAGTAGACCCCAGAGAGTCTTGTGGCCAAAATCCTTGCCAGGAGCTTTACATCCGCGTTCAGCAATGAGATTGGTATGTAGGATCCCAAATCTATGGGGTCCTTACCTTTTTTTGGAATTAATATTATTACAGCTTCCATCATTGAACCCGGCAGATTCCCCATCCTCCACCGATTCAGCAAAGACCCCCAACAATCTGGGGAAAATAACCTCCTTATATTTACTATAAAATTCATATGGGAGTCCATCTGAACCGGGGGTGGAGTTGCCCGAGCATAGTTTGATTGCCCCTTCAAGCTCCAGAATTGAGAAGTCAGCCTCAAGTACCCTCTTTTGAGCCGAGGTAATAGTAGGAAAAACATCACCATTGAGATAGGAATCCATCATTTCATCGTAATCCTACAATCGGTTCTATAAAGATCTGAAAAGTAATCAAGGAAAACTTTCTCTATGGAGTTTTGTCCACCAACTATTCTCCCATTAGCCAGTCGGATGTTATCTATATATTTTTTTTTATTCCTGGCTCGAGATCACTCTCGATAGAAGTTTCCCGGGTCGCCCCGATTCGGTAAAATATTTTTGACCCTTAAAAAAAAGACTCTGTTGGGCCTTCTCCAGCGGAAAGTTGGAGTATGCTTGTGTAGTCTTCTGCATAGTTTCCCTATTTTCCTCTGTCCTATTTACAGTGGCGGAAATAATTATTTGACCCCTCACTGATTTTGTAAGTTTGTCCAATGACAAAGAAATGAAAAGTCTCAGAACAGTATCATTTCAATGGTAGGTTTATTGTAACAGTGGCAGATAGCACATCAAAAGGAAAATCGAAAAAATAACTTTAAATAAAAGATAGCAACTGATTTGCATTTCATTGAGTGAAATAAGTATTTGAACCCCTACCAACCATTAAGAGTTCTGGCTCCCACAGAGTGGTTAGACACTTCTACTCAATTAGTCACCCTCATTAAGGACACCTGTCTTAACTAGTCACCTGTATAAAAGACACCTGTCCACAGAATCAATCAATCAAGCAGACTCCAAACTCTCCAACATGGGAAAGACCAAAGAGCTGTCCAAGGATGTCAGAGACAAAATTGTAGACCTGCACAAGGCTGGAATGGGCTACAAAACCATTAGCAAGAAGCTGGTAGAGAAGGTGACAACTGTTGGTGCGATTGTTCGAAAATGGAAGGAGCACAAAATGACCATCAATCGACCTCGCTCTGGGGCTCCACGCAAGATCTCACCTCGTGGGGTGTCAATGGTTCTGAGAAAGGTGAAAAAGCATCCTAGAACTACACGGGAGGAGTTAGTTAATGACCTCAAATTAGCAGGGACCACAGTCACCAAGAAAACCATTGGAAACACATTACACCGCAATGGATTAAAATCATGCAGGGCTCGCAAGGTCCCCCTGCTCAGGAAGGCACATGTGCAGGCCCGTCTGAAGTTTGCCAATGAACACCTGAATGATTCAGAGAGTGACTGGGAGAAGGTGCTGTGGTCTGATGAGACCAAAATAGAGCTCTTTGGCATTAACTCAACTCGCTGTGTTTGGAGGAAGAAAAATGCTGCCTATGACCCCCAAAACACCGTCCCCACCGTCAAGCATGGGGGTGGAAACATTTTGCTTTGGGGGTGTTTTTCTGCTAAGGGCACAGGACAACTTATTCGCATAAACGGGAAAATGGACGGAGCCATGTATCGTGAAATCCTGAGCGACAACCTCCTTCCCTCTGCCAGGAAACTGAAAATGGGTCGTGGATGGGTGTTCCAGCACGACAATGACCCAAAACATACAGCAAAGGCAACAAAGGAGTGGCTCAAGAAGAAGCACATTAAGGTCATGGAGTGGCCTAGTCAGTCTCCGGACCTTAATCCAATCGAAAACCTATGGAGGGAGCTCAAGCTCAGAGTTGCACAGAGACAGCCTCGAAACCTTAGGGATTTAGAGATGATCTGCAAAGAGGAGTGGACCAACATTCCTCCTAAAATGTGCGCAAACTTGGTCATCAATTACAAGAAACGTTTGACCTCTGTGCTTGCAAACAAGGGTTTTTCCACCAAGTATTAAGTCTTTTTTTGTTAGAGGGTTCAAATACTTATTTCACTCAATGAAATGCAAATCAGTTGCTATCTTTTATTTAAAGTTATTTTTTCGATTTTCCTTTTGATGTGCTATCTGCCACTGTTACAATAAACCTACCATTGAAATGATACTGTTCTGAGACTTTTCATTTCTTTGTCATTGGACAAACTTACAAAATCAGTGAGGGGTCAAATAATTATTTCCGCCACTGTATATAGAAAGATTGTGTTGCTGTGGAGGCTTGTTTTTATAAGTTTTTCTCATTTTTCCCGTACTCCTTTCTCAGGTTAGCGATATTGCTGACCATTATTCCCCTCATATAAGCCTTAAAAGTATCCCATACTACTTGTATTTTAGCTGAACTACAATTAATGTCCCAAAATTGGTTAATTTCCTTTTGTATTATTTTGTAATTCTTTATTACTAATAACCAATAGGGATTTAATCTAAATGGAGACCTCCCTATTTGTTTATCATGGGTCAGGCAAAGCTCAAGGAGTAAGGGTAGATGGTCCAAGAATGACCTAGTCTCGTACTTCATTTGTTTTACATATCGCACATATTTTTTATTGATCAAGGCATGGTCTATTCTAGACATAGATCTACCTAATTTACTAATGCATGAAAAAACCCTTCTCCCCTGTCCCAGACTTCCCCAAACATCCTCGAACCCGGCCTCAGAGCAGTAACGTTCCAAGGGGGACCCCTGAACAGAGGTGTCTCCCCTGGCACCCATAGAAACCCTGTCTACCGCCGGGTTGATAACACAGTTGAAGTCTCCAATAATCAATGTAGGACATTCTGGCCATTTATCCATGAATTTTAGCAGAGAGTTGAGTACTAAGAAAGAGAATGGGGGTGGAATATAGACAAAGGCTAGAATGCACATCTTCCCCGCCAGCTTACAATATAGGAAGACAAATCTCCCCTGAATGACTAGAGAAGGTAGAGTGCTATGTGTGCACAGCCCATCCCCTGGTAGCCATCCTGGAGGTCTCCCCAGTAAGATGTGTTTCTATCAAACATACAATTGCTGGGAGGTGTATGCGCATCAGATCAAAAACCGCTTGTCTCTTTCTTCTATCCCCCAAACCCCTCACATTCCAGGTAAGAATTCTGATTAACATTATGAACAGCAATTAAGAGGGGAAAAAAAAGAATAATAATCCTCCCCGCACTAGACGCATCACAGCCCACAACCACCCCCCAATCCAATTAATCCACTGCATATTGCAGCAGATCTCTCACCTATGACCATCCCTCCCCCACACCCCACCGCTCGACACCTCCCCGCTAATTAAAGAGGACCTTTCACCTGAAAATAAAAGTTAAACTAAAGATATAGCCTTACTTACATGCCCCCGGTATTTCTTATTCAGTCATTCATTTTTCAATCAGTGCCCCCGTTTTTCCGCACTGCCCCCCGGAATATTTGCCACCTTGTATGCTAATGAGCCATTCGACTCAACTGGGCGGGCCTTCAAAAGTTCTCCCGGGCGTGTCACTCTTCTCCCTGGCATGGAGCGCATACAATCAGTGCGCGCCGCTCTTAGCCAGGGAGAATACGCTCAAGTTCTCGCGGGATGGCGCCGGCTCAGGATGGATAAAATCTATCCAGTTCTCGCGAATCTCGCAAGAACTGGAGCGCCTTCTCCCTGGCTAAGAGCGGCGCGCGCTGATTGGATGCGCTCCGTGCCAGGGAGAAGAATGACACGCCCGGGAGAACTTATGAAGGTCCGCCCAGTTGAGCCGAATGGCTCATTAGCATACAAGGCGGCAAATATTCCGGGGGGCAGCGTGGACAAACGGGGGGACTGATTGAAAAATGAATGACTGAATAAGCAATACCGGGGGCATGTAAGTAAGGCTATATCTTTAGTTTAACTTTCATTTTCAGGTGAAAGGTCCTCTTTAAATATGTGCTCCATGGACAATGCTACTAAGTGTGTTTCCTGTGCAATGTATGCGTGCCTTGAAGAGCCATTCCAGGGTGAATACATTTGCACTAGATGCAATCATGTTGCATATTTGGAAGCCCAGCTCTTGGATCCAAATAAGCAGCTTGAAATACTTAGGGCATTGCAAAACTGAAGAGAGGCTTAGACCTCACTGTGCAGACACTGACTGGGGTCAGTGAAATGGAGGTGGGAGGAGGAGGGCAAGATCAGGACTATCAGGTCAGCAGTTGGGTTAATGTAGGAAGAAGGAGTAAAGGAAAAAGTGCCAGGGAGGCTAGTCCTGAGCTGGAACGCCCTAGTAAATATGCCTGTTTGGCTGATATTAGGGATGAAAGCTCAGGGCCAGCAACACTGCAGCAGGGAGTTTCTCCTAGCAACCAGCAGGATGACCGCAGCAGTAAGGATGGGAAAAGGAGTGCAGCAATGGTCAGACAGATGCTGGTGGTAGGGGACTCTATTATTATGAGGACAAACAGGGTCATCTGTTGCTGAGTACGTGAATGCCAAACAGTGTGTTGTCTTCTGGGTGCTAAGGTTCGGCATATTGCGGATCGGATTGACAGATTGCTGGGTGGGGCTGGGGAAGACCTGGCTGTCATTGTACACATTGGCACCAATGAGAAAGTCAGGGGGAGATGGCAGGTCCTTAAAAATGATCATAGGGAACTAGAAGAGAAGCTCAAGTCCAGGGCCTCCAAGGTAGTGTTTTCAGAAATACTACCAGCGCCACGAGCATCACTAGAGAGACAACGGGAGCTTAGGGAGTTAAATAAGTGGCTCAGAAGCTGGTGTAGGAAGGAAGGGTTTGGGTTCATGGAGAACTGGGCTGACTTCTCTGTCGGTTACAGGCTCTACAGTAGGGACAGGCTGCACCTTAATGAGGAGGGTGAAACTGCCCTGGGGGAAAAAAATGGTTAGATAGCTGGAGGGGCTTTTAAACTAGGATCTGGGGGAGGGTGGGGGGGTCATACTAATAAGGGGGTAGATAGTGTATATAGAGAGTGGGATATAGAAGGGGACAGTGGCTATTTACTGGGGGCTGGGGTTAGGCTACTTTCACATTAGCGTTTTTCTTTTCCGGCACTGAGTTCCGTCACAGGGGCTCTATACCGGAAAAGAACTGATCAGGCATATCCCCATGCATTCTGAATGGAGAGTAATACGTTCAGGATGCATCAGGATGTCTTCAGTTCAGTCATTTTGACTGATCAGGCAAAAGAGAAAACCGTAGCATGCTACGGTTTTATCTCCGGCGAAAAAAAATGACGACTTGCCTGAATGCCGGATCCGTTAGGAATGTATTAGTGCCGGATCAGTTTTGCGCAGACCTTTAAAAATGAGAAAAAAATAAATACCGGATCCGTTTTGCCTGATGACACCGGAAAAACGGATCCGGTATTGCAATGCATTTTTCAGACTGATCAGGCATTTTTCAGACTGATCAGGATCATGATCAGTCTGAAAAATGCCTGATCAGTCAGAAAAAATGACATGCGTTTGCATACAGTTTGCCTGATCAGGCAGGCAGTTCAGGCAACGGAACTGCCTGCCGGAATCAAACAACGCAAGTGTGAAAGTACCCTTAGTGAGGAAAGTAGGGAGATGACTGGGCAGAACTATACACCAATAAAAAATAGAACTGCTGTTACATACAAACATTAATCAAGGTAACCCAAAAATCCCAGATATTCTCTTTACAGGTAATAGTAATTTAAAATGTATTTTCACAAATGCCAGAAGTCTAGCTAGCAAAATGGGGGAGCTGGAGGCTATGGTACTAGAAAAACACATAGATGCAGTTTGTGTGGCTGAGACATGGTTGAACTCTTTGCATGACTGGGCTGTTAATATTGAGGGTTTTACACTATTAAGGAAAGACCATGTCAATACAAAAGGTGGTGGTGTGTGCCTGTATGTGAGGAGTGATCTGAAGACAAGTGTGAAAGAGGCAATTGTGGGTGCAGATGGTGAGGATGTGGAAACCTTATGGGTGGAAGTTCAAAGGGATATAAACACCGAAAAAATAATACTTGGTGTAATCTATAGACCCCCTAACATCACAGAAGAGATAGAAACGCAACTGTATAACCAAATAGAGTGGGCGGCACAGGCTGGTACAGTGGTCATAATGGGAGATTTCAACTTCCCAGTCATTGACTGGGGTCATGGTTCTGCCTCAACCGCAAAGGGGAGAAAATTCCTCAACTTGCTGCAGGACATCTTTATGGGCCAGTTTGTAGAAGCTCCCACTAGGGGCGATGCTCTGTTGGATCTGGTAATCTCTAATGATGCAGAGCTTGTTGGAAATGTTACTGTTCGAGAAACACTAGGTAATAGTGACCACAATATAATTACATTTCCCCTAAACTATAAGAAGCAAACTCTGTCAGGCAGAGCAAAGACACTGAATTTTAAAATGGCTAATTTCCCTGGGTTGAGGGCAGCATTTCAGGGCATAGACTGGGAGCAGCTACTGTCACATAATAATACTGAGGATAAATGGAAGAGCTTTAAATCCACATTGAGTGATTGCACAAAGTTTTTTATTCCTTTAGGTAACAAGTATAAAGAGCTAAAATGACCCCCCCCCCCCCCCATGGCTTACAGCTACTGTAAAAAGGGCAATAAAAGACAAAAAAGGGCATTTAAAAAATACAAATCTGAGGGGTCAGCTGTAGCGTTAATAAAATCTATAAAAAGGAGGTAAAATTTGCAAAAATACAAAATGAACAGCAGGTGGCAAAAGAGAGCAAAACAAATCCCAAAATATTGTTTAAATATGTAAATGCTAAAAAACCACAGTCTGAGCAGGTAGGTCCACTAAATAATGGTAAAGGGGGGGGGGGGTATAGTAATCACAGTTGGTGGAAACGTTGTGGAGAAGTTGAAACCTCAAAATTTATTAGGTATACGTTAAAATAAAGGGGGAGGGTGTGCGAGCCCTACCTCAATGTAAAAAAACAAACAAAAAATCAGAACTGTACAGACAAGCCAACATATACCCCCACAGGGTCCCTTGCGTAGCAGCAATGGGATTATTGGCTGCCTAGAGGAATATACCCCAGAGTGTGCGCCACTGGTTCACGCACTACACTCAATAATATATAGGAACCGGAAGCAACTTAAAGAGGCTGCTGTATAATGTTACCAGTCACTATCAGTTCAGACTAGCAGAATGCCAGACTGCTATTTACTGTAAGCGAATGCTGGTATGCCTTCGTCAGGAACTGACGTGGGTACCCCCTGTCAGTAAACCTATTTTGAAGGTCCCTAGCCGCCACCCAGTAGTCCACCATCCTAGAGCAGTTTCTGCGTCATCTACCTGCGTCATCTACCTCGCAACTTGTATGTGTGGCCTCCAGTACGTAGGCAAAACTATACAGGAGTTTAGACGGAGGATAGGGGAACACCTCAACGATATCCGTAAGGAGGTGGATACCCCTATCGCGCGTCATATCTCCATTTGCCACTCTGGAAACAACGAGGCGATCAGATTTCAAGGGATTTAAGTAATCAGAAGCACGCCCAGAGCGGGTGATTTTGAGGCAGAATGGACGTTTAGATTACGAACCGTACGTCCAGGAGGTCTGAATGAATACATTTCGTATACATGCTTCTTATGAAGGTTACGTTCTGGCCTACTGGACCACTCTGGGTATCCCATTACCAGTTACCTTTGTACATCACCAAGGATGTGCTCTGTTATTCACACACTGCGGTTTTAAATGCAGGGGGCGTTCTGTCCACACACGGCGCTTCTACATGCAGGGGGCGTTCCTGTGCACTCCTGAGATCTTAGTGCACTCCTGTGATTAGTATTAATAGTCGTGTGATATACCTCGGGGTTATCTATCAGCGGCTCCTGAGTACCTCTGATGCTGCTGTTGCCAGCTGTGACTGATTCTAACCTCCGATTGGTCCCTGTAAATAAATGGGAGTGTTTTCACACTCTAATGAGGATCGCATCGCTTTGGAGGGCGGGGAGGAGAGCGGAGGCGGTCAGTGTCTCTGACATGTCCATCGCTCTCCTGATTCGCTGTCGAGTGATGTATCCGCCCCTTTGGGGCAGGGGCTCCCCCTATTTGACAAGCGGCAAGCGGCGGCCGTAATTACGGCCACCCTAGAGCCGATGCCGTAGCCTCACCACACGAGGCATACGGCGTTCTATGTGTTTGTCTGTCCTGAACCCTAATTACCAAGCTCCTGATGAGCCTACAGGGCAAAACGTAGAGCAGGATAGAGGGTATAGGTTCAGCGCTACCCCTTTATGGGGACATAGGGTAGTTTAGCCGCCATGCTAACTATGCCAGACAATTATACTGTTCAACGTCAGAGGCACTGAGGGGACTGTATAGCATTAGTGGGGAGGCCAATATCTGGTCACCCGCCTGCAACAGATCCTGGCCTTGCAGTCTATAGCAGTCTGGCATTCTGCTAGTCTGAACTGATAGTGACTGAACTGATATGGATACATTATATGGATACACTGCGCTACAGCAGCCTCTTTAAGTTGTTACCGGTTCCTATGTATTATTGAGTGTAGTGCGTGAACCAGTGGCGCACACTCTGGGGTATATTCCTCTAGGCAGCCAATAATCCCGTTGCTGCTACGCAAGGGACCCTGTGGGGGTATATGTTGGCTTGTCCGTACAGTTCTGATTTTTTGTTTGTTTGTTTACATTGAGGTAGGGGTCGCACACCCTCCCCCTTTATTTTAACATATACCTAATACATTTTGAGGTTTTAACTTCTCCACAACGTTTCCACCAACTGTGATTAATATTTAATTTGAAACGTAGCTTACATTACCGTTTCTGTGCCGAATAATAAAGGGGGGGGGTTAGTCACTGAAGATAAGGAAAAGCTAGAGTTACTAAATGTTTATTTTAGCTCTGTATATACAAAAGAAGAGAAAGGAGCTGATATCTGTGGTGCTGGGGCTGTAAGTACTTTCAGTAATATACTCATTTGGCTAACTGTAGATATGGTCGAAGATAAGTTAAATAAGGTAAATGTGAATGCTCCGGGTCCAGATCGATTACACCCAAGAGTGCTTAAAGAGCTCAGTTCAATCATTGCTGTGCCCCTGTTTATCATTTTTAAAGATTCTCTAGGTACTGTTACAGTGCCAAGCGATTGGCGCAAGGCAAATGTGGTGCGCATATTCAAAAAAGGATCTAAGTCCTCCACAAGTAATTATAGACCAGTTAGTTTAACTTCTGTTGTGGGAAAAATTTTGAAGGACTCTTAAGAGACTATATACAGGAGTATGTGACTGTAAATAATATTATAAGTGATAATTAACATGGGTTTACCAAGGACAGAAGTTGTCAGACTAACCTGATTTGTTTTTGAGGAGGTGAGTAGTAGCCTGGACAGAGGGGCTGCTGTTGATGTAGTGCTTCTGGATTTTGCAAAGGCTTTTGATACTGTCCCTCATAGACATTTAATAGGTAAAGTAAGGTCTGTAGGCTTGGAAAGTATAGTTTGTAATTGGATTGAAAACTGAGTCAAGCAGGGGCGGGCTGGGCCGGGGGGCAGGGAGGCAATTGCCCCCCAGGCCGCCCGAAATAAACGGCCACTGGGCCGCGCGTCTTTAAAAAAAAAAAAAAAATTTTTTTTTTTTTTTTTTTTTTATTCTTCAGGGCCGCACCGCCAATCATCACCACAGGCGGCGGCGGCGCGGCCCTGGATGTCATTGCGGCCGTGCTGTGTGCTGTGGGGCAGGGGAGGGAGAGGCGTGTCCCTCCCCTGTTCTTCTGATAGGCCGCAGGCACTAATGCCTGCAGCCTATCAGAGGCCGGCTCAGGCAGAGCAATGACGTCATTATCATTGCGACACCTGAGTCGGGCAGCACACAGCAGAGACACAGGCCAGAAGAGGCTGCATCGCTGCTGATGGAGGTAAGTATTAGTGTTGTTTTTTTTTTCTTCTTTGCGGGGGCTGGCACTATGGGGGGGGGGGGGGTCTGGCACTATGGGGGGGATCTGGCACTATAAGGGGGGCTGGCACTATGGGGGGGATCTGGCACTTTGGGGGAGCTAGCACTATGGGGGGGGCACTATAGGGGGAGCTGGCACTATAGGGATGGCTGGAACTATGGGGGAGCTGGAACTATGGGGGGCTGGCACTATAGGGGGAGCTGGCACTATGGGGGAGCTGGCACTATGGGGGGGCTGGCACTATGGGGGAGGAGCTGGCACTATGGGGGGGCTCTGGCACTATGGGGGATTTGGCACTATGGGGGGGAATCTGGCACTTTGGGGGAGCTAGCACTATGGGGGGGCACTATAGGGGGAGCTGGCACTAGTATATGGGGGGGCTGGCACTATGGGGGGGCTGGCACTATGGGGGGGCTGGCACTATGGGGGGGCTGACACTATGGGGGGGCTGACACTATAAGGGGGCTTGCACTATAAGGGGGCTGGCAGCCTGGCACTATGGGGTAGGAGCTGGCACTATGGGGGGAGCTGGCACTATGGGGGGAGCTGGCACTATGGGGGAGCTGGCACTATAAGGGGGCTGGCACTATGGGCGAAGTGGCACTATGGGGGGGCTGCCACTATGGGGGGCTTGGCACTATGGGGGGCTTGTACTATGGGGGGGAGCTGGCACTATGGGGGCATTTCTTGCTGGCACATTATGGGGGGGCACCATGGGGGAGAGGAGCACTATGGGGGTATCTGGGGGCTCTAAAGGGGCTTTTTTTTTTAATTATTGGCACATTCTGGGGGGGCACTATAGGGGAGAGCAGCACTATGGGGCATCTGGGGTTACTATAGGGGCATTATTTGGGGGCACTATGGGGAAGTGGGGGCTCTAAAGGGGCCTTTTGTATTGGAACATTAT
Source organism: Bufo bufo (assembly GCF_905171765.1). Lineage (NCBI taxonomy): Eukaryota > Metazoa > Chordata > Amphibia > Anura > Bufonidae > Bufo > Bufo bufo. The sequence goes on along the minus strand of NC_053390.1, from coordinate 149,234,862 downwards.
GGGGGGCACTATGGCATTTGGTAGCACTAAGGGGGCATTTTTTACTGGCACATTATGGCAGGCACTATAAGGGAGAGCGGCACTATGGGGCATTATTTGGGGGCACTATGGGGGAGTGGAGCACTATTGGGGCATATGGTGGCACTAAGAAGGGGAATTTTTTTACTGGCACATTGTGGGGGAGAGGAGCACTATAGGGGTATCTGCTGGGGGTACTAAGGGGCATTTTTTTACTGGCATATTATGGGGGACACTATGGGGAAGGGGGAGAGGAGCAGTATGAGTGCATTTACTGGGGCACTATATAGGGGTATTTTATACTGGCATACATTATGGGGACATTAGCTCAACTGCGGGCACTAAGCGGGGGTATTTCATGTACTGTCATATTATAGGGAGAATTAGTACTATGGTATTATGGGGAGCTTTACTACTACTGGGGGGCTATGAGGAACATGATTACTAGGGCACCATAGGGGCATTATTACTACTAAGTGAGCTCTGGCAGAGAATTATTTCTATTGGTGGGATTTTGGGGGGCACTGTTACTTTGGGGGCACCCTAGCACAGTATCAGCTTAGCACTATTATTTTTGGGGGACATTATCTTTATACTATTAGTGTCTGAGCGCAGTTATTTTTTAGAGCACTGTGTGCCAATAATTGTTTAAGGGGGCACTATCTGTGTGGTAGTAGTATTCCCAGGGGGACTGTTTCTGCAGTATAGTATTGGGGGCACAGCGGGTACAGTATTGGGGGCACTATCTGTGTGGTAGTAGTATTCCCAGGGGTACTGTTTCTGCAGTATAGTATTGGGGGTGGCAGGAAACTAATGTCTGTTTGTTAATCTCTGCAGAGACGGGAGATGGCTGAAAAATCATCATGGCGGTCTGGTGTGAATGGAGAAGATGAGGAAAAAGAACGTCTACAACAAAGGTGACATTAGATGTAAGAGGTATGTGGTGCTATGTAGGAGAGGAGATGCTCCGGCTCCTCCCCCTGCCATTTGCAGAAGGATGATTCAGAGCTGGGTGAGGATGACGAAAGGGGGCAGCAGGCCACGGGCGGGTGGCAGATGGTGGGGGGAACCACAAGCCTTAAGCAGGATCAGGGGAGGGAGGAGAACGGAGGAGCTTCCTGGCTGTAGCTTGTTATATAAGCAGGCAGTGCAGCCGGGACAGGTCCTCCCCTCTTCGTATGATGTGTAGACAGGCCTGAACTATAGAATGTCAGCTGTACAGTGTGTGTTAGGAGTGGCCTATTAAATGTAGGAGGGGCTTTTAATAATGGGCGGGGCTAAAAAAATGGGCCACTTGACTGGATTTGCCCCCCAGGACTAAGGCTGCCAGCCCTCCCCTGGAGTCAAGGACTGTGTCCAGAGAGTTGTGGTCAATGATTTCTATTCTGAATGGTCCCGTGTTATAAGTGGTGTACCCCAAGATTCAGTGCTGGGCCCTCTATTATTTATTTAATTTATTTATTAATGATATCAAGGACAGGATTAATAGCACAATTTCTATATTTGCAGATGACACTAAGCTGTGTAGTACTGTACAGTCTATGAAAGATGTCCATAAACTACAAGCTGACTTGAACACTCTGAGTGATTGGGCATCAACTTGGCAAATGAGGTTCAATGTGGATAAATGTAAAGTTATGCATCTTGGTAGTAATAATATCCATGCTTCATATGCCCTAAGTGATGTAACATTGGGAGAGTCACGTATAGAGAAGGATTTGGGTGTCCTTGTAGATGGTAGATTAAATAACAGCATATAATGTCAATCAGATGCTTCTAAGGCCACCAAGATATTGTCATGCATTATTGACAAGGCATGGACTCGGGGGCAGGGATGTAATATTAGCACTTTAAAAAGTGTTAGTGCGGCCTCATCTGTAATATGCAGTTCAGTTCTGGGCACAGTCCATAGAAAGGAAAGGACGCACTGCAGCTGGAAAAAGTACAGAGGAGAGCGACTAAACTGATAAGGGGAATGGAGAGAGTCTTAGTTCTGAATAAAAATTCAAATAATTTAATTTATTTAGTCTTGAGAAGAGACGTCTAAGGGAGGACATGATTACTCTATACAAATATATAAATGGGCCATACAAAAAATACGGTGAAAAACTGTTCCATGTAAAATGCCCTCAAGAGACAAGGGGCACTGCCTCTGACTGGAGAAGAAAAAGTTCAGTCTCCGGAAGCGTCAAAGCTTCTTTACTGTAAGAACTGTGAATCTGTGGAATAGACTTCCTCAGGACGTGGTCACAGCAGGAACAGTGGGCAGTTTTAAATAGGGTTTAGATGAATTCTTAAAAGTAAACAACATTAATGCTTATGAAAATGAGTAGAAATCTTACTTCTTACTTCCTTATGGGATTCACATCCCTGCCTATATCTTGGTTGGACTTGATGGACTTATGTCATATTTCAACTGTATCAACTATGTTACAATGAACTCGGCTTCGTTAATGAGATGCAAACTCAAGTTCGGCTTTCAATTTTGAAACAGTAATGTATGCCCAGAATTGTAACATCACAGGCACGCGACTAAGCAAGTCTCATGTTACTTGTGGCTAGCAAAGCTCATACATTTTACTGCAGTTTGAAGCGCATATTGTAAATTAAGTTTTGAAACAAATTGGGTTCAGATAGAGCAGTCCGAACCTGATTCGCTCAACATTTATGATGATCACCCAGCTCCCACATTTGATCGGCTACATCGTCATCTACATCAGTTTGTTCCTCACTAATGTCTCTTGTGCACATCTCTGACCTCCCGCAACATGTACTCCCATCCAAATGTCATCATCGGTAGTTGCACGTCTGGAGGAGTCCACAGCGGACCTCTCCTCCAAGTCTGTGCTGTCCTGTAACTGCTGACTGTCCTCAAAAAGCTCATCCTCGCTGAAAAGTGGAGCAGAGCTGATGGCATACATTTGTTGGTTAGCAGAAGGAGCAGCAAAAGCAAGAGGCAGGTTCAGGACTGGTGAGGGCATAGAGACAGGCCATGCCAACTAAGCATTGTTTCAGAGGAACCCACCGATTCCTGGTTGAGTGTATCTTTTGTCACCTGAGATGATGTTGAAGAGCTAGTCAACCATTCCAGTACAGATGGATTGTTGTTCAAAACACCACCTCTGGATGACAGTGGCAGCTATGTCTTGTTGCTGCAGCTACTTCTACCACTAACCCTTCTTCTGCTGCTACATGTACTGGCTACAGCAACATTTTTGCCACTGCTCATTCTTTGGAGGGCCCAGGCAACTGTCTGATGGCCATAGTGTACAGTAACTGAATCAGTAATGTAACAGATTAACTATGAATGTGCCAGCAGTTCTACAAGATGCAGACAGTGACATATTACACCGCATTTTAATACTGAGGCACAGTATTTCTATATATAAATTGAAAGATTAACTGGGATTATGGCAGCAGGTGAACAAGATGCCCCCACAGCTATTGCACTCAACCTGTCTTGTTCCTGATGTCTCCCTATTCTCTCCCTACATTGTTTAAAAACTCTCCATACCATCTCCCTGCACTGTCCCTGTACTCTCCCTACCCAATATTCTACAAATAAAAGCTTTCTGAAACACTGTCCCTAGTGCATAACTGCTTGTCATGTCTGTCCCTAAGCTCAGCTCACAGTGAAATAGAGGAAACTTTTTATAGGGTTGTGACATCACATGGATGGCTATCTGCTGATTGGCTGGCTGCACGGCAATATGTGTGTTCTTGCGTTCCTGGGCTTCTTACTTTAACTTTGTAACATGTGAATCCGACATAAAAAAATAAATCTGATTCGTTACCACGAAGCACAAGGAAATTTGGATTCTTGGTAAATCAAATTTTTCCTAAACTTTGGATCAAATTCCACTTTGGATGCTTCGATTTGCTAAAAACACTAATTACTCTGATAAAGGATCACTTAATATCAAGTCATGAACAAGATTAAACACCTCTGTATTTTATTGACTTGAGAAACAGCTAAAAACCAACATGTAAAGAAAGATAAGGCCGCAGCATGAAGCAAACCAGCCATCAAATAGGTGTTTACTCAGCATGAGTTTCTGTTTGGTACAGACGCACATCATTTCGGTCACTGCTGTGCAAGTAGATAATAATCGTTACTTGTGTGCATACATGCACATTTTAGGTAGGTCAGCCAATATATGTCTGAAATAGATTTATGCATCCTCATGTGTAAGAACAGAAATTAACATTTGAATTGTTCATTTCTGACTCAGCCTCATGTTATGAAATCATATAAATGAATAAAATAATAAGACCTCGTATTATATGCAGGATCAGGTCTGCAAAATAACAGCTCAAAGATACCAAGTGCAGTAGGATGAAACATCTAAGAATCTTTTTATGTAGTGTTTTGAACTGAATTGCAGGGTACAAACTGTACTTGCAGAATATTTTATCCGAGTTAGTCCTCATGCACACAACCGTATGTATTTTGCTTTCTGTATCCGTGTCCATGCTACAAAGCAATAGCAAAGCAATACGTCCTATACTTGGAAGCAGAGTGCAGACCACGGACCTACTGAAGTCAATGGGCCCGCAAAAAAATGGATGTAACACGGACAACATCTGTATTTTGCAGACTGCAGAATACATACGGTCGTATGCATGAGGCCTTAGGGCAATGTTTCCCAACCAGTGTGCCTCCAGCTGTTGCAAAACTACAACTCCCAGCATGCCCGCACAGCCAAAGGCTGTCCGGGCATGCTGGGAGTTGTAGTTTTGCAACAGCTGGAGGCACACTGGTTGGGAAACACTGCCTTAGGGTATCAATGCACGTGGCTCATGAACCAGATGTGGAGGACTGGCACACAAATTACTCTTATTTTCACCCAGGCAGCCCCCCTGAGGCTAGCATCGGAGCATCTCATGCTCTTATGCGCTCCCTTGCAAGGGCTCTTTTGTTTATCATAACTTATCATAAACTTCCACCCTGCAGTGTGTTTGGTGACGTCACCGGCTCTGATGGGCAGGCTTTAGCGCTGCCCTAGCCATTTTACTAGCTAGGGCAGCGCTAAAGCCCACCCATCAGTGCCGGTGACATCACCGGGCTTCCTGGCAGCCCCATGGAGAGCCCGGTTCGTCACCAGAACTCCTAAAAATGCCTATGGATTTTACTGAACTATTTTTATGACTTTATGAATAGAACTGGCCTACAAGATACATATGGTTATGGTACACTAAAACCTCCTTTCATATGGGTTAAAGACAATAGTGTTGGGCGCAAATATTCAAATAGCGAATATTAATCGCGAATATCGGCACTTCGAGAATTTGCGAATATTAAGAATATAGTGATATATATTCGTAATTTTGAATATTCAAAATTCTTTTTTCAGCAGTAACCTCCCTTCTTACTTGTGGGCCAATCAGAAGGCTGCAATGTCTTTGTCTGAGCTTAGCAACATCCCTAGCAACCAATAGGAAAGTTGCCTATCCCTTACTATATAAGAAACTCCCCAGCATTGCAGATCTGAGAGATAGAGCAGCAGTGTTATTGCTGTGCTCTGTGCTTTCCTGTGTCATTACATTAGGTGACTTTCACACTGCGTTTTGGTTTCCGATCAGTTTTGCCCTAATGCATTCTGAATGGATAAGGATCTGTTCAGAATGCATCAGTTTGCCTTCATTCCGCTCGGGAGGCGGACACCAAAACGCTGCTTGCAGCATTTTGGTGTCCGCCTGACGATGCGGAGGCAAACGGATCCGTCCTGACACACAATGTAAGTCAATAGGAACGGATCAGTTTTCACTGACACAATGCAAAACGGATCCACCCCCCATTGACTTTCAATGGTGTTCAAGACGGATCCATTTTGGCAATGTTAAAGATAATACAAACGGATCTGTTCTGAACGGATGCATGCGGTTGTATTATCGATGCGGATCCATCTGTGCAGATCCAAGACGGATCCACACCAAACGCGAGTGTGAAAGTAGCTTTAGATAATTAGCTTATATATAATACAGATAGTGGGAGATAGTCAGTGTAGGTTAGATAGTTTATAGTGTAGCTGATGTTCTGCTGTCCATACATAAATGCTACATACATACAGACATAGTGCTGTGATGTCACAAGTTCACAACAATACTTAGTGCACCAATCAGTAATATGTAGTCAAACCTGTTAAAATGTGAAGTTGCACGTATTGCGCCAATATATTTGCATCATTAGTGCCGATTTCGCAATCGCGAATATACTGAAGCTCTCTATCTGCATATAAAGCCATTGTAATTTTCTGTGTGCCAACCATTCTCTCCAGTCTCAGGAAACTTCTAGCAGCTTGAAAAATGTAGCTATAGTGACACACGCCTGTATTTCCCCACATTACGTGAATATTACATTGATGATTTTTCGCAATCAAGAAAATAATATCGAATTTGCGAATATATGACGAATAATCTACCAAATATTTGTGAAATATCGCGAATTTGAATATTGCCCCTGCTGCTCATCACTAATAGACAACTCTCTGGTTCATACAGCAAGGGACACTATAGCTAAAACTTTACAGTAACTTCTTTTAACTTACAGTTTCTTGCATATATAGCACCAACATATTCCACAGCACTGTACAGAGATTACTCATACAAGTTCTTGTCCCCACATCTCAAACACACTAGAGCCAAGGTCATAGGACGCCAGCTAACCTCTCAGTCTATTTTTTAGTTTGTGCTAATGGAGTATGTGGAAGAAATATGAGGAGAACACAGAAGCCCCATACAGATGTGTCTCTGGTCGGATTCAAACTCAGAACACCAATACTGCAAGATATCAGAGCTATGCTCTGTTGATACTGTCATATGCATTACATGTATTGCAGGAAAATGCAAGATTTGAAATGCTAAGTGCAGAATATAACCTTACAGAGGATCCAAACTTTTATTGAAAGGCTGAGTAACCAGAGCAGGGGCGTAGCTAGAAATGACTAGGCCCCATAGCAAAAAAGATTTATGGCCCCCCCCCCTCCCGGATCTCCCACCCCCACATACCTCTCGGACCTCGCCACCACATCCGCAGCTCCTCATGCACTTGCGACGGTTACGCGTAGGACTGAGCACATACAGTTGGTCACTGGCAACGCATTTGTGCCAGTGTAGGAAATGTATGAATCTAAATGTCTGTGTATTAAAAAAGATTGTTAAATTGTATAGGGGTCTGTAACACAAGAAGGTGAAAGTACATATCGTGGGGTGTGTATGTGTATTAGACATGTATTACAGACCGCTCAGATAGGATTAGGTGGCTGTGTCTTTGCCAAAATGCCATTAACCATTACCAAAACCACACTATTAAATAATGCAGCTGCGCCTGCCAGGCTTTATCAGGTATACAGTTGCAAGAAAAAGTATGTGAACCCTTTGGAATGATATGGATTTCCACACAAATTGGTCATAAAATGTGATCTGATCTTCATCTAAGTCACAACAATAGACAATCACAGTCTGCTTCAACTAATAACACACAAAGAATTAAATTTTACCATGTTTTTATTGAACACACCATGCAGGTGGAAAAAGTATGTGAACCCCTAGACTAATGACATCTCCAAGAGCTAATTGGAGTGGAGTCCAATCAATGAAATGAGATTGGAGGTGTTGGTTACAGCTGCCCTATAAAACATACACCAGTTCTGGGTTTGCTTTTCACAAGAAGCATTGCCTGATGTGAATGATGCCTCGCACAAAAGAGCTCTCAGAAGACCTACGATTAAGAATTGTTGATTTGCAAAAAGCTGGAAAGGGTTATAAAAGTATCTCCAAAAGCCTTGCTGTTCATCAGTCCACGGTAAGACAAATTGTCTATAAATTGAGAAAGTTCAGCACTGCTGCTACTCTCCCTAGTAGTGGCCGTCCTGTAAAGATGACTGCAAGAGCACAGCGCAGACTGCTCAATGAGGTGAAGAAGAATCCTAGAGTGTCAGCTAAAGACTTCCAAAAGTCTCTGGCATATGCTAACATCCGTGTTAGTGAATCTATGATACGTAAAACACTAAACAAGAATAGATTTCATGGGAGGATACCACAGAGGAAGCCACTGCTGTCCAAAAAAAACATTGCTGCACGTTTACAGTTTGCACAAGAGCACCTGGATGTTCCACAGCAGTACTGGCAAAATATTCTGTGGACAGATGAAACCAAAGTTGAGTTGTTTGGAAGAAACACAGAACACTATGTGTGGAGAAAAAGAGGCACAGCACACCAACATCAAAACCTTATATCAACTGTGAAGTATGGTGGTGGGGGCATCATGGTTTGGGGCTTCTTTGCTGTGTCAGGGCCTGGACGGATTGCTATCATCGAAGGAAAAATGAATTCCCAAGTTTATCAAGGCATTTTGCAGGAGAACTTAAGGCCATCTGTCCACCAGCTGAGGCTCAACAGAAGATGGGTGTTGCAACATGACAACGACCCAAAGCATAGAAGTAAATCAACAACAGAATGGCTTAAACAGAAGAAAATATGCCTTCCGGAGGGGCTCAGTCAGATTCCTGACCTCAACCCGATTGAGATGCTGTGGCATGACCTCAAGAAAGCGATTCACACCAGACATCCCAAGAATATTGCTGAACTGAAGTAGTTCTGTAAAGAGGAATGGTCAAGAATTACTCCTGAACGTTGTGCACGTCTGATCTGCAACTACAGGAAACATTTGGTTGAAGTTATTGCTGCCAAAGGAGGTTTAACCAGTTATTAAATCCAAGGGTTCACATACTTTTTCCACCTGAACTGTGAATGTTTACATGGTGTGTTCAATAAAAACATGGTAACATTTAATTCTTTGTGTGTTATTAGTTTAAGCAGACTGTGATTGTCTATTGTTGTGACTTAAATGAAGATCAGATCACATTTTATGACCAATTGGTGCAGAAATCCATATCATTCCAAAGGGTTCACATACTTTTTCTTGCAACTGTATGTTTGAATAGGGATTAGGGAAGATGCTGAGATTCGGCTGTACCTCACACACACAGATGAAATAACTTTTACTCCAGTACTCCACTACTCCACTGACTGACGCTGCCGCTTCGGTCGGACACATACCGCTGCAGACTACAGTGACAGGCTCAGTCCCACTCCCCAGCCAGACCAGAGCCAGCCCTGAGCCCTCACCTCAGCCACTTGAACCGACCGACTCCAGCAGCTCGCCTCGCAGCTTTGCCTTCGTTGTACGTCCCACTCCGAGTCCGCGACTCCGCCTCCTCCACTTCCGGCCAGGACTAAATAGATGAACCGCCGCCCAGACTGCCTCTCTGCCTCCGACTCCGACTGCCCCCTATCACAGCACCACGCCCGGCCCACTCCACAAAATATATATATATATTTTTTTTAAACCTCAGTCGGCGGCGGGCCATCAGTGGCGTAGGGCCCCATAGCCATTGCTGCTATGGCGATCCCTACACCACTGAACCAGAGCAAGATCAGGAACCAAGTACAAGATCATCATTCCAATATAGTTGAGCTGGAACCTACATACACCGCCTCACTGAGCCTGCTGTAGGGATTTACAGCTTTACCATCTGAATTTATGACAAAAAGCTTCTATACTTATTGCAAGACTACAATTTACAAGTAAAGTTCCTGTTTGGTTCAACTACTGCCTCTCTCATCATTCTACTCCATCTCCTAATTGCACCTTACGGTGCTGGCGTCACTAGCACAGGGTCCCAGCCACCAATGCACCCTAAGAATACCCATTTCTATCAAGGCCACCTCAACTTCCATCTTGATGGTGTTCCCTGCAACAGAGAGTACCCCGGAGGATTAAGTGTGTCTTCCCCTCCACTGCACGTTGACTTAGGGAGCTAAGGAAAAGTGAGTACAACTACTGCACCCATTCGGCACACCACCACCGTAACACTCTCAATACACCCCTATGGCTCGGACGTCGCAAGGAGTGAAATGAAGATATTGTATAACATAGCGACATAGTTTATAAGGCTGAAAAAAGACATCCAGTTCAGCCTGTTATCCTGCAAGTTGATCCAGGGGAAGGCAAAAAAATCTCCCTGTGAGGTACAAGCCAATTTCCACCAAAATTCCTTCCCAACTCCAATCAGGCAATCAGAATAACTCCCTGGATCAATCACCCCTCTCTAGTAACTATAATCTGTAATATTATTACACTCCAGAAATACATCCAGGCCCCTCTTGAACTTTTTTAGTGAACTCACCATCACCACTTCCTCAGGCAGAAAGTTCCATAGTCTCACTGCCCTTACCGTAAAGAATCCTCTTCTGTGTTTGTGTACAAACTTTCTTTCCTCCAGACACAGAGGATGTCCCCTCGTCACAGTCCTGGGGATAAATAGATGATGGGAGAAATCTCTGTACTGACCCCTGATATATTTATACATAGTAATTAGATCTCCCCTTAGTCGTCTTTTTTCTAAAGTGAATAACCCCAATTTTGATCATCTTTCAGGGTACTGTAGTCCATCCATTCCAGTTATTACTTTAGTTGCCCTCCTCTGAACCCTCTCCAGATCTGCTATGCCTGCCTTGTTCACAGGAGCCCAGCACTGTACACAGTACTCCATGTGTGGTCTGACTAGTGATTTGTAAAGTGGCAGAACCATGCCCCTTTTTGGCCTTGGCAGCAGCTTCCTGACACTGGTTTCTACAGCTTAGTTTGCTGTTCACTAAAAAGGTCCTTTTCCATGTCAGTGTTACCCAGTGTTTTACCATGTATAATGTACCTGTGACTTGCATTATCCTTCTCATTTGCATAACCTTACATTTGTCAGTGTTTAACCTCATCTGCCACTTCACTGCCCAAGCGTCCAATCTATCCAGATCCCTCTGTAGCCGTATACTGTCCTATTTCGTGTTAAATACTTTACACAGTTTAGTGTCTCAATACTGACCCCTATGGTATCCCACTAGTGACAGTGACCCAATCTGAGTGTGTACCATTAATAACCACCCTCTGTTTTCTATCACTGAGCCAGTTACTTACCCACATACAGACATTTACCCCCAGTTCAAACATTCTCATTTTATATGCAGTACTAACCTTATATGTGGTACAGTGTCAAATGCTTTGGAGAAGTCCAGATATACTACATCCATTTTAGTCTTTGACATGACCGATCCCCCATGAAGCCATGCTGATATGGCGTTATTTGCTTATTTTCATTGAGGTACTCCAAGATAGCATCTCTTAGAAAACCTTCAAAGAGTTTACTCACGACAGATGTTAAACTTACTGGCCTATAGTTTCCGGGCTCTGTTTTTGGACCCTTTTTGAATAGTGGCACCACATTTGCCATACGTCAATACTGTGGAACACTCCTTGTCGGTATAGAGTCCTTAAATATCAGAAATAAGGGTCTATGACATTACTTAATTCTCTTAGGATACAGGGGTGTATGCCATCTGGTTCTGGCGATTTGTCTATTTTAATCTTTTTAATACGCCACGGTACTTCTTCCTGGGGCAGACAGGGCACTTTTAATGAGGAATTTTGCTTTTACATTCTGCATTTCATCTGACAGTTTATTTTCCTAAGTGAATATAGTGGAGAAAAAAATATTTAATAGCTTTGCTTTCTCCTCATCGCTCTCTGCAACTCCACCATCATCATTCTTCAAAAGGCCGACACCTTCAGATTTATACTTTTTACCATTTATATAATTGAAGAACATTTTAGGGTTAGTTTTACACTCTTTGGCAATTAATCTCTCGGTCTCTAGTTTGGCTGCTTTTATTTGTCTTTTACATATTCTATTTTTTTCCTTATCAGAGAGGGGGGGGGGGGGGGAGAGGGTGGAGGCAGCGCCAGATGTGTAGTACAGTATAAAGTAATTAACGTAATACAGAAGTAATGCGCTCACCAGAGTGTGTTGTGAGGAGTCACAACACCTTGAAGAGCCCTGCTGGTAAATAAACCCGACCAGCATCCGGGGAGTGCCTTGCTGCAGCCTTAGTTCCAGAACGCATTTAAGGGTTAAATGCGGGAGAAATGTGAAGTAGATAAAAAGAGAAAAAACTGGAACTGCTTATTCCTTTTTTGGCGCTGCTAGGCTGGATATATCACGCAGGTGGTAGAGTAAAAAGTAGTATTTTATTTGTCTACGCGTTTAGAGGGAGTTGGACCCTCTTCTTCAGGACAATACACTATTAACAAAGTACAAGACAATTTGGATTTATTTATACACTTATTTTGGCGCCTTACCTTGGTTATAGGGGGCGTGGCTATGGGCGGGGTTAATTTGAGTGACCAGGGGATTTAAAGAGGACCTTTCACTAGAATAAAACATCTAAACTAACTATACAAACATGGAGAGCGGCGCCCAGGGATCCCCGTGCACTTACTGTTATCCACGGGCGCCGCTCCGTTCTCCCGTTATAGCCTCCGGTATCTTCATAGTTAGGCTCCACCCAGGGGAACCTGCCGGCGTCTCATTCTCCCATGCTGTAGCGCTGGCCAATCGCAGCGCTCAGCTCATAGCCTGAGAGGCTTTTTTTTCTCTCAGGCTATGAGCTGAGCGCTGCGATTGGCCAGCGCTACAGCATGGGAGAAAGAGACAGCGGCAGGTTCCCCTGGGTGGAGCCTAACTATGAAGATACCGGAGCCTATACCAGGCGAACGGAGCGGCGCCCGGGGATAACAGTAAGTGCAGGGGGATCCCTGGGCGCCGCTCTCCATGTCTGTATAGTTAGTTTAGATGTTTTATTCTAGTGAAAGGTCCTCTTTAAAACAGGTAAGATAGTTAATATTGTGCCGGTCGTGGTGAGGTGCCTGCCCAAGCCCAGTTGGACACGCCTCCCACAGACGTCAGCTGACCACTGGGAAGGAGGATGTACCTGGGTTCTTAGTGATATATAAGATCAGCGCTGAAGAGCGCTCGGCTCTCAGAATAAATAACTGTGCCCCGCCCCTCCTTGCCTGACGTAACACTAAGAAGGCGGAGTGACTTGGTCCTGCTCATTGATGAAGCGCTGGGAAGCACTAAGCTGTCCGGAGTGGTGGGACACGCCCCCCTCCTGACTACGTCAGCTGACGGGGCGGACCTAAGGAGATGCCGCTGGATACTATCCCACGATAAAGGAACGACAGAGGAGGGTACCGGGGACTAGGGGAAGGGGGGGGAATTAATGCTGCCCTCCATGACACTTTTAAGTGTCAGTGTGTTCGGAGCAAGCATATAAGTGTGACATTAGACATAAGGGGGGGGGAGCGGAGACACAGCACCTGTGTGGCACTAATACTATACATAAAACACAAAATTTTTAATAAAAAAGAACCAGATGGATATCTCGGCAATCTAGCATAATATAAAAGAGATCAAATAAATACAAAGAATAAAAAGAAAGCAAGTACCATGAAGATAAAGGGATAAACATATAACATATATGGCATAATAAAAAGGGGGGATGTGGGGGTGATGGGATGGAAACCTCTAGTGTGTTTATAGCTTAAAATAGGAGTATATTGGGAAAAATTAAATACAATAAAAAATATATATAAAAAAAAGGGTAAGGGGTTATTAAAAATGGGTTGTAATAGTGGCTGATATGTTATTAAATTAAAGTACTGTTTCGCTCAGTTCATTGAGACCATGAGGTGTTAGCGTATCTAATTGGTATATCCAAAATACCTCCCGTTTTTGTAAGGTGTCAAACCGATTAAAGGGGTTAGCGGGTATGTGTTCTATGGGGTGATTTTTATTGGGTGTTCTTGTTTTTCTATGGTTACCGCACAGTGTCTTGACAGGCTGTGTTTCTGGTATAACCGTTGTATATTATATCTATGTTGATTTAGTCTACAGTGTAGCTCCTGTGTCGTGCGCCCCACATACTGCAGGCCGCAGCTACACTCGATTAGATATATAACATAAGAAGACTGGCACATCATATATTGTTTGATGGGGAAGGATGTTTTGTTACGGTTTGACATGAATGTGGTTTGATTATGGGTAATTGTTTTATAGCATAGACATCGCTTGGACCGGCATTTGTAGCTGCCCGCATTCTGTGCCGCAGTTTTACTGGATTTGTTTTGTGGTTCATTATGTTGTCTAGGTTTTGCTTGGGGCCAGGATGCTTTTTATTGTTGGGGCTCGTCTATATGTAATGATTGGTTTGGGAGATAGGTATTTTGAGAGGTATGGATCTTGAAGTAATACCGGTATGTGCCAATGTTTGGCTACAATATTCTTGATGTGCCCATTTGACGTGCTGTACTGGGTGATGAAGTTAAGGCGGTCTTGCTTTTCTTGTTTTTTGGAGGTTGTGGTTAGACATTCCTCCTGGGACACGATAGAGCTTTTTTTCAAAGCATTTTTTATCAGTTTGGCCAGATATTTTTTGTCGGAATAACGTTTACGGATAGTGTCTGTTTGTTGTATAAAGTCTTCTTTGTATGTGCAATTACGTCTTATTCGTTTGAACTGGCTATATGGTATATTCTGTAGCCATTTTTTATGGTGAAAACTAGAATAGTGGATATAACTGTTGCTGTTTAGCGGTTTGAAGTATGTTTTTGTGGATATGGTGTTGTTGTGGCTCTGGATGATTATATCTAGGAATTCGATCTCCGTTCTATTGAAGTTGAGAGTGAAAGTTATGCCCCCGTCGTTCAGGGATTGGCAGATGGTTTTGGCTGACAGTTCGTCCCCATCCCATATAATAAATATATCATCGATATATCTCTTAAAAAAGATAATTTTATTTTTGTAGGTTGAATGTTTGGTTATGTGTAGCTCTTCAAACTCCCCCATGAATAAATTAGCGAAAGACGGCGCTACTCGTGTCCCCATAGCGGTCCCCTTACACTGATGGTAGATTTCTCCATTATATATAAAATAGTTGTTCTCTAGTATGAACTGTAGGCTTTGTAGCAAAAAGGAGACTTGGGATTATTTTAGGCTGATATCCCTTTCTAACACTGACTGGATGCACCGAAGGCCTAGATCTTGATGTTCGTATATAATGACGTGACGTCCATAGTAAGAAAGGCGTATGTTTCTTCCCAGTTTATAGTTTTCAGTTCACAGATGAGCTGACTGGAGTCATGCAGGTAAGTGGGCAGGTTCTTGACATATGGCTGTAAGTGAAGATCCATATATTGGGATAGGTTACTTGTCGCACATTTGGTGTTGGAAACAATGGGCCTGCCTGGGGGATTGTTTTTATTCTTGTGAATTTTTGGGAGGTGATAAAAATAGGGGTTGCACGGGATTTTGGGAAGTTCTTTTCTTTTTTATTTATATAACCCTTACTATGAGCCTCTTTCACTAGGTTGGTTAGCCTAGTGTTTACATCTGTAAAGGGATTATGGTATATTTTTGTGTAGTATTCGGTGTCGCCTAGGATCCTTTGGGCCTCGTTTTCGTACTCGGTGTAGTTCTGGATAACTATTGCCCCCCCTTTGTCAGCAGGGCGAATAGTTATATCACTGTTGTTTTTAAGTGTGTTCAAGGCTATTTGTTCCGATTTTGTTAAATTGCCATTATAGTTATAAGTCACTGGTTCGTTGGTTACCATCTTTAGATCGGCCGAGATTAAGTCGAAAAAAGTGGGTATACAGTAGTGATGAGCGGCAGGGGTCATATTCGAATTCGCGATATTTCGCGAATATTTTGTAGAATATTTGTGGGAGATTGAGGGGATTGGTTCACCTGCTTTTGTCGGTTTTGTGGCAGGATTTAGAAAAGGTACAAGGCCCCCTGTTTTGGGATCTGTATTATCAATTAGTACATGACTTATAGGGGTCTCAGTGGTAGGGTCAGGTGATAAATGCAGAGAAAAATTGAGTTCGGCCTGCGATGTACTAATAGATGGATTCTGATCCATACTGAGGTCAATTAGATTGGTCTGATCGACCATATCTGTGTGTGCAGCTTCTCGTCGGGCCTTATATTCATGGTATTTTGAAAATTGTCCAGAAATTCATCAGTAGAAAAATCTTGTTTTTTGGGGGTGGGCTGTGGGATGTTTGTTGTGGGGAGATCTGTACCTGGCCTCTGTGTCCTATTTGTATTAGGTACATTGGGATTTACGTGATGAGTATAAGTGACCTGTTGTCTTATTGTGGTTTGTTGGTGGTTGTGTATAGTGTTAGCAATTTGATGACTGGGGTCTTTTTTTTCCTTATAGTTTTTCAATGCTTCCTCGATACCCATCTGTTTTAGTGACACAATTTTTTTCTATTTGTCATTTATTGCTTTCTTTACATTTCTATTTATCCACATCGTTTTTTTTCTTGTTCCTTAACCTTTAATTCCCATAAGGTATGTACCTCTCACAATTAGATTTTAGAATGCTTTTAAAAATATCCCATTTTGTGGCTGTATTTTTATTTTTGAGGCCTTTGTCCCAGTTATTTAGGACAATGGCCTCTCATAGTTGGATGAATTTAGCTTTTTTGAAGTTTGTTATTTTTGTTCCTCCCTGAAAACACACTCTTTTGAATGACAATTGGAAGGTTATTACTTTATGGTCACTATTTCCCAGTTGTTGTCCCCCGACCTGCACATCTGTTGTTATGTCAGGTCTATTGGTTAATACTAAGTCCAGTGTGGCTGTCCCTCTAGTCGCGTCCTGAACAAGTTGGGAAAGGTAATTGTCTTTGGATATTGCCAAGAACCTGTTTCCTTTATGAGATGTACAGGTTTCAGTTTCCCAGTCTATATCTGGGTAGTTGAAGTCCCCCATAATAACCACTTCATTATGATTTGCCGGCTCGTCTATCTCGTTTAATAGTAGATTTTCTGTGGACTCTGAATGAATAACTTATATAGCGCTACAATTGCGAACTAAATCGCCTCAAGGTGCTTTTGCAGCCCTTGACCGCCTGTGCTTTCAGAAGAGGTGGGTCTTGAGCTTCTTCCTTAAGGCTAGATGGTTTTCTTCTGAGCGGATCTCCGCATGTAGAGTGTTCCATAGCCGGGGTCCTTGGACTGCGAACCTTCGTTCGCCTTTTGATTAGGTGGTATATTAGGTGGTTTATAATAAACTCCTATTAGTATTTTATTATTGTTTTTGCCTCCATGTATTTCTATACACAGGGACTCCACATGTTCATATCCCTCATCTATATCTTCCCGGAGTGTGGGCCTAGGTATTGTATAGAATTCCAAAAGCTTGAAGGCAATGGATAAAGTAAATTAATTTTTACACATTTATTCCCAAATTTGTTTTAGAAAAAGTGTAAAAAGACTGAACTGCAGAAACTGGCATTGTGCGAAACTAAGGTACTGAATAGAATGTCCAGAGTTCAGCTACAATCATATCTGCATCAGAGGCTCCATTTGGGGCCTCTGTCGCCGAGTTCCTCAAAAATGACGGAAAGAAAAGTCATGCATGTAGGACTTTTTTCTCAGCTAAAAAAAGCATTCTCCTGAATGGAAACATAATGGATCCCAATGGGAACTGTTAGGCTCTGTTCCTGTCAGTTATGTGCCGAATCCGGCACTTCCGTTATTTTAATTCTTCTGCTCCTATAACAAAGCAGAAGAATGGAAATTAATAAAATTGATCTGAAAGCGCTGTTGGTTGTTAGAGGTCAAACATTAACCTTAGCTGTAAACCTAGTCCTAGTATTATTATTAAGGTTAAAAGGGTTTTCCGAGATTTTCATACTGATGACTTATCCTCAGGATAGGTTATCACTATTTGATGGGTTGGGGGTCCCGCTTATCAGCTGTTTGAGAAGGCAGCTTACCAAGCACAGCACCGTACATTATATATCACTTGTGCTTGGTATCGCTCTCAGCACATTCACTTCTATGGGACTGAACTGCTCTTAGGCCATATGACACATGAATGTGTCATCAATCAGCTTAGGAAAAGCAGAGAGAAAGCCGTGGCGCTCATAGGAGCGCAGGTGCTTTCTCAAACAGCTGATTGGCGGGGGTCCTGTGTGTTGGACCCCCACGATCAGATACTGATGACTCATCCACACATAACTACAAAAAAGTTAAAGGGGGTCAGAAAATCAGAGCAAAAAAACAAAAGTTTACTTATTTATTTTTCAGTATCAAAATGCAAGAAAAACTATACATATAGTGAAAATAAAAAGTCTACACACCCCTGTTAAAATGTCAGGTTTCTGTGATGTAAAAAAAATTTGGAACTTTTTCCACCTTTAATGTGACCTATAAACTGTACAACTCAATTCAAAAACAAACTGACATCTTTTAGGTAGAGGGAAGAAAAAATATAAAAATAAAATATGGTTGCATAAGTGTGCACACCCTTAAACTAATACTTTGTTGAAGCACCTTTTCATTTTATTACAGTCTTTTTCCCTAAGAATAGAAACAATGAATGTATCGAAGCTTTTAAAAGGGGGGTATTAAATGAATTAGAAAAAATTTAAATTAAATCGAATATGCAGAATCTGACTAAGTAAGAAAAATCAGCATTGAGAGATCTAGAAAATAATAAGAATATAGTGATTAAACCGGCCGACAAGGGGGGGGGGCTAGTTATTATGGATATTCAAAAATATGAAGCAGAGCTGGAAAGGCAGTTAGCGGATAAGAATACATATGAACTATTGAAGAAACATCCTACTATGGAATATAAAAAATAACTTGATTCCTTGTTACAAAAAGGATTTAAGGAGAGAATTTTAAATGGAAAAGAGTATGATTATCTGGTGATAAAATCGCCTGTGATCACTGTGATATACCAACTCCCCAAAATTCATAAAAATATGACCAATCCCCCGGGAAGGCCGTGAAGTTGAGGAAAGTAGGGAAAAGAAAGGGTTGGAGAGTAAGCAAAAGAAAAAGAAAGACTTCAGATTTGCTTTTCTCACCAAATATACAGTACAAGCAGGTCTCATTAAAAATGCCATCAGGACAAATTGGAGTGTATTGAAAAACGACCCGGTTATAGGTAAAGAAATACCCAGTCATCCTGATTTTATTTTTAGAAAGGCACCGAATTTACAAAATCGCCTGGTGCACAGTTAATAAAGAGGAACAAAAAGTAATGACAAAAAACAAATGAGGACTACGGTGATCCACTCAGTTAAAAGAAATAAGGATTGTAAAATTAAAGGACAAATTACATGTGATAGTGTAGGAGTTGTATACATGCTGGAGTGCCCATGTGGCCTCCAATATGTGGGAGGTACAACGAGAAAATTAAGAGTTCGGATACAGGAACACATTAATAATATTAAGAAGGGGCTGGAGACCCATGGGGAACCTATGCACTTCAAAAAGGTTCATCAGAAAAATCCGAAGGGACTTGCATTTGCCGGATTAGAAGTGGTTAAAAATTATTGGGGAGGAGGGGATGCTATTAAGAAGATAGACCGGCGGGAGGTGAGATGGATATATGAGCTTGATACCATCCAACCGCATGGACTTAATGTCGAATTAGATCTAAAATCGTGCTTGGTGGAATAGAGTAATTTGAATACAAGAGTGACATGTGGCCTCTCAGTGCTAGCCAATTAGGAGAGGGAGGTGTGTGCTGTGGGAAGGACGAAACGCACCACTTACCAATCAGAATAGGAAGGTGTGTACTGTGGGAGTGAGTAGGAACGGCCATCTACCAATCAGGAAAAAGGGTGTGCATTAGGGGAGTGATTATGAGCGGACTTATGAATGAATGAATGAATAAGAACGTGGAAAGTAAGAAAAAGAATGCCTAAAAGGTCATTTGAGGTACTACAGGGGATTGTCATTTAGCTGGTTAAAAGTGTTTTATGAAGTTTTATTACATTTTATAAGTTATATTTTATGAGGAGGGGGAGGGTATAAAACATGTGTGAGCAAGAGGATGGTGACGCCCCTGACGAAGCGTGGAGTGAAACCCGGGTCGGGCAGACTTGTAAAGACAGTTTTGACTGCTTGTTTTATCTCATGCTTGTGAGTATATTAAACTCTTTTTGTATGCCGACCTTGTTTGTGGGGCTTCACTATTGGAGCGATTATATGTTTTAGTGGTGGTAAAGGAGGACGAAAAGGAGGAGAATCGTGGAGTATATGATGTGCCTATATATCAAGCTGCACTTGTGAGTACAATCACACAAGAAATTTTTGGTGATCTGCAGTGCTTCACTATTTATGTATTTTCTGACATCCCACAGGAGCCCTGGTTTGGTGACAGTGGGACCTAATAACTTGCTTGTGTCTTAAGTATTGGATGTTCCGAGATTGAAGAGGTGTAACCTTCTGGATAGGAAACGCACAGTTCCTCAAAACGCACTTTTTGGGTTTGAGTCTATCAGCATGACACATTTTGACTTGGTAAGATTTGCCCACTGTTCTTTGCAAAAACACTCCAAATCTGTCAGATTGTGAGGACATCTCCTGTGCACAGCCCTCTTCATATCATCGGGTCACCCACCTTCCCCATAAAGGAAAGTTGGGTCCCGATCCTCACCCCATCCCCCATTACCTTGGCAGCGGCGGCCCAGCGCATGTGCAGACTATATGCTGATCACCGCCGCCCTCACAGTAGTCCTCTCTCCTCAGGAGAGGAGAGAGAGTAATGAATTAAGCCCTGATCGGGTCCCCCAGCACTCCGATCGGGACAATAAGGCCACCAAATGTTTTGGTAAAGTGCAGGAGCCCCCCTCCACCATAGAATAAAAAAAATAAAAAAATAAAAAAAAAATGGCGCAGACATGCGCACTGGTTATTGTGCTGAAGATCTGCCTTCAGCACAGTAACCATCAGGGACATTACTATTGATCCCTGATCATGTGGTCTCCATGATAAACCTATTATGGAGATCACATCCATTAAATATACTAACACAGCCAGGACATGGGCTGTGCTTCTTTCTCCCCTCAGTGCAGTTGTTCTGTGAGGAGAGAGAGATTAGACTTCTGTCCTGGCTGTGCAATTTACTGTGGAAAAAAAGAAAAATCTATTTATAAACTATCCATCCGTAACTGGCGGGTAGTGGGCATTCGTCACTAAGCGCCTGTTACAGTCGGTCAGTGGGCGTCCGTCATTTGGCATCTATTAGGGACGATCAGAAACCTCATTTCATTAGGAATCGCGTGTCTGTACGTCTGAGGCCATCTGTCACTGTCCATCTGTTAGTCAGTCAGTGGGCATCTGTTAGGGTCCATCCATAATTGTCGGTCAGTGGACGCTAGCGAACATTTACTTTTAATTTTTAGGGTGGGATATATAATATATATTTTTTTTTACTATCTGAAGTTTTTTTGTAAAAAAAAATGGCTCAAAGATTATATAGTGCAGAGCAGGCAAATTAATTTCTATGCTCTGAAAACTGAATCCGCTTCAGAGGCAGAAATATTTTCCGATAGCGGTGACTCTAGTTCCGTCTCCATCCTCAGACCCCATAGCCCTATGGTGGTAGAAGTCGCCACTTCATCTCATTCTCCACCCAGCGTTCCCGTTCCTTCTCTACGTGGGTTCCTGCTTCATCATTTTCCCCCTAAGTGCACCAATTTTAATCTACTCCCCAAATTAATGTGGACGTCACTAATTTTACCCCTTATGATTTTTTTCATTTATTTGTGGACAATAAAGTCCTGGAATTAATTGTTCAGCAGACTAATCTGTACGCCACACAATTTGCTGTACAAAAGCCCACATCTATTTATATAAAATGGTGGACCCCCACAAGTGTACTGAAATAAAATTTATTTTGGGGCATACCCTGGACATGGGCATTGTAAAAATGCCATCTGTCTGATCCTATTTGGCTGCGAGTACTGTCCACTCAACCCCAGTGTTTGCAGCAGTTATGCCCCGAAACCGCTAGGAAGTCCTAATGCGGGGTATGCCCTCCTTAAGGATTTATTCTTAAAATTATATACCCCTGATAAAAATCTATCTGTCGATGAATCCCCTTTTAGTTTTAAAGGCCGACTTTCCTTCCGTCAGTTTATTCCCTCAAAGCGTGCAAGATATGGGGTAAAATTACATAAGGTGTGCGAGAGCACAACCAGCTACACCTGCTGTCTGTCTGTATATGAGGGCAGAGACTCCCAACTTAACCCCCCAGGCTGCCCCAAAAATATTGGGACATCTGGAAAAATTGTGTGGGATCTATTGGCACCATTCCTACACAAAGGGTACCATGTGTACACTGATAATTTTTATACCAGCCTACCCCTTTTTAAATCCCTCCAAACACAGGGGCTTGTGGGACAGTCCGTAAAAATAGAGTGGGATACCCACAATCGCTGGTGTCCAAACGTTTGGAGAGAGGAACATCCTTCGCCCTTGCAAGTGACCAGCTGCTTGCATTGAAGTGGAAGGACAGGAAGGATGTCTACATGCTGACCACCGTGCATGCAGACACCACATTAGCAGTTAGGGAGAGGGGGGCTACTGCTAACAAATACACACTGGTCTGTGTGACTACAATAAATTTATGGGTGGTTTAGACCTCTCGGACAGGTGCTTCAGGCGATTTAGACCTCTAGGACCGGCGCTTCGGCGCTTCAACCCTGGTATAAAAAGGAGCAATATTCCTCATTCAGATTGCTACCTATAATAGTTTTGTTTTATTTAAAAATGCCCAAGGAACCCTAAACTTCCTCGAGTTCCAGGAAAAGGTGGTTGAGAGTCTCCTGTTTGAGTCCCCTGCACCTGGGCAAGCCTTCGAATCTGAGGGTGTTTGAAGGCTTTCAGAACGCCACTTCCCTCTCCCCGTCCCTGCCACTGCGAGCAAAACATATCCTCAGAAATGATGCCGGGTGTCCTCTCCCCGTCCCTGCCACTGCGAGCAAAACATATCCTCTGAAATGATGCCGGGTGTGTAGCAAACATGGAAGGAGGACGGACACCTGATTTTACTTCCCCAGTTGCCCATCAAAACCCCGCTCTGCAATTACCCCTGTTTTGAGACATACCATACGGTTTCTAATTATTTATTTTATTTAATACCAAAAAGGGTTGGTAGGGGTCTTCTCAGGAAGTCAATTTATTCTCATTTTCTGTTTAGTTTGTGGGCTTTCCAGGGAGGGAGGGAGCCTTTTGGGTTGGGTTGTGGAGCAAATTTTTTTTTCATACATTGGAACAAATTTTGCCATTTCTGATTTGTTTTCTTAATTTTTATTATTTCATTTTTTGACTATGTCCGGCCACACAAAGCTGTTAATTCATTCTCATTACTGTATCATGATATTGGTATGATATTTTTTTATTTGGAGGATCTCTAATGATTAAGTTGTTACCGAGCAATAAACCGTGAAAGTAGTGTGGTGCAGAATTGTAAAAAGTGGTCTGGTCATTAAGGGGGTTTAAGCTAGGGGACTGAAGTGGTTAAAGGGCTTCTGTCACCCCCCAAAACTCATTTTTCATTTTTGGGCATATTATAATCCTTATTGGATATATAGGGCTCTTATCTTGTTCTGTGGCTTCGTTTCATTAAAAATCGATCTTTTAAAATATGCAAATGACTTCACAACCAGCAAGTAGGGCGTCTACTTGCTGGTAGCCGCCGCATCCTCCTTTTAAAAAAACGCCCCCTCCTCCTGTTGATTGACAGGGCCAGCGAGGGCTCTCCTCCTCTGGCTGGCCCTGTCTGCAATTCAAATCCCGCGCTCTGAGAGAAGGACGCTCGCTTCCTCAGCACTCCCTCAGTGCGCCTGCGCCGATGACGTCTTCTCTTTTGGGTTTAGAGGTGACGTAATCGGCGCAGGCGCACTGAGGGAGTGCTGAGGAAGCGAGCATCCTTCTCTCAGAGCGCCTGCGCCGAATGAAGACACGTAAGGCGCCAGCGCGGGATTTGAAATGCTGACAGGGCCAGCCAGAGGAGGAGAGCGCTCGCTGGCCCTGTCAATCAACATGAGGAGGGGGCGTTTTTTTTAAAAGGAGGATGCGGTGGCTACCAGCAAGTAGACGCCCTACTTGCTGGTAGTGAAGTCATTAATATTTTAAAAGATCGATTTTTAATGAAACAAAGCCACAGAACAAGGTAAGAGCCCTATATATCCAATAAGGATTATAATATGCCCAAAAATGAAAAATGAGTTTTGGGGGGTGACAGAAGCCCTTTAACCACTTCAGTCCCCTAGCTTAAACCCCCTTAATGACCAGACCACTTTTTACAATTCTGCACCACACTACTTTCACGGTTTATTGCTCGGTCATACAATTTAGAATTTACCACCCAAATGAATTTTACCTCCTTTTCTTCTCACTAATAGAGCTTTCATTTGGTGGTATTTCATTGCTGCTGACATTTTTACTTTTTTTCATATTAATCGAAATTGACCTAAATATTTGCAAAAAAATGACATTTTTCATTTTTGGGCATATTATAATACTTATTGGATGACTATTCAATATATAGGGCTCTTATCTTGTTCTGTGGCTTCGTTTCATTAAAAATCGATCTTTTAAAATATGCAAATGACTTCACAACCAGCAAGTAGGGCGTCTACTTGCTGGTAGCCGCCGCATCCTCCTTTTAAAAAAACGCCCCCTCCTCCTGTTGATTGACAGGGCCAGCGAGGGCTCTCCTCCTCTGGCTGGCCCTGTCTGCAATTCAAATCCCGCGCTCTGAGAGAAGGACGCTCGCTTCCTCAGCACTCCCTCAGTGCGCCTGCGCCGATGACGTCTTCTCTTTTGGGTTTAGAGGTGACGTAATCGGCGCAGGCGCACTGAGGGAGTGCTGAGGAAGCGAGCATCCTTCTCTCAGAGCGCCTGCGCCGAATGAAGACACGTAAGGCGCCAGCGCGGGATTTGAAATGCTGACAGGGCCAGCCAGAGGAGGAGAGCGCTCGCTGGCCCTGTCAATCAACATGAGGAGGGGGCGTTTTTTTTAAAAGGAGGATGCGGTGGCTACCAGCAAGTAGACGCCCTACTTGCTGGTAGTGAAGTCATTAATATTTTAAAAGATCGATTTTTAATGAAACAAAGCCACAGAACAAGGTAAGAGCCCTATATATCCAATAAGGATTATAATATGCCCAAAAATGAAAAATGAGTTTTGGGGGGTGACAGAAGCCCTTTAACCACTTCAGTCCCCTAGCTTAAACCCCCTTAATGACCAGACCACTTTTTACAATTCTGCACCACACTACTTTCACGGTTTATTGCTCGGTCATACAATTTAGAATTTACCACCCAAATGAATTTTACCTCCTTTTCTTCTCACTAATAGAGCTTTCATTTGGTGGTATTTCATTGCTGCTGACATTTTTACTTTTTTTCATATTAATCGAAATTGACCTAAATATTTGCAAAAAAATGACATTTTTCATTTTTGGGCATATTATAATACTTATTGGATGACTATTCAATATATAGGGCTCTTATCTTGTTCTGTGGCTTCGTTTCATTAAAAATCGATCTTTTAAAATATGCAAATGACTTCACAACCAGCAAGTAGGGCGTCTACTTGCTGGTAGCCGCCGCATCCTCCTTTTAAAAAAACGCCCCCTCCTCCTGTTGATTGACAGGGCCAGCGAGCGCTCTCCTCCTCTGGCTGGCCCTGTCTGCAATTCAAATCCCGCGCTCTGAGAGAAGGACGCTCGCTTCCTCAGCACTCCCTCAGTGCGCCTGCGCCGATGACGTCTTCTCTTTTGGGTTTAGAGGTGACGTAATCGGCGCAGGCGCACTGAGGGAGTGCTGAGGAAGCGAGCATCCTTCTCTCAGAGCGCCTGCGCCGAATGAAGACACGTAAGGCGCCAGCGCGGGATTTGAAATGCTGACAGGGCCAGCCAGAGGAGGAGAGCGCTCGCTGGCCCTGTCAATCAACATGAGGAGGGGGCGTTTTTTTTAAAAGGAGGATGCGGTGGCTACCAGCAAGTAGACGCCCTACTTGCTGGTAGTGAAGTCATTAATATTTTAAAAGATCGATTTTTAATGAAACAAAGCCACAGAACAAGGTAAGAGCCCTATATATCCAATAAGGATTATAATATGCCCAAAAATGAAAAATGAGTTTTGGGGGGTGACAGAAGCCCTTTAACCACTTCAGTCCCCTAGCTTAAACCCCCTTAATGACCAGACCACTTTTTACAATTCTGCACCACACTACTTTCACGGTTTATTGCTCGGTCATACAATTTAGAATTTACCACCCAAATGAATTTTACCTCCTTTTCTTCTCACTAATAGAGCTTTCATTTGGTGGTATTTCATTGCTGCTGACATTTTTACTTTTTTTCATATTAATCGAAATTGACCTAAATATTTGCAAAAAAATGACATTTTTCACTTTTCGTTGTAAAATTTTTCAAATAAAACTACATTTTTTTTGTCTGATATAAAAAAAAATGCAATAAGTGTATATTTATTGGTTTGGGTAAAAGTTATAGTGTTTCCAACTATGGTACAAAAATGTGAATTTCCGGATTTTGAAGCAGCTCTGACTTTCTGAGCACCTGTCATGTTTCCTGAGGTTCTACAATGCCCAGACAGTAGAAACACCCCACAAATGACCCCATTTCGGAAAGTAGACACCCTAAGGTATTCGCTGATGGGCATAGTGAGTTCATGGAAGTTTTTCTTTTTTGTAACAAGTTAGCGGATTTATTTATTTATTTATTTTTTCTTACAAAGTCTCATATTCCACTAACTTGTGACAAAAAATAAAATTTTACATGAACTCACCATACCCCTCACGGAATACCTTGGGGTGCCTTCTTTCCAAAATGGGGTCACTTGTTGGGTATTTATACTGCCCTGGCATTTTAGGGGCCCTAAAGCGTGAGAAGAAGTCTGGAATCCAAATGCGTAAAAAATGCCCTGTGAAATCGTAAAGATACTCTTTGGAATTTGGGCCCCTTTGCGCACCTAGGCTGCAAAAAAGTGTCACACATGTGGTATCGCTGTACTCAGAAGAAGTAGGGCAATGTGTTTTGGGGTGTATTTTTACATATACCCATGCTGGGTGAGAGAAATATCTCTGTAAAAGTCAACTTTTCCCATTTTTTTATACAAAGTTGTCATTTTAGAGAGATATTTCTCTCACCCAGCATGGGTATATGTAAAAAGACACCCCAAAACACATTGCCCAACTTCTCCTGAGTGCGGCGATACCACATGTGTGACACTTTTTTGCAGCCTAGGTGCGCAAAGGGGCCCAAATTCCTTTCAGGAGGGCATTTTTTGACATTTGGATTCCAGACTTCTCACGCTTTAGGGCCCCTAAAATGCCAGGGCAGTATAAATACCCCACATGTGACCCCATTTTGGAAAGAAGACACCCCAAGGTATTCCGTGAGGGGCATGGCGAGTTCATAGAAGTTTTTTTTTTTGGAACAAGTTAGCGGAAATTGTTTTTTTTTTTTTTCTCTCACAGTCTCCCTTTCCGCTAACTTGTGACAAAAAGTTCAATCTTTCATGGACTCAATATGCCCCTCAGCGAATACCTTGGGGTGTCTTCTTTCCAAAATGGTGTCACATGTGGGGTATTTATACTACCCTGGCATTTTAGTGGCCCTAAAGCGTGAGAAGAAGTCTGGAATATAAATGTCTAAAAGATTTTACGCATTTGGATTCCGTGAGGGGTATGGTGAGTTCATGTGAGATTTTATTTTTTGTCACAAGTTAGTTGAATATGAGACTTTGTAAGAAAAAACAAAAAAACAAAAAAAAAAATCAATTTCCGCTAACTTGTGCCAAAAAAATATAAATCTTCTATGAACTCTCCATGCCCCTCAAAAGTGATCTTTTTATAGCGCCGCAGCCATTTTACGGTGTTTTTGCAGTGATCAGAAAAAAAAAATTCTGTCACTGCGGTGGGGCGGACTGAACGCAAGTGTGCGCACAAGATCACGCCTGATCAGGCGAACACTGCGTTTTTTGTAGAGCCTATAGAACATGTCCTATTTTTGTCCACAATTGCGGACAAGAAAAGGCATTTTCTATATAGCTCTGGCAATGTGCGGATCCACAAAATGCGGAAAGCACATTGCTGGTGTCCGTGTTTTGCGGATCCGCGGTGTCCGTAAAACACATACAGACGTCTGAATGGAGCCTTACAGGGGGGTGATCAATGACAGGGGGGTGATCAGGGAGTCTATATGGGGTGATCACCCCCCTGTCATTGATCACCCCCCTGTAAGGCTCCATTCAGACGTCCGTATGTGTTTTGCGGATCCGCGGATCCGTAAAACACATACGGACGTCTGAATGGAGCCTTACAGGGGGGTGATCAATGACAGGGGGGTGATCAGGGAGTCTATATGGGGTGATCAGGGGTTAATAAGGGGTTAATAAGTGACAGGGGGGGTGTAGTGTAGTGGTGTTTGGTGCTACTTACAGAGCTGCCTGTGTCCTCTGGTGGTCGATCCAAGCAAAAGGGACCACCAGAGGACCAGGTAGCAGGTATATTAGACGCTGTTATCAAAACATTTTGGGGTTAAAAAAATTGCATCTACAGCCTGCCAGCGAACGATCGCCGCTGGCAGGCTGTAGATCCACTCGTTTACCTCCAGTTCCTGTGAACACGCGCTCCTGTGTGCGCACGTTCACAGGAAATCTCGCCTCTCGCGAGATGATGCGCCGGCGCGTCTAGGAGGAATAACACCGCCGCCGCCAGGACGCAATCCTGCGTTAGGCGGTCCTGGGGTGGTTA
The DNA here is from genome assembly GCF_905171765.1 of Bufo bufo. NCBI lineage: Eukaryota > Metazoa > Chordata > Amphibia > Anura > Bufonidae > Bufo > Bufo bufo. The sequence continues at coordinate 149,206,341 of NC_053390.1, read as the reverse complement.
AATGCCAGCTTGTCATTACAGCCCTATCGGTGTACTTGTATTTTGTGAACAAACTGGAATTTGCAACATAGTTGGAGACATTTTGCTCTGTTTTCTAGGGCATGTTGCTTTTCACTATAGTTCACATTTTTTTTCTGCAATAAGTAATTATATGTCAGACCAGAATGCTGATCACAACAGCATCAGGATGACAGAAATGCGGGACAACTGCTTTGTTGGCGAGACATAGTCATATGTGCAGGCAAATGCCTTTTTACAAATCTGCCTCCCTTATAAGTGGAAAGATTCACTCCTTATCTGTATGCGTCACAAAGATTAGAATGTGGCCGTAACAGAGTTACCCATCTAAAAATATATTTTTCTCCAATTTCCTGTGAAAATTTTATTAACAATTTGAATAAAACCATATATACTCATGGTTTCATCCTATAATAATTTTGCACTCCGCATGCTCACTACACCACTAGATGCATGTTTTAGGAGATCTAGTTTTTAAAATGGGGTCTTTTCTAAGGGTTTTCTATCATTTTGCAGCTCAACGCCATTACATGTGTGCAATGGGGCCTGAACCATTTTCACTTTATTATCTGAAAGGCCCCAGGTGCTCCTTTATGTTTGGGCCCTGCCATGTGTCTAGACATAAAATTAGGGCCGCAATAGGGATATTTCTGAAGACAAGAGAAATGGAATGATACATTTTGGGGTGTACTTATTTATTTTCATGTGCTTTGTAGAAAAAAACTCTTTAAATTGACACCTTTGTGTAAAAAATAAAACATTATTGTTTTTTTGCCTGCTTAGCCTTAATTTCTACAAAAAAAACTAGGTGGTCTAAAAGCTCACTACACCCATAGATAAATACCTTAAGGGGTCTAGTTTTCAAAATAGGGTAATTTATGAGGGTTTTCTATTGTTTTGGCAGCTCAACGCCATTACAGGTGTTCTGAAAGCCACTGGGTGCTCCTTTAAGTTTGGGCCCTGCCGTGTGTGAAGAGTCTGAAGACATAAGATTAGGGCCACAATGGGGATATTTCTGAAGACAGGAGAAATGGGGTGATACATTCTGTGGTGTACTTCTTCATTTTGATGTGCTTTGTAGAAAAAAAAACAACTGTCTTTAAATTGACACTTGTGTAAAAAATGCAAAAAAAAAAGATTTCCGCATGTTTAGCATTAATTTCTACTAAATCACTGTAGAATTGCAGTGGCCAGTATGGCGGAACTGCTCAAACCCTCTTCACCAAACGCGTTTCGGGGTACTTGCCCCTTCCTCCACTGAGGAAGGGGCAAGTACCCCGAAACGCGTTTGTTGAAGAGACCCCCAGAGCAACCCCAAGAAGTACGTGCTGGAACTATTCAAAGCCGTGCGGTAATTCAAATCCTTTGAGAACTCCGTGTCTTACCAACCCCTGACACGCCGGCAGTTACAAGCGCAAATACACGAGGAGTGTGTCGCATACCAGCCAACGTGGGGAAAAAGCATCTGTGAGTCCCAGCGCTGACCGGCTCCTTGTTACTACGGAGTGGTAGCCAGAGGACGATAAGGGCATGGAGAGAAGGCACAGCATCATTCAGTTGCTACAGGAGTAGCCGAGAACGACATTGGTCTCCAAGTTTTCCTGTACAAAGAACCGCATTGCGCAGTGAGTATAAGCGGGACGCCGCGAGTATACTCACTTAAGTGAATTGCTTTGACCACAGTTACATCATTCTCTTCTAACGAATTAGGACTGTGAATTATATAGGACTTTGTGAGGCTAGTTATCAGACTAGCGCAAGCCACCAGTTGGGATTTTTTATATTTCCATTTTTTCATTATATGGACTGATCCTTTCCATCCTCAGCCTTTCCACGGCTGGCACCAATTATTTATTCCAAGTATTTATACTATTCTATATCTATTTATTCTATCTGTATTGAATAGTGTTTTTACTGTACTAATGTGTTCTTATATTGCTTGATTGTATTTTATATGTGCTTTTAGAATAATTGACTGTATTTTACCTTATATGTCCATAAATAAATGTATGATTCTGCATAAGTGAGTGTGCCCAGTATACTTTTTAGCATTATTTATTCACTTTAGAGGAAGGGCGGATCCTCTTTTACTGGCAGCACCTCCTCCTAATTTTCCCCAGTCCTGTGCGTCTCTTTAACCTTTTTTTTAATAGTACCATATCTGATGACAAAACAATGTCAGATTTACTTTCATGTGCAAAACCTTTACGAAGTTATTCTCTGCTAAAAGTGACACATATCAGATTTCCAAAATCTGGCTTGGTCATTAAGGCCCAAACAGGCTTGGTCACTAAGGGGTTAATGAGTCCTGTCTTGGGTTCTTGAATTAATCCATGTGCTAAGCTCGAAGCACACAAAGCTACATGTTTAGATAATAGTTCTGAAGGAAATTATAGCATTTAAGGGCCCTTTCACACTTGCGTTCTTTTCTTCCGGCACAGAGTTCCGTCGTCGGGGCTCTATGCCGGAAGAATCCTGATCAGTTTTATCCTAAGGCATTCTGAATGGAGAGAAATCCGTTCAGGATGCATCAGGATGTCTTCAGTTCCGGAACGGAACGTTTTTTGGCCGGAGAAAATACCTAAACGTCGAAATAGAAAAAATGGATTGCGCTGCAGGAGAGTATGCTAAAATAATAAAGTCAAATGTATCTTTTTCTTTCTTGTGTAAATCTTCGGTCAAATGGGGTCATTCATATACATCAAACATAACTGTGGTGTAGAAATCTGGAAAAATAGAAACCGCACAATGGTGTAGTACTTCTAGAAAGGAGTATCACCTGGCCGCAGGTTATACTTACAAAACTCAGATGGTAATAAGCGTAGAAAACCAGCTCAGCACTTTCATTCACCCAGGAGCTGCACACCTTAGATGCCGTTCAGTAAGCCGCACAAACGAACAGGATCCGAACCGCTTGTGAGAAAACTTGCACAGGCTGGATCTCAAATCAGCAAGATGTTACCAAATTTGCACTCTTCAGGGTCTCGGAAGAAGGATATCAACCAATGGTGAAGTACGTACAGCAAGGTTGGATAAAAAGGATTTATTATACTCACAAAAACAGCAGATTTGGGAGCAATTTAAAACAAGTACAAAGTGCCCGACCCGGGTTTCGCCATGATGCTTCGTCTGGGGCGTGTGTTCATAAGTGCATACAGCTGAATATAAGGGATCCAGGGAACCTCCCCTGTTGGGCGTCATGAGACTTTTCAAAATAAATGTTTCTTATAAAATCAATACAAAACCATGTATACTGTCCACACAGACGGGTTAAAAACATAAAATGTGGTCAATAAAATAAATATATATGTATAAAAATGTAAAAATATATATAAAAAAATATATATATAAAAAAAAACTAGTACAATTGTCTCCCTATCATGGACAACACGGACCTAATATACAGACATCCTAGATTTAAACTATACAAGCATTCACATCGCATTCTATGTTAAGTCCCTGAGGTTGAATGGTGTTTAAAAAAAACATCCACTCCACCTCCCTTTTATTTAGTATAGAAATGAAATCCCCTCCCCGTACAGGGGTGCGGACCAACTCAATACCAGTGAAAATAAGCCCCCTGGGATTTTTTTGGTGGTGAATTTTAAAGTGAAGTGAGACACTATGGGTCTCCAATCCTTTTTTAATATTACGTATATGTTCTTGCACTCGAGTCTTCAAACTACGTGTGGTTCTCCCCACATATTGGAGGCCACAGGGGCACTCCAACAGGTAAATGACACCTACATTATTGCATGACAGATCACCTTTTATTTTAAAATTGCTATCTGTTCTTTTATTGGATACTACAAAGTCTACACATATTTTTCGATCTTTAGAGATGCGGTTTTTGCAAGGTATGCAAAAACTGCACCATGTAAACTTGCTCCTATGTGCAATTTGATGTTTCTTATGGGTAGCAAAACTAGCACTATGCACTAGCTTGTTAGTAAGGTTGCTAGCTCTTTTAAAAACTAAAGGAGGTTTCTCTGGAAGATCCTTATTCAAAACAGGATCATTCTTTAGTATGTGCCAATTTTTATTAATCATCTGTTTGATATGGCCCGCTTGGTTGTTGTATTGTGTTATGAACATATATCTAGAGTCTCTCTTTTTTTCTTCACTATTTTTGTCTATTATAAATGGGGTGATGTGTCGCTTGTCTTCTATTTCTTTTATACAGTGATCCAATAGATCTTCTTGGTATCCCTTTTCAAGAAATCTAGTCTTAATCATCTGTCCCTGTTCCCTATAATCTTCCAGTTTAGTGCAATTTTTTTAAATTAGTTGGAACTGGCTTTTAGGAATATTCCTAAGCCAGGAGGGGTGGTGACAGCTATTTAATTCTATGTAGGTATTGACATCTACAGTCTTGAAAAAAGTTTTAGTTTTAAGCCTATTGTCCTCAATGAAAATAACTAGATCCAAAAAATCCACAGAGGTGTTGCTAATATGACTAGTGAACTTTAAATTGAAAGAATTCCTATTAATGTCTGTTATAAAGGATTCAAGCCCCTCTTTTTCACCTGACCAGATGAGGAGGCAATCGTCGATGTACCTGCGCCAAATAAGAAGTCGTCCCCTCCCAAGGTCTTTGTTGAGGATCGTATCTATCCTCCCTCTCTCCCACATGGTCATGAACAAATTTGCAAAGCTTGGAGCGAATTTCGCCCCCATCGCCACGCCGGAGTGGTGGAGATGAAACTGATCACTATGTAGGAAATAGTTGTGGGTGAGGCAGAAAGTTACGCATTCCAAAACAAAGCTCTTTTGTGCTGTCCCCATCTGGACATCGTTATCAAGTGCCTCTCTAACTCCTCTTATACCTAGTTCTTGGGGTATACAGGTATATAAGGAGGTGACATCCACCGTGGCTAGCCAGATAGTACCTTGCAGTAATCCCATTTCTTCAATCAGCTTAATGACACTAGCCAAATTTTTTAGGTAGGAAGCGGCCATTATTACATGTTTTTGCAAAAAATAGTCAATATATTCTGAGACTCTACTGTTCAGGGAATCTATCCCTGAAACAATAGGTCTTCCGGGAGGATGTATAGGATCTTTATGTATTTTGGGTAGGAAATATATAACCGGTGTAACTGGATTTTTAATAGAAAGATAATCAAATTCTTTTTTATTTAAGACATCATTCTGTAAACCCCTCTTAAGTATAGTATCAAGTTCTTTTTTATATAAATTTAATGGGTTGTTTTTAAGTACCGAATAGGTGTCTTTATCAGACAGTAGTCTATTCATTTCTGATGTATATTGGTCTACATCCATAAGAACCACCCCCCCCTGCCTTATCAGCAGGTTTTATAACAATTTGGTCATTTTTTTCAAGTTTTTTTAGAGCCTCCTTTTCTTTATAGGAGAGATTCGGTTTTGTTGGTTTGCTATTAATATTCTCTAAACCATTTAAAAGGCTCCTTTTGAAGGCATCTATACACTCATTGTTTTTGTTTTTGGGACAAAACTTTGATTTATTGCGGAGGTCAGTGTGTGCGACCCCCACGATTTTTTCACTATTAATTAACTGCGGGGGCGGGATGTTGAGATAGTATTTTGCTATATTCAATTTTCTGATGTATCTATGGATGTCTAGGAATAGGCTGAATTTATTAACCCCATTACTCGGTGCAAATTTTAACCCTTTTTGTAGAATGATTTTTTTCTTCTTCTGAAAGGGGATAACTACTTAGGTTAAATATTCCTATTGTGTCCCTTTGCATTTTTTCCCTTTCTGAGTCTGATTCTTTTCACCTTCTGCAACCTCTGTGTCCTCGATGTAACCTCTTTTTAACGGTGTTCTTTTTGGAGGCAGATCCAATAATAATTTTGTGGTCTTTTCTATTTGAGGATCCCTCTGCACCCCTCGTATGCCCTGATGGGGAAAATTTTGGCTCAAAGTTACTTTATGTTGGTCTATATTGGACAGATTTTCCTCTTTATTGGTGGACAGACGATTGATATCTTTGACACCTTCCGTCTCCTTTTGGTTTGGTTCTTTCTGCTGTACACTCCGTAATATGTTTTCACCTACACTAGAATTGCCCAAAACTCCTGGTTTAGCAGGGTAAGTGTCCTTTATAGTTTTAGAGGGGTCTTTGCAATTATTTAATCTTAGTTGGTCCCTAGTTGGATAGATATATGTATTGCCATTCCTATTCTGGGTAGGTACATTATATTGTCCCCTACGATTGTACATATGTGGTGCTCCTTTTTTATACTGGTTATATTTATAAAATTGATGGTCTTGGTTAAAACGTGGTATAAAATCATCCTCCCACCTCGTGGGGGCGTACCAATCTTTTGGCTGCTCTTCATAAAAACTCCTATTTCTATGAAACTCGCCATTCCCCATCAGAGATGGAGGATGTTGAGTATAATTCCTGATGTTAGTCTTTTCAATCTGTTTACGGTTCCCATAACAATTATCAGATATATCTACATCTACATCTATCAAACCCTTCTGTTCCATATTAACCGTCGATTTCCATTTGTATATTTTATTTTTATGGTAATTTTCACAAACTTTTAAGAATTTTTTGCATTTTTTCGTCTTTACTTCTGTTTCTAATTTCTCAATATTTTTCTGGCATTGTTTCGAATACATAGTATATTCACTGGTTTTTTTATGTGGTGCAAGGGACCCTTGGATTCTTTCTATATTTTCATTAATCTTTTTAAGTTTTTGTTTTCTTTTACAAATGATAAATGTCATGACTCTGAAACTACACTCATTCATGACCAACTCCCATTCTTCCTTATCCTCCTTATTCTCTGAATTAAGTGGTAACTGCCACCTAAGACCTTCTGGGATCATTTTTTCTGAAAGATATTTTTCCAAGGACACCACATCCCACATGGTTCTAATCTCTTTGGAAAAGTCCTTTTCTAGTTCAGCAAAAAGACCTTCCAAAACCAGTTTATGGTTAACAACAGCTTCTTCTGGAAAAACAGCATCTATATCGCAAACCATACTGGCCCGATAATCAAAAATATCCATGATATCTAAAATACCTAGACAGAAAAACTCACTAAAACAATACAGGAATATAAGGTACAATTTCTGTTCAGATATTTAACCCTCTAGCGCTGCAAAATCCTGGACACAAGTGAGCAAAAAGTCCACACAATAAAATAGAAAAAATGGATTGCGCTGCAGGAGAGTATGCTAAAATAATAAAGTCAAATGTATCTTTTTCTTTCTTGTGTAAATCAAATGGGGTCATCCATATACATCAAACATAACTGCGGTGTAGAAATCTGGAAAAATAGAAACCGCACAATGGTGTAGTACTTCTAGAAAGGAGTATCACCTGGCCGCAGGTTATACTTACAAAACTCAGATGGTAATAAGCGTAGAAAACCAGCTCAGCACTTTCATCCACCCAGGAGCTGCACACCTCAGATGCCGTTCAGTAAGCCGCACAAACGAACAGGATCCGAACCGCTTGTGAGAAAACACACATAGGAGCTAGTTTACATGGTGCGGTTTTTGCATACCTTGCAAAAACCGCATCTCTAAAGATCGAAAAATATGTGTAGACTTTGTAGTATCCAATAAAAGAACAGATAGCAATTTTAAAATAAAAGGTAATCTGTCATGCAATAATGTAGGTGTCATTTACCTGTTGGAGTGCCCCTGTGGCCTCCAATATGTGGGGAGAACCACACGTAGTTTGAAGACTCGAGTGCAAGAACATATACGTAATATTAAAAAGGGATTGGAGACCCATAGTGTCTCACTTCACTTTAAAATTCACCACCAAAAAAATCCCAGGGGGCTTATTTTCACTGGTATTGAGTTGGTCCGCACCCCTGTACGGGGAGGGGATTTCATTTCTATACTAAATAAAAGGGAGGTGGAGTGGATGTTTTTATTAAACACCATTCAACCCCAGGGACTTAACATAGAATGCGATGTGAATGCTTGTACTAGTTTAAATCTAGGATGTCTGTATATTAGGTCCGTGTTGTCCATGATAGGGAGACGATTGTACTAGTTCCGGATACGGAAGACATACGGATGCACTTCCGTATGCATTCCGTTTTTTTGAGGACCCATAGACTTTAATGGAGCCACGGAACGTGATTTGCGGCCAAATATAGGACATGTTCTATGTTAAAAAACGGAACGGAAAAACGGAAAAACGGAAACGGAATGCATACGGAGTACATTCCGTTTTTTTTGCGGACCCATTGAAATCAATGGTTCCGTATACGGACCGTATACGGACCGCAAAAAACGGCCAGTAAACGGGAAAAAAAAAACGGCCGTGTGAAAGAGGCCTTATACAGTACATGTAGTGTGCGATCACATTTGCATTTTCCGTTTGTATATGTATTTCGCCATAGTGATGTGCACCTACAGGCAGGTTGTGCTGACCCAACCCCTTATTTATTTTATTGACCACATTTTATGTTTTTAACCCGTCTGTGTGCGGGGGAGGACAGTATACATGGTTTTGTATTGATTTTATAAGAAACATTTATTTTGAAAAGTCTCATGACGCCCAACAGGGGAGGTTCCCTGGATCCCTTATATTCAGCTGTATGCACTTATGAACACACGCCCCAGACGAAGCATCATGGCGAAACCCGGGTCGGGCACTTTGTACTTGTTTTAAATTGCTCCCAAATCTGCTGTTTTTGTGAGTATAATAAATCCTTTTTATCCAACCTTGCTGTACGTACTTCACCATTGGTTGATATCCTTCTTCCGAGACCCTGAAGAGTGCAAATTTGGTAACATCTTGCTGATTTGAGATCCAGCTTGTGCCTGTGCAAGTTTTCTCACAAGCGGTTCGGATCCTGTTCGTTTGTGCGGCTTACTGAACGGCATCTGAGGTGTGCAGCTCCTGGGTGGATGAAAGTGCTGAGCTGGTTTTCTACGCTTATTACCATCTGAGTTTTGTAAGTATAACCTGCGGCCAGGTGATACTCCTTTCTAGAAGTACTACACCATTGTGCGGTTTCTATTTTTCCAGATTTCTACACCGCAGTTATGTTTGATGTATATGAATGACCCCATTTGACCGAAGATTTACACAAGAAAGAAAAAGATACATTTGACTTTATTATTTTAGCATACTCTCCTGCAGCGCAATCCATTTTTTCTATTTTATTGTGTGGACTTTTTGCTCACTTGTGTCCAGGATTTTGCAGCGCTAGAGGGTTAAATATCTGAACAGAAATTGTACCTTATATTCATGTATTGCTTTTGTTAAGCTAAACGTCGTTTCGGCGCATCGCCGGATCCGACGTTTAGCTTTTTCAGAGTGGTTACCATGGCTGCCGGGACGCTAAAGTCCTGGCAGCCATGGTAAAGTGTAGTGGGGAGCGGGGGAGCAGTATACTTACCGTCCGGGCGCTCCAGAGTGACATCAGGGCGCCCCACGCGCATGGGTGACGTGATCACATGGACACGTCATCCATGCGCATGGGGTGCTCTGAGGTCATTCTGGAGCCCCCCGGGAGCCGCACGGACTGTAAGTATACTGCTCCCCCGCTCCCCACTACTACTATGGCAGCCAGGACTTTAATAGCGTCCTGGCTGCCATAGTAACACTGAACGCATTTTGAAGACGGATCCGTCTTCAAATGCTTTCAGTTCACTTGCGTTTTTCCGGATCCGGCGTGTAATTCCGGCAAATGGAGTACACGCCGGATCCGGACAACGCAAGTGTGAAAGAGCCCTAAATAAGAAACTTGTACTATATAGAAATAGGAGGGAGCAACTGAAGGCTTCCTGTAAGGCAAGGTCCGCATCCGTTGCGCAATATCCGGAATGGGTGCGAACCCATTCATTCTCAATGGGGCAGGAATGGATGCGGAGAGCACACAGTGTTTCTGGAGCGCGGCCTCAATCTTCCGGTCCGCAGCTCCGCAATTGCGGACATGAATAGGCAGTTCTATGGGGGTGCCGGCCGGGTGTATTGCGGATCCGTAATTTGCGGATCCGAAATACACCACGGACGTGTGAATGGACCCTATGAGTGTGAGCCCTCAAAACAAGCCTTTGTGGTGGCAGTGTTGAGGTATTACTGGGGAATATTAATAATTTAGATAGATTAGTTTTTGTATTCGCTTCCCAGCCACATCCACACGTACGTGAACTGCAGCGAGGGTGATCATGACAAAAATACAGTATATGTCCAAACAGTCCTATAGCCTTCCATGGACCCGAGATACCTTTGAGTCCTATCAGCACACAGTATGCATCACTATACCTTTTTACTCCACTATACTTTTCAGTTCAAAGCTACTGTATTTCTTAAAAAGAAAAAAAATGACTGCATCCATTTTTTCTTTACAATTGGATTTATATTATTTTACAATTGGAATCAAAATACTGTATGGAAGAATCACAAGATTTTTTTCAGCACATACATGTATGCCAACTGTACACTGGAAACATACTTAGGGAGGGTACTGGCCCTTCCTCTCTTTCCTTGGGAGATACCTCTTTGCACCATGGAACCATAAGAATAAAGCTCCTGTCTATATATGAACTAAACAAAACTGATTCTTGAGCTATTCCATTCTATTTTGCAAATACGGGTGTTTATGGAAGTGGTATAAGAGCAGTATTTTAAATAAATGATATAATGATTCAAGATTCCTTTATAAGCACTAAATTAAAATGAACAGCTAGGTATCTGAGATTTTATAGAAAGTCTTCTGGTATTATGTTTTTTGTTGCAGAGTGGCATATTTTAATCCTTATAAAATCATATAATTGTGTTACAAGTTGACTAAATCTTTAAATGAATTTTGGAAACTTTACTGGCATTTGTGCTTCCCTTTCTGGTTTGATCACCTGCCACGCGTGTTCTCTTCGCTCTGTTGCCACCTGTCTTCTGCCTAAGCCCCATGTCACTTCTGCCCGACACATCTGTGATCCATCTACATTCTTCATTGCATTTCTATAACTCCCCTGGGCAGACTTTACTATCTAAAAGAATTCTGTTGCCATGCAATAAAAAAAAAAAAACAATCTTATTATAAGAACTACCATACACTTATTTATGAAACTTTCTTAAATGCTTTATTAGAGACACAAACCTCCAGGCCCTACCTGCATGAAGGTTGCTATGGCCTGATCTATTGTTGAATATTTGATGCTTACTACTTCTGACGGAATGAGGGAATTGAGGCTGGCAATGTGAGAAGCATGCGGGGCTGAAAGGTCATAGATCAGCCTCTCTTTTTTGCTAAATTTTCCTGTTACTACCCCTACTGGGCTTACCCTCCAGTGGTCAAATGGTGAAACCGTAAAAGGTCCTATGAGAAACCCTTTCTCTAACTCTGCCTCTAACAACGTGTCCACTGTACTAGGGACTCTCTCAGCAGACTGTAAAGTTTTGCATTCGTGTGTGACCTCTGGCAGTACGATCATGCTTGTATGGAACCCCACCACAAACCTTGTGACCAAGAAATTGACAAACCTAGTATCATGATGACCCTGAGGTGTAACTGTAAATAATCAGTGTTGATGACGCTCATGCATGCTTTATCAGATTTTAATGGACACGCTATCTTAGGATGAGCTCTGAAACAATTGGTGCAAACCTAAAGCAGACGGCATTGGCTGTAATGGCAGACTGAGAAATTGTTGCAAATTTGAGATCTTCCCAAATGTCTGATAGGGCGACCTAACTTATCCACCACTCTCGCGCCTCTCTGAGTGCCCGACGGACCTGCTGGTGAAACCCTGAAACTTGATTCCGACGCAGTGGTTGCACTGTGACACCACTCAGCAGTGTGAAAAATAGACTGACAAAGTGAGCACGACGGGGCCTTGAGATCAGCAAAGTGTCTGCAAAATATTTCAGTGTCTATGTTTGCCCAATTTATGCTAAACTGAAATTGGCTGAGAACTGCTGCTGCTTTTGCAGAAAAAGAACAGTGGTAATCACAAAACGCAGCACCGCCATACTTGTGCCCCAAATCAATGACTTTATAAAAGGTAGAGATCCAATTCCTCCCTCCTGTCTGGACGTCCCTGTACAAGCTGAATGCCAAAACGAATTTGGGGAATCGTTAGCTTCTGATTGACTCTATAATCTCGGCTCTTGAGGACCACCGAAACCTCACCACAAGCTAAGACCTTGTTTTCGGTGAGATCTTGAGTGGCAATCAATAGGGATGCTAGATTAGCGTCTCTACCCTAAAGTATGTCTTTCTTGATATTAGCCGGAATGAAATGCACTGGTGTGATGATGGGCATGGGGGACACTGTACCTGAGCAACCAGTGGTAGACGTGGAGGCGACGGGTACATCTCGTGCTGGACAGGTGACTACTGCACCCCGAGACTCCACTGTTACCAACCTCGCCTGAATATCGGTAATCGAAGACATCAGGTTATTTATCATGACATGCAACTGTGTAAGAGAAGTCTGTATGGTGGCCATAGGCAGCTCCTTGAGGCGAGAGCCAGCTAACTCCGCCGCGCGTAAGCGGTATAGCTCTGCTTTTCTTGCGGTAGCTGAAAAAAGGGATACCCCTCCTTAACAACTCCGAAGTGAGCTTAGGAATGGTCCAGCTCCGAAGAGACGGGATACTGCCATGCACCGACATCCTGGTAGTGTTCTCATTCACGGAAGCTTTCACATTTTTTTTTTATTACCTATAACCCCGGGCACATGTGAAACGAACCTGCGACACCCCGTAGTTGAATTGACAAGTTGCCCACTGGTAGTAAACGTAACTTGTATACTATGTACCCAAGTGACTGCCCCTACTAGAAAAGACATAACAAAACAATGGTTAAAACCGCTGTGGCCTGAGTAACGCGTCTAATGTCGTGATATGGCAAACTGATGAAAATGTGACTTACTAAATATTCTGAACCTATAACAACCTTTAAAGAAACGTCAAGCTGCGAAGCCCATAACCTAATGGGAAAACCGTCTGTTAGGTGAGTCGTTGTATGCTAATAAAGTTTCACCCCCCCCTTTTTTTTTTTTCTTTTATTCCACCTGAGGCAAAGATGTGAATGAGAATACCAACTGAGAACGGACAGCTGTGATGTGACCTGAAAAGGAGAAATTACGTGCTATGATGACCCTGGCTCTGGTAGAACGCTGACACTGACCTAAGGTCGTACGTATTAACATTGGGTATAAGTAATGACATAGACCATGCTGCTACACTAAGGTACGCTGTATAAAAGGCACGGCAAGTGAAAAATTTACCCCCCAGAAAATGTCAGCATGGACCATATCGGCGTGTCCTGGGCGAAACCTGGCAACACAAATGTTCAACTGGTGGGTCACATATATATCTGTACTTAGTAACTATGGACCACGCTGGCAACCTGGGCATGCAACCATGCGACTACACATGTAACCACTAAAATGAATTGCATGCACCTGTAAGATGATATAGAGAGAGCAGCTTTACTCAGATTATAATGTACTGGTATTCACCCTGTGTCCCACGTGTGTAGTGCAGCGGCCGTGCAATGACTAACCGGGCATGCCTTGTTTGACTGAGAACTTGTTCACACACAGTAATGGCCTGTGCACTGCCCCCCCTTCCCCCACGTAAAGCACGGAGGCCCGTGCAAGACATGAGGACCTGCATGAAAACCGAGACGGAGTCTCGCTGACTCCTGCACCCTAGCCGTACTACCGTGTGGGAGCCATGACGTGGGCTACCAGGCAGATCGTTCCGGTGCGGTGTCCAGCTCCTCCTCACTTGAGGAAACTGACGCACCGCCGACCGGACTGTAAACTAGACAGTGCAGCACGAGCGTGCAGTGAACACTAACCTGGGACTGGAACTACCTCAGTTACAGTTCCTAACCGCCGAGCTGGATCGGACCCTGCTGACCTGGAACTCACGTGCCTCTCCAGCAGACTCAGGATACTCCAAGCATACACACAGCACCATCGTCACACCCAAGGGAGTTGCCTGCCTGGTATATAAGTGCTGCTGATGCCCCTCCCACAAATACAGGCCAATAAATCGGCCTTCATACATATATATACAGTGAGGAACAGAAGTATTTAAACACCCTGCGATTTTGCAAGTTCTACTACTTAGAAATCATGGAGAGGTCTGAAATTCACATTGTAGGTGCATTCCCACTCTGAGAGACAGAATAAAATAATAAAAAACAGGAAATCACATTGTATGATTTTTAAAGAATTTATTTGTCTTGCACTGCTGAACAGAAGTATTTGAACACCTGAGAAACAGCAAGAATTCTGGCTCTCAAAGACCTGTTCTGTGTTACAGCATGGGTTTACTTCAGGGAGATCATGTCAAACTAATCTTATTGATTTTTTTGATTGGGTGACTAAAATTATAGATGGTGGAGGTGCAGTAGACATCGCTTATCTGGACTTTAGTAAGGCTTTTGATACTGTCCCACATAGAAGGCTTATCAATAAATTGCACTCTTTGTGGGTGGACTCCCATATTGTTGAATGGATTAGGCAGTGGCTGAGGGACATACAACAGAGGGTTGTAGTCAATGGAGTATATTCAGACCATGGTCTTGTTACCAGTGGGGTACCTCAGGGATCTGTTCTGGGACCCATATTGTTTAATATCTTTGTCAGCAAAATTGCAGAAGGCCTCGATGGTAAGGTGTGTCTTTTTGCTTATGACACAAAGATTTGTAACAGGGTTGATGTTCTTGGAGGGATACACCAAATGGAAAAGGATTTAGGAAAACTAGAGGAATGGTCAAAAATCTGGCAACTAAAATTTAATGTTGATAAGTGCCGTAAAAACCCAAGAGCAGAATATAAAATCAGTGATACAGTCCTAACCTCAGTATCTGAGGAAAGGGATTTAGGGGTCATTATTTCAGAAGACTTAAAGGTAGGCAAATGTCATAGAGCAGCAGGAAATGCTAGCAGAATGCTTGGGTGTATAGGGAGAGGCATTACCAGTAATAAGAGGGAGGTGCTCATGCCGCTCTACAGAGCACTAGTGAGACCTCATTTTGAGTATTGTGCGCAGCACTGGAGACCATATCCCCAGAAGGATATTGATACTTTGGAGAGAGTTCAGAGAAGAGCTACTAAACTGGTACATGGATTGCAGGATAAAACTTACCAGGAAAGATTAAAGGACCTTAACATGTATAGCTTGAAAGAAAGACGAGACAGAGGGGATATGATAGAAACTTTTAAATACATAAAGGGAATCAACACGGTAAAAGAGGAGAAAATATTTAAAAGAAGAAAAACTGCTACAAGTGGACATAGTTTTAAATTAGAGGGGCAAAGGTTTAAAAGTAATATCAGGAAGTATTGGATGCATGGAATAGCCTTCCTGCAGAAGTGGTAGCTGCAAATACAGTGAAGGAGTTTAAGCATGCATGGGATAGGTATAAGGCCATCCTTCATATAAGATAGGGCCAAGGGCTATTCATAGTATTCAGTATATTGGGCAGACTAGATGGGCCAAATGGTTCTTATCTGCCGACACATTCTATGTTTCTATGTGCCTTTAAAAAGTCCACCTCTACTCCACTCATTAATCTAACTTAGTAGCACCTGTCTGAGCTCTTTAAAGACACCTATCCACCCCACAGTCAGTCAGACGCCAACTACTACCATGGGCAAGACCAAATAGCTGTCAAAAGACACCAGAGAAAATATTGTGGACGTCCACAAGGCTGGAAAGGGCTACGGGGCAATTGCCAAGCAGCTTGGTGAAAATAGATCAACTGTTGGAGCTATTGTTAGAAAATGGAAGAGGCTAAAGACGACTATCAGTCTCCCTCGGACTGGGGCTTCATGCAAGATCTCACCTTGTGGGGTATCTCTGATGATAAGAAAGGTGAGGATTTAGCCCAGAACTACAAGGGAGGAGCTGGTCAATGACATGAAGAGAGCTAGGACCACAGTTTCAAAGGTCACTGTCGGTAGAACATTAAGCCGTTATGGTTTCAAATCATGCATTGCACGGAAGGTTCTTCTGCTCAAGTCATCACATGTCCAGGCCCGTCTGAAGTTTGCCAGTGACCATCTAAGTGATCCAGAGGAGGCATGGGAGAAATTTGTGTGGTCAGATGAGACCAAAGTAGAAATTTTTGGTCTAAACTTCACTCGTCGTGTTTGGAGGAAAAAGAAGGATGAGTTGCATCCCAAGAACACCATCCCTACTGTAAAGCATGGGGGGGGGGTAACATCATGCTTTGGGGGTGCTTTTCTGCAAAGGGGACAGGGCGACTGCACTGTATTAAGGAGAGGATGAATGGGGCCATTTGTTCTGAGATTTTGAGCAACAACCTCCTTCCCTCAGTCAAAGCATTGAAGATGGGTCGTGGCTGGGTCTTCCAACATGACAACGACCCGAAGCACACAGCCAGGATAACCAAGGAGTGGCTCCGTAAGAAGCATATCAAGGTTCTGGAGTGGCCTAGCCAGTCTCCAGACCTAAATCCAATAGAACATCTTTGGAGGGAGCTGAAACTCTGTGTTGCTCAGCGACAGCCCTGAAACCTGACAGATCTAGAGGAGAACTGTGTTAAGGAGTAGGCCAAAATCCCTGTTGCAGTGTGTGCAAACCTGGTCAAGAACTACAGGAAATGTTTGACCTCTGTAATTGCAAAAAAATGCTTCTGTACCAAATATTAACACAGATTTTCTCAGGTGTTCAAATACTTATGTTCAGCAGTGCAAGACAAATACATTCTTTAAAAATTATACAATGTAATTTCCTGAATTTGTGTTTTCAAATTCTGTCTCTCAGAGTGGAAATGCACCTACAATGTAAATTTCAGACCCCTCCATGATTTCTAAGTGGGAGAACTTGCAAAATCGCAGAGTATTCAAATACTTCTGTTCCTCACTTTATACAGAGCCTTGCAAAAGTATTCTCCCCCTTGACTATTTTCGTATTTTGGTGCCTCACAACCTGGAAATAACATGGATTGTTTGAGGATTTGCATCATTTAATTTACAGAACATGCCCACAACTTTGAAGATTATTATTTTTTAATTGTGAAGCAAACAACATTTTACTAATTATGTGACTTCTGAAGGTTATTGGTTGCATTCCATATAGAATAACTATCCAGTGTTTTTTGCTTGGCAAACTTAAAAAATCCTTACGTCTAAGATTTTTACTTTGCAAACCTGTGCATAGCAAGGCATTCATATACATCTGCATATGCATGCTTTTGGAGCTGGTTTGCAAACATTTGAACCCCACCGTCTAAGATTTTTACTTTGCAAACCTGTGCATAGCAAGGCATTCATATACATCTGCATATGCATGCTTTTGGAGCTGGTTTGCAAACATTTGAACCCCACCGTCTAAAATTTTTACTTTGCAAACCTGTGCATAGCAAGGCATTCATATACATCTGCATATGCATGCTTTTGGAGCTGGTTTGCAAACATTTGAACCCCACCGTCTAAGATTTTTACTTTGCAAACCTGTGCATAGCAAGGCATTCATATACATCTGCATATGCATGCTTTTGGAGCTGGTTTGCAAACATTTGAACCCCACCGTCTAAGATTTTTACTTTGCAAACCTGTGCATAGCAAGGCATTCATATACATCTGCATATGCATGCTTTTGGAACTGGTTTGCAAACATTTGAACCCCCCAGTCCCAGATTTTTGCTTTGCAAACCTGGGCAGAGCAAGGCATTATTAATACAGCTGCATATGGCTACTTTTTTTTTTTTGGCCTTGCATACATGTTAACTCCTTATAGCATGGCTGCTCAAGCTGTGGCCATCCTGCTTCGGACAATCTACAACACCTAACATGCCATCTATAGGCTGATAGCTGTAGCCTGTGCAGAAATGATGGGAGTTGTAGTTTGGAAACAGCATGAGGGCCTGAGGTACTGCATGCCAGCCTTACAGCTAAAACTTTAAATTGAGTAGATTACATAGAAACATAGAAACATAGAATGTGTCGGCAGATAAGAACCATTTGGCCCATCTAGTCTGCCCAATATACTGAATACTATGGATAGCCCCCGGCCCTATCTTATATGAAGGATGGCCTTATGCCTATCCCATGCATGCTTAAACCCCTTCACTGTATTTGCAGCTACCACTTCTGCAGGAAGGCTATTCCATGCATCCACTACTCTCTCAGTAAAGTAATACTTCCTTATATTACTTTTAAACCTTTGCCCCTCTAATTTAAAACTGTGTCCTCTTGTGGTAGTTTTTCTTCTTTTAAATATGCTCTCTTCCTTTACCGAGTTGATTCCCTTTATGTATTTAAAAGTTTCTATCATATCCCCTCTGTCTCTTCTTTCTTCCAAGCTATACATATTAAGGTCCTTTAACCTTTCCTGGTAAGTTTTATCCTGCAATCCATGTACTAGTTTAGTAGCTCTTCTCTGAACTCTCTCTAGAGTATCTATATCCTTCTGGAGATATGGCCTCCAGTACTGCGCACAATACTCCAAGTGAGGTCTCACCAGTGTTCTGTACAGCGGCATAAGCACTTCACTCTTTCTACTGCTTATACCTCTCCCTATACATCCAAGCATTCTGCTGGCATTTCGTGCTGCTCTATTACATTGTCTTCCCACCTTTAAGTCTTCTGAAATAATTACTCCTAAATCCCTTTCCTCAGATACTGAGGTCAGGACTGTGTCAAATATTCTATATTCTGCCCGTGGGTTTTTACGCCCCAGGTGCATTATCTTGCACTTATCCACATTAAATTTCAGTTGCCAGAGTTCTGACCATTCTTCTAGTTTTCCTAAATCCTTTTCCATTTGGCGTTTCCCTCCAGGAACATCAACCCTGTTACCTATCTTTGTGTCATCAGCAAAAAGACAAACCTTACCAGCGAGGCCTTTTGCAATATCACTTATGAAGATATTAAACAAAATCGGTCCCAGTACAGATCCCTGTGGAACCCCACTGGTAACATGACCTTGTTTTGAATGTTCTCCATTGACTACCACCCTCTGTTGTCTGTCACTCAGCCACTGCCTAATCCACTCAACAATATGGGAGTCCATGCTCAATGACTGCAGTTTATTGATAAGTCTTCTATGTGGGACAGTGTCAAAAGCCTTACTAAAATCTAGATATGCGATGTCTACTGCACCTCCACCGTCTATTATT
The DNA here is from genome assembly GCF_905171765.1 of Bufo bufo. Taxonomy (NCBI): domain Eukaryota; kingdom Metazoa; phylum Chordata; class Amphibia; order Anura; family Bufonidae; genus Bufo; species Bufo bufo. The sequence continues at coordinate 149,187,243 of NC_053390.1, read as the reverse complement.
TTATTCACCCAGTCAAAAAAATCTATAAGATTTGTTTGACATGATCTCCCTGAAGTAAACCCATGTTGTTTTTCATCTTGCAATCCATGGGATTTTAGATGTTCCACAATCCTATCCTTTAATAGGGTTTCCATTAATTTGCCTACTATTGATGTCAGACTCACTGGTCTATAGTTGCTCCATTCCTCCCTACTACCTTTCTTGTGAATGGGCACGACATTAGCCAATTTCCAATCTTCCGGGACGACTCCTGTTACTAATGATTGGTTGAATAAATCTGTTAACGGTTTTGCCAGCTCACCACTAAGCTCTTTTAATAATTTTGGGTGTATCTCATCAGGCCCCTGTGACTTATTTGTCTTCACCATTAGTGTTTGGATAGTGTGTAAATCTCAGATATGTTTTTTTTTTTTATGATTGCAAATTTAAAAAATATGTCAGTTTATTCTTTTTTCTTTTTTTATCCTAGTCAGCAAAATAAAAAACCGCTGGTACTCTTGCCGTGACCAGTTTAAGAGGGAATTGAACCTGCGGCATAAAAGTGGCGATGGGTCGTTGGCCAAAAAGCCTTACCTATATACAGAAAATTTGCAATTTCTAAGGCCTATAATGGAAACTAGACCGTAAGTAATGTTTTAATAATATTATATTTCAATGTCATCTTGATGAGTATAGTTTGGTTCTTGTCAGACTGGCGTTTCTCGGTCGACCTGTGAATTCAGTTTTCAGGCTCTCGCAAGCGGCCCAAAAATCACCAGATAAGGACCAATGCATTCTGATTGGATATGGATCCATTTAGAATGCATAAATTTGACCGGCATCATGCCTCTTTTACTAAACATGCTGCGCTTTTTGCTCCGGCCAAAAAACCGGAACACTTGCCGCAAGGCCGGATCCGGAATTAATGCCCATTGAAAGGCATTGATCCGTATCCGGCCTTAAGCTAAACGTCGTTTCGGCGCATTGCCGCATCCGACATTTAGCTTTTTCAAACTGGTTACCATGGCTGCCGGGACACTAAAGTCCTGGCAGCCATTGTAAAGTGTAGCGGGGAGCGGGGGAGCAGTGTACTTACCGTCCGTGCGTCTCCCCGGGCGCTCCAGAGTGACGTCAGGGCGCCCCAAGCGCATGGATCATGTGATAACATGGATCACGTCATCCATGGGGCGCCCTGACGTCATTCTGGAGCGCACCGGGAGCCGCACGGACTGTAAGTATACCGGTCCCCTGCTCCCCACTACTACTATGGCAACCAGGACTTTAATAGCATCCTGAGTGCCATAGTAACACTGAAAGCATTTTGAAGACGGTTCCGTCTTCAAATGCTTTCAGTACACTTGCGTTTTTCCAGATCCGGAGTGTAATTCCGGCAAGATGAGTACACGCCGGATCCGGACAACGCAAGTGTGAAAGAGGCCTAAATGGTGTATGACGAATTTAGGTGTGCTCCAGGAGGTGGCGAACCAAAGGGATCCGTCCTGAGGTACAATGTAAGTAAATGTGAACGGATCCTTTTGCAGTTACACAATATGGTGCAATTGTAAACGGATCCATTTCCCATTGCCTTTCATTGTAAAGTCAGGAGTCCCTATTAATATACCATTTGATCAGATTTTTCTCCTATCCAATGGTATTTTTTATCTTGAAACGTCCACATCACCATGAGAAAGCCTCTATGTTATAAAATACCAGGCATGCTCAACCTGCGGCCCTCCCGCTGTTGCCAAACTACAACTACCAGCATGCCCAAACAGCATACAGCTATCAGCTTACAGCAGGCCAACGTGGGAGTTTTAGTTGGACAACACTCATTGAGTGAGGAATCCTGTGGGTTTAGTTGAAATAGATAGTCAATCTATCCAGACAGAATCAGTTATTCTCGTCAGCAGTGGGCCTATGGTTTTTTCATATCCAATAGGTTGGATAGTGACCCTGCGTCATGCATAAAACTGTTGGCAACTAGCAACTCCCACAATGCTCCTATTAAGAGGATTTCTGTATGCCGTTCGGAAATGATGGGAAATGTAGGTCGGAAACTGCTTGACGTTTCCCAGATCTGCATGTCTGTCAAATAATAATCATTTTAACTTTTTTGTTTTTCTTGAATAATTAACTTTTTAATAATACTTCTGAAAATATTTTACAGGACCGTTGATAACCTCAGCAATGCTCTGGAGGTTGACCAAGCACCATCTGGGCCAGCTTCACAAGAAAATCCCTCGGCCCCTCCATCCACGGATGAAACTCCCCCAATAGAAACAGTCATGGAGGATGACCCGGAAAATCGCACAGTGCCACAGCAGATAAGCACCCAGCCTCGTTCCTCGGGTAGACGTAGGGGTCCCCCTCCCCACGATTCTGGTTTAGATACTCGAGCCATTGTTGAAGCAAGGGTTATGGACTATTTAAACCAGAATCGTGGTGAGAGTGCGGATGAAACGATGGTTAAAAGTCTGGTGCCCTTACTAAAAAAAATACCCGAGGAACGAAAAGCTCGGTGTCTATCTACTGTGGCACTGTTGATGGACCTATTTGCAGGTCCACAAGAACCAATCGAAACTGTGCACAATTTAGAGCGTGACCGAGATGTAATGCTGAATTGGAGGCCATATGCTCCAACGTTTTCACAGAATCCACCCCCATCTCGATTCCATCACGGAGACAGCTCATCCCTGGGGAGTTTTCAATTCGAGGCTGGACACCCCAGGTTTTCTCAGGCAACTCGTCTCCCAAGTTCCAACCCTGGCCCTTTTACAAGGGATCTTTTTGACCTTTAATTTTTTCCTTTCCTAAAAAATTGTTTGCCAAAATAAAAGACATTTTTCATTTAAATAAGTCTATTAATTTTTATTTATAGAATTAACGTTAATAACATATAGTTCTAAAAATTAACCGCAAACACAATTTTTTAACATTTTTATTGGTTGAAAAAATAAAAAAAAATGGGGTTACAAAAACACAATTCAAAAAAACATTTTGATCATTTTTTGACTAATGTTATTTTGAGGTATTTGAAGGTATTTAATAGCAAAAAAAAATCACAAAAAATTAAAACACTATCACCTAATTTTGAGAGAATGATAGTCATTTGTCAAATATTAAATACCTCAGCTCGCAAGCCCACGTCAAGGGTCCTCTTTATTCTTGCGAGTCCCTAAACTAAACTAACAACTGGGGATCTAACTAAACTAATAAATTGAAAATTTGGAAAGTAATTTGGAAACCAGATTCAAGCTGAAATCAACGACTTCCATGGATGGCTTCCAATTGCCACGGTAATGCCCCCTCTGGACTGCTGAAAAAGTCGGCATAGAAATCCCGAACAGCTAGCCCAGCCGTTCCCGGTCTTCCAGTCCGACTGAGATCAAAATTGACTGAAGATGGCACATTTTGACCAAAATCAGCATCAGCGGAGGCATCATGTATCCTGGTGAAGTTGTGCAGCAGTACACAAGCCTGTATCACCAGGGTGGCATTGTCCGGATTCATTTGTATGGATGACATGAATACTCTCCACTTACTGGACAGTATTCCAAAAGCGCACTCCACATACCGACGGGCGCGAGTCAATCGATAATTGAAGATGCGCTTCCTGTCATCCAGATCGCGTCTAGGGAAGGGCCGCATCAGGTGATGTGACAATGCGAATCCTTCGTCTGCCACGATCACAAATGGAGCCGGCGGACCTGCAGATCCGGGTAGTCTTCTTGGCTCTGGCAGGTTAAGCTGGTTTTCACAAAGCCGTTCACCCATTCTGGAAACACTAAAGATGCGGCTGTCTGAAGTGCTCCCGTAGGCCCCGATATCCACAATTACAAACTTGTAGTTACTGTCAACCAAGGCCATCAGCACTACAGAAAAATATTGTTTGTAATTGAAGAACCGGGACCCTGAGTAAGGCGGTTTCTTCACACGGATGTGCTTTCCGTCCAGTGCCCCAATGCAGTTTGGAAACTGCGCGGATTGGAAAAAACCCTCGGCGATACGAAGCCAATCTTCCGCCTTGGGGGTGGGCATCACCGCATCTCTGAGTCGCTGCCATATGACTTTACACGTATGGCAGACAATCCCAGAGATAGTTGAGATCCCTAGCAAAAATTCAAAGTGCAGCGATGCAAACGAATTTCCAGTTGCAAGGAATCTGTGGGAAAAAAAATATTTAGTTTAGTTCAATTAAAATACACAAAATATTCACATTACCGATAAAAACTTACCTCAACGTGACAATAAGCCTTTGTTCGGCAGAGATGCTGCGCCGCATGCTAGTGTCCATGAAGTTAAGGTCAGGGTGGAGAGACGACAAAAGGTGATCAAATGACTCCATGGACATACGGCAAAAATTGTGAAACTTGAAGGGGTCTTGACGCAGATCATTATAAAGTGTATGAAATTGTCCCTTCTGAATTCTCTGCGCAACAATGGGATGAATCCAGTGTCTCCTCCTCCTCCTCTCCGGTTCTTCTTCCAACATTGCTGGTTGTTGTCCAAATAAGCGAAATAGGACCCAATGGAACAGAACTCCACAAATATCCTTCGGCATGTTATCGCAGTAGAGTATGCACGGAAAAATGGCTATACAGCAAAATTTCCACACAGAGCTCTTTACCTCACGATGAACCAAAGAAAATGGCACCTGAGGTAATCATATCTTGTCTTTTTATTCACTTTTTTTCAAAGAAATCCAAACAACTTTATTTGCTTCTTAAATTTAGACATCTTTACGTTTTTTGCGGATCCGCAAAAAACGGATGACATACGGAAACATTTTCAGGAACAACGGATCTGCAAAAAACGGACAGAAAATCGGATTATAGAAAAATACTGACGTGTGAATGTAGCCTAAGGCTACATTCACACGTCAGTATTTTTCTATAATCCGATTTTCTGTCCGTTTTTTGCGGATCCGTTGTTCCTGAAAATGTTTCCGTATGTCATCCGTATGTCATCCGTTTTTTGCGGATCCGCAAAAAACGGAAACATGTATAAATTTCAATAAGCAAATAAAGTTGTTTGGATTTCTTGAAAAAAAATTAAAAAATTAAAAATTAAAATGTAATTTCCAGGAACGGATTCCGTATAAAACGGATGACATACGGAATGACATCCGTATGTCTTCCGTTTTTTGCGGATCCATTGACTTTGTATTGTACCAGGATCCGATTTTTCAGGAAAAGAATAGGACATGTTTTATATTTAAACGGACATGCGGAACGGAACAACGGAAACGGACAGCACACATTGTGCTGTCCGTTTTTTTCCAGGACCCATTGAAAATGAATGGGTCCAGATCTGGTCCAGATCTGTTCCAGAAAAAACGGAACAGATCAGGAAAGAAAAAACGGACGTGTGAATGGACCCTTAATGTGACCTATAAACTGTACAACTCAATTGAAAAAAACTGAAATCTTTTAGGTGGAGGGAAGAAAAAAACCCAAAAATAATGTGGTTGCATAAGTGTGCACACCCTCTTATAACTGGGTATGTAGATGTGTTCAGAATTAAGCAATCACATTCAAAATCATGTTAAATAGGAGTCAGAATACACCTGCCATCATTTAAAGTGTCTCTGATTAATCCCAAATAAAGTGCAGTTTCTCAAGTTGGTCTTTCCTGAAATTTTCTTAGTCGCGTCCCACAGCAAAAGTCATGGTCCACAGAGAGCTTCCAAAGCATTAGAGGGATCTCATTATTAACATTTATCAGTCAGGAGAAGGGTACAAAATAATTTCCAAGGCATTAGATATACCATGGAACACAGTGAAGACAGTCATCATCAAGTGGAGAAAATATGGCACAACAGTGACATTACCAAGAACTGGACGTCCGTCCAAAATTGATGAAAAGACGAGAAGAAAACTGGTCTGGGAGGCTACCAAGAGGCGTACAGCAACATTAAAGGGTTTCTATCACTTTGTATCACATATTTAGCTGTCAGACACTAGCGATCCGCTAGTGTCTGCTCTAACAAACCATCCTAATATGATAGGCTTTGGGGCAGCCGTTTTGCTAAAATAACAACTTATATCTATATGCTAATGAGCCTCTAGGTGCTATGGGGGCGTCATTAGCACCTAGAGGCTCCGTCTACCTTCATAAACTGTCGCCGCCCAGCGCGTCCCTCCAGCCCGCCCATCTCCTGCTGAATGCGATCCTCTCCGTGCGCGTCTCTGTTCTGCGCATGCGCAGTGAATGTCTGACCGCTTCCCTGCTCAGACATCTCCACTGCGCCTGTTCCTCGGAGCACTATGATGTCATCGGCGCAGGCGCAGTGGAGATGTCTGAGCAGGGAAGCGGTCAGACATTCACTGCGCATGCGCAGAAAAGAGACGCGCACGGAGAGGATCGCATTCAGCAGGAGATGGGCGGGCTGGAGGGACGCGCTGGGCGGCGACAGTTTATGAAGGTAGACGGAGCCTCTAGGTGCTAATGACGCCCCCATAGCACCTAGAGGCTCATTAGCATATAGATATAAGTTGTTATTTTAGCAAAACGGCTGCCCCAAAGCCTATCATATTAGGATGGTTTGTTAGAGCAGACACTAGCGGATCGCTAGTGTCTGACACCTAAATATGTCATACGAAGTGATAGAAACCCTTTAAAGGAGTAGCAGGAACATTTGGCAAGTACTGGTTGTGTGGTACATGTGACAACAATCTCCCGTATTCTTCATATGTCTGGGCTATGGGGTAGAGTGGCAAGACTAAATACTTTTCTTACGAAGAAAAACATCTAAGCCGGGCTACATTTTGCAAAAACACATCTGAAGTCTCTCAAAAAATTCCAAAAGATATGTTTGGCGCAAAAACAACACTGCACATCACCAAAAGAACACCATACACACGGTGAAGCATGGTGATGGCAGCATCATGCTTTGGGGTTGTTTTTATACAGCTGGAACTGGGGCCTTAGTTGAGCTAGAGGGTATTATGAACAGTTCCAAATACCAGTCAATATTGGCACAAAATCTTCAGGCTTCTGCTAGAAAGCTGAACCTGAAGAGGAACTTCATCTTTCATCATGACAACGACCCAAATCATACATCCAAATTAACAAAGGAATGGCTTCACCAGAAGAAGATTAAAGTTTTGGAATGGCTTAGCCAGAGCCCAGACCTGAATCCAATTGAAAATCTGTGGGGTGATCTAAAGAGGGCTGTGCACAGGAGATGCCCTCGCAATCTAACAGATTTGGAGTGTTTTTGCATAGAAGAGTGGGCAAATCTTGCCAAGTCAAAATGTTCCATGCTGATAGACTCATACCCAAAAAGACTGAGTGCTGTAATCAAATCAAAAGGTTCTTCAACAAAGAATTAGTTTAAGGGTGTGCACAGTTATGCTAGCATATTACTTTGTTTTTATATTTTTTCTTCCCCCTACCTAAAAGATTTCAGTTTTCTTTTCAATTGAAAAAATGTGGGGGATTCAGTCAGCACAACCCTGTATGCAGGTGCACATTGCTATGGCGAAATACACATACAAACGCAAAAACACAAATGCAATAGCACTCTGAAACCAGCACTCTGCCCTGCCTCTATGCTGGATGTTGAATGAGGCATTGGTGTACATTTTGGCCAAAGCGTAATAAGCCACTCACCACGTCAAGGTCGCCTCTATGAGTGGTCCCTAACACTAGTTCCTACCTGTTTATGGGCCATGATAGCCACACAAAGTCCAGGGAGCGCAGGTACAGCATTAATCAGATCCAGGGATGCAAGTACCAACATGCATACTGAGCCCACTATATACTTCTCCTGGAGCCAAATGGCTACTGGTAGGCGCTGTAAAAGTAGACTCAGTTTTATACTGACTTTAAAACCAGCCTCCAGGGCAGACTAACTGGTCAGGTGTGCATGACTGCATGGAGATCGCCACGCCTCCAATATATACTACATTCAACATCCAGCATAGAGGCAGGGCAGAGTGCTGGTTGCAGAGTGCTATTGCATTTGTGTTTTTGTGTTTTTCAATTGAGTTGTACAGTTTATAGGTCATATTAAAGGTGTAAAAAGTTCTGAAATGATTTATCTTTGTCTCATTTTTTTACATCACAGAAACCTGACATTTTAACAGGGGTGTGTAGAATTTTATCCACTATATATATATACACTCACCTAAAGAATTATTAGGAACACCTGTTCTATTTCTCATTAATGCAATTATCTAGTCAACCAATCACATGGCAGTTGCTTCAATGCATTTAGGGGTGTGGTCCTGGTCAAGACAATCTCCTGAACTCCAAACTGAATGGCAGAATGGGAAAGAAAGGTGATTTAAGCAATTTTGAGCGTGGCATGGTTGTTGGTGCCAGACAGGCCGGTCTGAGTATTTCACAATCTGCTCAGTTACTGGGATTTGCACGCACAACCATTTCTAGGGTTTACAAAGAATGGTGTGAAAAGGGAAAAACATCCAGTATGCGGCAGTCCTGTGGGTGAAAATGCCTTGTGGATGCTAGAGGTCAGAGGAGAATGGGCCAACTGATTCAAGCTGATAGAACCACTCATCTCCACTACAAATAGGAAAAAGAGGCTACAATTTGCACGAGCTAACCAAAATTGGACTGTTAAAGACTGGAAAAATGTTGCCTGGCCTGATGAGTCTCGATTTCTGTTGAGACATTCAAATGGTAGAGTCCGAATTTGGCGTAAACAGAATGAGAACATGTATCCATCCTCTGATGGCTACTTCCAGCAGGATAATGCACCATGTCACAAAGCTCGAATCATTTCAAATTGGTTTCTTGAACATGACAATGAGCTCACTATACTAAAATGGCCCCCACAGTCACCAGATCTCAACCCAATAGAGCATCTTTGGGATGTGGTGGAACGGGAGCTTCGTGCCCTGGATGTGCATCCCTCAAATCTCCATCAACTGCAAGATGCTATCCTATCAATATGGGCCAACATTTCTAAAGAATGCTATCAGCACCTTGTTGAATAAATGCCACGTGGAATTAAGGCAGTTCTGAAGGCAAAAGGGGGTCCAACAGCGTATCAGTATGGTGTTCCTAACAATTCTTTAGGTGAGTGTATATATATATATATTAAAAATGCTAAGTAATGTGTACTTTTATTTCTAACATTGATTGTGTCTTTATATTGTTGATTAGTAGTTCACATACTCCAATAATTCATTCAATCCAAATGGCGTCAAAGTATTCAGTTGATACGGTATATCCAGAACATTTCCTTTCTACAAAGAGTCTGGTATGAATGGGGAACCCATTCTAGAGGGGTTACCTTTAGAAAAGTGAAGTCGCCTTCATGATAGATGTTGAAATGACGGGATACACTATGTGTAACAATCTTTCGTTTGATGTTTGATCTATGCTAATTCATACGTTCACGAAGGGTCGTGCGACCAACATAATATAAATTGCAGGGGTATTGTAGTAAATAAATGGCGTTAGTAGTACCACAATTCATATTAGAACATAATGGGATGGAATTCTTTAGTGTCAGTAACTTCACTTCTTTTAAGCCATTTGCAATAATGTTGCAACATTTACACTTCCTCGCACCCCACTTAACCGCCTCCGGACCGCCTAACGCAGGATCGCGTTCCGGAGGCGGCTCACTCAGGCAGAGTCACGCATATACGCGTCATATCGCGAGACGCGAGATTTCCTGTGAACGCGCACACCCTGGCATTTTAGGGGCCCTAAAGCGTGAGAAGAAGTCTGGGATCCAAATGTCTAAAAATGCCCTCCTAAAAGGAATTTGGGCCCCTTTGCAAATCTAGGCTGCAAAAAAGTGTCACACATGTGGTATCGCCGTACTCAGGAGAAGTTGGGCAATGTGTTTTGGGGTGTCATTTTACATATACCCATGCTGGGTGAGATAAATATCTCGGTCAAATGCCAACTTTGTATAAAAAAATGGGAAAAGTTGTCTTTTGCCGAGATATTTCTCTCACCCAGCATGGGTATATGTAAAAAGACACCCCAAAACACATTCCCCAACTTCTCCTGAATACGGAGATAACACATGTGTGACACTTTTTTGCAGCCTAGGTGGGCAAAGGGGCCCACATTCCAAAGAGCACCTTTAGGATTTCACAGGGCATTTTTTACACATTTTGATTTCAAACTACTTCTCACGCATTAGGTCACCTAAAATGCCAGTGCAGTATAAATACCCCACAAGTGACCCCATTTTGGAAAGAAGACACCCCAAGGTATTCCGTGAGGGGCATGGCGAGTTCCTAGAATTTTTTATTTTTTGTCACAAGTTAGCGGAAAATTATGATTTTCTATTTTTTTTTCTTACAAAGTCTCATATTCCACTAACTTGTGACAAAAAATAAAAACTTCCATGAACTCACTATGCCCATCACGAAATACCTTGGGGTGTCTTCTTTCCAAAATGGGGTCACTTGTGGGGTAGTTATACTGCCCTGGCATTTTAGGGGCCCTAATGCGTGAGAAGTAGTAAGAAATCAAAATGTGTAAAAAATGCCCTGTGAAATCCTAAAGGTGCTCTTTGGAATGTGGGCCCCTTTGCCCACCTAGGCTGCAAAAAAGTGTCAAACATGTGGTATCACCGTACTCAGGAGAAGTTGGGAAATGTGTTTTGGGGTGTCTTTTTACATATACCCATGCTGGGTGAGAGAAATATCTCTCTAAAAGACAACTTTTCCCATTTTTTTTATACAAAGTTGTCATTTGACAGAGATATTTATCTCACCCAGCATGGGCATGTGTAAAAAGACACCCCAAAACAAATTGTCCAACTTCTCCTGAGTACGGCGATACCACATGTGTGACACTTTTTTGCAGCCTAGGTGGGCAAAGTGGCCCACATTCCAAAGAGCACCTTTAGGATTTCACAAGGCATTTTTTACACATTTTGATTTCAAACTACTTCTCACACATTAGGGCTCCTAAAATGCCAGGGCAGTATAACTACCCCACAAGTAACCCCATTTTGGAAAAAAGACACCCCAAGGTATTTTGCATAGTGAGTTCATGGAAGTTTTTATTTTTTGTCACAAGTTAGTGGAATATGAGACTTTGTAAGAAAAAAATAAAAAAATAAATCATCATTTCCCGCTAACTTGTGACAAAAAATAAAAAGTTCTATGAACTCACTATGCCCATCAGCGAATACCTTAGGGTGTCTACTTTTTGAAATGGGGTCATTTGTGGGGTGTTTTTACTGTCTGCGCATTGTAGAACCTCAGGAAACATGACAGGTGCTCAGAAAGTCAGAGCTGCTTCAAAAAGCGGAAATTCACATTTTTGTACCATAGTTTGTAAACGCTATAACTTTTACCCAAACCATTTTTTTTTTTACCCACATTTTTTTTTTATCAAAGACATGTAGAACAATAAATTTAGAGAAAAATTTATATAGAAATGTAGTTTTTAAAAAAAAACATTTACAACTGAAAGTGAAAAATGTCATTTTTTTGCAAAGATTTCTGTAAATTTCGATTAATAACAAAAAAGTTAAAATGTCAGCAGCAATGAAATACCACCAAATGAAAGCTCTATTAGTGAGAAGAAAAGGAGGTAAAATTCATTTGGGTGGTAAGTTGCATGACCGAGCAATAAACCGTGAAAGTAGTGTAGTGCAGAATTGTAAAAAGTGGTCTGGTCATTAACGGTGTTTAAGCTAGGGGAGCTGAGGTGGTTAAAGGAACCTGTTTTGGTCTGACTTTTTTTTTAAACTGTCATCTGAGTGATAGGATATTTGTTCAATTTGGGACAAGATGATGCCAACATGTTTTTAAGTGTTTGTGCTTTCCTAAAAGTTAAATTTTTTGCTATAATGGCGTCTTTTTGTAAGACTGTCCAATGTTTTGTTAGGATTTTGCTTATTCCCATATGTTTTATACTGTAATGGGTAACCAGATTAAGATGTGAGGGTTTCAGATTCGCTTGTTCGGTTAATTTACTTTTTAGGTTGTCTTTTTGGTTTACTGTGAGGATTCTTTTCGTAGATTCATTTATAAATCTTGTAGGGTAGCTCTTATCTTTAAATCTTTTCTTAAGTGTGTCTATCTGTTCTTTCATGGTTTTGTCATCTGAGCAATTTCTTCTAATTCTCCTCATCTGACTGTAGGGGATATTTTTTCTTCCACCTATGGTGATGGCAGCTTTTGTAGTCGAGATAACTATTGGTATCTACATTTTTTAAGTGTTTTTGTGGAGATCTTGTTGTTTATAATGTTCAGGTGTAGGTCTAAGAATATGTCTTCTTTGGGATGGTGTTCCAAGGTGAGTGTTAAATTCCAATCATTCTCATTTAAATCATTTATGAATGTTAACAATCCATCGGTTTCACCATCCCAAATTAATATAATGTCGTCAATGAATCTCTTGTAGCATTTGATGTTTGGGTGTGTTAGAAAGCCTAATTTTTCCTCAAAGGACCCCATATATAAATTAGCATATGAGGGAGCAAATTTGGTCACCATCGCTGTCCCCTTTTCTTGCTGGTAGATGGTGTTATTGAATGAAAAATCATTATGAGTAAGAATAAATTATATCGATTTCAGTATAAAGGTCCTTTTTGTTTAAGGCATGTTGGGATCATTAAACAGTACTTCTATCGCATTTAGGCCTAAATTATGTGTAATGTTACTGTATAATGAGGAGACATCTTATGTTGCCCATTGATAGCCTTCTTCCCATTGGAATATTTATTAAGTGGTAGGTATCTTTGAGGTATGACGGTAGTTCCAAAACATATTTTTGTAAAATGTTTTCCACATATTCCGAAAGGTTTGAAGTGATCCAATGCCAGATATAATAGGCCTCCCGGGGGGATTGGTCAAAGACTTATGGATCTTCGGTAGAAAATAAAATCTAGCTGTAAGATGTATGAAATACTTTGGGTAATGCTCTCTATTTCTTATCGATCATTCCCGTACTGAAACCTTCATCTATTAGATCAATGAGCTGTTTTCTGTAATCGTTGGACGGATCTAATTTTTGAGGTTTATAATATTCATGGTCAGAAAGAACATGAAGAGATTTTGACAGGTAGTAACTAGAATCCATGATTATGATGCCCCCTCCCCCCCTTATCTGCACTTTTAATTACAATATACCTGTTTTTTGCTATCTTTTTTAAGGCTTTAGATAGGTCAGAATTAAGGTTGTTTTCATTTTCTGCAATTTGAGATGTAGAAAGGGTTTCTTTTATCGTTCAATACGTTTTTATTGAAGAGTTTTTCAGAAAAAGGCAAAAGACACAGTGCGTGGGTTACAGTGCATAAGAGAATCATACACTACAGTATAATACAAGACTATACAAGGGTCATATTGCACAAAGTTATAAGAATGTTGTACAATGAAGCATAATCTCAGGGTCACACAATATAAAATCTCTGCTTTGTGGTACAGTTGTTGTTATGCTGAAGGTGGCAACTACCACCCCAGTATTTTAGTAGAAAAGGACCCTACGTAAGGGAGGCTATCCCCCCTTGTTGAACATTCACTGTAGTATACGGGGGGAGTTGTGAAATACCAACAGGTAACAGAGATTGTGAATCATAGAAATTGTAAACCATGACAAAAACAAAAAACAAAGACAAAAACTAAAGGCAGAGGGTTTCAGTGTTAATCAGGTGTTTAACTGTGTGTCATACAAATTGTCACTTGCTGTCAGTGCAGCGCCCACTGAGATAGTAAGGACAGCTGGATTCAGCCCAATTGCAAACTTATGTGTTTGGGTATAAGTTTGCCCATTGTGACCATTCGGCCTAAAATTTGACCAATGCGAAGTTCTTATGTGCTAACATCCTCTCGTAGGACTTGGCTATATCTACGGCTCTCAAAATTTCCTGAATGGTTGGGTTCACCGTGCTCTTCCAATTTCTAGTTATGGCCATTTTCGTGGCCAAGAACAAGTGCATGGAGATAGTCCTAAGGCTGCAGGGGATCAGTGTGAGATCAATACATAACAAGGCCAAAGCCGGATCGTGGTCTAGCTTGCGGCTAGATGCTCCCTCTATTAAATGAAAGATATCAGACCACAGTCCCTTTAGCCAAGGACAACCCCAAAGTATGTGTAAAAGAGTCCCCTTGCCCCCACCTTCCCTCCAGCACAGCGGCTCCGAGCCAGGGAATATACGACTTAGTCTCAGGGGAGTAAAATACCATCTGAGAAGCGTTTTTGCGTATGATTCAAAATGCGAGACACATTTCAGCCTTTTTGTCGTGAAATGGATAGCTGTAGTCCACTGTGCCGGAGAGATGCAGTGCCCCAGATCTGACTCCCATGATAGGAGGGGAGTAGATTTAACAAAAGAGCTTTTGTTGCCTAGATAGGAGTAGATTGGGCGGATTCCTTTCCATTTGGATTGTTTTAGGGACCATTGGTTCAGCAGTTCAAGATGTGTTTCTACTTTCAACGTGGGATTAGCTGTTAATAAATGTTGTATTCTTAAAGGGACACTGACAGGCCCAATTAGCATATTTAGGCATATATATGTCAGTACAGGTCTATTAAAATCATCTAAGTATCCCCCCTGTCCACCTTATAAATACCGAAATATTAAGTTTTAGAACCTGCTTGTCCGGTCACAAATCTGCCCAAGGGGCGGCGTTTCATCTGAAAATGCGCCCAGCCAGCCGCTCCCAACTGCCGTCTGAAGCCCCGCCCAGCTCATCAATATTCACTTTGCTGGGCGGCGGCTACAACTCTCCAGACTCAAGATTCTGCGCACAGCCCATTCGATCCTCTGGGCACGTCCTCCGTCCAATCTTCAGCGCATGCGCCCGGCCGGGGTCACATCGCGCCTGCGTACAGAGCGCTGCAGCCCCTGCTTTATGCGCATGCGCCGGGCACTTGAGTCGGGAGAGTTGTAGCCGCCGCCCAGCGAAGTGAATATTGATGAACTGGGCGGGGCTTCAGACGGCAGTTGGGAGCGGCTGGCTGGGCGCATTTTCAGATGAAACGCCGCCCCTTGGGCAGATTTGTGACCGGACAAGCAGGTTATAAAACTTAATATTTCGGTATTTATAAGGTGGACAGGGGGGATACTTAGATGATCTTAATAGACTTTATAAGACCTGTACTGACATATATATGCCTAAATATGCTAATTGGGCCTGTCAGTGTCCCTTTAAGTATTTATAGAAATCCCTCTGAGGGATATTATACTTTTTTTGCGAATCCGCGAAGGGTCGTAAAGCAGAGTGAGAGAGTAGATGTGCGACCATCTCCACTCCCCCGCCCCTCCACTACTCCAGAGGCAGGTCAGGGAGGAGGCACTGTAGTGCTTCTATTGGAGTGAATTTTGCTATAGAGGCTTTTGTTCCACTTCCTCGGCAGTGGTACTGTTTCCACAATCCCAGTGAAGTCGAAAGGAGATATGGGAGAGAAGGAGACGGCACACTCCCGTAAAGAGATGCTAATAGTAATGCTTTGAGACTAGGTACTGGGGCCAACGTCTGTTCAATATGGACCCAATGTTCAAGTTCGTCGGAGCTCCACCAATCTCTAAGTTGGTGTACTCTGGTAGCCATGTAATAGTCTAAGACATTCAGGAGGCTTAAGCCTCCGAATTTCTTAAGTCTGCACATGACCGTTCTGGCAATGCGGGGAGAACCTTTGTTCCAAGTGAACCTGGTAAGCAGCTTATTAATAGCATTGAAGAAGGAACGGGCCAATTCTATTGGTAGAATTCTAAACCGATAAAGTAGCCTAGGGAGCACATGCTGTTGAAAGGCCGCTATCCTGCCGAGCCATGAAGTTTTTGCAATATTTCCTAGTTCTTTTTGGAGATCCGAAAGGAATTGTGGGAAGTTTGCCCTATATAACTGGAGAACAGTAGGGGTGAGTTGAATACCAAGGTATTGAATCCCGGTGGTCTGCCAATCCCATGGGTAGAGTTGCTTTAGCTGCTCTAGAGTCTGACCGGAGACAAAAAGGGGGAGAGCCTGGGACTTTCCTTCATTAACCCTTTCATGACCAAGGGTCATTGATGCCCCAGTGTCCAGGTCAAAATTTACAAATCTGACATGCGTCACTTTATGTGGTAATTGCTTTGGAACACTTTTATTTATCCAAGCCATTCTGAGATTATTTTCTCGTGACATATTGTACTTCATGATAGTCATAAATTTGAGTCAATATATTTCACCTTTATTTATGAAAAAATCCCAAATTTATAAAAAAAATAGAAAAATTCACAATTTTCAAAATTTCAATTTCTCTGCTTCTAAAACAGAAAGTCATACCTAATAAAATATTTACTACTTAACATTTCCCATATGTCTACTTTATGTTGGCATCGTTTTGGAAATGTCATTTTATTTTTTTAGGACGTTAGAAGGCTTAGAGGTTTCGAAACAATTCTTCAAATTTTAAAGAAAATTTCCGAAACCCACTTTTTAAGGACCAGGTTCAGGTCTGAAGTCACTTTGTGGGGCTTACATAGTGGAACCCCCCATAAATGACCCCATTGTAGAAACTACACCCCTCAAGTTACTCAAAACTGATTTTACAAACTTCGCTAACCCTTTAGGTGTTCCACAAGAATTAAAGGAAAATGGAGATGAAATTTCTACATTTCACTTTTTTGGCAGATTTTCCATTTTATAAAAAATTTTTCTTTAACACATTGAGGGTTAACAGCCAAGCAAAACTCAACATTTATTACCCGGATTCTGCGGTTTACATAAACACCCCACATGTGGTCATAAAATGATGTAAGGGCGCACGGCAGGGCGCAGAAGGAAAGGAACGCCGTATGGTTTTTGGAAGGCAGATTTTGCTAAACTGGTTTTAGATGCCATGTCCCATTTAAAGCCCCCCTGATGCACCCATACAGTAGAAACTCCCAAAAAGTGACCCTATTTTGGAAACTAGGGGATAAGGTGCCAGTTTTGTTGGTACTATTTTGGGGTACATATGATTTTTAATTGTTCTACATTAAGTTTTTTGCGAAGCAAAGTAACTGAAAAATGGCTGTTTTGGCACATTTTTTTTTTTTTTTTTTTACAAGATTCTTCTGACAGGGTAGATCATGTGCTATTTTTATAGAGCCGGTTGTTACGGACGCAATGATATCAAATATGTCTACTTTCTTTGTTTGTTTCAGTCTTACATAATAAAGCAATTTTGTGTGTCCATTTTTGGTGTCCATTTTCTGAACGCCATATGTTTTTAATTTTTCTGCCGATCGTCTTGTGCAGGGGCTCGTTTTTGCAGAAAGAGTTGAGGTTTTTATTGGTACCATTTTTGGGTACATAGGATTTTTTGATCATTCATTATTACACTTTATGGGGCAAGGTGACCAAAAAATTGGCTGTTTTGGAACAGTTTTTATTTATTTATTTTTCAGCGTTTATCAGAGGGGTTAGGTCATGTGACAGTTTTATAGAGCAGATCGTTACGGACGTGGCAATACCTAATATGTATACTTTTTCTTATTTATTTAAGTTTTACACAATAATAGCATTTCTGATGTTTTAGTGTCTCCATAGTCTGAGAGCCATAGATTTTTTATTTTTTGGGCGATTGTCTTAAATAGGGTATCATTTTTTCTGGGATGGGGTAACGGTTTGATTGGTACTATTTTGGGGGTCATAAGCCTTTTTGATCGCTTGCTGTTGCACTTTTTGTGATGTAAGGTGACAAAAATGGCATTTTTTACGCCGTTTTTTTTTTTATGGTGTTTATCGGACGGGGTCTATCATGTGATAAATTTATAGAGATGGTCGTTACGGACGCGGTGATACCTAATATGTGTATTTTTATTTAATTTTTTTCATTTTTTTATAGGAAAAAGCTATTTCTTTTTTTAATTTTACATTTTTATTTATTTATTTATCTTTACTTTTATTATTTTCACTTTTTTTTTTATCAAGTCCCTCTTGGATCTTGAAGATCCAGTGGGGCTGATGGCTGTACTATACTTTGCAATGCTCTTGCATTGCAAAGTATAATACAATCAGATGCCCTGTAGGCATCTTGTTGCCATGGTAACCATCGGGCGCTGCAATCGCAGCGCAGCAGCCCCGATGGTGGAGAGAGGGAGCCCCCTCCCTCTATTAACCCCATGGATGCCGCGGGGTTACAGCAGAGTGTCAGCATAGAGATGACACTCTCTGCTGATGGCGGCAGCTCAGGAATGGAGCCGCCGCCATCACACACAGCAGGGGGACCGCACGGCATGGGGGCATGGGGTAAGCGCAGCATTGAGGGGGCAGGAGGAATGTATGGGGCGGGGAGGGGGCGGGTAGGGGGCGGACCGCAGGAGGCAGGAGATAAGCGCTTCAGCGGCAGGCGGACACAAGGGGGGGCTTGGAGGGGCACACATGGGGGGCACACATGGGGGGCACAGATCGGGGAGGGGGGGCACGAGGACACATTACCGGATTTCAGGCTTTGATCTGCAGAGCGCAGATCAGAGCCTAAAACCGGCATTTTTTCACTGCCGCGATCCGATTGATTAGTCTGCACAGACTAACGAATCGGATTGATTGTCGGCAAGGGGCCACTCTGATTGGTCCCTTGCCAGCATTACTGGACTGTATGCTGTCCGTGACAGCAGCAGGACAGGGGCAGAAGCTTTAATCCAAGCACTTTGCAGCGCTTGGATTAAAGAGCTGCCATGACGTCTATACACGTGGTAGCTGCACGGGGTATGTGCAGCTATCACGTATATATACAGATTGCGGTCGGGAAGGGGTTAAGTTTGTAAAATGATAAGGAGCCATATAAGTGAATGACCTGTCTCACCGCTGCCAGTGACAAGACAGGGTTGGTCAGAGAGAGGATTATGTCATCAGCATATAGTGAGAGAGTATGCTGTCTATCACCAATATGTACCCCTGAGATGTTTTCTGTTTGATAAAAGTGGCTTGTGCTAATGGTTCTAGAGACAGTATAAAGATCAGAGGGGATAGGGGACATCCCTGCCTGGTGCCATTAGAGAACCCAAAGGGGTCTGAGAGAACGCCGTTGGCTAACACACTGGCCGATGGGTCTGTATATAATGCTCTTATGGCCCCTATCAACGCAATCGGAAAGCCCATTTTACGGAGCACCGAGAAGGCAAAGACCAATTCACCCGGTCGAATGCCTTCTCGGCATCTAAGGTGAGGAATAGAGTTGAGCGAACACCTGGATGTTCGGGTTCGACGAGTTCGGCCGAACTTTCGAAAAATGTTCGGGTTCGGGATCCGAACTCGACCCGAACTTCATCCCGAACCCGAACCCCATAGAAGTCAATGGGGACCCGAACTTTTGGGCACTAAAAAGGCTGTAAAACACACCCGGAAAGGGCTAGAGGGCTGCAAAAGGCAGCAAAATGTAGTTAAATCCCCTGCAAACAAATGTAGATAGGGAAATGATGAGTTAACATAAAATAAATAAAAATTAAACAATATTAATTGGAGTGAGGTCCCATAGCACAGAATCAGGCTTCAAGTCACCCACCAATGGAGAAGGTCACTTACTATTATTTTGACCACAGCACCCAGACAAAGGAGAGAGGTCCCACAGCAGAGAACCAGGCATCATATCACCCACCACAGGAGTAGGCCACCATTTAGTTACTTTGACCCCTACACCCAGACGGAGGAGAGAGGTTACACAGCAGAGAATCAGGCATTTAGATCACTCACCACAGAAGTAGGCCACCATTGAATCAGACCCCGGCAACCATGTCAGATGGCACAAGCATAAGCTTTATATCAATCAGCACAGGAGAAGGCGACTTTGACAGACTTTGACCCCTACACCCGGACGGAGGAGAGAGGTTTCAAAGCAGAGAATCAGGCATTTAGATCACCCACCACAGGAGTAGGCCCCAATTTAATGGGACCCCGGCAACCATGTCAGATGGCACAACCATCAGCTTCATATCAATCAGCACAGGAGAAGGCGACTTTGAAAGACTTTGACCCCTACACCCAGACGGAGGAGAGAGGTTTCATAGCAGAGAATCAGGCATTTAGATCACCCACCACAGGAGTAGGCCCCCATTGAATCAGACCCTGGCAACCATGTCAGATGGCACAACCATCAGCTTTATATCAATCAGCACAGGAGAAGGCGACTTTGAAAGACTTTGACCCCTACACCCAGATGGAGGAGAGAGGTTTCACAGCAGAGAATCAGGCATCATATCAACCACCACAGGAGAAGCCACCATTTAGTTACTTTGACCCCTGCACCCAGGAAGAGGAGAGAGGCACCACAGCACATATTCTGGCATCATATCAGCCACCACAGGAGAAGCCACCATTGAGTTACTTTGACCCCCGCACCCAGGAAGAGGAGAGAGGCACCACAGCACATATTCTGGCATCATATCAGCCACCACAGGAGAAGCCACCATTGAGTTACTTTGACCCCCGCACCCAGGAAGAGGAGAGAGGCACCACAGCACATATTCTGGCATCATATCAGCCACCACAGGAGAAGCCACCATTGAGTTACTTCGACCCCTGCACCCAGGAAGAGGAGAGAGGCCCCACAGCACATATTCTGGCATCATATCAGCCACCACAGGAGAAGCCACCATTTAGTTACTTTGACCCCTTCACCCAAACAGAGGAGAGAGGTTCCACATCAGAGAATCAGGCATCATATCAACCACCACAGGAGTAGGCCACAATTTAATGGGACCCCGGCAACCATGTCAGATGGCACAACCATCAGCTTCATATCAATCAGCACAGGAGAAGGCGACTTTGAAAGACTTTGACCCCTACACCCAGACGGAGGAGAGAGGTTTCACAGCAGAGAATCAGGCATTTAGATCACCCACCGCAGGAGTAGGCCCCCATTGAATCAGACCCTGGCAACCATGTCAGATGGCACAACCATCAGCTTTATATCAATCAGCACAGGAGAAGCCACCATTGAGTTACTTTGACCCCTGCACCCAGGAAGAGGAGAGAGGCCCCACAGCACATATTCTGGCATCATATCAGCCACCACAGGAGAAGCCACCATTGAGTTACTTTGACCCCCGCACCCAGGAAGAGGAGAGAGGCACCACAGCACATATTCTGGCATCATATCAGCCACCACAGGAGAAGCCACCATTTAGTTACTTTGACCCCTGCACCCAGGAAGAGGAGAGAGGCACCACAGCACATATTCTGGCATCATATCAGCCACCACAGGAGAAGCCACCATTTAGTTACTTTGACCCCTGCACCCAGGAAGAGGAGAGAGGCACCACAGCACATATTCTGGCATCATATCAGCCACCACAGGAGATGCCACGATTGAGTTACTTTGACCCCTGCACCCAGGAAGAGGAGAGAGGCCCCACAGCACATATTCTGGCATCATACTAACCACCACAGGAGAAGCCACCATTGAGTTACTTTGACCCCTGCACCCAGGAAGAGGAGAGAGGCCCCACAGCACATATTCTGGCATCATATCAGCCACCACAGGAGAAGCCACCATTGAGTTACTTTGACCCCTGCACCCAGGAAGAGGAGAGAGGCCCCACAGCACATATTCTGGCATCATATCAGCCACCACAGGAGAAGCCACCATTGAGTTACTTTGACCCCCGCACCCAGGAAGAGGAGAGAGGCACCACAGCACATATTCTGGCATCATATCAGCCACCACAGGAGAAGCCACCATTTAGTTACTTTGACCCCTGCACCCAGGAAGAGGAGAGAGGCACCACAGCACATATTCTGGCATCATATCAGCCACCACAGGAGAAGCCACCATTTAGTTACTTTGACCCCTGCACCCAGGAAGAGGAGAGAGGCACCACAGCACATATTCTGGCATCATATCAGCCACCACAGGAGAAGCCACGATTGAGTTACTTTGACCCCTGCACCCAGGAAGAGGAGAGAGGCCCCACAGCACATATTCTGGCATCATACTAACCACCACAGGAGAAGCCACCATTGAGTTACTTTGACCCCTGCACCCAGGAAGAGGAGAGAGGCCCCACAGCACATATTCTGGCATCATATCAGCCACCACAGGAGAAGCCACCATTGAGTTACTTTGACCCCTGCACCCAGGAAGAGGAGAGAGGCCCCACAGCACATATTCTGGCATCATATCAGCCACCACAGGAGAAGCCACCATTGAGTTACTTTGACCCCCGCACCCAGGAAGAGGAGAGAGGCACCACAGCACATATTCTGGCATCATATCAGCCACCACAGGAGAAGCCACCATTTAGTTACTTTGACCCCTGCACCCAGGAAGAGGAGAGAGGCACCACAGCACATATTCTGGCATCATATCAGCCACCACAGGAGAAGCCACCATTTAGTTACTTTGACCCCTGCACCCAGGAAGAGGAGAGAGGCACCACAGCACATATTCTGGCATCATATCAGCCACCACAGGAGAAGCCACGATTGAGTTACTTTGACCCCTGCACCCAGGAAGAGGAGAGAGGCCCCACAGCACATATTCTGGCATCATACTAACCACCACAGGAGAAGCCACCATTGAGTTACTTTGACCCCTGCACCCAGGAAGAGGAGAGAGGCCCCACAGCACATATTCTGGCATCATATCAGCCACCACAGGAGAAGCCACCATTTAGTTACTTTGACCCCTGCACCCAGGAAGAGGAGAGAGGCCCCACAGCACATATTCTGGCATCATATCAGCCACCACAGGAGAAGCCACCATTTAGTTACTTTGACCCCTGCACCCAGGAAGAGGAGAGAGGCACCACAGCACATATTCTGGCATCATATCAGCCACCACAGGAGAAGCCACCATTGAGTTACTTTGACCCCTGCACCCAGGAAGAGAAGAGAGGCTCCACAGCACATATTCTGGCATCATATCAGCCACCACAGGAGAAGCCACCATTGAGTTACTTTGACCCCCGCACCCAGGAAGAGGAGAGAGGCACCACAGCACATATTCAGGCATCATATCACACACCACAGGAGAAGGCCTCTTTCAGTGATTTAGGCCTTTGGACCCAGACAGAGGAGAGAGGCACCACAGCACATATTCTGGCATCATATCAGCCACCACAGGAGAAGCCACCATTGAGTTACTTTGACCCCTGCACCCAGGAAGAGGAGAGAGGCCCCACAGCAGATATTCTGGCATCATATCAGCCACCACAGGAGAAGCCACCATTTAGTTACTTTGACCCCTGCACCCAGGAAGAGGAGAGAGGCACCACAGCACATATTCTGGCATCATATCAGCCACCACAGGAGTAGGCCACAATTTAGTTTATTTGACCCCTGCACCCAGGAAGAGGAGAGAGGCCCCACAGCACATATTCTGGCATCATATCACACACCACAGGAGAAGGCCTCTTTCAGTGATTTAGGCCTTTGGACCCAGACAGAGGAGAGAGGTCAGAGATTAGCTTCATATCCCCCAGCACAGCAGAAGACCGCTTTATTTGACTTAGGCCTCAGCACCCAGACAGAAGACAGAGGTAGCATGGCAGAGGTTATGGCTTCATGTCACCCGTTAGTTTAACCGGCCACTTTCATCTGGTTAGGCCCCGGCGCCCAGACAGAGAAGAGTTTCATTCAACTGTGGGTTTCATAAAATTTGTATCAAATAAAGAAGTGGCCCGTAGCACAACAAGACATGTTTTAGGCAGTTAATAAGGACTACTCTGCACAAGGGAGGGACAGGTCCTCTGGGATCCATGCCTGGTTCATCTTTATGAAGGTCAGCTTGTCCACGTTGGCTGTGGACAGGCGGCTGCGCTTGTCAGTAATGACGCCCCCTGCCGTGCTGAATACGCGTTCAGATAAAACGCTGGCCGCCGGGCAGGAAAGCACCTCCAAGGCATAACATGCTAACTCTGGCCACGTGGACAATTTCGAAACCCAGTAGTTGAATGGGGCCGAACCATCCGTCAGGATGTGGAGGGGTGTGCAGACATACTGTTCAACCATGTTAGTGAAATGCTGCCTCCTGCTAACACGTTCCGTATCAGGTGTCGGTGCAGATAGCTGTGGCGTGGAGACAAAACTTTTCCACATTTCTGCCATGCTAACCCTGCCCTCAGATGAGCTGGCCGTGACACAGCTGCGTTGGCGACCTCTTGCCACTCCTCTGCCTTCACCTTCCACCTGTTCCCCTGTGACATGTGGGAATGCTCTCAAGAGCGCCTCTATCAGCGTGCGCTTGTACTCGCGCATCTTACGGTCGCGCTCCAGTTCAGGAATTAAAGTGGGCACATTGTCTTTATACCGGGGATCCAGCAGGGTGGCCACCCAGTAGTCTGCACACGTTAAAACGTGGGCAACTCTGCTGTCGTTGCGCAGGCTTTGGAGCATATATTCGCTCATGTGGGCCAGGCTACCCATGGGTAAGGACAAGCTGTACTCTGTGGGAGGCGTATCGTCATCGTCCACCGTATCCCCCCAGCCACGCACCAGTGATGGGCCTGGGCTGCCACCCCGCTGTGAACTTGCGTCATCCTCGTCCCCCTCCACCTCCTCCTCCTCATCCTCCTCGTCCTCCAGTACAGTGCCTTGGCTGGCGACTTGTGAACCTGTCCTCTGCTGCTTAAACAAACCTCCCTCTGAGCCACTTCGAACAGACTGGCCCGAAAGTGTTAGAAACGAGCCCTCATCCTCCTCCACCTGGGCCACCTCCTCTAACATCATTGCCCTAAGTGTTTTCTCAAGGAGACATAGAAGTGGTATTGTAACGCTGATAACAGTGTCATCGCCACTGGCCATGTTGGTGGAGTACTCGAAACAGCGCAGCAGGGCACACAGGTCTCGCATGGAGGCCCAATCATTGGTGGTAAAGTGGTGCTGTTCGGCAGTACGACTGACGCGAGCGTGCTGCAGCTGAAACTCCACTATGGCCTGCTGCTGCTCGCACAGTCTCTCCAGCATGTGCAAGGTGGAGTTCCACCGGGTGGGCACGTCGCATATGAGGCGGTGAGCGGGAAGGCCGAAGTTCCGCTGTAGCGCAGACAGGCGAGCAGCGGCAGGATGTGAACGGCGGAAGCGCGCACAGACGGCCCGCACTTTATGCAGCAGCTCTGACATGTTGGGGTAGTGGTGAATGAACCTCTGCACCACCAAGTTCAGCACATGCGCCAGGCAAGGGATGTGCGTCAAACCGGCTAGTCCCAGAGCTGCCACGAGATTTCGCACATTATCGCATACCACCAGGCCTGGCTTGAGGCCCACCGGCAGAAACCACTCGTCGGTCTGTTGTTCAATACCCCGCCACAACTCCTGTGCGGTGTGGGGCCTGTCCCCCAAACATATGAGTTTCAGAATGGCCTGCTGACGTTTACCCCGGGCTGTGCTGAAGTTGGTGGTGAAGGTGTGTGGCTGACCGGATGAGCTGGTGGAAGCAGTGGAGGAGGAAGCCGAGTAGGAGGAGGAGGCTACAGGAGGCAGAGAATGATGCCCTGCGATCCTAGGGGGCGGAAGGACGTGCGCCAAGGAACTGTCCGCCGGGGGCCCAGCCGCCACTACATTCATCCAGTGTGCAGTTAGTGAGATATAGCGTCCCTGGCCGTGCTTACTGGTCCACGTATCTGTGGTTAGGTGGACCTTGCCACAAATGGCGTTGCGCAGTGCACACTTGATTTTATCGGACACTTGCATGTGCAGGGAAGGCACGGCTGTCTTGGAGAAGTAGTGGCGGCTGGGAACCACATACTGCGGGACAGCCATGGCCATCAGCTGTTTGAAGCTGTCTGTGTCCACCAGCCGGAATGACAGCATTTCAAAGGCCAGCAGTTTAGAAATGCTGGCGTTCAGGCCAAGGGCTCGAGGGTGACTCGGGGGGAATTTGCGCTTCCTCTCTAAGGTTTGAGATATTGAGAGCTGAACGCTGCTGTGTGATATAGTGGAGACGCTAGTTGACGGTGGCGGTGGTGGTGGTGTCGGTGGCACATCCTCTGTTTGCTGCTCGGCAGGTGGCAACATTCCTCTCGAGGCGGAAGCCGAGGCAGCAGCGGTAGAGGGAGCAGGGGGAGCCTCAGCGAGTGCCTGGTTTTTAAGGTGTGTACCCCACTGCAGTTCATGCTTTGCATGTAGATGCCTGGTCATGCAGGTTGTGCTGAGGTTCAGAACGTTAATGCCTCGCCTCAGGCTCTGATGGCAGAGCGTGCAAGTCACTCGGGTCTTGTCAGTAGGACATTGTTTAAAGAAGTGCCATGCCAGGGAACTCTTTGAAGCTGCCTTTGTGGGGCTGGGTCCCTGGTGGCGATGTCCAGTAGCAGGCGAACTCTGGGGGCGGCGGCTCGTCTGCTTTGGCCCCCTGCTCCCTCTTTGGCTTCGCTGTTGTCTCGGTCTCACCACTACCTCTTCCTCTGAACTGTGAAAGTCATCGCCACGACCTTCAGTCCATGTGGGGTCTAAGACCTCATCGTCCTCTGCATCGTCTTCCACCCAGTCTCCCTCCCTGACCTCCTCCTGTTCAGTCTGCACACTGCAAAAAGACGCGGCAGTGGGCACCTGTGTTTCGTCATCATCAGAGAGTCGGTGACTCTGCTGTGGTGGTATTCCCATGTCCTCTTCATCTGGAGACATAAGTGGTTGTGCGTCAGTGCATGGTATGTCTTCCTCCACTGGGGAAGGGCTAGGTGGACGCCCCTGGGAAACCCTGGAAGCAGAGTCTTCAAACAGAAGAAGAGACTGCTGCATAACTTGTGGCTCAGACCGTTTCCCTGATATGCTTGGGGGTGATGTGACAGACTGATGGGCTTGGTTTTCAGGTGCCACCTGTGCGCTTTCCGCAGAAGACTGGGTGGAAGACCATGTGGTGAACGTGCTGGAAGCACTGTCGGCCACCCAATCGATTAATGCCTGTACCTGCTCAGGCCTTACCATCCTAAGAGCGGCATTGTGCCCCACGAGATATTGCGGTACATTCTGCCGGCTAGTTGAGGGAGTTCGTTCCCTACTGTGTGCGCCTGGGGCCGAACGACCACGTCCTCTACCAGCAACAGAGGCTCCACGGACACCACCACGACCGCGTCCTCGTCCCTTAATAGTATTTTTCTTCATTGTTGCGATTCAACTCGCACCACAATGAAATATATTATTTTTTATAAGCAAAATCCCCTCACTGGAATACTTTCAGTCTTTTGACTGTATGGATTACAGATGGAATGACTGTTATATGTGAGTACCGCTTTCTTTGACAGATTCTAGTATGGGTACATATATGTTTTCCCAACCCCAGCACATTAGTTTGCTAATTCCAGATGTATGAAACGCAGGCCTAACTGTATCTAGTATATTGAACGCCAGATAAACTAACTTGGCCTTTTTTAAATAAAAAAAATTCCCTCACTGGAATACTTTCAGTCTTTTGACTGTATGGATTACAGATGGAATGACTGTTATATGTGAGTACCGCTTTCTTTGACAGATTCTAGTATGGGTACATATATGTTTTCCCAACCCCAGCAAATTAGTTTGCTAATTCCAGATGTATGAAACGCAGGCCTAACTGTATCTAGTATATTGAACGCCAGATAAACTAACTTGGCCTTTTTTAAATAAAAAAAATTCCCTCACTGGAATACTTTCAGTCTTTTGACTGTATGGATTACAGATGGAATGACTGTTATATGTGAGTACCGCTTTCTTTGACAGATTCTAGTATGGGTACATATATGTTTTCCCAACCCCAGCAAATTAGTTTGCTAATTCCAGATGTATGAAACGCAGGCCTAACTGTATCTAGTATATTGAACGCCAGATAAACTAACTTGGCCTTTTTTAAATAAAAAAAATTCCCTCACTGGAATACTTTCAGTCTTTTGACTGTATGGATTACAGATGGAATGACTGTTATATGTGAGTACCGCTTTCTTTGACAGATTCTAGTATGGGTACATATATGTTTTCCCAACCCCAGCAAATTAGTTTGCTAATTCCAGATGTATGAAACGCAGGCCTAACTGTATCTAGTATATTGAACGCCAGATAAACTAACTTGGCCTTTTTTAAATAAAAAAAATTCCCTCACTGGAATACTTTCAGTCTTTTGACTGTATGGATTACAGATGGAATGACTGTTATATGTGAGTACCGCTTTCTTTGACAGATTCTAGTATGGGTACATATATGTTTTCCCAACCCCAGCAAATTAGTTTGCTAATTCCAGATGTATGAAACGCAGGCCTAACTGTATCTAGTATATTGAACGCCAGATAAACTAACTTGGCCTTTTTTAAATAAAAAAAATTCCCTCACTGGAATACTTTCAGTCTTTTGACTGTATGGATTACAGATGGAATGACTGTTATATGTGAGTACCGCTTTCTTTGACAGATTCTAGTATGGGTACATATATGTTTTCCCAACCCCAGCAAATTAGTTTGCTAATTCCAGATGTATGAAACGCAGGCCTAACTGTATCTAGTATATTGAACGCCAGATAAACTAACTTGGCCTTTTTTAAATAAAAAAAATTCCCTCACTGGAATACTTTCAGTCTTTTGACTGTATGGATTACAGATGGAATGACTGTTATATGTGAGTACCGCTTTCTTTGACAGATTCTAGTATGGGTACATATATGTTTTCCCAACCCCAGCACATTAGTTTGCTAATTCCAGATGTATGAAACGCAGGCCTAACTGTATCTAGTATATTGAACGCCAGATAAACTAACTTGGCCTTTTTTAAATAAAAAAAAAATTCCCTCACTGGAATACTTTCAGTCTTTTGACTGTATGGATTACAGATGGAATGACTGTTATATGTGAGTACCGCTTTCTTTGACAGATTCTAGTATGGGTACATATATGTTTTCCCAACCCCAGCAAATTAGTTTGCTAATTCCAGATGTATGAAACGCAGGCCTAACTGTATCTAGTATATTGAACGCCAGATAAACTAACTTGGCCTTTTTTAAATAAAAAAAATTCCCTCACTGGAATACTTTCAGTCTTTTGACTGTATGGATTACAGATGGAATGACTGTTATATGTGAGTACCGCTTTCTTTGACAGATTCTAGTATGGGTACATATATGTTTTCCCAACCCCAGCAAATTAGTTTGCTAATTCCAGATGTATGAAACGCAGGCCTAACTGTATCTAGTATATTGAACGCCAGATAAACTAACTTGGCCTTTTTTAAATAAAAAAAATTCCCTCACTGGAATACTTTCAGTCTTTTGACTGTATGGATTACAGATGGAATGACTGTTATATGTGAGTACCGCTTTCTTTGACAGATTCTAGTATGGGTACATATATGTTTTCCCAACCCCAGCAAATTAGTTTGCTAATTCCAGATGTATGAAACGCAGGCCTAACTGTATCTAGTATATTGAACGCCAGATAAACTAACTTGGCCTTTTTTAAATAAAAAAAATTCCCTCACTGGAATACTTTCAGTCTTTTGACTGTATGGATTACAGATGGAATGACTGTTATATGTGAGTACCGCTTTCTTTGACAGATTCTAGTATGGGTACATATATGTTTTCCCAACCCCAGCACATTAGTTTGCTAATTCCAGATGTATGAAACGCAGGCCTAACTGTATCTAGTATATTGAACGCCAGATAAACTAACTTGGCCTTTTTTAAATAAAAAAAATTCCCTCACTGGAATACTTTCAGTCTTTTGACTGTATGGATTACAGATGGAATGACTGTTATATGTGAGTACCGCTTTCTTTGACAGATTCTAGTATGGGTACATATATGTTTTCCCAACCCCAGCAAATTAGTTTGCTAATTCCAGATGTATGAAACGCAGGCCTAACTGTATCTAGTATATTGAACGCCAGATAAACTAACTTGGCCTTTTTTAAATAAAAAAAATTCCCTCACTGGAATACTTTCAGTCTTTTGACTGTATGGATTACAGATGGAATGACTGTTATATGTGAGTACCGCTTTCTTTGACAGATTCTAGTATGGGTACATATATGTTTTCCCAACCCCAGCACATTAGTTTGCTAATTCCAGATGTATGAAACGCAGGCCTAACTGTATCTAGTATATTGAACGCCAGATATACTAACTTGGCCTTTTTTAAATAAAAAAAATTCCCTCACTGGAATACTTTCAGTCTTTTGACTGTATGGATTACAGATGGAATGACTGTTATATGTGAGTACCGCTTTCTTTGACAGATTCTAGTATGGGTACATATATGTTTTCCCAACCCCAGCAAATTAGTTTGCTAATTCCAGATGTATGAAACGCAGGCCTAACTGTATCTAGTATATTGAACGCCAGATAAACTAACTTGGCCTTTTTTAAATAAAAAAAATTCCCTCACTGGAATACTTTCAGTCTTTTGACTGTATGGATTACAGATGGAATGACTGTTATATGTGAGTACCGCTTTCTTTGACAGATTCTAGTATGGGTACATATATGTTTTCCCAACCCCAGCACATTAGTTTGCTAATTCCAGATGTATGAAACGCAGGCCTAACTGTATCTAGTATATTGAACGCCAGATAAACTAACTTGGCCTTTTTTAAATAAAAAAAATTCCCTCACTGGAATACTTTCAGTCTTTTGACTGTATGGATTACAGATGGAATGACTGTTATATGTGAGTACCGCTTTCTTTGACAGATTCTAGTATGGGTACATATATGTTTTCCCAACCCCAGCACATTAGTTTGCTAATTCCAGATGTATGAAACGCAGGCCTAACTGTATCTAGTATATTGAACGCCAGATAAACTAACTTGGCCTTTTTTAAATAAAAAAAATTCCCTCACTGGAATACTTTCAGTCTTTTGACTGTATGGATTACAGATGGAATGACTGTTATATGTGAGTACCGCTTTCTTTGACAGATTCTAGTATGGGTACATATATGTTTTCCCAACCCCAGCACATTAGTTTGCTAATTCCAGATGTATGAAACGCAGGCCTAACTGTATCTAGTATATTGAACGCCAGATAAACTAACTTGGCCTTTTTTAAATAAAAAAAAAATTCCCTCACTGGAATACTTTATGGCTTTTCACTGTATGGATTACAGGTGGACTGGTATTAGTAGGGGTGACACAAGCACACCCAAGTCCCTGATGTAGGATTTCTATGGCACAGACCACTATTACAAGTGATTAATGGACGTTGGGAGATATTGTGCTGCAGCACTAGTCCCAAGATAGCCGCCGCCTATCAGCCCAGTAACATGTGCCACAAAATGGTCTGCACAACCTTTAAAAAAAATAGCCTTGGACTGTGCTGCTAAATCGCTATTGGTCTGAATCCCAGGTGTAGATGTCTGACTTGTTTGGAGCTTTGGAATGCACACTGTGGCAGCTTCTGCTGCAGCACTACAAGTTGCAAAATGGCGGCCGGCAGTCAGCCCGGGTACATGTGGATGGAAAAATCACTCTGGCCACTCTAAAAATAGCCAATCCCTATCAAAAAAGCAGCTCAGCTGCAGTTGTTCAGATGAATCACAGGTGGAGGAGAGAAATTTGCTTCCAGTTATTCAATTATCCCTGCCTATTCTCGCCCTAGCATCAGCTGCGTCTAACCCTGTTCTATTCACATCGGGAGTGAGCACGTCCCGACGTGCGCACAAGCTTATAAGAGGCTGAGTCACATGCTGCACTTGGCCAATCACAGCCTTGCCAATAGTAGGCATGGCTGCGATGGCATCTTAGGGCAAGTAGTATGATGCATGTTGATTGGCTGCTTTGCAGCCTTTCAAAATGCGCCAAAATACATGCCGAACGACGAACTCGAACCCGAACTTTTACGAAAAAGTTCGGGTTCGGGTCCGTGTCACGAACACCCCAAAATTCGGTACGGACCCGAACTATGCTCGAACTGTTCGCTCAACACTAGTGAGGAACACCGTGGGCATCGCCATTCTATTAACCCTGTCAAGCAAGTTGAGTACTCTCCTGGAGTTATCTGTGATTTGTGTTCCAAGTACGAATCCCACCTGGTCTGAAGCTATTAAGGATGGTATTATAGCTGCCAGTCTGTTTGCCAGTAGTTTGGCATATATTTTCAAATTGGTGTTAAGGAGGGATATTGGCCGGAAATTTTGGAGAACCGTCGGCTCTTTGCCAGGTTTTGGCAAGGTGACAATAATTGCCTCTAGCATTTCTCTAGGCATACGTCCGTCGGTCAGAACTCTGGATAATGACCCTTGAAGATGCGGGGCGAGAAGGTCATAGAAGATTTTGTAATATGAATTAGACAGGCCATCCGGGCCAGGGCTCTTGTGATGGGGCAGACGTTTGATTATACTCAAGATTTCGTCAAGTGTGATGGGCTGGCAGACCATTTCTCTCTGTTCTTTAGTCATAGAGGGCAGTGAAAGGGAGTCAAGAAATTTATCAATATCTTGATCAGATGGTTGGACAACCTCTTTACCCTCAACCAGGTGATAAAGGCCTGAATAGTATGTCATAAACCTGTTAGTAATCGCCGGGGGGTTCATATATTTTTGGGGTTTTAGGAGGATTCCAGAGGAAAGCAATGCGGGAATTCTGGGCTCTGGTTTTAATTTTCCTCGGTAGCAAATTTCCCGCCTTGTTTGGCTGGGAATAGTACATTGCTTTTACCTTTTTCAAGGACAGTGTATATTTATGCAGCATGTGCTCCCTAAGCTGCGCCCTAAGGGAGCGCAGCTCCTCAGAAAGTAGAGAGGAGGGCGAAGCTTTGTTCAAAAGTTCTGCAGCTCGGATCTTGGACAGTAGACTCGTTATGAGCTGCTCCCGTTTCCTTTTAGCCCTGCGCCCTATCTTAATAAGGATGCCCCTGACATAGGCCTTGTGCGCTGCCCATACAATGGATGGGTTCTCCACTGAGTTTACATTGGTCGAGAAATATTCCGTTAATGCATCCTTCACCTCTTTCTGACAATCCAAATCTGCGAGCAGACATTTGTTTATCCTCCATGTCGGATTTGGAGGACGGCTATATTGTTCAGAGATAGTCACCGATACAGCAGCATGGTCTGACCATGTTATTACCTCTATGTCAGAGTCTGTGATGGCCAAGAGAGAGACTCTATCAGCCAAAACAAAGTCAATGCGGGAGTAAGTGAGGTGGGAAGGGGAGAAGTATGTGTAATCCCGTTCCATGGCATGATTCAGGCGCCAAACATCATATAGAGAGAGTTTGGAGAGGGAATCCGCCAATGAGTATGGGTTCCGTCTCGCAGAGGAGGATGTGTCCAGAGAAGCACCTGGAACAGTGTTGAAATCACAACATATAAGAACCCTTCCCCTCTGCACAGACTGAACCTTATTAAGTAGTTTATGGAGAAATCGTTGGGAGTGGGCATTAGGTGCATAGACTCCCACCAGTGTATAAAGAATATTGTTCAGATAGCATATGTGTATAATGTAACGCCCTCCGGAGTCGACAATAGAAGACACAGTGGAATATGCAACAGTATTCCTAATTGCTAACAATACACCCCGCTTTTCTTGTTACAATTGACCAGGAGAACAACCGGGAAACACCTGTGTTTGATACGGCTAGCATCCGCTGGGATAATATGTGTCTCTTGGGCACAAAAAATATCTCAGAGCAGAGAAAGGGCCTCCCTCCACATCAAGCTGCATTTGTACGGACTATTTAGCCCCCTTACATTTAAGGAACTGAGTTTCAGGACCATGAGCAACTAGAGACTGCCACAAACGCTGTATGCATCTGAGATGTGGAAGGAGGCACAAGCCCAGCAGCAAGCGACACACTGCAAACATGTACCATACATGGTAACACTCTGCCATAAACACATAAAAACCAGAACTGAAATAATAAAAATACGGGCGGTGACTAAGAAGTCACAGCATTTACTACCCTAGAGGTAGGGCAGAATGGAGATAAGGTAGTGAACGAGGCATAGGCTGCTGCCTCAGCGTACATAAGGGGAAGAGTTCCGCCAATTACCATGTAGAGAAAGTGATGAAATGTCTGCTCCCTTGACGGTAGAACTGCATCAGAATAGGACCCCTTTAGCAAGCTTTCTATCTCCTTCTGTTATCCACCAATTGCCATTCCCCAGAGGTGTGATGACGTCTAGGAGCCTCTTCTGTTTGTAGGTCTTCTACTGCAATGTTCCATGAGGCGAGGGTGGCTTTTCCCTCTGCTACCGACCGAATCACTACAAAGGATCCATCCCTGTGCACTAAAAGCTTAACAGGAAAGCCCCATCTGTAGGCGATGGAATGTGCCCTCAGAGCGGTGGTAATGGGGGCTAAAGACTTGCGGAGCTGTAGCGTTACCGCAGAGAGATCCACGAAGATTTTAACTTCAGCATATGGAGCAGGTAAGGTCCCCAGTTTCCACGCAGCTGTCAGAAGTTGCTCTTTGACGTGAAAAAAGTGGATTCTGGCTAACACATCCCTGGGGACATCATCAGGCAGATGTTTGGGCTTGACAATTCTATGTGCTCTGTCTATGACGAGATCACGGTCAGAACAGGAGGTCAGGAGTAACTTCATCGGAGAAGAGCTCATGGGAGTCGATTAAATTATTGTGAGAGGCTGCGAATTCCCCCATTTTAACCTCCACGTGCTGCACTTTCTCCCCCAGCTCCCTAACAGTGGATTGGATTGGCACTATCGCATTTGAGATCTGTGCCGTTATAGAATGATGAAATGCTAAGAGCATGTCTTTCAACAAAGTCCCAGATGCGGGTTGGTCTGTTGTTTGAAGACTCCGAAGCGCCTCATGTAGCGAGGGCAGTCCTGTCTGTTCAGATTGAGGATTTTGGAACTCACCCATGTCCTGAGGTCCATGATGTCTAGGCCTCTGCTTGTCCGGACTGGCTGTCGGTGAGGCCTGGGTGTCAGCGCTCCTAAGTTGTGCGGGATTAGTTCCCGCCGCCATCTGCGGAGGACAGGGCAAGTTCGCTACTGGAGGAGACTCGGCCGGGGAGACGCTTGAGGAGTCCCGAGCGTGTGGGACGTAAGCTGGAGAGCACGGGCCTGTAGATGAAAAAGGGCTGGAACCGGGCATGCTCCGCGCACCATCACTGCTGGCGCCATCTTTGCTTCTCTCTTGGCTAAAGAAAAAGTCCAGCTTTCCTTGCTGTTTCAGGCTTTTCCTGCCCCTGGTCATCATGGGGACCAGTAAGGAACGTTGCAGGTCGTTTAAGCACTGGTTTGGTGGGTGTTGGTGGGGTCTAGCAGGACTGAAATGCTTTTGTGGAGCAGGAGCTCAGAATCAGGCTGCCATCTCTTTTGGCTGCTTGGCCATGCCCTCCGAAAGGGTTTCTTTTAGATCAGCCATAACCATATTGTAAAACTCTCTATATATGGACCTTTACTTTCTAAAGGATAGAAAGTAGACTTCATTTTGACATTAGCTGGAATGAAAGTAATATTGGGCAAAGAGTCAGAAGGATATCTGATAACTGAACTGTCAGAAAGATTGCTCAGATTATTTAAGTTCTTAGTGGGAGGGAGTTAAGCATTTTCTCTTTGGTCCTTGCAGATCTGTATCTTGAAGATCTTTAATTGTGAAATGTCAAAAGTTTTTTGTATGAATTGGTTAAGATCAATAAATAATTAATTTAAATAGATCAGGTTGACTTGTAGGACAAAATGAAAGTCTACTTCATGTTGTGTAAGTGTGTGTTTAGATAAGTTAAAAATTACATTCTCTTTTTATTTTTTCTCTTTATTTGTAGGGTTGAACAATTCATCTATTGCAGGGGAGATTTGATCTAAAAAGAACTCCCTGTTAGATTTTACGGAACAGCTAAAAAATGACCAGAATTAGATGAATATACAGAATAGGTGGATAGGTTCAATATTTTCTCCTGTGTGGAAAGTGAATCGTTGGTTGGAGCCGAATCCTCAATCGGAGTGTGGTATAATTCTACGCTCTCACCCTTATCCAGCCCCCACCTCATGTTGCACTGAGGTATGTGGAAGTGTAGTAGGCAAAGGGTTCCAGTGTCTCTCCCTTCTTATGCTGTACTGGAGGGCAGGGAGGTGTAATAGATGAAGGTGTGGTAGGTATTAAAATATTGTGATTATTTATCAAGTTGATCTTATTGGATGAAGTAGACATTTTTGGTAAAGAAATAGTGACTGGGGTTATATTCTTATTTCTCTCAATGTTGAATGTGAATATTTGTTATTGGAGATGGATGGTTTATTGTCTCGTGAGTTGGTATTGATTTTGGTTTTGTGTGTTCCTAAAGACTTTTTGGTATCATTGTTGTTAATGTTGCTATTATAGATTGTCCTCCCTCTCTGTGGTTTATTAACCATTTCTGAATAGGTATATGGTCTAGTAATCGTGTAGGTTTCTTCAACTGTGGTGTTTCTGGTTCTGGGGTGTGAGGTAGATCGAATATTGCATTTTGGGTTTTGATGTTTTCGCTCCCACACTCAAATTTTGTTGTCCCAATAATCCGCGAGGTCCCTTTGAAGTTTATTGCATTTGGCTCTCACTTCATTATATTCAAAAATTCTTCAGTATTTCCTTCTATCTGAAAATAGGGGAGGTAGGTT
Source organism: Bufo bufo (assembly GCF_905171765.1). NCBI lineage: Eukaryota > Metazoa > Chordata > Amphibia > Anura > Bufonidae > Bufo > Bufo bufo. Next base: position 149,150,889 of record NC_053390.1, on the reverse strand, counting down.
CCCATTAGTAGATTTTAAGTTTAATAACTAAATCTGAGCATAATAATTCTCATAAGGTTTCTAGAACATTCATCACTTATTTTCAACCATTCCTTAGAAAAATTTAAATCATCAGGGAACGATGGTTTGAGGGACGACCTAAGGCCCCATGGTATCAAACCCAAAGATAGATATATTGAAAGAAAGTATCCATCAATTTCATTATGGATAAAGTCTTTGATAAGTCCCAAGATGGTAATATCAATTTCCATTATATTTTCATCATCGTGTTCTAATCTTATGTCTGACCAGGTCCCATTAGGTGTTGCTTTTAGTTTATCTGCATCTCGAGTCTGCAGAAAGCTCTGGATTTCACGCTTGACTCTACTTGTCAGGTGTGTTGCATCAATTAATAAGTAGTTCCACCCTGAGTCAGCCTCTTTTCCTCCATCCGGCATGGGGGATCCCCTTTGCTGATCCATGATATGAAAAGTCTCCTGGGATAAAAGTCCCTTCAAAGATGAAGAACCGTAGGTGCCAAAAGTGGTGGTAGCTAATTAGTCAAAGTAGTTTGAAAAGAGTAGTTATGTGTGGTGCACAAAGTGTGTGAAGGGAAGGCAGCTAGATAGAATGTAGGTAAAACCATACACTTGAACATAACAGTGAATATAGACAAGTAAGGGTGGTATTGTAATTCAACACTTGGGACAGCATGAATATTGCACAGGTGTGCCTTAGACTTCCCACAATAAAAGACCACTCTGAAATGTGCAGTTTGATCACACAGCATAATGCCACAGATGTTACACAGCTTTTGAGGGACTGTGCAATTGGCATGCTGACTGCAGGAATGTCTACCAGAGCTGTTACCCATGCAATGAATGTTCATTTCTCTACCATAAGCTGTCTCCAAAGGCATTTCAGAGAATTTGGCAGTACATCAAACCGGCCTCACAACCGCAGACCACGTGTAACCACACCAGCCCAGGACCTCCACATCCAGCATGTTCACCTCCATGATCGTCTGAGACCAGCCACCCGGACATCTGCAGCAACAATTGGTTTGCATAACCAAATAATTTCTGCACAAACTGTCAGAAACCGTCTCAGGGAAGCTCATCTGCATGCTTGTCATCCTCATCGGGGTCTGGACCTGACTGCAGTTCGCCGTCGTAACCGACTTGAGTGGGCAAATGCTCACATTCGATAGCGTTTAGCACATTCGAGAGGCGTTCCCGTATGAGTCCTGGTTTTCACTGTTCAGGGCAGATGGCAGACAGCGTGTGTGGCGTCATGTGGGTGAGCGGTTGGCTGACGTCAACGTTGTGGATCGAGTGGCCCATGGTGGCGGTGCGGTTATGGTATGGGCAGGCGTATGTTACAGACAACGAGCACAGGTGCATTTTATTGATAGCATTTTGAATGAACAGAGATAACGTGACGAGATCCTGAGGCTCATTGTTGTGCCATTCATCCTTGACCATCACCTCATGTTGCAGCATGATAATGCACGGCTCCATATTGCAAGGATCTGTACACAATTCCTGGAAGCTGAAAACATCCCAGTCCTTGCATGGCCAGCATACTCACCGGACATGTCCAGCATTGAGCATGTTTGGGATCCTCTGGATCAGCGTATACGACAGCGTGTTCCAGTTCCTACCAATATTCTGCAACTTCGCACAGCTATTTAAGAGGAGTGGACCAACATTCCACAGGCCACAATCAACAACCTGATCAACTCTATGCGACAGAGATGTGTTGCATTGTATGAGGCAAATGGTGGCCACACCAGATACTGACTGGTTTTGTGACTCCCCCAGTAAGGCAAAACTGTGCACATTTCAGAGTAGCCTTATATTATTGCCCATACCTGTGCAATATTTATGCTGTCTAATCAGCACCTTGATATGCCACACCTGTGAGGTGAGATGGATTATCTCGGCAAAGGAGAAGTGCTCACTAACACAGATTTAGACAGATTTGTGAACAATATTTGAGAGTAATGGGTCTTTTGTGTATGTAGAAAATGTTTCAGATCTTTGAGTTCAGCTCATGCAAAATGGGAGCAAAACCGAAAGTGTTGTGTTTATATTTTTGTTCAGTGTATATACCTCCATAGTGTTTGAAAATGGTGCTCCCGCTCTGGAAGACACGATTAGCCGGAAGGGGGCGGAGACTTAGCCTTACTTCCAGTCTAGTGTAATGCACATGCGTTCCAGCAATATCGATATAAAATATACAAATAATACTAATGATAGTTAGACATCGGCAAGGCGATATTATCTTAGAATTGAAGTCCAGGCGGGAGAGAAACTAAATAAGGTAGGCTATAGTGTGGAATGCACATTATTGCCAGAACTTCCGGTTTGTGAAGCGCACTTCCAGTCTTGACGCACCGGTGGAACGCAAGGAGCAGGTTAGTAATGTTATGCCTGATGCATTTCATGGCAAATTAGCCATACCGATTGATTGCCCAGAGGGAGAGTAGGGGGGAGGAGCATATATAAAGCGCCCATTATTAAAGCAACAAGGGCCAGAAAAAATTCTACATAAAGTGTGGATCTGGGGAAAGATAAACAAACCCAGGACAGAGGAGAAATTACTGGCCAAGGGTGCCCCTTAATTCAAGATTCTCTGTACAATAAAGATTATTCATGATCTGATAATTAGGCAGGTAAATTTGTACAAGATGAAGAGGAAGGGAAAGTAATATATTAACAAAGATCAAAAAATAGAGACAAAGGGTTAAATGAAGCATGAAAAAGACATCTGCTCATTAAGGCCCAGCGGGCACACCATTTAAATTTTAAATGGTGTATCCACTGGGCCTCCTTGCAGAGAATCCTCCTATCCCACTCACCACCTCTGGGTGATTTTCTGATCACCTCAGTGACTTGAAATTTGAATGTTCTATAATCACCACTTCCGGGTGACGTTACTTCCAGTCTCAGCGCTTGGCGCCCCAGGCTGGAACGCATGGAATCAATGGGAGGAGATGTTTTGTTTAAGCTATTAGACGTCACTTTCGATGATGTCACCTCCAATATCAGCGTCCACACGTGCCTGTTTGAAAAGAGATTTCCACTATAAATATGTGAGTTTTACATGTTTGTTTTAATGTCCATTGCTTGTATGTATATTGCTCCCGAAGAAAGGGGGAATTATCCAACCCCCGAAATGCATTGAGCCACAGATTATTTTCGATCAAGAAGATTTATCAGAAGCCCTGCGAGTGTGCTGCCATCAATCTCCATCTAACTACATGCAATCCTGGCCAGGGGGGTTAAAAGTCTTGCAGGTGTATTAAATTTATCCTGCAGACAACCCCCCAGCGAAGTGAGTATATACCTCATGTTTAAGGGTTTTATTGATATAAAACAGAATATATGCCATTAAGGCGTATTGCTATATATATATTTTTTAATCAAGTTATATATTTTTTTCGATCAAATCCTACAGAACTGTTCTCATCCTATTTGTCTATAAGTTTATCACAGACTAATTTGGTGCTTCGTATCCATCTTCTCATATATTCATCATCGACTAAGGAATATAGAAAATTCACAGGGTGAATTGAGACACTTTTTTATCTCCAAACAACTCACTAACTCCTGGTGTCTCTATAAATTAACCATATCTATCCATTGTAAGAACTATAGGGAGTGACGCTTCAGTTTGAGTCTTATATTTTTTCTTTTTAGACTTATGGGGGACACAAAGTATAAAATAAAATAAAAAAAGGTTTCAGATGTAAAAAACTAATTTTCCCCCAACTAAGTCATTAAAAAAATGTTAAAAATAGAATAAAAAAACACATATTTGGTATTGCTGTGTTCGTTACGTCTGGCTCTATAAAAATATCACATGATCTACCCCATCAGGAGAATGGTGTAAAAAAATAAAGAAACATTATGCCAAAAATATATAATATCCGTTTCCAACGATACATTACAAGATAGAGAAAAGAGATCCAAAAGGATTGATGATTGGTTAGCATCTTTGAATCTTCCCACACTTGGAGACCAACAAGTCGCCTCTCTATTAAAACCATTTACAATACAGGAATTGATAGAAGTGGTTAAATCAATCCCATTGCATAAAAGTCCGGGCCCTGACGGCCTCCCAATGGTTTATTACCGTAAGTTTCAAACAGTCCTTCTTCCTCAATTCTTAGCATTATGTAATGACACGTTCAAAGGGAAATCTCTGCCAGAACAGATGTTGATGGCACACATTACTATTATCCCTAAAGAAGGAAAAGATGAGACGATCTGTGCTAGTTATAGGCCTATATCTCTCTTAAACAATGATTTAAAAATGTTCGCCAAACTCTTGGCGCTTAGGCTAAAACCATTATTGCCAAACCTTATAAATAGCGAACAGGTAGGATTTGTAGCGGGGAGAGAAGGTAGAATGAACACTACTTGTCTTATCAACATCATACATCACGTACGTACCCATTCTGTGCCTCTAGTACTGCTGGGGACAGACGCAGAAAAAGCGTTTGACCGTATAGATTGGCTGTTCATGCAAAAAGCCTTGACGAAATTCTGAATTCCTGCAGATTTTGTCAACGCTATCATGGCTATGTATTCCAAGCCATCTGCTAAAGTGGTGGTCAATGGTATACTCTCTCCCCCTCTGCAAATTTCTAATGGGACGAGACAAGGTTGTCCTCTGTCACCATTGCTATTTGTCTTGACAGTTGAGTGTCTATTTCAAGCTATAAGACAAGATGACAGAATACGGGGTATTGAGCTACAGGGGGTTCACCACCAACTGGCTGCGTTTTCTGATGACTTATTAGTATTAATTACAAACCCGGATGTAGCCTTTATGGCTATACAATCCTTGTTTTAACTTCCTGATTAACCCCACAAAGTCTCAAATTTTAAATGTGACATTAGACACACAGTGGCAGAAAAGACTGGAGCTCAATACCCCGTATCAGTGGTCGGCTTCAAGCCTGAAGTTTTTGGGCATTAAGCTTACATCAGATCCTACCCGAATATATGATGAGAACTATCATGGCCTATCCGACGACATTAGACGTACACTGGACTCTTGGGAAATAACATTCACGTCATGGTTCGGTAGACGTTCACTAATCAAAACCATTATATTGCCCAAAGTTTTGTACCTCCTCCAAGCTCTCCCTATTTTTATACCTTGCTCATTTTTTTACCAGAATAGAGTCAACTCTCTCTAAGTTTTTTATGGAACAAGAAGAAACCTAGACTCACTAAACAATACACTACTTTACCTGTCAAACAAGGAGGTATGGGGGTGCCGGACTTTTATGGATATTACTTGGCGGTTCACGGGATGAGATGTCTAGAATGGCTACGCTATCAGGGGGATAGACTTGATATTCAGTCCGAGTTTGCCATTAGTCAATCTGCAATATGACCCCTACTTCTACATGGAAAGTATGTCAATGAAACATATATTAGAAATCCCATTACTAAAATTACGATAAGACTGTGGAAGCAAAAACTGAATACTCACTTTCTCACTGTCGCAATCTCCCCTTTGACACAACTGAGGGATATTCTACAAGATGCACCCCCACAATTTATACAAACTCTGTCAGAGAAGGCTAAAGCAATCACTACACCAGTGGTGGACTTATTAGACGCGTGGGGCACACTGAGAAAAGAATGGGATAAGGGGGACAATATTTCCTCTTTATCTTTTCTACAAAGATCATACATAAGAGATTACTTAAAGCCAATTACACCAATAAATAAGACAGACCCAACAAGGTTTGAGAAAATAATCCTCCAGAAACAGGAACCTGTTAAGAAGATCTCTATATTGTACTCTATGATACTTACACTTACAAGCTCAGATATTAACCCATATTTAGCGAAATGGGAATTGGATTTATGCTTGGATAAAGATAAAAAATCCCTTTCAGTGTCTTTCACTGACCCCGAAGATTTCGACTTGCGTGAGGCTGCAAAAAAACTACTTTAAAATATTAACCAGATGGTTTTACACGCCAGATGTTTTGCATAAGATGTACCCCGAGGTCAGTGAAAGATGCTGGAGATGTAAAAGGGAAACAGGCACCTTTTTTCACATCTGGTGGAAGTGTGAGATAATGAAAAGATTTTGGGAACAGGTCTGCTCAGCAGTCGCAAAGGTCTGTAAGATTCAAGTACAACCATCTCCACAGATTTGTCTATTAAACTTATTAGACCAAATAAAATGCTCAGCCACCACCAAACGTCTCATCACGCAATTACTTGCAGCGTCTCGAGTGCAAGTCGCAGTTAAATGGCAGGATACATCCCCTCCCCCACTGGGAAATTGGGAACTCAGGTGTGACGATATATATAGGAACATAGAAACATAGAATGTGTCGGCAGATAAGAACCATTTGGCCCATCTAGTCTGCCCAATATACTGAGAACTATGGAAAGCCCCTGGCCCTATCTTATATGAAGGATGGCCTTATGCCTATCCCATGCATGCTTAAACTCTTTCACTGTATTTGCAGCTACCACTTCTACAGGAAGGCTATTCCATGCATCCACTACTCTCTCAGTAAAATAATACTTCCTGATATTACTTTTAAACCTTTGCCCCTCTAATTTAAAACTATGTCCTCTTGTAGCAGTTTTTCGTATTTTAAATATTCTCTCCTCTTTTACCTTGTTGACTCCCTTTATGTATTTAAAAGTTTCTATCATATCCCCTCTGTCTCGTCTTTCTTCCAAGCTATACATGTTAAGGTCCTTTAATCTTTCCTGGTAAGTATTATCCTGCAATCCATGTACCAGTTTAGTAGCTCTTCTCTGAACTCTCTCCAAAGTATCAATATCCTTCTGGAGATATGGTCTCCAGTACTGCGCACAATACTCCAAATGAGGTCTCACTAGTGCTCTGTAGAGCGGCATGAGCACCTCCCTCTTTCTACTAGTAATGCCTCTCCCTATACACCCAAGCATTCTGCTAGCATTTCCTGCTGCTCTATGACATTGTCTACCTACCTTTAAGTCTTCTGAAATAATGACCCCTAAATCTCTTTCCTCAGATACTGGGGTTAGGACTGTATCACTGATTTTATATTCTGCTCTTGTGTTTTTATGCCCCAGGTGCATTATCTTGCACTTATCCACATTAAATTTTAGTTGCCAGATTTTTGACCATTCCTCTAGTTTTCCTAAATCCTTTTCCATTTGGTGTATCCCTCCAGGAACATCAACCCTGTTACAAATCTTTGTGTCATCAGCAAAAAGACACACCTTACCATCGAGGCCTTCTGCAATTTCGCTGATAAAGATGTTAAACAATATGGGTCCCAGAACAGATCCCTGAGGTACCCCACTGGTAACAAGACCTTGGTCTGAATATACTCCATTGACTACAACCCTCTGTTGCCTGTCCCTCAGCCACTGCCTAATCCATTCAACAATATGGGAGTCCAAGCCCAAAGACTGCAATTTATTGATAAGCCTTCTGTGTGGGACAGTATCGAAAGCCTTACTGAAGTCTAGATACGCGATGTCTACTGCACCTCCGCCATCTATTGTTTTAGTCACCCAATCAAAAAAATCAATAAGATTAGTTTGACATGATCTCCCTGAAGTAAACCCATGCTTTTTTTCATCTTTCAATCCATGGGATTTTAGATGTTCCACAATCCTCTCCTTAAGTATGGTTTCCATTAATTTCCCCACTATTGATGTCAGGCTTACTGGCCTATAGTTGCCCGATTCCTCCCTACTACCTTTCTTGTGAATCGGCACAACATTTGCTAATTTCCAATCTTCTGGGACGACTCCTGTTGCCAGTGATTGGTTAAATAAATCTGTTAATGGTTTTGCTAGTTCACCGCTGAGCTCTTTTAATAGCTTTGGGTGTATCCCATCAGGCCCTTGTGACTTATTTGTATTGATTTTAGACAGCTGACTTAGAACCTCTTCCTCTGTAAAGACACATGCATCAAAAGATTCATTAGTCTTCTTTCCTAACTGAGGTCCTTTTCCTTCATTTTCCTTCGTAAAGACTGAACAGAAGTATTCATTGAGGCAGTCAGCCAGTTCTTTATCTTCTTCCATATACCTTCCTTCTTTTGTTTTTAATTTTGTAATTCCTTGTTTTAGTTTCCTTTTTTCATTTATGTATCTGAAGAATGCCTTATCGCCTTTTTTCCCTGACTGAGCTAATTTCTCTTCTGTCTGTGCTTTAGAAGCTCTTATTACTTGTTTGGCCTCTCTCTGCCTAATCTTGTAAATTAGCCTGTCATCCTCGTTTTTTTTTTTTTATAATTCCTAAATGCTATCTTTTTGTTTTTAATGATTTTGGCGACTTCTGCTGAGTACCACAGTGGTCTTTTCCTTTTTTTGCTTTTACTGACAAGCCTAATGCAATTTTCTGTTGCCTTCAATAGTGCCTCTTTTAAGTAGTCCCATTTCTCCTGGACTCCAATGAAACTGTTCCAATCTGATAGGGACTCGTATATCACTAATCTAATTTTAGAAAAGTCAGTTTTTCTAAAATCTAAAACTTTTGTTTTTGTGTGGTGTGACTCAGTCACTGTACTTATAGTAAACCACACTGACTGGTGATCACTAGATCCCAAGCTTTCCCCTACAGTAATATCATATACCAAATTCCCATTTGTGAATACTAAATCTAAAATGGCCTCCTTCCGGGTTGGCTCCTCAACTACTTGCTGTAGAGATAATCCCAGTAGGGAATTTAGAATATCTGTACTCCTGGCAGAACTAGCTATTTTGGTTTTCCAGTTTACATCAGGAAGATTGAAGTCTCCCATAATGATAACTTCCCCCTTCAATGTCATTTTAGCTATTTCCTCAACTAGTAGATCATCTAATTCTTTGACTTGGCTGGGTGGTCTATATATCACACCTACACGAGTTACCTTATGATTATCAAGCTGCAAGGTAACCCAAACTGACTCTAAATTGTTCTCGCTAACTTGTATCAAATTAGATTTTATGCTGTCTTTCACATACAGGGCCACCCCTCCCCCTTCTTGCCTTCTCTGTCTTTCCTGTATAGAGAGAACCCTGGTATTGATATATCCCAGTCATTACTCCCCTTGAACCACGTCTCAGTAACAGCCACTACATCTATATTCTCAGATGCCATTATAGCCTCAAGTTCATTGATCTTATTCCCTAAACTGCGAGCATTTGTAGATAAGAATCTGAGCTTGTCATTTCTTAACCTTTGTGCTACTGGCATCTTCTGGCATTGTTCCGGGGGGCAGTCGAACTGCTGGAATATCACTCTTTTGCCCCCCTTTCCTAGTTTAAATGCTCCTTAGCAAATACTTGGAACTGTTCACCGAGGACATTCGTTCCTTTGAGAGAAAGATGCAAACCATCTTTCTTGTACAGTTCTTTTCCATTGCAACAAGAGCTAACATGAGACACAAAGCCAAACCCTTGGTTCCGACACCATTCACCAAGCCATACATTGAATTCCTTAATGCGCATCTTCCTGTCATGCTGAAGGTTATGCACAGGCAAAACTGCAGAGAATGAAACAGTTGATGCAACCTCCTGTATATCCTTTCCAAGTGTGTGGAAAGCTTCTTTCACCTTTGAAACCTCATTGCAAGCCAGATCGTTTGTCCCCAGATGGACAATAACATCCACTTCCCTTTCCTGTTTTGCTTGCCTAACAATATTAAGGACCCGTCGTCTATCCCTGCTCATCCCCGCCCACCAACAGCTGCTTACTATCAGTCCTCACCTTCTCCTTTTTGTCTTTGGCTGCAGTCTTGCATACTTTAGGCATGGGAGATGATTGTTTCTCACCCACTGTGCTTGAGCCATCCGCCATGTTGCTCTTGCACTCTGAAAGTGCTGCAAATGAATTATGGAGAGCCACAGACTGTGGGACATGTCTTCTATCCACAACTCTCAGTCTACCAGAACCTACAGTAACCCATCTTCCATTTCTAGGGGGCCTCTGTGGCAGTGGCATTGCAATGTTCTCAGTCTGAGTTTGCTTAATGGTTAATTTACAAATCTCATATTTCAAAAAGGTAATTTCCTGTTGCATTATGGAGAGCTGTCTACAGATCAGACAGTATCCAAACCTCTGAAGAGTGGAACCTGAAATAAAAGCACAACAATTCCTGCACAGAACCAGATCTGCCATTGCAAAGAGGGGGGGGGGAATAAAGAATTTAAACAAACAAATCTTACTTGTTTAGATTGTATCCACCTCCAGATGACCACCTGAGTATCTCCTGAATATCTCCAATGCACTTGCAGATCAGCACTTGATTAGACCAGCACTAGATTAGCAGCCTTGAAAAAGCAGCAAGCTATAATTAGCAAGCTAATGCAATGTTGCTATATATACACACCCTCCCACAAAGGCTCCTCCCCAACAGCAAATTAACACCTTACCCGCCTATGCTCATTTGCAATCAGACAATAGAGATACCGTGTCTAGCAAATTCCTTTCCTCTTGTGAAACAGTGTCTGAGTATCCACCCGAAACACCACTGAAGTTCTGCTACAGTGGAAAAACTCTGAGTTAGACTAAGTTCTTCTCCTGAATATCTCCAATGCACTTGCAGATCAGCACTTGATTAGACCAGCACTAGATTAGCAGCCTTGAAAAAGCAGCAAGCTATTATTAGCAAGCTAATGCAATGTTGCTATATATACACACCCTCCCACAAAGGCTCCTCCCCCAACAGAATGGAACAAATAGCGGGATGGGAGAATAGATCCACTCATATGTTCCAGAAAGTGTGGGGCCCTTGGGTAACATATAGAGGCTTCCAACCCACATAACAGAGTTTCTCCATCTTCTTTCCTATGGTCTAGGGGGTTAAATGATTACTATTAAGGAGAGGCTGAAACGTTTGCTGCAATCATCCACTTCCCCCCATCCATATCCTTTCCCTTCCCTTTTTTCCCCTTTTTATTTTCCATTAATGTGTTGTAATATTGTTTTTATTACGTATGATTACAAGTGCAATAAGATGTCATATAATGTATAAGATGTCATTTATGCTTTCATTGACAATTGCAAACTGATTTCTCATATATTTGCACTTTTTAGATAAATATGAACAATAAAAATTGTTTGAAATTAACATAGTGGAGAGCCAGTAGTCATCCCTTTGCCAAATGGTGACAATTCGGCTGTCACTATGCAAGCAAGTGAGCATGCATCGGGCCATTTGCACAAGTGACTCGGAGGGACTTCCTGCCTCCATCTCCACTGCATACTGCCATGGTGTGTCTGGGTCCTCTGCCACGTCTTCCTCATCTCCCTGTAGCTCCTCTGTCTGCTCCTGCTCCTCCTCTCCTGTCACCTGTGTAGAAAAAGCACCCATTTCTCTATGCATTGCTTGTGCTCGAATGTCCTCCTCCAGTTCAGCCCCACAGGGCTCATGTGGCCGTCAGATGTAGGCACCATGTCTCCTGTCCCCTGACCAGCCAGATTTAGCAGCATCTGTTCCAGGACATGAAGCAGTAGAATGACATTGTTCATCCCGTAGTCCTGGCGACTGACAAATAAAGTGGGCTCCTCAAAGGGCCCAAGCAAACAGCAGGTGTCACTCTTGAGCTGCCACTGGCTAACATCAACTTACACAGGGGAGTACCTCTGTCCACCTGTATCATCAATAAATCATTTATGGCCTTTCTCTGTTCATTTAGTTGGTACAACATATGGAGGGTGGAGTTCCAAAGGGTGGAAATGTCATATATAAGCCCATGTTGGGGAATGCCATTTTGCTTTTACAGCTCAAGGATGGTGTGCTTTGCTGTGTAAGAGTGGCTGAAGTGCATGCACAGTTTCCTGGCCATTTTCAGGATGTCTTGCAGATGGGTGGAAGACTTCAGGAATCGCTATACAATCAGATTAAACACATGCGCAATGCAGGGCGCATGGCTTAGCCCTCCTTGACGCAGCGCCGATACCACAACCTTCTCATTGTCAGTGACCATAATTCCGATTTGAGTTGTCGAGGAGAAAGCCAGAATTCTATTTCTTGTTGAAGGACGCAAAGCAGTTCCTCCCCTGCCTGACGCCGAGGCAGAAGCGGCGTCACCTGGCCAAGTTGCAGGTGTGGCTGGGCAGGAACCACATTTACTCAATGGGCCGTAAAGTACAAATATTGTCCTTGCCCGTAGTTACAGCTCCACACGTCGGCGTTGCCGTGCACTTTGGCAGACACCAACAGGCTCAAGGACTGTCCCACCTTCTGTTCTACATATGTGTGCAGGGCTGGAACTGCCTTTATGGCAAAGAAATAACGGCTTGGGACTTTCCACTAGTGATGAACGGCAGGGGCTAAATTCAAGATATTTCCCAAATATTTGGGCAAATATATGTCATAAATTCGCGAATTCTAGATTATTTTCTTGATTTCGAAAAATCTACAATGTAATATTCGCATGTGCGAGAAATACAGGCGTGGGTCACTTTTGCTACATTTTCCAAGCTGCTAGAAGTTTCCTGAGACTGGAGAAAATGGTAGGCACAGCAGAACATCAAAAATGGTTTTATATGCAGTTAGAGTACTCCAATATATTCGCGATTGCGCTAATCGGCACTAATCATGCAAATATTTTGGCGCAATATGTGAAACTTCACATTTGAGCAGGTCTGCATGTATGTATAGACAGTAGAATTACCTAACACACTGCACTGCAACAGCTACACTATATCAGGATATAAAAAAAATATAAACGAACACAGAGTTGATAAGCTATAAAAATACATTTTTATTGAAGTACATAATTAAAAACATATATGAAATGACAGACAAATCCGTATAAAAAAAAGTGCGGTACAACCCTGGGAGAATTTGGTAAAGAGTGTGACGTAAAATAGAGCCTGGAGGGAGAGTATTAGGATAAATCCAAAATATGGATGTCTAATCAATGGGGTCAGAAGATGCCATATATGTTAAGTGCAAGTTCAAGCAGCAAATAAGCAGCAAGAAAACCACGGCTCTGCAGAGTTCGTAGGTGCATCCGTTGAGTAGACATCCAATTAATAAAATGTGAGAAATGCCATGATCAAGTGCATGTGCAAGCCACATATAAGTGGCAAAAAAACCATAGCAATATCCTATTCAAAGGCTCAAAAGTGATGATGTAATGAGTACAATGTAAGCATGAAAAGTCACATACCATAAGTCAAAGTAATAACTCCACAGGAAGACCGCACACCCCGATGCGCGTTTCGGTGGAAACCTTCCTCTGGGGGCACGGTTCTTCCTACTATGTTTAAATAAATGCTCCTCCAATCAGAGTACTGCTAATTTGGTATAAATTAGGGACAGATGCTGTGAATGAAGCCATCTACCCTATCGCGGCCCTTCTGAAAGGTGGAGTCACAGAGGGATCGCGCTGTGGCCAATCGCGCGGACACAACTGCGTTCACCAAACAATCTGTCAAGGACCTTGGATGACGTAATGATCCCGCGAGACAATCGTGATCACGTGATGGCCTGTCACGTGGCCGGCGACGTGATGGGGATAGATCACATGATCGCAAGTCGGCAATCAGGTGTGGACACACCTTCTCATTCAAAGAGTTTTCTTTATTTTCATGACTATGAAGGCATCAAAACTATGAATTAACACATGTGGAATTATATAGGTTCTTCAAAGTAGCCACCTTTTGCTTTGATTACTGCTTTGCACACTCCTGGCATTCTCTTGATGAGCTTCAAGAGAATGTGTGAACAGGGTCAAATACATGACGCCCATACTTACTATTAAGCGGGGTTAGAAGCTCTTAGTGCATATAATTGATCATTTTTTAAAATCAATTATATGCGCTAAGAGCTTCTAACCCCGCTTAATAGTAAGTATGGGCATCATGCATTTGACTCTGTTCACACATTCACTTGTTCACCCAGTCTTAGTACATTTAGTAGTGTGCTGCTACTTTTTTCGTGTTTTTAAACATTGTTGCCTTGGTAGCTTGCACCTGCGATTCTGTCTGGAGGTGCTGTTCTTTTCTTTGGTTTATATGTATATATACTAGAGGAATAAGGCGTCCTCTGTGGAATTTAGAACTCCCCGCCCACCCCCTGGTGCTTTTAGTCAGAGTAACAATGGAGCTGGACACTCTGTGTTAGAGTAGGTTCCATATGATTAGAAGCAACCTTGACGTCTGGTAGATGGGGCCGACATATTTTTGATCAACTTTTAGCATGAGAATAGGAGTTTTATTATTTTACCCCAATCTGAGCATTTTTTTTAAATGTAAGTAACTGGACAACACCTTTAGGCTAGGTTCATAAGTAACTGAAGATCCAGCAGAAGAATCCACTGCGGTTTTTGCTGCGTTTCTGCAGCAAAATATGCACAAATATGCAACAAAAACGCATGTATTACATGTATTTTTTGTCGCAGAAAAAACAGCAGATTTCACCCCTCTCAAAGGAAATCTGCTGTATAAATTCACATGCTGCAGATTTGAAATCCGCTTTTGAAATCAGCTTTTCTGCTGCTTTTTTATGCAGCAAAAATTCTCATCCACTTTGCTGGTACTGTACAACGCTGTGGATTTGTTGCATGAAAATCTGCAACGGCTATGTATACGGCTATGTATACCTTTGGGGGCAATCTTTTATTATTATTATTGCATTGTACTTATTTTGAGCTAAAAATAATTTTTTCACTTGGTCTTTATTAAAAATATGGAATCCAGTTTTGTGTACAGAGCTGACATGCTCTAGTAGCTGCCTGTGGATTTTCTGTCTTTTCCGTTATTGGGGAGCTGAAGGACTCCTTTTCTCTGCTTTCTGACATTATAAACACTCATTATAGCTCAGTTCTTATCTTACTGATAATGTGGCTTAACCCCTTAAGGACTCAGCCCTATTTCACCTTAAGGACCAGGCCATTTTTTGCAAATCTGACCAGTGTCACTTTAAGTGCTAATAACTTTAAAACGCTTTGACTTATCTAGGCCATTCTGAGATTGTTTTTCTTCACATATTGTACTTCATGACACTGGTAAAATGAAGTTAAAAAAATCATTTTTATTTATAAAAAAATACCCAATTTACCAAAAATTTGAAAAAAATTGCAAATTTCCAAGTTTCAATTTCTCTACTTCTATAATACATAGTAATACCTCAAAAATAGTTATTACTTTACATTCCCTATATGTCTACTTTATGTTTGGATCATTTTGGGAATTATATTTTTTTTTTTTGGGATGTTACAAGGCTTAGAAGTTTAGAAGCAAATCTTGAAATTTTTCTGAAATTTTCAAAAACCCAATTTCTAGGGACCAGTTCAGGTCTGAAGTAACTTTGCAAGGCTTACATAATAGAAACCACCCAAAAATGACCCCATTCTATAAACTACACCGCTCAACGTATTAAAAACAGATTTTACAAACTTTGTTAACCCTTTAGGTGTTCCACAAGAATTAATGGAAAATAAAGATACAATTTCAAAATTTCACTTTTTTGGCAGATTTTCCATTTTAATAATTTTTTTCCAGTTACAAAGCAAGGGTTAACAGCCAAACCAAACTCAATATTTATGGCCCTGATGCTGTAGTTTACAGAAACACCCCATATGTGGTCGTAAACCGCTGTACGGGCACACGGCAGGGCGCAGAAGGAAAGGAATGCCATACGGTTTTTGGAAGGCAGGTTTTGCTGGACAGTTTTTTTTTACACCATGTCCCATTTGAAGCCCCCTGATGCACCCCTAGAGTAGAAACTCCATAAAAGTGACCCCATCTAAGAAACAACACCCCTCAAGGTATTCAAAACAGATTTTACAAACGACGTTAACCCTTTAGGTGTTCCACAAGAGTTATTGGCAAATGGAGATGAAATTTCAGAATTTAAATTTTTGGGCAAATTTTCCATTTTAATCCATTTTTCCCAGTAACAAAGCAAGGGTTAACAGCCAAACAAAACTCAATATTTATGGGCCTGATTCTGTAGTTTACAGAAACACCCCATATGTGGTCGTAATCAGCTGTACGGGCACACGGCAGGGCGCAAAAGGAAAGGAATGCCATACGGTTTTTGGAAGGCAGATTTTGCTGGACTGTTTTTTTTTGACACTATATCCCATTTGAAGCCCCCCTGATGCACCCCTAGAGTAGAAACTCCAAAAAAGTGACCCCATTTTAGAAACTATGGGATAGGGTAGCAGTATTGTTGGTACTAGTTTAAGGTACATATGATTTTTGGTTGCTCTATATTACACTTTTTGTGAGGCAAGATAACAAGAAATAGCTGTTTTGGCACCGTTTTTATTTTTTGTTATTTACAACATTCATCTGACAGGTTAGATCACGTGATATTTTTATATACTAGGTTGTCACGGATGCGGCGATACCTAATATGTATACTTTTTTTTTATTTCTGTAAGTTTTACACAATGATTTCATTTTTGAAGCAAAAAAAATCATGTTTTAGTGTTTCCATAGTCTGAGAGCCATAATTTTTTCAGTTTTTGGGCGATTACCTTGGGTAGGGTATGATTTTTGCGGGATGAGATGACGGTTTTATTGGCACTATTTTGGGGTGCGTGTGACTTTTTGATCGCTCGCTATTACACTTTTTGTGATGTAAGGTGACAAAAAATGGTTTATTTAGCACAGTTTTTATTTTGAATTTTTTACGGTGTTCATCTGAGGGGTTAGGTCATGTGATATTTTTATAGAGCCGGTCGATACAGATGCGGCGATACCCCCGAGCATTTGAGCAGGCACCTTGATTTGAGCAGGCACCTTGTTCCGATCACCGCCCGCCGGGCGGCGGTGATCGGAACAACACATGACGTACCAGTACGTCATGTGTCCTTAATGACTCGGGAAACATGCCGTACCTGTACGTCATGTGTCCGTAAGGGGTTAAATAAGTGTTCATGACCTCTTAGTAGCTTAGAGATAAGGTTTATTAGATGACCAATATACAAGATTTGTGTCACTTCAGCAGATAGCATTTATTATGTAGAGGAAGTTAATACAAGGCACTTACTAATATATTGTTATTATCCATATTGCTTCCTTTGCTGGCTTCATAAATTTTTCTATCACATTATATACTTCTCGTTTCCTTGGTTATGAACAGCAGCGGTGGTCGTGGTTGCATACTATAGAAAAAAGCGCCGGCCTCTCTGGTGGACAGGACTGTGGGAGCTCACATAGGCTGGATCTTTTTTCTAAAGTGTACACTTTACTAGCGCCATAACAAGATGAACAGCGCCATCTATTGGTTTCATAGTCTTATGACAAGACTAATAGTCTTGTTATAAGACTCATTGTCTAATAGTCTTATCATAAGACTATGAAACCAAACTCATGAACAGTGCCATCTATTGGTTTCATAGTCCTATGACAAGACTATTACGCTTGTTATAAGACTATGAAAACAATTGATGGCACTATTCATGCAAATGGTTTTTCAGCTAAAAAACAAGGCAGATTCTGCTCATTTGCATGTCTTTCCCATATATCCATGTTTATGCAAATGAGTTTTTACATGACAAAACTGTATAGAAAGGTTATTGAATATATATATATATATATAACTTTTTGTCACCCTAATGATATTGATCTAGGTGCGCAAGTCCACCCAAGCCATCCAATAGATGTGAAGCAACTTTGAGGCTTACTGGCTCTCAGTCAGATGAGAGTGAGATTGGAATGTCTCATAGTGCACAAGGCTGCCATTGTAAGGTATGCTGACTGTTATCTGTCTCATGGATAGATTGTTGGCTTCCATATACCTGGCTTTTGGCATATAGCCTTTGTGTGGTTGTCTATTGTATGTCATAGATAATAGGAGTCCAAGATGCATCCAGCCATCCTCTTAATGCTGTTTCCAAACCATTTTGAGGAGGTTTCCATCAATAACTAACCTTCTTTTGTAAACCAGACACCCGCTTCTCTTCCGAGCAGGGGTGCTTGGGGTTCTTCCATTGTGCTCGGATGCTCGGTAGAGCACACGAGCATACCGATGTGTTCGGCCAGAGCACATAAGCACTTTGGTGCTGAAACACACTACTACAAATGCGTTCAGGGTGCTTTCAGTGAAACTCTCACCATTTTGCAAGCAAGTTCAGTCAGTTTTGTCTGCGATTGCGTTCAGTTGTTCAGTTTTTTCCACGCGGGTGCAATGCGTTTTGATGCTTTTTTCACAGGCGTGATAAAAAACTGAAGGTTTACAAACATCTCTTAGCAACCATCAGTGAAAAATGCATTGCATCTGCACTTGCTTGCAGATTCAATGTGTTTTTATCTAAAGCCTCATTCACTTCTATGGGGCCAGGGCTACGTGAAAAATGCAGAATATAGAACATGCTGTGTTTTTCACGTAATGCAGAACTGATGCGTAAAAAAAACGCTCATGTACACAGACACTTTGAAATGAATGGGTCAGGATTCAGTGCAGGTGCTATGCGTTCACGTCACGCATTGCACCCGCGTGGAAAACTCGCTCCTGTGAAATGGGCCTAAGGGTTTTGCTACATGGTGACATTTGTAGCACGATGCAGTTGATGCACTCATGTACTGCAGTACATAGGTGCATTCCTATGAATGAGGGGGTTATTGTCACATTTAATACAATAAGTGCGTAATCTACAGTTCCCCACATAACAGTGCATCATCTGCAGATCCCCCAATAACAGTGTGTCATCCGCAGATCCCACCATAACAGTGATTTATCTGCAGATCCCCCCATAACAGTGCGTCATCCACAGATCCCCCATAACAGTGTGTCATCCACAGATCCCCCATAACATTGCGTCATCTGCAGATCCCACATAACAGTGCACCATCCACAGATCCCCCATAAGTCTCATCCACAGATTCCCCCATAACAGTGCATCATCCACAGATCCCCTATAACAGTGTGTCATCCACAGATCCTAATAACAGTGTGTCATCCACAGATCCCCATGACAGTGCGTTGTCTACAGATCCCCCCATAAATGTGCATCATCCACAGATCCCCCCATAAATGTGCACCATCCAGAGATCCCCATAACAGTGCATCATCCACAGATCTCCCCCATTAGTGTTTCATTTGCAGATACCCATAACAGTGTGTCATCCACAGAACCTCCATAGCAGTGTCATCCACAGATCCCCTATAACAGTGCATCATCCGTGGATCCCCACATAACAGTGCATCATATGCAGATTCCCCTATAACAGCGTGTCATCCACAGATCCCCCATAACAGTGAGTCATCCACAGATCCCCATAGCAGTGCATCATCCACAGATCCCCCTATAACAGTGCGTCGTCTACAGATCCTCCCATAAATGTGCACCATCCACAGATTCCCCCCATAACAGTTCATCATCCACAGATCCCCCCATAAATGTGCGTCATTCGCAGATCCCTCCCCCCCATTACAGTGTGTCAGGAGCAGATCACCTATAACCTATAGTGTAAAATACTATTTTGCTATTTTATTAAATAATTTGGCACACCTTTAGGTTCCAAATGTTTTTTTCTTAGTTTCCTCCTCTAAAACCTCACTTCCTTCTGGGATTCGCATCTCCACCTATCCCTTGGTTGAACTTGATGGACGTTTGTCTTTTTTCAACCGTATTAACTATGTAACTATGTAGCCTAGGTGCGTCTTATCATCAGGTGCATTTTATAAAGCAAAAAATATGATAAATGTAATAATAAATTAAATTAAATGAAAAAAAAATAAATTGAAGGAGGGATGGAGATTAGTATTGAGCAAAGCGAAGCATTCGAAGTGTAATTCGTTCCGAAGTTTAGGAAAACTTCGATTCACAACAAATCTGAATTTTCTCGTGTTTCGCGGTAACGAATCAGTTTTTCCTAAAATGGCAGCTGCACATGTTACAAAGTGAAAGTAGGAAGCCCAGGAATGCAGCCAGCCAACCCGCAGATAGCCATCCCCTGTGATGTCACTGTCCTATAAAACCCTCACCCTGTGTCTTCTCCACCACTGTCTTGTGAGCTGAGTATAGGGAGAGACATGGCAAATGCTCATATGCTATAGACAATGTTGCTAAAAATGATTAACAGAAGAATATTGGGGAGGGAGAGCACATGGAGACTGCAGCGAGACTTACTCTGCGTCAGTTTTATTTATTCATTACTATATTTACTTATTCCTACATCAGCCGTAAATGTAATTCACTACCAAAAAGATGGATGCTTTATTACTCCGTTGCCAGCCAATACCATCCAGTCTGCATCCTTAGGGGGGCCAGGTCTTAATGATGACCATTAGAGATGAGCAAATCGAAGTCGACAAAGTGGAATTCGATCAGAATTTGCACCGAATCCCAATTTCCTCACACTTCATGGTAACGAATTGCATTTTTTTCCTAAAATGGGTGCTGCACATGTTAGGACATGGAGCATAGAACTCTGGATCACAATGCCATGCATGCAGCCAATCAGCAGCCAGCCAGGTGATGTCACGGGGTTCCGAAGGTGCACTCGGTCCCCCATTGCCCGCAGAACTGTTGCTTAGCTTTTGGAATGAGGTTCTGTGTTTGACCTCATTCCCAGGGCGGCTTTACTAGCTGGGTGGCTCCTTGCTCCTAAGTCTGCCTTGAGCGCCGAGCTGATCACTCGGTGCTCGACTGGTTGGTCTGTCGGTCATGTGACGCTGGCCACGTCACATGACCCTCACTCCCCACTATAAATACAGGCAGCCTGCTGGCTACAGGTTGCCTGTTAATTTCTAGGTTCCTGGCTATTTGTTGGACTGCTGAATACTTACCTGATCCTGTTCCTTGACCATCCTTTTGCCTGATCCTCCTGTACTGCGCATCCGTCCTGGTATTGTGACCTCGGCTCCCACCTGACTACTCTCTTAGGACTCATCTTTACTTCTCTGCTCTCCTGGTATTTATGACCCCGGCTTCTCCTGACAATTCTCTGCTTGCTCCATTTGTACTTTGCAGCTTTCCTGGTATTGACTCGGTCCGTTCACGTCCTGTTGTTTGTCTGTCTGTCATCCCTGCACTTACTCCAAGTTAGGGATTGCCGTCCAGTTGTCCCCTGTCATTAGGACTCGTGAGGCAAGTAGGCAGGGCCAGGGGTAAGGGTGAAGCGCAGTGGTCACTTCCCTCCCCCCTGTGTGTGTGTGTACGCGACCGTTACAGATTAACAGGCCCAATAACCACTGTATTATGAATCCTCTGGTTACCCTGACTGACTATGTCTCTAATCTGACGCAGATGGTGCAGGAGTTAGGGGAAAAACTCAGCTCTTTTGAGTTAGGGCAAGGCTCTTCCACTCCTCAGGCCTCCAGTCCGCATTTTGAGCCCCAGATTAAGCTCCCAGAAACCTTTTCTGGAGACCGGAAGAAGTTTCTCTCTTTTAAGGAGAGTTGCAAACTTTACTTCCATTTGCGCCCTGTGTCCTCTGGCCCCGAGAGTCAACACGTGGACATTATCATTTCCCGATTACAGGGTGATCCCCAGGACTGGGCGTTCTCTTTACCTGCTGGCGCCAGTTGTTTATATTCTGTGGAGGGGTTCTTTCAGGCCCTAGGTACCCTCTATGATGAACCAGACAGGGCTCTAGTAGCCGAGACGGCTCTAAAGGCACTGATCCAGGGCAATTTACCAGCGGAGGATTATTGCACCCAATTCAGAAGGTGGTGTGTCCCCTCAGGATGGAACGAACCAGCCCTGAAGAGTCAGTTCAGGTCAGGTCTGTCTGATAAATTAAAGGATCTTCTGGTCAGTTATCAACTTCCAGAGACCTTAGAGGAGATGATGACCCTTGTTGTCCGACTTGACCGACGGGTTAGAGAGAGACGACAGGAACAACAGTTCTCTTCCCAGATGGTGGTCCAGCCAGAGGCCTATCCCAGAGACAATGCTGAGGTCTCCACCGAGGAACCCATGCAGGTTGGCATGACCCGAGGGAATCTTCGCCGCAGACGTGGAGAATGCTTTTACTGTGGAGATCCTGACCATTGGATCAACTATTGTCCTAAGAAGGTCCTCTCTGTCAAGTCTCCTAAGACAAGGCAACCTAAAGACCAGGTACACCCTGAAATTTCTAAATGTAAGCTTTCGGTACCCATTACGATTTCTCTGGGAGTAGATAAATGGCCGGGTAAGGCCTTTATTGATTCTGGCTCAGCGGCTAGCTTTATTGACTCTGAGTATGCTGTAAGATTGGGTATTCCTATGTTTGCCTTACCAACTCCTATCCATGTCATGGCTATTGATGCTACTCCTCTTATTGGTGGTACGGTGAGCTTATGTACCTCGGAGATTTCTCTAACCGTGGGTGTGTGCCACTCAGAGAGATGTTCGCTTCTAGTCCTGGAGAACCTACCTGCTGAGGTGGTACTAGGGTTACCTTGGCTCCGACTACATACCCCCACTATAGATTGGTCCAATGGGGAGTTGGTGAGATGGGGGCCTAAGTGTCACCCGTGCTTGTCCGTGGTACAGGCTGGGGTCTCAGTAAAGTCTGATACTTTACCCTCTGTTGTTAGAGAATATTCTGATGTATTCTCATCACCAACCCCGGAGGTTCTACCCCCCCAAAGACCTTATGATTGTACCATAGAGCTAGTAGAGGGGGCCAAGTTTCCTAAAGGACGAATTTATAATCTTTCTATGCCCGAACGCAAGGCCATGGAAGATTATATTAAGGAGAGCCTTGGTAAAGGGCATATTAGACCTTCTGTCTCTCCTATGGGGGCGGGGTTTTTCTTTGTTAAGAAAAAAGATGGTGGTCTTAGGCCATGTATCGATTACCGGAGATTAAATAAAATCACTGTCCAGAATAGATACTCCCCCCCATTGATTCCGGATTTATTTAACCAGGTTCTGGGGGCAACCTGGTTTTTCAAAATTGACCTGAAAGGGGCATACAATCTAATCCGAATCAAGGAGGGAGACGAATGGAAGACGGCGTTCAATACTCCAGTAGGACACTTTGAATATCAAGTGATGCCTTTTGGACTCAGCAATGCCCCAGCTGTGTTCCAAAACTTCATGAATGACATTCTTAGGGAGTACTTAGGTAAATTTGTTATTGTCTATCTTGACGACATTTTGATATTCTCTCCTGACTTCGAATCCCATGTGTCTCATGTTAAACAAGTATTAGAGGTGTTGAGGGAGAATCAGCTATCCGCTAAACAAGAGAAATGT
Organism: Bufo bufo; assembly: GCF_905171765.1. Taxonomy (NCBI): domain Eukaryota; kingdom Metazoa; phylum Chordata; class Amphibia; order Anura; family Bufonidae; genus Bufo; species Bufo bufo. The sequence continues at coordinate 149,127,781 of NC_053390.1, read as the reverse complement.
GTCTTTGGTGTACAGGAGATTCTGTTTCTAGGGCATGTTCTGACTCCTCACGCCTTCAAGATGGATCCTGGTAAGGTATTTGCAATTAAGGAATGGGTAAGACCTTCATCCTTAAAGGCCTTACAACGGTTCTTAGGTTTCGCCAATTACTATCGTAAATTTATTATGAATTTTTCCGTAATTGCTAAACCGTTGACCGACCTTACTAAGAAAGGGGCGGATTTGGAGAATTGGTCTACTGAGGCCATTTCTTCATTTGAAAAATTAAAAAAGGCCTTTAGTTGCGCTCCCATTCTGATCCAGCCTGATCAGGAGAAACCTTTTATTGTGGAGGTGGATGCGTCCGAGGCCGGTGTAGGAGCAGTCCTTTCACAAGGTCCTGCTAGCCTCACTAATCTGAGACCATGTGCCTTCTTCTCCAGGAAATTCTCTCCCATGGAGAGAAACTACGACATAGGGAATAGGGAGCTGCTGGCCATTAAATGGGCATTTGAGGAGTGGAGGCATTTCCTGGAGGGGGCAAGACATTGTGTAACTGTTGTAACTGACCATAAAAACCTTATGTTTCTCGAGTCTGCTAAGAGGTTGAATCCCCGTCAAGCCAGATGGGCTCTGTTTTTTACTCGTTTTGATTTTTCCATCACGTTCAGGCCGGGAAGTAAAAATGTGAAGGCGGACGCATTATCTCGGAGCTTCCAGGCTTTTCAACCTACTGAGGTACCACCTGAATACATCCTACCAGCAAAAATCTTTTTAGCAGCTCTTACCCAGGATATCTCGGCTCGCATTAGGTCTGAACAACATCTGGCACCGGTATCCACCCCAACAGATAAGTTGTTTTTTCCCGTACAATTTCGTCTCCAGCTGTTGGGTGAGTGTCACGATTCTGCCTTTTGTGGACATCCGGGTGTTGAGGGCACTAAGGATCTGGTTTCTAGATCTTATTGGTGGCCCACTCTAACTAGGGATGTCAAGTCCTACGTGTCAGCCTGTGAGGTTTGTGCCAGGTCCAAGACACCTAGGACTCGCCCTGCTGGTAACCTACGACCCCTACCCATTCCCAGTAGACCCTGGTCCCATATCTCGATGGACTTTATAACTGACCTACCGCTGGCGGAGGGTAAGACTGTGGTTTGGGTAGTGGTCGATAGGTTTAGCAAGATGGTTCATTTCATTCCCCTGTCTAAACTTCCGAATGCTAAAACCCTGGCGTCTATTTTTGTGAGAGAGATTGTTTGTTTACATGGCATCCCGGAAAATATTGTTTCTGACAGGGATGTGCAGTTTGTGTCCAAATTCTGGAGGGCCTTCTGTCAAAGATGTAAAATTTCATTGTCTTTTTCTTCCGGCTACCATCCTGAGAGTAATGGGCAGACTGAACGCCTTAATCAGTCTGTGGAACAATTCTTGAGGTTGTATGTTGCTGATGACCAGCAATTATGGGTCAAATTCCTTCCGTTGGCTGAATTTGCTTTGAATAACCGTGTCAATTCTTCTGCTGGGGTCTCCCCTTTCTTTTGTAACCATGGTTTTCATCCCCGTTTTCATTCTGGGTCGTCCGTCTCCTCCTCTAACCCTGAAGCTGATAAACTCTCCTCCGAACTGTGCACAGTTTGGGCCCGGGTTCAATCGAACCTAGAAAAGGCTCAATGTTCTCAAAAACTCAAGGCCGATAGGAGACGTTCAAGGGGGGTAAACTTTCCGGTTGGGGATAAAGTATGGTTGTCCTCCAAGAATCTATCTCTCAAGGTAACTTCTAAAAAATTTGCTCCTCGTTTTATTGGACCATATAAGATCACGGAAGTGATTAACCCGGTATCTTTTAGGTTGGAGCTGCCTGAGTCATTCCACATTCATAATGTGTTCCATAAATCTCTGCTTAAAAAATATTTTGAACCGGTAGTACCATCAAAAGCCTCGCCTCCGCCGGTTCTTGTTAATGATGCTGTCGAGTATGTGGTGTCTAAAATAGTGGATGTCAGGAAGGTGCGTAATTCCTTGCAGTACCTGATTCACTGGAAGGGGTATGGACCTGAAGAGAGATCTTGGGTACCTGCCAGGGAGGTTCATGCTCCTAGACTTGTTCGTAAATTTAATTTAAAACACCCTGAAAAGCCATCGCCTGAAGTCTTGGGTCCGGTGGCCCCTCGTAAAAGGGGGGGGTACTGTCACGGGGTTCCGAAGGTGCACTCGGTCCCCCATTGCCCGCAGAACTGTTGCTTAGCTTTTGGAATGAGGTTCTGTGTTTGACCTCATTCCCAGGGCGGCTTTACTAGCTGGGTGGCTCCCTGCTCCTAGTCTGCCTTGAGCGCCGAGTTGATCACTCGGTGCTCGACTGGTTGGTCTGTCGGTCATGTGACGCTGGCCACGTCACATGACCCTCACTCCCCACTATAAATACAGGCAGCCTGCTGTCTACAGGTTGCCTGTTAATTTCTAGGTTCCTGGCTATTTGTTGGACTGCTGAATACTTACCTGATCCTGTTCCTTGACCATCCTTTTGCCTGATCCTCCTGTACTGCGCTTCCGTCCTGGTATTGTGACCTCGGCTCCCACCTGACTACTCTCTTAGGACTCCTCTTGTACTTCTCTGCTCTCCTGGTATTTATGACCCTGGCTTCTCCTGACAATTCTCTGCTTGCTCCATTTGTACTTTGCAGCTTTCCTGGTATTGACTCGGTCCGTTCACGTCCTGTTGTTTGTCTGTCTGTCATCCCTGCACTTACTCCAAGTTAGGGATTGCCGTCCAGTTGTCCCCTGTCATTAGGACTCGCGAGGCAAGTAGGCAGGGCCAGGGGTAAGGGTGAAGCGCAGTGGTCACATCCCTCCCCCCTGTGTGTGTGTGTACGCGACCGTTACAAGTGTGTAGTATTTGTGTAAGCACTGCCAATTGACATTTCAATCAGTTATTGAACAATATTTATTATAATAATTATAGAGTTGGTTACCGTATTTTTTGCCGTATAAGACGCACTTTTTCCCCCCCAAAAGTGTGGGGGAAATAGCAGTGCGTCTTATACGGTGAATGCTGCTAATTTTGCTGAGTTTTCAATTATACACCCGCCGCGATGCCGTGCGGCGGGTGTATCAGCTGTGAGGGAGGCAGGACTGGGGGCCGGCATCTGCTTTTATAATGACAGCGGGGCCCGTGCAGTGACTGTATTCTACTACACGGGCCCCGCTCACTGTATAATCCTATGTCTAATAGTTCATTGTAATTGTATGTAATCGCATAAGGAGCGCTGTGTATTACCGGTACTTACAACTACAAGCGCTCGCCGCTAGGTAGGTAGCAGAGAGGAGGGAGGAGGCAGGCCGGGAGGACGGACGCTGGCAGCGTGAGTCATACGTCATGCGCCTGCGCCGCCCACTTTATGAATGAAGCAGGCGGCGTGGGCGCATGACGTATGACTCACGTTGCCAGCACCTGTCCTCCCGGCCTGCCTCCTCCCTCCTCCCTCCTCTCTGCTACCTACCGAGCGGCGAGCGCTTGTAGTTGTAAGTACCGGTAATCCAAAACTTCATGAATGACATTCTTAGGGAGTTCTTAGGTAAATTTGTTATTGTCTATCTTGACGACATTTTGATATTCTCTCCTGACTTCGAATCCCATGTGTCTCATGTTAGACAAGTATTACAGGTGTTGAGGGAGAATCAGCTATCCGCTAAACAAGAGAAATGTGTCTTTGGTGTGCAGGAGATTCTGTTTCTAGGGCATGTTCTGACTCCTCACGCCTTCAAGATGGATCCTGGTAAGGTACTAGCAATTAAGGAATGGGTAAGACCTTCATCCTTAAAGGCCTTACAACGATTCTTAGGTTTCGCCAATTACTATCGTAAATTTATTATGAATTTTTCCGTAATTGCTAAACCGTTGACCGACCTTACTAAGAAAGGGGCGGATTTGGAGAATTGGTCTACTAAGGCCATTTCTTCATTTGAAAAATTAAAAAAGGCATTCAGTAGCGCTCCCATTCTGATCCAGCCTGATCAGGAGAAACCTTTTATTGTGGAGGTGGATGCGTCCGAGGACGGCGCAGGAGCAGTCCTTTCACAAGGTCCTGCCAGCCTCACTAATCTGAGACCATGTGCCTTCTTCTCCAGGAAATTCTCTCCCACAGAGAGAAACTACGACATAGGGAATAGGGAGCTGCTGGCCATTAAATGGGCATTTGAGGAGTGGAGGCATTTTCTGGAGGGGGCAAGGCATTGTGTAACTGTTGTCACTGACCATAAAAACCTTATGTTTCTCGAGTCTGCTAAGAGGTTGAATCCCCGTCAAGCCAGATGGGCTCTGTTTTTTACTCGTTTTGATTTTTCCATCACGTTCAGGCCGGGAAGTAAAAATGTGAAGGAGGACGCATTATCTCGGAGCTTCCAGGCTTTTCAACCTACTGAGGTACCACCTGAATCCATCCTACCAGCAAAAATCTTCTTAGCAGCTCTTACCCAGGATATCTCGGCTCGCATTAGGTCGGAACAACATCTGGCACCGGTATCCACCCCAACAGATAAGTTGTTTGTTCCCGTACAATTTCGTCTCCAGCTATTAGGTGAGTGTCACGATTCTGCCTTTTGTGGACATCCGGGTGTTGAGGGCACTAAGGATCTGGTTTCTAGATCTTATTGGTGGCCCACTCTAACTAGGGATGTCAAGTCCTATGTGTCAGCCTGTGAGGTTTGTGCCAGGTCCAAGACACCTAGGACTCGCCCTGCTGGTAACCTACGACCCCTACCCATTCCCAGTAGACCCTGGTCCCATATCTCGATGGACTTTATAACTGACCTACCGCTGGCGGAGGGTAAGACTGTAGTGTGGGTAGTGGTGGATAGGTTTAGCAAGATGGTCCATTTCATTCCCCTGTCTAAACTCCCGAATGCCAAAACCCTGGCGTCTATTTTTGTGAAAGAAATTGTTCGATTGCATGGTATCCCGGAAAATATTGTTTCGGACAGGGGTGTGCAGTTTGTGTCCAAATTCTGGAGGGCCTTCTGTCAAAGATGTAAAATTTCGTTGTCTTTTTCTTCCGCCTACCATCCTGAGAGTAATGGGCAGACTGAACGCCTTAATCAGTCTGTGGAACAATTCCTGAGGTTGTATGTTGCTGATGACCAGCAATTATGGGTCAAATTCCTTCCGTTGGCTGAATTTGCTCTGAATAACCGTGTCAATTCTTCTGCTGGGGTCTCCCCTTTCTTTTGTAACCATGGTTTTCATCCCCGTTTTCATTCTGGGTCGTCCGTCTCCTCCTCTAACCCTGAAGCTGATAAACTCTCCTCCGAACTGTGCACAGTTTGGGCCCGGGTTCAATCGAACCTAGAAAAGGCTCAATGTTCTCAAAAACTCAAGGCCGATAGGAGACGTTCAAGGGGGGTAAACTTTCCGGTTGGGGATAAAGTATGGTTGTCCTCCAAGAATCTATCTCTCAAGGTAACTTCTAAAAAATTTGCTCCTCGTTTTATTGGACCATATAAGATCACGGAAGTGATTAACCCGGTATCTTTTAGGTTGGAGCTGCCTGAGTCATTCCACATTCATAATGTGTTCCATAAATCTCTGCTTAAAAAATATTTTGAACCGGTAGTACCATCAAAAGCCTCGCCTCCGCCAGTTCTTGTTAATGATGCTGTCGAGTATGTGGTGTCTAAAATAGTGGATGTCAGGAAGGTGCGTAATTCCTTGCAGTACCTGATTCACTGGAAGGGGTATGGACCTGAAGAGAGATCTTGGGTACCTGCCAGGGAGGTTCATGCTCCTAGACTTGTTCGTAAATTTCATTTAGAACACCCTGAAAAGCCATCGCCTGAAGTCTTGGGTCCGGTGGCCCCTCGTAAAAGGGGGGGTACTGTCACGGGGTTCCGAAGGTGCACTCGGTCCCCCATTGCCCGCAGAACTGTTGCTTAGCTTTTGGAATGAGTTTCTGTGTTTGACCTCATTCCCAGGGCGGCTTTACTAGCTGGGTGGCTCCTTGCTCCTAAGTCTGCCTTGAGCGCCGAGCTGATCACTCGGTGCTCAACTGGTTGGTCTGTCGGTCATGTGACGCTGGCCACGTCACATGACCCTCACTCCCCACTATAAATACAGGCAGCCTGCTGGCTACAGGTTGCCTGTTAATTTCTAGGTTCCTGGCTATTTGTTGGACTGCTGAATACTTACCTGATCCTGTTCCTTGACCATCCTTTTGCCTGATCCTCCTGTACTGCGCATCCGTCCTGGTATTGTGACCTCGGCTCCCACCTGACTACTCTCTTAGGACTCCTCTTGTACTTCTCTGCTCTCCTGGTATTTATGACCCCGGCTTCTCCTGACAATTCTCTGCTTGCTCCATTTGTACTTTGCAGCTTTCCTGGTATTGACTCGGTCCGTTCACGTCCTGTTGTTTGTCTGTCTGTCATCCCTGCACTTACTCCAAGTTAGGGATTGCCGTCCAGTTGTCCCCTGTCATTAGGACTCGCGAGGCAAGTAGGCAGGGCCAGGGGTAAGGGTGGAGCGCAGTGGTCACTTCCCTCCCCCCTGTGTGTGTGTGTACGCGACCGTTACAGGTGATGTCACAGCCTTATAAATAGCCGAAGCCATCTTGGATTTAGCCATTTTCCAGTGTGCTTGGTGCAAGGAGAGACGTCAGCAGACGCTAGGGACAGTGCTAGGAAAGATTTTAAAACTTTTATTTTGCTGATCATTCCACCCAATAAAAGGATAACAGGGTCCAATAGGGAAGTGCAATAGGAACAATACTATTACACCTTGCTGCACTGACTGGGGATCTAAATTGCCATTATACTGCTGCTTTCAGGTTTGCAATAGATAATACCTCTGTAATTCCAGCAAACCATTCTTGTTATTGGGGTGCAAGTGCTATGTGATACAGCCATTAACAGGGTGTATTACATCTTATTAGCAGTTGTGCAGTGCAGTTATATGTTCTAAAGCCTTTTTTGGTGTGTATAAGTGGGGAAAAAAAGGCCTATTAGCTGTTGTGTAGTGAAGTGAGAAAATTACAGCCCTTTTTGGGGTGTATTAGTGGCAAAAAAATGTATTATTTGCCATTCAGTGGTGCAGTTATACGTTCTAAAGCTTTTTTGGCCGTTCAGCAATGCAGTTATATGTTCTAAACCTTTTTTGGCGTGTATTAGTGGCAAAAAAAACTATTATTTGCCGCTCAGCGGTGCAGTTATATGTTCTGAAGCCATTTTTGGCGTGTATTAGTGGGAAAAAGGCTTATTAGCTGTTGTATGGTGAAGTGAGAAAATTACAGCCATTTTTGGCATGTATTAGTGGGGGAAAAAAAGGATTATTTGCCGTTCCGCGGTGCAGTTATATGTTCTAAAGCCTTTTTTGGCGTGTATTAAGTGGGAAAAAAAGGTCTTATAAGCCATTGTGTGGTGAAGTGAGAAAATGACAGCCTTTTTTGGGGTGAATTAATTTCCTTTTTATTTACTTATTTGATCTAACAGTATGTCAGACAGAGAAGTGACATGCCCTGCACAGGGGAGGGGCAGAGGCCTAAATGTTTCTGGTGCAGGCACAAGTCTTAGCAGAGTTAGCGAGTGTGGCAGCAGGGGTCACTTCATGAGGCCTGAGCTCCTAGTGTCAGCTAGTGGTCGTGTCTTGACAAGCAACCCAGCAGCTCATGAATTGTTGACTCGGTAATCCACTTTGTCCCAAGTGACATCAGACACCCCTAGCCAAGTGTCGGTGGGTTTGTCAGACACAACCCTAAGTTGCCATGGCCCGGGAGCAGGCCCTGTGCCCTCACCTGTCCTCAACCTGCCTCTTTCCTTTTTGTTCCCTCAGCTAGAGAAGTATTATATGCTGTGGGCTCAGCTCCATTATACATAGAGGACGAGCTACTAGTGGACAGTCAGTAGCTACTGCCCAGCCAAGATCTAGAGGAGACATCTGCCGCTTCCTCCAGTAGGCAGGCATGTAGTGATGAGGAGAGTGGCGTTGGAGCTGGTGTTGCGAGCGGTCAGGCTCTTGGCTCAGAGACTGTTGAGGAGGACATCAGTGACGTGCAGACAGTGCTCGATGGTTATGTAGCTGATCGCAATTGGGAGCCGGGTGACAAAGGGGCTTCATCATCATCGGGAGAAGAGTGTGGCAGCTTCCATGTGAGGCAGCGGCGGAGCCAGCAAGTCGGTAGCGTGGCCAGTAGTCAGCAGGGTGGCAGCAGTGGGAGGTCAAGAGCCAAACGTGACCGGGGTAGACCACCCGCTTTGCAGGAGCCTACCTGCCCAGAAAGTAGTGGTTCAGGGGTTCATGGAGGCAGCAGCAGTAGAAGTCAGTCAGTGCAGAGTCTTGGGGGTAAAATCACCTAATCAGCAGGGTGGCAATGTTGGCATGACAGCCCTGTGTCAACATATGCAGCGTCACCATAAAGTGGCCTGGGAGAACCGAGGCTCCAATGTGGTGGTCCAGCCTGCCACAGCAACCGCTGCATCACCCAGTGGCATGCACCCGATTTCAGGCAGTCAAGGCTCCACCTCCTCAGCCGAAGGGAGCTGTCTGTCCTTCCCATCATCTACCGGTCCTGATGCTCCCGCTCCTCACCCTCCTACTCCTCGTCAGTCATTCCGTCAGCAATTAATCATTGGAGCGATTTCCAAGAGACAACAGTATGCGTGCACTCATCCAACACCGCAGAAGCTGAACATGCTCCTGGCCAAGTTGCTGGTGATTGAGTCCCTCCCTTTCCAAGTGGTGGACTCTGCACCTTTCAGAGAACTGATGGCTTGTGCCGAGCCGAGGTGGAGAATCCCAAGCAGTCATTTATTTACCAAAAAGGCAGTACAAGCCCTGCACAAATATGTAGTACAAAAGGTGGGCCAGTCCTTGAGCCTGTCAGTGTCTGCCAAAGTGCACAGCAGCACCAACGTGTGGAGCTTTAGTGGCGTGCCCGGGGAGGGGTAGTAGGCCTGAAGCCTATGCAGTAGTGAAATCCCGACGCAGGCGTGTGTGATGACGTCATCGCGCGCGCCTGTGCCGGGACTCAGCAGCACAGTGCCGGGGCTCTGCGAGCAAGCGCAGGTAAGTATTTAGCTTTTGATCTGTCAGAAGGAAGGAAAAATGAGACGCACAAGGGATCCTGTCTGAGTAGCAGCTGTAAGGCCTGTATGGTCCCAACAGAATTGGCTTATGATTTGGTAGCCAAAAGGAGTGGGTACAAAACACAGAAGACATGCAAATATTCCATTCACGTGTCATCTCTGTTTTGGATCCACTCCTGTATTTTTTGGGCTTTAGCAATACTGATGGATTACTGACCAAATGGTGACCGAGTAAAGCTGGATGGGGGTTTATTGTTCTGACTGATCAGAGGAGGGCAAAATAATAAGGGACATCAACACAAACTTACAGCTGACACCCTCTCCACTCTGTCGGGGGGCTCTACTTGTATAAGCGTTTAATAGAACAGGGTCCGTAGACATCTATGTGGAATCAGCTGACGACAGTGTAAAAGGAGTGCGCTCTTTCATGCTACAGTAGGATTTTGGGCCTCTGCACGGTTATTTATACCTGATGCTAACATTGACCTGTAAGGCTGAGTTCACACTTAAGTGATTTGGTCAGTTTTGGCCCCGTGACTGCCCAAATAAGTGAAGTGTGCAGTGATTCTAAGAGCGTCACCTGTCATGTGTATGTCATACTGACTTACAGTATTGTTTCACTACCACAGCAGACTCCCTATGCGTGTTACTGCAAGGCACAGTGTTCTACACCACTATACAGGCTCTCTGCAGCCAGGAAATAGCTGTTTTTTAACGCGATTCGCCGCAAATAAAATAAATTTGGATCGAATCAAATCTTTTCGGAAAATTCGGCGAACCGGCCAAATAGAATTTTTTAGAAACTCGCTCATCTCTAATGACCATCCTCATCTTTTGCTGGCTTTACTTTCTAGAAAATAACTGATAGACCTTTTCTTGAGAAATCTTCTTCTGCTTCTGGATTCAAACCAGTGACCCTACACTTGGGAATCAACTTAATAACACACTGTGCTATTAGGGAATGTGAGAACAGGTTGCAATTTGTAGTATACAAGAAGAAAAAGATTATTCCACCACCAGGAGCAAAACAGTATTAATGCAGTTACATGACAATAATCTGCATAACTATAATCATATGCTAAATAGTTGCAACTCCAATTTATGTACAGTATGAGATAGCCAAGATGATTGTCTGTAAAATGATGGTAGTCTCACATTTGAAGCTGTAGTGGATGGTGTGATGTGGAGCCTGAAAGTCATAAGTTTAAAACATTGTTACCTTTTTGCTAGTGTATGGGTTGGGTGTTCTTGGTCTGTGAACCCATAGTTTTTTTATTTGGTATTGTAATTGGTTTGCAAAACTAAATAAAAGAGTATTTAAAAAAAAAAAAAAAAAAAGGATCTCTACCACATACCCACCAAGGCTGGGTTCACATCTGCGTTGTGAACTCCGACAGTCAGTTCCAGAGGAGGAACAGACTGCAGGAGTTCACTGTATCTGGCATAGCCGGATACCATCGTGCCCCACTGGATCCCCATTCACTGCAATAGGATCCGGCGATAATCCTGCCGCTTTCTGGCATATATGCGGGCCACAGATGTGAACCCAGCCTTAGTGGGCAGCACAGTGCCTCAGTAGTTAGCACTGGTGCCTGGCAGCCCTGGGGTCTTAGGTTCAAATCCGACCAAGGACAACATCTGCATGGAGTTTGTATCTTCTCCCCTTGTTTGCGTAGATTTCATCCAGGTACTCCAGTTTCCTCCCACACTCCAAAGACATACTGATAGGGAACTTAGATTGTGAGCCCCATTGGGGACAGCTTGATGCTAATGTCTGTAAAGTGCTGCAGAATATAACAGCACTATATAAGTGCATACAATAAATAAATACATTTGGTGGTGAGATCCAGTTGAAGGAAAGCCTAGCTAAAGCTCTGTCACCAGGAATTTGCTTTAGTATGTATGAAAGAAAGAGGCCCAAAGGGAAGTGAACAGAGACTGTCCGTAAAAGAATATGTTACTATAGGGGCCAATTGAGGCCCACTTTGTTTTGGTATTTTTAATTCTAAATATGTTAAGTTACATTTTATTATGCCCCTTATTTTGGATTTTTGCAGATACATGTGGTTTCAACAATATACACTGCTCAAAAAAATAAAGGGAACACTTAAACAACACAATGTAACTCCAAGTCAATCACACTTCTGTGAAATCAAACTGTCCACTTAGGAAGCAACACTGAGTGACAATCAATTTCACATGCTGTTGTGCAAATGGGATAGACAACAGGTGGAAATTATAGGCAATTAGCAAGACACCCCCAATAAAGGAGTGGTTCTACAGGTGGGGACCACAGACCACTTCTCTGTTCCTATGCTTCCTGGCTGATGTTTTGGTCACTTTTGAATGCTGGCGGTGCTTTCACTCTAGTGGTAGCATGAGACGGAGTCTACAACCCACACAAGTGGCTCAGGTAGTGCAGCTTATCCAGGATGGCACATCAATGCGAGCTGTGGCAAGAAGGTTTGCTGTGTCTGTCAGCGTAGTGTCCAAAGCATGGAGGCGCTGCCAGGAGACAGGCCAGTACATCAAGAGACGTGGAGGAGGCCGTAGGAGGGCAACAACCCAGCAGCAGGACCGCTACCTCCGCCTTTGTGCAAGGAGGAACAGGAAGAGCACTGCCAGAACCCTGCAAAATGACCTCCAGCAGGCCACAAATGTTCATGTGTCTGCTCAAACGGTCAGAAACAGACTCCATGAGGGTGATATGAGGGCCCGACGTCCACAGGTGGGGGTTGTGCTTACAGCCCAACACCGTGCAGGACGTTTGGCATTTGCCAGAGAACACCAAGATTGGCAAATTCGCCAGTGGCGCCCTGTGCTCTTCACAGATGAAAGCAGGTTCACACTGAGCACATGTGACAGACGTGACAGAGTCTGGAGACGCCGTGGAGAACGTTCTGCTGCCTGCCACATCCTCTAGCATGACCGGTTTGGCATTGGGTCAGTAATGGTGTGGGGTGGCATTTCTTTGGAGGGCCGCACAGCCCTCCATGTGCTTGCCAGAGGTAGCCTGACTGCCATTAGGTACCGAGATGAGATCCTCAGACCCCTTGTGAGACCATATGCTGGTGCGGTTGGCCCTGGGTTCCTCCTAATGCAAGACAATGCTAGACCTCATGTGGCTGGAGTGTGTCAGCAGTTCCTGCAAGATGAAGGCATTGATGCTATGGACTGGCCCGCCCGTTCCCCAGACCTGAATCCAATTGAGCACATCTGGGACATCATGTCTCGCTCTATCCACCAACGTCACGTTGCACCACAGACTGTCCAGGAGTTGGCAGATGCTTTAGTCCAGGTCTGGGAGGAGATCACTCAGGAGACCGTCTGCCACCTCATCAGGAGCATGCACAGGCGTTGTAGGGAGGTCATACAGCCACGTGGAGGCCACACACACTACTGAGCCTCATTTTGACTTGTTTTAAAGGACATTACATCAAAGTTGGATCAGCCTGTAGTGCGTTTTTCCATTTTAATTTTGAGTGTGACTCCAAATCCAGACCTCCATGGGTTGAAAAATTTGATTTCCATTTTTTTAATTTTTGTGTGATTTTGTTGTCAGCACATTCAACTATGTAAAGAACAAAGTATTTCAGAAGAATATTTAATTAATTCAGATCTAGGATGTGTTATTTTTGTGTTCCCTTTATTTTTTTGAGCAGTGTATTTATTTTGAAAATCTACAAAGAGTAAGGACACAATGGATTTGTGTCTGAGAATTATCTTTTTGTCCTATGCCCAGCTTTGGCTCTGGTCAGCCAAAGACATAAGTTTCAGCTCTAGATCTCTCAGAACAGTCAACTGTACTACATCTACTTTCATATGCTCACAGAACTCTCAGACATGAACTCTCTCACCAATTGAAGGGTCTGTATGGTCCCAGAGCTTGGTACCTGTGACCATGGGATGAATGTGCACCATGGAACCAGGGGAAAATTCAGGTGCGCATAGTTGTGCTGCACAGGATGGCATGCTGGCACTACTAGTACAGTGATAAATGCAAGAGGGGATGTCGCTTCTTGGCTCTGCTGCAGTTTTCAACTTTATCTAAGCCCTAAAAATGAGAATAGATCTGAAAGTGACAAAGATCTGGAAATCCTTTCGGGACCTACTGGCTATCAACACGTTGCTGATCTCTGCTGTAGAACATCTTGAAGTATAATGCAATCCACTGATGTGGAATAGCTTAAACATTTATATGGAGATTTATGAAAACAAGCGGCATCCTCCAGTTCTGTCATCTAAATGACATGAAAATACATGTCACAAATACATCCATAAAATGCCAAATTAATTTCTAATTAAAATTCATTCAAAACTGACATAGTACAAAATATTCAGATTAAATGTAGTTTTTCCTGGATTCCTGACAGGCCTTTGGTAAAATAAATATAGCTAATGTCAGATATGATGAGGGCAGTTTTATTTCACAAAGTCGTAGGTATATTCATATTTTTCTTATGCATAACAAACAGGAAAAGTGATTCATTTGAATAGAAATAACATGAACATGAATTACCAAAAAAGTGAAATACCAATTTGAAAACCGCCAAATATTGGGAGCCCTTATGATGGGAAATACATATTTTTATGTTTTGTGAAAGAATAGAAACGGAAATACAAATTTTACTTGACAGTAATACAAATTTATTATTTCTGGGCCCAAAGTAATCCAATCAGTCTCGTCTTCTTTACAGAACATGCAAGCTGTCCTTTCATTATTGCATTACAGAACTGGAATAAGAGCAAGTGGGCAATTTATCTTAAGTTATTTACAGGTTCACAGTAACATACACATCACCTACAGGGTGCCAATAATGATATGAAACCACAGCAAAAAAAATTGTTACTGGGACTTGTCAGCCAATTAGTTTTCTAGTGTACTGACAAGCATAAAACTTTCTGATACCTGAAACCTAAAGATAATCTACAGTGGGTATGTGCTCTGCAGACTTGCAGAAAAGTTGCTCTAATCTCACAGACATATGTATTAGGCCTCATGCACACGACCGTTTTTTTTTGCGGTCCGCAAAACGGATTTCTGTTGTTCCGTGATCTGTGACCGTTTTTTCTTCCGTGGGTCTTCCTTGATTTTTGGAGGATCCACGGACATGAAAAGTGAAAAAAAAAACTAAGTCAAGTTTGCATTGAAAATGATAGTAAAAACGGACACGGGACACGGACACGGATCACGGACACGGATGACTATCTTGTGTGCATCCGTGATTTTTCACGGACCCATTGACTTGAATGGGTCCGTGAACCGCTGTCAGTGAAAAAAATAGGACAGGTCATATTTTTTTCACGGACTGGAAAAACGGATCACGGACGCGGAAGCCAAACGGTGCATTTTCTGATTTTTCCACGGACCCATTGAAAGTCAATGGGTCCGCGAAAAAAAACGGAAAACGGAACAACGGCCGCGGATGCACACAACGGTCGTGTGCATGAGGCCTTACACTGTATAGTTTGGTAGAAACAGACTGGGGCAGATTTACTATTAAAAATGCAACAATTTTTTTGGCACATTTACCAACTGGTCTAAATGTAATTCCATGCACCAATAAAAAGTGCTAAAATTTTGGCGCATTTTTGGAGTAAAACTAATGCTAACTTATAGGTGGTGGAAACTTAGGCGGTTATTTTTGATCCAGAATTACACCTATATTAGGCATATTTCTAGCGCAGATTGAGGCGTAACGGTTAGTTGTGCCGCAATCTGCTACTTTTCCTCGCTCACGCCAGGTCTAAAAAAAGTGGGCGGGGCGTAGGTGAGGAAGTGGACCCGTCTCATTCATCATTTTCTACATCTGTTTTAGGTGTAGAAAATGGTTTAAATGTAAGACAGCTAGGAAGCTGTCTTACATTTAGACCGGGGCTGGATGAGCCAAAGTTATGGAGAGGCCGGCGCCTCTTCATAACTTTGGCGGATCCATCGTCAGATATAGGGGTCTAAAACACCGGTCTTAGTAAATGAACACCTTAGTTTTTTGGGTGTACAGCCATTTTTTTTTTGGTGCACAACCAAAATTCTGGCATAAATCTGGTGCAGGATTAACAAAAATCAAAATTTATAAAGGTCTATGCCCCAGAATAGTAAATTTGTCTGATATTAGCACGGAGATTCAGATCCTTAGACAGTGCAAAGTGCACTACCATTAGTAAATCTGCCCCAATGTCATTTATTTCATTAATTAGATGTAAGCTTGTAGGAATGTAATAATGGTCCACACTTAGGCCTCTTTCACACGGGCGTTGCAGGAACATGCACAATTTTTCCGCGCGAGTGCAAAACATTGTAATGCGTTTTGCACTCGCGCGAGAGAAAAATCGGCATGTTTGGTACCCAAACCCGAACTTCTTCACAGAAGTTCGGGCTTGGGATCGGTGTTCTGTAGATTGTATTATTTTCCCTTATAACATGGTTATAAGGGAAAATAATAGCATTTTGAATACAGAATGCATAGTAAAACAGCGCTGGAGGGGTTAAAAAAACTAAAAAAATAATTTAACTCACCTTAATCCACTTGATCGCGCAGCCCGGCTTCTCTTCTGTCTTCTTCTTTGCTGTGTGCAGGAAAAGGACCTGTGGTGACGTCACTCCGGTCATCACATGGTCCGTCACATGATCTTTTACCATGGTGATGGATCATGTAATGACCGGAGTGACGTCACCACAGGTCCTTTTTCTGCACACAGCAAAGAAGAAGACAGAAGAGAAGCCGGGCTGCGGGATCAAGTGGATTAAGGTGAGTTAATTTATTTTTATTTATTTTTTAACCCCTCCAGCGCTATTGTACTATGCATTCTGTATTTAGAATGCTATTATTTTCCCTTATAACATGGTTATAAGGCTCTGATGGCACAGCGTGCAAACCACTCGGGTCTTGTCGTCAGCACATTGTTTGAAGAACTGCCACGCCAGGGAACTCCTTGAAGCTGCCTTTGGGGTGCTCGGTCCCAGATGGCGGTGGCCAGTAGCAGGCGAACTCTCTTGGCGGCAGGTGTTCTGCTTTTGCCTACTGCTCCCTCTTTTGCTACGCTGTTGGCTCGGTCTCACCACTGCCTCTTCCTCCAAACTCTGAAAGTCAGTGGCACGACCTTCATTCCATGTGGGGTCTAGGACCTCATCGTCCCCTGCATCGTCTTCCACCCAGTGTTCATCCCTGACCTCCTGTTCAGTCTGCACACTGCAGAAAGACGCAGCAGTTGGCACCTGTGTTTCATCATCATCAGAGACATGCTGAGGTGGTATTCCCATGTCCTCATTATCAGGAAACATAAGTGGTTGTGCGTCAGTGCATTCTATGTCTTCCACCCCTGGGGAAGGGCTAGGTGGATGCCCTTGTGAAACCCTGCCAGCAGAGTATTCAAACAGCATAAGAGACTGCTGCATAAGTTGAGGCTTAGACAGTTTCCCTGATATGCATGGTGGTGATGTGAGAGACTGATGGGCTTGGTTTTCAGGCGCCATCTGTGCGCTTTCTGCAGAAGACTGGGTGGGAGATAATGTGAACGTGCTGGATCCACTGTCGGCCACCCAATTGACTAATGCCTGTACCTGCTCAGGCCTTACCATCCTTAGAACGGCATTGGGCCCCACCAAATATCACTGTAAATTCTGGTGTCTACTGGGACCTGAGGTAGTTGGTACACCAGGACGTGTGGCTGTGGCAGAATGGCCACATCCTCTCCCAGCACCAGAGGGTCCACTAACACCACCACGACCATGTCCGCGTCCCTTACTAGATGTTTTCCTCATTGTTATCGTTCACCACAATAAGAAAAAAATTACTTGGCCCAATGTATTGAATTCAAATTCAGGCCTTTTTTTACAGGCACCTAACACTATCTGGCTATCTATTTAGGTACCGTATTACACTAATACAGGTACAGCAGAAACCACTGATTTAGGAAATTGCTAATTTGGGAATTGTATTTCAACCCAGAACAAAAACTGTGCTTTGACGGACACTAAATAACTTGACCAGCCACAGCAGTAACCTCGGATTTAGCTGAATATAAATTGTAGGCCTAGTATTTAGGCCCTGGATGGATGACAGGTATCTCTTTTACGGACAGAATTACACTTGGAGATGCACGGTAGTGTGTGAAGTTATTGAGAATGACCCTATCAGCACCTTCAATGTAATATACCCTTTTATGGATAGATTTAAACTTGGCCTGCTACAGCAGTGTCACGAGGGTATCAGGAGCCACGTCTGACTCCGTTATACCCGGGGTCAGGAGGTCGCAGCGGGTGGCTGCGCGCTCTATATCTAAAGATCACGTTGTTTCTTAGTGATTGTTTTCTGTGTTTGCCTTGCTATCCTTTTTGTCTCAATCAGGGATCCGTAGCTTCTCCTCCTCAGCTGTTTCTTGTCTGCCACTCCCAACCTCCTTATATTCCCCCCTCACTCTTCTCTAGTTGCCAGTTATAGAGCTTCCTGCCTGGACATCTATACTGACCCACTGGAGTTGTGAATCCTGGTTGTCGTTCCAGATTGCTACCCACCGGATCCCTGTTGGGCTTCTTGTTGTCTCCTGTTGTCGCCCACCTGGGATTATATGTTGAGTTTGTATTGTCTGTCCTTCCCTTGGTGTTTTCCTTTAGAGCTAGTGGTGCGGACTAGTGTTCCCACCGCCCTGTTCACTATCTAGGGCACAGCTTAGGGAAAGCCAGGGCTTTAGGCACGTGATCGGCGTACGGGTGAGGAACCCGTCTAGGGACGTCAGGGCAGCCAGGTGCCAGCCGCTAGGTGAGTCAGGGGTCACCACCTTCCCTCTCACTTGGGCAGGGCCTTCCTTGTTCCCTCCCTCTGTGTCACGTATGTGATAGTAACGCCGACCGTAATATTATAACTGGCCTTTACTTTTTGAGGAAAAAATAAATAAAATAAAAAAAATTTCTTTTTGTTGTTTTTTTTTTCTCTACTTAGAATCCAATATGGATCCTATTGCTGCCTTGGCAAAACAGCTTCAAGGCCTGTCTTTGGAGGTGGCAGGATTGAAGGCGTCTGTCCTCCAACAACAGCAGCAAATGCAGCAGACCGCACCCCCAGCGGTTGCTATGGGTAGCCAGGTTGTTACAGAACCCAAGGTTGTTCTTCCTGACAGATTTTCTGGGGGAAGGGACAAATTTGCGACGTTCCGTGAGGCCTGCAAATTATACTTTAAGTTGCGCCCTTACTCCTCAGGTAATGAAGAACAGCGGGTTGGGATTGTCATTTCCCTGCTTTAGGGGGACCCACAATCCTGGGCGTTCTCGTTACCCCCTGGTTCCCAGGCTCTCCGGTCAGTGGAGGGATTTTTTGGGGCTTTGGGTCTCATATATGATGACCCTGACCGAGTCGCCCTGGCTGAGTCGAAGTTACGGAGACTCCTACAGGGAGATCGGTCAGCAGAGGAATATTGCTCAGAGTTCCGTTGGTGGGCTACGGATACTCAGTGGAACGACCCGGCTCTCAGGAGTCAGTTCTGCTCTGGGTTATCTGAAAGGGTTAAGGATGCACTGGCGCTGTATGAGACCCCCCTTTCCCTTGATGCTGTTATGTCCCTCTCTATCAGAATAGATAGGCGTCTTAGGGAGAGATCGAAAATTCCTGAGCAATTGGTTACCTCTCCCAAGCAACAATTAGTCTGTACTGACTTAGATGAGCCTATGCAGCTAGGCGGAACTTCTCGTTAGGTCCGTCCTCCTGAGGTTCGCCGTAGGGAGGGTGCTTGTTTTTTCTGTGGGGGGAAGGGTCATTTCATTAATGTCTGTCCCTCCTTTCTCAAAAACAAAAGACCGTCAGAAAACTACTAACCCCAGGCTGTGCGGAGGATGTCAGCCGGGGGGTATACGTTTCCTCCATTCGAACATCTCAATTTGTGTTACCAGCGGTTATTGTTTTTGGTGTTAAGACGGAGTCTATTTCTTTTTTTCTAGACAGTGGAGCAGGGGTAAATTTGATAGATGCCCATTTTGCCCGCACTATGGGTTTGTCTCTCTGTACGATGCAGAGACCTATTCCCGTATTCGCTATAGATTCGGCTCCTCTGTCTCAGAGAAACCTCACCCACATTGTTCATAATTTACACCTTCGGGTAGGGGACCACCATAATGAGTGTCTTTCATGTTACGTTCTGGAGGGCCTTCCCTCTCCTGTGGTAGTGGGTCTTCCCTGGTTGGTAGCGCACAATCCAGTGGTGGATTGGCAGGCCAGGGAGATATTGGAGTGGAGTGAGCATTGCAGAGAGAATTGCTTAAATAACAATTGCTTAATCGCCTCCATAGCTTCCCTACCTACATTTATTTCAGACTTTGAGGACGTTTTTTCTGAATAGGGTTGTCAGAAGCTACCACCTCATCGTCCTTATGATTGCCCGGTTAACCTGATTCCCGGTGCAAAATTACCCAAGTCCAGGTTGTATAATCTTTCGGGGCCCGAGAGACAAGCCATGAAAGATTATATCTCCGAGAGTCTGGCTAAGGGACACATCAGACCCTCTTCTTCACCCGTGGCTGCAGGGTTTTTCTTTGTTAAAAAGAAAGATGGGGGCCTGCGTCCTTGCCTAGATTTCCGTGAGCTAAACCAGATAACCATCCGAGACCCATACCCTCTTCCTCTCATTCCTGACCTTTTTAATCAGATTGCGGGTGCTAGGTGGTTCTCCAAACTTGATCTTAGGGGGGCCTACAATCTGATTCGTATCAGGGAAGGGGATGAGTGGAAGACAGCTTTTAACACCCCTGAGGGGCATTATGAAAATCTAGTTATGCCTTTCGGTCTGACCAATGCCCCCGCTGTCTTCCAACATTTCGTTAATGATATTTTTAGTCATCTCATCGGCAGGTTTGTAGTCATATACCTAGATGATATCTTAATTTATTCGGCTGATCTGAAAACACATGAGGTGCATGTCAGGCAAGTACTGCAGGTCCTACGGACGAATAAATTATATGCGAAAATTGAAAAATGTGTCTTCGCCGTTCAGGAAATACAGTTCCTGGGATATCTATTATCTGCTTCAGGTTTCCGTATGGATCCTGGGAAGGTCCAGGCAATTTTAGATTGGGATCTTCCTGAGAACCTTAAAGCCCTACAACGGTTTTTGGGTTTCGCAAATTTCTATAGAAAGTTCATTAAAAATTATTCAGTGATCGTTTAACCCCTTACCGACATGACTAGGAAGGGGACTGATTTTTCTAAATGGTCTGACGCCGCTAAAAATGCATTTTCCTCTCTAAAAGAGAGGTTTACCTCGGCACCTGTTCTAATTCAACCTGATGTCTCCCAGCCTTTTATTGTTGAGGTAGATGCGTCAGAGGTGGGAGTGGGGGCTGTATTGTCTCAGGGTCCGTCTCCTGGCAAATGGCGCCCTTGCGCTTTCTTTTCCAAAAAATTATCTTCTGCAGAGAAGAACTATGATGTTGGAAATAGGGAACTGTTGGCGATTAAGCTGGCGCTTGAAGAGTGGCGTCACTTCTTAGAGGGAGCAATCCACCCCGTCACGGTGATTACGGATCACAAAAACCTTCTGTACCTAGAATCGGCTAAGCGTCTCACCCCTAGACAAGCTAGGTGGTCGCTATTCTTTACCAGATTTAACTTTGTAATCACCTATCGTCCTGGGGCAAAAAATACCAAGGCAGACGCGTTATCTCGTAGTTTCCCTGGAGGCGGTAATACTAGTGATCCGGTACCTATTTTACAAAGTGGAGTGGTTGTCTCTGCTGTACACTCTGTTCTAGAGGGAATGGTGTTAGAGGCCCAGGGGGACGCCCCGGCCTCTTGCCCCTCAGAGAAATTGTTTGTACCGTTAAACCTGCGTCTTGAATTATTAAAAGAACATCATAATTCGGCACTTGCTGGGCACCCGGGTAGTAAAGCAACCTTGGAGCTATTATCTCGTCGTTTTTGGTGGCCAAGGTTGCGTCAGGATGTAATGGATTTCGTGTCTACTTGCTCTACTTGTGCACGCGCGAAAGTCTCTCATACACGTCCAGCAGGGTCTTTATTGCCTCTTTTTATCCCCAATAGGCCATGGACACATCTGTCGATGGATTTCATCACGGACTTAGCGTTGTCTGCGGGTAAAACAGTTATTTTGGTAGTAGTAGACAGGTTTAGCAAAATGGTACACTTTATTGCGCTACCCGCACTTCCGAATGCTAAAACTCTTGCTCAGGTGTTTATCAGTGAAATCGTGAAGCTTCACGGGGTCCCTTCCGATGTGGTTTCGGATCGGGGAACCCAGTTTATTTCTAAGTTTTGGAAAGCTTTTTGTTCCCATTTGGGGGTACACTTGTCCTTTTCCTCAGCTTTCCATCCTCAGTCGAATGGACAGACTGAGCGTACCAACCAAAACCTAGAAACATATTTAAGGTGTTTTGTGTCTGAAAACCAAGAGTTGTGGTCATCATATTTACCGTTAGCTGAGTTTGCCATAAATAATCATTATCAGGAGTCCACTGGCAAGTCACCATTCCTTGGTGCATACGGTTTTCATCCCCAATTTTGTACTTTCAAAGAGGGGGGGTCTTCTGGGGTTCCCGAAGAGGAAAGGTTTTCTTCATCTCTTTCTTCGGTATGGCAGAAGGTGCAAGTTAACTTGAAAAAGATGAGTGGTAAATATAAATGCATGGCCGATAAGAAACGGTCGCCAGGTCCGGACCTAGGGGTGAATGACTATGTGTGGTTGTCTACTAGGAATATTAAGTTGAAGGTTCCCTCTTGGAAACTGGGCCCTAGGTTCATTGGTCCTTATAAAATAGTAGCCGTCATTAACCCTGTGGCTTTTCGCCTGGAGCTACCTCAGACTTTTAAGATCCATAACGTCTTCCTTAAATCGTTACTCAAGAAGTATGTTCCACCTCTAGAACCATCACCGCTGCCACCTCCTCCTGTTATTGTGGATGGTAATCTGGAGTTTCAAATAGCCAGAATTGTTGATTCTCGTCGGGTCCGCCGCTCTCTTCAGTATCTGGTGCATTGGCGGGGTTACGGTCCCGAGGAAAGAATGTGGGTTCCAGCGTCAGAGGTAAACGCCAACAGGTTAATTCAGGCTTTCCATGCCTCTCATCCGGAGAGACCTGGTCCTGAGTGTCCGGAGGCCCCTCGTGAAAGGGGGGGTACTGTCACGAGGGTATCAGGAGCCACGTCTGACTCCGTTATACCCGGGGTCAGGAGGTCGCAGCGGGTGGCTGCGCACTCTATATCTAAAGATCACGTTGTTTCTTAGTGATTGTTTTCTGTGTTTGCCTTGCTATCCTTTTTGTCTCAATCAGGGATCCGTAGCTTCTCCTCCTCAGCTGTTTCTTGTCTGCCACTCCCAACCTCCTTATATTCTCCCCTCACTCTTCTCTAGTTGCCAGTTATAGAGCTTCCTGCCTGGACATCTCACTGGAGTTGTGAATCCTGGTTGTCAGTTATAGAGCTTCCTGCCTGGACATCTCACTGGAGTTGTGAATCCTGGTTGTCGTTCCAGAGTGCTACCCACCGGATCCCTGTTGGGCTTCTTGTTGTCTCCTGTTGTCGCCCACCTGGGATTATATGTTGAGTTTGTATTGTCTGTCCTTCCCTTGGTGTTTTCCTTTAGAGCTAGTGGTGCGGACTAGTGTTCCCACCGCCCTGTTCACTATCTAGGCACAGCTTAGGGAAAGCCAGGGCTTTAGGCACGTGATCGGCGTACGGGTGAGGAACCCGTCTAGGGACGTCAGGGCAGCCAGGTGCCAGCCGCTAGGTGAGTCAGGGGTCACCACCTTCCCTCTCACTTGGGCAGGGCCTTCCTTGTTCCCTCCCTCTGTGTCACGTATGTGATAGTCACGCCGACCGTGATAAGCAGAAACCACTGATTTAGGGAATTGCTAATTTGGGAATTGTATTTCAACCCAGAACAAAAACTGTGCTTTGACGGAAACTAAATAACTTGACCAGCCACAGCAGTAACCTCGGATTTAGCTGAATATAAATTGTAGGCCTAGTATTTCAATGTAAGGCTACTTTCACACTAGCGTTCGGAGCGGATCCGTCTCATGTTTCATCAGACGGATCCGCTCCGATAATGCAGACGTTCGCATCCGTTCAGAACGGATGCGTCTGCATTAAAACTTAGAAAATTTTCTAAGTGTGAAAGTTGTCTGAGCGGATCCGTTCAGACTTTACATTGAAAGTCAATGGGGAACGGATCCGCTTGAAGATTGAGTCATATTGTGTCATCTTCAAGCGGATCCGTCCCCATTGACTTACATTGTAAGTCTGGACGGATCCGCTCGCCTCCGCACGGCCAGGCGGACACCCGAACGCTGCAAGCAGCGTTTAGGTGTCCGCTCACTGAGCGGAGCGGAGGCTGAACGCTGGCAGGCGGATGCATTCTCAGTGGATCCGCCTCCACTGAGAATGCATTGGGGCCAGACGGATGCGTTCGGGGCCGCTCGTGAGCCCCTTCAAACGGTGCGCACGAGCGGACACCCGAACGCTAGTGTGAAAGTAGCCTAATATACCCTTTTATGGATAGATTTAAACTTGGCCTGCTACAGCAGAAACCACAGATTTAGGGAATTGCTAATTTGGGAATTGTATTTCAACCCAGAAAAAAATATATCCTTTGCCAGACAGCAGACAGTATTACAATTGGCTAGCCACAGCTGAAACACCAGATTTAGGGTACTGCTATTTTGGCAATTGTATTTCACCCCTCAATAAAATAGCAAGCACAGCCAAGCCCCTGATGTAGGATATAGCAAAAAAAAAAAAAAAAAACACACTATTGATGGTTAAATGGACTTGGTGGCAGCTTGTGCTGGCGCACCACAAGACACAAAATGGCCGCCGATCACCCCAGAAAAAAGTGACAGAAAAACGCTCTGGGCAGCCTAAAAACAGTGAGCAATTAACTAGCAGAAGTTGAATGATACACAGCTGTAGATCGATCACTTCAGTAAGTGTTTTTGATGAGTAAATAACTGCCTAATCTGGCCCTAACAGCAGCAGCTGCATCCTATCCCTACACTGATCAGAGCAGAGTGACGTGCGGCGCTACATGACTCCAGCTTAAATAGAGGCTGGGTCACATGCTGCAGTGGCCAATCACAGCCATGCCAATAGTAGGCATGGCTGTGATGGCCTCTTGGGGCAAGTAGTATGACGGTTGTTTATTGGCTGCTTTGCAGCCTTTCAAAAAGCGCCAAGAAAGCACCGAACACCGAACTCGAACCCGGACTTTTACTATACAGTTCAGGTTCGCTCATCCCTAGTCTCTAGCTTTCAACTTTTGGGGACGGCACACTGGGGGCCAGGACAAAAGTAGGGGGGGCAGCTATAACAATGATACATTTACACAAGTATGCTTAGAAATGCTGCGATACTTTACCCAATACCTAAAACCGCAACAGGGAAGAAAAGTCCTGCTGTCTGTGGTTTAAAAAAAAAAAAATCACTCAGATTTCAACATGTCCAAGTTGCCTGTGGATGACACTTTTATAGGGAGGGGGATCTGTGGATGACACTGCTATGGGGGGGATCTGTGGATGACACATACCGTATATAGCATCTTATGCTATATGTATCATCCACAGATCCACCCCATGACAGTGTCATCCACAGATCCCCCTCCCTATAACAGTGTCATCCACAGATCCCCCTCCCTATAACAGTGTCATCCACAGAGCCCCCTCCCCGCCACTCACAGGAGTGTACATTTGACATTTCTTAACTGTAATCCATATCCTGCAGTAACTTTAACTTTAAATCAGGATTAAGCGGCCGCTCATCTCTACTAGTACCTTAACCTTACATTACTCGGCTAGCTTCGGTAACAGGGCCAGGCTACAGCCTACAGGCACTGCCTGTTAGTTGTTAACGAGCGAGCGCTGATTTCTGCAGGTCAGAGCATACGGATTACAGTTTAGAAGAAATGTACACTCCTGTGAGCGGTCCAGACCAGTGGCGGATCCAGAGCCTGGTCTCGGGAGGGACACTTCCAGATTATTTTCTGTCCGCTGCCACAGAACAAGGGTGCTTATAGAACAGACTACACAGTGTAGAGGTATACTGTACATTTTGTGGCACAGTCTAGAGGTATACTGTACATTGTGTGACACAGTCTAGAGGTATACTGTACATTGTGTGGCACAGTGTATGCTATATGTGTATAACATAAACATATTTCACATGAAAACTTACAATTACTTGGCTTTGCCCTTGGGGATCTCGGACGCCACTTCAACACTTTGGCCGGGGGCTCGGCGGAGCTGATGTTGTGTTTTATCCTAATGAGAAAGATTTCATAATAAGGATTTGGGGCAGAGGGAAAGCAGAGCAGGGAGAGGCTGGTGCTGCTACTAGGGGGTCATACCATGGGGGAGTAATAAAGCCCACCATAATGCCCCCTCCCAGTAGAAATAATTCTCCTTATAATCTGACAATACAAAAAATACCCCCTTGTAATGCCCCCAGTTGAGCTAATGTCCCCCATAATATGCCAGTATAAAATACCCCTATATAGTGCCCCCAGTAAATGCCCCCATAGTGCTCCTCTCCCCCTTCCTCCTAGTGCCCCCCATAATGTACCAGTATAAAATGCCCCATATATCGTGCCCCAGTAGATGCCCTCAGTGTCCCCCATAATTTGCAAGTATAAAATACCCCTTCTTAGTGCCCCCCGTACTCCATAGTACTCCTCTCCCCCCTTCCCCATAGTACCCACCATAATGTGTCCCAGTATAAAATGCTACTGTACAGAGCCCCCCATATAAAATATCCCTTCTTTGTGGCCTCAGTAGATGCCCCTATAGTGCCCACCAATAATGTGCCAGTAAAAGGTGCCCTCAATAACGTGCCAGTAATAAGTGCCCCCAATAACGTGCCAGTAACAAGAGCCCCCCATCACGTGCCAGTAACAAGAGCACCCCAATGTGCCAGTAATAAGAGCCCAGCCCCCCATCATGTGCCAGTAATAAGAGCCCCCCCAATGTTCCAGTAACAAAAGCCCCCCATCATGTGCCAGTAATAAGCCCCCATCATGTGCCAGTAATAAGCCCCCCATCATGTGCCAGTAATAAGCCCTCCATCATGTGCCAGTAATAAGCCCCCCCATCTTGTGCCAGTAATAAGCCCCCTATCATGTGCCAGTAATAAGCCCCCCCATCATGTGCCAGTAATAAGCCCCCCCATCATGTGCCAGTAATAAGCCCCCCATCATGTGCCAGTAATAAGCCCCCCCCCCATCATGTGCCAGTAATAAGCCCCCCTAATGTGCCTGTAAAACTATTGTAAAAAAAAAAAAAAAAAAAAACACTTATACTTACCTCCTTGGCAGCAATGCGATGCAGGCCTCTTCCGGCCTGTGTCCCACGCTGTATGGCTCAGGCGGCGCGATGACTTCATCGCGCCGCCTGCGCCGGCCTCTGATAGGCTGCCGGCCTAGTGCATGCAGCCTATCAGAGGAAGGGGCAGGGACACGCCTCTCCCTCCCCTGCCGCAGCACAGCACAGGCAGATAACTATGGAGATGAGCGTGTGATGTAGGGGGGTCATGGCCCCCTCTGCCCCCCTCCCCCCAGGCGATGCCACTGCCTTTAACATTAAAGGAGTTGTCTCACTTTAGCATTTATCATACAGAGAAAGTTAATACAAGGCACTTACTAATATATTGTTATTATCCATATTGCTTCCTTTGCTGGCTGGATTAATTTTTCCATTACATTATACACTGCTTGTTTCCATGGTTACAGACCACTCTGCAATGGATAATAACAATACATTAGTAACTGCCTTGTATTAACTTTCTCTACATGATAAATGGCACTTACTGAAGTGAGACAACCCCTTTACACTTGATTTAGACAATAGGTGGTTTTCTGATGACACATTCCCTTTAAAGGGAAAAAAACTAACAATTTTCTTTCCCCATCAGAGTAAAAGTGTACATGTACTTTGAAAAAAAAACTTTGGATATGTCCTAGTGACATGAAATGTTTTGATTAGTGGAGTTCGGGGACTCATACACCCCTACTGATAGATAAATCGAAGCACTCTCACAGGGCGCTGCATCTCTTTGCTGCTAAGGCTACTTTCACACTCGCATTTCACGGATCTGTTTGTTACGTTTGCTTCCGTTTAGCGGATCCGTTTTTAAGGAGGAGGTGTGTCTCAAAGTGTTCACCCACTTTTACAGTATATTTAAGCAGGGAAACCTCCATTCAGGCTTATTGTGTTTTGGAACCATGTTGCCTGCACACTTACGTCTATGATTGAGGTTTCTAACCCTGAAAGCGAGATGGAGAAGACGTGCCCAGGAAAGAAGAAGACACCGGTATTGGATCCACCAGATAACTTCCAAACGGACAGGGGCGGGCTGGGCCGGGGGGCAGGGAGGCAATTGCCCCCCAGGCCGCCCGAAATAAACGGCCACTGGGCCGCGCGTCTTAAAAAAAAAAATTTTTTATTCTTCAGGGCCGCACCGCCGATCATCACCACAGGCGGCGCGGCCCTGGATGTCATTGCGGCCGTGCTGTGTGCTGTGGGGCAGGGGAGGAAGAGGCGTGTCCCTCCCCTGTTCTTCTGATAGGCCGCAGGCACTAATGCCTGCAGCCTATCAGAGGCCGGCTCAGGCAGAGCGATGACGTCATTATCATTGCGACGCCTGAGCCGGGCAGCACACAGCAGGGACACAGGCCAGAAGAGGCTTGCATCGCTGCTGATGGAGGTAAGTATTAGTGTTGCTGTTTTTTTCTTCTTTGCGGGGGGCTGGCACTATTGGGGGGGGGGATCTGGCACTATAAGGGGGGCTGGCACTATGGGGGGGGATCTGGCACTTTGGGGGAGCTAGCACTATGGGGGGGCACTATAGGGGGAGCTGGCACTATAGGGGGAGCTGGAACTATGGGGGAGCTGGCACTATGGGGGGGCTGGCACTATGGGGGGCTGGCACTATAGGGGGAGCTGGCACTATGGGGGGGGCTGGCACTATAAGGGGGCTGGCACTATGGGGGAGGAGCTGGCACTATGGGGGAGCTGGCACTATAGGGGGGCTGGCACTATGGGGGGGGATTTGGCACTATGGGGGGATTTGGCACTATGGGGGGGAATCTGGCACTTTGGGGGAGCTAGCACTATGGGGGGGGCACTATAGGGGGAGCTGGCACTAGTATAGAGGGGGCTGAAACTATGGGGGAACTGGCACTATGGGGGGCTGGCACTATGGGGGGCTGGAACTATAGGGGGAGCTGGCACTATGGGGGGGGCTGACACTATGGGGGGGGCTGACACTATGGGGGGGCTGACACTATAAGGGGGCTGGCACTATGGGGGGGGCTGGCACTATTGGGGGGCTGGCACTATGGGGTAGGAGCTGGCACTATGGGGGGACTTGCACTATAGGGGGAGCTGGCACTATGGGGGGGCTGGCACTATGGGGGGGCTGGCACTATGGGGTAGGAGCTGGCACTATGGGGGGGGCTTGCACTATAGGGGGAGCTGGCACTACGGGGGGGGACTGGCACTACGGGGGGGGCTGGCACTATGGGGGAGCTGGCACTATAAGGGGGCTGGCACTATGGGCGAAGTGGCACTATGGGGGGGCTGCCACTATGGGGGGCCTGGCACTATGGGGGGCTTGTACTATGGGGGGGGAGCTGGCACTATGGGGGCATTTCTTGCTGGCACATTATGGGGGGGCACCATGGGGGAGAGGAGCACTATGGGGGTATCTGGGGGCTCTAAAGGGGCTTTTTTTTAAATTATTGGCACATTCTGGGGGGCACTATAGGGGAGAGCAGCACTATGGGGCATCTGGGGTTACTATAGGGGCATTATTTGGGGGCACTATGGGGAAGTGGGGGCTCTAAAGGGGCCTTTTGTATTGGAACATTATGGGGGGCACTATGGCATTTGGTAGCACTAAGGGGGCATTTTTTACTGGCACATTATGGCAGGCACTATAGGGGAGAGCGGCACTATGGGGCATTATTTGGGGGCACTATGGGGGAGTGGAGCACTATTGGGGCATATGGTGGCACTAAGAAGGGGAATTTTTTTACTGGCACATTGTGGGGGAGAGGAGCACTATAGGGGCATCTGCTGGGGGTACTAAGAGGCATTTATGGGGGACACTATGGGGAAGGGGGAGAGGAGCAGTATGAGTGAATTTACTGGGGCACTATATAGGGGTATTTTATACTGGCATACATTATGGGGACATTAGCTCAACTGCGGGCACTAAGCAGGGGTATTTCATGCACTGTCATATTATAGGGAAAATTAGTACTACTAGGGGGTATTATGGGGAGCTTTACTACTACTGGGGGGCTATGAGGAACATGATTACTAGGGCACTATAGGGGCATCATTACTACTAAGTGTGCTCTGGCAGAGAATTATTTCTATTGGTGGGATTTTGGGGGGCACTGTTACTTTGGGGGCACCCTAGCACAGTATCAGCTTAGCACTATTATTTTTGGGGGACATTATGTTTATACTATTAGTGTCTGGGCGCAGTTATTTTTTAGAGCACTGTGTGCCAATAATTGTTTAAGGGGGCACTATCTGTGTGGTAGTAGTATTCCCAGGGGTACTGTTTCTGCAGTATAGTATTGGGGGCATAGCGGGCACAGTATTGGGGGCACTATCTGTGTGGTAGTAGTATTCCCAGGGGTACTGTTTCTGCAGTATAGTATTGGGGGTGGCAGGAAACTAATGTCTGTTTCTTAATCTCTGCAGAGACGGGAGATGGCTGAAAAATCATCATGGCGGTCTGGTCTGAATGGAGAAGATGAGGAAAAAGAACGTCTACAACAAAGGTGACATCACTGGATGTAAGAGGTATGTGGCGCTATGTAGGGGAGGAGATGCTCCGGCTCCTCCCCCTGCCATTTGCAGAAGGAGGATTCAGAGCTGGGTGAGGACGACGAAAGGGGGCAGCAGGCCACGGGCGGGTGGCAGATGGTGGGGGGGAACCACAAGCCTTGAGCAGGATCAGGGGAGGGAGGAGAGCGGAGGAGCTTCCTGGCTGTAGCTTGTTGTATAAGCAGGCAGTGCAGCCAGGACAGGTCCTCCCCTCTCCGCATGATGTGTAGACAGGCCTCAACTATAGAATGTCAGCTGTACAGTGTGTGTTGGGAGTGGCCTATTAAATGTAGGAGGGGCTTTTAATAATGGGCGGGGCTAAAAATGGGCCACTTGAAATGGGCCACTTGCCCCCCAGGACTAAGGCTGCCAGCCCTCCCCTGCAAACGGATGACCAGAGGCATTTTTTCTGTCCTGTATTTGGAGCTTTGTGCGAATCCTGTTTTTTTTTTCAATTATATGCGCATGACTGTTGAGTTATGACCAGCTACTGCAGCGCATTTCCACACGCATTGAAAGACAGGATACCCGCTACATAAGGGCAATTTCTCCTGCAGAGCGGCTAATGGTGACAATAAGGTAAGCATTGTCTTTTTTGTATAGCTGTATATATATTATTTTCTTTTTTTACTTATATTTTTATAATTTTTTTCACAGGTTTCTTGCTACGGGAGAAAGTCTGTCATCGCTGCATTACTAATATAGGATGGGAATTTCGACGATCTCCGGTATAGTCAGCAATACTTGTCGTGCCTTGTGGGAGGTATTGCAGGAGGATTACATTCCACATCCAACTGCAGAACAGTGGCTTTAAATAGCAGACAAGTTCCTGGAAACCTGCCAATTCCCTAATTGTGTCGGATCTGTGGATGGCAAACATATACGGATTGTAAAATCTTCCAGAAGTGGCTCCGAATTTTTTAACTGCAAAAAATATTTCTAAATTATCTTGATGGCCATTGTGGATGCTGATTATCGATTTGCCGCCATTGACATTTGAGCTTATGGGCAGACAAATGACTCGATGGCTTTCAAAAACTCAGCTATGGGACGCCTCCTGTATTCAAAGGAATTTGGATTGCCACCACCGAGACCTTTGCCAGGTACTGTTGGACCTCCAATACCATTTGTGGTAGTAGGGGACGAGGCGTTCCAAATGTGCGAGAACCTAATCAAGCCGTACTCTAGCCGTGACTTGAACACTACAAAGCGCATGTTTAACTACAGACTGACACGAGCTAGACGACTGGTGGAGTGCGCCTTTTAGTTGCCAAATGGCGTATTCTCACTAAAGCCATTAATCTGAAAGTAGAAACCATAGATGATATAGTCAAGGCTTGTGCAGTTCTACATAACTATCTTTTATCAGAGGAACCACTGCGCCAGGACCCGCAAGAGGTTGATTGCACACTCGCCAGGCTGCAACATTTGTCATATCGATCAACCCTTGCCGTCGCCCGAATGAGGGACAATTTTGCTGATTTCTTTGTTTCTGAAGTGGGCAGAGTGAGTTGGCAGGATAATGTTGTTTAATTGTTTCAACTGTTTTCTCTTATATTAGATAAAAATTAAAAAAAATTTTAATACACTTTTTGTCTTCCTTTTTTACTCGGCCCCAGAATGGTTCTGCTACACTGCTGATATATTTTATTTGACTACATCAGACAATCTGCCATGTTATGAGAAATAATGCTTGTTAAAGGGGTTATCCGGATTCAGAGCTAAACCAGGACATAGCCATATTTTGAACCCAACTACCCCACTGAATCTTGCAGGGCATAGGCATTTTATGGAGATTCGTTGACGTACTGGGGTCTCCATAGCGCTGCCAGGTGGAGGCTTGCGCCCATTAGTGAGTCCTGTGGCATCACCAGCACTATTGGGCCAGCTGTAGCACTGTCATAGCCTGTAAAACGGCTAGGACATCACTAAAGCCTGCCCATTAGAGATAGTGACGTCAACAAACACACTGTTTGGCAGAATCCTCCGCTTAGCAGTGTGTTATTGTCAGCCCTTGTTCTGCACAGGGCAAGGGAGACCATTGGAGCTTGAACTGCTCCGTTGTTAACATCCGTGTGGTTGGCTGGGTGCAGGGCCGGCTTCAGCCCTGAACCCGGACAATACCTTTAACAGCATCATGTCCCTTGTCATGTACCTTGTGGTAGTGACGCTGGTTTATGTGACAGCTTCATCTGTACTAAAGAGTGAAATTTAAATTTGGCACTCTCTGGTAAATTAATTGTTGATGAGGCTGATTCACATGTACCATGACTCCCACAAGGGCACATGTGAATTTGCACAAGATTGACTGATGAGCAAGCATTTGCTTGTTCATGTGCCAATCAGCAGGAATATGATCAATAAGGAGCTATAAGAAAGCCCGTTATTGATCGTGCAACATCAAAGGTTCAGCCACCTTTGGCACTACAGGCGGTCAGAAAATAAAACTCCTAGAAACTTATAATTAATTCTATGAGCATTATAATAGACGCAAAGTTGTGTGTTGCTCGAAGTTATAGTTTCCCAACAGCTGGAGTGGCCAAAGTGGAAGATAGCCTGTACCAGAAAATAAAAAAAACACACACATTGAAGTACAGTAAACATATTTATTTCACAAAAATTATCACAAACATTTTTTTTTATGGAAAATAAATATTAACAAAATAAATTATACATTTTCAAAACATGGAGGGGCGGTGGACAGTTGCAGGGTGGATACTCTTTGGCTGGCAGCACTAGCCCCCCTGTCTTCCATGGCGGGATAAAAACTACGGGCCGCAGGAAAAGATGCAGGTGGGATTTGAGGAGTGTGGAGAGAGGACGGGTCGGAACTGGAATGTTTCTGAACATGTGTCGAAGAGGGAGTTTGGCAAGTGGAAGCAACATAGTGAGGAGGAGAAGGCATAGAAGAAAAAAAAGGAAGATTAAACACATGCTCGGGAGGGTGGGAATGGGAGGGTGGTTGGGAAAGGGATCAATGGCAGGAATGGGATGGTTGCCGGAAAGGGGGTGGCTGAAAGGAGTGGGATGTGGGGTAGGTGTGGGACGGGGGGGGTTGGGGGTGCAAAATTTCCCACGACCCATTCTCTAACAAATTTTTTAAATCATGCACCTGCTCGGGCGTCATTTGGTCCATCCTGGGGATTAAGGTTAGCACGCAATGATGGTGAGGGCTAAGTTGATGCAACGCCTCCGCCCCTCCAGGCGACATGCCAAGTCATCTAACCGTCACCTCATTTAATCTGCAAAACTTTCTAGAGCATCAGAAACGATCTCTACAAGGTTCCCATAATCCTCATGATGGCTCCTACCGGATCACCTACTAGTCAACATCGCTCTCACACTTTGTCTCCAATTAGAGAGGATTGTCCTGAACAGGGGCATGATAGACAGGAGGGCTGGGGGTGGCGGCAGGTTCCAGGTCCGCTTCAAGACCTGGGCCAGGCGCCCGAGTGCTGCTGGCAGTTCTGTGGAGGAAAAAAAAAAGGCCTTGAATTACTGCGTCAAGGTTCTAAGCTATGCCTACCTCTTACCCTAGGGGGCTGCCAGAAACAGAGGCGCCAAACGCTCCTCTGTCTCAGACAGCCCCTTGCAGTCAGAGGGAGAAAACAGTTGTCCCTCCGACCGTAGGGGGCTGCCAGAAACAGAGGCGCCAAATGCTTCTCTGTCTCAGACACCTCCTTGCAGTCAGAGGGAGAGAATAGTTGTCCCTCCAACGGTAGGGGGCTGCCAGAAACAGAGGCGCCAAACGCTCCTCTGTCTCAGACAGCCCCTTGCACTTAGAGGAAGAGGAAATCAAAAGCGTTTTATATTTATTTTCAGGAAAAAAATAAAATAAATACCTTCTTAGCACAAGTGTCCATTGTAGGAACCCCAAGGCCACACTATACATATATGGTGGCCTTGAGGTTGCTCCGGATCCTGAAGCTCCTTTAAGCGGTCCCGGATTGACCGCCACTGAATAATAACCTTGTGAACAAAAATAAATAAATTATATTAAAATATTGTTAGCATGCTGTTAGGTTAACATTATACATGGGGTAAAAGTATATATTGCTGTACTTACCACATTGTTTCTGAGTCGCTGCAGTGAGAACTCCCCCCCCAGTCAGTGAATAAGGACTCCCTTATCTCCCTCCAGAGCCGCCGGGTGTGATGATGGTCGGCATGGTGGCGGCCAGTGTGGTCTCATAAAGCGGGACGCGCCTCCACCAGTTGGATAAGGAGTTCGTCATCGATGTGAGGGAGCCGGTGAGGGTGCTGCAGCGAGTGAGATGGTTGATGATGAAGACTAGAATAAAACACATACTGATTATTGCAATGAATCTAATTGTATTACAAAATCCAATTGTCGCTTGTACTTAACGCTTGTTGAATTCTACGGCGCCTTCTGGGTGGCCTTCTTGTATTTGATTCTGAGTCAGACATCTGTATGAGACATAATCCAAAAGCAAATCTAGATTTCCCACGCTATACTGTATGAACATGTTTACACCAACATTGACAGAGATATCGCATTTATAAAATATTTATTTGAAGAACTTACTTTTGATTAGAAAAGCTTTGGGCTTGGCCACCACAGAAATTCTTTTATAATTATTTTTTTGTGAAGATGCAAAAAAAAAAAAATTAAATTCCCATGATTTTCTTTTTGATGCCCCCCTCAGTGCCATCTGCCGCCCCACATTGTCATCTACCCCCACCAGTACCATCTGCCCCCTCCCAGTGCCATCAACTCCCCCCATACCATAATTTGCCCACATGTCAACAGCCCCTCAGTGCCATATGCCCACCTCAGTGCAATCTGCCCCTACCAGTACCATCAACTCAACCCCCCGTGCCATAATAGGCCCAGATGACTTGAGCCCCAACAGTGCCTCTTCCACCCCCCTGCCATCAGCCACATCTCTCTGCCACCTGCCCCCATTCAGTGCAATAATCTTCCCCCTATTCCATGACACCTCAATAGGCCCCAATATCAACAATAATAAATCTGTAATTACTGTCAACCAAGGCCAACAGCACTACAGAAAAATATTGCTTAAAGGGGTTGTCCGGGTTCAGAGCTGAACCCGGACATACCTCCATTTTCACCCCGGCAGCCCCCCTGACATGAGCATCGGAGCAGTTCATGCTCCGATGCTCTCCTTTGCCCTGCGCTAGATCGCGCAGGGCAAATGCATTTTTCGGAGATCCGGTGACGTACCGGGGCTCTCCATGGGGCTGCCAGGAACCCCGGTGACATCACCGGCACTGATGGGCGGGATTTAGCGCTGCGCTAGCCAGTAAAACGGCTAGGGCAGCGCTAAAGCCCACCCATCAGAGCCGGTGACGCCATCGAACACACTGCCGGGCGGAAGTTTCGGCCCGGCCGTGTGTTATTGAAAACAAAAGAGCCCTTGCCCTGTGCGATTTAGAGCAGGGCAAGGGAGCGCATCAGAGCATGAGATGCTCCGATGCTAGCCTCAGGGGGGCTGCCTGGGTGAAAATAAGGGTATGTCCGGGTTCCTGAGTGAGGCGGCTATCAAACAAGTTTGGAAACTGCGTTGATTGATAAAAATCGTCAGCGATTTTCTGCCAATCTCCTGCTTTGGTTTGGGGCATCACCGCATCTCTGAGACATGGTTGAGATTCCCAGCAGATACTCATAATGCAGTGAAGCAAAAGAGTTACCAGAAGCAAGGAACCTGTAAAAAAAATTTAAAAAGTTATTAGTTGAAAGCAAATTACACAATACATTTAAACCCGAAAAAAAGAAAATAATTACTGTATTTTTAGCTTTATAAGATGCACCTGATAATAAGACGCACCTAGGATTTAGAGAAGGAAAAAAAATATAATAATATTTGGAACCAAAAGGTGTGCTAAAATATGTGCAGTACATGGGTGTATTCCTATGGATGAAGGGGGTTATGGTCACATTTAATATAAACACTTAGGCAGTACAATCTCTGGACAGTGTTCATATTAAATGTGACTATAACCTCCCTCATCCATAGGAATGCACCCATATAGTGCAGTACATGGGTGTATTCCTATGAATGAGATGCTTAATAGTCTTATTTCATTCATATTTAGGCTCCTGAGCTCTCCTTCATATCCTGGCTGTCACTTACCCAGGAACTTCAGGTGTAGACAGTCCAGGAGTCCCAAAGGATAGCACTGCTGTTGGGGGATCGGAGGGTCAGTAACACTCCCTCCCTCCTTCTTCCTCTTATCCTACGGCAGCAGCGAGTGGCTGGGCGGGAGATTTATTGGTTGAAGCAGCCGAGCAGCAGTTAGCCGGCGCTTACCAACATCAGCTTAACATGCAGGGTGGCACTGGAGAGGAGAGGGAGAATCGCTCCTCCTCTGCCTTGGAGAGAGATCCTGGCTGCAGAGGACAAGACATGCAGGCTGGCGGCATTCAGTTTCAATGGCTGCCGCCTGCCCCACACTTCTCCGAGAGAGCGCTGCCTCACTTGCTGGTGGTGCGCTCCTGGTTATCAGCCAGCAATGTGCCGTCAGCCTGCCTACCACTGAAGAGCAGAGCTGAGCTTCTCACAACATGTAGCAAGAAGCGTAGTGGCGAGATGATCGGTCATGAATGTTAACTTGCCCTCAGAAAAGTCAGCACTGGTGGTGAGCGGTGCTGCCTCTTGATATGTGCGGTGCCTGCGCTTGCTTCTTACTCCCTGAGCTGCACCTGTATTCACTCAGCCCGCCTGTACTGCAGCCATGTTTCTGGGCAGGTTCGCTTTATAAGACTCACTGACTTTTCACCCCCCACTTTAGGGGGAAAAAAGTGCATATTTTTAAGCGAAAAATACGGTACCTCAATATGACCAGCAGCCTTTCTTCAGGAGATATGCTGCGCCTCATGTTCGTGTCCTGGAAAGTAAAGCCCGAACGTAGAGACTGAAGCAATTTATCAAATTTAGACACTGACATACGGCAGTAACCCTGAAATTTGTCTGGGTTCTGACGCAAGTCAGTATATAAAGCATGGCCCTTCCTGAGTCTCCGGGAGTCTATGGGATGAACCCAATGCCTCTGCCGCTTCCCCGGTTCTTCAGACAGCATAGCTGACAGCCGTTCGAATCTCCGAAAAAGGAGATAGCACAGGAGAAACTCGCTCATATTAGACATGATAAATGCAAAGAAAAAATGTGCGAAACAGATGCCGACCAAGCACAAGTCTCTCACAAAGCTACC
This sequence comes from Bufo bufo, assembly GCF_905171765.1. Taxonomy (NCBI): domain Eukaryota; kingdom Metazoa; phylum Chordata; class Amphibia; order Anura; family Bufonidae; genus Bufo; species Bufo bufo. The sequence goes on along the minus strand of NC_053390.1, from coordinate 149,090,709 downwards.
AGCGTTCTCAAAGCCAGAGAAAATGGCACCTATGTGATCATGTGACCCAAATTTATAACTTTTTTTAATCATATCACTTATAAAATCTTTATTTTAAAAAAATAATAGTCAACTTCCGTTTTATGCGGATCCGTAAAAAATGGAAGACATACGGAACCACTGAAACATGCATTCCGTTTTTTTGCCAACAGACTTAACTATCAGCAAAAAAAATCTGCATTTTTACAGACCTCAAAAAAACATCTGAATGAGCCCTTATAGTGAGATGTGTTCCATTACATTGACAGTAAGAGGTACCACTAATGAAATTACATGCTGCACAGATTCCTGTTATTAGTTAGCTACTACGTACTGAGCATAAGCATATTTCTCAGTATTTCTCAGCATTTACAAGAATCTATTATTCATACAAGTCCATGTCCCAGAAAGGCTTCTTGAGAGCTTTTTACTAGTGCAATTTATCTCCTCTAGAAGGAAAGCTGTAAGCAAATTAGATCTGTTGCCAAAAAGAAAAGAAAGCGGAGTCTCTAATAACACCAGATATAAGGTAGCGTATCCTATAAGTCAACGTTTCCCCTTTTATCCCTCTTCCTACATGCTCTGTACATGTATGGCACATCGGGAAGTGAGTGCCTGACACGTGCCATATTAGTATGGCGAGCTGATCAGGCGGGCAGAGGAGCTGTGCTTGCTCGATCAGCGGCAGGGACCCTGGTGTTTCTAATAGCTGGGCAACTGCTGTATCAGCTGGCATTGGTGAAAACTCTGATGCCAGTGTATTAACCCCCTAGATGCCACCGCTGCATATAAGGGGTTTGCCCAAAGAAGAGACTCCCTCTCTGACCCTATAGGCTCCTTGGCAACCAAGACTTATGAGGACCAGCCCCCAGGCTGGGTCTCACAGGCAACCTTCAATGTAATACTGACAGTTCCAATGCATTACAATACACTACATATTGTAATGCATTGTAAAAAGGATCATACCATCAAAAGTTGAAGTCCCATAGTGGGACAAAAATAAATAGTAAAATAAAAAAATAGGCATATTAGGTATTGCTGCATTCATAACGACAGGCTTTATAAAAATATCATATGATCTGCCATGTCAGGTGAAGACTGATCACCTCCAGTAACATAGAAACACAGAATGTGTCGGCAGATAATAACCATTCAGCCCATCTAGTCTGCCCAATATACTGAATACTATGGATAGCCCCTGGCCCTATCTTATATGAAGGATGGCCTTATGCCTATCCCATGCATGCTTAAACTCCTTCACTGTATTTGCAGCTACCACTTCTGCAGGAAGGCTATTCCATTTATCCACTACTCTCTCAGTAAAGTAATACTTCCTGATATTACTTTTAAACCTTTGCCCCTCTAATTTAAAACTATGTCCTCTTGTAGCAGTTTTTCTTCTTTTAAATATTCTCTCCTCTTTTACCTTGTTGATTCCCTTTATGTATTTAAAAGTTTCTATCATATCCCCTCTGTCTCGTCTTTCTTCCAAGCTATACATGTTAAGGTCCTTTAATCTTTCCTGGTAAGTTTTATCCTGCAATCCATGTACTAGTTTAGTAGCTCTTCTCTGAACTCTCTCCAAAGTATCAATATCCTTCTGGATATATGGTCTCCAGTACTGCGCACAATACTCCAAATGAGGTCTCACTAGTGCTCTGTAGAGCGGCATGAGCACCTCCCTCTTTCTACTGGTAATGCCTCTCCCTATACACCCAAGCATTCTGCTAGCATTTCCTGCTGCTCTATGATATTGTCTGCCTACCTTTAAGTCTTTTGAAATAATGACCCCTAAATCCCTTTCCTCAGATACTGAGGTTAGGACTGTATCAGGCCTCTTTCACACTTGCGTTGTTGGGATCCGGCATGCACTTCCGTTGCCGGAGGTGCCTGCCGGATCCGTAACAACGCAAGTGTACTGAAAGCATTTGAAGACGGAACCGTCTTCCAAATGCGTTCAGTGTTACTATGGCACCCAGGACGCTATTAAAGTCCTGGTTGCCATAGTAGGAGCGGGGAGCGGGGGAGCGGTATACTTACAGTCCGTGCGGCTCCCCGGGCGCTCCAGAATGACGTCAGAGCGCCCCATGCGCATGGATGACGTGATCCATGTGATCACATGATCCATGCGCTTGGGGCGCCCTGACGTCACTCTGGAGCGCCCGGGGAGCCGCACGGACGGTAAGTATGCTGCTCCCCTGCTCCCCGCTACACTTACCATGGCTGTCAGGACTTTAGCGTCCCGGCAGCCATGGTAACTATTCAGAAAAAGCTAAACGTCGGGTCCGGCAATGCGCCGAAACGACGTTTAGCTTAAGGCCGGATCCGGATCAATGCCTTTCAATGGGCATTGATCCCGGATCCGGCCTTGCGGCAAGTCTTCAGGATTTTTGGCCGGAGCAAAAAGCGCAGCATGCTGCGGTATTTTCTCCGGCCAAAAAACGTTCCGTACCGGAACTGAAGACATCCTGATGCATCCTGAACGGATTACTCTCCATTCAGAATGCATTAGGATAATCCTGATCAGTATTCTTCCGGCATAGAGTCCCGACGACGGAACTCTATGCCGGAAGACAATAACGCAAGTGTGAAAGAGCCCTCACAGATTTTATATTCGGCTCTTGGGTTTTTACGCCCCAGGTGCATTATTTTGCACTTATCAACATTACATTTTAGTTGCCAGATTTTTAACCATTCCTCTAGTTTTCCTAAATCCTTTTCCATTTGGTGTATCCCTCCAGGAACATCAACCCTGTTACAAATCTTTGTGTCATCAGCAAAAAGACACACCTTACCATCGAGGCCTTCTGCAATTTCGCTGACAAAGATATTAAACAATATGGGTCCCAGAACATATCCCTGAGGTACCCCACTGGTAACAAGACCATGGTCTGAATATACTCCATTTACTACAACCCTCTGTTGTCTGTCCCTTAGCAACTGCCTAATCCCTTCAACAATATGGGAGTCCACCCACAAAGACTGCAATTTATTGATAAGCCTTCTATGTGGGACAGTATCAAAAGCCTTACTAAAGTCTAGATAAGCGATGTCTACTGCACCTCCGCCAACTATTATTTTAGTCACCCAATTAAAAAAATCAATAAGATTAGTTTGACATGATCTCCCTGAAGTAAACCCATGCTGTTTTTCATCTTTCAATCCATGGGATTTTAGATGTTCCACAATCCTCTCCTTAAAGGGACACTGACAGGGCCAAAAAGCATATTTAGGTATATATATGACCGTACAGGTCTTATAAAGTGTATTAGAATCATCTAAGTATCCCCCCTGTCCACCTTATAACTACAGTAATCTGAAGTTTTATAACCTGCCTGAATCGGGTTCAATCTGCCCAAGGGGCGGTGTTTCATCTCAGCTGGCGAGGCTGGCTGGGCGCAAGCTGAGATGAAACACCGCCCCTTGGGCAGATTGAACCCGATTCAGGCAGGTTATAAAACTTCAGATTACTGTAGTTATAAGGTTGACAGGGGGGATACTTAGATGATTCTAATACACTTTATAAGACCTGTACGGTCATATATATACCTAAATATGCTTTTTGGCCCTGTCAGTGTCCCTTTAAGTATGGTTTCCATTAATTTCCCCACTATTGATGTCAGGTTTAGTGGTCTATAGTTGCCCGATTCCTCCTTACTACCTTTCTTGTAAATGGGCACAACATTTGCTAATTTCCAATCTTCTGGGACGACTCCTGTTACCAGTGATTTAAATAAATCTGTTAATGGTTTTGCTAGTTCACCGCTAAGCTCTTTTAATAGCTTTGGGTGTATCCCATCAGGCCCCTGTGACTTATTTGTATTAATTTAAAACAGCTGACTTAGAACCTCTTCCTCTGTAAAGACACATGCATCAAAAGATTCATTAGTCTTCCTTCCTAACTGAGGTCCTTTTCCTTCATTTTCCTTTGTAAAAACTGAACAGAAGTATTCATTGAGGCAGTCAGCTAGTTCTTTATCTTCTTCCATATACCTTCCTTCTTTTGTTTTTAATTGGGTAATTCCTTGTTTTAATTTCCTTTTTTCATTTATGTATCTGAAGAATGTCTTATCGCCTTTTTTCACTGACTGAGCTAATTTCTCTTCTGCCTGTGCTTTAGAAGCTCCTTATAACTTGTTTGGCCTATCTCTGCCTAATCTTATAAAGTTGCCTGTCATCCTTGTTTTGTTTGTTTTTTATAATTACTAAATGCTATTTTTTTGTTTTTAATGATTTTGGCCACTTCTGCTGAGTACGACAGTGGTCTCTTCCTTTTTTTGCTTTTCCTGACAAGCCTAATGCAATTATCTGTTGCCTTTAATAGTGCCACTTTTAAGTAGTCCCATTTCTCCTGGACTCCATTGAAACTGTTCCAATCTGATAGGGACTCGTATACCGCTAATCTAATTTTAGAAAAGTCTGTTTTTCTAAAATCTAAAACTTTTGTTTTTGTGTGGTGTGACTCACTGTACTTATAGTAAACCACACTGACTGGTGATCACTGGATCCCAAGCTTTCCCCTGCAGTAATATCAGATATTAAATTCCCATTTGTGAATACTAAATCTAAAATGGCCTCCTTGCGGGTTGGCTCCTCAACTACTTGCTGTAGAGATAATCCCAGTAGGGAATTTAGAATATCTGTACTCCTGGCAGAACTAGCTATTTTGGTTTTCCAGTTTACATCAGGAACATTAAAGTCTCCCATAATGATAACTTCCCCTTTCAATGTCATTTTAGCTATTTCCTCAACTAGTAGATCATCTAATTCTTTGACTTGGCTAGGTGGTCTATATATCACACCCACATGAGTTATCTTATGATTATCAAGCTGCAAGGTAACCCAAACTGACTCTAAATTGGTCTCGCTAAATTGTATTAAATTAGATCTTATGCTATCTTTCACATACAGGGCCACCCCTCCCCCTTTCTTGCCTTCTCTGTCTTTCCTATATAGAGAGAACCCTGGTATTGTTATATCCCAGTTATTACTCCCTTTGAACCATGTCTCAGTAACAGCCACTAAATCTATATTCTCAGATGCCATTATAGACTCAAGTTAATTGATCTTATTCCCTAAACTGCGAGCATTTGTAGACAAGAATATGAGCTTGTCATTTCTTAACCTATGTGCTACTGGCATCTTCTGGCATTGTTCCGGGGGGCAGTCGGACTGCTGGAATATCACTCTTTTGCCCCCTTTCTTAGTTTAAATGCTCCTTAGCAAATACTTTGAACTGTTCACTGAGGACATCCGCTCCCTTGAGAGAAAGATGCAAACCATCTTTCTTGTACAGTTCTATTCCATTCCAACGAGAGCTAACATGAGACACAAAGCCAAACCCTTGGTTCAGACACCATTCACCAAGCCATACATTGAATTCCTTAATGCGCATCTTCCTGTCATGCTGAAGGTTATGCACAGGCAAAACTGCAGAGAATGAAACAGTTGATGCAACCTCCCGTATATCATTACCAAGTGTGTGAAAAGCTTCCTTCACCTTTGAAACCTCATTGCAAGCCAGATCATTTGTCCCAAGATGGATAATAACATCCACCTCCCTTTCCTGCTTTGCTTGCCTAACAATATTAAGGATACGTCGTCTATCCCTGCTAGCTGTAGCACCAGGGAGACATCTCACAAAACCATTTTCCTCAAACGTCACACCTCTTATGATAGAATCGCCCACCAACAGCTGCTTACTATCAGTCCTCACCTTATCCTTTTTGTTTTTGGCTGCAGTCTTGCATACTTTAGGCATGGGAGATGATTGTTCCTCACCCACTGTGCCTGAGCCATCCTTCATGTTGCTCTTGTGCTCTGAAAGTGCAGCAAATGAATTATGGAGGGCCACAGACTGTGGGACATGTCTTCTGTCAACAACTCTCAGTCTACCAGAACCTGCAGTAACTCATCTTCCATTTCTAGGGGGCCTCTGTGGCAGTGGCATTGCAACATTCCCAGCCTGAGTTTGTTTAACAGTTAATTTACAAATCTCAGATTTCAAAAACGCTATTTCCTGCTGCATTATGGAGAGCTGTCTACAGATCAGACAGCATCCAAACCTCTGAAGATTGGAACCTGAAATAAAAGCACAACAATTCCTGCACAGAACCAGGTCTGCCATTTTAAAGAGGGGAAAGATTTTAAACAAACAAATCTTACTTTTTTAGAGTTTATCCACCTCCAGATTACCTACTTATTCACTAAGCCTGTGTAAGCATATTTATTCTCAAGTCTTTTGAATTCACATTATGAAACATATGGTGTCCGAAAGTTGGGATTTGAGCAAATGAATATGTTTATGGTTGATAGTGTGATACATAGAGAGGGTAATTTGGTACCAACATTCTGAATGGGATCTCGGGCATTCGCGGGAATGTAATAATCTGAGGGTGGATTATTAATGGTTGTGCAAATCTGATACAAATTGTGAGTGGGGCTGTAGTAGACATTGTAGAATCTAGCATGGTTCTTTTGGAGTTGTAGAACTGTGTAGGATTCTAGTGACAATCTAAGAATTTTAGACCTTGCATATTGTAGATAACAGAGCTCCTGTGATTCTGATGCGTTTGTAACAGTGCAGTGTCAAGATAGTAATCTTTGGCCCTAGCAAGACAAAAGCGCTCATGTGTCTAGAAAAATCAAAGCAGCACCTGTGTTAAATGTTCACAAATTAACTTTTTAAGTCTTTGCTACCCTAATGCTGTATGTGTAATGTCAGTAGGTAGGGATGGACACAGACAGTGATCCCTAAGTAGAACCCTGCCTGCTTTTCCCACCTATATGCAGTGCAAGTCTGCAATTGGTTGATGTTCCCTACTCTCTTAAGGTGCGAGACAAACAACACCAAGGGTCAAAAACAAGACTCAGTGACAGAGTTGTACTTAAATGGGTCAGAACCAGCAGGACAACAACATACCAAATCGAGAGACAGAGAGTACACAAACAGCCAAGCTAAAATCAGAACCAGGCAGTAAACTCAGTACCAATACGGTAGACAAGACAGAGAGTGGTCAAAAGGACAAGCCGAGGTCAAACCACTAGTAATCCAAAATATGCAACCAGGAACACAGCTAGTGAGTCAGAAACTATCAATGGCACTGGTATAAGGCCAGGAAAAGGTTTAAATAGAGTCCCAGGATCAGAACCTGATAGGTCATGACTTGGAGCTCCATTAGTCAGAACACTAGCATACAAGAATAGATCAGCTGAGCAATCAGCCCACTACTAGTCTCCTCCAGCACACACCCACTGTGGGGAGAAAGAGTGTTGCATTCTGTTGCTAAGGATGCTGTCACCTCACCAGGAGGCGCGACTTAGCAGCGTGTCTCCCCAGCGCAGTCATGTCAAAGCTGGAGATATCGCTGCTGGAGCCTAGGCAGGTAAGTAAGTACGTTTCCAAGTAAGAATTGTTTGAAATAAGAATAAGTCTTCATTACCCTAATGCTCTGTGTGTGTCAGAGTTGAAAAGACCTATGGCCATAGCATTAGAGGATGTTTTGGAAAAAATATATGATGAATAAGAATTGTACCTAGTGTGTGCCAATAGATGTGTGGCTAGCACTAATATGAAGATGTTAGAAATATACTACTCACAAAAAATAACAAAAGCAAACAACAGTTGTGGGTATACCCCCCCAAAAAAGGTCAATGTCTCAATAACTTGTCACGTGGCCTTGAGCATCAATTACAGCTTAACGACAACGTCTCATGCTATTGACACAATGCAATTTATTGTCTGCTGAGGCATTTTTATTTAGGAAACACCAAAACAAAAACAAATACATATTTAATCAATAACATCATAATTCTCATTCCTCATTTTCCTTTTCTTTCTTAATCCTTTCCTTTCCCATCCCGATCAACCCACCTACCCTCCCTCTCTTGCTATGTGTCTCTTTTTACATAAAAAGTGTGTGGGGGCGTAATAAAGAGAGCTACAAGTTGCAACCTCCCCATATCTTGGACCATTTATCCTCAGAGTTTCTTTGTTTATATAGAACCTTCTCATATCTCTTAACTTTATTGACCAGGTACAACCATTCATTGAACTTAGGAATATTTTGTGAGATCCAAACTCGAACAATCAACAGTCTGGCTAGAAGCATAATTTTGATCAAAAGAATCTTTTTATCCTTTTGGCAATTTACCCTGGTTAAGTCACTCAATATCCAGCATTCAGGTGGAAACTGAATTAATACCCTCAATTTTTGAGTGATAAAATTCTGAATTGAATCCCAGTAAGCTTTAAGATCCGGACATAACCAAAAAATGTGCAAAAAATCTGCCCGATATTCATCACACTGTGGGCACTTCGAAGATTCTCCTTATCCACATTTATTAAGCAAACTCGGAATGATATACACTCCATACCAAAATGTGATTCCATTATGTGTTACTAATCTTAAATAGGCATATATATTTCCCTATACCTGTGACGTGACACTTGGACAGTCAATTCCCCAAGCCTTCTGACCTGGGGAAGTGGCCTTATTAAAAAGTGACCTAACTAATAATTTATATAATTGGGAGATCCGGCCCTTTTGGCCTGGGGTCCCTATCAAAGCGTTCAAATGTGAAGAGGTGTCTATCTCCAACAAGGAGGCTTCTTTTACACTGGATAGTGCTGAATGTATCTGAAAATACCTAAACCAAAATAAGTTACCCGTGCTAGATCAGAAAAGGGTGGTACCTCACCATTGCTCACCACTTGTAAAACATAAATAATATTGCTTTTCTGCCAAAACTTATCCCCAAATAATTTATGAACATCCTATAAATACAAATTATGCCAAAAAGGAGTGCACAAAAGAGACCCCTTTATCCCCATCAAGCTTCTAATCGTAGTCCAGGATCTAGAGAATAGATTTACTGTCGCTCTAAATTCATGTTCAACATTAGTTAATCGCCCCGATTCCAGCAGGGTAAATATATTATCGAATGGAGAACGTTCCACCAAGATCTTACACAACAGACTTTTCTCCCATTCACAAAATAACCATAGCCGCCCAGCCAGAAAGTAACCCTTAAAGTACGGAAGATTCAACCCTCCCTGCTCGAACGGCTTCTAAAAAATATCCAGCTTTAACCTCACTCGTTTTCTATCCCAGATAAGGTTGTTAATCAATCTCTCAATAAGTTTGAAGAACTTGTCTTCAATCCAAATTGGGGAATTTCTAAAGATATAGAGTTGAGGTAGAATCACCATCTTAGTCAAAGAATTTCTATTCGATCGAGTCAAAGGAAATCGAAGCCATAACGTAATTTTTTATCTCAGTTTGGTTATCAATGGAGTCAAATTCAGTTAAATAAAATCTTCAACCCTAGGAGATATCAATGTATCCAGGTATTCAAATGAATCAACCACCTTTAACATCGTCAAAGGTTCCTCACTCTGATACTCAAAATTGTTTAATAACATGAGAGTAATCTTTGACCAATTAATGTCCAGGCCTGAAACTTCCCCAAAGGAGTTAACTATATGAATAATTCTTGGGAGAATTACATTAGTACGATTTATAAAAATAGGACATCGTCCTCATATAGCGAAATCCGATCCTCTAATCTAAGTACTTGAAACCCCTCAATTCCTGTATCTTGCCTATAGACTTAATATAAATATCGAACAGTAACGGTGAGAGTGGGCAACCTTGACGAGTACCTATTGTCAACATAAAACTCGGGGTAAGACTGCCATTAAGATTCAGTTTTGCAAAAGGAGATTTAAACAAAAGCCTAACCATACTAATGAAACTTGTACCAAATCCCATCCTTTCCAACACCTTCCATAGAAATTTCCACTCCACCCTGTCGAACGCCTTGGAGGCATCCAAAGACAGGATGGAGCGAGTTTCCCCCCTGGATGACTATATATTCCCGAAAAGTCAATTGAAATTATGATGGGTACCTTTATTAGGGATAAACCCATTCTGGTCGGTATGTATAATCGAGGGGATAACTCTAGAAAGCCGTATGGCTAACATCCTAGATAGGAGCTTAACATCTGTATTCAGGAGCGATATCAGTGTATAGGACCCTCATGTCTAAAGAATATTTCCCCTTTTGTAATATTAATACAATTACAGCTTCCGTCATGGACTTAGGAAGAGTACCCTCCTCCAATGACTCATCAATTACCTTAAAAAAACATGGTAAGATAACTTCACCATACTTACGATAGAACTCGTATGGAAAACCATCTCAAGCTCTTGAAGTGAGAAATCTACTTCAAGGGATTCTCTCTGTAGATCAGTAAGGACAGGGAAAATGATGAAGTCCAAATATTAATTTATTCTTTCCTCCGGAATATTATTCCTAGTTTTATATACTGTATATATATTATCAGTAACTATACCCTCAGTTAAGCGGATATTGAGTGTTTCTTTTTTTTTTTTATCCTGATTAGATATCACCCTCGCTAAGAGCTTCCCTGAATGACCAGATTCACAAAACAGTTTTTGTCCCTTAAAGAAAAGTCTCTGCTGGGCCTCATCAAGGAAAAAATCTGAGTACTCCTGAGTAGTATTTTGAATCACCCTTCTATTCTCCTTCGTTATATTCATGGAAAACTGAATAATCCCAGATACCGCAGTGGTTTTTAACCCCTTAAGGACTCAGCCCTATTTCACCTTAAGGACTTGGCCATTTTTTGCAAATCTGACCAGTGTCACTTTAAGTGCGGATAACTTTAAAACGCTTTTACTTACCCAGGCTGTTCTGAGATTGTTTTTTCGTCACATATTGTACTTCATGACACTGCTAAAATTGGGTCAAAAAAGTAAATTTTTTTGCATAAAAAATACAAAATTTACAAAAAAGTTGGAAAAATTAACAAATTTCAAAGTTTCAGTTTCTCTACTTCTGTAATACATAGTAATACCCCCAAAAATTGTGATGACTTTACATTCCCCATATGTCTACTTCATGTTTGTATCATTTTGGGAATGATATTTTATTTTTTGGGGATGTTAAATAGTTTTGAAGTTTAGAAGCAAATTTTGAAATTTTTCAGAAATTTTCCAAATCCCACTTTTTAGGGACCAGTTCAGGTTTGAAGTCACTTTGTGAGGCTTACATAATAGAAACCATCCAAAAATGACCCCATTCTAGAAACTACACCCCTCAAGGTATTCAAAACTGTTTTTACAAACTTTGTTAACCCTTTAGGTCTTCCACAAGACTTCATGGCAAATGGACATAAAATTTAAGAATTTTGATTTTTTGGAAAATTTTCCAATATAATAATTTTTTTCCAGGAAAAAAACAAGGGTTAACTGCCAAACAAAACTCAATATGGGTTGCCCTGATTCTGTAGTTTGCAGAAACACCCCATATGTGGTTGTAAACTACTGTTTGGCCAAACGAGAGGACATAGAAGGAGGGGAACGCCATATGGTTTTTGCAAGGCAGATTTTGCAGGACTGGTTTTGTTTATACCATGTCCCATTTGAAGCCCCCTGTTGCACCCCTAGAATAGAAATTTTAAAAAAGTGACTCCTTCTAAGAAAGTACACCCCTCAAGGTATTCAAAACTGGGTTTACAAACTTTGTTAACACTTTAGGTGTTCCACAAGAGTTAATGGCAGATGGAGAAACAATTTAGAAATTTCTATTTTTTGGAAAATTTTCCATTTTAACCCATTTTTCCCAGTAATAAAGTAAGGGTTAAGTGCCAAACAAAACTCAATATGGGTTGCCCTGATTCTGTAGTTTGCAAAAACACCCCATATGTGGTCCTAAACTACTGTTTGGTCGAACGGGAAAACATAGAAAGAGGGGAACGCCATATGGGTTTTGGAAGGCAGATTTTGCAGGACTGGTCTTGTTTATACCATGTCCAATTTAAAGCCCCCCCTTGCACCCCTAGAATAGAATTTTTTTTAAAAGTGACTCCATTTAAGAAAGTACACCCCTCAAGGTATTCAAAACTGGGTTTATAAACTTTGTTAACCCTTTAGGTCTTCCACAAGACTTCATGGCAAATGGACATAAAATTTAAGAATTTAAATTTTTTGGAAAATTTTCCAATATAATCAATTTTTTACAGGAAAAAAACAAGGGTTAACTGCCAAACAAAACTCAATATGGGTTGCCTGATTCTGTAGTTTGCAAAAACACCCCATATGTGGTCCTAAACTACTGTTTGGCCAAACGGGAGGACATAGAAGCAGGGGAACGCCATATGGGTTCTGGAAGGCAGATTTTGCAGGACTGGTTTTGTTTATACCATGACCAATTTCAAGCCCCCCCCCTTGCACCCCTAGAATAGAAATTCCAAAAAAGTGACTCCATCTAAGAAAGTACACCCCTCAAGGTATTCAAAACTGGGTTTACAAACTTTGTTAACCATTTATGTGTTCCACAAGAGTTAATGGCAGATGGAGAAACGATTTTGGAATTTCTATTTTTTGGAAAATTTTCAATTTTAACCCTCACTTTATTACTGGAAAAAATGGGTTAACAGCCAAACAAAACTCAATATGGGTTGCCCTGATTCTGTAGTTTGCAGAAACACCCCATATGTGGTCGTAAACTACTATTTGGCTAAACGGCAGGACATAGAAGAAGGGGAACTCCATATGGTTTTTGCTGGACTGGTTTATTTACACCATGTACCCTTTCAAGCCCACTGATGCACCCCTAGAGTAGAAACTCCATAAAAGTGACCCCATCTAGGAAACTACGAGATAAGGTGGTTGTTGTTTTGGGACTATTTTAGGGGTAAATATGATTTTTGGTTGCTCTATATTACACTTTTTTGAGGCAAGGTAACAAAAATAAAAAATTAAAAAATTGTTTCTACATTCGCTAAAGGGTTAACAAAGTTTTTAAAGTAACTTTTGAATACCTTGAGGGGTGTAGATTCTTAGATGGGGTCACTTTTTTGGAGTTTCTAGTCTAGGCTACATCAGGGGGGGCTTCTAATGGGACATGGTGTAAAAAAAAACAGTCCATCAAAATCTGCCTCCCAGAAACCATATGGCGTTCCCTTCGTTCTATGCCCTGCCGTGTGGCTATATAGCCATTTACGACCACATATGGGGTGTTTCTGCAAACTACAGAATCAGGGCAATAAATATTGTTTTGTTTGGCTGTTAACCTTTGCTTTATTATCGGAAAAAAAGGATTCAAATGGAAATTTTGCCAAAAAATTGCTGTTTTGGCACCGTTTTTATTTTATATTTTTAACGCTGTTCATCCGAGGGGTTTGGTCAAATGTTATTTTTATAGGGCAGATTCTTACGGACGCGGCGATACCCAATATGTCTACATTTTAAAATGTATTTAGATTTTACACTATATTATCATTTTAGGAACCCAAAAAAATTATTTTAGTATCTCTATAGCCTGGGAGCTACAGTTTTATTTTTTTTGTTGGGCGACTATCTGATGTAGGGGCTCATTTTTTGCGGGATGAGATGGCGGTTTTATTGGCACTAATTGGGGGCACCATTTCAGCATATGACATTTTGATCGCTCGCTATTACACTTTTTGTGATGTTAGGTGACAAAAAATGGCTTTTTATTACAAGATTTTTTTGTTTTGTTTTTAACGCTGTTCATCTGGGGGGGTTGGGTTAAATGTTATTTTTATAGAGAAGATTTTTACGGACGCGGCGATGCCCAATATGTATGGCTCTCAGACTTTGGAGACACTAAGCAGGCATCCTCAAACTGCGGCCCTCCAGATGTTGTAAAACTACAATTCCCACCATGCCCTGCTGATGGCTGTAGGTTGTCTGGGCATGCTGGGCGTTATAGTTTTACAACATCTGGAGGGCAGCAGATTGAGGATGCCTGCACTAAAACTAATATTTTTGGAAAAAAATGTAATTGTTTCCGTGTCTTCAAAGTCTGAGAGCCATAGTTTTTTATGTTCTCTAGGGGACTGTTGAGGATTATAAAAATTTTGTACTCCATGGAAGTGTAATACTCCCTGAAGCAATCGATAAGGCAGAGGCCCGGATGATCGGGGCAAGTGTCACATTGAGTGGTGGTGTCCTTCCGTATCCCCCTCTTGTGACACACTCTGCATCTTTTTGGGGTTCGTCCCTTCTTTCCAGTATGGGGGACCACACCTGGTGCCTCCAATTCCCAAGGTACTCCGGCCTGCTCTTTCCCGGTCTGAAAAAATCAGGTCTTTGAGGACTGCCTCATAGAATTGGAGGAATGTCCCTGTGCTGCCAGCGCTTCGGGATAGTACAAAAGAGTTGTACAAGGCAACCTGTACCAAGTAGACCGCAACTTATTTGTACCATGCCCGGGTTTTGCGCATGGCATTATATTGCTTGAGGACTTGATCAGAGAGATCAACTCCTCCCATATACTGATTGTAGTCGACGATACAATCGGACTTGAGGACCGTTGCCGCAGTACCTCGCACAGAGACGGGGGTGGTGCTGTTACCGTGGATTGTGGACAGTACAAGGACATCCCTCTTGTCCTTATATCTGACCAGCAACAGGTTTCCACTAGTAAGGGCACGGGTCTCACCCCTGGGGATAGGTACCTGGAGGGGGTGGGCAGGGAGGCCGCGTTGATTTTTCCGCACGGTCCCACAAGCGAACATGGATCTGGCGGCAAGGGACCTGAACAAGGGAATGCTAGTATAAAAGTTATCCACGTAAAGGTGGTAACCCTTATCTAGCAGTGGGTACATAAGGTCCCACACGAGTTTCCCGCTAACACCCAGAGTGGGGGGGACATTCTGGGGGTTGAATACGGGAATCTCGCCCCTCGTACACACAAAATTTGTAAGTGTACCCTGAGGTACTCTCACAAATTTTGTACAGCTTCACGCCATACCTCGCCCGCTTAGTGGGAGTGTATTGGCGGAAACTGAGTCTCCCCTTGAACGCGAGAGACTCATCAACCGCGACCTCCCTTCCAGGTATGTAGGCCTGCTCAAATTTGGCCCCGAAGTGATCGATGACCAGCCGTATCTTATACAGACGGTCATGGGCAGGATCACCTCGGGGGGAAGGGACATGCTGCATTATCTGAATAATGCAGAGATTTCCGGATGGCCTCAAAACGGGGACATGTCATTACCATAACGTAGAGTGGAGTCTGGTAGAGGACGTCCCCACTCCAGTATTGCCTGACACTGGGTTTTTGCACTAGACCCATGTGCAGCACGAGGCCCCAAAATGTCCTCATCTCGGCTGCACTGACCAGCGTCCAGCCACCGGGTCTAGCCAAAAATGAGCCCGGGTGCTGAGCAACGAACTGTTGGGCGTACAGGTTCGTCTGCTCCACCATCAGATTCACAAATGGGTTACTGAAAAAAAAACTAAAAAAGTCTATTTCAGTAAACCCCACTGTGGGAATCCGGATTCCTGGATTGCCAACAAAATCCGGAATCTCGGGCTCAAAATCCACTGGGGGACACCAGCTAAGTTCATCGGCAGGGGGCTCCGGTGGGCTTATTTGGTGGGCCGGGAAACCAGTACGAGCCCCAGGGCGGCTCGTACTAGGGTGGGCCACAGGATCCCTAGCATTTGGGGCCCCTGGTTCTGCCGCCTTGGGGGCTCATCGTCATCAGATGATGATGAGGAGGATGCGGATGACAAGAGGAATGTG
This sequence comes from Bufo bufo, assembly GCF_905171765.1. Lineage (NCBI taxonomy): Eukaryota > Metazoa > Chordata > Amphibia > Anura > Bufonidae > Bufo > Bufo bufo. The sequence continues at coordinate 149,075,106 of NC_053390.1, read as the reverse complement.
GGGTCATCCTCATCCTCACTGGGGCTCTGGGAGTCGGAGGCAATCTGGGTGTATGCCTCCTCCACCGAGAACATCCGGCGGGCCATGGGTATGTCTGTGTGCGTGTGTATGTGCGTGCGTGTAAACCTTTATTTTATGTGCGTGTGTGTGGGGGCACGGGTGTTCGAGTACTAAAAAGTCCCCAAAAAAATGTGTTAGGGAAAAAAAAAAAAAAAAGTTCAAACTTGCTGATTAGCGGTACAACGCTGATCAGCGGTGGGGCGGTGGGGCGGGCGATGCGCTAACAGTGGCCGGACTCTAAGAGTGCCGACCAGTCAGCGCACGCAAAAAAAAAAGTGGTGGTGGGGGAGGGGGGGCTGGTGGTGGGTGGGCTGGGGGGGGGGGGCAGTAGCAGGGGGGTCTAGGGTCTCAAAGCAAAAAAACAATAAGTTTAGATAAAGTTTTTTTTTTTCTAACTTACTTTTCCCTTCTATCCCTGCCTAACGGTGCCTCTCCCTCCCTGACCCTAACCTACCTGGAGGGTGATGGGTGCAGGAGGGTGATGGGTGCCGATTGGGGGATCTCAGGAGAGTGGTGTGGACGGTGCTGCAGGGTGCTCGTGCAGAACAGGAAGAGGACGGGAGAGAGGAGCGCAGGAAGTTTGAATCTCGCGCCTCTCTCCCCTGCACCAATCAGCACCCTGGACAGCGACATTCAGCACCACGTCCAGCACCGCCTCTCCAAATCTTCATACTGCGATTGGTGATGTGTAATCACGCCACCGATCTCAGTCTTTTTCCGGTTCATCGGAGACCCGAATGGACCGGAAACGCAGCAAACCGCAGGTCTGAATTGACCTGCGGTTTTCTGCGATCGCCGATACGGGGGGGGCATTGTGACAGGATGCCGGCTGAATGATTTCACCCGGCATCCTGTTCCGATTAACCCCCGCGGCGCCGCAATCACATTTTAAAGCCATGACGTACCGGTACGTCATGGGTACTTAAGGACTCTGGAAACATGCCATACCGGTACATCATGCGTCCCTAAGGGGTTAAGGCCCTCTCTTTCATTCCATAGCTCCTTCTTAGGTTTGAGATGTTACTTACAAATAGCCCCTAATAAATGCCTTAAACACATTCCAAATCAATAGAATTTTAGCTGATTTATAATTAACATACAAAAAATGCACCATCTCTTGTTTCAACCGTTCATGATTGTCAATTGTCAGGAGCCAATAGGGGTTCAATCTAAAGGGAGGTATTACCCCCTGCCTATCTTCATGCAGACAGAGCTCAAGGGATACTGGGACATGATCCGAGAGCAACCTGGCTTCATATTTCATACGTTTAATGTATTTAGAATATTTATCATTTATTAAAGCCAGATCGATCCTGGACATGCAATTCCCAGATTTAGACACAAAGGAGTACATTCTTCTCCCCCGGCCTAAGAAACTCAAAACATCCAGAAAGCCAGACTTTTGGTAAAAACGTGCCAGGGGTGACCCCTGATTAGCTGCAAAACGATTAGTATCTCCATCCATAGAAATCCGGTCTAACTTAGGGTTGATAACACAATTGAAGTCCCCATTCACTAATGTAAGACATTCTGGACGTTGTTCCATAAACAATAGTAGGCTATTAAGTACATGAAAAGAAAAAGGGGATGAAATATAAATAAAGGCCAAAATACAGGATACTCCAAAAAGTTTCCCATATAAAAAAAACGAATCTCCTCTGCTTATCAATAGAGGAGGCCTTGCAGGAAAAATGGATCTTTTTATGTATTAACACCGTCACTGACTGGTTAAAGTTGAATGAAATACCTGCGAGACCCATCCTATATTGATCCGCATTGCAGCCTCTTCAGTGATATGGGTTTCCAGTAAGCAAACGACCGCTGGTAGGTGTCTCTGGAATAGATCAAAAACATCCTGTCTTTTTAGCCTGTCCCCAAGTCCCTGTACATTCCTAGTGAGAATTCTAACGGACATATGATCAGCAACTGGAATCAATGACAAAAACCACAGTGGACCCCCCTAAGTCCCGTCCCCACACTTTCCAAAGAGACAAATCGCAACCCAACCCAAAAAAAAAAAAAACACCCAGCTACACTCCCCCCCCCATGACCTGCCACCTTTAACCACCTCAGCCCCCAGTGCTTAAACACCCTGAAAGACCAGGCCACTTTTTACACTTCTGACCTACACTACTTTCACTGTTTATTGCTCGGTCATGCAACTTACCACCCAAATGAATTTTACCTCCTTTTCTTCTCACTAATAGAGCTTTCATTTGGTGGTATTTCATTGCTGCTGACATTTTTACTTTTTTTGTTATTAATCGAAATTTAACGATTTTTTTGCAAAAAAATGACATTTTTCACTTTCAGTTGTAAAATTTTGCAAAAAAAACGACATCCATATAGAAATTTTGCTCTAAATTTATAGTTCTACATGTCTTTGATAAAAAAAAAATGTTTGGGTAAAAAAAAAATGGTTTGGGTAAAAGTTATAGCGTTTACAAACTATGGTACAAAAATGTGAATTTCCGCTTTTTGAAGCAGCTCTGACTTTCTGAGCACCTGTCATGTTTCCTGAGGTTCTACAATGCCCAGACAGTACAAACACCCCACAAATGACCCCATTTCTGAAAGTACACACCCTAAGGTATTCGCTGATGGGCATAGTGAGTTCATAGAACTTTTTATTTTTTGTCACAAGTTAGCGGAAAATGATGATTTTTTTTTTTTTTTTCTTACAAAGTCTCATATTCCACTAACTTGTGACAAAAAATAAAAAGTTCTATGAACTCACTATGCCCATCAGCGAATACCTTGGGGTCTCTTCTTTCCAAAATGGGGTCACTTGTGGGGTAGTTATACTGCCCTGGCATTCTAGGGGCCCAAATGTGTGGTAAAGAGTTTGAAATCAAATTCAGTAAAAAATGACCTGCGAAATCCGAAAGGTGCTCTTTGGAATATGGGCCCCTTTGCCCACCTAGGCTGCAAAAAAGTGTCACACATCTGGTATCCCCGTACTCAGGAGAAGTTGAGGAATGTGTTTTGGGGTGTCTTTTTACATATACCCATGCTGGGTGAGATAAATATCTTGGTCAAATGACAACTTTGTATAAAAAAATGGGAAAAGTTGTCTTTTGCCAAGATATTTCTCTCACCCAGCATGGGTATATATAAAATGACACCCCAAAACACATTCCCCACCTTCTCCTGAGTACGGAGATACCAGATGTGTGACACTTTTTTGCAGCCTAGGTGGGCAAAGGGGCCCATATTCCAAAGAGCACCTTTCGGATTTCACTCATCATTTTTTAGAGAATTTGATTTCTAACTCCTTACCACACATTTGGGCCCCTAGAATGCCAGGGCAGTATAACTACCCCACAAGTGACCCCATTTTGGAAAGAAGACACCCCAAGCTATTCCGTGAGGGGCATGGCGAGTTCCTAGAATTTTTTATTTTTTGTCACAAGTTAGTGGAAAATGATGATTTTTTTTTTTTTTTTTTTTTTTTTCATACAAAGTCTCATATTCCACTAACTTGTGACAAAAAATAAGAACTTCCATGAACTCACTATGCCCATCAGCGAATACCTTGGGGTCTCTTCTTTCCAAAATGGGGTCACTTGTGGGGTAGTTATACTGCCCTGGCATTCTAGGGGCCCAAATGTGTGGTAAGGAGTTTGAAATCAAATTCTGTAAAAAATGACGAGTGAAATCCGAAAGGTGCTCTTTGGAATATGGGCCCCTTTGCCCACCTAGGCTGCAAAAAAGTGTCACACATGTGGTATCTCCGTATTCAGCAGAAGTTGGGGAATATGTTTTGGGGTGTCTTTTTACATATACCCATGCTGGGTGAGATAAATATCTTGGTCAAATGACAACTTTGTATAAAAAAATGGGAAAAGTTGTCTTTTGCCAAGATATTTCTCTCACCCAGCATGGGTATATGTAAAATGACACCCCAAAACACATTCCCCACCTTCTCCTGAGTACGGAGATACCAGATGTGTGACACTTTTCTGCAGCCTAGGTGGGCAAAGGGGCCAATATTCCAAAGAGCACCTTTCGGATTTCACTCGTCAATTTTTACATAATTTGATTTCAAACTCCTTACCACACATTTGGGCCCCTAGAATGCCAGGGCAGTATAACTACCCCACAAGTGACCCCATTTTGGAAAGAAGACACCCCAAGCTATTCCGTGAGGGGCATGGCGAGTTCCTAGAATTTTTTATTTTTTGTCACAAGTTAGTGGAAAATGATGATTTATTTATTTTTTTTTTTTTTCATACAAAGTCTCATATTCCACTAACTTGTGACAAAAAATAAAAACTTCCATGAACTCACTATGCCCATCAGCGAATACCTTGGGGTCTCTTCTTTACAAAATGGGGTCACTTGTGGGGTAGTTATACTGCCCTGGCATTCTAGGGGCCCAAATGTGTGGTAAGGAGTTTGAAATCAAATTCTGTAAAAAATGACGAGTGAAATCCGAAAGGTGCTCTTTGGAATATGGGCCCCTTTGCCCACCTAGGCTGCAAAAAAGTGTCACACATGTGGTATTGCCGTACTCAGGAGAAGTTGAGGAATGTGTTTTGGGGTGTCTTTTTACATATACCCATGCTGGGTGAGATAAATATCTTGGTCAAATGACAACTTTGTATAAAAAAATGTTTATCCCAGGTGAAAGGAGAGGTTTGCAGCAGCTGAGAGTAAAAGGGCCCTAATAGCCCTGTGTGCCTGTCCTGTGAGATGCAATCCCTATGCTAGGTGTACCTGTGTGTGGTACTTCCGGAAACACTCTCCATAGCATAGGGCAGGGTGGTCAGCACAGTCAGGACAGAAATAGCGGGTGTCACGCCTTATTCCACTCCTGCTACAGACACGACATCTTTTTCGGGGTGACGGTTGGGTTGAGGTACCAGGAACGACACTGGGGAAATGTCGCTCGTGTAGACGGCTAACTACACTGGGGGATGGGGCCACGGAACCTCCTGGGTAAAGGAGGTTCTCGATGATCTCTTCCTGGAATTTGAGGAAAGATCGTGTTCTCCCAGCCTTACTGTAGAGAACAAAACTATTGTACAGCGCCAATTGAATTAAATATACAGACACCTTCTTATACCAGCGTCTGGTTCTGCGGGAAACTAAATACGGAGACAACATCTGGTCATTGAAGTCCACCCCTCCCATGAGCGCATTATAGTCGTGGACACAGAGGGGCTTTTCAATGACACGGGTTGCTCGCTCAATTTGGATTGTCGTGTCTGCGTGAATGGAGGAGAGCATGTAAACGTCACGCTTGTCTCTCCATTTCACCGCGAGCAGTTCTTCGTTACACAAGGCAGCCCTCTCCCCCCTTGCAAGACGGGTGGTTACAAGCCGTTGGGGGAAGCCCACGCGACTAGTTCGCGCGGTGCCACAGGCGCAAATCCGTTCTAGAAACAAATGCCTAAAGAGGGCCACACTTGTGTAAAAATTGTCCACATAAAGATGGTACCCCTTGCCGAATAAGGGTGACACCAAGTCCCAGACTGTCTTCCCACTGCTCCCCAGGTAGTAAGGGCAACCGACCGGCTCCAGGGTCTGATCTTTTCCCTCATAGACACGAAATTTGTGGGTATAGCCTGTGGCCCTTTCACAGAGCTTATACAATTTGACCCCATACCGGGCACGCTTGCTTGGGATGTACTGTTTGAAGCCAAGGCGCCCGGTAAAATGTATTAGGGACTCGTCTACGCAGATGTTTTGCTCGGGGGTATACAAATCTGCAAATTTCTGGTTGAAATGGTCTATGAGGGGCCGAATTTTGTGGAGCCGGTCAAAAGCTGGGTGGCCTCTGGGACGGGAGGTGGTGTTGTCGCTAAAATGCAGGAAACGGAGGATGGCCTCAAATCGTGCCCTGGACATAGCAGCAGAGAACATGGGCATGTGATGAATCGGGTGCGTTGACCAATATGACCGCATTTTATGCTTTTTTGTCAGGCCCATGTTGAGGAGAAGGCCCAAAAAAATTTTAATTTCGGAAACTTGGACTGGTTTCCACCGGAAAGGCTGGGCATAAAAGCTTCCCGGGTTGGCGGATATAAATTGTGTGGCATACTGGTTGGTCTCTGCCACGACTAAGTCCAAGAGCTCCGCAGTCAAGAACAGCTCAAAAAATCCCAGGGCCGAACCGATTTGAGCCGTCTCAACCCGAACTCCAGACTGGGCGGTGAAAGGGGGAACTACAGGTGCGGCTGAAGTTGGTGACTGCCAATCAGGGTTTGCCAGCACCTCAGGGATTCTAGGGGCTCTACGGGCCTGTCTTTGCGGTGGCTGCGACGGGGTAACTAGTGCACGTGCCACCGTACCAGCTTCAACTGCCCTTCTGGTGCTCGCCACGTCACCATGTTGTACGGCAGTGCTGGTACTAGGTCCAGGGAGGGCTGCGCTGCTGGTATATGCCTCACCACGTGATCCGGCAGCGACAGCCCCACTCTGCTGCTCTTGAAGCGGATCCTGCATAACCTGTGGTCTAGCGACATGGGGCCGGGTACGCCTGGTGCTGCCAGGGACCTCCACCTCCTCGTCCGAACTTTGGGTCAGAGAGCCACTGCTTTCCACAGGTTCATATTCTGACCCGCTAGATTCATCAGATGAGGGTTCCCACTCCTCATCCGACTGGGTCAGAATCCTGTAGGCCTCTTCAGAAGAATACCCCCTGTTTGACATTTTGGACTACTAAATTTAGGGGTATTCCCTGAGACTACCCAAGAAAAAAAGCAAACCTGTCTTACAAAGGGGAGGCTAGCGAAGTACCGGAGGCCGCTGCGGTTGATAAAAAATATCAAAACTGATTTTTTTATCGCCGCAGTGCGTGTAAAATGAATGTGCAGTGATCAAAAAATATATTTTTTTTGTCACTGCGGTGGGGCGGGCGTGGGTGAACGCACGTGTGGGCGACCGATCAGGCCTGATCGGGCAAACACTGCGTTTTGGGTGGAGGGCGAACTAAAGTGACACTAATACTATTATAGATCTGACCGTGATCAGTTTTGATCACTTACAGATACTATAAAAGTACAAATGCTGATTAGCGATACGCTATTCAGCGAATAAAAGTGACTGCGGTGCGGTGGGGTGGGCGCTAACTGACGCTAACTACCTAACCAAGGGGCCTAAACTATTCCTAAAACCTAACAGCCAATACTAGTGAAAAAAAAAAAGTGACAGTTTACACTGATCACTTTTTTTCCTTTCACTGGTGATTGACAGGGGCGATCAAAGGGGTGATCAAAGGGTTAATTGGGGTGCAGGGGGGTGATCTGGGGCTAAGGTGTAGTGTTGGTGCTACTCACAGTTCAGTCTGCTCCTGTGCTGGATCCAACCGACGAAAAGGACCAGCAGAGGAGCAGAGAAGCCATATAACAGATCATATTTACTAATATGATCTGTTATATGGCTTGTGATTGGATTTTTTAAAAATCGCCAGCCTGCCAGCCAATGATCGTTGCTGGCAGGCTGGTGACGAACTTGTTCTTTAACTTTTGCCGGCCCGCGATGCGCATGCGCGGGCCGGCTTGGAGCGAAATCTCGCGTCTCGCGAGATGACGCGTATATGCGTGACTGTGCGCAGCGCTGCCACCTCCGGAACGCAAATCTGCGTTAGGCGGTCCGGAGGTGGTTAAGAAGCAGATCTCTCTCCATAGACAATCCCTCCCCTATCCCCAACATAAGAATTCAACATAAGAAGAAAGCACTGCAGATTAGACATTATTGCGATCCAACCAGTACGTGGCAGGGGCCGGAGTATCAAAAAAATGAGTTACTCCATAAAAAATTATCCAAAGTTTAGCTGGATAAGGAAAAGACTACTTAATATCTTTGGCCTGTAGACACTTTTTAACAGCAAAAAAACTGCATCTCTTTTCTTGGATCTCTTTTGAAAAAACCAGAGAAAGGACAGTAAACTGCCATTATAAACAATAGGGGGTCCTCTTAAGGATTAGGTCTCCATCCCGGGAAACAAGAATCTTAGCCAGAAGAACCCGAGGTGGCATTCCGGGATTTGGTTTACCCCCGGGAATTTGATGGGCCCTCTCTATTAGGAACAAAGACGAAAAGTGTTCTTTTCCAAAGTTCTCAAAAATCAAGGACTGAATAATTTCAGCAGGATTTTTTTCCTCTGTTCCCTCGGGAAGCCCCAAAATTCTAACATTAGATCGTCTCGACCTATCTTCCAGATCCACAACTTTGTTTTGCAGATTATTATAGTCCGTTTTCAAGATGGCAGTTTCAGATTTTATTTCTTTTAATTCATAATCCAGAGAGCCAACGGATTTTTCTATGACCGTAACTCTATCTCGTATTATAGTTATGTCATCTCTTATTAAAGAGGACCTTTCATGCAATTTTATTAAGGTAGATATATACCTGTACTTGCGGGGTACCACCCGCTGATGCTGCCACCCTGCTTGATTTTTATTAAATATGCCTCGCCAGATTTCTCCCACTCAGTATGCTAATACTGAGCATCGGCGCAATGAGGAGGAGAGTGAGTCTTTCTCCCTGACTGTGACGCTCTGCGCTGCGAATGGACAGCGCTACAGCCAGGGAGAAGGAGACGCCCACGGAGAAAGACTCAGTCTCCTCCTCATTACTCTGATGCTCAGTATTAGCATACTGAGCGGGAGAAATCCGGCGGGGCACAGCGGGACAAAGGAGGCATATTTTAAAAAATCAAGCAGGCTGGCAGCATCAACAGTGGGTACCTCGCAAGTACAGGTATATATCTCCCTTAATAAAATCGCATGAAAGGTCCTCTTTAAGGATACGTCCGACTGGACTACCCCCAACTGCCAGGCAACATCTTGTATCCCCTTTCCATTGTTTTTGACCGTACGTAGGATCTCTTCTAAAGTAGAGGGACCCACCAATGAAGTGTCACCTTCTTCCACTCTCTACCCATCTCCATCCTGAAATAATTATCGGCCGCCTCCTCCGGTGTAAGCCCAGCAATTTTCTTTTTTTAATGTTACATATTGATTTCCTTTTTGTCCTGTTCTTGTGCTTACATTTGGGGTTTTCAGGAACTGATACATTTTTGGGGAATCTCTGAGTAGTTTTAGAAATATCTATTGACCGCCTATTTTACTTAGGGACCATTTTTGTCAGTTTTTTTCCCTTCTCTTTTTCCTTTCCTCTTTTAGTTTTTTTTTCTTTTGCTTAACTTCCTTCTCCTCCTTCCTTTGCTTTTTTTTTTATATTTTCTTTTCTCTTTTTTTTCCTTCTCCTTCCCTTATCTTAACGTTGTGTTTAATTTCAAGTAGTTCTTAGTTAGTTCTTTTTTATTTTTTTACTTAAACCTTTCATGACCAAGGGTCATTGATGCCCCAGTGTCCAGGGCAAAATTTACAAATCTGACATGCGTCACTTTATGTTGTAATAGCTTTGGAATAGTGTTGAGCGCGAATATTCGAATTGCAAAATTTTATCGCGAATATCGCAACTTCGAGAATTCGCGAAGAATAAGAATATTTGCCTCTATATTCGTTAAAACGAAATTTCGTTTCTCTTGAAGCTAATAAAACAATAGAAATATAATTTATTAGGCCCAATGCATTTAGAACAACTCACATATTATAAATCCCACACAAGCTGTAAGCAAAAGCAGCTAACAGTAGTTTGGATGAGCCAGCTAACCATTACACAAACAGAATTTTTTTAGGAATTTAATGGTAGCGAATTTTCGCATACAATATAAGAAAGAGTCAAAATTATATGAGTAACTGAACACTTTTTACATGTCAAGGGAATTCTCGGCACGGTTGCTTGTCATGGAACATAACCTAGCCTTTGCGAAAAAAAAAACGTCTTTACAACATGCGATCCGCACACAAGCTTTAAGCATTAGCAATAAGCATAGTAATACTTGACTAATGAAATGACTAGAAATTTTTCGAAAATAGTGCTATATACGAAAATCAAGAATATAGCACTCTATTCGAAAAATACGGAATGCCGTATTTTTCGAATATAGTGCTATATTCTTGATTTTCGTATATAGCACTATTTTTGAAAAATTTTGAGTCATTTCATCAGTCAAGTATTACTATGCTTATTGCTAATGCTTCAAGCTTGTGTGTGGATCGCATGTTGTAAAGAGTCTTTACAACATGTGATCCGCACACAAGCTTTAAGCATAGTAATACTTGACTGATGAAATGACTCGAAATTTTTCAAAAATATTACTATATACGAAAATCAAGAATATAGCACTATATTCGAAAAATACGGCATTCCGTATTTTTCGAATATAGTGCTATATTCTTGATTTTCGTATATAGCATTATTTTCGAAAAATTTTGAGTCATTTCATCAGTCAAGTATTACTATGCTTATTGCTAATGCTTAAAGCTTGTGTGCGGATCGCATGTTGTAAAGACGTTTTTTTTTCGCAAAGGCAAAGGCTAGGTTATGTTCCATGACAAGCAACCGTGCCGAGAATTCACTTGACATGTAAAAAGTGTTCAGTTACTAACATAATTTTGACTCTTTCTTATATTGTATGCGAAAATTCGCTACCATTAAATTCGCATATTATTCACATTATATTGGCAAACTTACGAATATTCGATTTCGGCGAATATAATACGAATATTCTAACGAATATTCGCGAAATATCGCGAAATCGAATATGGCACCTCAAGCTCATCCCTACTTTGGAACACTTTTATTTATCCAAGCCATTCTGAGATTGTTTTCTCGTGACATATTGTACTTCATGATAGTCCAAAATTTGAGTCAATATATTTCACCTTTATTTATGAAAAAATCACAAATTTACCAAAAATTTCGAAAAATTCACAATTTTCTAAATTTACATTTTTCTGCTTCTAAAACAGAAAGTCATACCTAATAAAATATTTATTACTTAACATTTCCCATATGTCTACTTTATGTTGGCATCATTTTGGAAACGTGATTTTATTTCTTTAGGACGTTAGAAGGCTTAGAAGTTTAGAAGCAGTTCTTAAAATTTTAAAGAAAATTTCCAAAACCCACTTTTTAAGGACCAGTTCAGGTGATAAACCCCCCATACATGACCCCATTGTAGAAACTACACCCCTCAAGTAACTCAAAACTGATTTTACAAACTTTGTTAACCCTTTAGGTGTTCCACAAGAATTAAAGGAAAATGGAGATGGCATTTCTAAATTTCACTTTTTTGGCAGATTTTTAATTTTATTAAATTTTTTTCTTTAACACATTGAGGGTTAACAGCCAAACAAAACTCAATATTTATTACCCTGATTCTGCGGTTTACAGAAACACCCCACATGTGGTCGTAAACTGATGTAAGTGCGCACGGCAGGGCGCAGAAGGAAAGGAACGCTGTATGGTTTTTGGAAGGCAGATTTTGCTGGACTGGTTTTAGATGCCTTGTCCCATTTAAAGCCCCCCTGATGCACCCTTACAGTAGAAACTCCCAAAAAGTGACCCTATTTTGGAAACTAGGGGATAAGGTGCCAGTTTTATTAGTACTATTTTGGGGTACATATGATTTTTAATTGCTCTATATTAAGTTTTTTGTGAGGCAAGGTAACCGAAAAATGGCTGCTTTGGCACCGTTTATTTTGTATTTTTTTTACAAGATTCATCTGACAGGGTAGATCATGTGCTATTTTTATAGAGCAGGTTGTTACGGACGCAATGATATCAAATATGTCTACTTTCTTTGTTGGTTTGTTTCAGTTTTACATAATGAAGCATTTTTGAAAAAGAAATTATGTTTTTGTGTGTCCATTTTCTGAACGCCATATGTTTTTTATTTTTCTGCCGATAGTCTTGTGCAGGGGCTCGTTTTTTGCAGAAAGAGTTGAGGTTTTTATTGGTACCATTTTTGGGTACATAGGATTTTTTGATCATTCATTATTACACTTTATGGGGCAAGGTGACCAAAAAATTGGCTGTTTTGGAACAGTTTTTATTTATTTATTTTCACAGCGTTTATCTGAGGGGTTGGGTCATGTGACAGTTTTATAGAGCAGATCGTTACGGACGTGGTAATAACTAATATGTATATTTTTTCTTATTTATTTACGTTTTACACAATAATAGCATTTCTGAAACCAAAAAAATTATGTTTTAGTGTCTTCATAGTCTGAGAGCCATAGCTTTTTTATTTTTTGGGCGATTGTCTTAAATAGGGTATCATTTTTTGCGGGATGAGGTGACGGTTTGATTGGTACTACTTTGGGGGTTATAAGCCTTTTTGATCGCTTGCTGTTGCATTTTTTGTGATGCAAGGTGACAAAAATGTCTTTTTTTTTTACACAGTTTTTTTAATTTATTTTTTATTGTGTTTATCGGACGGGGTCTACTATTGGCATGGCTGTGATTGGCCAGTGCAGCATGTGACCCAGCCTCTATTTAAGCTGGAGTCACGTAGCGCCGCACGTCACTCTGCTCTGATCAGTGTAGGGATAGGATGCAGCTGCTGCTGTTAGGGCCAGATTAGGCAGTGATTTACTTACTGAAGTGATCGATATACAGCTGTGTATCATACAACCTCTGCTATTCAATTGCTCACTGTTTTAAGGCTGCCCAGAGCGTTTTTCAGTCACTTTTTTCTAGGGTGATCGGCGGCCATTTTGTGTCTTGTGGTGCGCCAGCACAAGCTGCCACCAAGTCCATTTTTAACCATCAATAGTGTGGTTTTTTTTTTTGTTGCTATATCCTACATCAGGGGCTTGGCTGTGCTTGCTATTTTATTGAGGGGTAAAATACAATTGCCAAAATAGCAGTACCCTAAATCTGGTGTTTCATCTGTGGCTAGCCAATTGTAATACTGTCTGCTGAAGCACAGTTTTTGTTCTGGGTTGAATACAATTCCCAAATTAGCAATTCCCTAAATTAGTGGTTTCTGCTCTATCAGGCCAAGGTTAAATCTATCCATAAAAGGGTATATTAGATTGAAGGTGCGGATAGGGTCATCCTCAATTATTTCACACACTACCGTGCATTTCCAAGTCTAATTCTGTCCGTAAAAGGGATACCTGTCACCCAGCGCCTAAATACTAGGCCTACAATTTATATTCAGCTAAATCTGTTGTTACTGCTGTGCCTGTCTTAGTGTAATACGGTACCTAAATAGATAGCCAGATAGTGTTAGGTGCCTGTAAAAAAAGGCCTGAATTTGAATTCAATACATTGGGCCAAATAATTTTTTTCTTATTGTGGTGAACGGTAACAATGAGGAAAACATCTAGTAAGGGACGCGAACATGGTCGTGGTGGTGTTAGTGGACCCTCTGGTGCTGGGAGAGGACGTGGCCGTTCTGCCACAGCCACACGTCCTTGTGAACCAACTACCTCAGGTCCCAGTAGCCACCAGAATTTACAGCGATATTTGGTGGGGCCCAATGCTGTTCTAAGGATGGTAAGGCCTGAGCAGGTACAGGCATTAGTCAATTGGGTGGCCGACAGTGGATCCAGCACGTTCACATTATCCCCCACCCAGTCTTCTGCAGAAAGCGCACAGATGGCGCATGAAAACCAAGCCCATCAGTCTGTCACATCACCCCCATGCATATCAGGGAAACTGTCTGAGCCTCAAGTTATGCAGCAGTCTCTTATGCTGTTTGAAGACTCTGCTGGCAGGGTTTCCCAAGGGCATCCACCTAGCCCTTCCCCAGGGGTGGAAGAGATAGAATACACTAACGCACAACCACTTATGTTTCCTGATGAGGACATGGGAACACCACCTCAGCACGTCTCTGATGATGACGAAACACAGGTGCCAACTGCTGCGTCTTTCTGCAGACTGAACAGGAGGTCAGGGAGGAAGACTGGGTGGAAGACGATGCAGGGGACGATGAGGTCCTAGACCCCACATGGAATGAAGGTCGTGCCACTGACTTTCAGAATTCGGAGGAAGAGGCAGTGGTGAGACCGAGCCAACAGCGTAGCAAAAGAGGGAGCAGTGGGCAAAAGCAGAACACCCGCCGCCAAGAGAGTCCGTCTGCTACTGGCCACCGCCATCTGGGACCGAGCACCCCAAAGGCAGCTTCAAGGAGTTCCCTGGCATGGCACTTCTTCAAACAATGTGCTGACGACAAGACCAGAGTGGTTTGCACGCTGTGCCATCAGAGCCTGAAGCGAGGCATTAACGTTCTGAACCTTAGCACAACCTGCATGACCAGGCACCTGCATGCAAAGCATGAACTGCAGTGGTGTAAACACCTTAAAAACAAGGAACTCACTCAGGCTCCCCCCGCTACCTCGGCCTCTTCCTCCACCTCTGGAGGAACGTTGGCACCTGCCGCCCAGCAAACAGAGGAGGTACCACCAACACCACCACCTCCGTCACCAAGCATCTCAACCATGTCACACGGCAGCGTTCAGCTCTCCATCTCACAAACATTTGAGAGAAAGCGTAAATTCCCACCCAGCCACCCTTGATCCCTGGCCCTGAATGCCAGCATTTCTAAACTACTGGCCTATGAAATGCTGTCATTCAGGCTGGTGGACACAGACAGCTTCAAACAGCTCATGTCGCTTGCTGTCCCACAGTATGTTGTTCCCAGCCGCCACTACTTCTCCAAGAGAGCCGTGCCTTCCCTGCACAACCAAGTATCCGATAAAATCAAGTGTGCACTGCGCAACGCCATCTGTGGCAAGGTCCACCTAACCACAGATACGTGGACCAGTAAGCACGGCCAGGGACGCTATATCTCCCTAACTGCACACTGGGTAAATGTAGTGGCGGCTGGGCCCCAGGCGGAGAGCTGTTTGGCGCACGTCCTTCCGCCGCCAAGGATCGCAGGGCAACATTCTTTGCCTCCTCCTCCTCCTACTCGGCTTCCTCCTCCTCTTCTTCCACCTGCTCATCCAGTCAGCCACACACCTTCACCACCAACTTCAGCACAGCCCGGGGTAAACGTCCGCAGGCCATTCTGAAACTCATATGTTTGGGGGACAGGCCCCACACCGCACAGGAGTTGTGGCGGGGTATAGAACAACAGACGAGTGGTTGCTGCCGGTGAGCCTCAAGCCCGGCCTGGTGGTGTGCGATAATGGGCGAAATCTCGTTGCAGCTCTGCACATGCTGGACAGACTGTGCGAGCAGCAGCAGGCCATAGTGGAGTTTCAGCTGCAGCACGCACGGGTCAGTCGCACTGCGGAACAGCACCACTTCACCACCAATGACTGGGCCTCCATGCGAGACCTGTGTGCCCTGTTGCGCTGTTTCGAGTACTCCACCAACATGGCCAGTGGCGATGACGCCGTTATCAGCGTTACAATACCACTTCTATGTCTCCTTGAGAAAACACTTAGGGCGATGATGGAAGAGGAGGTGGCCCAGGAGGAAGAGGAGGAAGAGGGGTCATTTTTAGCACTTTCAGGCCAGTCTCTTCGAAGTGACTCAGAGGGAGGTTTTTTGCAACACCAGAGGCCAGGTACAAATGTGGCCAGCCAGGGCCCACTACTGGAGGACGAGGAGAAGAAGGATGAGGAGGAGGTGGAGGAGGATGAAGCATGTTCACAGCGGGGTGGCACCCAATGCAGCTCGGGCCCATCACTGGTGCGTGGCTGGGGGGGAAACGCAGGACGATGACGATACGCCTCCCACAGAGGACAGCTTGTCCTTACCTCTGGGCAGCCTGGCACACATGAGCGACTACATGCTGCAGTGCCTGCGCAACGACAGCAGAGTTGCCCACATTTTAACGTGTGCGGACTACTGGGTTGCCACCCTGCTGGATCCCCAGTACAAAGACAATGTGCCCACCTTACTTCCTGCACTGGAGCGTGATAGGAAGATGCGCGAGTACAAGCGCACGTTGGTAGATACGCTACTGAGAGCATTCCCAAATGTCTCAGGGGAACAAGTGGAAGCCCAAGGCGAAGGCAGAGGAGGAGCAAGAGGTCGCCAACGCAGCTGTGTCACAGCCAGCTCCTCTGAGGGCAGGGTTAGCATGGCAGAGATGTGGAAAAGTTTTGTCACCACGCCACAGCTAACTGCACCACCACCTGATACGGAACGTGTTAGCAGGAGGCAACATTTCACTAACATGGTGGAACAGTACGTGTGCACACCCCTCCACGTACTGACTGATGGTTCGGCCCCATTCAACTTCTGGGTCTCCAAATTGTCCACGTGGCCAGAGCTAGCCTTTTACGCCTTGGAGGTGCTGACCTGCCCGGCGGCCAGTGTTTTGTCTGAACGTGTATTCAGCACGGCAGGGGGCGTCATTACAGACAAACAAAATATCTGACAGTGGCCTGTTCCAGTGGTGGGTGACGTGAAGCCTGATTCTCTGCCATGAGACCTGTCTCCAATTGATTAGTTAATTTTAATTTATTTTATTTTTATTCATTTCCCTATCCACATTTGTTTGCAGGGGATTTACCTACATTTTGCTGCCTTTTGCAGCCCTCTAGCCCTTTCCTGGGCTATTTTACAGCCTTTTTAGTGCCAAAAAGTTCGGGTCCCCATTGACTTCAATGGGGTTCGGGGCGAAGTTCGGGTCGAGTTCGGATCCCGAACATGAACATTTCCGGGAAGTTCGGCCGAACTTCTCGAACCCGAACATCCAGGTGTTCGCTCAACTCTAGTAATAAGGAAATAAATAGCAGATAACGGTAGGTTCACGTCTGCGACAACCGGCAGAGTAACAGACTACCAAAGTTACCGTATCCTGCATAGTCAGATACTGACGCACACCGCCAGATCCCCATTGACTATAATGTGATCCAACGGGCATCCAGCTGCAGTGGTATTTGTCTGAATGCTTGCATTTTTTTTTTGCCGAAAAGCAGCCAGATCCCCATCAGATCTTATTATAGTCGATGGGGATCTGGCGGTGTGAAGCAATAGGTTGCGGCAGATGAAAACCTAATCTTAATATAGTAACATAAAGACTTTGTAATGTATTATTATCATCACCCAGTAATCATAAAGATAACCTTTATAATTACCTGATATACAATTCTAAAAGTAGGACAGTGTAAACTTAAGATGGTTGTCAATCGCACAGTGGCTGATAGACTAGACAGCCTATAGGTGGCCAGATCTAAGTTTATACCACCTATTATTGGCTTAGTTTTACTCCAAGAACATGGCAAAATTTTAGCACCCAGCATCACATTTAAACGGGTTATCCGAGTAATGAGAAAAAAAAAAAAAAAGGACGGAAAGCAAATTACATGTTGCAGTTTGGTCTCTGGTATGGGAACGCAACTAAACGGAACTAAATGCATTTTTGGAGCATTCCTTTCTGTTCAGTTCAGTTTTGTCACCATTGACAATGAATGGGGACAAAACTGAAGCGTTTTTTTTCCGGAATTGAGCCCCTATGACGGATCTCAATACCGGAAAACTAAAACGATAGTGTGAAAGTAGCCTAACACTTCTGTCTAGAGAAGCCACCCTCCTCCTGGAGTGAGATTAAGACTTTTTTGCAACTTTTAAAAAAAATGATAATTCTGGAGTGAAACTCATTAACGTAGCTAACCACACCTACTTTTCCACCCATATTACAAAACTGGTGTGTGGTGTAAAAATGCTAAAAGTTGCAAAATTTTGTGCAAGTGCATGCAAAAAGCCCTATTTTGCGACTTTTTTTCCCCACCAAAATTCTGGAGTGAAGGTATGATAAATCAGGGCCACATAGTTTATAAGACTGAAAAAAGACATCCATCCAATTCAGCCTATTATCGGGCAAAGTTGATCCAGAGGAAGGCAAAAATATTTTTTTTTAAAAATCAACAACCATGAGGTAGAAGCCAATCTTCCTCATTTTGGGGGTAAATTCCTTCCCGACTCCAATCAGGCAATCAGAATAAGGCCTCTTGCACACGACCGTGTGCTGGCCGGGCCCATGGTGCGGACTGCAAATTGCGGTCCGCAATGCACGGTCCCCGACCGTAGGGCAGACGCATGCGGGTCCGCGATCCGTCCGTTCCTCAAAAAGATAGAACAAGTTAAAAAAAAATTGCGGAATGGAACCCAGCGGAAGCATTCCGTAGTGCTCCCGTGGGGTATCGTTCCGTGCTTCCGTTCCTCCGGATTTGCGGACCCATTAAAGTGAAGTGGAATGCACATGGCTGGTGCCCAGTGTATTGCAGACCCGCCGTATGCGAGAGGCCTAACTTCCTGCATCTTCGATCCCTCCCTAGTAACTATAACCTGTAATATTATTACACTCCAAAATACATCCCCCTCTTGAACTCTTTTAGTGAACTCACCATCACCACCTCCTCAGGCAGAGAGTTCCATAGTCTCACTTACTGTAAAGAATCCTCTTCTATGTTTGTGTAGCAGCCTTCTTTCCTGTAGTTGTAGTGGATGTCCCCTTGTCATGGTCACAGTCCAAACACGATATATTGCTTCTTGCAAATGTTAAATTGGCCAACTTTATGAGTCAGCAAGTCTCATTTATACAAGAACAATGACATTTGACTAGCGTTTAACCTTTTTATTGACACTATTTACAAAAAAATGCATTATTTACCAATTATCTGCAAAATAATACATCTTCCCCATGGGAATATAAATAACATAACAAAGTGTTACAAAATTTGACAATAACAAGAAGAAAAAAAAAAAAGAAATAAAATGTACCACTGTAATGAGGCAAATAACAACCAGCTCTTCAGTAAGAATACTAGTGTTTTACAGAACATGGGACGTATTGCATATTGCTATAAGTTATGTACAAAATAAGCAATGATATTGTTCAACACAAAAACAGTATGCAAATGTATTCTCTTTCTTCAAGCAGATCGGCTTCCCCTCGTCAACGACAGCGTACAAAAAGGCATCATCTTATCTAGAGCAAAAGAAAGAACAAAAAGCAAAGAGTGGAAACATTAGTCAATCTGCACATGAGAAATGTCATCACTTCTCTCCTCCTCTTGTAGTGTCAGACATCAATCCCGCCACGCGATTAAATCACATCTAACAAATCATAACTCCCTTTGTCACAAGCCTTGGTCTCACACTGACAGCGACATTAAATTATGCATTCGAAGGGAGATAATGAAAGGAATGAGTAAATAATGGAAGTGCACCCCCCGCTTCACATACAATGATCTTAACGTAGCAAACCTGCCATATACTTCACTGATATTCTGCTAAATCCGAGCCCTAGTTTCACAAATTCACAGAGCTCCCTTGCTGTTAGTTTACATCTGCACCAGAACCTACGGGACTCCAGCCAACTACAACTCCCAGCATGGCCGGGCATCCCTCAGCTATCAGCAGGGCATGATGGGAGTTGCCCTGGGGCATTTAGGTAGCAGCCAACAGTGCCAGATTTAGACAGCTCCGACAGGCTGTTCCCTGCTGGAACAGCCTGCCACAGCTCTCAAATGCTAGTGTGAAACTAGCCTTAACATTTTCTTAAAGCGGTCCCAGGCTATGAACTGTGCGCTACGATTGGCCAGCGCTGCAGCAAGGGACAACCCTAATACAAAAACTCCGCCCCGTACAACAGAGGGAGCTGCACACACCGGAGCCTATACCGGGCGACATACTAGTAAGTGCAGGGGGACCCCTGGGTGCCGCTCTGTCCACTGATATA
Organism: Bufo bufo; assembly: GCF_905171765.1. Lineage (NCBI taxonomy): Eukaryota > Metazoa > Chordata > Amphibia > Anura > Bufonidae > Bufo > Bufo bufo. The sequence continues at coordinate 149,055,533 of NC_053390.1, read as the reverse complement.
GTTAGTTTTTATTTTTTAAACTAGTGAAAGGTCCTCTTTAACATGTATAGCTTGGAAGAAAGGCGAGACAGAGGGGATATGATAGAAACTTTTAAATACATAAAGGGAATTAACAAGGTAAAAGAGGAGAGAATATTTAAAAGAAGAAAAACTGCTACAAGAGGACAGTTTTAAATTAGAGGGGCAAAGGTTTAACCGCCTCAGGACCGCCGTACGCAGGATTGCGTCCTGGCGGCGGCCCTGCTATTCTGGGTGGACGCACATACGCGTCCTCTCGCGAGAGGCGAGATTACCTGTGAACGCGCACACACAGGCGCGCGCGTTCACAGGATCGGAAGGTAAGCGAGTGGATCTCCAGCCTGCCAGCGGCGATCGTTCGCTGGCAGGCTGGAGATGCGATTTTTTTAACCCCTAACAGGTATATTAGACGCTGTTTTGATAACAGCGTCTAATATACCTGCTACCTGGTCCTCTGGTGGTCCCCTTTGCTTGGATCAACCACTAGAGGACACAGGCAGCTCAGTAATAAGTAGCACCAAACACCACTACACTACACCCCCCCCCTGTCACTTATTAACCCCTTATTAACCCCTGATCACCCCCCTGTAAGGCTCCAACGTCCGTATGTTTTTTACGGATCCACAGATACGTGGATCGGATCCGCAAAACACATACGGACATCTGAATGGAGCCTTACAGGGGGGTGATCAATGACAGGGGGGTGATCACCCCCCTGTCAGGCTCCATTCAGACATTTTTTTGGCCCAAGTTAGCGGAATTTTTTATTTTATTTTTTTCTTACAAAGTCTCATATTCCACTAACTTGTGTCAAAAAATAAAATCTCACATGAACTCACCATACCCCTCACGGAATCCAAATGCATAAAATTTTTTTGACATTTATATTCCAGACTTCTTCTCACGCTTTAGGGCCCCTAAAATGCCAGGGCAGTATAACTACCCCACATGTGACCCCATTTTGGAAAGTAGACACCCCAAGGTATTCGCTGAGGGGCATATTGAGTCCATGAAAGATTTAAATTTTTGTCCCAAGTTAGCGGAAAGGGAAACTTTGTGAGAAAAAAAATTATAAAAAAATCTATTTCCGCTAACTTGTGGCAAAAAACTAAAATTTCTATGAACTCACCATGCCCCTCATTGAATACCTTGGGCTGTCTTCTTTCCAAAATGGGGTCACATGTGGGGTATTTATACTGCACTGTCATTTTAGGGGCCCTAAAGCGTGAGAAGAAGTCTGGGATCCAAATGTCTAAAAATGCCCTCCTAAAAGGAATGTGGGCCCCTTTGCGCAAAAAAAAAAAATCGTTAAATTTCGATTAATAACAAAAAAAGTAAAAATGTCAGCAGCAATGAAATACCACCAAATGAAAGCTCTATTAGTGAGAAGAAAAGGAGGAAAAATTCATTTGGGTGGTAAGTTGCATGACCGAGCAATAAATGGTGAAAGTAGTGTAGTGCAGAAGTGTAAAAAGTGGTCTGGTCATTAAGGGTGTTTAAGCTAGGGGGGCTGAAGTGGTTAAAAGTAATATCAGGAAGTATTACTTTACTGAGAGAGTAGTGGATGCATGGAATAGCCTTCCTGCAGAAGTGGTAGCTGCAAATACAGTGAAGGAGTTTAAGCATGCATGGGATAGGCATAAGGCCATCCTTCATATAAGATAGGGCCAGGGGCTATCCATAGTACTCAGTATATTGGGCAGACTAGATGGGCCGAATGGTTCTTATCTGCCGACACATTCTAGGTTTCTATATGTGTAATTTTTTTGGTAAATAAATTCCATTAATCCATTCACAATGTCATGCTCTTCCAGGGGTTTTTGTAAGATTATTGGTCAGTTTCTCTGCCTACAAGATATTATCACAGATGCTTGGTTTACTTTTGACTTTTGACTCAGCAGAGATCACATGCCTCTTCTTCACAGCAAAAATGTTATAACATGAACAGAGTTGAGAAAAATACCTTAATCCTAACTTCTACAAACCTATGAATGCAGAATCAACCTAATCAAACTAATATGAAAAGTTGTTTAAATCTTCATCTACTTGCATATTATAAGTTATACCAGCAAGAATTAGTCTTTATGTAGAAAACTATGATTTAAATCAAGCAAGCCTTACTGACTAGTGATTTAAATCAAATCCACCCTGCTTGGAGTAGCTATGTGAATATCAGCAGAACCCAGGAGCCATGCTAATAATATATTGAAAACCAAGGCTTTAAAAAATAAAATAAAGAGAGAGACATTATTCTGAGCATTTAGCAGTTTTAAATGTTCAACATATGTACAGCTGTAATTCTGATGTTGTGTTTCTACAACCCATAATCCAGAACGGACACTAGTTTCAGGCTGGTCTATCAGGTAGTTGTCACCATTTATCACGCAGATGAATTTTTATACCCCTGTGTACACCATTCCTGATAGATTTGAGAAAGTTCTTCTATTTTACATGCATTTTAAGGCCATTTAAACGCACTACATTGTAAATTACTCTAGAACACAAATCAAACTGTATTCCAAGATTTACATTATCTGCGTAAACCATCTGTTAGTCCACGGAGTAAACAACATGCCCTGTGGCACGATAAAAAACAGGCTCCATTAGATCTAGAAAGCTGTCTTCTTTTCACAGCACTTTACAGATTAGATTTCTGAAAAACAAAGAGTGCTGCAACAAACGGTGGAACGGGATTACTGATCGTCACTAAAACAAGACAACCGGTTTAGTAGAAAACTAGACAACTCTTATTTCTGCATTAGAAAATGAAGGTGCCTTTATAAAATATTCAGACCTACCCAATCAATAAACTTAACTTAGGCTTGTCTCACACTTGCGTGAAACAGATCCAGTAGGCTGTTCTGGCCGGGAACAGCCTGTCAGATCCGTCCTTACCAGCATTCAGTCCGGCCCCATTCACGGCAAGGAAGGATCCGAAAGGCTGTCTCTGGTCCGGAAACAGCCTGCCGGATCCGTTTCATGCAAGTGTGAAACAAGCCTGAGACTATTACTACAACACCTACAAAGACTGGGCTAGTAGTAAGCAACTATCAAAAAAAAACACCACAAATAAATGTAAAATGTGGCAGTCACTTACAAAAAAAAGAAACCAGTGTAGTCAGTAGGGGTACTTTCACACTTGCGTTGTTGGATCCGGAAATCCGTATGCAAAACGGATAGCATTTGTTTCTGGATCCGGATCCGTCTGACAAATGCATTGAAACACCGGATCCGTCTCTCCGGTGTCATCCGGAAAAACAGATCCGGTATTTTTTTGTTTTTTCACATTTTTAAAGTTCTGCCCATGCGCAGACCGGGAAACCGGATTCGGTTTTCCGGGACAGTTGGTACCGGATCCGGCATTAATACATTTCAATGGAAATTAATGCCGGCAAGTGTTCCAGAATTTTCTCCATTCAGAATGCATTAGGATAAAACTGAAAGTGTTTTTTCCCCCCAGTATTGAGCCCCTGTGACGGAACTCAATACCGGAAAACTTTAACGCAAGTGTGAAAGTGCCCTCAATTACACGGTAACATTACATATACAGAGAAGATACTGCTCAACAAAGACAAATCAAAAACTTTGGGGCAAATAGGTAATGCCCATAAATTTATCCCGATCACAGATGTGAGAGACAGTAAAAATCTCTAAATTCTGAATAATAAATACAGACCACAGGCAGTTCCCACCCCAAAACATGTTTCTCCTATAGCTTCCATGCGGTGTCCTGGTCCAAAGAAAGTTTCCCATGGACAATTTAAAAGGTTCTCCAAGGGAACATTAAGAATGATACGGAATTTAAACTGAAGACTACATTCTTATCATTGAGACAAGAACTAAATGTAACCTCTGGATTTTTGCGCCACTATATGGACAAAATTCTCACCTCCCTCCGTCTGGCCCCCAATCCCTAAACTACATACTCGTCCTCTCCACTGACCTTGTTCACTTATAACAAAACCACTGCTTATTGCTCAGTCTTCTTTTGCCTGAAGGAGGTTCTGTGCTCTGAAAATGTGCAATATGATTTTTGCTGTTTAGCCAATAAAAGGTACAATATCACTTTGTATTTATTAACACAAAAGTATTCAACATCACAGTTTTTACTGGCTAAGGGTACTTTCACACTAGCGGTTTTCTTTTCCAGCATAGAGTTCCGTCACAGGGGCTCTATACCAGAAAAGAACTGATCAGGCATATCCCCATGCATTCTGAATGGAGAGTAATCCGTTCAGGATGCATCAGGATGTCTTCAGTTCAGTCATTTTGACTGATCAGGCAAAAGAGAAAACCGCAGCATGCTACGGTTTTATCTCCGGCGAAAAAAACTGAAGACTTGCCTGAATGCCAGATCCGTCCTTCCGGTCTGCGCATGCGCAGATCGAAAAAAAGGTGAAAAAAATAAATGCCGGATCCGTTTTGCCGGATGACACCGGAAAGACGGATCCGGCATTTCAATGCATTTTTTCGACTGATCAGGCATTTTTAAGACTGATCAGGATCCTGATCAGCCTTACTAATGCCATCAGTTTGCATACATTTTGCCTGATCCGGCAGGCAGTTCCGGCGCCGGAACTGCTTGCCGGATCTCTCTGCCGCAAGTGTGAAAGTAGCCTAAGGGGACTTTCACACTAGCGGTTTTCTTTTCTGGCATAGAGTTCCGTCCTAGGGGCTCTATACCGGAAAAGAACTGATCAGGCATATCCCCATGTATTCTGAATTAAGAGTAATCCGTTCAGGATGCATCAGGATGTCTTCAGTTCAGTCATTTTGACTGATCAGGCAAAAGAAAACCGTAGCATGCTACGGTTTTATCTCCGGCGGGAAAAAAACTGAAGACTTGCCTGAATGCCGGATCCGGCATTTTTCCCCATAGGAATGTATTAGTGCCGGCATTCAAAATACCGGATCCGTCCTTCCGGTCTGCGCATGCGCAGATCGGTAAAAATGTGAAAAAAGATACAAGACGGAGCCGTCTGTCTGCATGACAAGCGGAGAGACGGATCCGTTCTTGCAATGCATTTGTCAGACGGAACCGCATCTGGATGCGTTTCACAAATTATTTCAGTCACATCCAGATCGTCGGATGTGGCAGGCAGTTCCGACGACAGAACTGCTTGCCGGATCACACTGCCGCAAGTGTGAAAGTAGCCTATAGTACTATAAAAAAAGATTAAAGTGTCTGGGCTTCTGTCACCCCACTAAACAGTTTTTTTTTTTTTTTGGTTACTTAGAATGCCTATAATGCGATTTATGCATACATACTGTAATTAATCATTTCTGTTCAGCAGATTTTGTTAAAAACATAAAATATGCAAATTACCTTGCTACCAGCAAGTAGGGCAGCTACTTGCTGGTAGCAGCCGCATCCTCCTATCCTAAAGACGCCCCCTCCGATTGACAGGGCCAGCGGACGGGATCTTTCTCTTCTGGCCCTGTTTGCATTCAAAATCTGGCACCTGCGCCGTACCCGTCTTCAGTCGGCGCAGGCGCACTGAGAGGCGGACGACCATCATGGAACTGTTTAGGGGAGGGGGGGGATCTGTGGATGGCACTGTTTAGAGGAGGGGGGATCTGTGGATGGCACTGTTTAGGGGAGGGGGGGGGGGATCTGTGGATGGCACTGTTTAGGGGAGAGGGGGGGATCTGTGGATGGCACTGTTTAGGGGGGAGATCTGTGGATGGCACTGTTTAGGGGAGGAGGATCTGTGGATGGCACTGTTTAGGGGAGGGGGGATCTGTGGATGGCACTGTTTAGGGGAGGGGGGATCTGTGGATGGCACTGTTTAGGGGAGGGGGGATCTGTGGATGGCACTGTTTAGGGGAGGGGGGATCTGTGGATGGCACTGTTTAGGGGAGGGGGGATCTGTGGATGGCACTGTTTAGGGGAGGAGGGATCTGTGGATGGCACTGTTTAGGGGAAGAGGGATCTGTGGATGGCACTGTTTAGGAGAGGAGGGATCTGTGGGTGGCACTGTTTAGGAGAGGAGGGATCTGTGGGTGGCACTGTTTAGGAGAGGAGGGATCTGTGGGTGGCACTGTTTAGGGGGGAGATCTGTGGATGGCATTGTTTAGGGGAGGGGGGATCTGTGGATGGCACTGTTTAGGGGGGAGATCTGTGGATGGCACTGTTTAGGGGAGGGGGGATCTGTGGATGGCACTGTTTAGGGGAGGGGGGGATCTGTGGATGGCACTGTTTAGGGGAGGGGGGGATCTGTGGATGGCACTGTTTAGGGGAGGGGGGGGATCTGTGGATGGCACTGTTTAGGGGAAGAGGGATCTGTGGATGGCTCTGTTTAGGAGAGGAGGGATCTGTGGATGGCACTGTTTAGGAGAGGAGGGATCTGTGGGTGGCACTGTTTAGGGGAGGGGGGGATCTGTGGATGGCACTGTTTAGGGGGGAGATCTGTGGATGGCACTGTTTAGGGGAGGGGGGATCTGTGGATGGCACTGTTTAGGGGAGGGGGGGATCTGTGGATGGCACTGTTTAGGGGAGGGGGGGGGATCTGTGGATGGCACTGTTTAGGGGAGCGGGGGGGGGGATCTGTGGATGGCACTGTTTAGGGGAAGAGGGATCTGTGGATGGCACTGTTTAGGAGAGGAGGGATCTGTGGATGGCACTGTTTAGGAGAGGAGGGATCTGTGGGTGGCACTGTTTAGGGGAGGGGGGGATCTGTGGATGGCACTGTTTAGGGGAGGGGGGATCTGTGGATGGCACTGTTTAGGGGAGGGGGGGGATCTGTGGATGGCACTGTTTAGGGGAGGGGGGGGATCTGTGGATGGCACTGTTTAGGGGAGGGGGGATCTGTGGATGGCACTGTTTAGGGGAGGGGGGATCTGTGGATGGCACTGTTTAGGGGAGGGGGGGATCTGTGGATGGCACTGTTTAGGGGAGGGGGGGGGATCTGTGGATGGCACTGTTTAGGGGGGAGATCTGTGGATGGCACTGTTTAGGGGAGGAGGATCTGTGGATGGCACTGTTTAGGGGAGGAGGATCTGTGGATGGCACTGTTTAGGGGAGGGGGGGATCTGTGGATGGCACTGTTTAGGGGAGGGGGGATCTGTGGATGGCACTGTTTAGGGGAGGGGGGATCTGTGGATGGCACTGTTTAGGGGAGGGGGGGGATCTGTGGATGGCACTGTTTAGGGGAGGGGGGGGATCTGTGGATGGCACTGTTTAGGGGAGGGGGGGGGATCTGTGGATGGCACTGTTTAGGGGAGGGGGGGATCTGTGGATGGCACTGTTTAGGGGGGAGATCTGTGGATGGCACTGTTTAGGGGGGAGATCTGTGGATGGCACTGTTTAGGGGGGAGATCTGTGGATGGCACTGTTTAGGGGGGAGATCTGTGGATGGCACTGTTTAGGGGGGAGATCTGTGGATGGCACTGTTTAGGGGGGAGATCTGTGGATGGCACTGTTTAGGGGGGAGATCTGTGGATGGCACTGTTTAGGGGGGAGATCTGTGGATGGCACTGTTTAGGGGGGAGATCTGTGGATGGCACTGTTTAGGGGGGAGATCTGTGGATGGCACTGTTTAGGGGGGAGATCTGTGGATGGCACTGTTTAGGGGGGAGATCTGTGGATGGCACTGTTTAGGGGGGAGATCTGTGGATAGCACTGTTTAGGGGAGGGGGATCTGTGGATGGCACTGTTTAGGGGAGGGGGATCTGTGGATGGCACTGTTTAGGGGAGGGGGGGATCTGTGGATGGCACTGTTTAGGGGAGGGGGATCTGTGGATGGCACTGTTTAGGGGGGAGATCTGTGGATGGCACTGTTTAGGGGGGAGATCTGTGGATGGCACTGTTTAGGGGGGAGATCTGTGGATGGCACTGTTTAGGGGGAGATCTGTGGATGGCACTGTTTAGGGGGGAGATCTGTGGATAGCACTGTTTAGGGGAGGGGGATCTGTGGATGGCACTGTTTAGGGGAGGGGGATCTGTGGATGGCACTGTTTAGGGGAGGGGGAGATCTGTGGATAGCACTGTTTAGGGGAGGGGGATCTGTGGATGGCACTGTTTAGGGGAGGGGGATCTGTGGATGTCTTTGTGATTAATTACTGTGCTTTAATTAAGTTCAATTTGTAGCAATAAAAATACATCCTGCATATCAGATATTTACATTACAATTCATAACAGTAGCAAAATTAGTTATGACGTAGCAAGGAAAAAAAATTTAATGGTTGGGGGGTCACTACAACATGAGGAACTGTATTAAGGGGTCACAGCTTTAGAAAGGTTGAGAACCACTGACCTAGAGGCTCTGCTCTCTCTGCACTGTAAACGTCCACACTGCCTGGCCCTGTCAATCTAAGTGCAGAGGGTTTAGCAGTTGCAGAGAGAACAGATCCTCTAGGTGTAATGGCAACGCCCAAGTTGCTCCTAGATGCTCATTTGCATATATAAAAACTTCATTCACAGGTATAAATCTGCTAAAAGGTGCCCTTTAAACTTCTCTTCATGTTAATAATTAATGGTACCATAGTAACAGTGTATAAGGCTGACATCCATTTCAGCCTCTTATCCTGCAAGTTGGTATTCTTTGTATGTGTGTGAAGTACCAGGTATGTCTTCTCTAGTAGATGTACTTACTTTCCTCACTCCAGCTATGAATAAAGACCAAAGGAGTCTGAAATGCGTAAGTGGACTGACCCCTGTTAGTCACCACTAGTATTGTAGCTTGGCAATGAAGAAGAATTCCTTCAGAATTTGCAGAGTGCCGGTCCCCTTCATTTAATGTGGATCTCTGCAGGATACTTTCACACTCGCCTTTGGTGCGGATCCGTCATGGATCTGCACAAACGCTTCCGTTCAGATAATACAACCGCATGCATCCGTTCAGAACGGATCCGTTTGTATTATCTGTAACATAGCCAAAACGGATCCATCTTGAACACCATCGAAAGTCAATAGGGGACGGATCAGTTTTTTTATTGTGCCCTATTGTGTCAGTGAAAACGGATCCGTCCCCGTTGACTTACATTGTGTGTCAGGATCCGTTTGCCTCCGCATCGTCAGGCGGACACCAAAACGCTGCAAGCAGCGTTTTGGTGTCTGCCTCCAGAGCGGAATGGAGACGGAACGGAGACGGAACGGAGGCAAACTGAGGCGTTCTGAGCGGATCCTTATCCATTCAGAATGCATTAGGGCAAAACTGATCAGTTTTGGACCGCTTGTGAGATCCCTGAACGGATCTCACAAACGGAAACCAAAACGCCAGTGTGAAAGTAGCCTAAGGTCACATGCACACGGTGCGCATTACACATAGATTTACATGTGGAAGATCTACAGTGTAGTATAGTACCAGCTAACTAGATGAGAATTTTTAAAATCTCGTCTACATGGTGCTGACATTTTCTGCATGAAAACTGACCTGCAGCGCGGATTTTAACACCAACAGCATGTCAATTGGTTGTGCGGATTTCCAGCGCAGATTTCACCCTTTGCAGAGATCAGGGGCAATTCCATGTCAAAAATCAGCAAATAACGCATGCGGATTTTGGTGTGGAAACGCAGCAAAATCTACACGCAAATCTGCATTGACTGCATTGTGTGGGCATCTGTTCTAATGCTCTATTCATATTACTTCTGCAGGGAAATAATCAAAATGTATGGCTTTGATGGATGCCTTGATTGTATAATATTGCATGGCATACAGCTGGATAAGTCGCACATCGGAAGCGCAGAAAGCCATAGCTAATTATTCTTTACAAGAAGGTGCATACATGATATTAAATCTTTATTACAACCATCTGTTAGGCAGTGAATGAAATACGTTCATCTTCTTATTCATATGCATCAACCTCAAGTATAATACACATGTATTAACTAACTGGAGGTGAAGAGGATGGTGGCCACCATTACTGGTAATAAAAGAATAGTAAACCCTTTTACAGGTACCAGGGGGGAGAAAGCAGAGAAATATCATGGCCAATGAATCTGAACTGGACATAACAGAAGAAATGGCATCTTCGCCCTACAAATTACAAAAGCTCACCTTCGAGACTGATTGGCATCAAACAAAGTGTCGTCATCTTCTTCCTCTTGTTCTAAGGGAGTTAGCTCCATATTGCCTATATTTGTATCCAATACTCCATATTTTCTAGTTTTCTTATTTTTTCTTCGTGTCCTGTAATGGTTTATAGTATAAATATATGATATACATAACAAATGTTACGTTCAGAAGAACTAAATGTACAAAAACTAATCAGTATTGGCCATCTAGTAAAAACTATATAAATCGCTGTACTGTGCAATAGTGAAAAATTTCCCAAAACGCGTAAATGTACCTTTAAAGGGGTACTCCCATCTGAGACAATAGGGGCATATGGCTAGGATACGCCCCCCATTGTCTGATAGGTGCAGGTCCCGCCTCTGGGACTCGCCCCTACACAGAGAACAGAGCGGAGAAGGTGGTGGCTGGAGGACCAAGCGCTCTCCTCGTAGTAGTGAATGGGAATGCACCGCGCTTGCACGGCCATTCATTTCTATGGGGCTGGCTCGCCTATTCTCGACAGCCCCATAGAAATGAATAGAGGACGGCTGCGCATGCGCCCCTCCAAAACTTTCCAGGCTTCATACGCTGTGTAGGTGCGGGTCCCAGAGGTGCGACCAACACCTATCAGACATCGGGGACATACTCTATGGGTTGGTGTCCTAACTCTTTAGAGTTGGTTTTGAAACCTTTTCCAGCCTGATAAGCATCAAAAAGTTTTTTTCCCGAGGTCTTCAGAAATCTCACTGGCATGCAGGGGTGAAATAGCAGGTTTCTGATCAGAATGATCAAAAGTTGCCAATACCCCTCCCCTTTTTCCCTGGTTCTCTCTCTTCCCACTTTTATTTTGCTGGGTGGGACATAAGCTGTGCTAACCCCCCCTGAATACACGACAAGAAAGCCCTGCTATTTACCACAATAGTATCCCACATTTATCATTTGCATTTCGTTAGTACATCATTTCCTGTTTTCTTAGGGCTCTTTCACACTTGCGTTGTTCTTTTCCGGCATAGAGTTCCGTCGTCAGGGCATAGTGCGCTTTTTGCTCCGGTCAAAAATCCTGAACACTTGCCGCAAGGCCGGATCCGGAATTAATGCCCATTGAAAGGCATTAATCCGGATCCGGCCTTAAGCTAAACGTTGTTTCGGCGCATTACCGGATACGACGTTTAGCTTTTTCTGAATGGTTACCATGGCTGCCAGGAGGCTAAAGTCCTGTTTGCCATGGTAAAGTGTAGTGGGGAGCAGGGGAGCAGTATACTTACCGTCCGTGCGGCTCCCGGGGCGCTCCAGAGTGACGTCAGGGCGCCCCATGCGCATGGATCATGTGATCACATGGATCACGTCATCCATGCGCATGGGGCGCTCTGACGTCATTCTGGAGCGCCCCGGGAGCCGCACGGACGGTAAGTATACTGCTCCCCCGCTCCCCACTACTACTACGGCAACCAGGACTTTAATAGCGTCTTCAAATGCTCTCAGCTTTAATAGCGTCTTCGGATCCGTCTTCAAATGCTCTCAGTTCACTTGCGGTGTTACGGATCCGGCGGGCACTTCCGGCAAATGGAGTGCACGACGGATCCGGACAACGCAAGTGTGAAAGAGGCCTTACACAGAAATTATTCATCTAATTTCCACCAGTACAGAACTATTCATTAACCACCTCCGGACCGCCTAACGCAGGATCGCGTTCCGGAGGTGGCAGCGCTGCGCACAGTCACGCATATACGCGTCATCTCGCGATGGCCGAGATTTCCTGTGAAAGTAGGTAAATGACCTGTGAAATCCAAAAGGTGCTCTTTGGAATATGGGCCCCTTTGCCCACCTAGGCTGCAAAAAAGTGTCACACATCTGGTATCTCCGTACTCAGGAGAAGGTGGGGAATGTGTTTTGGGGTGTCATTTTACATATACCCATGCTGGGTGAGAGAAATATCTTGGCAAAAGACAACTTTTCCCATTTTTTATACAAAGTTGGCATTTGACCAAGATATTTCTCTCACCCAGCAGGGGTATATGTAAAATGACACCCCAAAACACATTCCCCACCTTCTCCTGAGTACGGAGATACCAGATGTGTGACACTTTTTTGCAGCCTAGGTGGGCAAAGGGGCCCATATTCCAAACAGCACCTTTCGGATTTCACAGGTCATTTTTTACAGAATTTGATTTCAAACTCCTTACCACACATTTGGGCCCCTAGAATGCCAGGGCAGTATAACTACCCCACAAGTGACCCCATTTTGGAAAGAAGAGACCCCAAGGTATTCGCTGATGGGCATAGTGAGTTCATGGAAGTTTTTATTTTTTGTCACAAGTTAGTGGAATATGAGACTTTGTATGAAAAAAAAAAAAAAAAAAAAAAAAAGAAATCATCACTTTCCACTAACTTGTGACAAAAAATAAAAAATTCTAGGAACTTGCCATGCCCCTCACGGAATACCTTGGGGTGTCTTCTTTCCAAAATGGGGTCACTTGTGGGGTAGTTATACTGCCCTGGCATTCTAGGGGCCCAAATGTGTGGTAAGGAGTTTGAAATAAAATTCTGTAAAAAATGACCTGTGAAATCCGAAAGGTGCTCTTTGGAATATGGGCCCCTTTGCCCACCTAGGCTGCAAAAAAGTGTCACACATCTGGTATTGCCGTACTCAGGAGAAGGTGGGGAATGTGTTTTGGGGTGTCATTTTACATATACCCATGCTGGGTGAGAGAAATATCTTGGCAAAAGACAACTTTTCCCATTTTTTTATACAAAGTTGGCATTTGACCAAGATATTTATCTCACCCAGCATGGGTATATGTAAAAAGACACCCCAAAACACATTCCCCACCTTCTCCTGAGTACGGAGATACCAGATGTGTGACACTTTTTTGCAGCCTAGGTGGGCAAAGGGGCCCATATTCCAAAGAGCACCTTTCGGATTTCACAGGTCATTTTTTACAGAATTTGATTTCAAACTCCTTACCACACATTTGGGCCCCTAAAATGCCAGGGCAGTATAACTACCCCACAAGTGACCCCATTTTGGAAAGAAGAGACCCCAAGGTATTCGCTGATGGGCATAGTGAGTTCATAGAAGTTTTTATTTTTTGTCACAAGTTAGTGGAATATGAGACTTTGTAAGAAAAAAAAAATCATCATTTTCCGCTAACTTGTGACAAAAAATAAAAAGTTCTATGAACTCACTATGCCCATCAGCGAATACCTTAGGGTTTGTACTTTCCGAAATGGGGTCATTTGTGGGGTGTTTGTACTGTCTGGCCATTGTAGAACCTCAGGAAAGGGTCATGAATGATATTTCAAGTCAGACCCATAATTGCTTCTGATCTCTTTATATCGCAATTATGTTTCATTTACGTAAAACAGTTCATTGATCTTGCCTCTTGCGTCATAACCATACCTGCTCCTTGCTAAAGTTCTCGAGTTCCTCTGAAGTTTTCTCGTTACTTAATGATTTAGTGCCAGATGACCAAATTTTTAGATCAAGGACAATAAATCTTCGATTAATACCTGACCCCTGGAAATATTATCACTCTCTTAAATATGCTCAAAACTACAAAATTAGGGTACTTTCACACTTGCGGCAGGACGGATCCGACAGGCTATTCACCCTGTCGGATCCGTCCTTCCGCTATTTTGCCGTGCCGCCGCTCCGTCCCCATTGACTATAATGGGGACAGGGCGGAGCTCCGGCGTAGTACGGCAGTTCGCGGTGAGAGGCCGCCGGACTAAAAAGTCGGACATGCAGGACTTTTAGTCCGGCGGCCTTTCGCCGTGCACTGCCGTACTGCGCCGGAGCCCCGCTCCCGTCCCCATTATAGTCAATGAGGACGGAGCGGCGGTCCGGCGGCACGGCGAAATAGCGGAAGGACGGATCCTGCCGCAAGTGTGAAAATAGCCTTATAAAGCAATCCTTACTGATCTTTCTGCGAGAAGAACTGCTGTGTTCACAGTGACCATTAGTCAGTTCACTGAGAAAATGAGCATCCGCAAATCCAGTTATCAATGGGAAGACGTACACTGAAGGACGGGAATGCTATTTTTCATGTCATAATCCCGATACTCCAAAGGGTGCAAATAATATTTTAAAAGGAACCTGTCACCTCCAAAAACCATCCCAAGCCGCCAGCAGTACCTGACAGTAGCCAGCAGCGCGTTTCCGACAATAATTTTCTTCCTGAAGGCCGATGCGGCTAAAGCTCAGAAAAAGTTATTTTATCCCCTGACTGGCGCGTTTCTCTAATCATGGTTGAAGTCAAGGGGGCAGCGGTCTCCTTGCTTCAAGTCAAGATAACTGCGCCTTCGCTGTGACTGACAGCGCTTATGCAGGGAGTTCGGCAAAGCCAACTGAACTGCTGGCTGTCAGTCACAGGGAAGGGGGCATCGTTATCTTGACTTGAAGCAAGAAGACCGCTGCCCCCTTGACTTCAACTATGACTAGAGAAGCGCGCCAGCAGGGGATAAAATAACTTTTTCTGAGCTTTAGCTGCATCGGCCTTCAGGAAGAAAATTATTGTCGGAAACGCGCTGCTGGCTACTGTCCGGTACTGCTGGCGACTTGGGATGGTTTTTGGAGGCGACAGGTTCCCTTTAATAAACATGCAAAGTCCAAACTGGTGGAAATGCTTTAGGCTCCATCACATGTTCTGTTAAAGTGTCAACGAACTCATAGCGACATATCAAAGGATACGTTCAGCGGAAATCTGGGTGTTGAGACCTCTACTAATCGCTAGAACAAGGAGAGAGCAGTGCTCACATAGAGCTGCAGGAGATGGGCTCAATAGAACATCTATGACCCGTCTCATTTCAGCCTTCTACAGTGAGGAGACAGTCTGCTATGTGATCCCTTCTCTCGTCTCGATCTAGCAATCGGTGGGGATCGGAGCGGATGACCCCCACCTATTAAACCGTTTGATATGTCGTTATGACAGCTGTTTGAAGAGACCGTGGCCGCTTATAGGGCAGCGAGGTCACGTTCATCAGTCAAATGGCCCAGGCGCAGCTCAGTCCTATTCAAGTGAATGGTGGTGCTCTGTTAGAGCAAAATAATCGCATAAATAAAAAAAATAGAGGAAAAAGTGGCACTCACCGAATCTTCACAAAACGTAGCTTTATTGTAGGTTAAAACACGGCAGGTGCGGGTCACAAATGCAGCAAATTCAGGCAACAGCCGTTTCTCGCTGAGATCGCACTTTTTCAAAGCGCGATCTCAGCGCGAAACGGCTGTTGCCTGAATTTGCTGCATTTGTGACCCGCACCTGCTGTGCTTTAACCTACAATAAAGCTACGTTTTGTGAAGATTCGGTGAGTGCCGCTTTTTCCTCTATTTTTCATTTAGGTTTTTATATTGCTGTTTTTATCAAAGGAGTAGAAAGATGACAAAAATGGAGTGCTGGATCAGTAACACGGCAGCCACCAATGGTTCCTGGTGGACGTGGACCCCAATGACTTATAAAGGGGTCTGGCAGGTCCTGCTACTGTCTTTCAATTTGAATCAGAATAGCACTGCATGAAATGTGATTCAACAGATGTGTGAACAGAGCCTTATTGACTGAAGCACAGACACAAGTATTTACAGCAATGAATAAACTACGAGGTGATCCTGGTGTCCACACGTAGGGAGTAATGGGCCTTATTTATCATAACGGCCTAACAGAACCACAGGCAACCATAGCCCTTTCATTTCAGTGGTCAGCGGTCACACTGCGCTTCGCTCTCTTTAGACTCGGTTTGAAACTTCTTAATACTGCTGTTTTTGCGCATTCAAACGCACTGTACACGCCAAGTGAAAAGCCCTGCGGGGGCTGAAAGCGGTGTGAACTTGGCCTAAGGCTCCATGCACACGACCGTAGTTTTGGTCTGCCTCCGATCTGCATTGTGGATCGGATGCCAACTCATTCATTTCAATAGGGCGGCAAAAAAGTCATATGTCCGTTCCGCAGCCCTGCAAAAAAGATAGAACACGTCCTATTTGTGTCCGTTTTGCGGACAAGAATAGGCTTTTGTAACATACTACGGAATCTGCGGAAGGAAAAATGCCAGATGCACAAGGCCGGTACCCGCGACTTGCGGACCGCAACAACGGACACGGTCGTGTGCATGAAGCCTAAAATCTGCTTTTCTAGAACAGAAAAACTGGCCTAACAACCAATCACAGCATACCATTAAGCTGAGCTTATGTCACGCCGCTTCGATAGATGAGGCCCACTGTTTCCTAGGTCCGGGGTCAGCAACCCCCAGCTGTTGTGAAGCCACAATTCCCTGTTTTTGAATAGAGCATGTTGGGAGCTGTAGTTGGAGGTTTTCGTCGCCTTCCATAGGCACAGACACTACAGAATTTTCTTCTGAGCTCACTCTCCGCTCCTGCTGATTACTAAATATTTCATTAATAGGCAGACGGCGATGATGAGAATGGTAAACCGTGTTTGATGCGAGCGCCTGGCTACAAGGGACATGAGGTCATTCCAAATTATTCATTGGATTTCATGGAGCATAATGCATATGCTGGAAAGCAATTGTATGGTAATAGAAGGTGGCAGATTGTCCATTGTAATATACAGATTATGCATAATTATGACAGTGTAGATGCTTCTGCCTTATTGCAGTCAGCATTAACCCCCACGCTGACAACACGAGAAGACGGATCTGCCCGGCAATCACACGAGGCTCTGAACACAAGCTGCACATCACTATTACTTCTTCTTCTTGAAGAGCCAGAATCCACAACCTTGCAATGTGATAACTCAAGGAAGGGAATGAGCGGCCGTATAACTTTATACTTCTATAAAACATTTATTGCAAAAACCTGTCTATCCATAATAGTGGAATTAGATCGCATTCTGCCACGTGAATTTCTCCTGAAGTTGGAAAGCTTCCCGAAGGTCCCCGTCTTCTGTGGTGATCACACATGGATGTTTCTGGCTGCAGTTATCATCTAGCAAGGTTTGATCATATGGGGAGCAAAAGGGGTCATCACAATCTAAAGGCCTCAACCCTTCATCTTTCTCAGGAGCAGCCCAGTAGCAAGACATCGAAGTTTGAAGGGATATTTGTAGTGTATTTACTAATCCTATAGATGGCGTGAGCTTAGACAGACTGGACCTGCCCCAGATTTATCACCGGGGCTCAGGCTGGATGACACTTTTCTCCAACTCTATAGCAACTATTGGTTGGCTTACTTTGAGACTGTTTTGTAAGTGAGAATTGCATAGAAATGTTGGCGCATCTTAAACCCTGCACCTTTAACACAAAGCTCTGCCTACTTTCCGTTAAGCCCCAACCCTTGCCGAGCATGCCAGCAAAATGTATTGAAACCCTAGATGTGCCAAGTTTCACCACATTTGTGGTGCAGACACATTAGTTCATCTGGGTCAAAGGTTTTAATAGGCATCAGAAAGGGTGATTATACTACAGCGTATCCCCTATCCAACAGATAGGGCTGGGATCAGCAACCTCTGGTGCAACTACGACTCCCAACAGGCACACCCATAGAAGTGAATGGAGCATGCTGAGAGGTTGCTGACCCCCAGGATAGGGGATAAGTGTTTGATCGGCATGGATAAGACAACTGGGTACCCCGCAGGTCACGGCAATGCGAGTCCATGATGACCTGCTTAAATGAAGCAGCAGACAGCCATGCAACTCTATGGGACGGCCAGAGATAGTACAAGTGCTCGGCTACCTCCAGTAGACCCACAGATGTGAATGGAGCAGGAGCACGGCTACACGACCAACACGCCGCTCACACAGGCCCCCATTCTGGTGAGTGGCAGGGGCTCTAGTGGTTGGACCTAGGGTTGCACCGTGTATAGAATTATCGATACCCAATCGGTACTTTTGTACCGATATCGATTCGCAGCCTAGTATCAGAGAAAATGGAGCGCGCTGCTCTCAGCAGCACAAGGGAGAAGGAGTCACTCTCTCTTTCCCCCTGGGCTGCCGCTGCCAATGAGGAGAGAGAGGGGTGGAGGGACTGTGCCCACTGCGCCACCAATGATAATTAACGTTTAAAAGGGGTTGTCCGGGTTCGGTGATTATTAGTAAATGGGCTGCTTTTCACTAACAGCCTACATATATGTGGGTTCTACCTTTATTTCTTTATTCTGATGCCCGCATTCCTTAGACTGGATTTGCGGACCAGAAGTTTTATTTTTTGTTCAACTGGTGACGTCCCGGCTCCTTACTGGTGTGCTAAGCCTCGTCTTCCGCTTAGCAAAGAGCCCGGTGACGTCACCGGCACAGATTGGCGTTCTGGAGCGCTCAAGGAGGCTGTTTTTGTAGGGAGGGAACTGGCATCGCTAGAGAACGCCCCTCTGTGCCGGTTACGTCACCGGGCACAGAGGGGCGTTATTCTGGGCTGAAGGAGGTTGATTTGGAGGCAGGGAAAGCTGATGTTTAGCATAGTGCACGCCTCTCATCTGCATGTACACTCAATGGGGCCGCATGGATTCTGCATATTCAAGTGCTGTAGGCACGCCTCCCGTGTCCTGTAGGTACGCCTCCCATGGTTGGGATTGAGACGTCAATCTACAGAGAACCTTCAGGGGGACCTTACAGATACATTTAACAGCTAATACTAATGTTAGTTAAAAAGACTGTGATCCTGGACAACCCTTTTAATACAGATACAGGAGGCGGGTGCCGGAGGCAGAATCACATAGCCGGCACCTGGCCTCTGTCACAGGGAGCTGCGATCAGCAGCAGTTAACCCCTCAGGTGCAGCTGATCGCAGCTCCCTGTCATAGAGTGATTATCATTGGTGGCACAGTGCGCCTCCCCTCCCCCCCCCCCCCCCCCCCCAGCATTAAAATCATTGAATCATTGGTGGCAGTGGCCACAGGGTCCCCTCCCCTCCTCCTCATTGGTGGTCCTGGGGCTCCGATCGGTTACCATGGCAGCCAGGACGCTACTGAAGACCTCTATGG
Organism: Bufo bufo; assembly: GCF_905171765.1. Classification (NCBI taxonomy): domain Eukaryota; kingdom Metazoa; phylum Chordata; class Amphibia; order Anura; family Bufonidae; genus Bufo; species Bufo bufo. The sequence continues at coordinate 149,036,596 of NC_053390.1, read as the reverse complement.
TAAGCTCCCTGCTGCTGTAAGCACAAAGCATCGGGCAGCAGGGAGAGTGTGAGGTCCTATTCACCTTAATAGAGCTCTATCAGGGTGAATAGGACAAGGGATTAAAAGATCCCAGGTTCTAGCCCCTAAGAGGGGGGGGAAATAGTTATTAAATAAAAAGTTAAAAAAAAAAAAAAAATTCTCCTATGCGGTAAACGCCGTAACAGAAAAATAAATAAATAAAAACTGGGGTTTATACGCCTGAGGGTGCAGACTCCCCTCAGAATAGGTCGGATTGGTGTCCTTTGTGTGGTGGACACTGCTGGATACTGCAGGGATGCTCCCATTCACCTGATCAGCGGCAGCGCTGAGGTAACCAACTACGTCACTACCCAATGGGCTGAGCTGTGTGGTGCCAGAGCTACTCCCAAACAGCTGATTGCTGGGAATGTGGGGTGTCAGATCTCTGCCAGTCTTATATTGACCGCCTGATGATAGGCTATCAACATCAATACACTTGACAACTCCTTTAAAGAGGTTTTACTATAACATACAATGGGGGCATATCGCTAGGATATGCCCCCGATGTCTGATAGGTGCAGGTCCCACCTCTGGGACCCGCACCTACAACAACCCGCACCGGAGCACGGAAATGAATGGAAAGCGCACTGCCAATGCGCAGCCACCAACCATTCATTTCAATGGGGCCACCAAAAATAGCCAAGCGCTGGCTCGGCTATTTCCGTCTGCCCCATAGAAATAAATGGGAGCAGGGGCCGCACGTGCGCAGTCCGTGCTCATTCACTTGTATGGGAGCAGCGCTTGGTGGTGGGCGGACCCAGGGAAACCCGGGGTCCTCCAGCCACAGCTCTCCCCGCTCCGTTCTCCTTATAGGTGCAGGTCCCAGAGGTGGGACCAGCACCCATCAGACAATGGGGGCACATGCTAGCGATATGCTCCCATTGTATGTGATGGGAATACCCCTTTAAGGCTGCGCTCACATTGTGTTTAGCCCCCTGCTGGGCTTACCGTTGGGCATTCCAATGTATGCCACAGCAGGTGCATTCCCTTAAAAGGGTTTTCAGGAAATCATTTAAAATGGCCACCAACAACCTGTCCTAGAATGTGAGGATGACTTGCTGCCTCCACGTGCAGGTCTGCCTGGGGGAGTGAGGGGACGGAGCCTCACTACACTTTGGGGGACATTTATCAAACTGATGTAAAGTAGAAGTGACTTAGTTGCCCATAGCAACCAATCAGATCCCACCTTTCATTTTCCAAAGGGAGTAGTGAAAAATGAAAGGTGGAATCTGATTGGTTGCTATGGGCAACTAAGCCACTTCTACTATACACCAGCTTGATAAATCTCCCCCTTTATGCTCTGGCACTTGCATATGTAACATATTGGTGAGTGTTCCTGTCAGGCTGCTCAGCCATGATGGCATATCATAGGACACATCACATCATCACCATCTATAGTAGAGCAGCGTCCCCTCATCCCCCTAGCTAGTCCTGCTACTGCTAGGACAGGTTGTTGGCGACCATTTCAAATCATTCATGGAAAACCCCTTTAAATAAGGCAAAGAGAGTGCCCAGAATTCATCTTTGGGCTTTCTTTTCAGATTTAGTGGACAGAATTGTATTCTCTACTAAGATACTCAGTCCAGAAAGGAATGGAAAGCAAGTCTAAGACAGTACAAAGATTAATCCTACGGACTCAGTTTCCCTCACGTAAGGCTCGTTTCACACTAGCGGCAGGGGAGTCTGGCAGGTGAACAGCCTGTCGGATCCGTGCTGCCGCTAGTTCACGTGTATCCCCGGACTTCCGCTCCGTCCCCATTGACTATAATGGGGGCGGGGGCGGAGTCTTGGCGGCAGCAGGAATAAAAGTACTGCATGTCGTACTTTTAGTCCGGCTGCCTCTCGCAATGCGGTGCCGTGCCGCCGGAACTCCGCCCCCATTATAGTCAATAGGGACAGAGCGCCAGTCCGGGGGCACATGTGAACTAGCGGCAGGACGGATCTGACAGGTTGTTCACCTGCCGGACTCCCTGCCGCTAATGTGAAAGTACCCTAAGTGAATACACCCGCTGTGGTTTGAATAGTCGATGTAAAAGCCAGCGGAGCGCTACATAAACCCTGGCTTAGGCCTCTTGCACACGACCGTATGGCTTTTTCAGTATTTTGCGGCCCGCAAAAAAAACGGATCGGCAAAAAATATGGACGATGTTCGTGTGCATTCCGGTTTTTGCAGAACGGAACAGCCTGGCCCCTGATAGAACAGTACTATCCTTGTCCGTTATGTGGTCAATAATAGGACATGTTCTACCTTTGAATGGAACAAAAAAAAAAAAGAAATATGGAAACGGAAGGCATACGGAGGCAAAAAACGGAAAAAAACGTGTGTGTGCAAGAGGCCTTAGGAGGAGTACATCTGCCCCACTGTGTAAGAGGATAGTCGCACCCACAGACGTATTAGCCAGCTATATCTCAGAAGGACAATGGCAGGAGTTTGGATACACTTCCATTCTCTGCACTTTGTGAATCTTGTCCAATGCAAACTTGAAGTAGTGAAGCTGAAAGCTGTGATGTCATAGGTTAGTATGATCACAAATCCCACATGACCTGATTCACAGTGATGACGTCACTGCACATATATACATGACGTCTCACACAGGCTGCACTCACCTGATTGTCCTGATGACGAAGTAGATGATGACGGCAGCGCTCACCACCACCAGGACTGCCAGGGCCCTCTGGGTCTGGGGCTTGGGGGCGGCAGGAGCGGCCACAGTAGTGGACAGATCGTCCTTGGCAGTGTTAGAACTACTCTCATTTGCGGCTGCAGGAGGTTGCGGGCCGTTGGCACCCGTTGGGGCCGATGTAGTGCCCAGAGAGGTCTGTACGTCGGACACACAGCACAGAGTAAACAGCACACACAGGACGCATGTCACCCGGCCCGGCGGCCATATTGTATTACCGGCACTCATCCTCCAGCTCCTCCCCGCCGCCCGGAGGAGAGGACAGCCACTACCACCACACAATGCCGCGGGCCCAGCACGGGAACACGACTCTGGGCTCCTGCACCGCTACTTCCTGGTCTGAGGGCGCACGCTGCGTGGTTGCTAGGCGATTGACAGCTGTACGCGATGACGTCATACCGCCACTGCGCTGCCTGGATTTGTTTCTATTTTACTGCGTTTGCTGTGTGTTTGACTACAGCCTGTTCTCTGTAGTCAGACATTTCGGTTTTGGGGAGAGGCTGTAGTATTTTTTTTTTCTATGGGATTTATGAAGGGATTAAAAAAGTGGCTTCCTCATAATCACTACTTTACCTCAGAACTTTCATAAAGCCTACACTTTTTAGTACCATAAAACATAGGCAGGGTGAATACAGACAAGATAATGCTATCATTGAGTATAACAGTGCTATAGTAATACATAATCAGATCTTATATGTGAAAATGTTTAGTGTAGGGCCCAGCAAATACAAGGCTAGGAGTGCACAGCGGTTATTGGGTTCCTGAGATTCACCGTTTAAGGGGTTCTGCACTTTCATTTAACTGATGATCTATCCTCTGGATAGATCATCAGCTTCTGATCAGCGGGGGTCCGACACCCAGGGCCCCCGCCGATCAGCTGTTTGAGAAGGCAGCGGCGCTCCAGCAGCGCCGCGGCCTTCTCACTGTTTACCGCTGGGCCGCCAGCCCACTGACGTAACGACTAGTATCAACTAGCGTGGGCGGCGCTAAGCTCTGTTCACTTGAATGGAACTTAGCTGCGCCCACGCTAGTTGATACTAGTCGTGACGTCACTGGGCCGGCGGTAAACAGTGAAAAAGCCGCAGCGCCGCTGCCTTCTCAAACAGCTGATCGGCGGGGGTCCCGGGTGTCAGACCCCCGCCGCTCAGAAGCTGATGATCTATCCAGAGGATAGATCATCAGTTAAATGAAAGCAGGGATCTCAAGTCTACAGGAGGTTCAGGGAGTCTCCCTGAAAGGTTTACTGATAGCAGAGCAGAGAGATAAGAAAAGTGACAGGACACAGTTTAGATTACAGGTGGAATTAACCCTTTAGGGTCAAATTGGCTTCTCAAGGAGATCTATATGTTAAAGGCATCCCTTCTTCTGTCTTATTCAGTAGCTATAGAACTATTGAGAGAGATGTATTTTTTTTAAATACATTTACACATTTAACCCTCCATTTTAATTATATTATTTACCCCAGTGTTAAATTCACCCCCCCTGGATGCTTGTTTTTTTCCTACAGTGGGGTAGAAAATTACACACAGGGTTTTAAAGAATAAACTTCCTGACTCAGACCAAGAGCCGACTCAGCGAGTCAGCAAGTGAATCGAAGCATCCGCGCATGCGCATTGCGCAACCGAAGCTACGGTTCACTTGCATCTTGTCAGCTCAGCGAATGAACCGAAGATTCGATTCGTGAATCGGTTCATTTGAATGAACTGATTCAAATGAACCGATTCATGTGAAAGATCCAAACTTCCCTTCTCTAGTTTACTCGCAGTAAACCTTTCCGGCAACCTGTAGCAGTGTCCCCTTCTCGGCGCGTGCGCACAGTGCAAGAAGAAGCCGATGCCAGCAGTCCGCAACAGCGCATCAGGCTGAGCCTGTGCGCACGCGCAGGATCTCAAAGCGGGAGGAGGGGGAGGGAGGGAGGGAGAGGCGGCACTGAGGAGTAGAAGGCAGCGCTGGGCACGAACGGAGATGTGTGCGGCCGGGCACCATGCATCCACAGACCTCCCCTGCTTGGGCACCTTAATTCAATGATTGACAGGTTAGTAAAACCTGTTTTTCCGCAGAATAAAGCCACAAATAGCTTTTATAAGGCCACCTTAGAAATCAGAATGCTACCCTGGACATGAGCAGATGTTTAGCTCACAGGGCTTGTAGGTGGTGACAGAATCCCTTTAATCATATACAAACCGGATTCCAAAAAAGTTGGGACACTATACAAATCGTGAATAAAAACTGAATGCAATGATGTGGAGGTGCCAGCTTCTAATATTTTATTCAGAATAGAACATAAATCACGGAACAAAAGTTTAAACTGAGAAAATGTACCATTTTAAAGGGAAAAATATGTTGAATCAGAATTTCATGGTGTCAACAAATCCCAAAAAAGTTGGGACAAGGCCATTTTCACCACTGTGTGGCATCTCCCCTTCTTCTTACAACACTCAACAGACGTCTGGGGACCGAGGAGACCAGTTTCTTAAGTTTAGAAATAGGAATGCTCTCCCATTCTTGTCTAATACAGGCCTCTAACTGTTCAATCGTCTTGGGCCTTCTTTGTTGCACCTTCCTCTTTATGATGCGCCAAATGTTCTCTATAGGTGAAAGATCTGGACTGCAGACTGGCCATTTCAGTACCCGGATCCTTCTCCTACGCAGCCATGATGTTGTAATTGATGCAGAATGTGGTCTGGCATTATCTTGTTGAAAAATGCAGGGTCTTCCCTGAAAGAGATGACGTCTGGATGGGAGCATATGTTGTTCTAGAACCTGAATATATTTTTCTGCATTGATGGTGCCTTTCCAGACATGCAAGCTGCCCATGCCACACGCACTCATGCAACCCCATACCATCAGAGATGCAGACTTCTGAACTGAGCATTGATAACAACTTGGGTTGTCCTTGTCCTCTTTGGTCTGGATGACATGGCGTCCCAGATTTCCAAAAAGAACTTTGAATCGTGACTCGTCTGACCACAGAACAGTCTTCCATTTTGCCACACTCCATTTTAAATGATCCCTGGCCCAGTGAAAACGCCTGAGCTTGTGGATCTTGCTTAGAAATGGCTTCTTCTTTGCACTGTAGAGTTTCAGCTGGCATTGGCGGATGGCACGGTGGATTGTGTTCACTGACAATGGTTTCTGGAAGTATTCCTGAGCCAATTCAGTGATTTCCTTTACAGTAGCATTCCTGTTTGTGGTGCAGTGTCGTTTAAGGGCCCGGAGATCACGGGCATCCAGTATGGTTTTACGGCCTTGACCCTTACGCACAGAGATTGTTCCAGATTCTCTGAATCTTCGGATGATGTTATGCACAGTTGATGATGATAGATGCAAAGTCTTTGCAATTTTCCGCTGGGTAACACCTTTCTGATATTGCTCCACTATCTTTCTGCGCAACATTGTGGGAATTGGTGATCCTCTACCCATCTTGGCTTCTGAGAGACACTGCCACTCTGAGAAGCTCTTTTTATACCCAATCATGTTGCCAATTGACCTAATTAGTGTTAATTGGTCTTCCAGCTCTTCGTTATGCTCAAATTTACTTTTTCCAGCCTCTTATTGCTACTTGTCCCAACTTTTTTGGGATTTGTTGACACCGTGAAAATTGGAATCAACGTATTTATCCTTTAAAATGATACATTTACTCGGATTAAACGTTTGATCTGTCATCTACGTTCTATTACAAATAAAATCCGCAATTTGTGGACTGCATAACACATACGGTCGTGTGCATGAGGCCTAAGGCTGCAGAAATCCATGTGCTCGCCACTACATTCAAATGAATAGAATGATTTTCAGTTGCGGAAATTCTGCCACAAAAGGTGCAGCGTGTGAAGGCACCCTGTCACAGGAGCTTCCACCTCACCCGTCGCACCACACAGAAGTTAGAAGATTAATCCAGAGAAAAAGAAGGCAAGGTCCACAGTGCTGTCTTCCAAACTGACATTTATTAAAAATTCAATAAAATCGGCATGTATAACGCGTTTCTGAAGTGTTCTCCCTCTTCATCAGATGGATTTTTAAGAAATGTCAGTTTGGAAGACAGCACTGTGGACCTTTCCTTCTTTTTCTCTGGATTAAGAAACAATATTAGCATCCAAAACAGCATTTCACTAGATTTGGGGTGGTTTTACACAGGCCCAGATTTACTAATGTGTCTGTGTCTAAAAAGTGTTGCAATTTGGTGCATGTAGGGTTTCATGCTCAACAAGGGGATGGAGCTTAGCAGAAAGGGGTAGAGCCTAAAGTAAGATTTATTTTCTGATTTAAAAATCTTAACTTTCATAGACAGATCTCCATTAAAACACAACCTTTATTATATCTTAGGGAGGGATGGTATGAGGGGACCTCAGTGGCGTAAGAGGCTTTTGCCGCTTTGAAGTCGGCCCTGTGTGGGTCACCGGTTTTGGTGACGCCCGACTTCAAGAGGGAGTTTGTGGTACAAACGGATGCCTCTGAAGTAGGCCTCGGTGCTGTACTGCCTCAGGAAGTCAACGGGGAGGAGCATCCCGTTGTCTTCCTAAGCCGCAAGCTCACCCCAGCCGAAACCAAATACAGTATAGTGGAGAGAGAGTGCCTGGCTATCAAGTGGGCACTCGAGTCTCTCTGCTACTATTTGTTGGGGAGAAAGTTCCGCCTGGTGACCTACCACTGCCCCCGGGTCACCAGATGGTTTTTGTCTCTGCAGAACTTTAAGTTCTCGGTAGAACACAGAGCAGGCCGGTTGCAGGGAAACGCCCTGTCCCGGGTGCATTGTCTGGCGTGTGTCCACCCCTTCAGGGTTGAACACAGTGAGGGGTTGTGTCTGGCAAGGCAGGTATTTTCCTCCCAGCAGGTATTTTCCTCCCAGCACGTGCGGCTGGGCAGGTTTCCAGCCAGGTGGGGTCAAATATCGGACCAGAGTTTTAGTGCAGGTCCGGGTTTTGGCAGCACCTGGCTGTCCTTACATAGGCAGCTGGGCTCAGCAGAAATGTCTCTGTTTTTGGGATCTGAGGCCTTGTGCCGTGCTGGAGGGCTGAGAGCCGCATGTTGGGGAAACAGGCCCCCTAAAGCCTGCTGTGGACTACTGGAGGCAGAACTGGCTACCAAATTGTTACCGGACAGAAAAAAATCGCAAAGAATTGCAGACCCACAAGGAGCCTTAACTATCACCAAAGAAATTGCACAAAAATCTTTGCATAGTAAATATAAATAAACTTTATTGACAATGTAAAATACATACATGAAGATAAAAAAAGGCAGCACAAAGGTGGAACACAAGGGAGAGGAATAGGACCCAAGGAGGGGCTGGGAGGTCAGTACACCAGGAGTCAGGGAAAAAATATATTATAATAATCAGATGCTAGTCACCAAGACACCTCAAGACAATAAGCCCCAAGCAATGGCAAATGGAGACAAATGTGAGGATAAACAGACTTGATGATTAAAAGAAAAGGATAAGCATACCCTGAGTGGTGTGTCGATCTCTCAGCCACCTCCTGACCCAACGCTGTTTCGCCAGTAATCTGGCTTCTTCTGGGGATGGAGGCAGAACTGCCAGCAAGTTGACTTGTGTTATGTGAACTTTCCGTTGTGTGTGAATTAACACCAAGACTGAAAAGTTACGTGCTGTGTTGTGCAATTGCCTCAAGTGTGAATAAACACTGATGTTTTGAGTTAATAACTTGTATTTTGCCTATGTACTGTGCCCGCTTACCCTATCTACCAGAGCGAAACCCCACAATATATATATACAGTGCTGCCCATAATTATTCATACCCCTGGCAAATTTTGACTTAAAGTTACTTTTATTCAACCAGCAAGTACAAACCGGATTCCAAAAAAGTTGGGACACTAAACAAATTGTGAATAAAAACTGAATGCAATGATGTGGAGATGGCAAATGTCAATATTTTATTTGTAATAGAACGTAGATGACAGATCAAACGTTTAATCCGAGTAAATGTATCATTTTAAAGGAAAAATACGTTGATTCCAATTTTCACGGTGTCAACAAATCCCAAAAAAGTTGGGACAAGTAGCAATAAGAGGCTGGAAAAAGTAAATTTGAGCATAACGAAGAGCTGGAAGACCAATTAACACTAATTAGGTCAATTGGCAACATGATTGGGTATAAAAAGAGCTTCTCAGAGTGGCAGTGTCTCTCAGAAGCCAAGTGTCATGGTCTTACCTTCTTGCTGTTCTCCTTCGTTTGACATGTGCTGGCGGCCATCTTGGTTTCTGGGTTTCTTGTAGCCTCCCACCCTGCGGCTCCTCCTTCCCACTGGGAGGAGCTGGATGCCTAGCTCATATATATAGGAGGTCTGTGGCTTCAGTTCCTTGCTTGGTCCTCCTGTGTTCACATGCTTCTAGACTGCTGCTGCTTCTGGTTCCTGATCCTGGTTTCGTCCGACTACCCTGCTGGTTCCTGATCCTGGTTTCGTCCGACTACCCTGCTGGTTCCTGATCCTGGCTTCGTCTGACTACCCTGCTGGTTCCTGATCCTGGCTTCGTCTGACTACCCTTCTGGTTCCTGACCTCTGGCTTCGCAAAGACTCTGCTTTGGTTTCGCCATCCGTTTGGACTTTTGCTTTACAGCTTTATTCTCAATAAAGCCTTCTTATTTTCACTTATCCCTTGTTGTACGTCTGGTTCATGGTTCCGTGACATTAGGACCAAGCCATGAATTCTGACGGTACAGGGCCATCCTCGCTACCCACGCTGGTTGCCAGACTTGATCAGCAGGATCACCTGTTGGGACGGTTCGCTGTGGCGTTGCAGACCCTGCTTGAACGCACGGCTCATTTCGCTCCCGTTGCCGATGGGTCGGTTGTCGCTCCTGGGCCCGCTCCTACTGCTGCTCCGGTTGTTGCGCCAGAGTCTACCCCGACACCTGTTGTTGCACCTGCGGTGTTTCGGGGTATGACCGGTTCTGCCCCTCTTCCACAGCGCTTTGGGGGAGAGCCAACTCAGTGCCGAGGTTTCCTTAACCAGGTGGGCATTTATTTCGAGTTGCTGCCACATGCCTTTCCCACTGAGAGATCAAAGGTGGGCTTCTTGATCTCGCTGCTCTCGGACAAGGCCTTGGCCTGGGCCAGCCCTTTATGGGAGAACAACAATCCGGTGGTTGCCGAGTTTTCCGGTTTTGTTGCTTCTCTTCGGAAGGTATTCGATGTGCCGGCTCGTGCTGCCTCTGCTGCGAAGCTCCTTATGTCCATCAGACAGGGTTCACGATCCGTAGCTGAATACGCCATTAAGTTTCGTACCCTGGCAGCAGAGGTGGGCTGGAATAGTGAGGCTCTGGTCGCTGCTTTCTCTCATGGTCTCTCGGATGCCTTGAAGGATGAGGTTGCAGCTAAGGACCTACCAGTGGAGCTCGAGTCTCTTATTTCTTTCCTGATTTTGATTGACACCAGACTCAGGGAGAGACCTTCCTTTAAGGAGAGCCTGCGGAGGTTTTCTAACAGATTGGCGCCTACGTTTGTTGTCCCACCCGTGCCTCCCTCTCCTCCCACGCCTCCTGGGGATGACTTGTCTGGGGGTGAACCCATGCAGCTGGGGTTTGCTCGCCTGTCCGAGGGGGAGAGGGTACTCCGGAGACGCGAGGGCCGATGCATGTACTGTGGTCTCGGTGGGCATTTTCAGTTGGCATGTCCGAACCGTCCGGGAAACGCTCGCACCTGAGATCCTGTCGGGGGCAGATCTTGGGTGGAGTCTCCTCGTCCCCGGTTTCCCGTGTTGACAAACCACTGATCACTGTTGTCCTCTCCTGGGTCGGGGGCTCGGTGACGACCCAGGCGTTGGTGGACTCTGGTGCTGGTGGTTTGTTCATTGATAATGTGTTCGCTGCCGCCAATTCCATTCCTCTGCAGGCTCGAGGTTCCCCACTGGCTCTTGAGGCAATAGACGGCAGACCCCTTCTGCCGCCACACGTGACTCATGAGACCCTTCCAGTGGGGATAGCCATTGGTGCCGTTCACAGAGAGTCGGTCTGCCTCCAGGTTATTTCGTCTCCACACTACTCGGTGGTCTTGGGGTACCCCTGGCTCCGGAAGCATAATCCGACTTTCGATTGGAGATCGGCCGAGATCCTCTCGTGGTCACCGCAGTGTGGGACTAGTTGCATCCATGGGTCTGTCAAGTTGCTGTGTACTTCCTCGGACTCTCTGTTGCCTCCTGAATACGAGGAGTACCGGGATGTATTCGATAAGGTGCGCGCGGTTGCCCTACCTCCGCACCGCCCATACGATTGTGCCATAGAGTTACAATCTGGTGCCGTTCCTCCTCGTGGCAAAGTCTATCCACTGTCGGTAGCGGAGAATGAGGCCATGGAGGAGTACGTGAGGGAGGCGCTTTCACGCGGACACATTCGCAAATCCTCGTCCCCGGCAGGGGCTGGATTTTTCTTTGTGAAAAAGAAGGGCGGTGAGTTGAGGCCTTGCATCGATTACAGGGGTCTCAATCGCATCACGATCAAGAACGCTTACCCGATACCCTTGATTTCCGAGCTGTTCGATCGCCTTAAAGGGGCCACGGTCTTTACCAAACTCGACCTGAGGGCGGCATATAACCTGGTAAGGATCAAGGCGGGCGATGAATGGAAGACCGCGTTTAACACCAGGACCGGTCATTATGAATCCTTGGTTATGCCCTTTGGGTTGTGCAATGCGCCCGCAGTCTTTCAGGAATTCATCAACGATGTTTTCCGTGACCTGTTGCAGCAGTGTGTGGTGGTCTATTTGGATGACATCTTGGTATATTCTGAATCCATGGAGGCCCACATTCTGGATGTCAGACGAGTGTTGCAACGGTTACGAGAGAACAAGCTGTTCGGTAAGCTTGAGAAATGCGAATTTCACCGATCCCAGGTAACCTTCTTAGGTTACATCATTTCCGCTGAGGGGTTCTCCATGGATCCTGAGAAGGTTTCGGCTGTCTTACAGTGGCCCCAGCCCAGTGGTCTTCGTTCCCTGCAGCGCTTTTTGGGCTTCGCCAATTATTATCGGAAGTTCATCAGGGACTTTTCCATGCTAGCCAAGCCTCTCACGGATCTGACCAGGAAGGGCAGTAATTCCCAGGTCTGGCCGCTCGAGGCCATCCGAGCTTTTGAGGCTCTAAAGTCCGCCTTTGTGTCGGCTCCGATTCTGTCGCATCCCAACCCTGGGTTGCCCTTTGTCCTCGAGGTGGACGCGTCTGAGACGGGAGTAGGCTCCCTTCTGTCTCAGCGTAGAACACCAGAGGGTCCTCTGCTTCCTTGTGGGTTTTACTCCCGGAAACTGTCTTCCGCGGAGTGCAACTATCAGATTGGTGACAGGGAGTTATTGGCCATCATGCAGGCCCTTAAAGAATGGAGGCACTTGCTCGAGGGTTCGGTGGTTCCGGTCCTCATCCTGACGGACCACAAGAATCTGACCTACCTTTCTGAGGCCAAGAGATTGACACCACGTCAGGCCAGATGGGCTCTGTTCTTGTCACGTTTTAATTACGTGGTCTCCTACCTACCCGGTTCCAAGAACATCAGGGCGGATGCCTTATCACGGCAGTACTCCGAGCTGTCCAGGGAGGAGTCGATTCCGACTTCGGTCATACCTCCGAATCAGATCTTGGCCGCCATTCGCACCAGCCTGACCTCTCCCCTGGGTGAGCAGATTTTGGCGGCTCAATCTGGTGCTCCCTCTGGGAGACCCAACGGCAGATGTTTTGTGCCTGAGGAGTTGCGCACTCGGTTGTTGCGAACCTACCATAACTCCAAGACCGCGGGGCATCCTGGAAAGAATCAGCTGTCCTGGGCTGTTTCACGTCTGTTCTGGTGGCCTTCCCTACGTTCCGACATCGCCGCATATGTAGCGGCATGCTCCGTTTGTGCCCAGAGTAAGTCCCCTCGGCACCTTCCGTTGGGCCTTCTGCAACCCATAGCCACCGGGGAGCGCCCATGGTCACACCTGGGGATGGATTTCATTGTGGACCTCCCTGCATCCCGAGGCCATACGGTCATTCTCATGATTGTGGATCGGTTTTCCAAAATGTGCCACTGTGTTCCTCTCAAGAAGTTACCCTCTGCACAAGAGTTGGCCACGATTTTTGCCAGGGAGGTCTTCCGGTTGCACGGTTTGCCCAAGGAGATTGTGTCGGATCGGGGGAGTCAGTTTGTGTCCAGGTTCTGGCGCGCCTTTTGCTCCCAGTTGGGGATTCATCTCTCCTTCTCCTCGGCCTACCACCCTCAGTCCAATGGGGCCGCAGAACGATCCAATCAGGCCTTGGAGCAATTCCTTCATTGCTATGTCTCCGATCACCAAGACAATTGGGTTGACCTCCTGCCTTGGGCTGAGTTTGCCAGGAACACGGCGGTGAACTCTTCCTCTGGGACGTCTCCCTTCATGGCCAATTATGGGTTCCAACCTGCCGTGTTACCGGAGGTATTCTCTCCCCAGGATATTCCGGCTGTGGAGGATCACCTTTCCGTCCTACGTGCTTCTTGGGTACTGATCCAGAAGTCCCTTGAGGTCTCTGCGCAGCGCCAGAGACTCCAGGCTGATCGCAGACGAGCGCCTGCTCCTTCCTACCAGGTCGGAGACCGTGTATGGTTGTCCACCCGCAACCTCAACCTTCGAGTGCCCACTCCCAAGCTGGCGCCTCGCTTTGTTGGTCCCTTCCGAGTGCTTCGCAGGGTAAACCCGGTAGCCTATGCCCTTGCGCTTCCTCCTGGCATGCGGATCTCCAACGTGTTTCATGTCTCCCTGTTGAAGCCACTGGTGTGTAATCGTTTCACTTCCTCGGTTCCTCGGCCTCGTCCGGTCCAAGTGGGTAATCGTGAGGAGTATGAGGTGAGCAATATCCTGGACTCACGCCTGGTCCGCGGTCGGGTGCAGTTTTTGGTCCATTGGCGTGGTTATGGTCCAGAGGAGCGTTCCTGGGTTCCCTCCGCAGATGTCCATGCTCCTGCCTTGCTCCGAGCCTTCCACGCACGCTTCCCTCAGAAACCGTTCTTTACTCCGCGGAGGAGGGGCCCTTGAGGGGGAGGTACTGTCATGGTCTTACCTTCTTGCTGTTCTCCTTCGTTTGACATGTGCTGGCGGCCATCTTGGTTTCTGGGTTTCTTGTAGCCTCCCACCCTGCGGCTCCTCCTTCCCACTGGGAGGAGCTGGATGCCTAGCTCATATATATAGGAGGTCTGTGGCTTCAGTTCCTTGCTTGGTCCTCCTGTGTTCACATGCTTCTAGACTGCTGCTGCTTCTGGTTCCTGATCCTGGTTTCGTCCGACTACCCTGCTGGTTCCTGATCCTGGTTTCGTCCGACTACCCTGCTGGTTCCTGATCCTGGCTTCGTCTGACTACCCTGCTGGTTCCTGATCCTGGCTTCGTCTGACTACCCTTCTGGTTCCTGACCTCTGGCTTCGCAAAGACTCTGCTTCGGTTTCGCCATCCGTTTGGACTTTTGCTTTACAGCTTTATTCTCAATAAAGCCTTCTTATTTTCACTTATCCCTTGTTGTACGTCTGGTTCATGGTTCCGTGACACCAAGATGGGTAGAGGATCACCAATTCCCACAATGTTGCGCAGAAAGATAGTGGAGCAATATCAGAAAGGTGTTACCCAGCGGAAAATTGCAAAGACTTTGCATCTATCATCATCAACTGTGCATAACATCATCCAAAGATTCAGAGAATCTGGAACAATCTCTGTGCGTAAGGGTCAAGGCCATAAAACCATACTGGATGCCCGTGATCTCCGGGCCCTTAAACGACACTGCACCACAAACAGGAATGCTACTGTAAAGGAAATCACAGAATGGGCTCAGGAATACTTCCAGAAACCATTGTCAGTGAACACAGTCCACCGTGCCATCCACCGTTGCCAGCTGAAACTCCATTTCTAAGCAAGATCCACAAGCTCAGGCATTTTCACTGGGCCAGGGATCATTTAAAATGGAGTGTGGCAAAATGGAAGACTGTTCTGTGGTCAGACGAGTCACGATTCGAAGTTCTTTTTGGAAATCTGGGACGTCATGTCATCCGGACCAAAGAGGACAAGGACAACCCAAGTTGTTATCAACGCTCAGTTCAGAAGCCTGCATCTCTGATGGTATGGGGTTGCATGAGTGCGTGTGGCATGGGCAGCTTGCATGTCTGGAAAGGCACCATCAATGCAGAAAAATATATTCAGGTTCTAGAACAACATATGCTCCCATCCAGACGTCATCTCTTTCAGGGAAGACCCTGCATTCTTCAACAAGATAATGCCAGACCACATTCTGTATCAATCACAACATCATGGCTGCGTAGGAGAAGGATCCGGGTACTGAAATGGCCAGTCTGCAGTCCAGATCTTTCACCTATAGAGAACATTTGGCGCATCATAAAGAGGAAGGTGCAACAAAGAAGGCCCAAGACCATTGAACAGTTAGAGACCTGTATTAGACAAGAATGGGAGAGCATTCCTATTTCTAAACTTGAGAAACTGGTCTCCTCGGTCCCCAGACGTCTGTTGAGTGTTGTAAGAAGACGGGGAGATGCCACACAGTGGTGAAAATGGCCTTGTCCCAACTTTTTGGGGATTTGTTGACACCATGAAATTCTGATTCAACATATTTTTCCCTTAAAATGGTACATTTTCTCAGTTTAAACTTTTGTTCCGTGATTTATGTTCTATTCTGAATAAAATATTAGAAGTTGGCACCTCCACATCATTGCATTCAGTTTTTATTCACGATTTGTATAGTGTCCCAACTTTTTGGGAATTCGGTTTGTAATTTTTTGACGGGAAATGACATAGGTGTCTCCCAAAACATAATAAGACGATGTACAAGAGGCATTATTATGGGGAAAAAAAAACATTTCTTCGCTTTTATTTACATTTGAGCAAAAAATACAAGATGTTCCGCACTGTGGAAAGTCTCAGAGGACGTGGTCGGAAGCCAAAAGTGACACCTTTGCTGGCCAGGAGGATAGTTAGAGAGGTGAAAAAGAATCCAAGGATCACCACCAAGGCCATCCTGGTGAATCTGGGCTCTGCTGGTGGCAATGTCTCAAGGGAGACAATCCAACGGACACTGCACACTGCTGGGTTCCACTTCTCCAGATAAGGCACACAAAAGCTTGCTTGGCCTTTGCAAAAGCTCATCTGGACAAAGAAAAAGACTTCTGGTCTTCTGAGTTATGGTCAGATGAAACAAAAATTGAATTGTTTGGTCACAATGATGTTTCCTTCATTTGGCGTTAAAAAGGAGAAGCCTTCAACCCAAAGAACACCATCCCCACTGTCAAATATGGTGGTGGGAACCTAATGCTTTGGGGGTGTTTTTCAGCCAATGGACCAGGGTACCTAATCACAGTAAACGCCACCATGAAAAAAGAGCAATATATGAGGCAGTCTGCAGAGAAACTTGGCCTTGGGCACCAGTGGACATTTCAGCATGACAATGACCCAAAACACACAGCAAAAGTGGTGAAGAAATGGTTAGCAGACAACAACATTAACGTTTTGGAGTGGCCCAGCCAGAGTCCAGACTTGAATCCAATTGAGAATCTGTGGAGGGAGCTAAAGATCAGGGTGATGGCAAGAAGACCCTCCAACCTGAAAGATTTGGAGCTCATTGCTAAAGATGAATGGGCAAAAATACCTGTGGAGACATGCAAAAAGCTGGTCTGCAATTATAGGAAGCGTTTGATTGCTGTAATAGCCAATAAAGGCTTTTCTATTGATTATTGGGAAGGGTATGAATAATTTTGGACTAGGCACTTTTTGCTCAAATGTAAATAAAAGCTGAGAAATGTTTTTTTTTTCCCCCAACAATAATGCCTCTTATACATCGTTTTATTATCTTTTGGGAGACACCTATGTCATTTACCATCAAAAAATTACTTGCTGTTTGAATAAAAGTAACTTTAAGTCAAAATTTGCCTGGGGTATGAATAATTATGAGCAGCACTGTATATATTTTTTCCTGCCCTGCTATGTACATGTACAGCATTGCGATGGTGAAGGCTCAAAAATTGAGCCTGTGCCATCAGCTTTTGGTATAACGCACTGCTTCAACTGTCAGGGCTGAAGCTAGTTTCAATTGCACCATTTACACCGTTTGAACATTGCAAACATAATATACACTGCTCAAAAAAATAAAGGGAACACTTAAACAACACAATGTAACTCCAAGTCAATCACACTTCTGTGAAATCAAACTGTCCACTTAGGAAGCAACACTGAGTGACAATCAATTTCACATGCTTTTGTGCAAATGGGATAGACAACAGGTGGAAATTATAGGCAATTAGCAAGACACCCCCAATAAAGGAGTGGTTCTGCAGGTGGTGACCACAGACCACTTCTCAGTTCCTATGCGTCCTGGCTGATGTTTTGGTCACTTTTGAATGCTGGCGGTGCTTTCACTCTAGTGGTAGCATGAGACGGAGTCTACAACCCACACAAGTGGCTCAGGTAGTGCAGCTTATCCAGGATGGCACATCAAGGCGAGCTGTGGCAAGAAGGTTTGCTGTGTCTGTCAGCGTAGTGTCCAGAGCAAGGAGGCGCTACCAGGAGACAGGCCAGTACATCAGGAGACGGGGAGGAGGCCGTAGGAGGGCAACAACCCAGCAGCAGGACCGCTACCTCCGCCTTTGTGCAAGGAGGAACAGGAGGAGCACTGCCAGAGCCCTGCAAAATGACCTCCAGCAGGCCACAAATGTGCATGTGTCTGCTCAAACAGTCAGAAACAGACTCCATGAGGGTGATATGAGGGCCCGACGTCCACAGGTGGGGGTTGTGCTTACAGCCCAACACCGTGCAGGACGTTTGGCATTTGCCAGAGAACACCAAGATTGGCAAATTCGCCACTGGCGCCCTGTGCTCTTCACAGATGAAAGCAGGTTCACACTGAGCACATGTGACAGATGTGACAGAGTCTGGAGACACCGTGGAGAACGTTCTGCTGCCTGCAACATCCTCCTGCATGACCGGTTTGGCATTGGGTCAGTAATGGTGTGGGGTGGCATTTCTTTGGAGGGCCGCACAGCCCTCCATGTGCTCGCCAGAGGTAGCCTGACTGCCATTAGGTACCGAGATGAGATCCTCAGACCCCTTGTGAGACCATATGCTGGTGCGGTTGGCCCTGGGTTCCTCCTAATGCAAGACAATGCTAGACCTCATGTGGCTGGAGTGTGTCAGCAGTTCCTGCAAGACGAAGGCATTGATGCTATGGACTGGCCCGCCCGTTCCCCAGACCTGAATCCAATTGAGCACATCTGGGACATCATGTCTCGCTCTATACACCAACGTCACGTTGCACCACAGACTGTCCAGGAGTTGGCAGATGCTTTAGTCCAGGTCTGGGAGGAGATCCCTCAGGAGACTGTCCGCCACCTCATCAGGAGCATGCGCAGGCGTTGTAGGGAGGTCATACAGGCACGTGGAGGCCACACACACTACTGAGCCTCATTTTGACTTGTTTTAAGGACATTACATCAAAGTTGGATCAGCCTGTAGTGTGTTTTTCCACTTTAATTTTGAGTGTGACTCCAAATCCAGACCTCCATGGGTTGAAAAATTTGATTACCATTTTTTTATTTTTGTGTGATTTTGTTGTCAGCACATTCAACTATGTAAAGAACAAAGTATTTCAGAAGAATATTTAATTAACTCAGATCTAGGATGTGTTATTTTTGTGTTCCCTTTATTTTTTGGAGCAGTGTATAATACACGTAAAATTTGAATAAAATAAAGAAATGTTAAAAAAAAGCAAAAATATCCACTAAATAAACTTTTCTCAATTAGGGCTCATGCACACAAATGTATTTTGTTTCCGTGTCCGTTCCTTTTTTTTTGCAGATAGAATGCGGACCCATTTATTTTAATGCTGACTGCTCTCTGCATCCATATGTCTGATGTCTGTTCCATAGTCCCGCACTGTTTTGCGGACAAGAATAGGCATTGTTACAATGGTTCCCCCCCTAAAAAACACAGATGCTACACTCAAAATACATACCGTCATGTGCATGAGCTTTTATTCCGATTTTCTTTATCAATATCACTGCAACACCCCGCACCCTCACTAATCAGCTTTAATAATTGTACTTTTTATTGGGGAGGGCAATTCTGGGTTTTGCTATGGGGCCCCATGATTTCTATGTATACCCCTGCTCACGGCTTCAACCTGCTCAGCGTTTGTGCATGCTGCCTTTTCAACATCCATCAGCTGGTCACAACTTTCCCGTTGGTAAAACACATTGGGAAATGAGAATATAATGCAGAACCATCTGTCTGCTCCTGGTCACACAAGTATAAACGCATGTTAGATAGTCCAGTGATTTGGGCTTTTCTTAACCTCTTTCTGACCAGTGCCGTACATGTATGGTGTTGGCCATTTATTGCAAAGATGGCGGCGGCTCAAGAGCAGCGCGGGCGCCATAGCCGGGTGCCTGCTGTTTTAACCAGCAGGCATCAGGGACTAATGGCTGCATCCAGCAGACTTTTAACCCTTCAGATGCCGTGGTCAAATGAGATGTTACATGAAAATTTATATTGAAATATAACATGCATTCATACTTAATATTTAGGATGGTAACATCGGGGCAGCCAAAACCCCACTCCTGGGAACAGCCTGACTTCCCCTGGACCCCCTACCTATGGGGGGGGGGGGTTTCCGTTAACCATGTTTCACTGTTAACTACGTGTCACCATTTTCGGCCCAGGACAGCCTGAATTTGCCGGGACTGTCTCTGAAAATCAGGTACAGTCCCTGCAAATTCGGGACAGTTGGCAACTATGCATGCATTGCAATCATTGGTGGGGGGTATTTATCAAAACTGGTTGAAAGAAAAATTTACTTATTAGCCCATAGCAACCAATCAGATTACAGCTTTCATTTTCCAAAGGAGCTCTGAAAAATTAAAGGTGGAGTCTGATTGGTGAAAGCATCATTGATGTGGCCCCCAAAATCATAATTTCTTGACAGCAGATTGTTGCTTTGTAAAAAATGTTCTGCTGCCTAGAAACAAAGAATGTACATGGGGACAAGCAATTACAGTAGTGCTTACTCATGTCCATACAGAGGAGATGATTGCTGCATGTAAGTGCTGCCCTCACCTCCTCTGAAGATCAGGCAGTTATGAAGAACAAATGGTTTAGTCCTGATAATTAAGTCAGCCAGTGTCAAAGGGTCTGTCAGGAATTTACCCAGACAAGATACCGTGCAGGCCTGGTCTACCTATCAGTGAGGCTGGAAGCTGAGCCAATCCCAGAGTTAGGCGAGGGATTTAAAGTGGTTATCCAAAAAATTTAAGGGTGCCTTCACAGTCAGCAGATTTTGTAGCAGAATTTTTGACGAGTGAAAAACAGTTCCATCTATTTGAATGGGGCAGGAAGCGCATGGATTTCTGCAACCTCCATTCAGGTAAATAGAACTGATTATCAATCACAGAAAATTCTGCAAAAAACTTTGCAGTGTGTGAAGGCCCCCTAAAGGGGTTATCCAACCCCTATAATGCCTGACAAAATACCTGGGCACCGCATACACGTTATACTTATTCCGCTCTGGAGCACCAGAATCGCTCCTGATGCCCGCATGGCCGCTGCTGCATCTCCCCGTCGTGCGGATCAAAACATCCAGAGGGTGTTCCAGCTATTTGAATGGGGCAGGAAGCGCATGGATTTCTGCAACCTCCATTCAGGTAAATAGAACAGATTATCAATCACAGAAAATTCTGCAAAAAAATCTGCAGTGTGTGAAGGCACCCTAAGGGCTTGTTCACACGAACGTGCTGTGTTTTGCGGTCCGCAAATTGCGGATCCGCAAAACACAGATGCCGCCTGTGTGCCTTCTGAAATTTGCAGAACCGAACGGGCGGCCCATTTTAGAAGTGCCTATTCTTGTCCGCAAAACGGACAAGAATAGGACATGATCTATAATTTTTGTGGGGCCACGGAACGGAGAAAAGAATGCGGACAGCACACGGAGTGCTGTCCGCATCTTTTGTGGCCCCATTGAAGTCAATGGCTCCGCATCCAAGCCGCAAAAAATGCGGCTCGGATGCGGAACCAAACCATGGTCATGTGAATGAGCCCTATGACTGCAGTTCACCGATTGACAGCGCCTGTGATTTTTGTTTGTATCCTGGTTCCTGTATTTTGTGCTTTTATTGCATTTGAATTCCTGGTATCTGTTTAACCGCCTCACGTCCGCCCATAGGATATAAACGTCCTATGGGTGGACGTCTATTTCTGACAGCACGTTTTAAAACGTCCTGTCAGAAATAGCAGCTGCACGCTAATCGTGCAGCTGCTGATCGGGTTGCCCGCTGTCAGTGACAGCAGGGCAACCCAGAGACAAGGCAGGGACAGTTCCCAGGTGTCCCTGCCTTCACGATCGCTGCAGACACAGCGCTCACCGAGCGCTGTGTCTGCAGAGCAGGAAGCGCTGTGCGCTTCCTGTTCCGGCCCGGCGGTCATGTGACCGCCGGGACCGGAGAGTGCAGGGGCTGTGTGAGGTCTCTCAGAGACCTCGATCAGCCCTGCTGTGAGGCTGTACAGCGCAGGATTGCTGCTGTACAGCCTCTATAGGGGTGCATTTGTCCTGTAACTGGGGCTACTATCTCAGCCCCAGTTACAGGAGAAATCAACTGTGAAAAAAAAAAAAAAAAGTGAAGTAAATGTCCCCCAGAGGTCTTGTATGACCTTATGGGGGACGAAAAGTGTAAAATAAAATAAAAATAAAATAAAGTGTTGAAAAAATAAAATAAAAAAAAGGTTCACATGTAAAAAAAAAAAAATCCCAAGTAAGGAATAAAAAAAAAAAAAAAAAATAGAAAAAATAAAATAAAATAGACATATTTAGTATTGCCGCGTCCGTAAAAACCAGCTCTATAAAAATATCACATGACCTAACCCCTCGGGTAAACACCGTAAAAAATAAATAAAAAAAACTGTGTCAAAACAAGCAATTTTTGTCACCTTGCATCACAAAAGGTGCAACACCAAGTGATCAAAAACGCGTATGTCCCACAAAATAGTACCAATAAAACCGTCACCTCATCCCGCAAAAAATGAGCCCCTACATAAGAAAATCTCTCAAAAAATAAAAAAACTATAGCTCTCAGAACATGGACACATTAAAACATAATTTTTTGGTTTCAAAAATGCTATTATTGCGTAAAACTTTAATAAATGAGAAAAAGTATACATATTAGGTATCGCCACGTCCGTAACAATCTGCTCTATAAAAATGTCACTTGACTGAACCCCTCAGGTGAACGCTGTAAAAATAAATAAATAGAAACTGTGCTAAAACAACCAATTTTTTGGTCACCTTGCCCCATAAAGTGTTATAATGAATGATCAAAAAATCATATGTACCCAAAAATAGTACTAATAAAACTGGCACCTTATCCCCTAGTTTCCAAAATGGGGTCACTTCTTGGGAGTTTCTACTGTAAGGGTGCATCAGGGGGCTTCAAATGGGACATGGCATCTAAAAACCATGTGGAGTTCCTTTCCTTCTGCGCCCTGCCGTGTGCCCATACAGCAGTTTACGACCACATGTGGGGTGTTTCTGTAAACCGCAGAATCTGGGTAATAAATATTGAGTTTTGTTTGGCTGTTAACCATCGATGTGTTAAAGAAAAAAATTGATTAAAATGGAAAATCTGCCAAAAAAGTGAAATTTAAAAATTTGATCTCCATTTTCCTTTAATTCTTGTGGAACGCCTAAAGGGTTAACAAAGTTTGTAAAATCGGTTTTGAATACCTTGAGGGGTGTAGTTTCTACAATGGGGTCATTTATGGGGGTATCCACTATGTAGGCCCCACAAAGTGACTTCAGACCTGAACTGGTCCTTATAAAGTGGGTTTTGGCAATTTTCTTACAAATTTGAAGAATTGCTTCTAAACTTCTAAGCCTTCTAACGTCCTAAAAAAATAAAATGACATTTCCAAAATGATGCCAACATAAAGTAGACATATGGGAAATGTTAAATAATAACTATTTTATGAGGTATCACTTTCTGTTTTGAAAGCAGAGAAATTGAAATTTAGAAAATTGCGAATTTTTCAAATTTTTGGGTAAATTTGGGATTTTTTCATAAATAAAGGTGAAATATTTTGACTCAAATTTATGACTATCATGAAGTACAATGTGTCACGAGAAAACAATCTCTGAATGACTTGGATAAATAAAGGTGTTCCAAAGTCATTACCACATAAAGTGAGATATGTCAGTTTTGCAAAATTTGGCCTGGTCAGGAAGGGGGCAAAGGGCCCAGATGGGAAGTGGTTAAATTCTTTCTTTATTCAATTTTTGTAAGTTCAAAAAGCAACATTATTCTTTCAGTGAAATAACAAAGTAAATCAATGTCATATACAGAAAATAACATTGATATACATAGCATTAAATGTCATGTCATGTATTACAATGAGATTATACAAAGATCAAAGTATTAATGTAAAAAAAAATCTAATTCTCAAAAGTTGTTGAACTTATATCATAACGATTGTCGATGGGATGACAGGTAATCAAATAGGAAATCAGGACCGAAGTCAATATTGATAACACAATAAAATAGATACTATTGATTATGCACCTATTCAACTACAGTTTTCCACTATGAAATTTTTTCAGATTATCATTGTAATTATCACACTTTTTCTTTGGGTGTTTTTAGATTACATGGGTGCACCTAGTACCTCTTGATGTTTCAGCACATCAACAGGGCTGTATACATAGGGCACCTTTTCTATATGTTTGTCTGTCTGTTTACTTGGTAGCCCTACCATTTAGCCAGCATCCACCACCTGTCACTTTTCGAGGGAACAGTAGGAGGTGGTAGTCTAGGCTCGAGGACAGGGAGTCCCCACCATTAGTGGACGTCCCTGGGCTGAGGTGTAGCTTAAGGTATAAGCGTAGGGTTAGATTCCCCACCCATTATCAGCTCACCCAACCATTGGAGGATCTACCATTAAACAGTTTAGTGGAGTTTGTCATATGTGTTTTTCAATAAAAGTACTTGATTCTATTGCTGGACTAGGTTGTACATGAATTTTTGACCCATCATAATCCTTTATCCTACAATTGCTGGACTACTAAACGACTCATTGTCAACCGCCTTCCAAATTACAAACGGTACACGTCAGGGGTGCCCTCTGTCACCTATTCTCTTTATCCTCTCTTTAGAACCATTACTCATCAAGATCCAATCCCCATATCCAGGATATCACAACATTTAAGGAACAACACAAAGTAGCGGCATATGCCGACGACACCTTATTCATGATAACCAACCCCCTACATGGGATTCCCACGCTTTTGAAAGAATTAGAAGATTTTAGCTCTATCTCTAACTTCAAGATTAATTTACATAAGTCAGAGGTATATAATGTAACCACGCCCCAATCAGTATGGCAGGAGATCATCTCTACTACCCCCTTAAAACCATCTAACACTTCCTTTAAATATTTAGGCATCAATATAAGCAGAAACTTTCGGGAAATATATATCTTGAACTTCCTACCCCTTCTAACTAAAGTGGAATCAACTTTCAAAGATTGGGAGACACTTTACATATCCTGGTTCGGACGCATAAACGCCATTAAAATGATGATACTTCCCAAAGTTCTATATATTTTACAGGCTTTGCCTATTGACATTCCTAAATATTTTTACAACACTCTTAGGAAGACGATTTTAAAATTTACATGGAGATCAAATAGTAATAGGATACAATATAGCACTGTTTCTATGCCTAAGGTGAGCGGTGGTTTGGGGGTACCTGATTTTCTAAAATACCATCAGTCAATACATATCGCTAAACTAATGGAGTGGTTTATTAAGCCTTCCAGGAAGAGATGGTGTTACGACACTCACCGCCAGGTAGATGAAGCCGCCGTTTAGTGAATAAGCCCCTTTCTCCAGAAATGCAGTTTTTAATCCAGCCGATCGTCAAACTCCCGAATGGAGCATACGAAGTGGCAACTCCCGATCAGCAATTCAGTCGAACTCCTTCCACAGCTAGCAATATACGAAAGCGCGGTCCCAATAATAAATCCCTCCACAAACGAGACCAAGCTCCGTCTTGAAAGTCAAACAGGAAACAATTTTATTGAGGGCTACCCGCCCGTATTTATGCAGGTCTCCATCTGGTGGACACGCCCCTAGGGGACCAGAATGGAGACTGACACAGGACAGACATGCAGCACTACAGAGACAATACATCCCCCACAATGCATCATGGTCTCCTCCTCTCTGCCCTGGAGACCTGAGGAGTAATCCCATTATCTCTCAAGACAGAGGGTAACCACAATACACATGTGGGGACAACAGAACAGACATCACCATTTAAACATACAATGTCACAACCCTTTTCAATACACAGACATTTAACATCCCAAAATGGCACGCATTAGACCAGAAGTTCAAGTTAGTTTAAGTCCTTTGTGAATAATGAGGCCATTTGGGTTAACTAGCAGCACACTCTTCTCCTGGGTGGCCGTCCGTTCAGTAGTTCCAATCGGTATTTGGGGAAACACACGAACAGGGGCATACGGCAGGAAATCCAGCGAAATGAAGGCAAACAGACGAACCAGCAATATAGGCCTAAACAGATGGATCTGTCACAGATGGATAGATGTAGAAGGAGAGTCGCTGCCCCCTTAATACCACTTGCTGTTGTGGAAAACAGTAGAAAATCCTTACCCACCTAAAACTGAATTCCTGGTATCTGACTCTGTCTCGTTTTCTGGAATAACCCTTCGACTGCTGTTTTTGAATCTACCGATTCTCCTGGTATTCAGACTGTGGCTACTTCTCTGGATTAACCTCTTGTCCAGTGTTTTTGGCACTGCTTGTCTACTACTCTTTGCACTCCCTGTTCATTTTGGTAGGTCTGCTTCTAGTGGGCTCACACCAACCGGAGAGTGCAGGGGCTGTGTGAGGTCTCTCAGAGACCTCGATCAGCCCTGCTGTGAGGCTGTACAGCGCAGGATTGCTGCTGTACAGCCTCTATAGGGGTGCATTTGTCCTGTAACTGGGGCTACTATCTCAGCCCCAGTTACAGGAGAAATCAACTGTGAAAAAAAAAAAAAAAAAGTGAAGTAAATGTCCCCCAGAGGTCTTGTATGACCTTATGGGGGACGAAAAGTGTAAAATAAAATAAAAATAAAATAAAGTGTTGAAAAAATAAAATAAAAAAAAGGTTCACATGTAAAAAAAAAAAAATCCCAAGTAAGGAATAAAAAAAAAAAAAAAAAATAGAAAAAATAAAATAAAATAGACATATTTAGTATTGCCGCGTCCGTAAAAATCAGCTCTATAAAAATATCACATGACCTAACCCCTCGGGTAAACACCGTAAAAAATAAATAAAAAAAACTGTGTCAAAACAAGCAATTTTTGTCACCTTGCATCACAAAAGGTGCAACACCAAGTGATCAAAAACGCGTATGTCCCACAAAATAGTACCAATAAAACCGTCACCTCATCCCGCAAAAAATGAGCCCCTACATAAGAATATCTTTGAAAAAATAAAAAAACTATAGCTCTCAGAACATGGACACATTAAAACATAATTTTTTGGTTTCAAAAATGCTATTATTGCGTAAAACTTTAATAAATGAGAAAAAGTATACATATTAGGTATCGCCACGTCCGTAACAATCTGCTCTATAAAAATGTCACTTGACTGAACCCCTCAGGTGAACGCTGTAAAAATAAATAAATAGAAACTGTGCTAAAACAACCAATTTTTTGGTCACCTTGCCCCATAAAGTGTTATAATGAATGATCAAAAAATCATATGTACCCAAAAATAGTACTAATAAAACTGGCACCTTATCCCCTAGTTTCCAAAATGGGGTCACTTCTTGGGAGTTTCTACTGTAAGGGTGCATCAGGGGGCTTCAAATGGGACATGGCATCTAAAAACCATGTGGAGTTCCTTTCCTTCTGCGCCCTGCCGTGTGCCCATACAGCAGTTTACGACCACATGTGGGGTGTTTCTGTAAACCGCAGAATCTGGGTAATAAATATTGAGTTTTGTTTGGCTGTTAACCATCGATGTGTTAAAGAAAAAAATTGATTAAAATGGAAAATCTGCCAAAAAAGTGAAATTTAAAAATTTGATCTCCATTTTCCTTTAATTCTTGTGGAACGCCTAAAGGGTTAACAAAGTTTGTAAAATCGGTTTTGAATACCTTGAGGGGTGTAGTTTCTACAATGGGGTCATTTATGGGGGTATCCACTATGTAGGCCCCACAAAGTGACTTCAGACCTGAACTGGTCCTTATAAAGTGGGTTTTGGCAATTTTCTTACAAATTTGAAGAATTGCTTCTAAACTTCTAAGCCTTCTAACGTCCTAAAAAAATAAAATGACATTTCCAAAATGATGCCAACATAAAGTAGACATATGGGAAATGTTAAATAATAACTATTTTATGAGGTATCACTTTCTGTTTTGAAAGCAGAGAAATTGAAATTTAGAAAATTGCGAATTTTTCAAATTTTTGGGTAAATTTGGGATTTTTTCATAAATAAAGGTGAAATATTTTGACTCAAATTTATGACTATCATGAAGTACAATGTGTCACGAGAAAACAATCTCTGAATGACTTGGATAAATAAAGGTGTTCCAAAGTCATTACCACATAAAGTGAGATATGTCAGTTTTGCAAAATTTGGCCTGGTCAGGAAGGGGGCAAAGGGCCCAGATGGGAAGTGGTTAAATTCTTTCTTTATTCAATTTTTGTAAGTTCAAAAAGCAACATTATTCTTTCAGTGAAAGAACAAAGTAAATCAATGTCATATACAGAAAATAACATTGATATACATAGCATTAAATGTCATGTCATGTATTACAATGAGATTATACAAAGATCAAAGTATTAATGTAAAAAAAAATCTAATTCTCAAAAGTTGTTGAACTTATATCATAACGATTGTCGATGGGATGACAGGTAATCAAATAGGAAATCAGGACCGAAGTCAATATTGATAACACAATAAAATAGATACTATTGATTATGCACCTATTCAACTACAGTTTTCCACTATGAAATTTTTTCAGATTATCATTGTAATTATCACACTTTTTCTTTGGGTGTTTTTAGATTACATGGGTGCACCTAGTACCTCTTGATGTTTCAGCACATCAACAGGGCTGTATACATAGGGCACCTTTTCTATATGTTTGTCTGTCTGTTTACTTGGTAGCCCTACCATTTAGCCAGCATCCACCACCTGTCACTTTTCGAGGGAACAGTAGGAGGTGGTAGTCTAGGCTCGAGGACAGGGAGTCCCCACCATTAGTGGACGTCCCTGGGCTGAGGTGTAGCTTAAGGTATAAGCGTAGGGTTAGATTCCCCACCCATTATCAGCTCACCCAACCATTGGAGGATCTACCATTAAACAGTTTAGTGGAGTTTGTCATATGTGTTTTTCAATAAAAGTACTTGATTCTATTGCTGGACTAGGTTGTACATGAATTTTTGACCCATCATAATCCTTTATCCTACAATTGCTGGACTACTAAACGACTCATTGTCAACCGCCTTCCAAATTACAAACGGTACACGTCAGGGGTGCCCTCTGTCACCTATTCTCTTTATCCTCTCTTTAGAACCATTACTCATCAAGATCCAATCCCCATATCCAGGATATCACAACATTTAAGGAACAACACAAAGTAGCGGCATATGCCGACGACACCTTATTCATGATAACCAACCCCCTACATGGGATTCCCACGCTTTTGAAAGAATTAGAAGATTTTAGCTCTATCTCTAACTTCAAGATTAATTTACATAAGTCAGAGGTATATAATGTAACCACGCCCCAATCAGTATGGCAGGAGATCATCTCTACTACCCCCTTAAAACCATCTAACACTTCCTTTAAATATTTAGGCATCAATATAAGCAGAAACTTTCGGGAAATATATATCTTGAACTTCCTACCCCTTCTAACTAAAGTGGAATCAACTTTCAAAGATTGGGAGACACTTTACATATCCTGGTTCGGACGCATAAACGCCATTAAAATGATGATACTTCCCAAAGTTCTATATATTTTACAGGCTTTGCCTATTGACATTCCTAAATATTTTTACAACACTCTTAGGAAGACGATTTTAAAATTTACATGGAGATCAAATAGTAATAGGATACAATATAGCACTGTTTCTATGCCTAAGGTGAGCGGTGGTTTGGGGGTACCTGATTTTCTAAAATACCATCAGTCAATACATATCGCTAAACTAATGGAGTGGTTTATTAAGCCTTCCAGGAAGAGATGGTGTTACGACACTCACCGCCAGGTAGATGAAGCCGCCGTTTAGTGAATAAGCCCCTTTCTCCAGAAATGCAGTTTTTAATCCAGCCGATCGTCAAACTCCCGAATGGAGCATACGAAGTGGCAACTCCCGATCAGCAATTCAGTCGAACTCCTTCCACAGCTAGCAATATACGAAAGCGCTGTCCCAATAATAAATCCCTCCACAAACGAGACCAAGCTCCGTCTTGAAAGTCAAACAGGAAACAATTTTATTGAGGGCTACCCGCCCGTATTTATGCAGGTCTCCATCTGGTGGACACGCCCCTAGGGGACCAGAATGGAGACTGACACAGGACAGACATGCAGCACTACAGAGACAATACATCCCCCACAATGCATCATGGTCTCCTCCTCTCTGCCCTGGAGACCTGAGGAGTAATCCCATTATCTCTCAAGACAGAGGGTAACCACAATACACATGTGGGGACAACAGAACAGACATCACCATTTAAACATACAATGTCACAACCCTTTTCAATACACAGACATTTAACATCCCAAAATGGCACGCATTAGACCAGAAGTTCAAGTTAGTTTAAGTCCTTTGTGAATAATGAGGCCATTTGGGTTAACTAGCAGCACACTCTTCTCCTGGGTGGCCGTCCGTTCAGTAGTTCCAATCGGTATTTGGGGAAACACACGAACAGGGGCATACGGCAGGAAATCCAGCGAAATGAAGGCAAACAGACGAACCAGCAATATAGGCCTAAACAGATGGATCTGTCACAGATGGATAGATGTAGAAGGAGAGTCGCTGCCCCCTTAATACCACTTGCTGTTGTGGAAAACAGTAGAAAATCCTTACCCACCTAAAACTGAATTCCTGGTATCTGACTCTGTCTCGTTTTCTGGAATAACCCTTCGACTGCTGTTTTTGAATCTACCGATTCTCCTGGTATTCAGACTGTGGCTACTTCTCTGGATTAACCTCTTGTCCAGTGTTTTTGGCACTGCTTGTCTACTACTCTTTGCACTCCCTGTTCATTTTGGTAGGTCTGCTTCTAGTGGGCTCACACCAACCGGAGAGTGCAGGGGCTGTGTGAGGTCTCTCAGAGACCTCGATCAGCCCTGCTGTGAGGCTGTACAGCGCAGGATTGCTGCTGTACAGCCTCTATAGGGGTGCATTTGTCCTGTAACTGGGCTACTATCTCAGCCCCAGTTACAGGAGAAATCAACTGTGAAAAAAAAAAAAAAAAGTGAAGTAAATGTCCCCCAGAGGTCTTGTATGACCTTATGGGGGACGAAAAGTGTAAAATAAAATAAAAATAAAATAAAGTGTTGAAAAAATAAAATAAAAAAAAGGTTCACATGTAAAAAAAAAAAAATCCCAAGTAAGGAATAAAAAAAAAAAAAAAAAATAGAAAAAATAAAATAAAATAGACATATTTAGTATTGCCGCGTCCGTAAAAATCAGCTCTATAAAAATATCACATGACCTAACCCCTCGGGTAAACACCGTAAAAAATAAATAAAAAAAACTGTGTCAAAACAAGCAATTTTTGTCACCTTGCATCACAAAAGGTGCAACACCAAGTGATCAAAAACGCGTATGTCCCACAAAATAGTACCAATAAAACCGTCACCTCATCCCGCAAAAAATGAGCCCCTACATAAGAATATCTTTGAAAAAATAAAAAAACTATAGCTCTCAGAACATGGACACATTAAAACATAATTTTTTGGTTTCAAAAATGCTATTATTGCGTAAAACTTTAATAAATGAGAAAAAGTATACATATTAGGTATCGCCACGTCCGTAACAATCTGCTCTATAAAAATGTCACTTGACTGAACCCCTCAGGTGAACGCTGTAAAAATAAATAAATAGAAACTGTGCTAAAACAACCAATTTTTTGGTCACCTTGCCCCATAAAGTGTTATAATGAATGATCAAAAAATCATATGTACCCAAAAATAGTACTAATAAAACTGGCACCTTATCCCCTAGTTTCCAAAATGGGGTCACTTCTTGGAGTTTCTACTGTAAGGGTGCATCAGGGGGCTTCAAATGGGACATGGCATCTAAAAACCATGTGGAGTTCCTTTCCTTCTGCGCCCTGCCGTGTGCCCATACAGCAGTTTACGACCACATGTGGGGTGTTTCTGTAAACCGCAGAATCTGGGTAATAAATATTGAGTTTTGTTTGGCTGTTAACCATCGATGTGTTAAAGAAAAAAATTGATTAAAATGGAAAATCTGGCAAAAAAGTGAAATTTAAAAATTTGATCTCCATTTTCCTTTAATTCTTGTGGAACGCCTAAAGGGTTAACAAAGTTTGTAAAATCGGTTTTGAATACCTTGAGGGGTGTAGTTTCTACAATGGGGTCATTTATGGGGGTATCCACTATGTAGGCCCCACAAAGTGACTTCAGACCTGAACTGGTCCTTATAAAGTGGGTTTTGGCAATTTTCTTACAAATTTGAAGAATTGCTTCTAAACTTCTAAGCCTTCTAACGTCCTAAAAAAATAAAATGACATTTCCAAAATGATGCCAACATAAAGTAGACATATGGGAAATGTTAAATAATAACTATTTTATGAGGTATCACTTTCTGTTTTGAAAGCAGAGAAATTGAAATTTAGAAAATTGCGAATTTTTCAAATTTTTGGGTAAATTTGGGATTTTTTCATAAATAAAGGTGAAATATTTTGACTCAAATTTATGACTATCATGAAGTACAATGTGTCACGAGAAAACAATCTCTGAATGACTTGGATAAATAAAGGTGTTCCAAAGTCATTACCACATAAAGTGAGATATGTCAGTTTTGCAAAATTTGGCCTGGTCAGGAAGGGGGCAAAGGGCCCAGATGGGAAGTGGTTAAATTCTTTCTTTATTCAATTTTTGTAAGTTCAAAAAGCAACATTATTCTTTCAGTGAAAGAACAAAGTAAATCAATGTCATATACAGAAAATAACATTGATATACATAGCATTAAATGTCATGTCATGTATTACAATGAGATTATACAAAGATCAAAGTATTAATGTAAAAAAAAATCTAATTCTCAAAAGTTGTTGAACTTATATCATAACGATTGTCGATGGGATGACAGGTAATCAAATAGGAAATCAGGACCGAAGTCAATATTGATAACACAATAAAATAGATACTATTGATTATGCACCTATTCAACTACAGTTTTCCACTATGAAATTTTTTCAGATTATCATTGTAATTATCACACTTTTTCTTTGGGTGTTTTTAGATTACATGGGTGCACCTAGTACCTCTTGATGTTTCAGCACATCAACAGGGCTGTATACATAGGGCACCTTTTCTATATGTTTGTCTGTCTGTTTACTTGGTAGCCCTACCATTTAGCCAGCATCCACCACCTGTCACTTTTCGAGGGAACAGTAGGAGGTGGTAGTCTAGGCTCGAGGACAGGGAGTCCCCACCATTAGTGGACGTCCCTGGGCTGAGGTGTAGCTTAAGGTATAAGCGTAGGGTTAGATTCCCCACCCATTATCAGCTCACCCAACCATTGGAGGATCTACCATTAAACAGTTTAGTGGAGTTTGTCATATGTGTTTTTCAATAAAAGTACTTGATTCTATTGCTGGACTAGGTTGTACATGAATTTTTGACCCATCATAATCCTTTATCCTACAATTGCTGGACTACTAAACGACTCATTGTCAACCGCCTTCCAAATTACAAACGGTACACGTCAGGGGTGCCCTCTGTCACCTATTCTCTTTATCCTCTCTTTAGAACCATTACTCATCAAGATCCAATCCCCATATCCAGGATATCACAACATTTAAGGAACAACACAAAGTAGCGGCATATGCCGACGACACCTTATTCATGATAACCAACCCCCTACATGGGATTCCCACGCTTTTGAAAGAATTAGAAGATTTTAGCTCTATCTCTAACTTCAAGATTAATTTACATAAGTCAGAGGTATATAATGTAACCACGCCCCAATCAGTATGGCAGGAGATCATCTCTACTACCCCCTTAAAACCATCTAACACTTCCTTTAAATATTTAGGCATCAATATAAGCAGAAACTTTCGGGAAATATATATCTTGAACTTCCTACCCCTTCTAACTAAAGTGGAATCAACTTTCAAAGATTGGGAGACACTTTACATATCCTGGTTCGGACGCATAAACGCCATTAAAATGATGATACTTCCCAAAGTTCTATATATTTTACAGGCTTTGCCTATTGACATTCCTAAATATTTTTACAACACTCTTAGGAAGACGATTTTAAAATTTACATGGAGATCAAATAGTAATAGGATACAATATAGCACTGTTTCTATGCCTAAGGTGAGCGGTGGTTTGGGGGTACCTGATTTTCTAAAATACCATCAGTCAATACATATCGCTAAACTAATGGAGTGGTTTATTAAGCCTTCCAGGAAGAGATGGTGTTACGACACTCACCGCCAGGTAGATGAAGCCGCCGTTTAGTGAATAAGCCCCTTTCTCCAGAAATGCAGTTTTTAATCCAGCCGATCGTCAAACTCCCGAATGGAGCATACGAAGTGGCAACTCCCGATCAGCAATTCAGTCGAACTCCTTCCACAGCTAGCAATATACGAAAGCGCTGTCCCAATAATAAATCCCTCCACAAACGAGACCAAGCTCCGTCTTGAAAGTCAAACAGGAAACAATTTTATTGAGGGCTACCCGCCCGTATTTATGCAGGTCTCCATCTGGTGGACACGCCCCTAGGGGACCAGAATGGAGACTGACACAGGACAGGCATGCAGCACTACAGAGACAATACATCCCCCACAATGCATCATGGTCTCCTCCTCTCTGCCCTGGAGACCTGAGGAGTAATCCCATTATCTCTCAAGACAGAGGGTAACCACAATACACATGTGGGGACAACAGAACAGACATCACCATTTAAACATACAATGTCACAACCCTTTTCAATACACAGACATTTAACATCCCAAAATGGCACGCATTAGACCAGAAGTTCAAGTTAGTTTAAGTCCTTTGTGAATAATGAGGCCATTTGGGTTAACTAGCAGCACACTCTTCTCCTGGGTGGCCGTCCGTTCAGTAGTTCCAATCGGTATTTGGGGAAACACACGAACAGGGGCATACGGGCAGGAAATCCAGCGAAATGAAGGCAAACAGACGAACCAGCAATATAGGCCTAAACAGATGGATCTGTCACAGATGGATAGATGTAGAAGGAGAGTCGCTGCCCCCTTAATACCACTTGCTGTTGTGGAAAACAGTAGAAAATCCTTACCCACCTAAAACTGAATTCCTGGTATCTGACTCTGTCTCGTTTTCTGGAATAACCCTTCGACTGCTGTTTTTGAATCTACCGATTCTCCTGGTATTCAGACTGTGGCTACTTCTCTGGATTAACCTCTTGTCCAGTGTTTTTGGCACTGCTTGTCTACTACTCTTTGCACTCCCTGTTCATTTTGGTAGGTCTGCTTCTAGTGGGCTCACACCAGTTTTTTGTGATCGTACTCCACAGACGTAACCTGTGTCCCTAGCAGCCAAGTCTATCTGGCCTCGTGGCAGGCCTATGAATAGCCTTTGCTACCTGGCACCTGTGGTGCCACATGACGACTATAGTATTTCCTAATAGGGCCTTAACCACCTAGTGCCTTTTTATGGCTGTCATCAAAAGGCCTTAAGCTAGGGTGCCAACTTTTTATGGCGGCGCTATAGCCAAAATTAGCGCTAAAAGATAGCACTAAAGCTCAGAGGTAGCTCAGGGGTTAGAGCAATGATCAGCGACTATAACGAGCAGTCTCTGATCACGTGATGGCTGTGATGCACTGTATTACGGTGATCACTGAAAATGCTGGTGGCAGAGCTTTCTATCTGCTATCACATAATAGAGGAGAGAATTTTTTAACTACTAGGCTTTGTAACAAAAATTGCTTGAAGGGTATATAATGCAGACCCAATATAGCCCTGTGGGGGCAGAAGAAGTCACAGCTGAGTCATCACATTCACAGCGCAATGTTGTCTTTCACAGTGTGATATCCTGCAATTTAATCCCCCCCCCAAGTACCCCAATTTTTTTGCAACTTCTCAAAAAAGTCACAAATTTTCCCCCCTATGATTTTTTTCATTTTTTTATGGATAATAAAGCCCTGGAATTAATGGTCCAGAAGATTTATATTTACAGTATGCTATAGTCTGCTGTACAAAAGACCACATCTGTGTACTTAAAAATGTGGACCCCCACAAGGGTCCCTAAAAGTAAAAATTTTTGAGCATTATGGTCCTAGTAAAAAAGCCATCCATCCGATCCTACTGTGTGGCAACTACTGTCCACTCAACCCCACTGTGTTTAGAGCATGTCTCGAAACTGGTCTAATGCCATAATTTAATTATGCATTTTTTGGATAATTCCCAAGTCCCCTCCAGAACCACCTCGCTTATGATCTGCTCAATCAATTGAGGTCCTTAATTGCCCTCCTTAGGGATTCATTCTTAAAATTATACACTCCTGCTAAAATTCTGTAGAGAAGTCCCTTTTTAGTTTCAAAGTCCGCCTTTGCTTCCGACAATTTATTCCCTCCAAACATGCCAGATATGGAGTAAAATTATATAATGTTGTGAGTGCACAACAGATTACACCTGCTGTTTTTCTTTTTATAAAGGCAGAGACCACCAAATTAAAGGGGTTGGCTCATCTCCATAATTGGATACCATCCTGTTGAAAATCTCTAAATAAGGCATATACTAATATACATTACTTTTTCAGAAGTGCCTCGTTAACCTCCCCTTATCCCTTTTTGTTCACTGCTCATTGTCAGGGGTTACGGCCGTGCATGTGAGGTATGATATCTCCACAATCTGGTGGCGGGGAACGGCTGCTGCTCTTTAGTGCCTCCAATCTCCATGGAGGAGTAGTCCTGGAGCTGTTCAATCCAACAATGCACAGCAAAATCAGCTGCTAAGCTCCAAAAATATTTTCAGGGCTTAGACAGTACACTTGCTCTAAGGCATCGGGAGAATGCACATGCAGGTAAGTGCCTCCAAAATTGTGTAATGGGGTCCGAAATATTTTCAATTTGTGTTCTGGAAGCTACTAGGTGCTCCATTATGTTTGGGCCATGCCGTGTGTCAAGACATAATATTAGGACAACAATGGGGAAAATTCTGAAGACAGGAGAAATGGGGTGATACATTTCGGGGTGTACTTCATTTTAATGTGCTCTGTACAAAAATCCTGTCTTTATACTGAAACATTTGTGTAAAAAAAAAAATTACATTTTAATCTTTTCACTTTCGCTTAACATTAATACCTGCAACCCGCGGGCTCAAAATACTGATGACACTCCCAATGAATAAGGCCTCATGCACACGGCCGTTGTTTTGGTCCGCATCTGAGCCGCAGTTTTGGCGGCTCAGATGCGGACCCATTCACTTCAATGGGGCAGCAAAAGATGCGGACAGCACTCCGTGTGCTGTCCGCATCCGTTGCTCAGTTCCGTGGCCCTGAAAAAAATATATGACATGCCCTATTCTTGTCCGCGCTTTGCGGACAAGAATAGGCAGTTATATTAAAGGCTGTCCGTGCCGTTCCGCAAATTGCGGAACGCGCATGGACGCCATCCGTGTTTTGCAGATCCGCGACTTGCGGACCGCAAAACACACCACGGTCGCGTGCATGTAGCCTAACTCAAAGGGTGAAGGTTTCTAAATTTAGTCGCTTCTAGGGGGGTTTCTACTCTTCTGGTACTTCTAAGCCTCTGTATACTTGGCATGGTGCAGGAAAAAAATGTATGCTTCAAAAATTTTTAATTAATGTTCAAATTGTAAGTCTCCTAAATTTCAAAAAACACATGAAAGTTTTTCGAAAGTACAGCCAAAATAAAGTAAAGATATGGAGATACATTTGATAACAATATTGAACAGTATTTATGTATATAAAGTATGTGAGACATTGCAGTTAAAAAAAGGGGGGGGATCACATTTTTAAAAAATGTTCATTGATTTCTGCATATTTTAATAAGTATATGCAAATCTTATCTGTAAAATTTTACCAGCTAAATAAAGTACAATACGTAAGTACAATAATTGTTACAGTACAACGGTCATACTAAAAGCAATCAGTTTTGATCATTGGAAGTGAAGATTCAAAGGTAAAATAATTGCACTTATACCAATGACTATCCTGCACTGCAGGGTGTGTAGTGTGGTTTAATCGTTTTGAGTGACAAGGGGAAATCTATCTATCAATCAAAAAAGGTACATATGATTGTGTACATATAATTAAAACTAGCGTTTCCTGTGCCAGTCTTAATATGAAGTCCATTGGAGTGGGATGCCCCAAATGTATTTAAAAGTGCAGGCCTCTTAAAAAGGTTATCCAAACTATAAAACATGCCCCCAATGCCTGGGCCCCCATATAGATTATACTTACCCCGCTCCCCGGCACCTGCATCACTCCTGATCCACGCATGGCCCACCGCTGCATCTCCCCATCGTGCGGATCAAAACATCTGGCGATGGAGGGGGGTTTTAGCAGCCCGCAACGGAGATGAGCATGCCAAGCATCATGGGTGAAGCTAGGGAGGCTCGTGCCCACCACGGCCTGCTATTGGCTGTTCCCCCTGTCGCTGGATATTTGGTTTTGGAGATGTAGCGCTGGCCGTGTGGGGATCAGGATCGATGCGGGTGCCAGGGAGCGGGGTGAGTATGACCTATATGAGGGGCCTTAGGGGACATGTTTTATAGTTTGGATAAGCCCTTCAATAAATACAGCACATCTTCTGCCAGTCCATGCACCAGAAAAGCCTAGATTTGCTCTATAAGTTACACCAGTATTAGGTTTAAATTATAGCACATATGTCAGCCCCATTCTAAGCTCTTCCTCATAAAAGTGTCACATGAGCTGGGCCGGTGCAAGGATTTTTGCCAACACAAGTGAAGCTACATTTTGGCGCCCCCCCCCCCCCCCCCTCAATTGCACCTCAGGTCAGACCAGCAATCAGACCCCCAATGTTGATCAGACCTCAGATCAGCCCCCCAATGCCTCAGATCAGCCCCCCATGTCAGCCATCAGCACAAATGAAAATAAATAAATAACTTACCTCTCCTGCTCCTGGACGCCACCGCTCCTCACCACCAGCGCTCTCTCTCTTTTTCAGTTCGGCGAGGTCACATGGTGCGCAGCCCTTTACAGCAGACAGCCGAGCGGAGGACCAGGAAGCGGTAAGTACAGATCCTTCACCGCTTCCCGGTCCTCCAGTACTAATGAAGCGCTTCCAAAATGGAAGCGCTTCATTAGTATTTGCCCCATAAAACCCAGGGGCAAAAAATACGGGTTATTTAAAAAAAATTAAGTTTCATTTTTCCGCCCCCCCGTCTCTGCGCCCTAAGGCAGCCGCTTGGTCTGTCTTATTATAGCGCCGGACCTGCACATGAGCAGCGTTTAAAAAAAACGAAAACTAGTAAAAATTTTCTGCAAATGATGCAAGCAAAATTTTGCAACTTTTTGAAATTTTCTAGTGTAAAAGCGGTGATAAATTTTGCCTGAATGTTTTCCTTCACGTGGACTTCTGACAACCCTCTACATCCTAATAATGAACTTTGTAAACTGATTCATTCAGAATAATCATTATTATCCTGTATATAAAGAGCATATAAAGACTGTAGTCGTTTTGTTCGTGCGTATTAATAAATGAGCGCATTAAAAAATCCCAAGGTGCCGCTTCTTATTAAGTGATACAATAGAAGTGTAACTGTTTGTACTGCTCTGAATAATTGACTGTAGAACTATATAAAGTAAAGCATTATAAATCCTCTTAAAATGTGTTAGGAGAGTAAATCAATGAGGCCTGTGCAAGCAGTCTGTTCATTTAGATGGTGTCATTGTGTGTTGCTAAAGGGCATGTTCTTGCTTTTAAGGGTCCCGTTGTGGTTTCTATCAGTCTTTTCATCATTTTGGATGGGAGAAATAGTTCAGATTGTATTGATATTCTTGAAAAGTCAGCAGTGTCTGCCAGGATCAGCCAGGATTGCATACAGCATTAAGCCTCATTCACACGTCCGTGTCCATGCTTAAATCCGTGAGAAGGTGGTCAGTGGTGCGTCCGTGAAGATGTCCTTGATGGATCCGTGTTGGGTCTGTGTGTCCGTTTTTTGCTGTCTGTGTGTCATCCGTGTTTCACTGACCCTGCACAGCTGAAAAATAATATTCAAATTATTTCTTCATAAGGATCCGTGAAACACGGTTGGCCATCCGTGTTGTATACGTGGTTTTCACAAACCCATACACCATAATGGGTGCGATGGTTCTGTAAACACGGACAAAATAGAGCATGCATCCGTGCTAAAAACACGGACCCACGGACTGTGGTAAAAAACTAATGTGTGAATACACACATTAAAATGAATTGGGGCGTGTGCTGTCAGTGGAGAACATGTACAGCACATGTCCGTGGAACACTGCCGTGTGAATGAGGCTTTACTGACAGCTTGGTATTAAATAAAAGCCATGGTACTAGCACAGTGTGAACCAAGCCGTAGAATGGCTTATACAGTCAGGTCCATAAATATTGGGACATCGACACAATTTTAACATTTTTTGGGTCTATACACCACCACAATGGATTTGAAATGAAACTAACAAGATGTGCTTTAACTGCAGACTCTCAGCTTTAATTTGAGGGTATTTACATCCAAATCAGGTGAACGGTGTAGGAATTACAACAGTTTGCATATGTGCCTCCCACTTGTTAAGGAACCAAAAGTAATGGGACAATTGGCTTCTCAGCTGTTCCATGGCCAGGTGTGTGTTATTCCCTCATTATCCCAATTACAATGAGCAGATAAAAGGTCCAGAGTTCATTTCAAGTGTGCTATTTGCATTTGGAATCTGTTGTTGTCAACTCTCAAGATGAGATGCAAAGAGCTGTCACTATCAGTGAAGCAAGCCATCATTAGGCTGAAAAAAACAAAACAAAACAATCAGAGAGATAGCAAAAACATTAGGCGTGGCCAAAACAACTGTTTGGAACATTCTTAAAAACAAGGAACGCATCGGTGAGCTCAGCAACACGAAAAGACCCGGAAGACCACGGAAAACAACTGTGGTGGATGAACAAAGAATTATTTCCCTGGTGAAGAAAACACCATTCACAACAGTTGGCCAGATCAAGAACACTCTCCAGGAAGTAGGTGTATGTGTGTCAAAGTCAATAATCAGGAGAAGACTTCACCAGCGTGAATACAGAGGGTTCACCACAAGATGTAAACTATTAGTGAGCCTCAAAAACAGGAAGGCCAGATTAGAGTTTGCCAAACGACATCTAAAAAAGCCTTCACAGTTCTGGAACAACATCCTATGTACAGATGAGACCAAGATCAACTTGTACCAGAGTGATGGGAAGAGAAGAGTATGGAGAAGGAAAGGAACTGCTCATGATCCTAAGCATACCACCTCATCAGTGAAGCATGGTGGTGGTAGTGTCATGGCGTGGGCATGTATGACTGCCA
Source organism: Bufo bufo (assembly GCF_905171765.1). Taxonomy (NCBI): domain Eukaryota; kingdom Metazoa; phylum Chordata; class Amphibia; order Anura; family Bufonidae; genus Bufo; species Bufo bufo. The sequence goes on along the minus strand of NC_053390.1, from coordinate 148,996,114 downwards.
ATGGAACTGGTTCTCTTGTATTTATTGATGATGTGACTGCTGACAAAAGCAGCAGGATGAATTCTGAAGTGTTTCTCGCAATATTATCTGCTCATATTCAGCCAAATGCTTCAGAACTCATTGGACGGCGCTTCACAGTGCAGATGGACAATGACCCAAAGCATACTGCAAAAGCAACCAAAGAGTTTTTTAAGGGAAAGAAGTGGAATGTTATGCAATGGCCAAGTCAATCACCTGACCTGAATCCGATTGAGCATGCATTTCACTTGCTGAAGACAAAACTGAAGGGAAAATGCCCCAAGAACAAGCAGGAACTGAAGACAGTTGCAGTAGAGGCCTGGCAGAGCATCACCAGGGATGAAACCCAGCGTCTGGTGATGTCTATGCGTTCCAGACTTCAGGCTGTAATTGACTGCAAAGGATTTGCAACCAAGTATTAAAAAGTGAAAGTTTGATTTATGATTATTATTCTGTCCCATTACTTTTGGTTCCTTAACAAGTGGGAGGCACATATGCAAACTGTTGTAATTCCTGCACCGTTCACCTGATTTGGATGTACATACCCTCAAAATAAAGCTGACAGTCTGCAGATAAAGCACATCTTGTTTGTTTCATTTCAAATCCATTGTGGTGGTGTATAGAGCCAAAAATGTTAGAATTGTGTCGATGTCCCAATATTTATGGACCTGACTGTATATTAAAGAACACCTGTCAGCAAGATCAACTCTATTCAACCAGACACTGCCTGGTAGGGTTAATCCTGCTGATTGAAATTATACTTTTCTTATGAAAATTGGTTGCCTTATGCAAATAAGAGCTCTAGTGCACTGAGGGGTAGGGCCTAGCAACTCCGTGCACCTCAGCTTTCCAGCCCTGGCCATACTGCTCAATGTACTGAATCCCTCATTTGCATAAATAATAAAAGTCTTCTCAGTTTTCGCAAGCACCAGGCACTAGTTTTTTCTGGTTTAACAGGGTTGATCCTTCTGACAAGTGCTTTTCAAGTCCAAGCTATTAAACATTGTAAAACAAGATTTATGGTTGTGCATCCTAGCAGTCACCATCCATAGACATGATCTAATGACATCATTAATTAAACCAAAAAATAACTTTAATAATGATCATATCAGGAATGATGTTTCCAATATTCAGTCACATGACACCTTGCTTCTATTATATCAGGAACCGTATCAAGTATATTATTAAAGGGAACCAGTTACAAGATTTTCCACCCCTAAACCTCCACCTATGCCTTAGGCTACATGCACACGACTGTGCCGTTTTTTGCGGTCCGCAAACCGCGGATCCACAAAAAACAAAAGCCGCCCTTGTGCCTTCCGCAATTTGCGGAATGGAACGGGCGGCCCATTGTAGAAATGCCTATTCTTGTCCGCAAATCGGACAAAAATAGAACATGCTATATTTTTTTTGTGGGGCCACGGAACGGTGCAACGGATGCGGACAGCACACGGAGTGCTGTCCGCATCTTTTAAAGCCCCAGTGAATGGGTCTGCACCCGAGCCGCAAAAAATGTGGCTCGGATGTGGACCACAAAAACGGTCATGTGCATGAGGCCTTATTATGTAGGGAAAAAGGTCTATAAATATATCCTTAACTTCAGTCATTGGGAAGGTGCCGCTCTTCTGAAGAGTCACGTGGACAAGTTCTTTAATATACCCCCTCCTGGCTTGATTGACGCCCCACAAGTTGTCATACGTCAACAGCTCTAGCAACATTTGGTACATGAGCAGTGCGCAGGTGAAGCCGGGCCAGTGTACTGTACTTTATTTCCCTGCACATGCACTGAATGCCATGAAAGAAGGGGTATAATAAAGTACCTTGACCTGTAGGAGTCAAGAGAGGACCTTAAAGACTAGAACAGCAGAACACCACATGTATTAATACAGTGCTGCATGCCAGTTTCATACCCTAGTTCCTTGAAGATATGATGCCTTTCTAGTGGAGGCAGGCAGCATGTATGTGAGGGTGTGGCCTTACACCACATGCCTGCTGCCTCTATTACCAAGGGTCTCCTCCAAAATTTTCTGTGGCTGTTTTGATTTGTGTCTTCATGGGAAAGCCCTTGAACGTGCAACCATTAACTTTACCACTTACCGTTGGGCTGCTTGGTCATTGTTATAAATCAGTAGGCACATGTTAAGGGACCGGCCAGAGTGACTCTTCAGGAGAGCAGAACTACCTCCATGACTCTTTAGAATTAATTTTCATGCAGCAGACATGATATGTTAAAATGTATTTTATTAGTTTTTACAGCAACAAAGAATATAGATAAGGATATGTTTTCAAACCTTCTCCCTTAGTGCAAAAGGCATTTGCGGCAGGTAATCTTTAACATATATATTATAATCTCACCTAAAAACAGACTTCCCAACAGTGGCTTACCTACGCAACTTCTATAGGGTCAGTAGCCACCACTAGGGGAGCTTACTGTAAAGAGATTATTTACGACTTCCATTGATATGAATGGTAACTGTATAAATTCCTATGCAGTGAGCTCCCCCTAGTGGTGGCTGCACTCAGATAGTTTTATATTATATTAGGTGAAGGGAAGAAGCTTTATCTGTGTATTTATGCCACTTGTCTGGTGTAAATGCTTTGAGAAATATGGTGTTCAGAACGAGCGCTATATTTATGAAGCCCCTGTTCCACTTTTTCTAACATAGGTGGAGGGCAACTTTTTTCTTATGCTTTTTCAATAAAAGAATTTGTACACTTAAAAACTATTTTCAATTTGTCGAAAATCTGGGAGGTCTCGCGTTGTGTTCCACATTAAGGCTCAGTTCACACCTGAATTACATATCTTAGTTTACGGATGTAATTTAGGAATAAGTAAATGTAGGAATAAATAATTAAAACTGATGCAGAATAATTCTCCCTGCACTCTCTCTTTTCCAATAGTCTTCTATTAATCGTTTTCAGCAACACTGTCCCTAGTACATGAGTGCTTGCCATGTCTCTCCCTATGCTTAGCTCACAAGACAATGGGGAGACAGTGTGGGATGAGGGTTTTATACAGCTGTGACATCGCAGGGGATGGCTATCTGTGGGTTGGCTGTCTGCACAGCATTATGGGTGATCTTGTGTTCCCGGGCTTCTTACTTTCACTTTTTAACATGTGCTGAGCGAATCGAAGTTCACAAAGTGGACTTCAATCCAAATTTCATGAAAAATTCAATTTGCTACAAACCTGAATTTCGTTATGCTCCGTGGTAACAAATCGATTTCCCCTGAAATGGTGGTAAAAAAATAAATAAATCATACTTACCTCATCCATTTGAGTGCAAAGAGGCCGCTGCAGCCATCTTGCTTGAAGATTCTGCTCTAAATATCGTGCACTGTGATGTATGACATCACCACGCTAGCCGATGTGATGATGTCATCACGCGCCATGCGAGATTTTGCGCTGGATCTTTAAGCAAGATGGCCAGATCTTCAAGCAAGAAGGTTTTTGAGAACTTCGCTCATCTCTAATTACCATGAAGCACGAGGGAATTTGGATTAATTGCAAAAACTTTGGACCGGATTCCACTTTAGATTCTTCGCTCAGCACTGCATAGGTACTGTACTTTAGTGCAGTATCATGTCACATAAAAATAATCAGCGCTGCTGCGATTACAAGCTCAGCTGTGCTGCATCTGTAGCATATAAGGTGCATCATGATAAAATAATTCACAAACTATCATGTTAATAATTATTGTTTTTTGTCGTTGTTCTGTTCGGTCCACTGCCTATAGTGTATTCTCTGCAGCCTTTTCTCTCAATGTGTTCAGTGCTTTACCACCATGTTCTACAAAATGATCACAGCTTCCGCCGTCAACCAGATATTTAATTTATAAAGGGCTTACCTAGGAAATGACTGCATTTATATTGTGAAAAATGCATGTGGCTCATTTAATATTGATAAGTTATGTTGTAATCCTTACAAACATTTGTGAAGCTCATTTAAAATATCTTGTAATTTCCCCCATCTCATCATTCAAACCAAATCAGATAATTCACTATGAAAAGCTCATTTTTTGCTGTATGTTACTTTCATTATTCAGAGTGGTGTAAACTGTGATAATGAGGTCAGGTCATGGAAGTGCAGCCTCTGAAATACCTGGCAGATATTTACTAAAGGAGTTTGGAGATGGAGAATTAACCATTTATAGATATAGCAGACAGTGAGATAACTTGTGACATGGTGGAGATGTGTTTGACTGCAGCTTGTGACTAAGATCTAGTGACAAAATGTATGTGCAAAGGGGTTTGAGTGCTGTATCGAACCCCCAAGTATTTTTGCCTGATGTATAGAATGCCCTGATGGTAAATTATATAAGGTCTATTTAGTGATACATTTTACTATTAGAAAACCTATTATACTTACAATACATTGAGAACTCTGTAAATGGCTGCCAACTACACTGGTGATGACATGTGGTACCATATGTCCAACCTCTGCAGTTAGAAGCTCCCTAATGTCTATTCGATTTTATTTAAGGGACTGAGCTAATAAATCTCATGGCTCACAGTAGTTTTGCGATGGCTGGAGAGCCACATGTTGAAGGACATTGCACTACAGATTGCCATAACTAGTGTAAATTAAAGGCTACAAATGTGTCCCTCAACTTTCTCCTTTGTTCAAGATAACACCTAGGCACCGTGCTGAATCCCCTTATAGAGACCAGCCCTGTAGGGAAACTTACTGGAAGTACTCCATGGTATGAAAACTCATTGGCAATGCTCCTTGGGAAAAAGATATGCAAAAAGATATCTCCCAAGGATGAGAACCATCTCGATGTGGGGTGGCAGTGTGCACTCCTGCTAGTTCAGGTTCTGCTCTATATCTACCTGCTGCTGGTGAGTAGTTTCTTCAGTAGGCAAGTGAAGAAAACTGCTAATCAGCAACTCTAGACTTAAGTTGCTGCTGATGCAACTGGTACTGCTCCTGCCCCCCCCCCCCCCACCCCACTTCAGCAGCTCCCGGTCAGACCTGCGTGAGGATGGGCGATGGCACACATAGGCAGCGGCCAACTGAGCATGAGCTGCCACTGGCTAACATCAAAGTTCCTATAGGGGAGTACCTCTGTCCGTTTATGGCTGTTCTGCAGCTCAGGGAGGGTGTGCTTTGCGGTGTGCGAGTGGCTGAATTGCATGCAAAGTTTCCTTGCCATTTTCATGATGTCTTGCAGATGGGGTGAAGACTTCAGGAACCACTTTACAACCAGATTGAACAAGTGCGCCATGCAGCGCGCATGGCTCAGCCCTCCTTGATGTAGCGCCCACACCATGTTCTTCCCATCGTCAGTCACCATGGTTCCAATTTTGAGTTGTCGAGGAGTTGTTGATGAAGGACGCAGAGCAGTTCCTCCCCTGTGTGACTCCGTTCGCCCAGGCAAACGAGGTGCAGAACAGAATGACACTGCCGTGCCCTGCACATGTGGCATGCTGGTGGGGCACTGTGAATTGTCCCTGCAGTAGAGGCTGAGGACACGGTGGAGGATGAGGAGGCAGAGGCGGACATTGTCGCAGGACCAACGGCGTGAGAACGTGGAGGCGGAAGCGGCGTCACCTGGCCAAGTTGCTGGGCAGGAGCCACATTTACCCAGTGGGCCATAATGGACATATATTGTCCTTGACCGTAGTTACAGCTCCACACGTCGGTGCTGCCATGTACTTTGGCAGACACCGACAGGCTCAGGGGCTGGCCCACCTTTGTTCTACGTATGTGTGCAGGGCTGGTACTGCCTTGTTGGCAAAGAAATTACGACTTTGGACTCTCCACCTCGGCTCGGCACAAGCAATCAGTTCTCTGAAAGGTTCTCTGAAAAGCAACTTGGCCAAGAGCACATTCAGCTTCTGCGCTGTTGGATGAGTGCTCGCATACTGTTGTCTCTTGGCAATCGCTTCAGTGATCGATTGCTGATGGAATGACTGACGAGGAAGAGCAGCAGGAGCATCAGGAGCAGCAGACGATGGGAAGGATAGACAGCTCCCTTCAGCTGAGATGGTGGAGCCTTGACTGCATGAAATTGGGTGCGTGCCACTGGGTGATGTAGAGGTTTTTGCGGCAGGCTGGACCACCACATCGGAGCCACGATTCTACCCGGCCACTTTATGGTGACTCTGTATGTGCTGACGCATGGCGGTGGTGCCAACATTGGGCACCCTGCCCATGCTTCACCTTCTGCCCACAAATTCGGCAAATGGCCATGTTTACCTCCTCTGGCGGCTTAACAAAAAACTGCCACACCACCGAGTATGACATTTTCCCCCCAACACTCCGTACTGACTGCCTGCTACAACTGCCTCCGTGAACCCCTGCTACTTCCCGGGCAGGTAGTCTCCTGCGAAGTGGACGTTTGGCTCCCGACCTCCCACCGCTACCACCTTGCTAGCTCAGCCACTGCCTCACATGCGAGCTGTCACCCTCTTCTCCCGATGATGATAAAGCCCCTTCTTCACCCGCCTCCCAATTACAATCGGCTACATCATCATCCACTACTGTCTACACGTCACTGATGTCCCACTCAATGGTCTCAGGGCCAGGAGCCTGACTGCTCGCAACATCAGCTCCCATGCGACTCCTCATCACTACTTGCCTGCCTACTGGAGGAAGCGGCGGATCTCTCCTCCAGATCTTGGCTGGGCAGTAGCTGCTGACTGTCCTCTAGTAGCTTGTCCTCACTGAAAAGTTGAGCAGAGCCTACGGCATATAATACTTCTATGGCAGAGGGAACAGAAAAGGACAAAGGGCCTGCTCCCGGGCCATGCCATCTAAGCGTTGTGTCTGAAGAACCCACCGACTCTTGGCTGGTGGTGTCTGATGTCACTTGTGATGAAGTAGAAGACCGAGTCAACCATTCAACGACTGCTGGGTTGCTGGTCAAGACACGACCGCTAGATGACACTTTTTATACTATTAAAACACCCCCAAAAAAGTGTGTAGTACAATGTAACAGAAAGGCAAATAAGATGTACTTTTTTTACGCTTATACGCCCCAAAAAAGGCTGTAGTACAAAGTAACTGCACCGCAGAATGGCAAATAAAACATATATATTTTTTTACACTTATACACCCCAAAAAAGGCTGCAGTACAAAGTAACTGCACCACAGAACAGCAAATAATAGGTACTTTTTAGACTATTAAACACCCCAAAAAAAGTGTGTAGTACAATGTAACTGCACCTCAGAACGGCAAATAAGACCTCCTTTTTTGTACACTAATACTCCGCAAAAGAAACTGTAGAACAATTAAAATGCACCGCAAAGGGGTTAATATGACGTACGTATATTTCCTATAAATACACCCTGCAACACAGCACTTGCACCCCAATAACAAACAAGGTTTGCTGGAATTACAGAGGTATCATCTAGTGCAAACCTAAAAGCAGCAGTATAATAGCAATTTGGATCCCTAATAAGTGCAGCAAGGTGTAATAGAATCGCTCCTATTACCCAGGCTGTACACTCCCCTATTGCACCCTGTTCTCCTTTTATAGTGTAGATGATGCCTCCCTATCCTTTCCCTACACCTTGAATAATCTTTCCCTGAACCTGTAAATCATTTTTTCAGCACAATGAAGTTTTTTCTAACACTGTCCCTAGCGCCTGCTGATGTCTCTCCCTGCACTAAGTACACTGGAAAATAGCAGAATCCAAAATGGCTGAGGGTATTTGTACTGCTGTGACCTCACAGGGCTGGCTGGCTGCTGATTGGCTGCATGCATGGCATTGTGGGTGATCCCTCGTTCACAGAGTTCTTTGCTCCATGTCCTAAAATGTGCAGCAGCCACTTTAGGAAAAAAATGTGATTTGTTACCACGAAGCGAGAGGAAATTTGGATTTGGCGCGAATCAAATTTTTCCTGAGATTCGGATCGAATTCCACTTCATGAACTTCGATTAGCTCATCTCTAATTGTGAGCCAAAACCAGGAGCAGGTCACAAACACAGAACAGGTGCAAATCTTTCCATTATACCTTAACTCTGAGTAGACTTCAGTATGGTTTTGGCTCACAATAACTGATGGAAATAACTGATCAAATAACTGAAGTGTGAACTCAGCCTTACCAGTTCATTTCCTATTATGTGTAACTTGATTTATAACACACCTTGTGCTAATGTCCACCATTTGTTACAGCAGAATTCATTAATATGATTATCTGTCTATCTATCTATCTGTTATCTATCTGTCTGTCTATCCATCCATTTATACCATTGTAACTGATGTACTGTAGATGACACTGCACATAAAGGAATGGTTATTGAAGGGAAGGAAAAGAAGCACTCTGAGCATGTGCGTCCTGTTATTTCAATGTTCCACTACAGGACGTAACCAACAGCAACTCTAATTGAAACTGCTTTTCCACAAGGTACTATGGTAGGCTAATAACTTTAGAATAAAGCAGTTTTGATAACTGATGATTTAGGGAAAGTGATACAACAGTGTTATCTTTTGGGTGGGATACATTCATATTAGTGGCACAACTCTTTTAAATGAATTGTTTAAGCCTAGAAAAAAGGTCTTGTGTGTTTCCAGATACCGTGCCACCTGTGTGCATTAGTATTGTACCTCTGCCCCATTCAAGTGTCTAAACAAAAAAGGATTGTACATTCGGTATGAATAAAGGGTCCCATGACTTAAGCTGATCATAGGATGTCCTGCTGGAAGGAACCACAGTAATCAACTATAATCTGTGGCAGCAGCGCCATCGCAGCGGAAATCAAGAATTGTATAGTGCCCATTAATGCACAGACATGCCAGAACCTCTTATGTTCTCTGGCTAATAGATAAGTGTCCTGTAATATGGATCACCATCTATTAACAGCATTGTCAGATTTTATTTTTTTCCCCCCAAAAGCTCCCATAGCCCGTAAATATGTTAATATATCAAATAATCTGTACACTCTCCATTTTATCTTTCACAGTTTCCAGCACTACTTTTACAGTCCTCACCTTCGGACAGTCATTACAGGCTGCACTGATGACGTAGCCATATACGGCATGTGACCGCTGCAGCCAACAATTGGTTTCAGCAGTCTTGGGCTGTATACCAATGAGACCAGTAAATGGCTGCAGCCGTCATATGCTGTATACAACTGTATCACTGCCACAGTCGGTAAACACAAACTAGAGTTGAGGACAGGAGCGGAGATGGAGGGGGGGGGGGGGGGGTGATTAAGCAGTGAGTATACAATCTTTTATTATCTTACCACATTTAGGAGCTTTGGTGAGATTTTCAAATGTCAGACAGCTCCTTTAATTCTGAATTCCTAATATGATATTTGAAAGAGATTATTTTTTTTTAAACCAGATAACCCCTTTAGGTTACAATTCTATATGAATGAGGATTACAATAATGCATAATTATGTCATAGTACAAATGCTCTTTCAAAACAGTGAAGAACATTTTGCCGCCTTATATGTTGTATCTACTGAAAATATCTTGCCTTGTGGATTTTATTAGACAGGATTTTTTGTTCTATGAATTACCATTACACTGATACAAATCTTAAAGTGACATATACAATATACTGCCAGTACCATGCCACAAGATGTATTTGCCACATTATTCTTTTTATATAGAAATACAATCCGTTTCTGTGTGCATTTATTGAATTATCAGGGGGGAAGCGAATATGTCACAGCTTGTAAAACGCTGATTTCCTTTGACAAATCTGTAGGTCACATGTAATAAAGCAGAAAAAGCAGAGTTAACCAGTAGAAAATAGACAATTGAAGCCTACATAACATTCAGGTTATATCAAAATGGCCAGACTTACTCACGATTCCCAGAGACGTGTTTATATTCTTCCATTTATTGCAGGAATAAAAAACTAGACAATGCCTGAGTGAAAGCTACAGCTGTAAATTTGCTGTATCTAGAGTAACAGATCACCAAGTTCTGTATCTTTTGGTAGAAACGGAATTAATGAACCGGTTTGGAAATCGTAAGAATTCTATTATCTGTTGGTCATAAATCGTGCATCTTGCAAACCGGTTTACTTTTGTGATATATCAATTGAATTGCTGAATTGTGAAAGTTTGGAGCTACAGTTATTGAACAAGTATACTAAGTGTACTATAGATAGATAGATTTATATAATTAGATATGAGCAAATTGATTCTAACAAATCAATTTGTCTTGTCAGCAGGACTTCTTCACCCGTGATGGACTGTCCCCACAGGTAAAGAAGCACCCACCTGCTGCTAGATTGACAGGGCCAAACAGTCTCCTTCCTGCGCCGCTGCTCTGATTAGCGGAGCAAGGGCAGAGGCCCAGTTATGACTGTGCGGGAGCCGCTGGTAGCTGCGCCTGCCCTTGAAAGAACTGATTGGCAGGGGGGCCGGGAGTCAGCCCTCCCAACGTTTTGATATTGATGACTCCTGAGGATAGTTCAGCAAAATCCTGAAACTGGAATACACCTTTAAGTTTATTTTTCAGTTTATCTTCAGTGTTAACTAATGTACTTCTGTTTGTGGGTATCCTGGCAATCACTGTATTTGGATATTGTTAAAATGTAGGTGTAGAAAAATCTAGTATACCAGAAGCTTGATGTAATCGCAACGGTAGCGCATAAATTATTTTATATATTGAATAGAAAGTGCATACAATGCGTAGATTGATAACATCATGCAATTTCCAGACAAGCCGTGCGAAGAGTGCCCAGATAAATCGTGTCATACAGCTCTGAAATAAAAGAAAGAAATGCATGCAGTATATAGTGAAAAATAAGTGTTACATGGGGACATGATAGAAAGTGCAGACAGCAGTAAGATAAGTGATGCATACGGTGCCTAAATATTTAATACATACAATGTCTCTAAACAAGAGACAAAGGTTTGGAGCTGCCATAGATTTCTGTCTTCATTTGTGTATAAAAACAGGCACAAATGAAGATAAATGTGGCTGACCTACTGTGCCTGCCTACTCCCCATCCTCATTATACCCCTTTTTAGTAAGTGTCGAGGGCGGCGTAAAAGTGGCACTTGCAACAAAATTTGTCGAAAGTAGCACTTAAAAAGTTTCAAACACAAGGTTTGCTGATTTTTCTACTCCAAAAAAGAGGCGCAGGGAGATGATAAATCTCCATCTAAGTGCTTTCCGGGCCTAGACATTTCAATAACTGCAAAATTAAAGATCAGCATAGTTGTATCAATTAATTTGTATCTAGAGATGAGCAAATCTATTCTAAATAAATCAGATTCATTTAACAAAATTAATTTAACATAAATTCCATAGCTAAAAGAATTCCAAAGTTTTGGATGAATAACATAAAAAACGGTGGCAGAGCCATTTTACTGTGAAATTTGACAGGGAAAACAGATGGGAGGATGAAGATGAGGATGAACTTTACATTGGGATATTGAGCCCTGATTGGCTCAAGGGCTGACAGACAACCTATCAGCCAGTCAGCGGACAGGATTTTGGCACATCCTTTTGCTTAGAACTCCATATGCCACTCTGTGCCCAGCTTGCAATCTGAGAGCATATGTGTTGTTAGACACAAACTAGTAATCTAGGTGTTGTAGGGACAGTATAAGGAGAGTATAGGGATTATTTAATTAGGTAGATCAGAGGTTTATCAGGGAAAGAGTCAGAATGTGTGCAGTAGTGCAAACAGTAGTAGCAACACCAGCCGTCCAGAGGATGACATTGTGGTCTGGATGGCTCACTCCACCTCTCAGTCACAGCAGGATAATGTTGATGCCACTTCCGTCTGATACTGTGCCTTGGAACCAGGGGTCAAAGCGATCCTCCTGCTCCTCCTCCTTGCTGTCCCAGAAAAGCCTTTCACTTACATAATTTCTGTCTTCACTGCCCCTTCCTAGTGGGATGGCTTCTTTTTTTCCTCTAGGAACAAAACCCCACATGCTATGGAAGATACAGAGTCTCTCTTTTGAAGACTTGTGTGAAAACAGTATTTGGACTGACATGAGGAGGAGTTTCAAGGGAAGGTGGAGGGCCCATGCATAGCTGTGTTGGTGGTAGTGGCATTTATAGTTATGGTGGTGGTGGTAGGGGCAGTGGTAGCCCTGGCGACAGTGGTCCTTGGGGCAAATACAGAGTAGGGAATCAGGAGGGGGGGTCAAGGAGCCCACAACTACATACAGTCTGATAAAAGTGGAGGGAAGGGTGAGGACTATGATGATGAATGTGTCTTGAACAGGACCTAGGAGATGGATCAGGGTGCTAAGAAGGAGGTGACATCAGAAAAGGAGGGTGGTGGCCACAGAGACGAATAAGAGACGAAATAAGAGGAAAAACATGTGGCAAAAACCTCCAAAAACTGCCAGGGCTAGATCTGCTTCTATTTTGTTCAGCTCATAAACTGGTGATGCCACTGATACTGTAGGTGCTGGCTCAAAATGTATCAGGGATAAAAAAAGTTTGTAACCAGCTCACTCTTCCTTGTGCTCCCAGGATCTGTGCTGCATAGACTCTGCTTCTGAATGTGGAAAACTAAAGTAGAAAATAGTCCAGTGGATCTCAGAATCCATAAATCAGGGCTTTATTCTAGAAAATCTATACATAACAAGTAGTTGCAAAAAACGCCTATCCGTTTTGGGCATCTTCCATGTCCTTACTCATGACTTTTGGTACAGTGTTTCATGTCTTAAAATACACTCCTGCATATGTAATTCACCTGTATCAGTCTATAATAGTATAGGATATACAAAAAAGAAAGTAGGCCTCCCTGCGCTCCCTTCGTTTAGATATGTAAGGATCAGCCTAAGTAGGATGATACCGCAGCTAAATGTCCTGGGAAGGAGCTGTTGTCCTCCTTGAGGTTAAGTTATGATAATAGCCAATAAGTCACCCGTAGGTGGTGCTGGACATTAGCGCTGGAATTACAGTCTAAACAGCTACTGCCTGCTGGATGAATGCACTGAATAAATCGGGGACATGGAAAAAAGGGGGGGAGAGAATGCACAGGCAGATTGTTGCGTCCACCGACTCTCTCAGTGGGAAGGTGTCGGTAAATCTACTAAAGCTGAGGACATAAAGATAGTGCTAATGTGATTCGTACCTGGAGAAGGTTCTGTCTGGTGTGCGTCCTTGTATTAGTTGTGATTGCCTTCCGTCTTTTGTGGGGTCTTCTTTCTTTTCTCCGTTTCGAATAAGCGCGTCCTCCTTGCTCACCTTCTAGCACGAGCGCTGCCCCGGCCGGAAGCAAGCGCGGTGCGAGGTGGCTGGTTACTTTGGTTGTCCTGGAAACCGGTTCGGTGACGTCACCTCTAGAGATACTGTAGCCTCCGGTTTTTTGTCCCACGGAGGCTACAGTATCTCTAGAGGTGACGTCACCGAACCGGTTTCCAGGACAACCAAAGTAACCAGCCACCTCGCACCGCGCTTGCTTCCGGCCGGGGCAGCGCTCGTGCTAGAAGGTGAGCGAGGAGGACACGCTTATTCAAAAAGAAAAGAAAGAAGACCCCACAAAAGACGGAAGGCAATCACAACTAATACAAGGACGCACACCAGACAGAACCTTCTCCAGGTACGAATCACATTAGCACTATCTTTATGTCCTCAGCTTTAGTAGATTTACCGACACCTTCCCACTGAGAGAGTCGGTGGACACAACAATCTGCCTGTGCATTCTCTCCCCCCCTTTTTTCCGTGTCCCCAATTTATTCAGTACATTCATCCAGCAGGCAGTAGCTGTTTAGACTGTAATTCCAGCGCTAATGTCCAGCACCACCTACGGGTGACTTATTGGCTATTATCAATAGTATAGGATAAGCTTCATGTCAGTAACATAATTAAAATAATACATCTAAAAGCAAACTTTATGTATAAAGAATAACAGGCTGGAGAGATGTCTTTTTTCAGCCTTATAAACTATGTTACTATGTATGATTTTTCTTGATAAAATCACAGATTTATGGATTCTTAGATGCTGGTTTATTTTCTAATTCAAAATTTGCTAGACCTAAGCCAATCTTGGATGCTCTATGCAAGCATCTCCCAGCTGGAAAGGCAGATCTTTGCATCCACTTCCCCTCCCTCGTATCATATGTGTAAAGCGCTGATGGTGGCTATTTCATCATGCCACTATCTGCCTGCCTACCATCATGTTCTGTTTCTTTATGGCTGCTGCTGCCACTACCACTGTACCTGCTACTCTACCTATTGCCACTACCATTACCCCTACCCAACCACCTCTACTTCTACTATACTACCCCAACACAATCACCCACACACCCTACTCTCTTGTCTGTTCCATGCTGTGCTGCTACTGCTGCTGCTGTTACCCTACACAACTTAGACCTTACACTTTCCAAATCCACTCTGTAATGCTGCTGCTCCCAAATAAAAGGGGTGATTTTTCAGGCTTGTGCTGAACATGCCATTGTTTCTTCTGACAATTAACACTTGTATGCATATAAATATGGGCAGGCATTCTCCCCTCATTAAGGCATCCAATATCACTGTGTGTGTTTGAAAACCATTTGCCCCAATAAGAGTCAATTTCTGGAATGTTTCTCTTATTAAAAAGCATAACAAATGTGATGATGCAGTGTGTTTTTAAACAAGCTGTTTGCTAACACCGTCAACCCTGGTATTTACCCATAGCTATGTATGTTAGTGTCACTATTTTCTATTGCTTGCATTGCTTTAAAGAGATTAAAAGGCAGAGTAGAGAGAGAGAGAGAGCAAAAATGAGAAAAAAAAAGTGAGAAGAAGAAAAGAGAAAAATTGGAGTCCTAGAAGACCTGAGAGTGTCATTGTCATGCCGCCCCGGAAGGAGAGAGGGAGAGCGTGCACCAACTAGTCTGCCACCCACGCCCCTGTCCCTGCCTACTTGCACTTACCCGTCCTAGGTGACGGAGCGCAACTGGGTGGCGATCCCTAACTTGAGTAAGTGCGGGAGGGACAGAGAAAAGCAAAGACAGGCAATGGGTGGCGTGCGGCGTCAGGAGCGTACAGCAGTCGAGAAGGGTCAACAAACTAGCAAAGGTCACAACGAGAGGTCACGTCAAACTACGAGGGAGATGCAAAGACAATACCAATAACAAGCCGGAGGTCAAACCTGGAGGTCGCATCAGAGTACAAGGGAGAAGCAGGAGCATGGTCAAATAACTAGCCGTCGGTCAAATTCAAGAGCAATGGAGCAGAGTATCAAGAGCCTATATAAACAATATCACAGGCAACCTGTGGCCAGCAGGTTGCCTGCTTATATAATGAAGGGCTAAGGTCATGTGACGTGGCCAGCGCCACATGACCTGTCCCAGAACTGATAGCTGAGTACCGAGTGTCCAGCTTGGCGCTCAGCCCACACAGGTATCCTGGCAACAGAGGACGCCGGCCGCACATAGAAGGAGCGTACGGCTGGGCGCGCTCCGCCCTCTGTTGCCATGGCAGCGGAGACACCGAGCGGCTCCCCGCTCTGTACGGAGGGCGCCTCCTGCAGCTGCCGGAGAGGAACAGGAATCCGGCGGCGCAAGGGGAAGGACGCGCGTCGCCGGCGTCCTGTGACAGTGTGGCCTCAAGACCGCAGGAGCGGTTTCTACGGATGTTCCCGGTGGAACTTTCTAACCAAAGAGGAGGCATGCATCCGATGCATCGGCACCCAGGACCTCTCCTCAGGTCCAAAACCCCTCCAATGAACTAAGTACTGCAAGGAGTTTCTAACCTTCCTGACATTAAGGACCTTAGATATAACAAACTTGTCATGGCCTTCTACTTCCACGGGAGAGGGAAGACCTTGTGAAGGAACCACAGGTGAAATGTACCTCTTTAACAGTGACTTATGAAACACATTGTGGATGCGGAGGGAGTCGGGCAATTTCAGTCTAAAAGACACTGGATTGAGAATCTCGGTAACCTCGTAAGGTCCTACAAAACGTGGTGCAAACTTCCTGACAACCCCTTTCAGAGACAAATTTTTGGTGGATAACCACACCTTATCACCGATCACGAAGTCAATCCCCTTGGAGCGCTTCCTATTGGCTTGAACTTTTTGAGCCTCCTGGGTCTTCTCCAGGTTCAATTGAACCTGGGCCCAGACTGTGCACAGGTCTGATGTGAAGCTATCGGCCTCCGGGTTGACAGAGGACACAGAAACATTTGAGCTAAAATGAGGATGATAACCCAGGTTACAGAAAAAAGGGGACACTCCCGTGGAGGAATTTACCTGATTATTGATGGCGAACTCCGCCAACGGAAGATATCCCACCCAGTGATGCTGATTATCGGACACATAATATCTGAGAAACTGTTCGACTGCTTGGTTTAACCTTTCCGTCTGCCCGTTGGTCTCGGGATGGAAGGCTGACGAAAAGGATAAAGAAATCTTACACCTTTGACAGAAAGCTCTCCAAAACTTGGATACAAACTGAACACCCCTGTCAGAAACCACATTCTCAGGAACGCCATGCAGTCGTACAATTTGGTCAACAAATAGGGATGCTAGCATCTTGGCATTGGGTAGTCTAGCCAGCGGGACGAAATGCACCATTTTACTAAAACAGTCGACCACTACCCACACCACTGACTTCCCCTCAGAGACGGGCAAATCGGTGATAAAGTCCATGCAGATATGAGACCATGGCCTGCAGGGAATGGGTAGAGGTCGAAGTTCCCCAGCAGGGCGAGTTTTAGGAGACTTGGATCTCGCACATACCTCACAAGCGGACACATAGGAACGGACATCTCTGGACAAGGTGGGCCACCAGAAAGATCTAGACACCAGCTCCATGGTAGCATTGATACAGGGATGGCCGCAAAGAAAGAGTCGTGACACTCACCTAAGAGTCGAAGAAGGAAGTCCCTAGGGACAAACAACTTATCTGAGGGGGTTCATGCAGGTGCGAGATGCTGTGCAAAAATAATTTTGAAAGAGAGGACAGCAGAAACCAAAGCCACAATGATATCAGCCGGCAGGATGGGTTCAGGAGCGGTGTCAGGAGGCTGGAAAGCTCAAAAACTTTGGGACAAGGCGTCTGCCTTTATGTTCTTACTTCCTGGCCTGAAAGTAATGGAAAAGTTAAAACGAGTGAAGAACAGGGCCCATCTAGCTTGCCTAGGATTAAGGCATTTGGCGGTTTCAAAAAACACTAGGTTTTTATGGTCAGTAAGAACAGTAAAACGGTGTTTGACCCCCTCTAAAAAATGTCTCCATTCCTCGAAAGCCCATTTGATAGCCAGTAGTTCCCGGTTTCCTAAGTCATAATTCCTCTCGGTGGGAGAGAATTTACGGGAAAAGAACGCACAGGGTCTTAAATTGGTGAAATTAGAGGACCCCTGGGAAAGGATGGCCCCCACCCCATCCTCCGATGCGTCAACCTCAACAACGAATGGTACCTCTGGATCTGGCTAAATCAAGACTGGAGCATTCTGAAAACACATCTTAAGGGATTTGAAGGCCTTGAGAGCCTCAGGTGGCCAGTTAACAAGGTCCACTCCCTTCTTAGTTAAATCGGTCAGGGGCTTGATGATAACAGAAAAAAATGTAATACATTTTCGATAGTAATTGGAGAATCCCAAAAAGCGTTGTAATGCTTTAAGGGAGGATGGTCTCACCCAGTCTTGAATAGCCTGAACCTTCTTAGGATCCATTTTAAATGAGTGTGGATATACCCTAAATGCAAAATTTCCTGTACTCCAAACACTCATTTTTCAAGTTTGACCGACAATTGATTCTCTCTGAGGATACCAAGCACTTGTTTAAGATGGGAGACATGGGATCTCCAATCAGGAAAGAAAATCAAAATATCGTCAAGGTAAACAATAACGAATCTACCAATAAGCTCCCTGAAAATATCATTCATGAAGTTTTGGAAAACTGCCGGGGCGTTGCTAAGAACGAAAGG
The DNA here is from genome assembly GCF_905171765.1 of Bufo bufo. Taxonomy (NCBI): domain Eukaryota; kingdom Metazoa; phylum Chordata; class Amphibia; order Anura; family Bufonidae; genus Bufo; species Bufo bufo. The sequence goes on along the minus strand of NC_053390.1, from coordinate 148,978,293 downwards.
CATGACTAAATACTCAAAGTGCCCCTCTGGGGTGTTGAAGGCAGTTTTCTATTCATCTCCCTCTATAATGCGTATAAGATTATAAGCCCCTTTCAAGTCAAGCTTGGAAAACCAGGAAGCCCCCAAAACCTGGTTGAACAAGTCAGGTATCAACGGGATAGAATAATGATTCCTAATGGTGATCTTGTTCAATTTTCTATAATCGATACAGGGCCTGAGACCACCATCTTTCTTTTTGACAAAGAAGAACCCTGCACCCATGGGGTAGGTGGAAGGTCTAATATGTCCTTTTTCTAAACTCTCCTTTAAATATTCCTTCATGGCGTTGCGTTCGGGGCCAGAAAGGTTGTAAATACGCCCCTTGGGGAACTTAGACCCAGCCTCTAATTCAATGGTGCAGTCATAGGGTCTATGAGGAGGGAGAGTCTCCAATTCGGATGAGGAGAAGACATCTCGGAACTCTTCCAAATAAGGAGGAATTGACATTACATCAGAAGAAACCCCTGCCTGCCTGGACAAGGGTTAGACAGGAGCTACAATTGGGACCCCACCTTTCTAAGTCTCCCGTGGTCCAGTTAATGACTGGGTTGTGGAGCTGCAACCAGGGCATCCCTAACACCATCTCCACAGGCAAATTCTCAAGAACAAAGAACGAACACCTTTCTGAATGACATACCCCGACAGACAAGGTTAATTCGGGAGTGCATAATTTGACGGTTCCTGCCAACAAGGGAGTGAAGTCAATGGCCACAATACGGATGGGAGTGGGCAGATTCAAGACCGGAATTCCCACCTGACCCGCGAACCTGAGATCAATAAAACTAAAGGCAGAACCGGAATCAATAAAAGCTCTACCTGATCCCCTGACAGTACCAAAGGTAACAGAAATAGGTAATAACAACTTCTTTCTTACCACCTCCGGGAGTACCTTGCTTTTGGATCTCTCAAACTTGGGTGGTCTTCCTGAGGGAGGGATCTTTGGACATTGACGAACCCAATGTTCCGAGTCGCCACAGTAGAAACAAGCACCCTGTAGTCGGCGTGTTTCTCTTTGAGTCATACCCAGCTGCATAGGCTCACCCAAGTGAGACTCCTGGCTAGGTCCCACGGGTGCGGGTTCAGATATGGAGGGTCCCTGGGGAAAGAAAAGATGTTCCCGCTGTCTCTCCCTGACACGTCTGTCCAATCTAATGGCTAGGGTCATGGTCTCCTCTAAGGTTTCTGCTCAAGGGTAACCCACAAGCATATCCTTGAGATTCTCTGCGAGGCCTGACCTGAACTGACTTTTGAGCGCCGGTTCGTTCCAGCCAGAGGGTACGCACCACTTACGGAACTGGGTACAGTAGTCCTCAACTGGTCTGTCACCCCGAGTGAGGGACTTGAGATGGGACTCGACTACAGAAGTCAAAAACAAAAAAAACAAAAAACGTCTTAAAAGACCTCGTCTCCTTGAACGCCACAGAACTGCTCGTTTGGACTTTGCAAGAGAGCATCAAACATGGGACATTCAAAGGTGGAAGAAAGTTTTATTCTCTGATGAGAAAAAATTTAACCTTGATGGTCCTGATAGTTTCCAACGTTACTGGCATGACAAGCAGATCTCACCTGAGATGTTTTCTTTTGAGCGCCGGTTCGTTCCAGCCAGAGGGTACGCACCACTTACGGAACTGGGTACAGTAGTCCTCAACTGGTCTGTCACCCCGAGTGAGGGACTTGAGATGGGACTCGACTACAGAAGCTCTATCGGGTTCGTCGAACAGAACCCCCACGGATTGAAGACAAGGAGAGTCCGGGGGCAAGGCGAACGCCCAATCCTGAGGGTCGCCTTGGAAGAGGGAAATAACTATCTCCACCCTCTGTGGGTCGGAACCTGATGAGTGGGGACGCAAAAACTTAGACTCTTATCTCACCGTCCGTGTCATTGCGCATGCCATGGGAGTTAAAGTTCTTCACTTCCATGTCTTTGCCGCGAACCGCGCATGCGTTGATACTTAGTTACTTGTGCTGTCATTCGTGCCAAGGCGCATGTCACTGGACTTAGTCTCCTTTTGCCATTTAGTTTCACTTGCTCGCTGGCGCATCCTATACAGGAGAAGATACAGTCCTGATCAAAAGTTTAAGACCACTTCAAAAATGGCAAAAAATCATATTTTACATTGTTGGATCTTAACAAGGTTCCAAGTAGAGCTTCAACATGCAACAAGAAGAAATGAGAGTGAGACAAAAAAAAATTTGAGCATTCAATTAATTGAAAATAATGATTAAACTGAAACAGGCTGTTTTTCAGCTGATCCAAATTTTAGGACCACATGCCTTTTAAAAGGCCAAATCTGCGCAAAGATGTGGATTCATTGTCATTTTCTGTCAGGTAGTCCCATGTTGTGATGGCAAAGGCAAAAAAACTCCCTTTTTGAACGTGGTCAGGTTGTTGAACTGCATAAGCAGGGTCTCTCACAGCGCGCCATCGCTGCTGAGGTGGAACGCAGTAAGACAGTCATTTGGAATTTTTTAAATGATCCTGAGGGTTATGGAACAAAAAAGTCAAGTGGAAGACTCAAAAAAATGTCATCAGCACTGAGTCGGAGGATCCAATTGGCTGTCCGTCAAGACACTGGACAATCCTCGACCCAAATTAAGGCCCTTACTAGTGCTGACTGCAGCCCCATAACCATCAGACGGCATCTGAGACTGAAGGGGTCAAAAACAAAAAACGTCTTAAAAGACCTCGTCTCCTTGAACGCCACAGAACTGCTCGTTTGGACTTTGCAAGAGAGCATCAAACATGGGACATTCAAAGGTGGAAGAAAGTTTTATTCTCTGATGAGAAAAAATTTAACCTTGATGGTCCTGATAGTTTCCAACGTTACTGGCATGACAAGCAGATCTCACCTGAGATGTTTTCTTTTGAGCGCCAGTTCGTTCCAGCCAGAGGGTACGCACCACTTACGGAACTGGGTACAGTAGTCCTCAACTGGTCTGTCACCCCGAGTGAGGGACTTGAGATGGGACTCGACTACAGAAGCTCTATCGGGTTCGTCGAACAGAACCCCCACGGATTGAAGACAAGGAGAGTCCGGGGGCAAGGCGAACGCCCAATCCTGAGGGTCGCCTTGGAAGAGGGAAATAACTATCTCCACCCTCTGTGGGTCGGAACCTGATGAGTGGGGACGCAAAAACTTAGACTCTTATCTCACCGTCCGTGTCATTGCGCATGCCATGGGAGTTAAAGTTCTTCACTTCCATGTCTTTGCCGCGAACCGCGCATGCGTTGATACTTAGTTACTTGTGCTGTCATTCGTGCCAAGGCGCATGTCACTGGACTTAGTCTCCTTTTGCCATTTAGTTTCACTTGCTCGCTGGCGCATCCTATACAGGAGAAGATACAGTCCTGATCAAAAGTTTAAGACCACTTCAAAAATGGCAAAAAATCATATTTTACATTGTTGGATCTTAACAAGGTTCCAAGTAGAGCTTCAACATGCAACAAGAAGAAATGAGAGTGAGACAAAAAAAATTTGAGCATTCAATTAATTGAAAATAATGATTAAACTGAAACAGGCTGTTTTTCAGCTGATCCAAATTTTAGGACCACATGCCTTTTAACCACCTCAGCCCCCAGTGCTTAAACACCCTGAAAGACCAGGCCACTTTTTACACTTCTGACCTACACTACTTTCACCGTTTATTGCTCGGTCATGCAACTTACCACCCAAATGAATTTTACCTCCTTTTCTTCTCACTAATAGAGCTTTCATTTGGTGGTATTTCATTGCTGCTGACATTTTTACTTTTTTTTGTTATTAATCGAAATTTAACGATTTTTTTTGCAAAAAAATGACATTTTTCACTTTCAGTTGTAAAATTTTGCAAAAAAAAACGACATCCATATAGAAATTTTGCTCTAAATTTATAGTTCTACATGTCTTTGATAAAAAAAAAATGTTTGGGTAAAAAAAAAATGGTTTGGGTAAAAGTTATAGCGTTTACAAACTATGGTACAAAAATGTGAATTTCCGCTTTTTGAAGCAGCTGTGACTTTCTGAGCACCTGTCATGTCTCCTGAGGTTCTACAATGCCCAGACAGTACAAACACCCCACAAATGACCCCATTTCTGAAAGTAGACACCCTAAGGTATTCGCTGATGGGCATAGTGAGTTCATAGAACTTTTTATTTTTTGTCACAAGTTAGCGGAAAATGATGATTTTTTTTTTTTTTTTTTCTTACAAAGTCTAATATTCCACTAACTTGTGACAAAAAATAAAAAGTTCTATGAACTCACTATGCCCATCAGCGAATACCTTGGGGTCTCTTCTTTCCAAAATGGGGTCACTTGTGGGGTAGTTATACTGCCCTGGCATTCTAGGGGCCCAAATGTGTGGTAAGGAGTTTGAAATCAAATTCTGTAAAAAATGACCTGTGAAATCCGAAAGGTGCTCTTTGGAATATGGGCCCCTTTGCCCACCTAGGCTGCAAAAAAGTGTCACACATCTGGTATCTCCGTACTCAGGAGAAGGTGGGGAATGTGTTTTGGGGTGTCATTTTATATATACCCATGCTGGGTGAGAGAAATATCTTGGCAAAAGACAACTTTTCCCATTTTTTTTATACAAAGTTGTCATTTGACCAAGATATTTATCTCACCCAGCATGGGTATATGTAAAAAGACACCCCAAAACACATTCCTCAACTTCTCCTGAGTACGGGGATACCAGATGTGTGACACTTTTTTGCAGCCTAGGTGGGCAAAGGGGCCCATATTCCAAAGAGCACCTTTCGGATTTCACAGGTCATTTTTTACTGAATTTGATTTCAAACTCCTTACCACACATTTGGGCCCCTAGAATACCAGGGCAGTATAACTACCCCACAAGTGACCCCATTTTGGAAAGAAGACACCCCAAGGTATTCCGTGAGGGGCATGGCGAGTTCCTAGAATTTTTTATTTTTTGTCACAAGTTAGTGGAAAATGATGATTTTTTTTTTTTTTTTTTTTTTCATACAAAGTCTCATATTCCACAAACTTGTGACAAAAAATAAAAACTTCCATGAACTCACTATGCCCATCAGCGAATACCTTGGGGTCTCTTCTTTCCAAAATGGGGTCACTTGTGGGGTAGTTATACTGCCCTGGCATTCTAGGGGCCCAAATGTGTGGTAAGTAGGTAAATGACCTGTGAAATCCGAAAGGTGCTCTTTGGAATGTGGGCCCCTTTGCCCACCTAGGCTGCAAAAAAGTGTCACACATCTGGTATCTCTGTATTCAGGAGAAGTTGAGGAATGTGTTTTGGGGTGTCTTTTTACATATACCCATGCTGGGTGAGATAAATATCTTGGTCAAATGCCAACTTTGTATAAAAAAATTGGAAAAGTTGTCTTTTGCCAAGATATTTCTCTCACCCAGCATGGGTATATGTAAAATGACACCCCAAAACACATTCCCCAACTTCTCCCGATTACGGAGATACCAGATGTGTGACACTTTTTTGCAGCCTAGGTGGGCAAAGGGGCCCATATTCAAAAGAGCACCTTTCGGATTTCACAGGTCATTTTTTACAGAATTTGATTTCAAACTCCTTACCACACATTTGGGCCGCTAGAATGCCAGGGCAGTATAACTACCCCACAAGTGACCCCATTTTGGAAAGAAGAGACCCCAAGGTATTCGCTGATGGGCATAGTGAGTTCATGGAAGTTTTTATTTTTTGTCACAAGTTAGTGGAATATGAGACTTTGTATGAAAAAAAAAAAAAAAATAAGCATTTTCCACTAACTTGTGACAAAAAATAAAAAATTCTAGGAACTCGCCATGCCCCTCACGGAATACCTTGGGGTGTCTTCTTTCCAAAATGGGGTCACTTGTGGGGTAGTTATACTGCCCTGGCATTTTCCAGGGGCCCTAATGTGTGGTAAGTAGGTAAATGACCTGTGAAATCCTAAAGGTGCTCTTTGGAATATGGGCCCCTTTGCCCACCTAGGCTGCAAAAAAGTGTCACACATGTGGTATCGCCGTATTCAGGAGAAGTTGGGGAATGTGTTTTGGGGTGTCATTTTACATATACCCATGCTGGGTGAGAGAAATATCTTGGCAAAAGACAACTTTTCCCATTTTTTTATACAAAGTTGGCATTTGACAAGATATTTCTCTCACCCAGCATGGGTATATGTAAAATGACACCCCAAAACACATTCCCCAACTTCTCCTGAGTACGGAGATACCAGATGTGTGACACTTTTTTGCAGCCTAGATGCGCAAAGGTGCCCAAATTCCTTTTAGGAGGGCATTTTTAGACATTTGGATACCAGACTTCTTCTCACGCTTTGGGGCCCCTAGAATGCCAGGGCAGTATAAATACCCCACATGTGACCCCATTTTGGAAAGAAGACACCCCAAGGTATTCAATGAGGGGCATGGAGAGTTCATAGAAATTTTTTTTTTTTGGCACAAGTTAGCGGAAATTGATATTTTTAATTTTTTTCTCACAAAGTCTCCCGTTCCGCTAACTTGGGACAAAAATTTCAATCTTTCATGGACTCAATATGCCCCTCACGGAATACCTGGGGGTGTCTTCTTTCCGAAATGGGGTCACATGTGGGGTATTTATACTGCCCTGGCATTCTAGGGGCCCTAAAGCGTGAGAAGAAGTCTGGAATATAAATGTCTAAAAAATTTTACGCATTTGGATTCCGTGAGGGGTATGGTGAGTTCATGTGAGATTTTATTTTTTGACACAAGTTAGTGGAATATGAGACTTTGTAAGAAAAAATAAATAAAATTCCACTAACTTGTGTCAAAAAATATCTGAATGGAGCCTTACAGAGGGGTGATCAATGACAGGGGGGGTGATCAATGACAGGGGGGGTGATCAATGACAGGGGGGTGATCAATGACAGGGGGGTGATCAATGACAGGGGGGTTGATCAATGACAGGGGGGTTGATCAATGACAGGGGGTTGATCAATGACAGGGGGGGTGATCAGGGAGTCTATATGGGGTGATAACCACAGTCATTGATCACGCCCGTGTAAGGCTTCATTCAGACGTCCGGATGCGTTTTGCGGATCCGATCCATCTATCAGTGCATCCGTAAAAATCATGCGGACATCTGAATGGAGCTTTACAGGGGGGGTAATCAATGACAGGGGGGTAATCAGGGAGTCTATATGGGGTGATCACCACAGTCATTGATCATGCCCCTGTAAGGCTTCATTCAGACGTCCGGATGCGTTTTGCGGATCCGATCCATGTATCAGTGCATCCGTAAAAATCATGCGGACGTCTGAATGGAGCTTTACAGGGGGGTAATCAATGACAGGGGGGTGATCAGGGAGTCTATATGGGGTGATCACCACAGTCATTGATCACGCCCCTGTAAGGCTTCATTCAGACGTCCGGATGCGTTTTGCGGATCCGATCCATCTATCAGTGCATCCGTAAAAATCATGCGGACGTCTGAATGGAGCTTTACAGGGGGGTAATCAATGACAGGGGGGTAATCAATGACAGGGGGGTGATCAGGGAGTCTATATGGGGTGATCACCACAGTCATTGATCATGCCCGTGTAAGGCTTCATTCAGACGTCCGGATGCGTTTTACGGATCCGATCCATCTATCAGTGCATCCGTAAAAATCATGCGGACATCTGAATGGAGCTTTACAGGGGGGTAATCAATGACAGGGGGGTAATCAATGACAGGGGGGTGATCAGGGAGTCTATATGGGGTGATCACCACAGTCATTGATCATGCCCCTGTAAGGCTTCATTCAGACGTCCGGATGCGTTTTGCGGATCCGATCCATCTATCAGTGCATTCCGTAAAAATCATGCGGACGTCTGAATGGAGCTTTACAGGGGCGTAATCAATGACAGGGGGGTGATCAGGGAGTCTATATGGGGTGATCACCACAGTCATTGATCACGCCCCTGTAAGGCTTCATTCAGACGTCCGGATGCGTTTGCGGATCCGATCCATCTATCAGTGCATCCGTAAAAATCATGCGGACGTCTGAATGGAGCTTTACAGGGGGGTAATCAATGACAGGGGGGTAATCAATGACAGGGGGGTGATCAGGGAGTCTATATGGGGTGATCACCACAGTCATTGATCATGCCCCTGTAAGGCTTCATTCAGACGTCCGGATGCGTTTTGCGGATCCGATCCATCTATCAGTGCATCCGTAAAAATCATGCGGACATCTGAATGGAGCTTTACAGGGGGGTAATCAATGACAGGGGGGTGATCACCACAGTCATTGATCATGCCCCTGTAAGGCTTCATTCAGACGACCGGATGCGTTTTGCGGATCCGATCCATGTATCAGTGCATCCGTAAAAATCATGCGGACATCTGAATGGAGCTTTACAGGGGGGTGATCAGGGAGTCTATATGGGGTGATCACCACAGTCATTGATCATGCCCCTGTAAGGCTTCATTCAGACGTCCGGATGCGTTTTGCGGATCCGATCCATCTGTCAGTGGATCCGTAAAAATCATGCGGACGTCTGAATGGAGCTTTACAGGGGGGTAATCAATGACAGGGGGGTAATCAATGACAGGGGGGTGATCAGGGAGTCTATATGGGGTGATCACCACAGTCATTGATCACGCCCCTGTAAGGCTTCATTCAGACGTCCGGATGCGTTTTGCGGATCCGATCCATCTATCAGTGGATCCGTAAAAAACATGGCGGACGTCTGAATGGAGCTTTACAGGGGGTTGATCAATGACAGGGGGGTAATCAATGACAGGGGGGTGATCAGGGAGTCTATATGGGGTGATCAGGGGTGATTAGGGGTGATCAGGGGCTAATAAGGGGTTAATAAGTGACGGGGGGGGGGTGTAGTGTAGTGTAGTGGTGCTTGGTGCTACTTTACTGAGCTACCTGTGTCCTCTGGTGGTCGATCCAAACAAAGGGGACCACCAGAGGAGCAGGTAGCAGGTATATTAGACGCTGTTATCAAAACAGCGTCTAATATACCTGTTAGGGGTTAAAAAAAAACACATCTCCAGCCTGCCAGCGAACGATCGCCGCTGGCAGGCTGGAGATCACTCTCTTACCTTCCGTTCCTGTGAGCGCGCGCGCCTGTGTGCGCGCGTTCACAGGAAGTCTCGCGTCTCGCGAGATGACGCGTATATGCGTGACTGTGCGCACGCTGCCACCTCCGGAACGCGATCCTGCGTTAGGCGGTCCGGAGGTGGTTAAAAGGCCAAATCTGCGCAAAGATGTGGATTCATTGTCATTTTCTGTCAGGTAGTCCAATGTTGTGATGGCAAAGGCAAAAAAACTCCCTTTTTGAACGTGGTCAGGTTGTTGAACTGCATAAGCAGGGTCTCTCACAGCGCGCCATCGCTGCTGAGGTGGAACGCAGTAAGACAGTCATTTGGAATTTTTTAATGATCCTGAGGGTTATGGAACAAAAAAGTCAAGTGGAAGACTCAAAAAAATGTCATCAGCACTGAGTCGGAGGATCCAATTGGCTGTCCGTCAAGACACTGGACAATCCTCGACCCAAATTAAGGCCCTTACTGGTGCTGACTGCAGCCCCATAACCATCAGACGACATCTGAGACTGAAGGGGTCAAAAACAAAAAACGTCTTAAAAGACCTCGTCTCCTTAAACGCCACAGAACTGCTCGTTTGGACTTTGCAAGAGAGCATCAAACATGGGACATTCAAAGGTGGAAGAAAGTTTTATTCTCTGATGAGAAAAAATTTAACCTTGATGGTCCTGATGGTTTCCAACGTTACTGGCATGACAAGCAGATCTCACCTGAGATGTTTTCTACGCGCCACAGTGGAGGGGGCGCCATAATGGTCTGGGGTGCTTTTTCCTTCAGTGGAACAATGGAGCTTCAGGAAGTGCAGGGGCGTCAAACGGCCGCTGGCTATGTCCAGATGTTGCAGAGAGCATTCCTCTTGACTGAGGGCCCTCGTCTGTGTGGTAACGACTGGGTTTTTCAACAGGACAACGCTACAGTACACAATGCCCGCAGGACAAGGGACTTCTTCCAGGAGAATAACATCACTCTTTTGGCCCATCCTGCGTGTTCCCCTGATCTAAATCCAATTGAGAACCTTTGGGGATGGATGGCAAGGGAAGTTTACAAAAATGGACAACAGTTCCAGACATTAGATGGCCTTCGTGCAGCCGTCTTCACCACTTGGAGAAATGTTCCCACTCACCTCATGGAAACGCTTGCATCAAGCATGCCGAAACAAATTTTTGAAGTGATAAACAATAGCGACGGAGCTACTCATTACTGAGTTCATGTTTGGAAGTTGGATTTCTGTTTTGGGGGGTTTATTTGGAGGTGTGGTTCTAAACGTTTGATCAGCTGAAAAACAGCCTTTTTCAGTTTATTCGTTGTTTTCATTAAATTGAATGCTCAAAAAATGTTTTGTCTCACTCCCATTTCTTCTTGTTGCATGTGAAGCTCTACTTGGAACCTTGTTAAGATCCAGCCATGCTAAATATGATTTTTTGCCATTTTTCAAGTGGTCTTAAACTTTTGTTCAGGACTGTACGAGCCTGGCCAGACATATGGGAGAAAAACATAAAAGAAATAGTACTAACCTTAAATTCTGGGGAGTGACTAAAATAAAATCAGGTCCACGTAAAGGAGACATTGACAGAAGGCTCCAGCAAGAGGAGACAAAATGGATTTACCGTTTAACCGCCACCGGACCGCCTAACGCAGGATCGCATTCTGGAGGCGGCAGCTCAGCGCACAGTCACGCATATATGCGTCATCTCGCGAGACGCGAGATTTCCTGTGAACGCGCGCACACAGGCGCGCACGTTCACAGGATCGGAAGGTAAGCGAGTGGATCTCCAGCCTGCCAGCGGCGATCGTTCGCTGGCAGGCTGGAGATGCGATTTTTTGAACCCCTAACAGGTATATTAGACGCTGTTTTGATAACAGCATCTAATATACCTGCTACCTGGTCCTCTGGTGGTCCCTTTTGTTTGGATCGACCACCAGAGGACACAGGCAGCTCAGTAATAAGTAGCACCAAACACCACTACACTACACCCTCCCCTGTTACTTATTAACCCCTTATTAACCCCTGATCACCCCATATAGACTCCCTAATCACCCCCCTGTCATTGATCACCCCCCTGTCATTGATCACCCCCTTGTAAGGCTCCATTCAGACGTTCGTATGTTTTTTACGGATCCACGGATACATGGATCGGATCCGCAAAACACATACGGATGTCTGAATGGAGCCTTACAGAGGGGTGATCAATGACAGGGGGGTGATCACCCCATATAGACTCCCTGATCACCCCCCTGTCATTGATCACCCCCCCTGTCATTGAACACCCCCCTGTAAGGCTCCATTCAGACGTCCGTATGTTTTTTACGGATCCACGGATACATAGATCGGATCCGCAAAACACATACGGACGTCTGAATGGAGCCTTACAGGGGGGTAATCACCCCATATAGACTCCCTGATCACCCCCCTGTCATTGATCACCACCCCCTGTAAGGCTGCATTCAGACGTCCGTATGTTTTTTACGGATCCACGGATACATGGATCGGATCCGCAAAACACATACGGACATCTGAATGGAGCCTTATAGGGGGGTGATCAATGACAGGGGGTGATCACCCCATATAGACTCCCTGATCACCCCCCTGTCATTGATCACCCCCCTGTCATTGATCACCCCCCTGTAAGGCTCCATTCAGACGTCCGTATGTTTTTTACTGATCCACGGATACATGGATCGGATCCGCAAAACACATACAGATGTCTGAATGGAGCCTTACAGGGGGGTGATCACCCCATATAGACTCCCTGATCACCCCCCTGTCATTGATCACCCCCCCTGTCATTGATCACCCCCCTGTCATTGATCACCCCCCTGTCATTAATCACCCCCCTGTAAGGCACCATTCAGACGTCCGTATGTGTTTTGCGGATCCGATCCATGTATCCGTGGATCTGTAAAAAACATACGGATGTCTGAATGGAGCCTTACAGGGGGGTGATCAATGACAGGGGGGTGATCACCCCATATAGACTCCCTGATCCCCCCCCTGTCATTGATCCCCCCCCTGTCATTGATCACCCCTCTGCAAGGCTCCATTCAGACGTCCGTATGTGTTTTGCGGATCCGATCCATGTATCCGTGGATCTGTAAAAAACATACGGACGTCTGAATGGAGCCTTACAGAGGGGTGATCAATGACAGGGGGGTGATCAATGACAGGGGGGTGATCAGGGAGTCTATATGGGGTGATCACCCCCGTGTCATTGATCACCCCCCTGTAAGGCTCCATTCAGATGTCCGTATGTGTTTTGCGGATACGATCCATGTATCAGTGGATCCGTAAAAAACTTACGGACGTCTGAATGGAGCCTTACAGGGGGGTGATCAATGACGGGGGTGATCACCCCATATAGACTTCCTGATCACTCCCCTGTCATTGATCACCCCCCTGTCATTGATCACCCCCCTGTAAGGCTCCATTCAGACGTCCGTATGTTTTTTACGGATCCACGATACCTGGATCGGATCCGCAAAACACATACAGATGTCTGAATGGAGCCTTACAGGGGGGTGATCAATGACAGGGGGGTGATCACCCCATATAGACTCCCTGATCACCCCCCTGTCATTGATCACCCCCTGTAAGGCTCCATTCAGACATTTTTTTGGCCCAAGTTAGCGGAAATTATTATTATTATTTTTTTTCTTACAAAGTCTCATATTCCACTAACTTGTGTCAAAAAATAAAATCTCACATGAACTCACCATACCCCTCACGGAATCCAAATGCGTAAATTTTTTTAGACATTTATATTCCAGACTTCTTCTCATGCTTTAGGGCCCCTAAAATGCCAGGGCAGTATAAATACCCCACATGTGACCCCATTTCGGGAAGAAGACACCCCAAGGTATTCCGTGAGGGGCATATTGAGTCCATGAAAGATTGAAATTTTTGTCCCAAGTTAGCGGAAAGGGAGACTTTGTGAGAAAAAAAACAAAAAAAAAAAAAAAATTTCCGCTAACTTGTGCAAAAAAAAAAATAATTTCTATGAACTTCGCCATGCCCGTCATTGAATACCTTGGGGTGTCTTCTTTCCAAAATGGGGTCACATGTGGGGTATTTATATTGCCCTGGCATTTTAGGGGCCCTAAAGCGTGAGAAGAAGTCTGGGATCCAAATATCTAAAATGCCCTCCTAAAAGGAATGTGGGCCCCTTTGCGCATCTAGGCTGCAAAAAAATGTCACACATCTGGTATCGCCGTACTCAGGAGAAGTTGGGCAATGTGTTTTGGGTGTTATTTTACATATACCCATGCTGGGTGAGCTAAATATCTTAGTCAAATGCCAACTTTGTATAAAAAATGGGAAAAGTTGTCTTTTGCCGAGATATTTCTCTCACCCAGCATGAGTATATGTAAAAAGACACCCAAAACACATTTCCCAACTTCTTCTGAGTACAGCGATACCACATGTGTGACACTTTTTTGCAGCCTAGGTGGGCAAAGGGGCCCACATTCCAAAGAGCACCTTTCGGATTTCACAGGTCATTACCTACTTACCACACATTAGGGCCCCTAGAATGCCAGGGCAGTATAACTACCCCACAAGTGACCCCATTTTGGAAAGAAGACACCCCCAGGTATTTCGTGATGGGCATAGTAAGTTCATGGAAGTTTTTATTTTTTGTCACAAGTTAGTGGAATATGAGACTTTGTAAGGAAAAAAAATAAAAAAATAAATCATCATTTTCCGCTAACTTGTGACAAAAAATAAAAAGTTCTATGAACTCATTATGCCCATCAGCGAATACCTTAGGGTGTCTACTTTCCGAAATGGGGTCATTTGTGGGGTGTTTGTACTGTCTGGCCATTGTAGAACCTCAGGAAACATGACAGCTGCTCAGAAAGTCAGAGCTGCTTCAAAAAGAGGAAATTAACATTTTTGTACCATAGTTTGTAAACGCTATAACTTTTACCCAAACCATTTTTTTTTACCCAAACTTTTTTTTTTATCAAAGACATGTAGAACAATAAATTTTGAGAAAAATTTATATATGGATGTCGTTTTTTTAAAAAAAATTACAACTTAAAGTGAAAAATTTCATTTTTTGCAAAAAAATCGTTAAATTTCGATTAATAACAAAAAAGTAAAAATGTCAGCAGCAATGAAATACCACCAAATAAAAGCTCTATTAGTGAGAAGAAAAGGAGGTAAAATTCATTTGGGTGGTAAGTTGCATGACCGAGCAATAAACTGTGAAAGTAGTGTAGTGCAGAAGTGTAAAAAGTGGCCTGGTCATTAAGGGTGTTTAAGCTATGGGGGCTGAGGTGGTTAAACAGTCTATCCCCAAGAGGCCTGAATGAAGATTTCACCTATTCGTCCTTCCTGTAGCTTGACCCCCTCCTAAGAGAAAAAATGAAAACAAAAATGATTTAATAAACCGAAAACAAGGAATTTAGTATAATGATATAAAAACCAAGTGTAAACAGTGAAATTGTTTGGCAAAAATAATGTAAATATGGTGGCATAGAAGTAATTAATAAGCTAATCAATCCAATTAAAAGTACTTAATGATATAGGACAACTTAATAATACATGCGCGATCCTAAGTCCTACTCTGTCAGCGAGAGATACAAAGCCCTTAAAGAATACATTAAAATATAGATTACTATAATTATATAGTGAGGGAGACTAAGTCCCCTGACATGCGCCCCAACTAGAGTAGTAGTACGAACAACTAAGTCTCAATGCATGCGCAATGGTACGATAGTGACTTGTCAGTGAGAGATATCAAGTTCTAATACATGCGTAGTGGTACCGATGGTAGTGCCGGCAACTAAGCTGTAATGTAGACATAGACATATCAGTCTATGCAGAGAGATTCAAGGTCAGAGACATGCGCAGTAGCATGAAGAATAGAGTGGTGGCGCAGGCGCAGAATGTATAGGATGCGCCAACGAGCAAGTGAAACTAAATGGCAAAAGGAGACTAAGTCCAGAGACATGCGCCTTTGCACGAATGACAGCACAAGTAACTAAGTATCAACGCATGTGCGGTTCGCGGCAAAGACATGAAGTGAAGAACTTTAACTCCCATGACATGCGCAATGACACGGACGGTGAGATAAGAGTCTAAGTTTTTGAAGCATGCGCGGCGCTCAGTGATTACATGTATTGATCGGAACCAATCAGAAAAGATAGGTTGAACAAATGATGACAGCGGAGGGCAAGGATAGTAACTGCTACCAATTAGATTGGAAGTTCACTGATGAGTATACCCCCATTGGTTAAGACAATAACGCGCTCCAGTGACAACATGCAAACAGAGATTATAAATTGAGCTGAACAGAGAGCGCGCTTAACTCTGCCCTAACCCCTGAAGACGCCGGTACTCTGCGAAAAAATGTCGGGGGGGCAGCGTTGCTCATATGTTTTAATTCAGCATAGCCTCTAGCAAAGCAATAGCATGACAATCCCACAACAAGTAAATGATACATTGTACCTACAAACTATACTGGCAGCGCGCAGCCAGTAATGGTAACAATGTTACATTCCTAGCTAGGATACTAGAGCAGGATCTGCAATAACACTTAGAAGTGCAGGCTGAGACTAGCTGGCAAAAGCACTCTTTTGAAATATATTAGAAAGATTAAATAATAGAGATGTAATTTAGTCCATGGGACATTAGTAGGTTTGATTTATTGAGTAAAACACTGCATCCTGACACCATAAGGGAAAACTAAGAAGTTATTAGCCTTTTATGAAATGCACACTTCAGGTTCTTCTACAACATTCAATTGGATTAAGGTGAGAATTTTTGACTAACATAAAAAAAAATTAAAAAGTCTAAAGATTTCATGAACTTTCAGGCACCACTGTATTGTTTGCCAGACACTTGTAATGGTCTTCTAAGTGTATGCTCCAGATTTATGCATCCTTTTTGTAGGAGCTTAGTAACTGGGCTGTCCAACTATAGCCAAGTTATTCTTTATCATGCAGATGTTATATTTTTTTTAATGTCTAGTAATTATTTTGTCTTTTTTGTCTTTATGAATCAGTAAAAAGAAAAACAGGTACAATTTGAATGATCTCTTTGAATTATTTAAATCTTGAAATATTGTATATAATTTGATTGTGCATAGATTCCTTGTAAATATATATTTTTCCTTACTGTGGCACTTTTTGAGACACTGCAAACCATCCTGGCAGCAAAATAGACATTAGTATTATTTATACCATATGGCATTTTTATTTGCAGTGGTTTTAAGAGCCTCTTAACTTGGCTTGGTTCATAACATAAATCTCCCGACTCTCTCTGAGCACTTTACTGTTCTAAACACTAGCAGCATGGGAACTTAGGATTAGGTAAGAGAAACCCTCAGACTTGCTTGACCCAATCAATTGAGCAATTACTGTAGATTCAGGGATTTGAGATCACAGATTTTTTTAAATTATTCTAAGCAATTATTGCATTTACTTGTTTCATGACAAATAAACCTACATTTTTTCTTCCACTGTTTTTCAAATCTATTACAATTCTAAACCCTCAGTGGCACTGAATACTATTTGTCAATGATCAGATTGTTGATTTAACTTACCAACACTTCAAATTAAAGCATGACAGCTTGTCAAGCGAAGCCAACCAGACCAGTGGAACAAATACATGTTACTGAAACCACAGAAATGAATCCTAAAATGTTTCCACTGTCACATTATAATCACAATCTGCCAGACAGTATTCAGTCATGTATGAAACTAACATGCTCCTTGCTGAAAGACTGTTCCATAATTAGATATGTTGTAGCAATATACTGTACTATATATTATGGTATTATTCACTTACAAGGTGACCAATAATAGGGGGGTACTATAGCAAATATTAAAAATATGGTACTTGTGTTGCCTCCTCATGATTTTTCCCCACCTCCTTATTTGCTAGCCATGCCATACATTGGGGGAGTTTTGCACAAGTTCTTACCACCCATTAGAAATGGAGACCAATTGAAGCTGGTGCCCCTCTCTTCATGGACAGTACCCAATTAGAACCAACAGTCTCATCAAGTATGTATAACCAGCTTTGTTGTGTATGGTAAATACTTTAAATTGCAAATCCAAATGTGAATTTTATTTCCCTTAAGCCTAATTGGCCAAGTATTCTATACTGTAATTAATTCCCGGAGGACGCGATGACGTGAGGTGGTAGCGTTGCGCTCTCCGCCCCCTCCTCCAATGCCGTATCTCCTCTGCAGCATGTGTGGACGCCGCGTCTGATTGTGGCAGTGTGAACTGCCTGACTGTCTTTGCTCTCCTACCGGTTTTTGCGGAGCTTCCACCATACTGGAAATTATTATACTGGAACTAATAGACTATCGGCTTGCTTGTGTGGGGGGGGTGGAAGTGCCGGTGTCTGTGTTCGGTGGTGCTCCCCTCGTGTGTCTTCTGTCTCCCGGCTGTGACCCCTTAGTGAATGGGATGTGTTCTGAGCTCCTGTGCCTGGCCTTTCCTGCTACTCTACCTGTCCGAATCTGACCCTGCCTACATAGCTGCTTTTGACTGCTCCAGCAGTGGCCCATACGTCTGGGAGTGCAGCTGTCCTGCTGTGTACCTTGGACTTGCTCTGTGGGCCTTGGACTTGCTCTGTGGGCTGAAAATCCTAATGGGACACTCTTGAAGACCCCGGATTGTTGAGATCTACCCCTGTTATTTTCCCCTGGTCTGGATCCCTCTTTTTGCTGTCTTCCTTGTTACTCCTGGTCTCTCGCTGCCTCACCTAACCCTACTAAACTACTCCCAACCCCACTGGACTTTAGTTTTAAACCCCTTCTCCCAGTTTTTTTTTTCTTTTTCTCAAATTAACTATAATACTAACTCCTTCTGTTGAAGCCTGAAGGCCGGAAGGAAGGAAAAGGAGAGAAAAAGAGGAGATAGTAAAATTTATGCTGGGACAGGGGAAGAAAAAAAGAAAAAGAAAGGGGGCAAAAAAATAATAATAAAAGGGTGAAAACAACTGAAAAGGAAAGAAGAAAAAAAAAAAGGAAAAAAAAAAAAAAGAGCAGGGAAGATAATAGAGAAGTAAAAAGAAAGGAGGGGCGGTGAGGGGAGAGACCGAAGAGTTAAAAAAAAAAAAAAAAGGACTATTCTAAGGAGACTAAAGGGGGGTGGGGGAAGGGAGAGAAGAAAAGCAACATCAAAAAGAAAAAAAATATATATATAAAAAAAAAAGCCCTAAGGGGGGAAAAGATGAAAAAAAAGAGGGGAAAAACACAAAAGAGTGATAAAAAAGGCCCCTAAACAGAACAGACGTTCAACGGACTTGACTTCCTTTAAGGCAGGACAGAAACAAATAGAGTCCTCCAGAATGGATCCATTTTTGAGATCACCAAATTTGAGTACCAGGTCGGGTCCAAAAGGGAGGCAGGACATTAGAAAAAATACTCCTGAACATAGATCGGAGGAGGCACCTGAGGGAGACCCCCATATCGGCGATGGGGAGATGCTTATGGATGACTCCTCCCCAATAGAAGAGATTCTATCTATCGTTAAAAATAACGGAAAGGCGATACAAAACATCGCGTTTCAATTGGGGTCAGTACAGACAGACGTTCTCATCAAAAAAGATGATTTGATAAAGATCCGTGATAAAATCAAAGAATTAGAAAACACAGTGAATGACACAGAGAAAGAGGTGAAAATATTAAAAGAGGAGAATACAATATAAAAAAATGGTGGATTTAGAAGATCGGTCAAGAAGATGCATTTTTCCGAATTATCGGCCTACCAGAATCTTCAGATGATAAAGATATAGTAGGAATGTTACAATCCATAATCTTGGTCAATTTTGGGAAGGAACATTTTTCACCATTGTTTCTAATTGAAAGGGCCCATCGAATCCCTGGTGGAAAACCTACTTTGGGGAGGCCGCCAAGGACTGTAATTATCAAGATGTTAGCCGCCTGTGATAGAGATATGATCCTCAAGCGAGCACGGGATTCTCCTCCGATTTTGTATAATGGGTCTAAACTCTTTTTTCCTGATTTCTCCAAAGAGGTTCAAGAGACGCACTATTTTCGATGTTAAAAAACGCCTTCAGGGCAAGGATATTAAATACTCCTTTTTGTATCCAGCCAAATTAAAGGGCTTCTGTCACCCCACTAAACAGTTTTTTTTGGTTACTTATAATCCCTATACTGCGATTTATGCATACATACTGTAATTAATCATTTTGGTTCAGCAGATTATGTTAAAAATGTACTTTTAATATATGCAAATTACCTTGCTACCAGCAAGTAGGGCGGCTACTTGCTGGTAGCAGCCGCATCCTCCTATCCTAAAGATGCCCCCTCCGCATGTTGATTGACAGGGCCAGCGGACGGGATCTCTCTCTGCTGGCCCTGTTTGCATTCAAAATCTGGCGCCTGCGCCGTACCTGTCTTCAGTCGGCGCAGGCGCACTGAGAGGCGGACACTCGCTCGGCCACTCCATCCTCAATGCGCCTGCGCCGATGACGTCACATCTACACCCGGCGCATTGAGAAGGGGGACGCTCGCTTGGCGCTCCTTCCTCAATGCGCCTGCGCCGATGACGTTACATCTACACCCGGCGCAGGCGCATTGAGAAGGGGGACGCTCGCTCGGCGCCCCTTCCTCAATGCGCCTGCGCCGGGTGTAGATGTGACGTCATCGGCGCAGGCACATTGAGGATGGAGCGGCCGAGCGAGCGTCCGCCTCTCAGTGTGCCTGCGCCGACTGAAGACAGGTACGGCGCAGGCGCCAGATTTTGAATGCAAACAGGGCCAGCAGAGAAAGATCCCGTCCGCTGGCCCTGTCAATCAACATGCGGAGGGGGCGTCTTTAGGATAGGAGGATGCGGCTGCTACCAGCAAGTAGCCGCCCTACTTGCTGGTAGCAAGGTAATTTACATATTTTAAAAGTACGTTTTTAACATAATCTGCTGAACCAAAATGATTAATTACAGTATGTATGCATAAATCGCAGTATAGGGATTAAAAGTAACCAAAAAAAAAAACTGTTTAGTGGGGTGACAGAAGCCCTTTAAGGATTGTGTTTAATGATACTGTGGGTTTTTTTTTATACTCCAGATGCGGCCACTGATTGACTAGATAGGAAAAATGTTTAGAAAAAATAAAATAAAATGGTTTTTTTTTATTGACTGAGGGAGTTTCGGCTGAGGGAGTGGGGGAGGGATGGTCCTAGATTAGAGTTCTGTCACTTTTTGGTACAGATCAGGGGATTGGGATTTGTGTTGGGGGGAGGGGGGGAGGGGGATGATCGGGGAGGGTGGGCTATGGGTGCGTCCTTTTTCCTTTGAGGTGGGTGAGCGAGTGATGCCAGGGACCCTACTAACTGGAAGTTTTATTATTAAATAATGACTACAAGATATTAACATGGAATGTTCGCGGTCTTGGGAGATAAGAAAAAAAGGCAGGTGGTTCTAGATTTGATACGGAGACACTTGCCAGCTATAGTTAGCCTAGTAGAAACCCACTTTACACAGGAGAACGATCTTATGTCTAGGGGGGAGGTGGCCACCCAGGTCTACAATCTACATATACCAGTTACTGTTTTAATTCATAAACAGATTAAACTTATATGCTTGGCATCATCCTTGATAGACAGAGGAATATGTTTTTCTCCATGGTAGGTTCGA
The DNA here is from genome assembly GCF_905171765.1 of Bufo bufo. Taxonomy (NCBI): domain Eukaryota; kingdom Metazoa; phylum Chordata; class Amphibia; order Anura; family Bufonidae; genus Bufo; species Bufo bufo. The sequence continues at coordinate 148,957,617 of NC_053390.1, read as the reverse complement.
TGGAAAGCTATGTATTTTGGCCTTTGTTTTCTAAGTCCTCCTCTTTCTCTATGCAAATAATGACCTCCTTGATGGCTTTTGTGACCAGTGGCCTCAATGTATGGTAGTAGTCAATGGGGGATTTCAATTGTGTTAAGGAACCCAGAGGTGGAAAGGAGTTCTAGAGGGGGGAATGGTTATTCCCCGTCCCAGGGGGGTCCCCCTTGGCTCTGTTTTGCCAAGAGTGTGGGGCCACGTGGATGTTTGGTAATACCTATCCAAGCTAAAAAGAGTTTACTCCTGTGTTTAGTAAATCTGGAAAGTCTATGTCGAGAATTGATCTGGCCTTGTATAAACAAGGGATACTTGAATTGTATTAAACGGATGAAATACGAGACTAGATCCATATCTGATCATGTTCCCTTTTTTATAGAGCTATGTATGGTCAGACTAATTTTAGATTGAAACCCCCTTTTAGATTGAATCCCCCATTGGATATTAATAAATGACAATCATAACCAGATAAAAAAGGAGATTGTTTCCTTTGGGATAATAATATCTTTTCAGCTAAATCCCAATTGTTTTGGGATTTGTTTAAAGCGGTTTGTGAGAGGAATTTTTATTAGTACAATCTAACTAAGCGTAATTCAAGGAGGGAGAAAGAACTGGAGGAAGCAGCCGCGGCTGCAATGGCTGGCTTCATTAGGTTTAAAACAGAGAAGCTAGAGAAACTATGCAGTGGACCAGTCAGGCCTTCTCTGATTTCCTTCTGCATAAAGCGCAAGAGAGGTTATTCCTTTAGAGACAAAAAATATTTTCTGAGGCAGGACGTCCTGGGAAGATGCGGCCAGGGTAATAGCCAGTCAGGATCCAAAAAAAAGAGATTCGCAGTATTCGTGCCCCGATGGGACAATTATTGAAGATCAGGAGGGAATAATAGAAATTATGTATAGATCACTTCTGTGAATTATATAAATCAGAGAGTGTTCTCTCAGAGGAAATGATGGACTCATACTTGGATTCTATTTCCTTCCAGCGCTTACAGATGGTCAAAAAGAACGTCTGGAGATGGATTTGTCTCTTCAGAGATAGAGGAAGCTATGGACTCCTGTTCAGGTAATTCCTCCCCTGTACTGGATGGACTCCCGAATGAGTTTTACCGTAAATATAGGGAGGTTATTCTTCCTCTGTGGAGAACACTGTCTGATTCAATAAAGGAGGAAGCTCTTCCAGAAACTATGATAGAGGGCTGTGATCACAGTGATATTAGAGAAGGGTAAAGACCCCAATGATTTGGGGTCAATAGACCTATTTCTCTCCCTTCACACAGATGTTAAACTACTGGCTAAAATTTTGGCGCGGAAGTTATCCAGCGTTAAGACATCAATTATACACCCAGATCAAAATGGCTTATGCCTAATAAAGGGGACCATTACAATCTCCATCGGCTTTTTGACAATCTGCAGACTTCCGGAGGGTCTCTCGCTCCATATTTCTATTGACGCCTCCAAGGCCTTTGATAGGGGTGAGTGGGGGTTACTTTGGAGAGTGTTTCTAAGATGGGCTTTGGCCCCAGATTTATAATATGATTAAGACTTCTGTATACATCTCCCACTGCAAGATTGAATATAAATGGCAATCTTACAGGAAGTTTCTGTTTGACTAGAGGCACTCGTCAGGGATGTCCACTCTCTCCTCTTCTATTTGATATCTTTATTGAGCCCCTGGCTGCTAGGGTCAGACAAAACCCCAGGGTTTTAGGGTTGGGGGTATTAAGGAACGGAAAATCATATTTCACTATATGCATATAATATCCTATTTATATTTAACAGACTCAAGTTTAACTTGTTATATATTATTCAAATGATCAATCAGTTTGGAGAAGTCTCAGGTCTGATGTAAATTGGCGAAAAACTACTCTTATGTTATTGATAATAATGTCCTTAGATATATCTGCACTCCCCACATTAAAAATCTGTGAGTCCTTTCAGTATTTAGGTATTACAATCTCTCCAAGGGGTGGAAGACTTTATCCCGCTGAATCTAATGCCATTGATAAATAAGTTGAAGGTCTAAAAATAACAACATGGCTTTGCTTATCGCTATCAAAGGGCCGATAAAATATCTTTAGTTAAGATGGTGATTCTCCCCCAGCTATTGTATCTCTTTAGGAACTCTCCAGTTTGGATCGGGATAGGTTCTTTAAATTAATAGAGAGAATTATAACGATCTACTCTGGTGGGAGGAAACGTGTCAGACTTAAATTACTGCATTGGTATAAACCCTTGGAGAGGGGAGGACTTATCTCCCCTGCTTCAAGGGATACTTCTTGACATTCAGCTTTGTTTTCCTGGAATGGAATGATAGCCCGCTAAGTAGTATTTACTGAATAAATCTCCATATGATGAACTTAAAAAAAAAAAAAAAAATAAAAAAATTCCATAATGTAGCTTAAAGGGGTTGTTCATCTTCAGGAAGCCTTTCTTTCAGATTTGTGAAGAGAAGCATAGTTACTTGCTCCCTGCTGCTGGGTCCCCGCCACTTTGGTCTCTTCCCATCGCTGTTTCGCCTCGGTCTCTGCGTGCCTAATCCTGTTTGACATGGGTCATGTGGCCACTGCAGCCAACTTGCCCCCATATGTCACATGTCATTGCAGCGGCCATATTACCTGTGTCAAACTGGAAGTTTACTAGTGGAGACTCAAGCGAGGCAGTGCTGGTGAGGACCCGAAAGAGAAGGAACCCAGCAGCGGGTAGCACGTAAGTATACTTCCCTTAGGAGGTCCGGCCACGTAGGAGTGGGTGGAAAGCTGGCACAAAAGCTTCCCTGAAGGTGAACAACCACTTATAATTGGGGTTAGTTCTCCTTTTTTAACAGATCTTTAAATCTCTATAGCCACCACTAGGGCAAGTTTACCACATATGGGCATATATAGCTCTAAATTAACTCAATAAGAAAGCCATTTTCTGTAACTACCCCTGGTGACTGTAGGTAAACAGGTAGGGGGTTGTAGTGGCCTTATAGGAACTCAGAGATGTGGGAAGGTTAGACACCAAGAGGGATATGTAATCAAGATCGGTCTTTCTGTGCCAGTCTTGATATCCTCTGCACCGCCGGAGGGTGCGCCTATATTATGACAAGGTGCAGGCCTCGTCATAAATTAGATGCATCCTCCGCAGTCCGTGTGCCTAAACAGAAGTCTTCAACCGCTCAGAGTTGTCATAGATTTCTGGCTTCATGTGCACCATGAAAATGGTGTACATTAAGATAAATTTGTCTCAGGTATTGACCATGCCCTGTCCCTGCCCTTACTATGCTCCGTTTTGGAAAAGTGCAAGGGTGGCGTAAAAGAACAAACAGTTCATTCCTGATTATTGTCTTCTATGTTGTCTGATGTAATGGGACCTTTAGGCTAAGATTAGACCACATTCAATAATAGTGGTGCTTAAAAGTCCAGAATTTTCTATATTTCTGCATAAATTTGACCTAAAATTATATCAATATTCACACAAGTCCTAAAAGTAGTAACAGATATCAATGAAATAATCAATGAAATTAGTGAAAAATATTAGACTTCGTCATCTATTTTTGGAGGAAAATGATCCAATATCCGATATCCTGTCAGTGGCAAAAGTATGTGAACGTTTGCTTTCAGTTCCCCATTGTGCAGCAATAACTTCAACAAAACATTTCAGGTAATTGAAGATTATGCTAGCTTTAGTGTACTAATAATCTTAATTTTAATAATAACAGAGGCTTCCTATTTTGCATTAACTCTCTTTACTAACTCCACAGCAGTAAAGAAAAAAATGTAAAGAGTAACAAGTAGATCACTCCGCCGCATAGTATATAAGGGTCATGCTGCCTGTACACTTCCTCTTTCTAAAAGCGACATCAAAGTCCAGGTTGAGCTCAAACATCCAGAAATTCCACGAAAACTGTAACAGGCGGTTTCTGGCGAGCAGAAGTTGAGGAGACTTCTGATAAACGAGGTTGGAAGGTAAGACCGAACGAAGCTCTCATCTCATCCTATGGGGTCGTAAGATTAACAAACCAGCGACCAGTGGAGGACCTGAAAGAGGGTACGCTGAAAGGAGAGTATAAATAGGTTAGGTATAGAATCGTAACTATTCGCGCTTATGGGCTTTAACGGAATAGTGTAAATTAAATCATTACAAATAGCGTGCAAATTATCTAGTGGCTAAATGTATGGTAGGTGTAAGTATGTAATACAACTAAGAACTGCCCGTCAGGGAGGCAATACTTAGGGTGAGAAATTCTGAATATGTCCCAAAACAGAGAGATTATTAAAATCGAGCCCCATATCCGACACCTTGAGATTCACTCCCCCAAAGAGTCAGGGTAGGGAATAGAAGGGAGGGAAAATACTCGCCTCCTGTCTTTATTAAAAATTAAGATTATTAGTACACTAAAGCTAGCATAATCTTCAATTTTAAAACATGACAGGAGGCTTCCTATTTTGCAATTTTAACGCTGAAGAAGAGATGTCCCAGCAGAAGGGGGAGTGCGAAAATAAAAGGTACGGAAAGTAGATTCCCTAGACCAGTCCGCCGTTCGGAGAATATCCGAAAGGGACGCCCCTGCCATTAGGGCTGCTGAAGCCGCCGCTCCGCGAACGGAGTGGGCGCCGAAAGCGGGGTCTATACATGTGAGGGAAAGGATCCAGCGGATCCAACGGGCCAGCGTGGTGACAGAGACTGGGGCGTAAGGGCGCACTGAGAGGAAACTAGGAGTTGACCCGACGTAGAGGAACGGAGTGAGGAGGTACCGAAACATAACTGCGAAGGGTGGACACAACACAGAGCTAGCAGGTCATCTGGAAAAAAGGGATAAGAGACCGACTTCGAACCTGATTAGTGCGACGAGAGATATGGAAAGTGACTCCTTCAGGGGTCACCTCAAAGGCATCAACATCGAAGGCCCGAACGTCCGACACCCGTCGGAAAGACACAAGACAGAGGAGAAAAGCGCACTTAGCGGATAGTTGGCGAAGGGAGAGGCGGTCATTCAGAGGCCAATCCCTGAAAAAACGGAGAACCAGTCCCACGACCCATAAGGTGATGGTATTTGGGGGGCTGGGGGGCGGCGGAGCCGCATGCCGCGGAGTAGGCGACAGACCAGAGGATCTTTGGCCGACCGGAGGTCCCCGACGGGAGTATGGGCTGCCGAAATCGCGGAGCGAACGACGTTGATAGAGCGATAAGAGCGGCCAGAAGAAAACAAGGAGGAAAGAAAATTGAGAGATCATGGGAACAGGTGCCGTAAATGGATCAGAGTCCCGTTCCATGCACCAAGTAGACCAGGAGGCCCAAGCTGAAAGGTAGCAGCGTCTAGTTCCTCCCGGGGCCCATGAGTCCCATAAGAGGTCCCTAGCAGTCTGCGATAGTCCCGCTGACTCGCCAGGAACCCCGGAAAGAGACCAAGCCACCAGGGGTAGTCGATCTTCCAGATGAGCGGGTGGAGACATCCTTTGGGATCCGTGAGCAGGTCCTGGAAGGATGGAAGGAGGAGAGGATCCATGTAGGAGGAGGCCAGGAGGTCCGGGAACCATGGTTGACTCTGCCACAAGGGCGTTATGAGAACCAGTTTGATTTGCTGTGTCCGCATCTGTGTAGTGTTCTCGCAATCATGGAGAATGGGGGAAAAGCGTAGGCTCCTGTCGCCGGCCATTGTTGGAGAAAAGCGTCTGTCGCCTTGCTCTCCGGGTCCGGAAGCCAGCTGAAGAACTCCGGGTTCTGGTGATTGTTGCGAGAGGGCGAACAGATCCAGGTGAAAGGGGACCCCTCCGGCTGCCAGGGCCCTGAAGATTCTCGTGTTCAGCTTCCAGACGCTGATGTCTCTCCAGTGGCGAGAGAACCAGTCGGCTGTGAGGTTGATTTCTCCCGCAAGTATTCCGCTTGTACGTGATGTTGCGAGGGAGGCAGTAGTCGAAGATGTTCCTCGTGATATCCGACAGTAGGCGTGAGCGAGCGCCTCCTAGGCGGTTGATGTACTGGACTGCGGAGATGTTGTCCATGCGAAGGAGGATGCAACAAATTGGAGCTCTCCCGAACCAGACTGCGAATCGCGAAGGATCCTGCTAAGAGTTCGAGGCAATTGATGTGCATGGAGAGCTCCTGCGTCGTCCATGCTCCTCCCGTGGAGATGGTTCCGTTGGTGGCACCCCATCCCCACAAGCTGGCGTCTGATTCTAAAACGAAATATGGAGTGTCTCCGAATATGGCCTTGCCGTTCCAGGCTTGCATGCTGTCCAGCCACCATGACAGCTCTTCGCGAACTTCTGTCGTCACCGGGACGGGTTGATCGTAGGTAGGTCTGTAGCGAAGGTATTTTGCCTTGAGTCATTGCATGGCCCTGTAGTGGAGAGGACCCGGAAATATGGCTTGAATGGAAGCTGAGAGGAGTCCCACAATCCTGGCCAGGTTGCGTAGAGGGATGGAATCGAGTCGGAGAACTCTGCGAATCTCCTTGCGAATGGTTGCGATCTTTGAGGTTGGTAGCCTCAGAGTGCACGTCGTCGAGTCGATCTCGAAGCCGAGGAATTGTATCGTCTGGGTAGGGGTCAGCTCCGATTTCTGTTGGTTTACCACGAAGCCCAGAGATTCCAGTAGGGATACTGCCAGGTGAATGTGTTGGCGTAGTCTGCGTTCGTCGAAGCAGAACAGGAGGAGGTCGTCCAAGTAGATGATGCATCGAATGCCCCTGGACCTCAGGTGGGCCACCACCGGTTTTAGGAGTTTGGTGAAACACCATGGGGCTGAGCTGAGCCCGAAAGGGAGGCAAGTGAATTGCCAAGGGCGACCATGCCAGAGGAAACGTAGGAGTGCTCGACAGTCCGGGTGCACCGGACTGACAGGTATGCATCTTTAGATCGAGCCTGGCGAACCAGTCGTTGCTGCGAAGAAGGTCCCGCAGGAGGTGGATGCCCTCCATCTTGAAGTGGCGATAGACCACGTACGCGTTGAGGGCCCGAATATTGATAACTGGGCGGTATTCTCCCGACTTCTTCCGCACGAGGAAGATGTTGCTGAAGTAACCTCCCTGTTCGTGGACTGGTTGAATAGCCCCTTTGTCCCGAAGCTCGCGTAGCTCCGCGTTGACGAGGTTGTGGTCGAAAGACGACTTGTGGATGGGGTGAGGGGGCTGAACCTGAAAGGGGGTTCCCACTAGGTCTATGATATATCCCTGCACTGTTTGTAGAATCCAAGCGTCTGAGCAAAGGGCGGCCCAATTGTGGAAAGAAAGGGAAATACGGCCCGCAGTGCGGGTACATGGTAACAACGGAGGAATATGGGTCCTTACCTGCAGTAAAGCGGGAACGTCCGCGTCCGCGGATTCCACGGCCTCTATCCGAGCCTCTGGAAAAGGGTCGTTGCTGATAATCCCTTGTCGGATAAAATGGTGTTGGTTGAGTACGGGGGCCTGAAGGCCAAAATCGGCTGGCGGCACGGCCCCGTTACAGGCCAGCGCTTCCAAAAACCCCTCTGGTAGGGTTGCTCCTGAAGACACTGCGCATTGAGGATTGCGCCTTATTAAGGGAGGTGAACACGTTGACATGTTTGTTTAATTCCTTGAGGAATGGTTCACCGAAAAGTTTCCCTTGTGCCTGGGGCCCAATCTCTTTTGTGCCAAGGTCTGCCAATTTACCGTTAATACGGAATAACGCTGCTTTTCGTCTCTCCGAAGAGAGCGTAACATTGGCGTTTCCGATGAAACAAAAACAACGTTGTGCCCACTCACGAATGTCATGTGCCCATTCCCTGAAGTCCTCGGTGGATAAGGAATCGGCTTTGGCGTAGGCATCATCCGCCAGATACATAATGCGAGCCAGGGGGCCTACGGAATCCAGTAGGTTATCTTGGGCGCTCCATAGGCCTTTCTCTACCCCCCGTCGAGGGTCTCTGCCACTGCGCATCATAAAGGTCGTCATAACTTTGTCAAATTCTGGGGTCTGAGCGACCTTATCCGGCAGGGAAGGGCGTGGGCATTCAGACCTGAGTCGGTTGCGGACCTCTTTCTCCAGAGGTTTGCGGAGCCACAGGTGCATGAACCTGGAAAGGTGTTCCGGAGGCGACCATTCACCCGATCTGGGGTGTCGTATGTTGCGAGGATCGAACATCGCCTGACCTGAGGGGTCCATAATGGTGTCTGAGTCAAGAGGAGGTTCTGCGTCAGCAGTGTCTTCAATACCTCTTGCCTGGGCCGCACCCAGGAGGGTCTCCTGCATGAAAGCGGAAACAGACTTCTCGTCCGAGCCCCATGCGTCGTAATCCGACTCTGAAGCGTCAGCTTGCCACTCATCTAGCACTGACATGGAGTGGGTAGGGTCCTGTTCTTCTTCTGAAAAGTACTCCTGACGCGGGGCCGGAGTGTGAAGTTTGGCAGTATTACGTTTGGCAGGTGCCTTACCCTTGGGTGGTTTGGGTGTATAGTCCTCGCCTTTGTCATGGCGTTTCGTAGGGCGGGATTCATCCCCTGTCTGATAGTCGGACAGGTCGGAGTCCGACTCGTGTCGTGGACGTCTGCGAGTTTTAGGTACGTCAGGAGCCAAAGCTCGGGCCTTGGAGAGTGCCTTCTCCACAGAGGCAGCGACAGCTGCGTTAATCATAGCCTGGAAGTCTACAGGGACATTCTGGGAATTCTCCATGATAAGGGTCGGCTGGTATGTCACTGAAAGGCACAGTAATAAACGGGCACCCAGGTCTTGAGAACAGGTGTATGGTCAGTTTTAATAGTATGGGAACAAAGCCCAGTATAAACCCCAGCAGGGTAAAGTAGTGACCTTATAAACTGGGGCTCACCCAGTTAGAGAGAACTGCAACAGCTAGTCTCCCAATAAGCAGCGTATTAATAGTGGGGCTCACCCCGGTCGCACAGGGTTGAAACCCTTAAGTGCAGGTCACAATAATAAACAGGCAGCAGCACTGACCTGACTGACCCAGCCACATGAGGCACAGAGAGAACTGAATAGTAGTCTGAGATAGGCACAGGGGTGAAAACCACTAATGAGGGAGTAACAGCTAATTAGTACAGTCACACTGAATCCCCAATGAGATGTTATGAGGTAAAATTAAGATGGCTGCGAAATCCCGCGATGTCCGCAATCCAAAATGGCGGCCACGAGTGTAGGCCGTAAGCCGGGGACTAAATTTTTTGGGGCCAGCCGTGATTTGGAAGCGGGCCGGCACGAAAACGGCGGGAAAACGGCCGCGAAAATGGCGGGAAAATGGCCGCGAAAATGAGGGAGCCAGGAGGCACTCCAGGCTAGAGGGGGACCTGAGGAACCCGAGGTAAATGATAATAATATGATATAGTAAGAAATAAATGCACAAGAAGTAATATAGCTCCAGGGGAGCAAAAAGTCTGACCTGTCTGCTGATGGAGCAGTAAAGAAAGAGGAAGTGTACAGGCAGCATGACCCTTATATACTATGCGGCGGAGTGATCTACTTGTTACTCTTTACATTTTTTTCTTTACTGCTGTGGAGTTAGTAAAGAGAGTTAATGCAAAATAGGAAGCCTCCTGTCATGTTTTAAAATTGTTGTTAAGGCCTACACATCAGCTTGGAGAAATTATAGTCCATTCCTTCATTCAAAACAGCTTCATCTCTGTTATGATGGTATGTTGCCTTTTATGAAATGCACATTTCAGGTCCCTCCACAACATTTCTATTGGATTTCGGTCAGAATTTTGACCATGTCCTCAGAGATGTTGACCAGGCCTCTTCCCTGCCCTTACGATGTTCTGTTTTGGAAAAGTGGCAAGGGTTGCGTAAAAAAAGAAACTTGTGATTTTTTCAAAAAGTCACATTTTAAATGTCACAAACACACAGCTTGCGACTTCTTAAAGCCACTTTTCTGGTGCAAGGGAGATAATAAATCTCCCCCCAAGTGCTTAATATCTACAGTCAGGTCCATAAATATTGGGACATCAACACAATTCTAAAATTTTTGGCTCTATACACCACCACAATGGATTTGAAATGAAACAAACAAAATGTGCTTTAACTGCAGACTGTCATCTTTAATTTGAGGGTATTTACATCCAAATCAGGTGAACGGTGTAGGAATTACAACAGTTTGCATATGTTCCTCCTACTTGTTAAGGGACCAAAAGTAATGGGACATAATAATAATCATAAATCAAACTTTCACTTTTTAATACTTGGTTGCAAATCCTTTGCAGTCAATTACAGCCTGAAGTCTGGAACGCAAAGACATCACCAGATGCTGGGTTTCATCCCTGGTGATGCTCTTCCAGGCCTCTACTGCAACTGTCTTCAGTTCCTGCTTGTTCTTGGGGCATTTTCCCTTCAGTTTTGTCTTCAGCAAGTGAAATGCATGCTCAATCGGATTCAGGTCAGGTGATTGACTTGGCTATTGCATAACATTCCACTTCTTTCCCTTAAAAAACTCTTTGGTTGCTTTTGCAGTATGCTTTGGGTCATTATCCATCTGCACTGTGAAGCGTCGTCCAACGAGTTCTGAAGCATTTGGCTGAATATGAGCAGATAATATTGCCCGAAACACTTCAGAATTCATCCTGCTGCTTTTGTCAGCAGTCACATCATTAATAAATACAAGAGAACCAGTTCCATTGGCAGCCATACATGCCCACGCCATGACACTACCACCACCATGCTTCACTGATGAGGTGGTATGCTTAGAATCATGAGCAGTTCCTTTCCATCTCCATACTCTTCTATTCCCATCACTCTGGTACAAGTTGATCTTGGTCTCATCTGTCCATAGGATGATGTTCCAGAACTGTGAAGGCTTTTTTAGATGTCGTTTGGCAAACTCTAATCTGGCCTTCCTGTTTTTGAGGCTCACCAATGGTTTACATCTTGTGGTGAACCCTCTGTATTCACTCTGGTGAAGTCTTCTCTTGATTGTTGACTTTGACACACATACACCTACCTCCTGGACAGTGTTCTTGATCTGGCCAACTGTTGTGAAGGGTGTTTTCTTCACCAGTGAAAGAATTCTTCGGTCATCCACCACAGTCTTCCGGGTATTTTGGTGTTGCTGAGCTTACCGGTGCGTTCCTTCTTTTTAAGAATGTTCCAAACAGTTGTTTTGGCCATGCCTAATATTTTTTCTATCTCTCTGATGTGGTTGTTTTGTTTTTTCAGCCTAATGATGGCTTGCTTCACTGATAGTGACAGCTCTTTGGATCTCATCTTGAGAGTTGACAGCAACAGATTCCAAATGCAAATAGCACACTTGAAATAAACTCTGGACCTTTTATCTGCTCATTGTAATTGGGATAATGAGGGAATAACACACACCTGGCCATGGAACAGCTGAGAAGCCAATCGTCCCATTACTTTTTGTTCCTTAACAAGTGGGAGGCACATATGCACACTGTTGTAATTCCTACACCGTTCACCTGATTTGGATGTAAATACCCTCAAATTAAAGCTGACAGTCTGCAGATAAAGCACATCTTGTTCGTTTCATTTCAAATCCATTGTGGTGGTGTATAGAGCCAAAAATTTTAGAATTGTGTTGATGTCCCAATATTTATGGACCTGACTGTACATATGAATGTCTCCCCTCCAAGTCCAGGTATGAGTAAAGTTACAAATCTATGTAGTATGTAAAATTATATGTATATATTATATGTATGCATTGTAGCTAGTTTAGGGTCCATTCACACGTCTGAAAGTGTTCTGCGGATCCGCAAAACACGGAAACTGGCAATGTGCATTCCGCAATTTGCGGACCGCACATCACCGGCACTATAATAGAAAATGCCTAATCTTGTCCGCAATTGCGGACAAGAATAGGACATCTTCTATTTTTTTTCGGAAATGGAAGCACGGATGCGGAAGTGCGGATCTGCAAATGCGGATGCGAACAGCACATTCCGGCCCCATTGAAAATGAATAGGTCTGCACCCATTCCGCGTAACGGATGCGGACCCATTTTGCGGACGTGTGAATGGATCCTTACTCTTCCACAGCTATTCAAAATGTTATACAGTGCTGCCCATAATTATTCATACCCCTGGCAACTTTTTACTTAAAGTTATTTTTATTTAACCAGCAAGTAATGTTTTGACGGGAAATGACTTAGGTGTCTCCCAAAAGATAATAAGACGATGCACAAGAGGCATTATTGTGGGGGGGAAAAAAATCTCAGCTTTTATTTACATTTGAGCAAAAAATACAAGATGTTCTGCACTGTGGAAAATCTCAGAGGACGTGGTCGGAAGCCAAAAGTGACACCTGTGCTGGTCAGGAGGATAGTAAGGCTGGGTTCACACTTGAGCGTTTTACAGCGCGTTCAAACGCGCTGTAAAACGCTCAACACATGAAAACCAATGCTTCCCTATGGTCCTGGTTCTCACTTGAGCGTTTTACAGCGCGTTTGAACGCGCTGAAAAACGCCCTACGCTCAAACAAGTTCTTGAGCTTCTTTGGGGCGTTTTGACGCGCGTTTGTGGCCATAGGACACTGCAGTCAATCACACAAACGCGCGTCAAACGCGCGTTTACTATTGCAAAAAACGCGCATAAAAACGCGCGTCAAAAACGCGCGTTAAACGCGCATATAAAATACGCTCAAGTCTGAACCCAGCCTTAGAGAGGTGAAAAAGAATCCAAGGATCACCACCAAGGCCATCCTGGTGAATCTGGGCTCTGCTGGTGGCAATGTCTCAAGACAGACAATCCAACGGACACTGCACAATGCAGACCAAGTTGGACGCCACTTCTCCCGATAAAGCACACAAAAGCTTGCTTGGCCTTTGCAAAAGCTCATCTGGACAAAGAAGAAGACTTCTGGTCTTCTGTTTTATGGTCAGATGAAACAAAAATTGAATTGTTTGATCACAATGATGTTTCCTTCATTTGGCGTAAAAAAGGAGAAGCCTTCAACCCAAAGAACACCATCCTCACTGTCAACCATGGTGGTGGGAACCTAATGCTTTGAGGGTGTTTTTCAGCCAATGAATGGACCAGGGAACCTATTCACAGTAAACGGCACCATGAAAAAAGAGCAATACATGAGGATGCTCAACGACAACATCAGGCAGTCTGCAGAGAAACTTGGCCTTGGGCACCAGTGGACATTTCAGCATGATAATGACCCAAAACACACAGCAAAAGTGGTGAAGAAATGGTTAGCAGACAACAACATTAACGTTTTGGAGTGGCCCAGTCAGAGCCCAGACTTGAATCCAATTAAGAATCTGTGGAGGGAGCTAAAGATCAGGGTGATGGCAAGAAAACCCTCCAACCTGAAAGATTTGGAGCTCATTGCTAAAGATGAATGGGCAAAAATACCTGTGGAGACATGCAAAAAGTTGGTCTGCAATTATAGGAAGCGTTTGATTGCTGTAATTGCCAATAAAGGCTTTTCTATTGATTATTGAGAAGGGTATGAATAATTTTGGACTGGACACTTTTTGCTCAAATGTAAATAAACGCTGAGAAATGTTTTTTTCCCCCTCAATAAGGCCTCTTGTACATCGTCTTATTATCTTTTGGGAGACACCTATGTCATTTCCCGTCAAAAAATTACTTGCTGGTTGAATAAAAGTAACTTTAAGTCAAAATTTGCCAGGGGTATGAATAATTATGGGCAGCACTGTATATCAGACAGCTATAAAACTTCTCTGCGGTTTTCTTACCTAAAGGTCTCTGCTAAAATATTGCTAGAACAATTAGCTGAAGACAAAATGCCTGAGTCATTCAGGTGGCATGACACGGGCTCTGAATTGGATGTATGGTTAACTCTGCAGCAATAAATAGTATGAAATAGAAATTCCAGTAAATGATGTCAGATAACTTCAATTGGCTTAAAATACAATGATAAGATCATCGGAATAAATCATTTTTACAACCCTATCTGCCCCAAGTCATTTAACAAGTAGTTAGATTTCATTGCCTGCCCTCCATTTTACAGCTCACTTTGTTGAAATGACTGAAGCCAATTAGGTGTGTGTTCCAGCTATCTGGCTCGGCGTATGAGAGCTGCTTGTTTTTGTGCTTGATCATTTACAGCTTATCTGCATTAATGGGCAATGCCAGCTCATTGGAAATAAAGAAGTAAGATCTGAATTATCTTCAAATACCACACTTCCCAGATAAAATCCATTTATAAGAATGGACTTACTGCTATGCTGGCTCTAGTGATAATCAAATATTCTCAGATCTTTACTTAAATATCTGGGTCGAAGGCGCCCTAACGTGTATTTTTATTTATTTAATCAAGTCTATTTTTTATTGAAAGAAAAAGTATTTCTTGTACATTGGTCCATAAATCAGAGTCAAAGCATAAAAAAGTATTACATTAATACAAATATTGCATAACTTGTCATTATTTCTATATCAATTTTTACAGAGTACCAAAACAGGTAGTGCATACATTAATAATAACACCCCCCAACCCACCCTAACTTTCCTGCGGAGAGACGACTACATTAGCTTATGTTAAGAAGGCACTGCATCACGGTGCTTGGCTGGTATAGTATTCCGCCGTCTACACAATTAATTGCCTAGTCCAGAATGCAAAATATGACCACAGTCACATATCTGTAATGACCGGCGTCACGCACAGGGAGGGAAAAGGTAAAGCCCTGCCCAAGGGAGAGGGAAAGGTGGTGACCCCTGACTCACCTTGCGGCTGGCACCTGACTGCCCTGACGTCCCTAGATATGTCTCCAGGTTTTGGTTGGTACGCTCAGTCTGTCCATTCGACTGAGGATGGAAAGCTGAGGAAAAGGACAAGTGTACCCCCAAACGGGAACAAAAAGTTTTCCAAAATTTAGAAATAAACTGGGTACCCCGATCCGAAACAACATCGGAAGGGACCCCGTGAAGCTTCACGATTTCACTGACGAATACCTGAGCAAGAGTCTTAGCATTAGGTAGTGCGGGTAACGCAATGAAGTGTACCATTTTGCTAAACCTGTCCACTACTACCAAAATAACTGTTTTACCCGCAGACAAAGGTAAGTCAGTGATAAAATCCATTGACAGATGTGTCCATGGCCTATTGGGAATGACGAGTGGTAATAGAGACCCTGCAGGACGTGTATGAGAGACTTTTGCGCGCGCACAGGTAGAACAAGAAGACACAAAATCCAATACATCCTGACGCAACCTTGGCCACCAAAAACGACGAGACAATAGCTCCAAGGTTGCTTTACTACCCGGGTGCCCAGCAAGTGCCGAATTATGATGTTCCTTTAATAGTTCGAAACGCAGGTTCAACGGTACAAACAATTTCTCTGAGGGGCAAGAGACCGGGGCATCCCCCTGGGCCTCTAACACCTTCCCCTCCAGAGCAGAGTGTACCGCAGAAACAACCACTCCTCTTTGAAGAATGGGTACCGGATCACTCACATTACCTCCTCCAGGGAAACAACGAGATAGTGCATCAGCCTTGGTATTTTTATATTTAAAGTTAAACCTGGTAAAAAATAGCGACCACCTAGCTTGTCTAGGGGTGAGACGCTTAGCTGATTCGAGGTACAGAAGATTTTTGTGGTCCGTAATCACAGTGACGGGGTGGACTGCCCCCTCTAAAAAGTGACGCCATTCTTCAAACGCTAGTTTAATAGCTAATACTTCCCTATTGCCAATATCGTAGTTCTTTTCTGCTGTAGATAGTTTTTTAGAAAAGAAAGCACAAGGACGCCATTTGCCAGGAGACGGACCCTGAGACAGCACAGCCCCCACTCCCACCTCTGACGCATCGACTTCAACAATAAAAGGCTGAGAGACATCAGGTTGGACTAGTACAGGTGCCGAGGTAAACCTCTCTTTTAGAGAGGAAAAAGCAACTTTAGCGACGTCAGACCATTTAGAAAAATCAGTCCCCTTCCTAGTCATGTCAGTAAGGGGTTACAAAAACTGAATAATTTTTAATGAATTTCCTATAGAAGCCCCCGGGACACCAGTCCAGGGGCTTCAAAACATTCCTGCCAGATAGCCATGAACTTAGCTGTGCATCTTCTTTTCAAATATATTCCTCTTTCATATCTCAGAATATTGTTAAGTCGGTTTACAAATTCCCGTTTAGTGGGTGGGTTCTGTTCTATCCAGTGTTTGGCTATTAATATTCTAGCTTGGAAGAGCATTCTTTGAATGCTCAGAGACATTCTGCTATCACCTCCAGCAGGTCTACGAGACCTAGTACACAGACTCTGGGATCGCTCGGTAACTTTATCTGAGTTGTCTGGGCAACTATCTTCAAAACTTCCTTCCAGTAGGCCCCCAACCCAGGACATTCCCAAAACATATGCATCAAGGAAGCCTCCTCCACTGCACACCGGGGGCAACATGAGTTCGTCCGTAGCCCTATCTTGTGTAATAATACAGGGGTTTTATACACTCTGTGTATTAGGTATAGCTGGGATAAACGTTGAGCCTCACTAAGTGTTAGGCTAGGGGTTAAAGCCAGGACAGTGTCCCACTGCTCCTGCGTAATAATACCAATGTCTCGTTCCCATTTATAGCTCCCTTAGAGCTGCCACCACATAATACCTGTTGAACTATCGGAGGGGAAGCTGACATTTGTATGCCTTCCTTAAACTTTGCCTGATATGCATGTCTCAGCTGCAAGAATTTGTAGAATACAGTATGTGGGAGACTAAATTCTTGTTGTAATTGTGCAAACGATTTCAGAACACCTTCCGTCTGAATCTGATGAAGAAAAAGAATACCCTTTTCTTCCCACAGGGAAAAACCTTCCAGTCTAAACATTTCAGGTAAAAGCGGATTGCGCCACAAAGGCATGTTGTCATATAGTCCTTGGAGACCAATTAATTCCTTAAACCTAGACCACATTTTAGTTATTAGAGATATTGCAGGATAGTTCCCAGAACATGTCTGTGGCTTTCCCAGCTCTGCCATAGCAATGGGTGCCTTTTGCTTTATACTAAATAATGCTATTCTAGCTGAAGGCCCCAATCCTACATGTTGTCCCCATTCCTTAAGGTTGTATTTATGCGGCTTATGCGGCTACGAAATATAACCATGGATTTGGAAGAGAGAGGCCTCCCTCCTCTTTGCCCCTCTGTAGTGTCTCCATGCAAATTCTAGGGAACGGAAAATACCCTGGATCTTATAAAATACCCTTTGAGGAATCCACACGGGGGAATTATGTAATATATAGAGCAGTTGAGGCATCAGTATCATTTTAATTAGATTGCAACAGCCAACAACTGACAAGGGGAATTTACACCAGTCTTTAACTTTACCTGTAAATTTATAAATCAGGGGTTCCATATTAACTTTAACATAGTCTGTGATTGTTGGTGTTATCACCACACCCAGATATTTAAAGCTGTGGGTGACTTGTAACTGGATTTGCATCCAGCCCATCTGTGATGGAAGGGGATAGAGAGGAAGAATTGTTATAGCTAGTATTATTTTATAACACGTTTGATCAAAATGTGCGCTAAGAGCTTCCATTGATCCATTTATAGTAGGTATAACACCACTTGAATTTAGAATGATCCCCATTTCTCAGCTTTACTGCTTATATGTGTGTTCAGCCACTATTTTTTTATCAACCATGTTTGGGTCAGATGGTCTTTAAGTTTATCCTGTGCCTCCATCCACACCAACTCAGTCTGCGTGGATGGGTCCCGTATATATAAGCATCCTCAGAGTCTTTCACCTCCCTCTGCAAGGAGTCCAAAAGTCCCTAGTCTTAATTTTGCACCGTTTTTGCATGTATAAACCCCAGACATAAGCTTTCATAGTATCCCAGACTGTCCCTATGGCCGCTGAGCCTAAATTAGATAAATAACTCATTAATCTGTTCTGTAAGGGGATCGCCCTCATCCAATAGCTGGATCCAAAATGAGTTAAGTTTCCAAAGAAATGGTCCATTGGGCTCCCTACCTCTCACAAGTTGCATCTCTAAATGGATAGGGGAGTGGTCTGACAGACTATGTGGTAGGTATTCAATAGAGGAAATATATGACGAGGCCTCCAGGCACCCAATAGGCAACTTTATTGTGGAAAGAGAGTTATAAGATGTTGAAAAACAAGAATATTCGTGTGCGTCAGGATATCGAAGTCTCCAAAGATCATGAAGATCCAACTTGCGCAATACCTTGCCAATGAGTTTTCCGGGGTACCTACCGGAGTGGGGCCCTGATGGAATTTATCTACAGAAGGGTCTAAGTACTTATTAAAGTCTGCTAACCTGAGTATCGGCACTGGAGGGCCTCGAAGTACAGCTTGTCATCACCTGCCTTATCACATCACAGAAATATGGTGGTGGAATATAGACAGCAATTAGAAAACATTGAGCAATGTAAGCAAACATATCTACCGTCAGGATCAATTGCCGAAGAATAACACTGTGTACAAGAACACTGACCGCTGTAGAGTGTGTAGAATAGGTGGAATGGTAGGCGTGTGAGAAAGGTGCGTTATGAGACACAGTATAGCCGATTGATATTTTTGCATAGCCATCTGACAGGCCTCTGACATTCCAGACTATAACCTGAACCTTACCCTCCATATTTTAGAGTAGCACAGAAATGTGCAGTATATATATCCGTACGAAGTAATCTGTGTCCATTGATCAGATGGAGAAAAAAGTAATTAGTCTCTCTGCAGATTACCTCCCAGTACAAACAATATAACAAAAATACCCCAACAGAAATCTCTCCAAACAAAAATTTCCTGAAGTCTGCAAACATAAAGAGATGGCACCAGTGGCCTAACCTTAACAATATGGTGCAATAGAGCAAGTGTATTGTGAACATAAGGAAACCTTCTAAACAGAGATCCCCGAGCAGCAACAATTCTTATACAACAAGCGGCATCTTATTCATACAGCAAAGATATATAGCTGGCTAGCCTAACAAAAAATAAAAACTTAGTACAGCCCCCTGTTCATTGTGTCTGTCTAATGGACAGTAGATCATAGAGAAGAAAGGAACAATAACATTAAGCAGAGTGAAGTACAGAGGAGGCAGAATACTCATCATTTTACTTCAACGGTCTCTGTGATGTCTTCAGTGACAGTCCATTGCAAGATAATCAGTCCCCTTGATCAGCCTGTCCTGTTTGGGTCACAGAGGGAGTTTTCATGCAGATCTATCCAGCGGGTAGCGTCTTCAAGTAATTTAAACAAGGGAACATTTCCGCCAGTGACCACACACAGCTTGGAGGTGTAAAGCATAGAGTATTGCACATTTTTCAGTCACATGAAACACCCTAACATGCATAGGCCCTATGCAGAACTTTCTTGGGATAACCCCCTTGCTCTAAATCTATGATATAGGTTATTTCTTTCTTGAGTGAAACTGGTAACTTCGGTACAATTTCTACGCGCCCTTATGTACTGGCCAGTTGGAATTCCTTTTTTCAGGGGTTGTGAGTGATAACTTTGCCAGTGCAGCAGGTTATTGGTGGCTGTGGGCAATGGTCATCTCGTTTATTGATCAGGATTAAGTGGTTATTTATACCTCTGCTTAGGCAGGTGTCTCCAATTCTGCCCGTTACCCCTGAGGAAGCCAGGTTACTGGCGAAACATGTCAGGGGGGCAGTGTCTGTTTTTAATGTCTGTTTTTCTGTGCCAGCAATACTAGTCAGTTAGACAGTTTAATATCTAGCTAACAAGTGTGATTCTGATCATCAGTCCCTGCATTACCAGTCAGATAGTCAGTCTCCACACTAACCAGTATTAGCCAGGAAGATGTGACTCTCAGCGGTCAGGAAAGTAACTGACCAAGAGTATAGTTACATCTGTTACTGTAGGTAACCAGCACCCTATAATAATAGAAAGCATTGTGGTCAGTCACTGCACTGACGTTAAGTGCAGGGGTGTGATTTATCACCTTATGGTGGAGGGGAGAGTGCACATCTCCTCCACATGTAAGCAGTTATATGTATAAGATGCTGGTGCAGTAAACAGTGTTTTTAAACACCTTTTGAGGCTCACAGCCTACTTTTATACACACTAATAAAAGTTAAACTTTAGTAATTATTCCAGATCTGGGTCAAGTTTCATAGTCAGCCCCTTGTGGGCGATTAGTGCCCATAACTAGCAAATACTGGTTCTGATGCTGAGATGATGCCCTTCTACAACTCAGTCCAGCTGTCCTTATGTGATGGTCCATGTCCTGATAGCCATGCTCTTGAAGGCAGTGCTGGGAGACACAGCAAGCCTTCTTGCAAAGACATGTATGGATGTGCTATCCTGGAGGAGCAGGACTACCTGTGCAATCTGATTGGGCTGCTGGTACTGCCTCGTGCTACCAGTGGTGACAAAAATACTACTAAAACACAAAACTAAAGAAGAATCAGTCATAAAGGATAACAAGAGAATAATTGACCACCACCTGCAAAACCATTCCCTTTTGGGGCTTGTCTTACTGTTTCCTCTCCGGTGCACCTGTTGTCACTTTCACTTGCACCAAAGCAGGTGGAATAGATTCACAATCGCTTATGCTTCCTAACTGATCGATTGAATCCTTGAACTTTAAGTGTCTTGGGGTTATACTGTTAGATAGATAGATAGATAGATAGATAGATAGATAGATAGATAGATCTAACATTACATAGGTGATGTCCTCTAGGACTGTGTGTTAATATCCTGCCTGAAGTAGTTATATCAGTAGCGTAATATATATATGCCCCATGAAACTATGAAGGACCTGCTGAGAAATTAATCCTCTAAGTCACAGTGTATTTGTTGTTGGCAAGACTGGGGCACAGAGTGGGTGCACAGAGGAAACTTTAGCCTATTTAGGAATGGAACATAGGGTTGTCATCAGGAGGGTGGTCAGGATGCCCCAAGCCAGAGGCTGATGTAGTGTCCCACTACGTAAGGGTGGGCACTACTCAAGGGTCAATTGGGTCATGTTGTTCTCCACCTCCCGTGGAACATGGTCATGGTATTTTATATTGTATTGTAATGCATATGTTCATGTAAATTCCTGTGTACCAGGCCTGCTAGGGGTGTAGTTTCTCCTCCCAAGCTGTAGAGGGAGCAAGGGAACCCCCTAGTATATATAGTCAGGTCCAGTCCAGGGAGAGGGTGTGTTTTGGGAGCCAAGAGTGACTTCAGCCAGGCAGGAGCTGAGGTCCAGCTTCTAACATGCAGCTAGATAGCCCAGGATCCTAACCTGCTTCTAGGAGAAGAAGTTCCCTCCTTAAGTTATCCTGCATCAAGCAAAGTACAGAGCAGTGCTAATTGTATCCAGCCAAGTAGAAAGCTGAAGGGCAGAAGTTTATTGTACAGCAAGTGGATTTATACCAGAGGAAGGTTTCCCTACCCAAGGATAAAGCCAGCTATTAGGCATTCGGGCCTTGGAGAAAGTCAGACAGGATTCTGCAGAAAGTACAGCCTGATCTGTGAGTTGATTCCCTCTGAGTTATCTTGCCAGGATTATACCTGCCATTTATGTAAAGCCTGCCTGTTACCAAAGCTACTTCATATGGAACTGTCTGAAACTTGTATATAGTTGAACTGTTCAGTAGAGAGGAATTCTAGTTCACTACAATCTTGTGTACCTCCATTATTCCTCCTAACAAATCGGTGTGCCACCATTACCGGCAGTGGCATCACGAACTGTAAGGCATCTTGCCACAGGCACGCTAAACTTTCAACACCCAGGGCACCTCACCTATCACCTGGCCTGGTCCCTATATCCAGAGAGTGCCCCAGAGGATCTACGTGCCAGCCTCTCCATCACTGCTGTACGCCTTCCCAGGGTATGCTACAAACTGTGAGTACAAAGAGCAACCCTCGGTCTGTTAACTGACCCCCGTGACCTCACATTCGCTCACCCTGCAGGACTGGCGTACTGCACTGAGATGAAGGGGTAGTCTAAAGACAGACCAGGGATCAGAGTGGGACAACAAGTGACAAGCAACAATTACAAGGTGCAAGACAGAAGCAGAATTCTGTAATGAAGACACGGCCATCAGAATTCAGGAAAATCAACAGTAAAGGAAGGTGCCTTAATAAGCTGTTGACAACTTGAGGATAGTGTGCTCTTTGAATAGGTCACCAAGGAGCACCAGTTGGCATGTAAATCCCATGCGGCAGAGGCAAGAAGAGTCACAGCCAGCAGACATTGCTGGAGCAGGGAGTGATGAGTCAGGTTGCTATTGAGCGCAGTGACTGAAGACACAACTGTCAGCAGGGATCCACTGCATTGAACTGTCTATATAATTAACAGATTTCAAAATCTTTAAATAATATTTGTGTCCAATTGAAAAACATTTCAGAGGGTGAAAAGTCAAGAGAGTTAAAATGAGGGGGGGGGGGGGGGGGGGCAACATCTTTGCAACATTGATAGTTTGGATCTAAAAACCAACCTGAAGTGGCAAAGCATGTTAAAAGTGAAAAGTAATCTGTATGCAGGCACAGGTACAAGCAAAGACATTTACAGTGGCGGAAATAATTATTTGACCCCTCACTGATTTTGTAAGTTTGTCCAATGACAAAGAAATGAAAAGTCTCAGAACAGTATCATTTCAATGGTAGGTTTATTGTAACAGTGGCAGATAGCACATCAAAAGGAAAATCGAAAAAATAACTTTAAATAAAAGATAGCAACTGATTTGCATTTCATTGAGTGAAATAAGTATTTGAACCCCTACCAACCATTAAGAGTTCTGGCTCCCACAGAGTGGTTAGACACTTCTACTCAGTCACCCTCATTAAGGACACCTGTCTTAACTAGTCACCTGTATAAAAGACACCTGTCCACAGAATCAATCAATCAAGCAGACTCCAAACTCTCCAACATGGGAAAGACCAAAGAGCTGTCCAAGGATGTCAGAGACAAAATTGTAGACCTGCACAAGGCTGGAATGGGCTACAAAACCATTAGCAAGAAGCTGGGAGAGAAGGTGACAACTGTTGGTGCGATTGTTCGAAAATGGAAGGAGCCCAAAATGACCATCAATCGACCTCGCTCTGGGGCTCCACGCAAGATCTCACCTCGTGGGGTGTCAATGGTTCTGAGAAAGGTGAAAAAGCATCCTAGAACTACACGGGAGGAGTTAGTTAATGACCTCAAATTAGCAGGGACCACAGTCACCAAGAAAACCATTGGAAACACATTACACCGCAATGGATTAAAATCCTGCAGGGCTCGCAAGGTCCCCCTGCTCAGGAAGGCACATGTGCAGGCCCGTCTGAAGTTTGCCAATGAACACCTGAATGATTCAGAGAGTGACTGGGAGAAGGTGCTGTGGTCTGATGAGACCAAAATAGAGCTCTTTGGCATTAACTCAACTCGCTGTGTTTGGAGGAAGAAAAATGCTGCCTATGACCCCCAAAACACCGTCCCCACCGTCAAGCATGGGGGTGGAAACATTTTGCTTTGGGGGTGTTTTTCTGCTAAGGGCACAGGACAACTTATTCGCATAAACGGGAAAATGGACGGAGCCATGTATCGTGAAATCCTGAGCGACAACCTCCTTCCCTCTGCCAGGAAACTGAAAATGGGTCGTGGATGGGTGTTCCAGCACGACAATGACCCAAAACATACAGCAAAGGCAACAAAGGAGTGGCTCAAGAAGAAGCACATTAAGGTCATGGAGTGGCCTAGTCAGTCTCCGGACCTTAATCCAATCGAAAACCTATGGAGGGAGCTCAAGCTCAGAGTTGCACAGAGACAGCCTCGAAACCTTAGGGATTTAGAGATGATCTGCAAAGAGGAGTGGACCAACATTCCTCCTAAAATGTGCGCAAACTTGGTCATCAATTACAAGAAACGTTTGACCTCTGTGCTTGCAAACAAGGGTTTTTCCACCAAGTATTAAGTCTTTTTTTGTTAGAGGGTTCAAATACTTATTTCACTCAATGAAATGCAAATCAGTTGCTATCTTTTATTTAAAGTTATTTTTTCGATTTTCCTTTTGATGTGCTATCTGCCACTGTTACAGTAAACCTACCATTGAAATGATACTGTTCTGAGACTTTTCATTTCTTTGTCATTGGACAAACTTACAAAATCAGTGAGGGGTCAAATAATTATTTCCGCCACTGTATATATAACCTGCGCAGTAGCAAATGGAGTCCAGAAGGTATGCTCATGATGTCTCATTGATGGAGCATGTCACAGGGTTTTTTTGTGCATTCATATGGAATCCATGAGAAAAAAACCCAAAAAAAATCAGTGTGTCTCTGTTTAAAATTAGGAAACACTGAGATTAGAGATGAGCGAATCGAATCCCACGAAGTGGAATTCGATCCGGTTTTCAGGATAAATTCGATTTACCTCGAAGCCGAATTTTCTCATGCTTCATGTTAGCGAATCGATTTAACCTGAAATAGTGTAAAAAACAATAAAAATTCAAACCATTTGCCACACTCCATTTGCTCGCGACGGGCCTCCAGCCTCCATCTTGATTGAAGATCCAGGCCGTATGATGTCACCATGCCAGCCGGCGTCATGACGTAATCTCGCGCTGCGTGAGATTTTGCTCCAGATCTTCAAGCAAGATGGCGGCGGCCAGCCCGTCGCGAGCAAATGGAAGCGGTGTGTTTTGATAAAAAAAAAAATATATTGTTAATGTTACACTTTTTTACACTCATATGCAGCGATCATGTATGAACGCGGCATCTGAGGGGTTCAATGACGGGGTGGCGCTATCGCAGCTCTCTGTCATTGTACCCGCTACTTAAAGGAATGCGCTTTGTGACAAAGTCCGCGAATCAGCTGAATTTAACTTTTCAATTATTCGTTCATCTCTAACTGAGATTTAGTATAGGCCCATAATGGGCTGTGGACCTCATATTATGGATCCAAAGGAGCTTTCAAAAATGAAAAGTGGAATCTGTTGCTATGGACAAATAAGCCAGTTCTACTTTACACCAGTTTGATAAATAACCCCATTAGTGGCCATATGCATAAATGATTTTATCTTAACACAAGATGCTTAGCTATAATGGTATTTTTACAGATTGTTCATTTGCTTCAGTATATACAAAAACTGAGCAACTTTGTAAATAGTCTGCATCAAAGATTTCCCTTTTGCTTATGCAGAGTATGTGTAAGTCCTTCACCTAGATGCTGGTTCTTCTGAACCTGACATAAATCCATCAGAGCACTGCTCCTTTTCATCTCTCAGTGTTAGGACCCATGCACATGACAGTAGTTTCGACGTGCATCCGATCTGCATTTTTGATGTGCAGTGGGTGATGACTTTTTGAGTGTCACATCAAAAGGGAGCAATTCCATAGCCTTGTTGACTTAATCACTGATGACATCATCTGGGGGTTGTCAGGGGCATGGGTTGGTGGACACATTGCATGTGATGTCATCAGGGGGGTCATAACATCATTGACTTTTTTTACACTTTTAAGGCTTCATCATGGTGTAAATGACATTGGTACGGGTGCAGGTTTAGATTAATTGCTATGACCAACTTCCACCATCTTCACATTTCTCACTTTTGGAGGTTCCATATCATGGAGTCTCTTAGGGTAGGGGTCAGGTTTCCTGATACAGTTTTGGAAGCCAAAACCAGGAGTAAATTCAAAAAGAGAAGTCGTATCTATCCTTTATACTTTCTATTGACGATCCACTTCTGATTTTGGCTTCCAAAACTGCATTGGCAAACTGGACCGTGTGGTCTTACCCTTAATTTGACCCTGCCTAATACACACCTACAGCTGATCGGTTATGACAGAGTTGATCAGTGAGGTAGTAATGTGATGAATGAGCCAGTGACAAACACAATAATATTGACAGGGATATATTTTTTATTTTTTTATTTTCTGTTCTTCTATTTTCTTGCACACGCATTGATTTTAATCCACACCTTTGTTTTTACATCGCCTTTTATTAACCACACATTGTCCCGCATATATTTGGTTCCTTAGCCCTACCCCCCTATACCTCGCCCCACTCCACCCCCCTTTTTTTCTATTTTTGTCTCAGCAGCCCTCCCACCCTATTGATTGGCGCTTTTCCAGGGTCACCTTGGAGGGAGATAGGGAGTATCCACACACCCAATCCCCCCCCCCACTTTTATATTTATTTCCTTAAATTTGACAGGGATTTATTTTATTTGTAGTTATTTCCTTAACAAACAAAGTACGCAACAGGCATGAGAGGAGACCACAGTGAGGACATCTAAAGATGCCATTGTATCACTACTCAGGGTTCAGAGAGCATCTAACTACACTGCTCAAAAAAATAAAGGGAACACTTAAACAACACAATGTAACTCCAAGTCAATCACACTTCTGTGAAATCAAACTGTCCACTTAGGAAGCAACACTGAGTGACAATCAATTTCACATGCTGTTGTGCAAATGGGATAGACAACAGGTGGAAATTATAGGCAATTAGCAAGACACCCCCAATAAAGGAGTGGTTCTGCAGGTGGTGACCACAGACCACTTCTCAGTTCCTATGCTTCCTGGCTGATGTTTTGGTCACTTTTGAATGCTGGCGGTGCTTTCACTCTAGTGGTAGCATGAGACGGAGTCTACAACCCACACAAGTGGCTCAGGTAGTGCAGCTTATCCAGGATGGCACATCAATGCGAGCTGTGGCAAGAAGGTTTGCTGTGTCTGTCAGCGTAGTGTCCAGAGCATGGAGGCGCTACCAGGAGACAGTCCAGTACATCAGGAGACGTGGAGGAGGCCGTAGGAGGGCAACAACCCAGCAGCAGGACCGCTACCTCCGCCTTTGTGCAAGGAGGAACAGGAGGAGCACTGCCAGAGCCCTGCAAAATGACCTCCAGCAGGCCACAAATGTGCATGTGTCTGTTGAAACGGTCAGAAACAGACTCCATGAGGGTGATATGAGGGCCCGACGTCCACAGGTGGGGGTTGTGCTTACAGCCCAACACCGTGCAGGACGTTTGGCATTTGCCAGAGAACACCAAGATTGGCAAATTCGCCACTGGCGCCCTGTGCTCTTCACAGATGAAAGCAGGTTCACACTGAGCACATGTGACAAACGTGACAGAGTCTAGAGACGCTGTGGAGAACGTTCTGCTGCCTGCAACATCCTCCAGCATGACCGGTTTGGCATTGGGTCAGTAATGGTGTGGGGTGCCATTTCTTTGGAGGGCCGCAGAGCCCTCCATGTGCTCGCCAGAGGTAGCCTGACTGCCATTAGGTACCGAGATGAGATCCTCAGACCCCTTGTGAGACCATATGCTGGTGCGGTTGGCCCTGGGTTCCTCCTAATGCAAGACAATGCTAGACCTCATGTGGCTGAAGTGTGTCAGCAGTTCCTGCAAGACAAAGGCATTGATGCTATGGACTGGCCCGCCCGTTCCCCAGACCTGAATCCAATTGAGCTCATCTGGGACATCATGTCTCGCTCTATCCACCAACGTCACATTGCACCACAGACTGTCCAGGAGTTGGCAGATGCTTTAGTCCAGGTCTGGGAGGAGATCCCTCAGGAGACTGTCCGCCACCTCATCAGGAGCATGCACAGGCGTTGTAGGGAGGTCATACAGGTACATGGAGGCCACACACACTACTGAGCCTCATTTTGACTTGTTTTAAGGACATTACATTAAGGTTGGATCAGCCTGTAGTGTGTTTTTCCACTTTAATTTTGAGTGTGACTCCAAATCCAGACCTCCATAGGTTAAAAAATGTGATTTCCATTTTTTTATTTTTGTGTGATTTTGTTGTCAGCACATTCAACTATGTAAAGAACAAAGTATTTCAGAAGAATATTTAATTAATTCAGATCTAGGATGTGTTATTTCTGTGTTCCCTTTATTTTTTTGAGCAGTGTATTTGAAAATAAAGTGAAGGAATAGATGTTGGGTTAGTCACCCCTAGCAAGTTCAAAATCGTTGCTGAGGGAATCATTTACTCATGATTCTCCGGATAACACTGTCTCTAAACGCTGTCCGGTAAATAAATCAGTGACACTTTACCCCTTTCAGTGCTAAATTAAACCTTAATGCAACTTATTAAAACAGGAAGCAAATCTACTGCTTTAAAATGTATTTTGTCCCTAATGTGCACAGAGGAGATAAGGATTGCTAACCTCTAGCATCCACTGATAAATCTAGATCCCAGAGTAGTAGTAAATTGAAACTGAATGTTTATGTGAGGCATGATTTAACCTAAGAATCAATGCTAACGCCTCAGTAAGCACTTCCATGTAATTGCCTGATTTGTTCCTCTTTCTATAAACTGATCCTGCAGTGTAAATTCAACTTGCAGCTTTTTTTAATGTTTATACTGCTATAACACAAAACTACTTACCCTAATTTCTAATCAGTTTTGTACACACAAACCAACGTTATACAGTGTATAGCGAGATCCTGTTCCTGAAGTAATTTTACCACATGACAGGAGGCTTCGTATTTTGCATTAAACTCTCTTTACTTACTCCACATAGCAGTAAAGAAACAGTTAAAACAGTAACCAATCAAAATGCAATAGGAGGTAATATATTCTGAGCCGTGAGACTCCTCCTCCTCTTTCTTTACTGCTCCATCAGACAGACAGGTCAGAGTTTCTGCTCTCCCAGTTATAAGGTTTTGGGGGTTACGTATCTCCATTTGAGTTTTTTCTATCTATCCTTGTGGTAATATTTAATGTCTACTACTACATTTTGGGAGGTTTGTGGCTCAAGCGAAATTTTTTCTCCTCAGTTTGTTTCCCGTCCCTGTCTGGCCTTCTCACTCGGACGAGGAGGATAAGCTTTACTAGTTTATTTATTTACTAGCACCGCCATTTTGGATAGAGACTCCGTGTCCAGCGCGCTCGGTTTTTGCGCTCGAATCACATAAGCCTGTCAGACGACCAGGCAGGGCTCTCAAATCTGTGGCCGTTTGTCCAGGCCTCATCACTGCAGGGTTCATTCCCTGGGCTTTGGGGTGTCGCCCCGGAATTGCTGCTGCTACTGAGGTGTCAATCATACATCCTCTATTCCTGGGTGCTGCCCAGTGTAAAAATCCCAATTTACCCTGCTGGGGTTATAGGTACTGCTGGTACCATCTCTATATACTTTATACTACCCTGTGCCAGGGTGTTGTTGGACAATGGACCAGAACGCTGCACAGCTTCAGGCCATGATTAATGAGGCAGTTGCTGCCTCGATGGAGAAGGCTTTCTCCAGAATTATAACGGCGGCTGATGGGCCAGATGACCTCGCTGAGGTCCCGCAACAGGACTACGATTCCGAGGCTTCGGGGTCACAGGTTCGTGCCGACTCTCGGCCACAAAAACGCCATTGGAAAGGAGAGAAGGGCTCTGCTGATCCGGACAGGGGCAAGGCCCCCGCCAAGCGCGACAAACCGTCTCCTCTCGCTCCCTCGCCTGAACATCATTACTCCTCGGACGAGGAGGATAAGCTTTCTCCGTCCATGAATATTCTGGACTCGTGGCAGGCTGCGGACTCCGACGTTCCGGAGGACGCCTGGGACTCAGATGAGGGCGTGTTTTCCGGTAACCAAAGGGCACCTTTCTCGAAACCGCCCAGCTACCCGACGACTCGGTGCCACCGCTGGAGGATGAGGAAACCATCCTGGACCCCTCCGGCCAACGTCTCTTCGATCCGAGAAACATCCGTCATCCACGTTCTGGGGACTGGACGCCTCCGGATCACCTCGCAAAGTTTATGCACCTATGGCTACGCAAACCTATGGACAAAACGGTTCGCAACTGTTTACGATCTGAATGCCCTCGCCCTCTGTTACCCGACTTCGTGGCGCAAACTCCGGAGTTCGACCAGATCATGACCACCTTTATGTCTAGGGGTGGTCGGGACCCTCGCAAAGGGGTTGAGAAGGCATTCCACGGCGTGCAGGATAAACTGTTGGACTCCATTGGTCCACTTTCCCGCATTTTGTATTTGGCGGATGATGCCCTAGCGCGATCAGAGGAGTTTGACGCTAATATGGTTCGTGAATGGGCTCACGACATTAGAGAATGGGCTCAAAGGTGCTTCTGCTTTGTAGGCAACGCCAACATAGCCCTCTCTTCTGAGAGGAGGAAAGCAGCATTACTCCGTCTTGACGGAAAATTGGTGGAATTGGGCACCAAGGAACTAGGACCTCTGGCACAGGGCAAGCTATTTGGCGAGACTTTTCTGAAGGAGCTCAATAGACATGTGAATGTCTTTACCTCTCTTAACAAAGCACAGACCTCCATGAAGCGGGTCTTCCGAGCCAACTCCCAAAGGGGTGTTTTTGGAAGGGCTGGCCGCCACAGAGGCCGAGCAGCCAGCCGATTCTGGCCTTCGGGCCCCAGTTCTCAAAGGCCTCAACCGTTCTACCCAGAAACAGGCTATAGACAGCCTTTCTCCTTCACCAGAGGAGCCGACAGAGGTCGTGGATCACGTGCCCGGGGCAGGGCTCGCTTCAACTCCACCGGTAGTCGTCACCTGTTGCAGGTACCTCTTCTCACTCATACAGCAGGTCGTATTTCCCTTTGTTTTCAGAACTGGGCGGCTATATCGTCGGACGCATGGATACTCCAAACGGTGCAGGGTTACGTCATAGACTTCGTGGGACGTCCAGACCAGTCGATCCTGCCGCATCCTTTTCTCTGCTCCGCAGAGGACTACAGGTTGATAGCAAACGAGCTACTAGACCTCCACTCCAAGGGTGCGGTGGAGCCCGCACACGATCAGGGAGGCTTTTTCAGCAATCTTTTCTTGGTGAAGAAAAAGACCGGGGACTTCAGACCAGTCTTAAACTTAAAAAAGCTCAACTCCTTCGTGCGATACAGGCACTTCAAGATGGAGGGCATTCACCTTCTGAGGGACCTCCTTCGAGACGGAGATTGGTTCACGAGACTGGACCTCAAAGACGCGTACTTGTCGGTACCGGTCCACTTAACCTGCCGACGTTTCCTCAGATTCCTGTGGCAAGGTCGACCGTGGCAGTTCACGTGCCTCCCTTTCGGCCTCAGTTCAGCCCCGTGGTGTTTCACCAAGTTGCTGAAGCCTGTGGTCGCACATCTTCGTGCTCAAGGGATTCGGTGCATTATATACCTGGACGACCTGCTTCTGTTTTGCGACGACAGGTCCGGACTGACTCGGCACACACATTTTACCGTCGATTTCCTGACCTCCCTAGGGTTCGTGGTGAACTTCTTGAAGTCAGAGTTGTCCCCGACTCAGACTGTCCAGTTTCTGGGATTCGAGATAGACTCCAGGTCCAGCACACTACGCTTACCAGCGACGAAGATCGCG
The DNA here is from genome assembly GCF_905171765.1 of Bufo bufo. Classification (NCBI taxonomy): domain Eukaryota; kingdom Metazoa; phylum Chordata; class Amphibia; order Anura; family Bufonidae; genus Bufo; species Bufo bufo. The sequence goes on along the minus strand of NC_053390.1, from coordinate 148,926,493 downwards.
GCTATCAAGAAGGAATTGCGCAGAGTCATCCGCTGTTTCTCCATTCCACTCCGTACTCTAGCTCGGATCGTAGGTCTACTATCCGCTTCCATTCAGGCCATTTTCCCGGGACCGCTCCACTACAGGGCGATGCAACGTCTGAAGACCTACTTTCTCCATCGGAATCCTTCCTACGATCAATCGATCCCGATAACGGAAGAGGTCAGGGAGGAATTCAGATGGTGGCTAGACAGCATGGAGGCTTGGAACGGCCGAGCCATCTTCAGGAGCTCTCCCGACGTCGTTTTGGAGTCGGACGCCAGCCTTTGGGGCTGGGGCGCGACGGGCGGAGGCAGATCAACCGGAGACGCCTGGATCGCTCAAGAGAGTCTTCTCCACATCAACTGCCTGGAGCTGTTGGCGGGGTCGTTCGCTATCCGCAGTCTGGCGAAGGACAAGTCACATTGCTGTATTCTCTTGCGGATGGACAACATCTCGGCGGTCCGCTATATCAACCGCCTGGGCGGAGCCCGTTCCCGACTACTGTCGGAGGTGACGAAGGAGATCTTCGACTTCTGCCTTCCCCGCAACATTTCACTCAAGGCGGAATACCTTCCGGGGGAGACGAATCTGACGGCAGACTGGTTCTCACGTCACTGGAGGGACAGCAGCGACTGGAGATTGGATCCTCAGGTCTTTCAACGACTCTCGGTCAGGAGGGGCCCCCTCCGACTGGACCTATTCGCTTCCCGCAACAACAGGCAGACTCCGGCCTACTTCAGCTGGCTACCGGATCCGGAGAGTTTAGCGGTGGACGCGTTTCTCCAACAATGGCCAGCCAAGGGAGCGTACGCCTTTCCCCCTTTCAGCATGATCGCACGGACAATTCAATTCCTGAGGAATCAACGCATTTCTCTCCTGCTCGTCGCTCCGCTTTGGCGGAGTCAACCGTGGTTCCCGGACCTTCTGGAGCTCTCCTACATCGAGCCGTTGCTTCTACCGTCTTTCCCGATGCTCCTCACGGACCCGAAAGGGAATCCGCATTCCCTGGTACTCGAGGGCCGTCTCCTTCTGGTGGCTTGGGCTCTTTCCGGGGAGCCTGGCAGACCAGCGATTTTTCGCAGGCAGCTAGAGACCTCATATGGGACTCCTGGGCTCCTGGAACTAGAAGATGTTACTTATCAGCTTGGGATTCCTGGTCCTCTTGGTGCTGTGAACGGGACTTCGATCCATTTACGGCACCTGTGACAGCCATATTGAATTTTCTGTCACATTTGTTCTCTTTGGGCCGCTCCTATCGTTCTCTCAACGTGGTGCGTTCCGCTATTTCGGCGGCGCACGTTCCCTCTCTTGGTATCCCAATCGGGAGGGATCCACTTGTTTGCCGTTTACTTAGGGGGATATAAGGTTGCAGAGACCGCCGGGCCCCAGATATTCTCGTCTCTGGGATGTGGCCTTGGTTCTTCAGTTTCTGAGAGATTGGCCGAATAATACCTCCCTCTCTCTAAGACAGCTGTCGGCCAAGTTGACTTTGTTACTTTGCCTCGTTTCCTTTCGTCGAGTTTCGGACGTACGGGCTTTCGACGTCGACGCTTTTTCGGTCTCTCCGGAGGGAGTTACCTTTCGGGTGTCTAGACGTACCAAGTCCAACTCTACGTCGGTCTTTTATCCCTTCTTTGCCTCAGAACCACAACTTTGTGTCGTTTCTACCCTTACTCGGTACGTAGAGGTCACTTCCGCGCTTCGAACTTCTGCCTCGGGACAGCTTTTGGTGTCCTACGTTCGACCTCACGTTCCCGTCTCAACTACTACACTCGCCAGATGGATACGGTGGCTTCTGTCTCTGGCGGGCGTGGACCCCTGTTTGGGGCACATTCAGTTCGTGGGGCGGCTGCTTCGTCGGCCTTTTCGGCAGGCGCTTCTCTGACAGACATCCTACATTCGGCGGACTGGTCGAGGGAGTCTACCTTCAGGACATTCTACTTTCGCCCAAGCACGGGGGCGGCTATGTGTCTTGTGAATCAGCGTTAAAAAAATGCAAAATACGAAGCCTCCTGTCATGTGGTAAAATTGAAGATTATGCTAGCGCTAGTGTACTTATAATCTTAATTTTAGTAATGACAGGAGGCGAGTATTTTCCCACCTCTTTCCCACCCTTGGTAAGTGCTCGTGGGTAAGTATATGGTTTCATTCCCTTTTGCGTTTTAGCAGCCAAGATCCTTTTAAGTGATGTCATTTACTGTCATTTTATGTGGGTCATGCCTGCAAGCAGGTTCAGTTTCGGTTCCTAACCCATTTCACATTGTTTTTCAGTATAAATGCTTGAGGTTTCCGGTTCAACTTCAGGGAGTTTCTTCGTGTCGATTGGACTTCGTCTTACGGAGATTTGAGTGCGGACAGAAGGTCTTTTGATTCCGGTTACAGTTCATTCCGGATTTTTCATCATGCCTTACAGTTACAGGACAAGGAGTTCGTTCGGTGGTTCGTGGTTTAAGAGACATTGACTTTAGTTTGTCCAGTTTTTTCTGATGTCGCATGCGAAAGAGGAGGAGGAGTCTCACGGCTCAGAATATATTACCTCCTATTGCATTTTGATTGGTTACTGTTTTAACTGTTTCTTTACTGCTATGTGGAGTAAGTAAAGAGAGTTTAATGCAAAATACTCGCCTCCTGTCATTACTAAAATTAAGATTATAAGTACACTAGCGCTAGCATAATCTTCAATTCTGTTCATCTGGATATTATTATTACTAAGCAAGCAAAGAAATGATCGCTTATTTTATTTAGCCCATTAAATGAGTTGTGTCACCTCACACATTCTTGGCATATCGCTAGGATCAGATACGTGCATTAGTGATGGACTAACATCTGCCGGGATGGTTCGCGAACGCGATCAAATTTTCGCCAACCGCATGTTCGCGGCGGGTCCCATTCATTTTAATGGCAGGCGAACCTGAAAAACCTTCAGCTCATATTTGCAGCCAAGAAATAATTACTAGAAGTGCACAAATAGTCCCACAACATGGACAGTGACATACCAGATGTATTATTCGAATTTGCGATCTCCATTTATTATTTTTTTCAATGCGAAATATCGGCAATATAATTTTCGCGTACGCGCATGCGCAAATGCACTATACAGTACCCAAATGCACTATAAAGAAAGTATATTGGTATATAACACACCACTTTAATCATTTTTTTTGGGGGGCGACTGGTATATGACACCAGTAGAAATTATTTGTTCCAATAACGCTCGTCCCTCTATATACCTGCAGTATCGCAGCAGAACCGCACACAACTGCCGCACAATACAAATGCACTATAATATACTTTCTAACATAGAAAGTATATTATAACATTGTACAAGGAAGGCAATCCATTAGAATATACATAAAGATAAAACGTAACCTTTAATAATGTTACTATGATGGTCCATTCACACGTCCGTATGTGTTTTGCGGATCCGCAAAACACGGACACCGGCAATGTGCATTCCGCAATTTGTGGACCGCACATCGCCGGCACTATAATAGAAAATGCCTAATCTTGTCTGCAATTGTTCATTCAAGTGAACAGAGCTTAGCCCCGCCCACGCTAGTTGATACTAGTTGTGATGTCACTAGCCCTCGGTAAACAGTGAGAAGGCCGCGGCACTGCTGAAGCGCTGCTGCCTTCTCAAACAGCTGATCGGCGGGGGTCCCGGGTGTCGGACCCCCGCCGATCAGATGCTGATGATCTATCCAGAGGATAGATCATCAGTTAAAACAAAGTGCAGAACCCCTTTAAGCAAAAAGCACTAAATCAGGTCCTCGGCGGCACCAAATCAGAAACCATATGTCCTACCACAATCCGGGGGGTTCCAGTGCACATCTATGAATCCCGGAGGGAAAGCAAAAACCATCTATCCCTGGGCTAGATGATGATGTGGTATTGAAGGACAGGGTGGGCAAAGAACTGTCCCTGATATTGCCCTACAGGGGGGTACTCTTCTGGCCCTGATAGCCTAACCACAAACCACCCGCCCTGATAAGAGCGACCCCACCCGGAACCTTTACCTATATAAAAAAGGCCCTAGTAAGCCCCTAGCCCCTAGGCCCCTGACTTCCAGGTGATCACTATATAGATCTACTTGTTTTTGACTCATGTGTATCACACATATAGATAGCACACCTATACTAGTCCTTAAAATGACTTTTGTGGCCCTATTAGCTACTTCTCCCTACACTGGCAAAACACTGAATGTAAAATGGCGGCCAGATCAGGTTTATTTATAACGTAGGGGGTGCGTCCATGTGCTGAAATGTCTCAATTGGCTGTCCTGTACCACCTGATGGATGTGTCATGGGTCAAAGTTCTTCATAATGTAAAAGAATATGGCGGGTGCGAATTTCTCCATATGTTCGCATGTTCGGCGAATCGTGAACACGCAAAGTTCGCCGTGAAACGACCGCCGGGCGAACCGCAAGGCCATCTCTAATGATGGGACAGTAGACACATGACTAACCAGTAAGTAGGATTCAAGCATGGGGGATAAGAGAAAACTGCAAATGAGGTAAATTAAAGAAAAACAATCTAAGGAGGAACGGGAACTAGAGTAATTGATGAAAATACACTTTAGGCTACTTTCACACTGGCGTTTCTGGGTCCGCTTGTGAGATCCGTTTCAGGGCTCTCACAAGCGGCCCAAAATGGATCAGTTCAGCCGCAATGCATTCTGAATGGATAAGGATCCGTTCAGACTGCATCAGTTTGGCTGCGTTCGGTCACTGTTCCGCTCTGGAGGCGGACACCAAAACGCTGCTTGCAGCGTTTTGGTGTCCGTCTGACGATGCGGAGCCAAACGGATCTGTCCTGACTTACAATGTAAGTCAATGGGGATGGATCTGTTTTCAATGACACAATATGGTGCAATTGAAAACGGATCCATCCCCCATTGACTTTCGATGTAAGTCAAGACGGATCCGTTTTCACTCAGACTTTTTTTTTAAAGAATAATGCAAATGGATCCGTTCTGAACGGATACAAGAGTTTGCATTATCGGTGCTGATCCGTCTGTGCAGATACACGATGGATACGCACTGAACGCAGATGTGAAAGTAGCCTTATGGCTGTTTCACACGAGCGAGTCCATTGCGGGAATCACGCTCCGTGTGCGAGTGTGATCCTCCGCTCTGGACTTGCAGGAGCGCACGGCATTATCATGATTTATAATGCTATGTGTCTCTGCATGGCCTTTTTTCCACAGAATCATAGTGACATTAAGCTGTCAGTATGATTCTGTAGAAGTAAGGTCAAGCAGAGGCACATAGCATTATAAATCATGATAATGCCGTGCGCTCCTGCAAGTCCAGAGCAGAGGATCACACTCGCACACGGAGCGTGATTCCCGCAATGGACTTGCTCGTGTGAAACAGCCCTTAGGCCTCTTTCACACGAGCGTGTCCGGATAAGGTCCGGATGCGTTGCGGCAAACCCGCGCGAGTAGGTACCCAATTGCAGTCAGTTTTGACTGCGATTGTGTTCCGTTGTTCAGTTTTTATCGCGCGGGTGTTTTGCACGCGCGTGATAAAAAACTGAATGTGGTACCCAGACCCGAACTTCTTCACAGAAGTTCAGGTTTGGGTTCAAGGTTGAGTAGATTGTATTATTTCCCCTTATAACATGGTTATAAGGGAAAATAATAGCATTCTGAATACAGAATGCATAGTACAATAGTCCTGGAGGGGTTAAAAAAAAATAAAAAAAATTAACTCACCTTAATCCACTTGTTCGCGCAGCCGGCATCTCTTCTGTCTTCTTCTTTGAGGAATAGGACCTTTGATGACGTCACTGCGCTCATCACATGGTCCGTCACATGATCCATCGCCATGGTAATGGATCATGTGACGGACCATGTGATGGGCGTAGTGACGTCATCAAAGGTCCTATTCCTCAAAGAAGAAGACAGAAGAGATGCCGGCTGCGCGAACAAGTGGATTAAGGCGAGTTAAATTATTTTAGATTTTATTTTAACCCCTCCAGCCCTATTTTACTTAGCATTCTGTATTCAGAATGCTATTATTTTCCCTTATAACCATGTTATAAGGGAAAATAATAATGATCGGGTCCCCATCCCGATCGTCTCCTAGCAACCGTGCGTGAAAATCACACCGCATCCGCAATTGCTTGCGGATGCTTGCGATTTTCACGCAGCCCCATTCACTTCCATGGGGCCTGCGTTGCATGAAAAATGCACGAAATAGAGCTTGCTGCGATTTTCACGCAACGCACAAGTGATGCGTGAAAATCACCGCTCATGTGCACAGCCCCATAGAAATTAATGGGTCCGGATTAAGTGTGGGTGCAATGCGTTCCACTCACGCATTGCACCCGCACGGAAAACTCGCCCGTGTGAAAAGGGCCTTAGAGTGATAAGTAGTTTATGGCACAACCCCTTTAAAGGGACTGTCTCATGAAGACAAGCACTTATTAGCTGGATGCTGGCAGCTGATCACTACAGGTCCATCTTCTCAAATCCCAGCTTCCTCTTGCTTGCTGTGTCCACTGCAGTGAAAATGTAACATTGCATGATGATGATGAACGACTACACACGTAATGCCTTTATTGGCCATGTCTACTAGAGCAGGACCTGTTCTTTCTGAGGTCATTTCTGATCTAGGTTATAGAGAAAACTCCCCTCAATGGCATCCATGTGTCCTAATAGGGCATACGTATATGGGTTGTTTTCACAAAACAACTCTTTTAACCCCTTCAGGACCGTGATATTTTCAATTTTTGCATTTTTGTTTTTCACTTCCTGCCTTCCCATAGTCCTAACTTTTTTATTTTTCCATTCACACAGCCTTATGAGGGCTTATTTTTTGCAGGACAACTTGTACTTTCTAATGGCACCATTTACAGTTGCATACCATGTAGTAGGAAGCAAAAACAAAATTCTAAATGGGGTAGAATTGGGAAAAAACACAATTCCGATAAAGGTTATATATATTTTTTACACTGTACAGTATGCGGTAAAAATGACCTGTTATCTTCATTCTCCAGGTCAGTACGGTTACAACAATACCACACTTGCATAATTTTTCTTGCTTTTTAATACTAAAAAACAAAAATTATAACCATATTCTGGACCCTATAACTTTTTTGTAGTTATGTGTAGGGGGCTGTGTGACGGCTCATTCTTTGCGGGACGACCTGTTCTTTTCAGTGATACCAGTTTGAAGTGTGTGCGACTTTTTGATCACTTTTTATTTTTAAAAAATTGTGTAGTTGAAGTGACAAAAAAATGGCAAATTGGCTGTTTTATTTTCCCGTTATGCCATTTGCCGTATGCCATTAATATTGTTATATTTTAATTGTATGGGCATTTTCGCACATGGCGATGCCCAAGATGTTTATTTTTTTATTGGTTAAAGAGGGGTGATTTGAACTTTTTTTTTTTTTTAGATATATAAATGTATATTTGTCAAAACTTTTTTTAACTTTTTTTAAGTCACCTTGAGTGACAATAACTGCCAATCATTAGATTGCCTACTGTGTTCATTGATGGCTATATAGCCATCATTGAACACTTCGTTTGCAATATGACAATATAATGCTCCCACCTAGTGGCCTATATTGGTATATTCCTGAAATAGGCTCCGAAGCCTGCTTGAGGCTTCAGGCTATTTCAGGGATGTAACAGGTTTCCCGATCTCAGCCGGGGAACGCTGTTATTGGAACGGAAGTGCGCGACTTCCGCTTCCAGACTGATCAGATGCCGTGGTCACATTTTACCACAGCATCTGAAGGGGCTGATCGCATACATGTACCCCGGGTCTCTGCTATTTAACATAGCAGAAACCCGGCGGCTATGGCGCCCGATGCACGTGCGAGCCGGCGTCATGTTTAGGGACCGGACTTCCGCCATACATATATGGCATAGGTCCTTAAGTGGTTAATATCCTGTAGTTTACTGTAATCCTGCTCATCTTTTGCTTTACCTGTATTTTTCTTACTATGCTATTGTTGCAACCTTTTTGGATCTAGATTGTCTTCTCTTCTGTATTCTTTGCTTGAGAGCTTTTGTACTATATTTGGCTATTGTACATCTCTGCAGTGAACTAGGCTAGTTTTGCACTTAAAGCAGTTGTCCCATTTTGAAAACGTATCCCCTAACCACACCATAGGGGATAAATGTCTAATTGTTGTGGGTACCACTGATGGTGCCTCACCAGTCACAAGAATGGGTGCTGTACTCCCTATTTAAATTAAAAGCAGACAAGCAGGAGTGTCCAGCATGGCATTCAACTCTCTCGGACAGCCGGAGATAGCCAAGTACAAGCACTTGACTATCTATGGCAGCCCCATAGAGCTCCTACAGGTGCAATCTGGTGAAATCTTTTTTGTTCAGAACCTCAGATATCAAGCTCACCCTTGAATAATAGTACAAATCAATTCTGGTGACTTAGGGCTCATGCACACGAATGTATTTTCTTTCCGTGTCCGTTCAATTTTTTTTGTGGACCGCATATGGAACCATTCATTTCAATGGGTCCGCAAAAAAATAGAACATGTCCTATTATTGTCCGCATTACGGACAAGGATAGTACTGTTCTATTAGGGGCCAGCTGTTCCGTTCCGCAAAATATGGAATGCACACGGACGTCATCCGTATTTTTTGCGGATCCGTTTTTTGCGGACTGCAATATACATACGGTCGTGTGCATGAGGCATTATAGTCAGGGAACTCGAACTGTTCCTAGGACGGAGGATAAAGGAATATTCCACATAATTTCTTGTCAGTCCAGAACCCATTGATAAAAAATAATTAAAACTTGACTTTTATTACTGCATTTAAATCCAAAAGCATCATTAAAATCCAAGCAACATTCTTCTCTTTATGCGTTGCACGCACAAAGTTTCTTGCTACGATGATAGTCGCATATGATACTGCTTTAACCCATGCTTACATTTTCTTGCACAAAACAGGGATATTGCTCATTAGAGGGGTTATGCCATGATTGATGGAAAACATGAAAATCATACATCATATAGTTCATGACAATACCTTTCTAACAAAGCTAGAACCAGCACATTTTATTAAATAGCTCACTGGCTATACAACATTTTTTAATTACATGCTTTTACAAAAGTATTCAGATTCAAGTGCTGGTTTGAAAAATGTAACGTATGTTTCGTGACACAACCCCTTTACACATGCATTGGATCATATGCTCCTTTTAACACAATACTTTGGAAGGCAATTGATTTTAAAATTTTAAACTCCACTCTTATGCCATGCTATGAGTAAGCTCCTGTGTGCATGAAATGCATGAGCAGAAGGATGCCGCTTGGATTTTAATGATGCACTAATAAAAGTCAAATCTTATTTTATCAGTGGGCACTGGACTGAAGGAAATTTTGTGAATTTTCAGATACCTTATGATACCTTAAGTAAATAGGTTTCATTAGTTTTCCATTTTCTGAATTTACTTAAATTATTTTAAATGCAGAAACTCTTTTAGAACAAAACATGACTCTTCTTCAAGAATCTTCTACCTGTGCGACCATAACACATGCAGTATAACGAATGGCACCTAAAGAATACAATATAAGGTGACTCATTTGCATACAATGTGGGCAAAGATCCAGAAGTTCAATCAGTTTGATTCACGTCCTTTTTATCTGCTATGGGAGAAGTACGTTCTTCACGCATAGATGAAGTTAATCTTCAGGATGCAGAACATAATTATTCAAAGAGGATTTGTAACTTGTACAGTGCAGCAAACAATGTTGCCACTTTAAAAATTAAACCTTCATTTTAACCATTTCCCTAACGTAAATATATGTTGGCAGTTGGATATTTTAAGATGGTGCGCGTTCGTAAGCGCAATGGGCACAATAGCCGTCGAGTGCCTGCTGTTTTAAACAGCAGACACCTTGGGGCCATTGTATGCGATCGACAACGTGAATCTCACACATTTTACCCCTCAGATGCTGTGGTCAGATGTGACCCCGGGATCGGGGAGCTTAAAAACTGGGATGCAGCGGCTCCCCTTAGTAAGGAATGGCGGTTGCTGGTTGTTGTGTGCGGCAGCCTTGATCCTCCTGAATGATCCGAGGCTGCGGGAGCTATGTTCCTATGAAAACCCTGCCCAGGGTAAATTCTAGCTCTTCTGCTGCCTGAGGCAAAAATTTAAATGGCGCCTCCCCTCTCATTAAAAAATAGTATAAAAGCCAAGTAGCTACCGAACTCCGAGACTGACCTGCCAGATCTGGGGCGTACAAGTACAGATAATGTTGTTGATATCACCTGCAGTCCTATGTAACACCACAGGTAACACAGTGATACATCTCTGAGTACAGATACTGTAGTATATGTTACCTGCAGTCCTATGTAACAGCACAGATAACACAGTGATGGCTATCTGAGTGCAGAAAATGTAGTAGTGTTACCTCCAGTCCTATGTAAAACCACAGATAACACTAGTGCTGATAATGTGGTAGTGTTACCTGCAGTCCTATGTAAAACCACACTAGTGCAGATCATGTGGTAGTGCTACCTGCAGTCCTATGTAAAACCACAGATTACACTAGGGCAGATCATGTGGCAGTGTTACCTGCAGTCCTATGTAAACCTATAAATAACACTAATGTAGATCATGTGATAGTGTTGCCTACATCCTTAGTGTGCCTCCCTTTGCCTCTTCCATGGGACACCTTGCTGATGGCACTGCTTCCTCTTCCTTCTTCTTCTTGCCCTGCACAGAACAACCTTGATGTAGCTGCATCAAGACATAGGAACACTGTGGGCATGGTGATGGTGACACACACACATACAGGGACAGGGACAGACAGACACACACACACACACACACACACACAGGGACAGACACATACAGGGGCAGACACATACAGGGACACACACACAGGGACAGACATACACACACAGGGAAAGACACACAGAGGGACAGACACATCTGTGCCTCCTTCACAGTGGTAATACTCTCTTTGTGCCCCCTCACAGTAGTTATGTCCTCTCTGTGCCTCCATAATAGTAATCCCCCTTACAGTAGTTATGCTCTCTTTGTGCCCCCTTCACATTAGTAATGCACTCTGTGCCACCTTTACAGTAGTAATGCCCATTGTACCTCCTTCATAGTAGTAATGACCACTGTGCCCCCTTCACAATAGTAATGCCCTCTGTGCCCCTTCACAGTAGTAATGCCCATTGTCCCCCCTTCACAATAGTAATGCTCATTGTGCCCCTTCACAGTAATAATGCCCATTGTGCCCCCTTCATAGTAATAATGCTTATTGTGCCCCCTTCATATTAGTAATACCGACTGTGCTTCCTTCACAGTAGTAATGCCCTCTGCGCCCCTTTATAGTAGTAATGCCCTCTCTGCGCTTTTATAGTAGTAATGCTCTCTGTGCCCCCTTTATAGTAGCAATGCCCATTGTGTCCCCTTTGTAGCAGAAATTCCTTCTGTTCCCTCTTTACAGTAGAAAAGCCTTCTGTTCCCCCTTTATAGTAGTACTGCCCTCTGTGCCCCCTTTTTAGTAGTAATGCTTTCTGTGCTTTCTGTGCAGGCTGAATGGTGGAGCAGGGAGAAGTCTCACTGCTTCACCATTCTGTGCACCACTAGCCTGAAGGAGGGCAGGGAGCTGTGCTGTCATTGAGTGACAGTACTGCAGCTCCCAGCGCTTCAGGGTGGGTGGGGGGGGGGTGTTCATGCAGCTTAAAGGGAACACTAGCGGCATCCAGCAGTATTTAACTGCTCTTTCGATGCTGCCCCCTCAAAAATAGTAAAAACTGGCAGATACGGCCCTGACCCTGAAAGGGCTTCATAGGGACATAGTGAAATTCTCATAGACTCCAATGCAAATGCATTAGAGTCTCTGAAAGAAGCAATCTAATGATTGCTTGTTCAAGTTCCTTAGGGAAAAAAAAGTTAAAAAAATATAAAAATTTTAATCACCACCTTTTCCCCCAAATAAAAATACGTAAACAATTAAAAAAATAAACATCATAGGCATCGCTGGGTGTGAAAACGGCTATACTATTGAAAGATAAAAATATTTATCCCATACGGCGAATGCCGTAATGGAAAAAAACATCAAAATCGCCAATTAGCCATTTATTTCTTACTTAACATACTAAAAAATGAATAAAAAATTATTCAAAAGTGGTACAAAATGGTATCAATAAAAACTATAGATCTATCTACAAAAAATGAGCCCACACGCAGCTCTGTACACATTAAAGTTAAATTATAAGGGTCTTAATATGGCGATGCAAAGAAAAAAAAAAAATTCCGAAACTTTTTCAATATGTAGGAAAGTGCAAAGGGCTGTCATTGACGGAAGATATGTGTCACCAAGGTTCCTGGCCTCGGTGATGTAAGAGCCTGTAATTTTAAGTGTCAGCAGCAGCTACTGCTGACTGACACTATCGATTATCTAGTGCGGCTGTAAAGCTGATCCGGGCCGGCTCTTACTGGGAGCAGCCAAAGTGCAGGGTGGGTGGCTGTTCCCCATGTTCCAGGCCGGGTTTTGGTTTGGGATAAAAATCCAGCCAGCGGTCTCAGCTGTGTGGATTATCCTCCATCTGATAGTGGAGCTTTGTCAGTCTGGGTGTTGGAGCCTGAGAGTTTGGGTCGGGATTAAGGCCTGCTATGCTGTTTGGGAAAGAGCACGTGGACCTCTGCTTCACCCAAGGACTTATGTGCTGCAGCCTGGTGTGAACAAACACCAGGCTCAAGGTGACTGTTTTTCCCTGAAACTGCCTTTTTTGTTGTCACTTTACGTATGTGTGAATAAAACAATGCGCTGTTTAAGTTAAATACGTTGTCATTGCCTCTGTACTGCGTCTGCAAGCCTGTCTACCAGAGCAAATACCCACAAGTACTAAAACACAAGAAAAACTATACATATGTGGTATTGTTGTAATCGTGTTCATTCTGTAGAATGAAAGTAAAAGATCAGTTTTACATCATAGGAAAGGCTGTAAAAAAAATATCCATTAGAATTTTTTTTCCCCCACTTTCCACTACATTATATGCAACCTTAAATGGTGCCAGACGGCTATGTGAATGGAAAAATAAAAAGGTTATGGCCCTGGAAAGGCTGGGAGTAAAAAAACAAAAATAAAAAAACTGAAAATGGCCTGGTCCTGAAGGGGTTAAGCAGCCTTTCACAACTTGGGGTTTACTCCTAAACACCTTTTCTAGCCCCCCTACCCACCAGCAGACCCACAGTGTTAATCATACTTATTTGATCACAACCAAAGGTTTCTAACTCCTTCTCTGCTCCACTGGCTTTGCAGGTTCCTGGTCTCCCATCGTCAACATCAAGTTTCATGTGGCTCACGTGAATATTGCAGCCACTGACTGGCTGCAGAGGTCATGTGTCATCCATGTGTCACATGAATCAATGATATGCTGCAGTGGTTATGTGACCTACATCAAACCGGATGTTGATGTGGGGAGAGCCGGGACCTGCAGCGGGTTTCAGGTAAGGCTACTTTCACATTAGTGTTTTAAATTCCGCCATTGAGATCCATCATAGGATCTCAATAGCGGAAGAAAACTCTTCAGTTTTGTCCCCATTTACTGTCAATGCGGACAAAACTGAACGGAACGAAACAGAATGCACCAAAATGCATTTCGTTATGTTTGGTTGCGTCCCCATCGCGGACAGAATAATGCTACAAGCAGCGTTTTTCTGTCCACGATGTGGTGCGGAGTAAGACGGATCCGTCCTGACACACAATGTAAGTCAATAGGGGCGGATCTATTTTCTCTGACACCATAGAAAATGGATACGTCCTCCATTGACTTTCAATAGTGTTCATGACGGATCCGTCATGGCTATAGAAGACATAATACAACCGAATCCGATTGTATTATGGTAATGGAAGTGTTTTTGCAGATCCACGACGGTTTCTAAAAAAACGCTAATGTGAAAGTAGCCTTAGTATGATTACCACCTCTGGTCCGGCCAGCTGGGGTTGGTCTGTTGAAAAGGTCCACGGGGTGAACAACCCCTTTAATATCAGTTGAATAATTTTGTACCTACTTTGCCCTATTTAGTTTCTATAGTTTTTAAGGTATATTTCTTCTTAGACAGCATCCAAACCTAAATTAAAAATGTAATTTTTGTTGTGTTTCAAGAGTGCAGTGCATTGTGGGAGCTCAGATGCCAGTTATGAAATATACACATTTCAATGTATAAAACCAGACGTTTTAAGGCATCTGAATACGAATGAAAAAGACATGTCTTTGATTTATGTCTCATAGATTTAAATAATATTTAAATTGGAAAAAAGAAATCTAGAAATGTTTTTATCCACGTCTGCAGCAAGCATTAAATACATCCCACAAATTGTGCTCCATTTAAAACATGCATTTACATTTAGAAACTGTCATTTATTTACAGATTTCTTTTTGCTTCAATTTTGCTTCATTTATTTCACACTAATTAGTGTGAAATAAATTAAGCAAAATTGAAGCAAAAAAAAATCTGTAAATAAATGACAGTTTCTTTTTTATTTCTTTTTTATTTAATTAATTTTTATTTTATATCCACAACATAACAATTATTTAGAAAACATAATGTTACACATATACCATAATTATCCACAAAATTTGCGCCACAATTTCATCATGCATACGAAAATAGTATATATAAAAATAAAGGACCTATTTGTGCCCCTGCCCCTGTCCCCTCCCCTGCCCTCATTATCGCTGCCTCGAAACCTCGGAGCACATCCACGCCAAACAGGACCCTATAACCATGTTGACCAGGTTCTATCCCATCTAATTTTCTGGGTCATAGTGGACCTGGTGACTTTCTCATATTTCTTCACTTTATCCACCAAATGATGCCATTCAGATACTGACTATTAGAGCCCCAATTCCTAGCAATTACCACCCTGGCCAGCATCAATGACTTCATCAAAAACATATTTTCCCGTCATAATTATATAAGGAACACCTCCGTAGCTCAGAAACAACATTAGTCCAGAAATCTTGCATCATAGGACATGACCAGACAAGGTGTATAAAATCTGCTCGCTGGGCCTGGCACCTGCGACATCTATCTGAAAAATCCCTATAGAACCGAGAGAGAGAGAAGGGTGTGTAATATAGACGGTGTAAAATCCTAAACTGGATTAGGCCTCCTGCACACGAACGTTGTGTGCACCCGTGGCCGTTGTGCCGTTTTCCGCTTTTTTTCACGGACCCATTGACTTTCAATGGGTCCGTGGAAAAATCGGAAAATGCACCGTTTTGCAGCCGCATCCGTGATCCGTGTTTCATGGCCGTGAAAAAAATAGGACCTGTCCTATTTTTTTCACGGCCAACGGTTCACGGACCCATTCAAGTCAATGGGTCCGTGAAAGAACACGGATGCACACAAGATTGGCATCCGTGTCCGTGATCCGTGGCCGTAGGTTAGTTTTTATACAGAACGTATAGAAGGAACGAGGGGGCACACACACCAGGGAGACACTAGATGGATGAATAATTTAATGTTCAATATTTAATACTCTAAAAACAAACCCCTAAAATCACATAAAACGTACATCAAATAACTACAATAGCAGCCTATATAGCATGTACATATAACGCCACAGATATAATATATTGACAACTGTGCAGCCGGTGTAGTGGTGAGACACTACTATGGGTACAGTCTATTAGAGTTTGATGTATAACAGTTCATCCAAACAGTGTCCCAAATCATGCGGTGCTGCACAGAGTAAACCAATAGCGGTAGTAGTATAAGAAGTCCTGAAGATAGCCCCAACAGGTATATCGGATGGGGCAATGAAAATGACAATGTCCGGTATTTGTAAGTAAGTACAGAGATGTGTACGGGTAAAGCGCATAGGCACTGGCCTCCAGATTACTTACAGTGTCCAGCCGCTTCAGGTCTCCCGATCTCACCCCTCCTTGCTGCCTAGCCGCAGCACGATTTCCCAGGTGGCCGAACACGGCCGTCTGTGGCGTCCCACGTGACCTGGTGCTCTGGGGTTCCGGGCAGACGCTTAGATGACGTCACTGCTTTGCGGCGGTAATTTTAAATCTGGATCTGGATCTCTTGCGCTTTTGATCTGAAGTATAGTTTCTTTGTCCTTTTTCTCCTTGAATCCACGCTCACTCTGTATGCCAGACGCGTTTCAGGGTCTAACGCCCCTTCCTCAGTGGCCACCGAGTGAGTGGATTCTCACTCCTTATATATGGTATTAGCCCACCCTCAATTGTGCTTTGTTCAGCTTGTTGCAATATGTGGGATGGATTTAATTACTGCTGCATTTCTACTAACAATTAAAATGTTACGTTCAAGTTAAAAACATGATACATAATAAATATTACTCCCCTTTAGTAAATACAACATTAAAATATCTTAAAAATGTTCTTGATATAGGACTGCAGGGTTAGAACTACATTATGAGGAAAATCGCATTGAAAACGCTTCAAAAACGCAACAGTGTGAATTGCGTCTTCATTGCGGTTTTTGTGTTTTTATATTGTATAGAGTCAGGTGACCCTACCTAAAAGGATTGGACCAGGATAAAAAGATTTAAAAAGATATAAAAGATATAAAAAGATATAAAGATCTTCATCAGAGATCATATATTGCAAGGGTAATTCATGGTTGTATAGTTGTATATGTAGGGAGTCATCCGGTGGGGAGGTGAATCACAGTGTCAATATCTGACCCTCCTGCGATATCTCATCCCCACCGGACAGCCCCCCCAAAGTATTTACAGGAACCCGAACACCTCCATCTCAGCATTGAGACCCCTTGGCATAATGGTGTCATACTCGAAAATTCTGCGGGATTCCTGTCGTGACATGTGAGCAATGTGATTCCCTCCTCTCCACATTTTTTTAACCCTTTCTATTGCAGTGAATTTTAGGCCAGTTGGGTCACAATTGTGTTGAATTTTAAAATGTTTCGATAGGGAATGCGTTTCTAGTCCTTTTTTAATATTTGCCACATGTTCGGCTACCCTCTTTTTGAGTGTCCTTTTGGTCCTGCCTATGTACTGTTTCCTACATCCACATTCCAATAGGTATATGACATCAGTGGAATCGCACGTAAGGCACTCTTGTATTTCTACACTAAAGGAATTTGTTGTAGATTTCACCCTAGTTGTTTTTTTGGGGAAACTAGTGATCTTACAATTCGTGCATCTACCACATTTAAAAAAGCCATTGGTTGTTAGCCAGTTTTTTCTTTGTTGTTGTTGACTGTCCTTTTTAGCTTTAAAGGTTGGGGCTATTTTACCTGCCAAATTATTTGCCCTTGTGTACGTTATTTTTGGAACATCACTCAAAAGTGGGCCAATTAGTTTATCGTCTAACAGGTGTGCCCAATGTTTTCGAATGCTCCGTTCCATTATTCTGTATTGTGAGCTAAAAGGGAGAATGATTCTCAACGTTTCATCTAGCGGTTGTGATGGGCCTATCTCAAAGAAGCCTTTTCGTTCCATCTTTTGCACTTTCTCCAGTGATTTATCAATTATTTGGATTATAAATCACTGGAGAAAGTGCAAAAGATGGAACGAAAAGGCTTCTTTGAGATAGGCCCATCACAACCGCTAGATGAAACGTTGAGAATCATTCTCCCTTTTAGCTCACAATACAGAATAATGGAACGGAGCATTCGAAAACATTGGGCACACCTGTTAGACGATAAACTAATTGGCCCACTTTTGAGTGATGTTCCAAAAATAACGTACACAAGGGCAAATAATTTGGCAGGTAAAATAGCCCCAACCTTTAAAGCTAAAAAGGACAGTCAACAACAACAAAGAAAAAACTGGCTAACAACCAATGGCTTTTTTAAATGTGGTAGATGCACGAATTGTAAGATCACTAGTTTCCCCAAAAAAACAACTAGGGTGAAATCTACAACAAATTCCTTTAGTGTAGAAATACAAGAGTGCCTTACGTGCGATTCCACTGATGTCATATACCTATTGGAATGTGGATGTAGGAAACAGTACATAGGCAGGACCAAAAGGACACTCAAAAAGAGGGTAGCCGAACATGTGGCAAATATTAAAAAAGGACTAGAAACGCATTCCCTATCGAAACATTTTAAAATTCAACACAATTGTGACCCAACTGGCCTAAAATTCACTGCAATAGAAAGGGTTAAAAAAATGTGGAGAGGAGGGAATCACATTGCTCACATGTCACGACAGGAATCCCGCAGAATTTTCGAGTATGACACCATTATGCCAAGGGGTCTCAATGCTGAGATGGAGGTGTTCGGGTTCCTGTAAATACTTTGGGGGGGCTGTCCGGTGGGGATGAGATATCGCAGGAGGGTCAGATATTGACACTGTGATTCACCTCCCCACCGGATGACTCCCTACATATACAACTATACAACCATGAATTACCCTTGCAATATATGATCTCTGATGAAGATCTTTATATCTTTTTATATCTTTTATATCTTTTTAAATCTTTTTATCCTGGTCCAATCCTTTTAGGTAGGGTCACCTGACTCTATACAATATAAAAACACAAAAACCGCAATGAAGACGCAATTCACACTGTTGCGTTTTTGAAGCGTTTTCAATGCGATTTTCCTCATAATGTAGTTCTAACCCTGCAGTCCTATATCAAGAACATTTTTAAGATATTTTAATGTTGTATTTACTAAAGGGGAGTAATATTTATTATGTATCATGTTTTTAACTTGAACGTAACATTTTAATTGTTAGTAGAAATGCAGCAGTAATTAAATCCATCCCACATATTGCAACAAGCTGAACAAAGCACAATTGAGGGTGGGCTAATACCATATATAAGGAGTGAGAATCCACTCACTCGGTGGCCACTGAGGAAGGGGCGTTAGACCCTGAAACGCGTCTGGCATACAGAGTGAGCGTGGATTCAAGGAGAAAAAGGACAAAGAAACTATACTTCAGATCAAAAGCGCAAGAGATCCAGATCCAGATTTAAAATTACCGCCGCAAAGCAGTGACGTCATCTAAGCGTCTGCCCGGAACCCCAGAGCACCAGGTCACGTGGGACGCCACAGACGGCCGTGTTCGGCCACCTGGGAAATCGTGCTGCGGCTAGGCAGCAAGGAGGGGTGAGATCGGGAGACCTGAAGCGGCTGGACACTGTAAGTAATCTGGAGGCCAGTGCCTATGCGCTTTACCCGTACACATCTCTGTACTTACTTACAAATACCGGACATTGTCATTTTCATTGCCCCATCCGATATACCTGTTGGGGCTATCTTCAGGACTTCTTATACTACTACCGCTATTGGTTTACTCTGTGCAGCACCGCATGATTTGGGACACTGTTTGGATGAACTGTTATACATCAAACTCTAATAGACTGTACCCATAGTAGTGTCTCACCACTACACCGGCTGCACAGTTGTCAATATATTATATCTGTGGCGTTATATGTACATGCTATATAGGCTGCTATTGTAGTTATTTGATGTACGTTTTATGTGATTTTAGGGGTTTGTTTTTAGAGTATTAAATATTGAACATTAAATTATTCATCCATCTAGTGTCTCCCTGGTGTGTGTGCCCCCTCGTTCCTTCTATACGTTTTGCATTCTTTGTGGTCCTGAGGGTAGGACTAGAGGGTGAGCACCTATCCATACGTGATAGGGGTGAGCCGCTGTATCCCAATTTACTAGTTTTTATACAGACGGATCCGAAGATCCGTCTGTATAAAAGCTTTTTCAAAGCTGAGTTTTCACTTCGTGAAAACTCAGAACCGACAGTATATTCTAACACAGAAGCGTTCCCATGGTGATGGGGACGCTTCTAGTTAGAATACACTACAAACTGTGTACAAGACTGCCCCCTGCTGCCTGGCAGCACCCGATCTCTTACAGGGGGCCGTGATCAGCACAATTAACCCCTTCAGGTGCAGCACCTGAAGGGGTTAATTGTGCTGATCACGGCCCCCAGTAAGAGATCAGGGCTGCCAGGCAGCAGGGGGCAGACCCTCCCCCCCCCCTCCCCAGTTTAAATATCATTGGTGGCCAGTGCGGCCCCCCCCCTCCCTCTATTGTAATTATTCGTTGGTGGCACAGTGTGCGCCCCCCCCCCCTCCCTCTATTGTAATAATTCGTTGGTGGCACAGTGTGCGCCCCCCCCCCTCCCTCCCTCTATTGTAATAATTCGTTGGTGGCACAGTGTGCGCCCCCCATCGGCCCCCCCCCTCCCTCTATAGCATTAACAACATTGGTGGCCAGTGTGCGGCCTCCCATCTCCCCCTCCCCCCCCCATCATTGGTGGCAGCGGAGTTCCGATCGGAGTCCCAGTTTAATCGCTGGGGCTCCGATCGGTAACCATGGCAACCAGGACGCTGGTTGCCATGGTTACTTAGCAATAGTACAATAGTAGAAGATTCATACTTAGCGGGCCGGCTGCTGCGATGTTCGTGTCCGGCCGGGAGCTCCACCTACTGGTAAGTGTCATTGCTAAATGAACTGTCACTTACCAGTAGGAGGAGCTCCCGGCCGGAAGCAGAAATCGCAGCTCCCAGGTAAGTATGAATCACTACTGCTAGTAACCCGCTGCCACCAATGATGGGGGGGGGGGGGGGTAGATGGGAGGCCGCACACTGGCCACCAATGTTGTTAATGCTATAGAGGGAGGGGGGCCAATGGGGGGCGCACACTGTGCCACCAACGATTACAATAGAGGGAGGAAGGGGGGGGGCGCACACTGTGCCACCAAGGAATTATTACAATAGAGGGAGGAAGGGGGGGGGCGCACACTGTGCCACCAAGGAATTATTACAATAGAGGGAGGAAGGGGGGGGCGCACACTGTGCCACCAAGGAATTATTACAATAGAGGGAGGAAGGGGGGGGGGGCTGCACTGGCCACCAATGATATTCAAACTGGGGAGGGGGGAGGGGGGGGGGTCTGGCGGGGGTCTGCCCCCTGCTGCCTGGCAGCCCTGATCTCTTACAGGGGGAGATGATAGCACAATTAACCCCTTCAGGTGCGGCACCTGAAGGGTTAATTGTGCTGATCACAGCCCCCTGTAAGAGATCAGGTGCTGCTAGGCAGCAGGGGGCAGTCATGTACACAGTTTGTAGTATATTCTAACTAGAAGCGTCCCCATCACCATGGGAACGCCTCTGTGTTAGAATATACTGTCGGAAATGAGGTTTCACGATCTAACTCATATCCGACAGTATATTCTAACATAGAGGCGTTCCCATGGTGATGGGGACGCTTCAAGTTAAAATATACCATCGGATTGGAGAAAACTCTGATCCGATGGTATAAAAGGGACTCCAGACTTTACATTGAAAGTCAATGGGGACGGATCCGTTTGAAATGGCACCATATTGTGTCAACGTCAAACGGATCCGTCCCCATTGACTTGCATTGTAATTCAGGACGGATCCGTTTGGCTCCGCACGGCCAGGCGGACACCAAAACGACTTTTTTTTCATGTCCGTGGATCCTCCAAAAATCAAGGAAGACCCACGGACGAAAAAACGGTCACGGATCACGGAAAAACGGGACCCGTTTTTGCGGACCGCAAAAAAATACGTTCGTGTGCAGGAGGCCTTAACCTGTGATTCCCAGATATAGAATTTTTCTGAATATTCCTATAAATCAACTCCCATTTTAGTGTTTTATTATTTCCTATATCTTGACCCCATTTTGTTTCACTTCAAAATGTATTCTTTTTACCCATTTCCAATCTCAGTTTGCTATAAATTAGTGAAATAGACATGCTGTTCTGATATGAGTTAAAACACCAATCCTTAAAATTATGTGATTTAATCATGAACACCTCTTTATCTTTAGTACACATAAAGGCATGTTTACCTGAAAATACTTAAGCTTATCTAATATTGTGTCCTAATGTCACCATTATGTATAATTTGCGCGACCCTAGTTATACCCTTCCTTTCCCAAAATTCAATATCATCAATCTTATTAAATTCAATAAAGTGCATATTGTGCCATAGAGGGGTGAATTTAAATACATGCATAATTCCCAGAATAGTTTTAAGTGAGTTCCAAACAAGTTGCATAGAGCGTGCTACAATACACTCCCCCCCCCCCCTCTCCCATATAACCAGTTTCCAAAATGCTAAATATGTCCTGATGAGGTCCTCTATAATTTCTGATAAGTTGGGGATATCTCTTGAGAGGAGCGGAGAGAAACCACTGTATCTGAGAGGCTAGGTAATAGCCCCGCAGATAAGGAAGAGATAAACCCCCATCCTCCTCTGCCAACCACAAGTAATTTTGTTTAATACAAACTCTTTTCCTGCCCCAAATCAGTTCATTAAACAGTCTCTCGAAAGCTTTAAAATGTGCATCTTCGATCCATATCGGACAGGGAGCCAGTTGGAATAGTATCTGTGGGAGAAGCACCATTTTAATTAAAGTAATCCTATCTGCCTGGCCCAGTGTCAGCTTTCGCCACACATAAACTTTATTTTTAATTTTGTCTATTAATGGGATAATATTCAATTTGCTATAATCCTTCAGCAAAGGACTAATCCGAATCCCGAGATATTC
The DNA here is from genome assembly GCF_905171765.1 of Bufo bufo. Lineage (NCBI taxonomy): Eukaryota > Metazoa > Chordata > Amphibia > Anura > Bufonidae > Bufo > Bufo bufo. The sequence continues at coordinate 148,903,972 of NC_053390.1, read as the reverse complement.
CAATGAGTCTGTTAACGTTAGACATCTAACTACTGTCACTTTAACTGGGGAGATCTTATTTAGGGGAAGCAAAGCTGATTTCTGCCAGTTCACTTCATATCCAGAGAAAAGTCCAAATTCATTTATTATTTCCATCACATAAGGCAGTGCTAAATATCCATCCCTTAAATATATAAGTACATCGTCAGCATACAAGCCAATCTTATCCTGTAAATCCTGGCCTCCAAACCCAGAAATATGCGTGTCTTGTCTAATTCGGCATGCCAGGTGCTCTAAAAAGATGGCGAATAGAAGAGGGGATAAGGGGCAGCCCTGTCTGGTGCCCCGTTGTAACTCAAAGGGGTCCGACAAAGAGCCATTCACGTTTATCCGCGCCCTAGGTGATTCATACAGTTTCTAAATGTAAATGCATGTTTTAAATGGAGCACAATTGGAATTTGTGGGATGTATTTAACCCCTTAAGGACTCAGCCCTATTTCATCTTAAGGACTTGGCCCTTTTTTGCAAATCTGACCAGTGTCACTTTAAGTGCTGATAACTTTAAAACGCTTTGACTTATCCAGGCCATTCTGAGATTGTCTTTTCGTCACATATTGTACTTCATGACACTGGTAAAATGAAGTCAAAACTATTCATTTTTATTTATAAAAAAAATACCAAATTTACCAACAATTTGTAAAAAATTGCAAATTTCCAAGTTTCAATTTCTCTACTTCTATAATACATAGCAATACCTCCAAAAATAGTTATTACTTTACATTCCCCATATGTCTACTTCATGTTTGGATCCTTTTGGGAATGATATTTAATTTTTTGGGGATGTTACAAGGCTTAGAAGTTTAGAAGGAAATCTTGAAATTTTTCAGAAATTTTCAAAAACCCGCTTTTTAAGGAAAAGTTCAGGTCTGAAGTCACTTTGTGAGGCTTACATAATAGAAACCACCCAAAAATGACCCACTCTAGAAACTATACCCCTCAAGGTATTCAAAACTGATTTTACAAACTTTGTTAACCCTTTAGGTGTTCCACAAGAATTAATGGAAAATAGAGCTACAATTTCAAAATTTCACTTTTTTGGCAGATTTTCCATTTTAATATTTTTTTTCCAGTTACAAAGCAAGGGTTAACAGCCAAACAAAACTCAATATTTATGGCCCTGATTTTGTAGTTTACAGAAACACCCCATATGTGGTCGTAAACTGCTGTACGGGCACACGGCAGGGCGCAGAACGAAAGGAATGCCATACAGTTTTTGGAAAGCAGATTTTGTAGGACTAATTTATTTATACCATGTCCCATTTTAAGCCCCCCTTATCCACCCCTAGAGTAGAAACTCCAAAAAAGTGACCCCATTCCAGAAACTACACCCCTTTAAGGTATTCAAAACTGATTTCACAACCTTTGTTAACCCTTCAGGTGTTCCAAAAAAATTTATAGAAAATAGAGATACAATTTCAAAATTTCACTTTTTTGGCAGATTTTCCATTTTAATAATTTTTTTCCAGTTACAAAGCAAGGGTTAACAGCCAAACCAAACTCAATATTTATGGCCCTGATTTTGTAGTTTACAGAAACACCCCATATGTGGTCGTAAACTGCTGTACGGGCACACGGCAGGGGGCAGAAAGAAAGGAATGCCATACGGTTTTTGGAAGGCAGGTTTTGCTGGACTGGTTTTTTTGACACCATGTCCCATTTGAAGCCCCCCTGATGCACCCCAAGAGTAGAAACTCTATAAAAGTTATGCCATCTAAGAAACTAAACCCCTCAAGGTATTCAAAACTGATTTTACAAACGTCATTAACCCTTTAGGTGTTCCACAAGAATTAATGGAAAATAGAGCTACAATTTCAAAATTTCACTTTTTTTGGCAGATTTTCCATTTTAATATTTTTTTTTCCAGTTACAAAGCAAGGGGTTAACAGCCAAACCAAAATCAATATTTATGGCCCTGATTCTGTAGTTTACAGAAACACCCCATATGTGGTCGTAAACCGCTGTACGGGCACACAGCAGGGCGCAGAAGGAAAGGAATGCCATACGGTTTTTGGAAGGCAGATTTTGCTGGACTGTTTTTTTTTACACCATGTCCCATTTGAAGCCCCCTGATGCAACCCTAGAGTAGAAACTCCAAAAAACTGACCCCATCTAAGAAACTACACCCCTCAAGGTATTCAAAACAGATTTTACAAACGTTGTTAACCCTTTAGGTGTTCCACAAGAGTTATTGGCAAATGGAGATGAAATTTCTGAATTTAAATTTTTTTGCAAATTTTCCATTTTACTCAATTTTTCCCAGTAACAAAGCAAGGGTTAACAGCCAAACAAAACTCAATATTTATAGCCCTGATTCTGTAGTTTACAGAAACACCCCATAAGTGGTTGTAAACTGCTGTACGGGCACACGGCAGGGCGCAGAAGGAAAGGAATGCCATGCGGTTTTTGGAAGGCAGATTTTGCTGGACTGTTTTTTTTGACACCATGTCCCATTTAAAGCCCCCCTGATGCGCCCCTAGAGTAGAAACTCCCAAAAATTTACCCCATTTTAGAAACTACGGGATAGGGTGGCAGTATTGTTGGTACTAGTTTAGGGTACATATGCTTTTTGGTTGCTCTATATTACACTTTTTGTGAGGCAAGGTAACAAGAAATAGCTGTTTTGGCACCATTTTTATTTTTTGTTATTTACAACATTCATCTGGTTAGATCATGTGATATTTTTATAGACCAGGTTGTCTCGGATGTGGCGATACCTAATATGTATAAAAAAAATGTATTTATGTAAGTTTTACACAATGATTTCTTTTTTTAAACAAAAAAAATCATATTTTAGTGTTTCCATAGTCTGAGAGCCATAATTTTTTCAGTTTTTGGGCGATTACCTTGGGTAGAGTATGATTTTTGCGGGATATGATGACGGTTTTATTGGCACTATTTTGGAGTGCGTGTGACTTTTTGATCGCTTGCTATTACACTTTTTGTGACGTAAGGTGACAAAAAATTGCTTTTTTTACACCGTTTTTATTTTTTTACGGTATTCGCCTGAGGGGTTAGGTCATGTGATATTTTTATAGAGCAAGTTATTATGGACGCTGAAATACCTAATATGTATATTTTTTTTATTTATGTTAGTTTTACACTGATTTAATTTTTGAAGCAAAAAAAATCATGTTTTAGTGTTTCCATAGTCTGAGAGCCATAATTTTTTCAGTTTTTGGGCGATTACCTTGGGTAGGGTCTAATTTTTTGCGGGATGAGATGACTGTTTTATTGCCACTATTTTTGGGGTGCATATGACTTTTTGTTCGCTTGCTATTACACTTTCTGTGATGTAAGGTAACAAATAATTGTTTATTTAGCACAGTTTATTTTTTTTTTATGGTGTTCATCTAAGGGGTTAGGTCATGTGATATTTTTATAGAACCGGTCGATACGGACGTGGCGATACCTAATATGTATACTTTTCTTTATTCATGTAAGTTTTACACAATAACAGCTTTTTTAAAACAAAAAAATTATGTTTTAGTGTCTCCATATTCTGAGCCATAGTTTTTTTATTTTTTGGGTGATTGTCTCAGCTAGGGGCTCATTTTTTGCGGGATGAGGTGACGGTTAGATTGGTAATATTTTGGTGGGCAAACGCCTTTTTGATCGCTTGCTATTGTACTTTTTCTGATGTAAGGTGACAAAAAAATGGTTTATTTAGCATAGTTTATTTTTTTTATTTTTTACGGTGTTCATCTGAGGGGTTAGGTCATGTGATATGTTTATAGAGCCGGTCGATACGGACGCGGAAATACATACATAATATGTCTACTTTTTTTTCTCCCTACTTTTTACCAATTTTTTTCTACTTTATTTGGGGAAAATGATGTTTTTGTTTATTTTTACTTGAAACTTTTAATTTTTTGGGGGGAAAACTTTATTTTTACTTTATTTTTTGTCCCACTTTGGGACTTCAACTTTTGGGGGTCTAATCCCTTTTACAATGCATTCCAACACTTCTGTATTGGAATGCATTGGCTGTATGAGTAATACTGTGTGTATTACTCATACAGCTTCCGGCCTGTGAGATCCAGGGGGCTGGATCTCACAGGCTCATCACCGGAAGGCAGCGCAGATGCCTAAGGAAGGCATCGTGCTGCCTTCCATGCCATCGGGTCCCTCCTACAGCCGCATGGGGACCCGATGGAACCGCCGCCCGCCGGATATGGTAAAACCGCAAACCGCAAGTCTGAATTGACCTGTGGTTTGCTGCGATCGCTGATGCGGGGGGGGGGGGGGGGGGCACATGACTCCCCCGACGTTGTGACAGAATGCCCGCTGAATTATTTCAGCGGACATCCTGTTCCGATTAACCCCGCCGCGCCGCAATGAAATTTTAAAGTTAGGACGTGCCGGTACGCCCTGGGTCCTTAAGGACTCGGCAAACATGGCGTACCGGTACGTCCTAAGTCCTTAAGGGGCTAATGCTTGCTGCAGACGTGGATAAAAACATTTCTAGATTTCTTTCTTCCAATTTAAATATTATTTAAATCTATGAGACCAGTGGCGACTCTAGGATCAATATATAGGGGGGGCACAGAAGATACACAGTCAAAAATGGGGGGGCACTAATCATTTTCACCAGCTAATCATACTACTGAAAAATACTAAAGCCCCTGACGCCGGGGTAATATAATTAAGGGGTATCAGGGTACATTGGGTGTAATATAACTGAGGAGGGCTATGAGACATTATAAAGGGGTAATATAGCTTACATTACCCCTGTATTACGTCCCTGATAGGATAGAACTCCTTAGTTATGTTACCCCTGTATAATGCACCCTTATACCCCTTAGTTATATTATATAACTAAGTGATATCAGGGTACATTACACAGGGGTAATATAACTGAGGGGTATCAGGGTACATTATACAAGGGTAATATAACTGAGGAGGGCTATCATAGGACATTATACAGGGGTAATGTAAGCTATATTACTACCGTATAATGCCTGATAGGCCTCCTGAGTTATATTACCCCTGTATAATAATGTACCCTGATACCCCTTAGTTATATGACCCCGCCGGGATCATATAACTAAGGGGTATCCGGGTACATAATTATACAAGGGTAATATAAGTTACTCAGGAGGCCTATCAGGCATTATACGGTGGTAATATAAGTTATATTACCCCCTGTATAATGTACCCTGATTACCCTCAGTTATATAACTGAGTGGTATCAGGGGACATTATGGGTAATAATATAACTAAGGGGTATCAGGTACATTATACAAGGGTAATATAACTGAGGAGGACTCAGTGCTATCAGGGGAGTGGGGACATTATACAGGGGTCCTTAGTTATATTACCCCCTGTATAATGTACCCTGATACCCCTTGGTTACATTACCCCCTGTATAATGTACCCTGATTACCCTCAGTTATATAACTGATGGGTATCAAGGGACATTATGGGTAATATTATAACTAAGGGGTATCAGGCTACATTATACAAGGGTAATATATCTGAGGAGGACTCAGTGCTATCAGGGGACATTATACAGGGGTCCTTAGTTATATTACCCCTGTATAATGTACCCTGATACCCCTAAGTTATAGGGGTATCAGGGTTGAGGAGGGGCTGGGCCCAAGCAGGCAGGCCATGAGGCGAGGTAGTGGGGGTACATACTTTTTTAAAAACTTTTTATTCTTACTTTGTTTTCTTCTTAGCTTGCCTAGGGGCCGGCCAGGGCAGGGCCAGGCAGAGTTCTTGGGAAGTTGCCACACACAGTCCTCCTCTGGTCCTCTCCTGTCCGAAGCTGGGGCCTGGGCGGGGCACAGACAGGCTCACTGACACTAGCAGACGCAGTAGCAGAGCTGCAGAACAGAACTCTGCGGCTGCCGCACTCCCAGCCTGTGCCCGCTCTGCACGCTCTGCCTCCACTGGGTCCGAAAGCCACCCCCACTCCCATCTGTCATGTCTGTGTATGTTGTCTGTGTTGTGATTTGTGAATCACTCACTCAGTAGTGCGGGCTAGAGATGGGAAGTTCGGATCTTTCACATGAACCTATTCATGAATTGAATCTTCGGTTCACTCACTGACTCTGCTGAGCTGAGACGCAAGTGAACCGAAGAGCTTAGGTGGTGCGCATGCGCGGATGCTTCGATTCACTTGCTGACTCGCTGAGTCGGCTCTTGGCACTTGGTCTGAGCTCTGACTGAGTGAGGAAGTGTAGGGAAGCGGACAGGACTCAGGAGCCGTGGTGTGCATTGTTGTGCAATGCATTGTCACCCACAGTGACAGTCTGACAGTACAACCAAGTGAAGTGAATGCACAGGGAAAACTGTATGTGCTGAGCTGATAACAGTAACACTGGCTGATAATAAAATAGTCCACAGTCCGCACAGACATCACACAGGAAAATAACTAGTGTGAACCCACCCTTAGTTATATAGCTACTGAATGAGACAGAAGTTTCAGAAGAAGGGATGCCTTTAACATATATATCTCCTTGAGAAGCCACCTGGGGGGGCAAGGAATGACCTGAGGGGGCAATTGCCCCCCCTTGCCCCCCTGTAGCGACGCCACTGAGACATAAATCAAAGACAGTCCTAGTGTGTATTTACATGAAAAATGAAAATAAATCAATGATTTTGGAGACTCGGGAGGTGACATTGTCAGGGGTTGGGTCTTGGAGCACATCTGAATCTGACATTTAGACCATACGGTACAATGGCCTTTACTTTCAACTGATCAATATGTTGATTTGCTCCTCTTAATAAAGGTAGCCATATATGAAAAGGTGAATCATTGTCCTTGAAGATCTCTCTGTCCTTTGACTTCCTTTGGCACCATACGGGTGCTATTTTTGGAGAAAAAGCCATCTTTTCTTCAAAAGTGATCAAATTTTCCTCATACAAGGTCCTGTTCTAGACCAGTTGTTTGGAGTTCCAGCAGCTTGTGTGCCAACGTACGGTGGACCATACAGATCCGTAATACTGTATCTTTTGGAGCATACCACATTTTTTCTGTCTGAATTTGACCTCCTACATAGGGATGAGTGGACCCGTGGATGTTCGGGTTTGCTGGGTTCGGCCGAACTTTGGGTCAAAGTTCGGGTTCGGGACCTGAACTTGATTCGAACCCGAACCCTATAGAAGTCAATAGGGACCCGAACTTTGGTGCACTAAAATGGCTGTAAGATAGTTGTAGTAAGGGCTAGAGGGCTGAAAAAGGAAGAAAAATAAGGGTAAGAGCAGGACAGTTGCCCTGCAAACAAATGCAAATAGGGAAATTACTTAAAATAACATAGAATATAAAAAAATAAAAAATAATCTTGAACTAGGATGCGGAGTTCAAAGTGGAGTAGGAGGTTGAGGAGTCGGTGGACATTGGGAAATAAAAAAGAGAATGCAAAGAGAAAGCAAGCTGCAGTATAACAATGGCTGGGTGTGGCCGGTATACTTGTCTACTCAGCACAACGTACGGACAAGTTCTGTGGGATCTATGCCTGGTTCATTTTAATGAAAATGAGCTTGTCCACGTTGGCTGTGGACAGGCGGCTGCGCTTGTCTGTGATTACCCCCCACCATGCTAAACACACGTTCGGGCAATACACTTGCTGTAGGGCAGGCCAGCACCTCCAAGGCGTAAAGGGCAAGCTCAGGCCATGTGCCCAATTTGGAGACCAAGAAGTTGAACGGGGCAGACCCATCAGTCAGAACGTGTAGGCATGTGCAGACGTACTGTTCCACAATGTTGCTGAAATGCTGCCTCCTGCTAAGACATTCCGTATCAGCTGGTGGTTCTGGTTGTTGTGGCGTGCTGACAAAGCTTTTCTACATTTCGGCCATGCTAACCCTCCCTTCTGAGGTGCTAGCGGTGCCCCAGCTGTGTTGACGAGTTCTTCCTCCTCCTCCTGTGCCTTCGCCTTGTGCTTCCACTGAGCCCCCGCTGTCAGGTGTGAATGCCATCAGCAGCGCATCTACCAGCATGTGCTTGTACTAGCGCATCTTCCAATCATGCTCCAGTGATAAAATTAAGGACAGCACGTTGTGCTTGTAGCGGGGATCCAGCAGGATGGCCACCCAGTAATCAGCACTGGTAAGAATGTGGGCAAATCGGCGGTCATTGCGCAGACACTGCAGCATGTAGTTGCTCATGTGTGCCAGGTTGCCCAGAGGCAATGACAAGCTGTCGTCTGTGGGAGTTGTATTGTCTGTGTCCTCTGTATCCACCCAGCCACGCTCCATTGATGCCCATAAGCTGGTTTGGGTGCCACCCTGCTGTAAACATGGTTCCTCCTGCTCATCATCCTCCTCCTCCTCATCCTGCAGAACTGTGCCCTGGCTGGACAGTTGTGTACCTGGCCTCTGTTGGTGCAGGAACCCACCCTCCAAGCCACTTGTGAATGACTGGCCTGATAACCGTGGAAATGATCCCTCTTCCTCCTCCTCTTCCTCCTGTGCCAAATCCTCTTCCATCATCGCCAGAAGTGTTTTTTCAATGAAGTGGGATAGTAACACTGAGGATGGCGTCATCGGCACTGGCCATGTTGGTGGAGTACTGGAAACAGCGCAACACGGCACACACGTCCCGCATGGAGGCCCACTTGTTGGTGGTGAAGTGGCGCTGTTCCGCAGAGCGACTCACCCGTGCGTACTGCAGCTGACACTCCACTATCGCCTACTGCTGCTCGCACAGTGTCTCCAGCATACTTACTGCCCCACCATGTCGCACGTCCCCGTGATGTTCACAATCCAATTTGATATCTGCTCTATCAACTTTCGATGTTCTTTTATGCGCCTACCATGGTGATCACAGGTGGCGGGGAATCAGGGTTCCATGCCGGAGAGGGAGCGTGAGAAAAAGAGACCAAATTTAAGGGAGCTAAATGTATAAAAAAAATGTGGGATCGAGCAGAAATGTGGGAAAATCTATTGAGGCGCAAATGTGGGACAAATTACAGAAGCCCAAATGTGGGCCAAAAGAGTCAAACAGAATTGTGGGAAAAGCTATTGAGGTGCAAATGTTGGCCAAAAGAGTATAGCGGAAATGTGGGACAAAGTATTGAAGCTTAAATGTCGTACAACTTTTAAGTTTAAGTTTAAGCATTGAATCAAAGGAGGTGGCGTGCATCAATTAAAGAAGCATTTAAATTTTTTTATTCCCTGTCACCTATGCAGAGCAGGGTTTTTTTCACGTCTAAAATTGGATAATGTCAACAATTGTTTATTGTCACCCGAAAATGTAAAATAAAAATTATTGAAATTTATTAAGCTGTCAACTAGGTAGAGGAGGGTTATATTACACCCAAAAATTGGTGAATTTGACCCTAAAATGTAACTGACAAATGTTATTTTTTTTTTTACCGGTCTACTAGGTATGGCAGTGGTACTTCACACCAAAAAATTGCTGAATTTCACCAGAAAATGTAACTGACAAATTTTCTTTTTTGTTAACCAGCCTACTAGGTATAGCAGTGGTACTATACACCCAAAAATTGGTTAATTTCACCTGAAAATGTTAATGACAATTTATTTATTTTTTTAACCGGCCTACTAGGTATAGCAGTGGTACTATACACCCAAAAATTGGTGAATTTCACCCGAAAATGTAAATGACAAAGTAGTGAAATGATATAAAATAAAACACGTACAAAAAAAAAAAAAATAATTGATTTATGAGGTGGAGTTCCATATGGAGTAGGAGTTTGAGGAGGAGGTGGACGTAGCAGTGTAGGTGGAAGCGGCAGTGGAGGAGGACGAGGTAGCCAACACAGGTTTTTGGTTTTAATTAAATTTTTTTTAATTAGGGTACACTCCAAAAGAGTGTGAAATATACAAAATACAAACCTGAGCAATTGCGCTACAGTATAACAATGGCTGGTTAGTGCTGGTATACATGTCTATTCTGGACAAGGTACGGACAAGTCCTGAGGGATCCATGCCTGGTTCATTTTTATGAACGTGAGCTTGTCCACATTGGCTATGGACAGGCGGCTGCGCATGTCTGTGATGACGCCCCCTGCCGTGCTAAACACACGTTCAGATAATACACTGGCTGCAGGGCAGGCCAGCACCTCCAAGGTCAAGCTCAGGCCATGTGCCCAATTTCGAGACCCAGAAGTTGAAGGGGCAGGCCCGTCATTCAGTTCAGTACATGAAGGCTTGTGCACACATACTGCTCCACCATGTTGGTGAAATGCTGCCTCCTGCTAAGACGTTCCATATCGGCTGGTGGTGCTGGTTGTTGTGGCGTGCTGACAAAGCTTTTCCACATTTCGGCCATGCTAACCTTGCTTTCTGAGGTGCTGGCGGTGCCCCAGCTGCGTTGGCGACCTCTTCCTCTGCCTTCGCCTTGTGCTTCCACTGTGCCCCCGCTGTCAGGTGGGAATGCCACTAGCAGCGCATCTACCAGCGTGCGCTTGTACTCGCGCATCTTACGATCATGCTCCAGTGAGGGAATTAAGGACAGTACGTTGTCCTTGTAACGGGGATCCAGCAGCGTGGCCACCCAGTAATCAGCACAAGTTAGAATGTGGGCAAATCGGAGGTCATTGCGGAGACACTGCAGCATGTAATCGCTCATGTGTGCCAGGCTGCCCAGAGGCAACGAAAAGCTGTCCTCTGTGGGAGGTGTATCGTCTGTGTCCCCTGTATCTCCCCATCCATGCACCAGTGATGGCCTTGAGCTGGTCTGGGTGCCACCCTTCTGTGAACATGGTTCCTCCTCCTCCATCTCCTCCTCATCATCCTCCATCTCGTCATCCTCCAGAACTGTGCTCTGGCTGGACAATTGTGTACCTTGGGTTTGTGGGTGCAGGAACCCACCCTCGGAGCCACTTGGGAATGACTGGCTGGAAACCCTACCAAATGATCCCTCTTCCTCCTCCTCCTGTGCCACATTTTCTTCCATCATCGCCAGGAGCATTTTTTCAAGGAGGCATAGAAGTGGGATAGTAATGCTGAGAACGGCGTTATCGGCACTGGCCATGTTGGTGGAGTACTCGAAACAGCGCAACAAGGAACACAGGTCTCGCATGGAGGCCCAGTCATTGGTGGTGAAGTGGTGCTGTTCCACCGAGCGGCTCACCCGTGCGTGCTGCAGCTGAAACTTCACTATCGCCTGCTGCTGCTCGCACAGTCTGGCCAGCATGTGCAAGGTGAAGTTCCACCTTGTGGGCCCGTCACATATGAGGCGGTGAGCAGGAAGGCCGAAGTTACGCTGCAGCGCTGACAGGCGAGCAGCAGGGTGAGAACGCCGAATGCGCGCACAGACGGCCCGCACTTTATGCAGCAGCTGTGCCATATCGGGATAAGTTTTAAGGAATCTCTGCACCACCAAATTCAGCGCATGCGCCAGGCAAGGGATGTGCGTCAAACCGGCTAGTCCCAGAGCTGCTACGAGATTTCGCCCATTATCGCATACCACCAGGCCAGGATTGAGGCTGACTGGCACAAACCACTCATCGGTCTGTTGTTCAAGGCCCGTCCACAGCTCCTGCACGGTGTGGGGTTTGTCCCCCAAACAGATACGTTTTAAATCTGCCTGCTGTCGTTTACCCCTGGCTGTGCTGAAGTTGGTGGTGAAGGTGTTACACTGACCGGATGAGGAGCTGGTAGAGGATGAGGAAACAGAATAGGAGGAGGAAGCAACAGGAGGCAAACTGAAGCACCCTGCAATCCTCGGTGGTGGAAGGACATGCGCCAAACTGCTATCCGCCTCAGGCCCAGCTGCCACTGCATTTACGCAGTGTGCTGTTATGGAGATATAACGGCCCTGACCGTGCTTACTGGTCCACGTATCCGTAGTCAGGTGCACCTTGCCACAGATGGCGTTGCGAAGTGCACACCTGCCTGATTTTGTCCCCTACTTGGTTGTGCGGGGAAGGGACGGCTCGCCTTGAAAAGTAGTGGCGGCTGGGCATGACGTACTGTGGGACAGCCATCGCCATAAGGCCTTTAAAACTATCTGTCTCCACCAGATGGAGTGACAGCATTTCAAAGGCCAGTAATTTAGAAATGCTGGCATTCAGGGCTAGGGATCATGAGTGGGTAGGCGGGTACTTCCTCTTCCTCTCCAGCGTTTGGGAGATGGAGAGCTGAACGCTTTCGTGGGACATTGTGGAGATGCTTGGTGACCCAGGTATTGGTGTTTCTGGCAGATCCTCTGTTTGCGGGGTGGCAGGTGGCACTGTCACTACAGAGGTGGATGAAGTGGCCAAGACTGCAGCAGAAGAGGAAGCAGGAGGAGCCAGAGACATTTGTTGGTTTTTGAGGTGTCTAATCCACTGCAGCTCGTGCTTTGCACTTAAATGCCTGGTCATGCAGGTTGTGCTCAGGTTGAGAACGTTTATGCCTCGCTTCAGGCTCTGATTGCACAGCGTGCAAACCACTCGTGTCTTGTCGTCAGCACATTGTCTGAAGAACTGCCATGCCAGGGAACTCCTTGAAGCTCGCTTTGGTGTGCTCGGTCCCTTGCTGTGGTGGGCAGTAGGAGGCGTACTGTCTAGAGGACGGCCGCTCCGCTTTTGCACCCTGCTCCCTCTTCTGCTGTGCTGGTGGCTCTGTGCGACCTCCGCCTCTTCCTCCGAACTACATAGGTCACTCGCATGACCTTGATTCCATGTGGGGTCGAGGACCTCATCGTCCTCCACATCATCTTCTACCCAGTGTTCACTTCTGCCTTCCTTGTCAGTCTGCACACTTTCGAAAGCCCCAGCAGTTGGCACCTGTGTTTCGTCATCACCCGAGACGTGCTGCGGTGATCCTCCCATGTACTCATCTTGAAAGATAAGTGGTTGGGCATCGGTGCACTCAATCTCTTCCACTTCTGGGGCAGGGCTAGGTGGATGGCCCTGGGAAACTCTGCTAACAGAGTCATCAAAAAGCAGAAGAGACTGCTGCATGACTTGGGGCTCAGACTGCTTGGCTGATTTGCAAGGGGGTGAGGTGAAAGACTGATGGACATAGGCTGCAGGTGCCAACTGTGGTCTTTCAGCAGGAGACTGGGTGGGAGACAATGTGAAGGAACTGGATCCACTGTCAGCAACCCAATCTACTAACGCCTGTACTTGTTCACGCCTCACCATTAGAAGAGCAGCATTAGGCCCGACCAAATACCACTGCAGGTTTTGTCGCCTACTCGCACCTGAGGAAGGGGTTTCACTTGTGCGTGTAGCTGGCACAGATCGCCACGTCTTCTCCCTGCAACAGGAGCTCCACCAGCAGCACCACGACCTGGGCCACGTCCCTTATTTGACACTCTCCTCATATTTTTTGAATTTAGGATCTGGCCCTAAATGGGTGTTTAATTAATAGTAGAATAGAACGACAGTATGTAAAGGGTGTTTCTCACACGGCCTGAACCAGACTAGGCCTCAATTAAAGATTTCTTTGCCCAAAATCGCTGTATTTCAAATGCCTGAATCAAACCCCTGTATGTAGAGGGTGTATCTCACAGGGCCTGAACCAGTGTAGGCCTAAATTAAATATTTCTTTGCCCAAAATGGCTGTATTTCAAATGGCTGTATTTCAAATGCCTGAATCAAACCACTGTATGTAGAGGGTGTATCTCACATGGCCTGAACCAGTGTAGGCCTGAAATAAATATTTCTTTGCACAAAATGGCTGTATTTCAAATGCCTGAATAAAACCCCTGTATGTAGAGGGTGTATCTCACACGGTGTGAACCAGTGTAGGCCTAAATTAAATATTTCTTTGCACAAAATGGCTGTATTTCAAATGGCTGTATTTTAAATGCCCGAATAAAACCCCTGTATGTAGAGGGTGTATCTCACAGGGCCTGAACCAGTGTAGGCCTAAATTAAATATTTCTTTGCACAAAATGGCTGTATTTCAAATGGCTGTATTTCAAATGCCTGAATAAAACCCCTGTATGTAGAGGGTGTATCTCACAGGGCCTGAACCAGTGTAGGCCTAAATTAAATATTTCTTTGCACAAAATGGCTGTATTTCAAATGCCTGAATCAAACCCCTGTATGTAGAGGGTGTATCTCACAGGGCCTGAACCAGTGTAGGCCTAAATTAAATATTTCTTTGCATAAAATGGCTGTATTTCAAATGCCTGAATCAAAATACTGTTTTTTGAAAAAAAATGTGTGTTTATCAAACCCCAGAAAATGATGGGTGTATTTCTAGCTTAAATTTCACACTGACTAATCAAGATGTTGTAGATTGCCAAAAAAGTGTTTTTTTTTGGTAACAGAATATGAAAGCTGTATATATTAAACTTGAATTTAACACTTGCTGATCAGGAAAATACAGTTTTTTTTTTTTTTTTAAAGTGTGTTTTTCAAACCCCAGAAAATGATGGTTGTATTTCTAGCCTAAATTGCACACTGACTAATCAAGATGTTGTAGATTGCCAAAAAAAGTGTTTTTTTGGTAACAGAATATGAAAGCTGTATATATTAAACTTGAATTTAATACTTACAGATCAGGAAAATACAGTTTTTTGGCAAAAAAGTGTGTTTTTAAAACCCCAGAAAATGATGGGTGTATTTCTACCTTAAATTGCACACTGACTAATCCACATGTTGTAGTTTGGAAAAAAAAAATGGTGATTTTCAATGTCCCTAAGGCCTCATGGACACGACCGTTGTGTGCATCCGTGGCCGTTGTGCCGTTTTCCGCTTTTTTTCACGGACCCATTGACTTTCAATGGGTCCGTAGAAAAATTGGAAAATGCACTGTTTTGCAGCCGCATCCGTGATCCGTGTTTCCTGTCCGTCAAAAAAATATGACCTGTCCTATTTTTTTGACGGACAACGGTTCACGGACCCATTCAAGACAATGGGTCCGTGAAAGAACACGGATGCACACAAGATTGGCATCCGCGTCCGTGATCTGTGGCCGTAGGTTACTTTCATACAGACGGATCCGAAGATCCGTCTGCATAAAAGCTTTTTCAGAGCTGAGTTTTCACTTAGTGAAAACTCCGAACCGACAGTATATTCTAACACAGAGGCGTTCCCATAGTGATGGGGACGCTTCTAGTTAAAATATACTACGAACTGTGTACATGACTGCCCCCTGCTGCCTGGCAGCACCCGATCTCTTACAGGGGGCTGTGATCCGCACAATTAACCCTTCAGGTGCTGCACCTGAGGGGTTAATTGTGCATATCATAGCCCCCTATAAGAGATCAGGGTCTGCCAGGCAGCAGGGGGCAGATCCCCTCCCTCCCCAGTTTGAATATCATTGGTGGCCAGTGTGCGGCCCCCCCGCCCCCCCTATTGTAATATCATTGGTGGCCAGTGTGCGGCCTCCCCCGGCCCCCCCCTCCCTCTATTGTAATATCATTGGTGGCCAGTGTGCGGCCCCCCCGCCCCCCCCCTATTGTAATATCATTGGTGGCCAGTGTGCAGCCTCCCCCGGCCACCCCCCCTCTCTCTATTGTAATATCATTGGTGGCCAGTGTGCGCCCCCCCGCCCCCCCCTATTGTAATATCATTGGTGGTGTCACGACCGCTACCCCAGCAGCAGTCGTGTCGCACCAGACGGAGGGGAAGGGGGACCCTTATCTACGGATGGGAATAGTATGGCCACCCCTGACTAACCCTAAGCTGGCACCTGTCTGCCCTGATACCCTAGACGGGGTGTGAACCCGTGCGGCGAGCAGGATGCCTAAACCCTCAGTCACCCTAAAGCCTAGAGTGGGGAAAGACCGATGGGAGCACTAGTCGCCATCACTCATGTCTAGGAGAACAGCAGGGGAAGACAGCAACAAACAAACTATAGCAGAGATAGACTTATCCAGTCACGAGCAGAGAAGGCGATCCCAATCACGACAGTCCACGCCGGACAAGAGCTCCACAGCAACACCATCAAACGATCTCCTTCAAAGGTCAGAATAGAACTGGAAGTAAGGACTATATCTGGCAATGACTGCAAGTCAAAGTGAAACTAATATAGTAGCTGGGAGTGGCAGACAGGACTCACCTGAGAAGGATGCCTACAAACTCCCAGTCAGGACAAAAAGGTTCACAAGGCAAAACCCAGATGACATACCCTGAACCACGGAGCAAACTCACAAGCTATCGCGAGTAGCAAGTCGCTGCGACCTTCTCCTCCCAGACCTGTCTGGATCAGTCACAGTCGTGACAGGTGGCCAGTGTGCGGCCTCCCCCGGCCACCCCCCCTCCCTCTATTGTAATATCATTGGTGGCCAGTGTGCGGCCCCCCCCGGCCCCCCCTCTATTGTATTATTATCATTGGTGGCCAGTGTGCGGCCTCACCTCCCCCCCCCCGATCATTGGTGGCAGCGGAGATTCCGATCGGAGTCCCAGTTTAATCGCTCTGGGGCTCTGATCGGTGACCATGGCAACCAGGACGCTACTGTAGGCCTGGTTGCCATGGTTACTTAGCAATATTACAATATTAGAAGCATCATACTTACCTGCTGGCTGCTCCGCTGTCTGTGTCCGGCCGGGAGCTCCTCCTACTGGTAAGTGACAGGTCTGTGTGGCGCATTGCTTAATGATCTGTCACTTACCAGTAGGAGAAGCTCCCGGCCGGACACAGACAGTGCAGCAGCCAGCAGGTAAGTATGATGCTTCTAATATTGTAATATTGCTAAGTAACCATGGCAACCAGGCCTGCAGTAGCGTCCTGGTTGCCATGGTTACCGATCGGAGCCCCAGAGCGATTAAACTGGGACTCCGATCGAAATCTCCGCTGCCACCAATGATCGGGGAAGGGGGGGGGAGAGGGGAGGCCGCACACTGGCCACCAATGATATTCAAACTGGGGAGGGAGGGAGGGGGGTCTGCCCCCTGCTGCCTGGCAACCCCTGATCTCTTACAGGGGGCTATGATACGCACAATTAACCCCTTCAGGTGCGGCACCTGAAGGGTTAATTGTGCTGATCACAGCCCCCTGTAAAAGATCAGGTGCTGCCAGGCAGCAGGGGGCAGTCATGTACACAGTACTCAGTATATTCTAACTAGAAGCGTCCCCATCTCTATGGGAACGCCTCTGTGTTAGAATATACTGTCGGATCTGAGTTTCACGATGTAACTCAAATCCGATGGTATATTCTAACATAGAGGCGTTCCCATAGTGATGGGGACGCTTCAAGTTAAAATATACCATCGGATTGGAGAAAACTCCGATCCTATGGTATATTAACTCCTGACTTTACATTGAAAGTCAATGGGGTACTGATCCGTTTGAAATTGCACCATATTGTGTTAACGTCAAACGGATCCGTCCCCATTGACTTGCATTGTAATTCAGGACGGATCCGTTTGGCTCCGCACGGCCAGGCGGACACCAAAACAACTTTTTTTTCATGTCCGTTGATCCTCCAAAAATCAAGGAAGACCCACGGATGAAAAAACGGTCACGGATCATGGAAAAACGGAACCCCGTTTTGCGGACCGTGAAAAAATACGGTCGTGTGCATGAGGCCTAAAGCTCAGATGCAGTGCTGGTGCACTGAGATTGCATAAAATGGCCGCGGCCGCCGCCCACCTAACTAACAGAATTATAAAAGTTTTTTTTTTTTTTGGTCAATGGCCGCAGGGCAGGGTGAAACTATTGTGCCCTGCACCCACACAACTATTTCTCTGTAGAACGCTGAGTTAGATTCTCTCCTATTCTCTCCCTGAAATCACAAGTCCAGCAGCATCCTCTCCCTACACTAAGCACAGCAGAGTGACGTGCAGCGCTATGTGACTCAAGCTTATATAGAGCCTGGGTCACATGCTGCTCTGGCCAATCACAGCCATGACATTAGTAGGCATAACTGTGATGGCTTCTAAGGTCAGACAGTTACCCGCTTGTTGATTGGCTGCTCTGCAGCCTTTCAAAAAGCGCCAAGAAAGCACCGAACACCGAACCTGAACTTTTACTGAAATGTTTGGGTTCGGGGGTCCAAAAATCCGAACCCGAACCTTACAGTTTGGGTTCGCTCAACCCTAACCACCACCTCTTCCTCCGAACTGCACACATCACTCACATGACCTTTATTCCATGTGGGGTCTAGGAGCTCATCATTCTCCACATCATCTTCCACCCACTATTTACCCTTGCCCTCCTTGCCGGTCTGCACACTGCAGAAATCCGCAGCAGTTGGCACCTGTGTTTCATCATCTTCATTATCATTAGAGACGTGCTGCGGAGGTTCTCCCATGTCCACATCCTGAAACATAAGTGGTTAGGCATCAGTGCACTAATCTCTTCCACTTCTGGGGCAGGGCTAGGTGGACGGCCCACGGAAACCCCACCAGCAGTGTTATCAAAAATCACAAGAGACTGCTGCATGACTTGGGGCTCAGACTGCCTGGCTGATTTGCAAGGGGGGAGAGGTGAAAGACAGATGCCTATGGGCTGCAGGTGCCAACTCTGCGGTTTCAGCAGGGGACCGGGTAGAAGACAATGTGATTTGACTGGAGGCACTGTCAGCCATCCAATCTACTACAGCCTCTACTCGTTCTGGCCTCACCATTTGTACACTGGTATTCGGACCTACAAAATTACGCTGAACGTCCTGTCGCCTACGTGCACCTGAGGAAGGTGTTTCATTTGAGCATGTAGCTGGCACAGATCGACAATTACAATGTCTCTTTTGTGAAAATATTGCCTTTGGCAAAACTTTGACAGTAACAAGTCAGGCTACTTTCACATCTGCGTTTTCCTTTCCAGTTTTGAGATCCGTCAGAGGATCTCAAAACCTTCAGAAAACGCTTCAGTTTTGTCCCCATTCATTGTCGATGGGGACAAAACTGAACAAACTGGAACTAAATGCACCAAAATGCATTCCGTTCCGTTTTGTTGTGTTCCCATGCTGGACACAAAAACGCTGCAAGCAGCTGTTTTGTGTACGTCATGGGATACTGATCAAGACGGATCCAGCATGAAACAAGTCAATGGTGCCGGATCCGTATTTTCAGACACAAGATAATACAACTGGATCCATTCGGAACGGATGCAGACGGTTGTATTATGGACCTGATATGTTTTTGATGATATCCTGACGGATCCAGCAAAAACGCAGATGGGAAAGTAGCCTAACTCTTATGTTACTGTTATATCAACATGTTACTAACAACATCTCCATTTACAGTGCATAAAATATCAGTCAAATTGACAGTTGTGTCATGATTTCAAGGATATATAATGGTTCAAGTCTTTCAATTTATATCCTATATGAATCCTAAGATCTATGATTCTCATTTTTAACAATTCTGTTTAGCCCCCCCACTTCTGCATCTCCAGACACCTTACTTTTGTGAATCTGCATTTGGAATATATATTATACTGTGAATTATATTAATCATAAAAGTGGAATGCTGCTCACAATATTTATCCCATACAATGGAGTTATTATGCTTATTTGCGTGATCTGTGTCACCTCACAACTTGTGGTAATTATTTTTATATTTTGCAATACTTGCTACCTACTGAGTTTCATTTCTTTGATCTGCATTTTGTGCTGTTACAGCAATGGGAATTGATTCTGAGAGAGAGAACAAAATAATGTATTTTGAAAAGATTAGAAGTTGTACGATTGTATTCCTTAACAGTTCTGTATTTTCTCGTCGTTTCTAGACAAATTTTGAAATGGCTTCATATTCTGGTAAACAATCAAGATCAACAAGTTTAGAGGCCACCATACACATTAGTTTATTGGCATGTAACCTACTGAGTACAGCAATATAATGTGTATGGGAAGCACCTAACTTTCCGCTAATAAGCAATGTCAGAGAGAAAGACCAGCCGAATTATAATTTTTTCACCCAATCCTTTTGTTCTCCCAGGAGATAATCCACCGCCAGAAGTGTCTGGCAGTGGCTTTTTCCTCTCTCCCCATTGACAAAACATACTGTACATACTCTAACAAATCTGTATGTATATAGGGGAGTTGGCAGGTATAGCCAATTGTTTGGCAAACAGTTATTAAATGTGTATAGCCTGCTTTAAGTATCACAGTGCCGTTGTGACCCTGTGTTGCCATGTAGGCTGGCTGGCTGGCTGCGCTCTTGCCTACTGGCTACAGTTGACATGTTACTGTGTATGCTGCTGGTTTTAGTTGTGCGTGTTTGCTGTGGACTTCTGTGGATGTGTGTGCCTGTGACTTGTATGCTCTCTGTGTTTGTTCATGTAAGGGTTATTGTTTCCCTGGTCTATGTTTCTGTACATCAGGTATCCTAATTACTCTGCTAATTAGACCTAAGCCTGGGAGACCGGGGGCCTTCACACACAACAGATTCTGTGGGGAAAAAATTTGCGACTGAAAATCATTTCCATTCATTTGAATGGGGTAACAAGCACATGGATTTCTGTAAGCCCCATCAAGGTCAATGGAACTGATTTTCAGTCGTGAAATTTTCTGCCACAAAATGCTGCGTGTAAAATCACCCTTCTTCTCCAGAAAAGCTGTGTGCAGGGCACATGCTATCCTGACCAGAGCGTTTGTGACTTTTGACCCGTATGGTCAGCCTGATTGTTCATCAATGTCTGATTTGGTTATTTTCTGTTTGGTCCGTGAAGGCCATGCTTCCTGAATGTATACTGATCCACATGGGTTCTGGTTTATGCCTTGATCCTGACTCTGATGCACATTCTGTATCTTTGATCTGGTTTGCTTGATTCATGTCTGTTTGGTCTGCTTGGGTTCCGGCTATGTGAACAGGTCCCTGAAGTTCTAACTGCGGATGCTTGTGTAACACCCCAGAGTGGTGTTACCACTACTGCACCCTGCTACTATCTCTAATTGGCTAATATAATGTCATCTTATGTATGTCTTTCCAGGTCCTCCACAATGTGCATTCATAATTTTGTTATGTAACTGTTTATTACATGTAATGTGCCTGGTTTACCAGCAGGTGGCAGCATAAATGGCAGAGCTATCCTTAGAGAGAATAGAACTTACCATTCCATTCTCCCCCTTTGGGCAGAAGTGAGACAGTCCTGCTTGCTGCCAGAAGGAGATGGGGCAGTTCAGGTTTAGACTCCATGTTGGAGCTGCAAGGATTCTAACCTACTTTTTGGCTGAACATAAGTCTTGACTGAGCAGAAAGATGCAAATCACATACACAATAGATCAGGGATGCCCAACCTTCGCCCCTCCACATGTTGCAAAACTACAACTCCCAGCATGCCTGGACAGCCTACAGTTATCAGTCTACAGCAGGGCATTGTGGGAGTTGTAGTTTTACAACAGCTGGAGGGCCGCAGGTTGAGCATGCCTGCAATAGATGGAGGTACACAGTTTTTCCAAAGCAGTTCCCAAAAATGTTCTGGCAAGGCTAACACAAAGTTCAGAATTCTCTATGTCTTTTTAGATGTAATCTCTCAAATCACAATTCCAGCAGATGGGTGCATAAATATTCAATATTTTCTGCAATTCTTGACAGTGAAGTGCAAAGCCACAAGCAGCAATGAAAGCTGCAGACAAATATGATATGGTGGTCAGAAGCCAAAACCCACCAAAGCAGTTAGTCCACTAACCAATATGTGTTGTCCTCACAACCTAACCATAGCGCCCCCTTTCAGCTGCACACAGCCACACTGGACTCCACTGACTAGCTGGTCTGTCTTCAACCAACTGAACGGATAGACCTCCTGTAATCAACTCCACTCTACTGGACAAGCAGAGGGAAGCCTCCTCCCTCCTTCTAGAAACATGCACAGTGGGGCTTCCTTTATCCTCACCAACACACACTTAAAGTAATTGTGTCAGACAAAATTTTATCTGCCAGTTAAAACCGTATAGCAACACCTATCCTTTTTTCTAATCAGTTTTTATTTATTTTTTGCAGATTTATTTATTCTTTTTCCTGAACATGATTAAAGGAGCTGCAATCGTGCCTGAGCAGTTCTTAACAACATTTAGAAAGTATTAAGAAAATTTACTTACGACAGCCACATGGGCCATAAATTCAATGATCTGGAGCTGACCTCGATTAGTGTCCTAATGGGACACTACATGTCAAGATATTGCATCCGTGAACATCTGAGAGCTGTGATGGCTGTCAACATTAACACTAAGGTTTGGAAGAGCACTCCTCTTTTCCAGCAACCATTGGGGGTTCAAGTTCATAGAGCCACAGATATGAAATCTTTTGAGATGTTTATTTGAATATTGTTAGGGTCTATACAAATATTAAAGAGGACTACTCTTCTAATGGGTCCTAAAAAGTCATAATATAGCAATGCCTTGTTCTCACCTGTGCTTAGTTAGTGCTTGGCCACTCTTTCTAAATAAGTCCACTGGCAAGGTGCTGGCAAAGTCCAGGAGAATGTCCAAGCACTTCAGCCATTCTTTTGCTGCCACCTCCATCATGCCACTGCCCCCATCATGCGACTGCTGCCACCTGCCTACCATTGTGTTCTGTACGGCTGCTGCTGCCTCCATCATGCCACTGCTGTGGCCTGCCAACCTTGATCTTCCGTAGGGTTGCTGCTGCCCCCATCATGCTGCTGCCTGCCAACATGTACCATACTTGGTTTAGTGTCAGGATGTACAGTAGATGATAACTAATGATTACTTGACGCAGAGAGGATATAATCTATATCAATTATCCAGGACCTTTTTTTTTAAAGTGCTCTGAAATGAATGTAACTTTTATCACAGGTTACTAATAAAATAGTCAGAAGGTGCTTATACATTAAAGTGTGGATGTAGGCGCCTAAGTTTAGGTCTTTAACAGATGCTGGGGATTCTCTGCAGTAACACAACTAGTTATGGGTGCTCACTAAAGTTTAGCAACTTTCACTGGGTGCACCATGCCACCAAAAGTAAGCAAAGGTAATTTGTTTAACGCCTGAAGCTTATAGCCAGATAGATTATAACCACTAGCCTTACTGCTAGATATTGCAGAGATGGGGGGGAAATAACCATGAAGTGGCTGTAGTCAGAGCATCTGCTTCTCTCCCACGCGTTTTTGCCATTTTGCATGGCTCGTCAGGGAGCAGCGTAATGGGCAGAATAAATTCTAATGGCAGTGGTGAGCATGGTGCTCCACCTCCTGTGGAGGCTCGTCTGCCCGTACAGCCAATTGGGAGCAGGGGAGTGGACTATAGTCAGTCACTGCTTCCCCCTTACATTGCTTACCCGACATGTAGTGGATGTGACTTTATGAGGGGTGGAGAGTTGCCATGGGGACCATAATGCATGTCACCAACTGGTTGCTCGTCAGATGTCAATGTAAAAGTACGTCAGTGTTGCACTGTATGTCCAAGATCACACGTGCTGCTGTGTAGAAGTTTCAGAAAAGGGCAGAGGTACATAGGTTATTAAAATTTGACCTGATACTGATATTGAAGAACAGGCTCCTCCGCCAAGATCAAGGTTAGTGATGGGATCAAAGAAATGGTTTAAAGGATAAATATTTTAATTTAAACCGTAAGGAACAATACTTTTTCAATCTAAAGATCTATTTGGCTTCTGCACTGAGGATAATTTTATCCCAGTCACCACCTCTTTGGTTCCGAGGTATACTGTACATTGTACCCAATGAATTTAATGGCAAGTGAATCACCATTATGTACCTGGATAACATGCCATTCCACTGAGGTATTCTTTTTATTCAGAATATCATTGTAGTGATCTCTCAGCTTCCATCTGAACTCCCTTTTCGTTTTGCCAACATAATCAGCGGGACAATTACATTTGTCAAGGTAGACGACGCCAATCGTCTGCCAATTCATAAAATCTCTGATTTCAAATTCTAAATTGTTGTGTGCACTGCAGAATTTCTTGGTGACCAGAACCTGGGCACAAGCAAGACAGTTACCACATCGGAACATGCCCATTGTCGTAGTGAGGGCTGATAGTGTCTTCTAACAAGTCTTTCAAGCTGCGGCCTTTTTTATAAGTGATTTCTGGACATGGAGCTATGGCTTCTTGAAGATCTAGATCTTCACAAAGAATGTCCCAGTGTTTTGTGATTGTTTCTAACCTGGGAGTGTGCTTCATCATAAATACCAATGATTGTGATAGGTTGTTTTCTAGCTATTTCGGCCTGTTTTGGTATCAGGAGTGTCACTGTTCTGGATTAACTGGTTGATTTGATGGCTGTTTTTAGAATCCCATCTGGGTATCCCCTATCGCAAAATCTTTTATATAAGTCCCCAGCCTGATTGATAAATGTCCGCATATTAAGTCAATTCCTCCATATGCCCTTTTTAAGGGAGTAAGGATGAGCACATTCCTAATTTAAGAGGCTTTTAGTAGTTGTTGCTTTAAGGGATGCTTTTGTAGAGATGATGTCATTATGTTCTCTTTCAATCAGGACATCCAAAAATCGGAGTTTGTTAGATTCACACCCAGCTGTGAATCTCAATCCCTGGCCATTGGTATTAATCATGGAGACTGTTCTTTAGAGCCTGTATACAAAACAAAAATATCATTGATGAATCTTAGCCAGACTCAACTCTCTTCTTTTTAAAGGGCAGATTTTAGAGGGAACACTGCCTGTTAGCTCCCAAGTGATTGCCTGTCAGCTCCCCCACCTCTAGAAGATGATAAAGAGTTTTCTTTCCTGTGCACAATAGGAAAGAAAACTGTGAACCATTGTCCAGAGGGGAAGAGTGCAGGGGCAGCATGTGGCATCGAACTCATCTATCTTGCAGCACTGGTGTACTCTGTAGGCTTTGTCAGGTCAGTACTCTAAAACTATTGAATGCCATCACAGGAGTGAAATGCCATGGAAATCAGCAGATCTGTCACTACACTATGCTGCCTTCACTGGGGGCAGCATTAGGGTGCTGACATTTTCCCTTTAAAAGGGTTTTGCAACCGCAAATCCCATTTCAATTAGGTCTTGAACAAATAAAGTAAAACATGGACTCATAGCTCCCCATTGCTCCATTCCTGCCCCGAAGCTCTGCTCCATACCTTCTGATCTTCAGCATATGACAAAAAAATGTGACTTGCCACTTGGAGACATTACACTGCTGAGATCATTGAATAGCTGCAGTGGCACACATGACCCCATCTAGAAGTTTTATATGTCAGGGACTGGAAAGAGCCTGGAACGGAGCCTCAGCACTGGTACTGTGAGGGAGCAGGTAAGTTCATTTTTTTACTTATGAAGAACACTATCCTGGCTTAATGAAATATGGTTTGGGGTTGCAAAATCTCTTTAAGGATACAACCATAATCATATGATGTCTTTAACTCCTTAAGGACACAGGCTTATTTCACCTTAAGGTCCAGGCCATTTTTTGCAAATCTGACCAGTGTCACTTTAAGTGCTGATAACTTTTAAAACGCTTTGACTTATCCAGGCCATTCTGAGATTGTTTTTTCATCACATATTGTACTTCATGACAATGGTTAAATGAAGTAAAAAATAAATAAATTTTATTTATAACAAAATACCAAATTTACAAAAAATTTGTAAAAAATTGCTAATTTCCAAGTTTCAATTTCT
This sequence comes from Bufo bufo, assembly GCF_905171765.1. Lineage (NCBI taxonomy): Eukaryota > Metazoa > Chordata > Amphibia > Anura > Bufonidae > Bufo > Bufo bufo. Next base: position 148,878,575 of record NC_053390.1, on the reverse strand, counting down.
CTACTTCTATAATACATAGTAATACCTACACAAATAGTTATTACTTTACATTCCCCATATGTCTACTTCATGTTTGGATAATTTTGGGAATGATATTTTATATTTTGGGGATGTTACAAGGCGTAGAAGTTTGGAAGCAAATCTTGAAATTTTTCATACATTTTCAAAAACCCAATTTTTAGGAACTAGTTCAGGACTGAAATCACTTTGTGAGACTTATATAATAGAAACCACCCAAAAATGACCCCATTCTAGAAACTACCCCCCTCAAGGTATTCAAAACTGATTTTACGAACTTTGTTAACCCTTCAGGTGTTGCACAAGATTTATTGGCAAATGGGGATGAAATTTGAGAATTTAATTTTTTTGCCAAATTTTCCATTTTAACCCATTTTTTCCACTAACAAAGCAAGGGTTAACAGCCAAAGAAGACTGTATCTTTATTGCCCTGACTCTGCTGTTTACAGAAACACCCCATATGTGGCCGTAAACTACTGTACGGGCACACAGTAGGGCGTAGAGGGAAAGGTGCGCCATATGGTTTTTGGAAGGCAGATTTTGCTGGACTGGTTTATTTACACCATGTCCCATTTGAAGCCCCCCTGATTCACCCCTAGAGTAGAAACTCCATAAAAGTGACCCCATCTAAGAAACTAAACTCCTCAAGGTATGCAAAACTGATTTTACAAACTTTGTTAACCCTTCATGTGTTGCACAAGAGTTATTGGCAAATGGGGATGAAATTTGAGAATTTCATTTTTTTGCCAAATTTTCCATTTTAAGACTGTATCTTTATTGCCCTGACTCTGCTGTTTACAGAAACACCGCATATGTGGCCGTACACTACTGTACGGCCACACGGCGGGGAATAGAGGGAAATGACTGCAAAGAAAAAGGGGGTCAGTCAGCACATCCCAAAGCGCAGGGGCACGTTGCTATGGCTGAGAGCAACACTGTAAAACAAAACATGCAATGCAACAGCTCACTGCAAACCAAATAAAGTACAAAATTGCATAATAATTGCAAGTGCTATACTAATAACTTAGAGATGCTTGGCAAATCATTTTGTACAAAATTATTTGAGCCCGTCTGCCGCACGTCAAGTCGATCTCTGTAAGACGGAATGCAAGGAATGCAGGTACCAACATGCATGCCGGGCCCACTTTTTCTTTGCAGTTTGTACTGGAGGTGTGGCTGACACCTCAGTTGTCGTTTGCCCCATAGGCTGATTTTAATTAGTGTGAGTATGTTTGTGGACTCTCATAGCAGTCTATAGTGGCCATTTGGCACCAGGAGTGGTGTGGAGTGGGCCCGGCATGCATGTTGGTACCTGCATTTCTTGGATATATAATGGAGGCCATTTTGGCACCAAAAATGACAGAAAGTAAGGCAGGCCCAGCATGCATGTGGAACCTACACTCGCTGATTTATATGGTAGCCGTCATGGCACATAACAGGTAGGATTTAGTGTTAGGAACCCGTCTTACAGAGATCGCCTTGGCGTGCGGCAGACGGGCTCAAATAATTTTGTTTTACAGTAGAGGGAAAGGAGCGCCATTTGGTTTTTGGAGGGCTGATTTTTATGGACCGGTTTATTTACACCGTGTCCTGTTTCAACCCCCCTGGATGCACCTCTGGAGTCGAAACTCCCTAAAAGTGACCCCATTTTGGAAACTACGGGATAAGGTGGCAGTTTTGTTTGGACTATTTTTAGGGTACATATGATTTTTGGTTGCTCTATATTACATTTTTCTGAGGTAAGGTTACCAAAAATTGAAATTCTGAAATTTCATCTCCATTTGCCATTAACTGTTGAGGAACACCTAAAGGGTTAATAAAGTTTGTAAAATCAGTTTTGAATACCTTGAGGGGTGTAGTTTCTTAGATGGGGTCAATTTTAGGGAGTTTCTACTCTAGGGGTGCATCAGGGGGGCTTCAAAAGGGACATGGTGTCAATAAAAAAGGCCATCAAAATCGGCCTTCCAGAAACCATGTCAGACCTTTCCTTTTGCGCACTGCCTTTTACTGATACAGCAGTTTACGACCACATATGTGGCATTTCTGTAAACTGCAGTATCAGGGTAATAAATATTAAGTTTTGTTAGGTTGTTAACCCTTGCTTTGTTACCGGAAAAAACGGATTGAAATGGAAAAGTGCCAAAAATAGCTGTTTTGGCACCGTTTTTTGGGGGGTTTTTTTGACCGTGTTAATCTGGGGGGTTAGGTCATGGGGTATTTTTATAGAGGAGATTCTTACAGACGCGGCGATACCTAATAAGTCTACTTTTTTACAATTATTTAGGTTTTAGACTATATTATCCTTTTTGATACCCAAAAATTTTTTTTGTATCTCTAAAGTCTGAGTCATATTTTTTTGTTTTCTAGCCGATTATCTTATGTAGGGGCTCATTTTTTGCGGGATGAGAGGTCGGTTTTATTGGTACTATTTTGGGGGCTATATGAATTTTTGATCGCTTGCTATTAAACTTTTTGTTATGTAGGGTGACAAAAAAAGTTCTTTTTTTGCACCGTTTTTTTTTTTTTTGGACCGTGTTAATCTAGGGGGTTAGATCATGGGGTATTTTTATAGAAGAGATTCTTACGGACGCGGCGATACCTAATAAGTCAACTTTTTTACAATTATTTAGGTTTTAGAATATATTATCCTTTTTGATACAAAAAAGGTTTTATTGGCACTATTTTGGGGGCTATATAACTTTTTGATCGCTTGCTATTAAAAATTTTATTATGTAAGGTGACAAAAAAAGTTCTTTTTTTGCACAGTTTTTTATTTTTATTTGGACCATGTTAATCTGGGGGGTTAGGTCATGGGGTATTTTTATAGAGGAGATTATTACTGAATCGGCGATACCTAATTTGTATACCTTTTTAAATTATTTGAGTTTTTACAATTTTTTTGGGTGTCTCAAGTCTGAGAACCAGTTTTTTTATACGATAGTCAGTGGCTAAATTGGGATATAAATTTAGTACTCCATGGAAGTGTGGTACTCCCTGAAGCAACCGTCAATGCAGAGGCCCGGATCGGGGCACGTGTCGCACTGAGTAGTGGTGTCCTACCGTATCCCCCTCCTGCGACACACTCTGCACTTTTTTTGGGTTCGTCCCTTCTTTCCAGTATGGGGGACCACACCTGGAAAGTGTTGGCCAGGGACGATCCGAGCGCCTCCAGTTCCTGAGGTAATCCGGCCTGCTCTTTCCCGGTCCGAAAAGATCCTTGAGGACTGCCTCATAGAACTGAAGGAATTTCCCTGTGTTGCCAGCGCTCTGGGACAGCACAAAAGAGTTGTACAAGGCAACCGGCACCAAGTAGACCGCAACTTTTTTGTACCATGCCCGGGTTTTGCGCATGGCGTCATATGGCTTGAGGACTTGATCAGAGAGATCAACTCCTCCCATATACCTATTGTAGTCGACGATACAATCGGGCTTGAGGACCGTTGCCGCGGTACCTCGCACAGGGACAGGGGTGATGTCGTTACCATAATTTGTGGACAGTACAAGGACATCCCTCTTGTCCTTATATCTGACCAGCAACAGGTTTTCACTGGTAAGGGTACGGATCTCACCCCTGGGGATAGGTACCTGGAGGGGGTGGGCAGGGAGGCTGCGTTGATTTTTCCGCACGGTCCCACAAGCGGATGTGGGTCTGGTTGCGAGGAACTGGAACAAGGGGATACTAGTATAAAAGTTATCCACGTACAGGTGATAACCTTTATCTAGCAGTGGGTGCATAAGGTCCCACACAAGTTTCCCGCTAACACCCAGAGTGGGGGGACATTCTGGGGGTTGAATACGGGAATCTCGCCCCTCGTACACACGAAACTTGTAAGTGTACCCTGAGGTACTCTCACAAAGTTTGTACAGCTTCACGCCATACCTCGCCCGCTTTAAGGGAACATACTGGCGGAAAATGAGTCTCCCCTTGAACGCAATGAGATACTCATCAACCGCGACCTCCCTTCCAGGTATATAGGCCTGTACAAATTTGGCCCCAAAGTGATCGATGACCGGCCATATCTTATACAGACGGTCATAGGCAGGATCACCTTGGGGGGAACATGCTGCATTATCTGAATAATGCAGGCATTTCTGGATGGCCTCAAACCGGGTACGTGTCATGGCAGTACTGTAAAGTGGGGTCTGGTAGAGGACGTCCCCACTCCAGTAATTCCTGACACTAGATTTCTTGACTAGGCTCATGTGCAGCACGAGGCCCCAAAATGTCCTCATCTCGGCTGCACTGACCGGGGTCCAGCCACCGGGCCTAGCCAAAAAGGAGCCCGGGTGTTGAGCAACAAACTGTTGGGCGTACAGGTTCGTTTGCTCCACCATTAGATTTACCAGTTGGTCACTGAAAAAAAGACTAAAAAAGTCATATTCAGTGAAGCCCACTGTGGAAATCTGGATTTCTGATTGGCCTACAAACTCAGGAATCACGGGCTCAAATCGCTCTGGGGTACACCAGGCAAGTTCACCAGCAGGGGGCTCCGGTGGATTTAACTGGTGGGCCGGAAAACTAGTACGAGCCCCAGAGCTGCTCGTACTAGGGTGGGCCACAGGGTCACTAGCATGGCGGTCCCCTTGCTCCGCCTGGCGGCGTCTCCACCTCCTTGGGGGCTCATCATCGCTAGATGATGATGAGGATGCGGATGACAACAGGAAAGTGGAGTCATCCTCGTCCTCACTAGGACTCTCAGACTCAGAGGCAAGCTGGGCGTATGCCTCCTCGGTCGAGAACATCCGGCTGGCCATAGGGGAGTGTGTGTCTACGTGTGTGTGTGCGTGTAAATCTTTATTCAGTGTGCGTGTGTGTGGGGGCACGGGTGTTTGCATACTTATCCCTAAAACTAACAGAAAAAAAAAGACTAACTAAAAAAAAGGGGAAAAATGTGAAAAAATTATTTAATTTTTTTTTAAAACCGCTGATCAACCGTCCGAAGTTGATCAGCGGTGGGGTGTGCGATGCGCTAACAGTGGCCGGACGCTAAGAGTGCCGGCCACAGTCAGCGTACGCACACAAAATAATAAATAAATGCCTGCACCCCAAAAAAGTTGTGGGGGGGCAAGCGGCAGCACCCCTGGGGGGTCTAGGGTCACACAGCTGTGCTGTGGACCCCAGACACCCTACTTAGGGTGATGCAAGAAAACTTTTTTTTACCACTAACTTTCCGTTTATTTTCCCTGCCTAGCCCAACCTTTCCCTAGACTTTCCCTAATTACCTGAAGATAGGATGGGGGGTGCTGGGGCACAGATCAGGTCCTGGGGGCAAGGATGGGTGCTGGGGCACAGATGGGGTGATGCTCCACACGTGCAGGCAGCGCTCCTCTCTCCTCGGGCTCCGGACACAAAAGGAGGAGGAGAGGAGCGCTGCTATCATTTGAATCTCCCGCCGGCCCGCCCTCCTACCAATCAGAGGCGATCCTGGAAGGTGATGTCACCATCACCACTCAGGATCTAAGGATGGCGATTGGTGGGGTAAAAACACACCACCGATCACCATCCTGTTCCGGGTTATCGGGTCCTCAGAGACCCGAATAACCCGGAAACGCAGCAAACCGCAGGTCTGGATTGACCTGCGGTTTGCTGCGATCGCCTACATGGGTGGGGTCACAGGACCCCCCGGCGCATATGCCCCAGGTGCCTGCTCAATGATTTGAGCAGGCACCGGGTTCCGATCACCGCCGGCCGCGCGGCAGTGATCGAAAATACACAGGGCGTACAGGTACGCCCTGTGTCCTTAAGTACCAGGACATAAGGGCATACCTGTACGCCCTGTGTCCAGAAGAGGTTAACAAATACTAAAGGCCTCTTTACACAGGCTGAAAATCCACCAGATAATCGCTAACACGCCTTCATAGGAATACTTGTTAACGATTATCTGGTGGTGCAAAGGTGCTGCCGATTACCTGTTGAATGAGCAAAACGTTAATTTATCGAGTAATATGATTGTTTGTGCAGGCACCTAAGTTGTTGTTGGACGGCAGCAGATCATGGTGTCTAAACAGTACTCTGCAGCTGGCAAACAATAAGTCTGTATAGGGATAAGTGATGGCATTAGTGATCGCTCCTCCCCATACTGTGGAGAAGATTGCTGCATACAAATTCAGCGCTCTCCTTTGCTGACGAGCAGGCAATTGTCGGGAAGGCATGCTTCCTTTCCAACAATTGTTGGGTGTCAAGTGACCTTTAGTGTTCTTGAACAACCAGAATCAGTTTTTGAGGTAACAATTTAAAGCAGTTGTTCACAATGAAAATTATTTTAGGATTATGAGTAGAGATGCTTCGTGCCGCCATCTTGCTTGAAGATCTTGCGCTAAATCTCAAGCGGCCCCAGATGACGTTGTTACATGTGCACAGGATTTTGTCTGACGTCTTCAATCAAGATGGCAGCGGCCGGCCCGTCACGATCAAATGTAGGAGTTATGATTTTTTTTTGTTTTCTACACCATTTCAAGTTAAATCAATTTGCTACCACGAAGCACAAGGAATTTATCCTGAAATTCGGATCAAATTCCCCTTCGTTGGATTCGATTCGCTCACCTATAACTATGAGCAATGGGTGCTGTTGATGCAATTGATGTTATCTAACCTAAGGAAGTAATAACTAGAAAGTGATACAAATTGCATGAAAAGCAGGGACATACAGGTAGCTATAGGGGAAGCAGAGGAAGTGGCTGCTTTGGGGTCCGAACTCAAAAGGGCCCCACCCATGATGAGGACTAAAAGATTTTATTGCCAGTTTTATATGACATTATATACAGTGACACTGTAGGAAATGGAAGGACCAGCTGCAGGGCCTCATCTGAGAGTGTGATCTTGATTAGCCACAGGAGTGGGGGTTGCGCAGGAGGAGGGATTTCAAAGAAGTTTCTGGGAGGGGGAGGCCCATTCAAAAATCGGCTCTGGGGATCAGTCATTTTTATTTATGCTACTGCTGAAAACATTGAGTGGTGCAATCGTGCCATTGATTGCAATAGTTCAGAACTCTGAGTAATGGATTTGGAGGTTGAGCCTAACAAAATTATTTGTATCTTAAGGCAAAAACTGAAGGGGATGTCAAGACCGGCGCCGAAAGTGTGAGTCTTGATAAATCTCCAGCTAGGAATCCGGTCTCTGCTGTAAAATGACCTATAGCACCATATTGTGGAAATATTCTTCCCTACAAGCAATGTGTCCAGTGGAACCTGCTTCTGCATGAATTCTGAGCAAATGTAAGTAGAATAAAGCATCATAGAAGTCTAGGAAAGTTATAGTACAACTCATTACAACCTGGAACATTAAAGCCTCATTCTAGGCAAAAGCCAATTTTTTTTTGCCTACATTTTACAGGGAGATTTATCATGAGAGTAATATTTGAAGTTAGTCTTGCTTGAGTTAGCATTGGTCAAATTTATCAAACATTGCATGTTGTTAAATTTCAAGCATCTTTATACTTTTGTCAAAAAATCATACTCCACCACCTCCTGGAGTGTGTTTTTTACATTTTTGAGACCTTCGTTTAAAAAAAGTTGCAGTGTAATAAATCTGAAATGAAACTAATTAACATTGCTAACCCATGCCCACCTTCTCACCCACTTATCAAAACTGGAGTGAGTGGTGTAAAAATGCAAAACGTTGCAAATTTTTGCACAATTTAGCCAAAAAAGTTGCAAAAGACCTATTTTGTGCCTTTTTAAAGACAGAATTCTGGAATGCAGTACTTCATAAATCCTCCCTATGCATTTATTAATTTTCAGCTCCTTACAAACTTATCTTATTTTAGGATAAACCATGAAATACGGGTTTCATGTGATTGGAGTCAATAAACTCTGCATATTTAAGATCACATTTTTGAAAGACGACTAAACCACCAATCGCTTTAATTTAGTTGTTATCATTTCAAATGGCTTATTATTAACCCCAGGGTGTAGCTGTAGCTCTGTGGGTAATAATAAGTATAAAACGCAACAGAGCATTAAGACAATTTTCAAGTAGTTTATGCATTGTGTTGTTTTTATCCAGTGCCATCTGTCAGATATTCATGCGATCTCGCCCATAGGAGTAAGACGTTGGTGTTATGAGTCTAATAGATTATGATAAAGATGCTTATAAATCTTATGATTATAAGTCTGTAAAAATAATTATACAAAGTAAAAATTGTCATCTGGAAAAACAACATGTAACAAATCTTTGAGAAATAAAGTTACTAGGAGGAAGAAAATGGCTGTAGGTATTGTTGCTATTATTTTAATTTAATTTCGGCATGCGCTGCTGCTGGATGCTCCATGATATGTTTATAGCATGATGCTTATTACCTCACTGTATGTAGTATGTGCAATAGTGTAAATGGAGAACAGGAGGCTTCATTGTAAATGTAAAAGTTAGCACCCTTTCATGTTTTGCTTAACACCACCACTTTCTACTTCCTACTTCCTTCTTGCATGACCACCACACAACATTTATGATTAGTGGTGATTACCATTGATGGCTATGGAGTGTAGGGTTACTCAAAACTGCAATTTTTTGTGATTGTAGCATTTGCAGAGTTGAATTCCTGAATGCAGACCTAGGCATGCATCCCTATGAAACACAAACCATGTAACAGCTTCTCTCCCATACCTATTTAATGCAGAACATTTCCAACCCATGAAAGTGTTTAAAGACACAGTGTTATGGGATAAAAAAGTGGATTGTTGTGGGACCAAACACCCAAAAATAATACAGCCATTGTTTCTGACCACCTTGCCCAGTTGGAGTTGGCAGCATGACACAGCGGGGTGTTTGCTTAGCAACTGCTTACCAGTGTGCCTACTTTCATCAAGGCCACTCAGCTCCAACACCTCATGGCAACGCTTGTCTTGACACATGTGATAGGAAGGAGTGGGAGCAATGCCGTGCTGCTGTTGAGGACCGGAAGGTGTCCATGGAGGAGGAGGTGGATAAGTGCCTGGTGTGGGAGCCAGACTGACAAAATCGTAGGGGTGTCAAAAGGACATGATCCCATTGCTGAGATGCTGCCTCACTGCTGCTGCTAAAAAAAACAGCATTGACCTGGTGGGCCATGAAACACATGTACTGTACTGTAACAGCTCGTCCAGGTGTCCACCATGGTGTGCACCTTGCTGCATGGCAACAATTGTCAGAGGTGGCTGTTTGGTAGAAATAATCCTGACTAGGTGTCTTCCAGTAAGGCTGAGTGCATGACATCAGCTCCCTAAAGGCAGCAGGTTCTACTAAATAAAACAGCACCGACTGCACCACAAGCAACTTGGCAAGTTGGGGGTTCAGCTTTTAGACATGCTAATTGCTGGTCTATAATAGTTTTCTCATGGCCACACATTCCGTTATGGATGTCTCACAATGGAGAAGAGGGCAAGGAGGAGAACATTGGGAATGCTGGCCAGTTCTATTTTCCCAAAGGTTTGTCACGGAACCATGAACCAGACGTACAACAAGAGATAAGTGAAAATAAGAAGGCTTTATTGAAAATAAAGCTGTAAAGCAAAAGTCCAAACGAATGGTGAAACCGAAGCAGAGTCTTTGAGAGGCCAGAGATCAGGAACCAGAAGGGTAGTCAGACGAAGCCAGGATCAGGAACCAGCAGGGTAGTCAGACGAAGCCAGGATCAGGAACCAGCAGGGTAGTCAGACGAAGCCAGGATCAGGAACCAGAAGCAGCAGCAGTCTTAGAAGCATGTGAACACAGGAGGACCAAGCAAGGAACTGAAGCCACAGACCTCCTATATATATGAGCTAGGCATCCAGCTCCTCCCAGTGGGAAGGAGGAGCCGCAGGGTGGAAGGCTACAAGAAACCCAGAAACCAAGATGGCCACCAGCACATGTCAAACGAAGGAGAACAGCAAGAAGGTAAGACCATGACAGTACCTCCCCCTCAAGGGCCCCTCCTCTGCGGAGCAAAAAACGGTTTCTGAGGGAAGCGTGCGTGGAAGGCTCGAAGCAAGGCAGGAGCATGGACATCTGCGGAGGAAACCCAGGAACGCTCCTCTGGACCATAACCACGCCAATGGACCAAAAACTGCACCCGACCGCGGACCAGGCGTGAGTCCAGGATATTGCTCACCTCATACTCCTCATGATTGCCCACTCGGACCGGACGAGGCCGAGGAACCGAGGAAGTGAAACGATTACACACCAGTGGCTTCAACAGGGAGACATGAAACACGTTAGAGATCCGCATGCCAGGAGGAAGCGCAAGGGCATAGGCTACCGGGTTTACCCTGCGAAGCACTCGGAAGGGACCAACAAAGCGAGGCGCCAGCTTGGGAGTGGGCACTCGAAGGTTGAGGTTGCGGGTGGACAACCATACACGGTCTCCGACCTGGTAGGAAGGAGCAGGCGCTCGTCTGCGATCAGCCTGGAGTCTCTGGCGCTGCGCAGAGGCCTCAAGGGACTTCTGGATCTGTACCCAAGAAGCACGTAGGACGGAAAGGTGATCCTCCACAGCCGGAATATCCTGGGGAGAGAATACCTCCGGTAACACGGCAGGTTGGAACCCATAATTGGCCATGAAGGGAGACGTCCCAGAGGAAGAGTTCACCGCCGTGTTCCTGGCAAACTCAGCCCAAGGCAGAAGGTCAACCCAATTGTCTTGGTGATCGGAGACATAGCAACGAAGGAATTGCTCCAAGGCCTGATTGGATCGTTCTGCGGCCCCATTGGACTGAGGGTGGTAGGCCGAGGAGAAGGAGAGATGAATCCCCAACTGGGAGCAAAAGGCGCGCCAGAACCTGGACACAAACTAACTCCCCCGATCCGACACAATCTCTTTGGGCAAACCGTGCAACCGGAAGACCTCCCTGGCAAAAATCGTGGCCAACTCTTGTGCAGAGGGTAACTTCTTGAGAGGAACACAGTGGCACATTTTGGAAAACCGATCCACAATCATGAGAATGACCGTATGGCCTCGGGATGCAGGGAGGTCCACAATGAAATCCATCCCCAGGTGTGACCATGGGCGCTCCCCGGTGGCTATGGGTTGCAGAAGGCCCAACGGAAGGTGCCGAGGGGACTTACTCTGGGCACAAACGGAGCATGCCGCTACATATGCGGCGATGTCGGAACGTAGGGAAGGCCACCAGAACAGACGTGAAACAGCCCAGGACAGCTGATTCTTTCCAGGATGCCCCGCGGTCTTGGAGTTATGGTAGGTTCGCAACAACCGAGTGCGCAACTCCTCAGGCACAAAACATCTGCCGTTGGGTCTCCCAGAGGGAGCACCAGATTGAGCCGCCAAAATCTGCTCACCCAGGGGAGAGGTCAGGCTGGTGCGAATGGCGGCCAGGATCTGATTCGGAGGTATGACCGAAGTCGGAATCGACTCCTCCCTGGACAGCTCGGAGTACTGCCGTGATAGGGCATCCGCCCTGATGTTCTTGGAACCGGGTAGGTAGGAGACCACGTAATTAAAACGTGACAAGAACAGAGCCCATCTGGCCTGACGTGGTGTCAATCTCTTGGCCTCAGAAAGGTAGGTCAGATTCTTATGGTCCGTCAGGATGAGAACCGGAACCACCGAACCCTCGAGCAAGTGCCTCCATTCTTTAAGGGCCTGCACGATGGCCAATAACTCCCTGTCACCAATCTGATAGTTGCACTCCGCGGAAGACAGTTTCCGGGAGTAAAACCCACAAGGAAGCAGAGGACCCTCTGGTGTTCTACGCTGAGACAGAAGGGCGCCTACTCCCGTCTCAGACGCGTCCACCTCGAGGACAAAGGGCAACCCAGGGTTGGGATGCGACAGAATCGGAGCCGACACAAAAGCGGACTTTAGGGCCTCAAAAGCTCGGATGGCCTCGAGCGGCCAGACCTGGGAATTACTGCCCTTCCTGGTCAGATCCGTGAGAGGCTTGGCCAGCATGGAAAAGTCCCTGATGAACTTCCGATAATAATTGGCGAAGCCCAAAAAGCGCTGCAGGGAACGAAGACCACTGGGCTGGGGCCACTGTAAGACAGCCGAAACCTTCTCAGGATCCATGGAGAACCCCTCAGCGGAAATGATGTAACCTAAGAAGGTTACCTGGGATCGGTGAAATTCGCATTTCTCAAGCTTACCGAACAGCTTGTTCTCTCGTAACCGTAGCAACACTCGTCTGACATCCAGAATGTGGGCCTCCATGGATTCAGAATATACCAAGATGTCATCCAAATAGACCACCACACACTGCTGCAACAGGTCACGGAAAACATCGTTGATGAATTCCTGAAAGACTGCGGGCGCATTGCACAACCCAAAGGGCATAACCAAGGATTCATAATGACCGGTCCTGGTGTTAAACGCGGTCTTCCACTCATCGCCCGCCTTGATCCTTACCAGGTTATATGCCGCCCTCAGGTCGAGTTTGGTAAAGACCGTGGCCCCTTTAAGGCGATCAAACAGCTCGGAAATCAAGGGTATCGGGTAAGCGTTCTTGATCGTGATGCGATTGAGACCCCTGTAATCGATGCAAGGCCTCAACTCACCGCCCTTCTTTTTCACAAAGAAAAATCCAGCCCCTGCCGGGGACGAGGATTTGCGAATGTGTCCGCGTGAAAGCGCCTCCCTCACGTACTCCTCCATGGCCTCACTCTCCGCTACCGACAGTGGATAGACTTTGCCACGAGGAGGAACGGCACCAGGTTGTAACTCTATGGCACAATCGTATGGGCGGTGCGGAGGTAGGGCAACCGCGCGCACCTTATCGAATACATCCCGGTACTCCTCGTATTCAGGAGGCAACAGAGAGTCCGAGGAAGTACACAGCAACTTGACAGACCCATGGATGCAACTAGCCCCACACTGCGGTGACCACGAGAGGATCTCGGCCGATCTCCAATCGAAAGTCGGATTATGCTTCTGGAGCCAGGGGTACCCCAAGACCACCGAGTAGTGTGGAGACGAAATAACCTGGAGGCAGACCGACTCTCTGTGAACGGCACCAATGGCTATCCCCACAGGAAGGGTCTCATGAGTCACGTGTGACGACAGAAGGGGTCTGCCGTCTATCGCCTCAAGAGCCAGTGGGGAACCTCGAGCCTGCAGAGGAATGGAATTGGCGGCAGCGAACACACTATCAATGAACAAACCACCAGCACCAGAGTCCACCAACGCCTGGGTCGTCACCGAGCCCCCGACCCAGGAGAGGACAACAGTGATCAGTGGTTTGTCAACACGGGAAACCGGGGACGAGGAGACTCCACCCAAGATCTGCCCCCGACAGGATCTCAGGTACGAGCGTTTCCCGGACGGTTCGGACATGCCAACCGAAAATGCCCACCGAGACCACAGTACATGCATCGACCCTCGCGTCTCCGGAGTACCCTCTCCCCCTCGGACAGGCGAGCAAACCCCAGCTGCATGGGTTCACCCCCAGACAAGTCATCCCCAGGAGGCGTGGGAGGAGAGGGAGGCACGGGTGGGACAGCAAACGTAGGCGCCAATCTGTTAGAAGACCTCCGCAGGCTCTCCTTAAAGGAAGGTCTCTCCCTGAGTCTGGTGTCAATCAAAATCAGGAAAGAAATAAGAGACTCGAGCTCCACTGGTAGGTCCTTAGCTGCAACCTCATCCTTCAAGGCATCCGAGAGACCATGAGAGAAAGCAGCGACCAGAGCCTCATTATTCCAGCCCACCTCTGCTGCCAGGGTACGAAACTCAATGGCGTATTCAGCTACGGATCGTGAACCCTGTCTGATGGACATAAGGAGCTTCGCGGCAGAGGCAGCACGAGCCGGCACATCGAATACCTTCCGAAGAGAAGCAACAAAACCGGAAAACTCGGCAACCACCGGATTGTTGTTCTCCCATAAAGGGCTGGCCCAGGCCAAGGCCTTGTCCGAGAGCAGCGAGATCAAGAAGCCCACCTTTGATCTCTCAGTAGGAAAGGCATGTGGCAGCAACTCGAAATAAATGCCCACCTGGTTAAGGAAACCTCTGCACTGAGTTGGCTCTCCCCCAAAGCGCTGTGGAAGAGGGGCAGAACCGGTCATACCCCGAAACACCACAGGCGCAACAACAGGTGTCGGGGTAGACTCTGGCGCAACAACCGGAGCGGCAGTAGGAGCGACCACCGACCCATCGGCAACGGGAGCGAAATGAGCCGTGCGTTCAAGCAGGGTTTGCAACGCCACAGCGAACCGACCCAACAGGTGATCCTGCTGATCAAGTCTGGCAACCAGCATGGGTAGCGAGGATGGCCCTGTACCGTCAGAACTCATGGCTTGGTCCTAATGTCACGGAACCATGAACCAGACGTACAACAAGAGATAAGTGAAAATAAGAAGGCTTTATTGAAAATAAAGCTGTAAAGCAAAAGTCCAAACGAATGGTGAAACCGAAGCAGAGTCTTTGAGAGGCCAGAGATCAGGAACCAGAAGGGTAGTCAGACGAAGCCAGGATCAGGAACCAGCAGGGTAGTCAGACGAAGCCAGGATCAGGAACCAGCAGGGTAGTCAGACGAAGCCAGGATCAGGAACCAGAAGCAGCAGCAGTCTTAGAAGCATGTGAACACAGGAGGACCAAGCAAGGAACTGAAGCCACAGACCTCCTATATATATGAGCTAGGCATCCAGCTCCTCCCAGTGGGAAGGAGGAGCCGCAGGGTGGAAGGCTACAAGAAACCCAGAAACCAAGATGGCCACCAGCACATGTCGAACGAAGGAGAACAGCAAGAAGGTAAGACCATGACAAGGTTCTAGGGATGCCGCCTCATGTTCAGTAGGTCTCTGGTACCTATGTTTGTGTTTTAACACCTACAGCCTATTTTAATCCTACAGATCTTGCACAGCTGTGGTTTTGTGTACCGGCCTTGTGGAGAAAAAAAGCCATATGGGAGTTGCTTGCACAGAGCTACCAGAAGCCAAGCTTGGCGTAAGTCTGCCACGTTTTGCACCTGTGCCCGCAGTATTAGCAGCTTCACCAGTCACTGAGTTGACCACAATATAAGCAGATTTCACTCTACTAGTTCATTGGAGGTTTTTGGCTGTACATTGCCTCCACGCTTTATTGCCACCACTCTTCTCTTCAGATTTCTCCTCTTCCTCTTCTGCACCCTGATCTGGCTACCAGGTCCAGTCTAACACACAATCATCATCTGAATCCTTACCCTCCGTGCCATGTTTATCAGACTGTGATATATCATGGTGGGCTCCTTGGCCCCCTTCCCGATTCCCTGCTCTGCATTTGCTCTGACTGCCACTATTGCTGCCCCTATCACCTATACCATGGCTGCGGGTTCCACTATTACCACCACCAACACAGATATGCATGGGGTCCCCTGCTTCCTTCTGAACTTCCTCCTCAGGGTTGTCTAAATCCTGACTGCTCTCACACAAGTTGTCAATAGGGAGACTCTCTTGACTATCTTCCATGGGGGTTGTGGAGTTTTGTTGTGTCTTTTTATGAAAAAAGAAGGTGTCCCAATAGGAAGGGGCATGGAAGACAGAGAGGAAAGCACTGAAAGCTTCTCTAGGGTTGCAAGGAGGAGCAGGAGGAATGCTGTGAACCCTTTTTCCAAGGCACAGTGGCACCTCCACGTCATCCTGCTGTGACTGAGAAAAAAATTCAGCCATCCAATCCACAATCTTTCTCCTCAAGAAAAATGTTGCACCTTTCCAACTACTACTACTGCTTCTAGCCAGATAGCTGGTGCTGCTACTGCCCACATTCTGACTCTGGGATGATAAGGCCTGGAGCTGGGTCTTTTATTTGAAACCTTTCCATATTCCTGACATTTGGCCTGATGTACACAGTCACACAAAGTATGGAACAGTTTGCAATCTGTTTTCTGGAACTTAAAGACAGAGAGGCGCAATAAAATGCCCTTCACTTTCAACAAACTCACTGAAGACAGTGCTATTGACAGTTTATTTTGGGAATAATGCAGTATCGGCGCCACTAACAGATTTGGGTCTAATGTGCTTTCAAATATGCAGGTTCAGAAAAAAAAATACTCTAGTGTAAAACACAAGTTATCAACCACCCCCTCCCCCCCTTCCCCCACACACACACATCCACACTAGAGATGTCCCGAACTATTCGCCGGCGAACATAGCTTGTTCGCGTTCGCCGTGGCGGGCGAACATATGCAATGTTCGGTCCGCCCCCTATACATCATCATTGAGCAAACTTTGACCCTGTACCTCACAGTCAGCAGACACATTCCAGCCAATCAGCATACCCTCCCTCCCAGACCCTCCCACCTCCTATCAAAATGCAAGGACAGCATCCATCTTAGATTCATTCTGAAGCTGCAGTGTCACAAATTTTACTAACTTGTAATCGCAATGCAATTAATACAGGTTATATTAATCGCATTGCGAATTCAACTTAGAGCTGGGTTCCTAATGGTTGTATTGCTAGAATATAATGAAGATTGAGAATATAGTGCTATATTCGTTATATTCGTCAATTCTAGCAATACAACCATTAGGAACTCAGATCTAAGTTGTAATCGCAATGCGATTAATACAGGTTATATTAATCGCATTGCAAATTCAACTTAGAGCTGGGTTCCTAATGACCCTGTACCTCACAGTCAGCAAGCACATTCCAGCCAATTAGCAGCAGACCCTCCCTCCCAGACCCTCCCACCTCCTGGACAGCATCCATTTTAGATTCATTCGGAAGCTGCAGTCTTAGGGTCCATTCACACGTCCGTTGTTTCTTTCCTGATCTGTTCCATTTTTTGCGGAACAGATCTGGACCAGTTCTTTACCCATTCATTTTCAATGGGTCCTGAAAAAAATCGGACAGCTCAATGTCTGTTTTTTTTTCAGGACCCATTGAAAATGAATGGGTACAGAACTGGTCCAGATCTGTTCCGCAAAAAATGGAACAGATCAGGAAAGAAACAACGGACGTGTGAATGGACCCTTAGTGAGAGGAGGGACAGTGTAGCTGCTGCTGATTCAATAGGGAAATCGATACCTAGGCTAGTGTATTCAGTGTCCACTACAGTCCTGAAGGACTCATCTTATCTCTGCTGTAAGGACAGCACCCCAAAAAGCCCTTTTTAGGGCTAGAACATCAGTCTGCATTTTTTTTTTTTTTTGACAGTGTCACCAGTGCAACTCATATCTGGTGTCACAGTAGATTACATTTAAAAAAAAACTACAATTTTGACTGTGAAATAATAGCAGTCAGTTGCCTGCACGCGTGTGTGTTTCAGGCCCTGCAAGTGCATAGTGTTACCAGCGCAACTCATATCTGGTGTCACAGTAGATTACATTAAAAAAAAACTACAATTTTGACTGTGAAATAATAGCAGTCAGTTGCCTTCACGCGTGAGTGTTTCAGGCCCTGCAAGTGCACAGTGTCACACCAGTGCAACTCATATCTAGTGTCACAGTAGTTAACATCTTAAAAAAAAACTACAATTTTGACTGTGAAATAATAGCAGTCAGTTGCCTTCACGCGTGTGTGTTTCAGGCCCTGCCAGTGCACAGTGTCACACCAGTGCAACTCATATCTGGTGTCACAGTAGTTTACATTTTTTTAAAAACTACAATTTTGACTTTGAAATAATAGCAGTCAGTTGCCTTCATGCGTGTGTGTTTCAGGCCCTGCCAGTGCACAGTGTCACACCAGTGCAACTCATATCTGGTGTCACAGTAGTTTACATTTAAAAAAAAACTACAATTTTGACTGTGAAATAATAGCAGTCAGTTGCCTGCACGCGTGTGTGTGTCAGGCTCTGCAAGTGCATAGTGTTACCAGCTCAACTGATATCTGGTGTCACAGTAGATTACATTAAAAAAAGAAAAAACAATTTTGACTGTAATAGATTGAATAGCAGTTAGTTGTCTGCAAGCGTGTGTGTCAGGCCTACAGCGTCTACTCTGCCAACTTCTGCCAGTGCACAGTGCCACTCATATCTGGTGTCACAGTAGCTTTCACGTATAGTACAACTAAACTAATCTAAAAAAAATGACAGGCAGAGGTAGGCCACCCCGCAGGGGCCGTCGTGGTCGTGGTGCTGTGATTCCCTTTCGCCCTAGAATAATGCCCAGTGTTCAGAGGCCACGTACCCTGAACTCGAAAAGTTCTTAGGACATAGTTGACTGGCTAACACAGGACACCCAATCTTCTACAGCTTCCGCTCGGAACCTTGATGCACCATCCTCCTCCAGCTCAGCTTCGGGCACCTCTCAAGTTAACACTAGCCCGCCTGCCGCCACCACCAACACTAGCACCACAGCCGCTTCACTTGATCTGTCAGAGGAGTTATTTACACATCAGTTGGAAGAAATGAGTGATGCGCAACCATTATTGCCAGAGGATGTAGCTACAGGGATATGTCTCAGTCAGGCAGCATTACACACATGGACGTATGGTGTGATGATGACGATGTTGTACCTGCTGCTGCTTCCTTTGCTGAGTTGTCAGATACAAGTGAAGCGGTTGATGATGACAATGTGTCCGTGGATGTCACGTGGGTGCCCGCTCGAAGAGAAGAAGAACAGGGGGAAAGTTCAGATGGGGAGACAGAGAGGAGGAAGAGACGAGTTGGAAGCAGGGGGAGGTCGTTGATTGGCCAGACAGCACGCCAATCAACGCATGCTGTTGCCACCACCAGAATGGCGTCATTGCAGAGCTCAGGAGTGTGGCATTTTTTTTGTGTGTCTGCCTCTGACAACAGAGATGCCATTTGCAACCTGTGCCAAAAGAAACTGAGTCGTGGGAAATCCAACACCCACCTAGGTACAACTGCTTTGCGAGGGCACATCACAAACGCCAATGAAATCAACACAAGAGTACAAGCAGCACACAAACTCAAAGCCGCCATCCTCCTCCTGGTCCAGCATCTTCAGCCACATAACCCACAGCTGTCCTCCTTGCCCCCTCTCAATCATCCGCCACTCCGTCTCTCGCCTTGAGCAGTTCCTGCTCATCTGCCCACAGTCAGGTGTCTGTCAAGGACATGTTTGAGCGTAAGAAGCCAATGTCACAAAGTCACCCCCTTTCCCGGCGTCTGACAGCTGGCTTGTCTGAACTCTTAGCCCGCCAGATTTTACCATACAAGCTGGTGGAGTCTGAGGCCTTCAAAAAATTTGTAGCTATTGGGACACCGCAGTGGAAGGTACCCGGCCGAAATTTCTTTGCACAAACGGCAATCCCCAACCTGTACTCGATTGTGCAAAAGGAAGTAATGGCATGTCTGGCACACAGTGTTGGGGCAAGGGTCCATCTGACCACTGATACCTGGTCTGCAAAGCACGGTCAGGGCAGGTATATCACCTACACTGCGCATTGGGTAAACCTGCTGAGGGCTGCCAAGCATGGAATGCGTGGCTCTGCAGAGGAGTTGGTGACACCGCCACGACTTGCAGGCAGGCCTGCTGCCACCTCCTCTACTCCTCCTACTCCATCCTCTTCCATAACCTCCTCGGCTTAGTCCTCTTCTGCTGCTGCGTCTTGCTCCACATCAACGGCACCCCCCCCAGCTCCCCAGGGGCTATTCCACATCCCGGATACGACAGTGTCACGCCGTCTTGGGGTTGACTTGCCTGAAAGCAGAGAGTCACACCGGACCAGCACTCCTGTCCGCCCTGAACGCACAGGTGGATCAGTGGCTGACTCCGCACCAACTGGAGATCGGCAAAGTGGTGTGTGACAACGGAAGCAATTTGTTGGCGGCATTGAATTTGGGCAAGTTGACACATGTGCCGTGCATGGCACAGGTGTGTAATCTGATCGTACAACGCTTTGTGCATAAGTACCCAGGCTTACAGGACATCCTCAAGCAGGCCAGAAGGGTGTGTGGCTATTTCAGGCGTTCCTACACGACCATGGCGCACTTTTCAGATATCCAGCGGCAAAACAACATGCCAGTGAGGTGCTTGATTTGCGACAGCCCGACACGTTGGAATTCAACACTCCTAATGTTCGACCGCCTGCTCCAACAAGAAAACGCCATCAACGAGTATTTGTATGACCGGGGTGCTAGGACAGCCTCTGCGGAGCTGGGAATTTTTTTGCCACGTTACTGGACGCTCATGCACAATGCCTGTAGGCTCATGCGTCCTTTGAGGAGGTGACAAACCTAGTCAATCGCACCGAAGGCACCATCAGCGACATCATCCCATTTTTTTTCTTTTCTGGAGCGTGCCCTGCGAAGAGTGCTGGATCAGGCCGTAGATGAGCGTGAAGAGGAAGAGTTGTGGTCACCATCACCATCAGAAACAGCCTTATCAGCATCCCTTGCTGGTCCTGCAGCAACTCTGGAAGAGGAGTGTGAGGAAGAGGAGTCAGAGGAGGAATGTGTCTTTGAGGAGGAGGAGGAAGACCAACCACAGCAGGCATCCCAGGGTGCTCGTTGTCACCTATCTGGTACCCGTGGTGTTGTACGTGGCTGGGTGGAAGAACATACCTTCAGGGAGATCACTGAGAATGAGGAACGGGACATGAGTAGCTCGGCATCCAACCTTGTGCAAATGGGGTCTTTCATGCTGTCGTGCCTGTTGAGGGACCCTCGTATAAAAAGGCTGAAGGAGAACGACCTGTACTGGGTGGCCACGCTACTAGACCCCCGGTATAAGCAGAAAGTGGCTGAAATGTTACCGAATTACCGCAAGTCGGAAAGGATGCAGCAGTTCCAAAATAAATTAAAAAGTATGCTTTACACAGCGTATAAGGGTGATGTCACAGCACAACGGGAATCTAACAGGGGAAGAGGTGAAAGTAATCCTCCTCCTACCACGACCACGCCGGCAAGGACAGGACGCTTTACAGATGTGTTGTTGATGGAGGACATGCAGAGCTTTTTAAGTACTACACATCGCCACAGCCCTTCGGGGTCCACCCTCAGAGAACGACTCGACCGACAGGTAGCAGACTACCTCGCCTTAACTGCAGATATCGACACTCTGAGGAGCGATGAACCCCTTGACTACTGAGTGTGCAGGCTTGACCTGTGGCCTGAGCTATCCCAATTTGCGATAGAACTTCTGGCCTGCCCCGCTTCAAGTGTCCTGTCAGAAAGGACCTTCAGTGCAGCAGGAGGTATTGTCACTGAGAAGAGAAGTAGCCTAGGTCAAAAAAGTCTAGATTACCTCACCTTTATTAAGATGAATGAGGCATGGATCCCGAAGGGACTGACAGTAAGCGATACATTCGACTAAAAAAGGCCTGATGAGATGAGCTGCCTTGGGCTAAAAATGGTCCACACGCTGCTGTATTTTATCTCTGAATGCCGAATGACTTGCGTGACTTATCCACCACCAACTAGGGTTCAAGCCGTAATGTTTTAGGGCACTTTCTGCCTGGGAAACATAAATTTTTCTGGCTGCTGCTACAGCAGCGGCTGCAACAATACCAAATTTTTCAAGCATGTGTACATGCCTAATTTTTCTGGCCTCTGATGTTGCACTGTGGCTGCAAAAACAAAACAAAAAAAAGGCACATACATGTGTAAATTCCCCTTCGTGATCGTTACCTTGTTGTGGTGAAGGGGCTTGCGTATCACAATGAAACGACCACCTCTATGAGTGTGTTGGCAATGGCAATGTTGGCACACCCCAGATGATAAGGTCGTTGCTTCATTGTGAACAGACCAAAAGTGATCGGCTGGATAATTTTGCATAGAAAAAACATTAATTTTCTTTGTGATCATCTAAGGTGATCATTAAAGCCTACTAGGCCAACAATGGGCCCACACTGCAGAATCATTGTTTTCTGGGTCAATTAACTGTCACTGAACTACCTCAGCATGACCATAGGGTTTGAAAAACCCCCATCGCCTGCAATCTCCCAAACGTGCGCACGAGCACAGTCATCACTACACCAAGATCCCCTGATAGGGGACGTAACAGGGATTAAACTGATAGGAATAGTACTACTTAACACACCTAATTATAATAAAAATAATAATAATAATAATAGGGGATGTAAACAGGGATTAAACTGATAGGAATAGTACTACTTAACACACCTAATTATAATAAAAATAATAATAATAATAATAGGGGATGTAACAGGGATTAAACTGATAGGAATAGTACTACTTAACACACCACTCATATCTGGTGGCACAGTACATTACACGGCGCACGAGCAGTGCCCCAAATTGGAAGTAAGAGGACCGACCAAGCATCTTTTTCCATCTCCCGGTTCCTAAAATCTATTCCATACACGTCCCCTAATTGGGCACGTAGCAGGGATTAAACTGATAGGAATAGTACTACTTAAACACACCACTCAAATTGGGATTGCACAGTACATTACACGGCACACGCGCAGTGCCCCAAATTGGAAGTAAGAGGACCAACCAAGCATCTTTTTCCATCTCCCGGTTCCTAAAATCTATTCCATACACATCCCCTGATAGGGGACGTAACAGGGATTAAACTGATAGGAATAGTACTACTTAAACACACCACTCATATCTGGTGGCACAGTACATTGCAAGGCGTACGCGCAGTGCCCCAAATTGGAAGTAAGAGGACCGAGCATCTCTTTCCATCTCCCGGTTCCTAAAATCTATTCCATACACCGGCCCCTAATAGGGGACAAAACAGAGATTAAACTGTTAAGAACAGATTTTTTTTTTAATTTAAAAAGAAGAGGACAGCCTCTGCGGAGCTGGGTATTTTTTGGCCGCGTTACTGAACGCTCATGCACAATGGCTGCAGGCTCATGCGTCCTTTTGCGGAGGTGACAAACCTGGTCAGTCAAACCCAAGGCAACATCATCGACCTCATCCCATATGCGTTTTTTCTGGAGCGTGCCCTGCGATGAGTGCTGGATCAGGCCGTAGATGAGCATGAAGAGGAAGAGTTGTGGTCACCATCACCACCAGAAGCAGCCTTGTCGTCGTTGATTGCTGGACCTGCGGCAACGCAGAGAGAGGAGTCTGAAGAAGAGGAATCAGAGGAGGAAGGTGGCTTTGAGGAGTTGGAAGACCAACCACAGCAGGCGTCCCAGGGGGCTTGTTGTCACCTTTCGGGGACCCTTGGTGTTGTACGTGGCTGGGTGGAGGAAGAGACCTTCAATTATGTCAGTGAGGACAAGGAACGGGACATGGCTAGCTTGGTATCCAACCTTGTGCAAATGGAGAGTTTGCGGTTGTGCAAATGGACTGTTTGCGGTTGTTTGCGGTGCGTTAAACGGGGAGTTTGGTTTGTCACTGTGAAGCGTGCGTAACCCTTACACTACCTGATCGATACAACATCATACCTGATGTTTTAAAGCACGTTATTCCAAACAATTTAGGAATGTTAGGTGATTTATGCCCTTTATGGATTAAAACCCGACTCTGCGTCAACTACGTAATTTTCCATGGGAGTTTTGCCATGGATCCCCCTCCGGCATGCCACAGTCCAGGTGTTAGTCCCCTTGAAACAACTTTTCCATCACTATTGTGGCCAGAAAGAGTCCCTGTGGGTTTTAAAATTTGCTTGCCTATTGAAGTCTATGGTGGTTCGCCCGGTTCGCCCGTTCGTGAACATTTGCGAAAATTTGCGTTCTCCGTTCGCGCACGGAAAATTTTATGTTCCCGACATCTCTAATCCACACACACCAACACCTGAACTGTCTAGAGATGCCTCTGTATTTCAAGTTGTTTGACTTGGTACTCTCAGAATTGTATAACATGCATTGTACACTTGTGTTGGTGTGTAAACCACACCAACACTTGAACTGTCTGGAGATGGCATTGTCACAGATTTCAGCCTACCATTTAAGGTGTTTTCACTGAGAGATTTCAAATTATCCTCTGGATTGTAAAATACACTGTTGTGGTTGCCGCGGCTGCCGACGCCCCGGTGTGTGCGGCGGCAGCATCTGGTTGCCAGGGGAACTAGATCAGCTGGGCAGCCCGCTCTCAAATTGGAGTAAACCACTGGAGCAAACCGCACCAACACTTGAACTTTTTGGAGATACTTTGTCCCAGATTTTGGACTACTAATTCAGGTGTTTTCACTGAGATTTAAAACTCTATCCTCTGCATGGTAAAACACATGTTGTATACTTGCATTGCTATTTTCGCAAACTATAAAAAGAACTTGAACTGTCTGGAAATGCCCTCTAAAATAGTACGGCCTACAGTGTTTTGATTCATAGGTTTAACCCCTTAAGGACCTGCACTATACATGTACGGCGCTGGTGGACGTGACTTACGGACCAGCACCGCACATGTACAGCTGGCTGGAGCTGTGCCCGCCCGATCAGTGGCACGGACCCGGCAGTCACTGACAGCCAGGCCACTGCTGCATATGCTGGCAGTGAAAACACAGTGTTAACCCCTTGTGTGCCATGGTCAAAGCTGACCGCGGCATGCAGACGGTTTGCGGAGGGTACAGATGCCCTCCGCTTTCCCATCGGGTCCCTGTGCTGCAGTGGCCGGGACCCGATGGCAGAGAAGGCAAGCCCGATGCCCTCCATAGGCTTCGGAGCTTGCCTTCTACGGAAGCCTGTGAGATCTAGCCCTTAGGCTGGGTCTCACAGGCAGGCTGTCAGCATAAAAGATGACAGCCAATGCATTACAATACAGGTTGCCTTACATCTGGTGGCATTAGAGGCAAAGCTTGTTAAGAGCTCATTTGCATTTCTCCCCTCCCAGAATTCCAGAGGAGCATGTATGGCCTATAAGTCTCCTCACACTGATTTAAGGTGCTCTTTCCCTAAGGAGAGTTAGTTCTTCCCTTGCTCGGACACAGGCCTCCTACCCAGTTAAGCCAGTGCTCTCTGCTTTGCACTGATGAGGGGCAATCACCCCGAAACAGCTGTCTGCAGATGAGGTGCTGGCTTATTTAATATCCAAGTCATGTCTCAAGGCTTATTTTAAGAGCTGAATATTGACTTATAGGATAGCTGCCTTACATCTGGTGGCATTAGAGGCAAAGCTTGTTAAGAGCTCGTAGACATATTGGAAATGTAAAGTAACTATTTTAGGATGTATCACTATCTGTTTTAAAAGCATAGAAATTGAAATTTAGAAAATTGGAAAATTTTGGTCAATTTTGTATTTTTTTAATAAATAAAAATAAAATATTTTGACTCAAATTTACCACTGTTATGAAGTACAATATGTGACGATAAAACAATCTCAGAATGGCCAGGATAAGTAAAAGCGTTTTAAAGTTATCACACCATAACGCCTGAACTTAGGTTTGGGGGAAAAAAAAGTGTATTTCTATTCAAATGGGGGGAAAAAAAAAATATGTTCTTGCAGCTAGCTGCTTTTAAGTTTCTGCAGCAGCAGCTGTATTATAAGGCAGTAAGAACAGCTATAAGGCACCGCCTAGCACCTCCAGCCTCAGCTCTTCACTCCTAACTCCCTGACTGACAGTTTTCACTGCCTTTCCCTATTCTACACAAATATTCTTCTTTCTAGGCTTCCCCCTCACTATCCCTGACACTAGAAAAGAACTTTAATTGTATCAGTACACTGTCCCTAAGATTATTTTCTGCCACAGACTGCTACACCCATCCATCTTTATTCATAGCCCAACACAGAATTATGTTCTGCTTGTTCTGCAAGGGCATCTCCCTGCGATGTCTGTCAGCCTGTGAGCTAATCAGGGCAGGCCTTCCCCCCACTTCCTCTTAGGGTCATGTGAACATCCTTCTTCCTCCGTTGTGCTTTTTCCTGTCAATATATGCAATAAAATGATGCCGTTTTTCTGGATACGTCCAAGCGAACCTGAAAAGCTTCAGGTTTTTCTTGTGGACAAATTTTTGGGAAGTTCGCAATAAACCCAGTTCATTACTAAAGATTCACTCATTTCTATAGAGGACATTTCCACCCCCATGGTAGGCGTATTATGGGTCCATACATAAGAGAGTCATATAATTAGAGATGGCCTTGCGGTTCGCCCGGCAGTCGTTTCTCGGCGAACTTTGCGTGTCCGCAATTTGCCGAACATGCGAACATATGGAGAAATTTGCGCCCGCCATATTCTTTTACATTATGAAGAACTTTGACCCATGACACACAGGACAGCCAATTGAGACAGTTCAGCACATGGACATACCCTCTACCTTATAAATAAACCTGATCTGGCCGCCATTTTACATTCTTTGTTTTGCCAGTGTAGGGAGAGGTTGCTGTGTGGAGCAGGGACAGGGCCACAAAAGTCCTGTTAAGGACTAGTATAGGTGTGCTATCTATATGTGTGTTACACATAGAGTGATATACTTATAATATACTTTTATAATGATTCAAAAACACATATATCTATATAGTGATCACCTGGAAGTCAGGGGCCTAGGGGCTAGGGGCTTACTAGGGCCATTTTTATATAGGGTAAGATTCCGGACGGGGTCGCTCTTATCAGGGCGGGTGGTCTGTGGTTAGGCTATCAGGGCCAGAATAGCACCCCCCTGTAGGGCAATATCAGGGACAGTTCTTTGCCCACCCTGTCCTTCAATACCACATCATCATTTAGCCCAGGATAGATGTTTTTTGCTTTCCCTCCGGGATTCATGGATGTGCATTGGAACCCTCCGGATTGTGGTAGGACATATGGTTTCTGATTTGGTGCCGCCGAGCACCTGATTTAGTGCCACCGAGCACTTGTTATTGCCTGCCACATCTATGCTTTTTGCTTAAAGGGGTTCTGCACTTTGTTTTAACTGATGATCTATCCTCTGGATAGATCATCAGCATCTGATCGGAGGGGTTCCGACACCCGGGACCCCTGCCGATCAGCTGTTTGAGAAGGCAGCAGCGCTCCAGCAGTGCCGCGGCCTTCTCACTGTTTACCGCCGGCCCAGTGACGTCCCGACTAGTATCAACTAGCGTGTGCGCGGCTAAGCTCTGTTCACTTGAATGGAGCTTAGCCCCGCCCACGCCAGTTGATACTAGTCGGGACATCACTGGGCCAGGGGTAAACAGTGAGAAGGCCGCGCCGCTGCCTTCTCAAACAGCTGATCGACGGGGGTCCTGGGTGTCGGATCCCCGCCGATCAGATGCTGATGATCTATCCAGAGGATAGATCATCAGTTAAAACAGAGCTCAGAACCCCTTTACCTTTAATAATTTAATTTATTTTCATTTTGAGGGATATCTTTTCCATTCACACGTCCGCAAAATGGGTCCCCATCCATTTCGCAATTTTGCGGAACGGGTGCAGACCCATTCATTTTCAATGGGGCCGGAATGTGCTGTCCGCATACGCGGATCCGCATCCGCATTTGCGGATCCATACTTCCGCATCTGTGCTTCCATTTCCGCAAAAAAATAGAACATGTCCTATTCTTGTCCGCAATTGCAGACAAGATTAGGCATTTTCTGTTATAGTGCCCACGATGTGCGGTCCACAAATTGCGGAATGCACATTGCCGGTGTCCGTGTTTTGCGGATCCGCAAAACACTTACGGACGTGTGAATGCACCCTCATAGTAAAATCATTAAAGGTCATGTTTTATCTTTATGTATATTCTAATGGATTGCCTTCCTTGTACAATGTTATAATATACTTTCTATGTTAGAAAGTATATTATAGTGCATTTGTATTGTGTGGCAGTTGTGTGCGGTTCTGCTGCGATACTGCAGGTATATAGAGGGACGAGCGTTATTGGAACAAATAATTTCTACTGGTGTGATATACCAGTGGCCCCCCAAAAAACTGATTGAAACGGGGTGTTATATACCAATATACTTTCTTTATAGTGCATTTGGGTACTGTATAGTGCATTTGCGCATGCGCAAAAATTATATTGCCGATATTTCGCATTGAAAAAAATTATGAATGGAGATCGCAAATTCGAATAATACATCTGGTATGTCACTGTCCATGTTGTGGGACTATTTGTGCACTTCTAGTAATTATTTCTTGGCTGCAAATATGAGCTGAAAGTTTTTCAGGTTCGCCTGCCATTAAAATGAAAGGGACCTGCCGCGAACTTGCGGTTCGCGAACATTTGAGCGCGTTCGCGAACCGTCCTGGCAGATGTTCGTCCATAACTACATATAATGTCTGAGTGCATGAGCCCGAAGACCTCAGTAAAGATGCTTCTTCTAGATCTACCATACAGGAAAATATTCTTCTGTCATACTACCCTATTATCTAGTATAGTTGGATATAGCTGAACATGATCTCTTTTCATAAAATAATTCATAAAATAATTCTAAGTTTAAAAAGCAGTGCAATCAACAAAATACAAGCGGTAACATAAGTCTATATACTGTGTATGACAGTGGGGAAGCTAGATTGTTGTGTTATTTTCTGTTTTCAGATTTCCATGTCAGTCTTTGTATAAAATTCCCTGTTCTGCGTCAAAGCTTAGAATTTAGTTAGACTCAACATGTGGTTATGTGCAAATAGATTTTGTATAATACTTTTGAGGTAACTGCATTGTTCGTATGTGATTTAAGATGAATACTGTTGATTTGACCAATTTTAAAAATACCAAGTTATGAAACTTAAAATATGAAAGTTATGGTCAGCTAACTTTTCTTACTTGTAGGTTTAAAATTATCCTCATGTATAGCCATATCACTTCTATTTATGGAACACACATACAACATTTATTAGCTTGTCATTCCCATGGCTCCAAATGAAACCACTGTCAATCACTAAAGTGGTTGTCCGCTTTTTTTTTATATGGAACGCAGATATAAATGCTGGGTTGTAACACAGTCATTGTCTTAAAATCCCTGGTTAGAGCCTACAGTATGAACCAAGCACATCAGTTCCAAGCTTCAAATATTTATGAGCTGTGATTGCCCCATCCTGCCACTGATAATTGACAGTGCCAGGATATGGCTGCCCCATCCTGCCACTGATAATTGACATAGTACAGCTTTCTTCCTGTATTTTGCATAGAAAGCGATCAATCAGTGGCATCAGGAGGAGTGGAGAGAGCTGAGAGATCATGAATATGAGAACACAAGCCCGTGCAGTGTATTAAGCAGACTCCGGTGCTTTGATCTTACTGGAGCTGGTCAATTCAAGTAAGCAACCCAGTGTTTCAATCAAGGTCTCAGATAGGGTGTTACCGACAAGTCATACGGACAATTGTTGCAGAACCACTGTGCTAACCCTATGGCCGTTCTTCTGTTGCCTCGTTATTCACTCTAACTTCTGTTCAGGGATGTGGACTTTGCTGCAGGTTAGCGACCATACTGCTACCTCCTGGGATGGTCCTGGTGTACTTTGCAGCTGATCTACTGGGGCCAGAAATACTTGAGGAAAGCATCAGAGACACAGGCATGACATAATACAGAACCAGCCAGAATACAGGGGAATCCAAGGGAAACATGACCGCAGGAAAAAGACAAGACACAGATTACTAGCAGACAAACAGACGAGGAACCCAGGCAAACTTCATGCACTTGGATACACGTACAGTACTTCAGGAATGGACATCAGAAACTCGGACACAGTTCAGACACAACAGAACCTGGCAAAACGAACTTCAGGAGTGTAGACATACAGGACTACAGGAATGGACAACAGGATATTAGGCATTGTTCAGACTTAGCAAATACATGAGCAAAACTATGACACAGCACTACAGGAATACAGACACTGACAGACAGAAAACTCCATACAGACTCTAGCAGAGCAATGATTGCATTTTACTCATTTTGAGCTTCATTTTTTTTTTCAATTGGTCTTTATTAAAAATATTTAGCAAATGGATTAACTTCTGCCTAGCTATGAGAATCGTACTTTCACTTTCATTTTGTGCCAATCATCTAATAACCCTTATCTCTAAATTAATAATAGCTCAAAAACACTTATTAAAGCCACATTATTATCAGTAAGATAGGAATTGAGCTATAATAAGTGTTTATAAGGTCAGCGCAAGAGATAAAGAAAAAGGGGAGCATGAAAAAAAGGCGGCAGAAAAAAGGATTGGGGAGAATGCGGGGAGAACAGGGGAACAGATAGGGCAATCTGTCACAAAGACCGTGATCGCCGAACACTGTGCTGTCTTCCTGGTGCTAGAGTTCGACACATCGCGGATCGGGTTGACAGATTACTGGGAGGGGCTGGAGAAGATCCAGCAGTCATGGTCCATATCAGAACCAATGACAAAGTTAGAGGTAGGTGGAGAGTCCTTAAAAATTATTTCAGGGATTTAGGTCAAAAGCTTATGGCAAGGACCTCAAAGGTAGTATTTTCCGAAATACTACCTGTACCACGGGCCACACAAGAAAGGCAGCGGGAGATTAGGAAGATTAACAAGTGGCTCAAGAACTGGTGTAGGAAGGAAGGGTTTGGGTTCGTGGAGAACTGGGCCGACTTCTCTATCGGCTACAGGCTCTATCTCAGGAGAGACCTCCGCGTTGTCAAGCAAAAACATACAGCAATACGGTACAATCACAACAGAGTTTATTGCACAAACAGAATCCAAGAAGGGAAACACAGGGAAATTGAGAGCTCTATGTACCGTCCGCACAGTGGGAGGAAAACCCCCACTGCGCCACTGTCTAGTAATACTCCAGAGGGGCGTGACTAAGCAACTCCTGGTATTCACTAGGGCCCCAGATGGTAGGGTTAGGCTTTGCCACAGGGAGTTGCCAGGGTCCACTCTGGAGCGTGAACTAGACAGTGACAACAGGAGCAAACGGACAATAGGTACCAGAAGGTACCGACGGTACATAGGCAAACATATCAAACAGGCAAATACAAGCAGGCAACTAAAAACACAACCAGGAAACAGGAGTGGCAATGAGCAGAGAAGGACTAGCTCCGCCAGTGGTATACTGCGTGGCCTTGCCCATAGCACTCTGCAGCAAGGCACGCTGCAGCAAGGGCTTGCTGAACAGAGACATATGAATACACACAAGGTGACTCAAACATAACTGGCAGAACAGATAACAGAAACACAGGAAAGAGGACAGCAATGAACAAGTAGGAAACCCACAGAGCATAGACAGACACGGATCCCATGGGTCAGCAGCATGGGAGAGTGAGTACAAACATGGAGCAGGACAAGGCAACACACACCAGGAGATCTGACCCAGAACTGAGGAAACCTCAGCCTTATATACAGGTTCAATGGGTGCAGCAGAGAGGCCACACCCATGGAGCAGACAAGAGATGGATTAACTCCAGATAGGAACACAGGGGAGTTAACCCATAAAGAATCACAAAGAACACACAGAAACGAAACTGCAGTTATGA
Organism: Bufo bufo; assembly: GCF_905171765.1. Taxonomy (NCBI): domain Eukaryota; kingdom Metazoa; phylum Chordata; class Amphibia; order Anura; family Bufonidae; genus Bufo; species Bufo bufo. Next base: position 148,847,503 of record NC_053390.1, on the reverse strand, counting down.
GCGCCGAACGAGCAAGGATGGAAGGTCACAGCCAGAGATAGTGGCTGTGACACTATTGTAGGGACGGGCTGCACCTCAATGGGGAAAGGGCAGCTGTGTTGGGGAGAAAGATGGCTAGAAGGTTGGAGGAGTGTTTAAACTAGGGACTGGGGGGGGAGGGAAATTACATTATAGGAGGGGAAGATAGGGCTGATAGAGACCGGGGGCAAGGTAGTGGGACTGGGGGAGGAATGGAAGGAGGGACTAGAACAGTTCAGAAGGAAAGGTGTAGGGTAAAAAATATACATAAACCTCTCAAATGTATGTATACTAATGCCAGAAGACTGACTAATAAAACTGGGGAGCTGGAATTAGTGATGTGTGAGGAGAACTATGACATAGTGGGAATAACTGAGACATGGCTGGATGATAGCTATGACTGGGCAGTTAATGTACAAGGTTACAGTCTGTTTAGAAAGGATCGTCAAAACCGGAGAGGGGGAGGGATTTGCCTTTATGTAAAGTCTTGTCTAAAGCCCACACTCCAGGAATATATAAGTGAGGGACATGAACATGTGGAGTCACTGTGGGTAGAGATACATGGAGCTAAAAACAACAATAAATTACTAATAGGAGTTTACTATAAACCACCTAATATACCAGAGTCCACAGAAAATCTACTACTAAACGAGATAGACAAGGCGGCAAATCATAATGAGGTGGTTATTATGGGGGACTTCAACTACCCAGATATAGACTGGGAAACTGAAACTTGTATATCTCATAAAGGAAACAGGTTCTTGGCAATAACCAAAGACAATTACCTCTCCCAACTGGTTCAGGACCCGACTAGAGGGACGGCCATACTGGACTTAGTATTAACCAATAGGCCTGACAGAACAACAGACGTGCAGGTTGGGGGACACCTGGGAAATAGTGACCATAAAGTAATAACCTTCCAATTATCATTCAAAAGAGCGTTTCAGCAGGGAGAAACAAAAATAGCAAACTTCAAGAAAGCTAAATTTAGCCAACTAAGAGAGGCCATAGGCCTAACTAACTGGGACAAAGTCCTCAAAAATAAAAATACAGCCACAAAATGGGATATCTTTAAAAACATCCTAAAATCTGATTGTGAGAGGTACATACCGTATGGGAATAAAAGGTTAAGGAACAAAAAGAAACCAATGTGGATAAATAGAACTGTAAAGAAAGCAATAAATGACAAAAAGAAAGCATATAAATCACTTAAACAGGAGGGTAACACTGAAGCACTGATAGACTACAGGGAGTGCAGAATTATTAGGCAAGTTGTATTTTTGAGGATTAATTTTATTATTGAACAACAACCATGTTCTCAATGAACCCAAAAAACTCATTAATATCAAAGCTGAATATTTTTGGAAGTAGTTTTTAGTTTGTTTTTAGTTTTAGCTATTTTAGGGGGATATATGTGTGTGCAGGTGACTATTACTGTGCATGATTATTAGGCAACTTAACAAAAAACAAATATATACCCATTTCAATTATTTATTTTTACCAGTGAAACCAATATAACATCTCAACATTCACAAATATACATTTCTGACATTCAAAAACAAAACAAAAACAAATCAGTGACCAATATAGCCACCTTTCTTTGCAAGGACACTCATAAGCCTGCCATCCATGGATTCTGTCAGTGTTTTGATCTGTTCACCATCAACATTGCGTGCAGCAGCAACCACAGCCTCCCAGACACTGTTCAGAGAGGTGTACTGTTTTCCCTCCTTGTAAATCTCACATTTGATGATGGACCACAGGTTCTCAATGGGGTTCAGATCAGGTGAACAAGGAGGCCATGTCATTAGATTTTTTTCTTTTATACCACTTCTTGCCAGCCACGCTGTGGAGTACTTGGACGTGTGTGATGGAGCATTGTCCTGCATGAAAATCATGTTTTTCTTGAAGGATGCAGACTTCTTCCTGTACCACTGCTTGAAGAAGGTGTCTTTCAGAAACTGGCAGTAGGACTGGGAGTTGAGCTTGACTCCATCCTCAACCCGAAAAGGCCCCACAAGCTCATCTTTGATGATACCAGCCCAAACCAGTACTCCACCTCCACCTTGCTGGCGTCTGAGTCGGACTGGAGCTCTCTGCACTTTACCAATCCAGCCACGGGCCCATCCATCTGGCCCATCAAGACTCACTCTCATTTCATCAGTCCATAAAACCTTAGAAAAATCAGTCTTGACGTTTCAGCTTGTGTGTCTTGTTCAGTGGTGGTCGTCTTTCAGCCTTTCTTACTTTGGCCATGTCTCTGAGTATTGCACACCTTGTGCTTTTGGGCACTCCAGTGATGTTGCAGCTCTGAAATATGGCCAAACTGGTGGCAAGTGGTATCTTGGCAGCTGCACGCTTGACTTTTCTCAGTTCATGGGCAGTTATTTTGCGCCTTGGTTTTTCCACACGCTTCTTGCGACCCTGTTGACTATTTTGAATGAAACGCTTGATTGTTCGATGATCACGCTTCAGAAGCTTTGCAATTTTAAGAGTGCTGCATCCCTCTGCAAGATATCTCACTATTTTTGACTTTTCTGAGCCTGTCAAGTCCTTCTTTTGACCCATTTTGCCAAAGGAAAGAAAGTTGCCTAATAATTATGCACACCTAATATAGGGTGTTGATGTCATTAGACCACACCCCTTCTCATTACAGAGATGCACATCACCTAATATGCTTAATTGGTAGTAGGCTTTCGAGCCTATACAGCTTGGAGTAAGACAACATGCATAAAGAGGATGATGTGGTCAAAATACTCATTTGCCTAATAATTCTGCACGCAGTGTATAAGGAAAAAAATAGAACATGTAAAAAACAAATAAAAGCGGCCAAACTAGAGACCGAGAGATTAATTGCCAAAGAGAGTAAAACTAAACCTAAAATGTTCTTCAATTATATAAATGTTAAAAAGTATAAATCTGAGTAATGAGGGGGGAGTCGCAGAGAGCGACGAGGAGAAAGCAAAGCTGTTAAATATTTTTTTTCTCCAATGTATTCACTGAGGAAAATAAACTGTCAGATGACATGCAGAATGTAAAAATAAATTCCCCATTAAAAGTGTCCTGTCTGACCCAAGAAGAAGTACATCAGCGACTTAAAAAGATTAAAATAGACAAATCGCCAGGACCGGATGGCATACACCCCCGTATCCTAAGGGAATTAAGTTAATGTCATAGCCAGACCCTTATTTCTGATATTTGCGGACTCTATACTGACAGGGAATGTCCCACAGGATTGGCACATGGCAAATGTGGTGCCAATTAGAGATGTCGCGAACATAAAATTTTCCGTTCGCGAACGGCGAACGCAAATTTCCACAAATGTTTGCGAACAGGCGAACCGGGCGAACTGCCATAGACTTCAATAGGCAGGTGAATTTTAAAACCCACAGGGACTCTTTCTGGCCACAATAGTGATGGAAAAGTTGTTTCAAGGGGACTAACACCTGGACTGTGGCATGCCGGAGGGGGATCCATGGCAAAACTCCCATGGAAAATTACGTAGTTGACGCAGAGTCGGGTTTTAAACCATAAAGGGCATAAATCACCTAACATTCCTAAATTGTTTGTAATAACGTGCTTTAAAACATCAGGTATGATGTTGTATCGATCAGGTAGTGTAAGGGTTACGCCCGCTTTACAGTGACAGACCAAACTATGACAGACCAAACTCCCCGTTTAACGCACCGCAAACAACCGCAAACAGTCCATTTGCACAACCGCAAACTCCCCATTTGCACAAGGTTGGATACCAAGCTAGCCATGTCCCATTCCTTGTCCTCACTGATGTAATTGAAGGTCTCTTCCTCCACCCAGCCACGTACAACACCAAGGGTCCCCGAAAGGTGAAAACAAGCTCCCTGGGACGCCTGCTGTGGTTGGTCTTCCACCTCCTCAAAGCCACCTTCCTCCTCTGATTCCTCTTCTTCAGACTCCTCTCTCTGCGTTGCCGCAGGTCCAGCAATCGACGACGACAAGTCTGCTTCTGGTGGTGATGGTGACCACAACTCTTCCTCTTCATGCTCATCTACGGCCTGATCCAGCACTCTTCGCAGGGCACGCTCCAGAAAAAACGCATATGGGATGAGGCCGATGATGTTGCCTTGGATTTTACTGACCAGGTTTGTCACCTCCGCAAAAGGACGCATGAGCCTACAGCCATTGTGCATGAGCGCTCAGTAACGCGGCCAAAAAATCAGTTCTTACCAGTTTAATCTCTGTTTTGTCCCCTATCAGGGGCCGTTGTATGGAATAGATTTTAGGAACTGGGAGATGGAAAAAGATGCTTGGTCGGTCCTCTTACTTCCAATTTGGGGCACTGCGCGTGCGCCGTGCAATGTACTGTGCCACTCTATATGAGTGGTATGTTAGGTAGTACTATTCTTATCAGTTTAATCCCTGTTACGTCCCCTATCAAGGGTCGGTGTATGGAATAGATTTTAGGAAACGGGAGATGGAAAAAGATGCTTGGTCGGTCCTCCTACTTCCAAATTAAGGGCACTGCGAGTGCGCCGTGCAATGTAATGTGCCACCCTATATGAGTGGTGTGTTAAGTAGTACTATTCCTATCAGTTTAATACCTGTTACGTCCCCTATCAGGGGACGTGTATCGAATAGATTTTAGACAACCGCAAAGAGTTGTCAATAATTGACACACTCATGACATCAATTTTATTCCTCTATGCGTCAATCTTGGTGTAGTGATGACTGTGCTCCTGCGCACGTTTGGGAGATTGCAGGCGATGGCGGTTTTTCAAAGCCTATGGTCGTGCTGAGGTAGTTCAGTGACAGTTAAGTGACCCAGAAAACAATGATTCTGCAGTGTGGGCCCATTGTTGGCCTAGTAGGCTTTAATGATCACCTTAGATGATCACAAAGAAAATTCATGTTTTTTCTATGCAAAATTATCCAGTCGCTTTTGGTCTGTTCACAATGAAGCAACGACCTTATCATCTGGGGTGTGCCAACATTGCCATTGCCAACACACTCATAGAGGTGATCGCTTCATTGTGATATGCAAGCCCCTTCACGACAACAAAGTAACAATCACGAAGGGGAATTGACACATGTATGTGCCTTTTTTTTGTTTTGTTTTTGCAGCCACAGTGCAGCACCAGAGGCCAGAAAAATTAGGCATGTACACATGCCTGAAAAACTAGGTATTGTTGCAGTCGCTGCTGTAGCAGCGGCTGGAAAAATTGATGTTTTCCAGGCCGAAAGTGCACTAAAACATTGCAGCTTGAACCCTAGTTGGTGGCGGAGAAGTTACGCAAGTCATCCGGCATGCAGAGATTAAATACAGCAGCGTGTGGACCATTTTTAGCCCAAGGCATCTCATCAGGCCTTTTTTAGTCAAATGCATCCCGCACTGTCAGTCCCTTCGGGATCCATGCCTCATTCATCTTAATAAAAGGTGAGGTAATCTAGACTTTTTTGACCTAGGCGACTTCTCTTCTCAGTGACAATACCTCCTGCTGTGCTAAAGGTCCTTTTTTACAGGACACTTGAAGTGGGGCAGGCCAGAAGTTCTATTGCAAATTGGGATAGCTCAGGCCACAGGTCAAGCCTGCACACCAGTAGTCAAGGGGTTCATCGCTCCTCAGAGTGTCGATATCTGCAGTTAAGGCGAGGTAGTCTGCTACCTGTCGGTCAAGTCGTTCTCTGTGGGTGGACCCCGAAGGGCTGTGGCGGTGCGTAGGACTTAAAAAGCTCTGCATGTCCTCCATCAACAACACGTCTGTAAAGCATCCTGTCCTTGCCGGCGTGGTCGTGGTAGGAGGAGGATTACTTTCACATCTTCCCCTGTTAGATTCCCGTTGTGCTGTGACATCACCCTTATACGCTGTATAAAGCATACTTTTAAACTTGTTTTGGAACTGTTGCATCCTTTCCGACTTCCGGTAATTCGGTAACATTTCAGCCACTTTCTGCTTATACCGGGGGTCTGGTAGCATGGGCACCCAGTACAGGTCGTTCTCCTTTAGCCTTTTTATACGAGGGTCCCTCAACAGGCATGACAGCATGAAAGACCCCATTTGCACAAGGTTGGATGCCGAGCTACTCATGTCCCGTTCCTCGTCCTCACTGATCTCATTGAAGGTCTGTTCTTCCCCCCAGCCACGTACAACACCACGGGTACCAGATAGGTGACAACGAGCACCCTGGGATGCCTGCTGTGGTTGGTCTTCCTCCTCCTCAAAGCCACATTCCTCCTCTGACTCCTCTTCCTCAGACTCCTCTTCCAGCGTTACCGCAGGTCCAGCAAGCGATGCTGATAAGGCTGTTTCTGGTGTTGATGGTGACCACAACTCTTCCTCTTTATGCTCATCTACGGCCTGATCCAGCACTCTTCGCAGAGCATGCTCCAGAAAGAAAACAAATGGGATGATGTCGCTGATGGTGCCTACGGTGCGACTGACTAGGTTTGTCACCTCCTCAAAAGGACGCATGAGCCTACAGGCATTGCGCATGAGCGTCCAGTAACGTGGCAAAAAAATACTCAGCTCTGCAGAGGCTGTCCTAGCACCCCGGTCATACAAATACTCGTTGACGGCTTTTCTTGTTGGAGCAGGCGGTCGAACATTAGGAGTGTTGAATTCCAACGTGTCGTGCTGTCGCAAATCAAGCGCCTCACTCGCATGTTGTTTCGCCGCTGAATATCGGAAGAGTGCACAATGGCCATGTAGGAACGCCTGAAATGGCCACACACCTTCCTGGCCTGCTTGAGGACGTCCTGTAAGCCTGAATACTTTTGCAAAAAGCGTTGTACGATCATATTACACACATGTGCCATGCACGGCACATGTGTCAACTTGCCCAAATTCAATGCCGCCAACAAATTGCTTCCGTTGTCACACACCACTTTGCCGATCTCTAGTTGGTGCGGAGTCAGCCACTGATCCACCTGTGCGTTCAAGGCGGACAGGAGTGCTGGTCCGGTGTGACTCTCTGCTTTCAGGCAAGTCAACCCCAAGACGGCGTGACACTGTAATATCCGGGATGTGGAATAGCCCCTGGGGAGCTGGGGGGTGCAGTTGATGTGGAGCAAGACGCAGCAGCAGAAGAGGACTAAGCCGAGGAGGTTAGCGAAGAGGATGGAGTAGGAGGAGTAGAAGAGGTGGCAGCAGGCCTGCCTGCAAGTCGTGGCGGTGTCACCAACTCCTCTGCAGAGCCACGCATTCCATGCTTGGCAGCCGTCAGCAGGTTTACCCAATACGCAGTGTACGTGATATACCTGCCCTGACCTTGCTTTGCAGACCAGGTAGCAGTGGTCAGATGGACCCTTGCCCCAACACTGTGTGCCAGACATGCCATGACTTCCTTTTCCACAATAGAGTACAGGTTGGGGATTGCCTTTTGTGAAAAAAAAATTTGGCCGGGTACCTTCCACTGCGGTGTCCCAATAGCTAAAATTTTTTGGAAGGCCTCAGACTCCACCAGCTTGTATGGTAAAAGCTGGCGGGCTAAGAGGCTGTCAGAAGCTGTCAGAAGCCGGGCAAGGGGGTGACTCTGTGACATTGGCTTCTTACGCGCAAACATTTCCTTGACAGACACCTGACTGTGGGCAGATGAGCAGGAACTGCTGAAGGTGAGAGGCAGAGTGGCGGATGGTTGAGAGTGGGCAAGGAGGACAGCAGTGGTTGACGTGGCAGAAGATGCTGGACCAGGAGGAGGATGGTGGCTTTGAGTTTGTGTGCTGCTTGTACTCATCATGTGTTGATCCCATAGGCGTTTGTGATGTGAGATCATGTGCCTTCGCAAAGCAGTTGTACCTAGGTGGGTGTTGGACTTCCCACGACTCAGTTTCTTTTGGCACAGGTTGAAAATGGCATCGCTGTTATCAGAGGCAGACACACAAAAAAAAAAGCCACACTGCTGAGCTTTGCAATGACGGCATTCTGGTGGTGGCAACAGCATTCGTTGATTGGCGTGCTGTCTTGCTGACCCCGGGTGCCGATACATGATGTCTGACTGTGCCACTAGCTCCTTGCGACGACCTCCCCCTGCTTTCAACTCGTCTCCTCCTCCTCTCTGTCTCCTCATCTGAACTTTCCCCCTGTTCTTCTCTTCGAGCGGGCACCCACGTAACATCCACGACCACATCGTCATCATCAACCGCTTCACTTGTATCTGACAACTCAGCAAAGGAAGCAGCAGCGGTTACAACATCATCATCATCACACCGTAAGTCCATGTGTGTAATGCTGCCTAACTGAGACATATCTCTGTTATCTACATCCTCTGGCAATAATGGTTGCGCATCACTCATTTCTTCCAACTGATGTGTAAATAACTCCTCTGACAGATCAAGTGAAGCAGCTGTGGTGCTAGTGTTGGTGGTGGCGGCAGGCGGGTGAGTGGTAACTTGAGAGGTGCCCGAAGCTGAGCTGGAGGAGGACGGTGCGTCAAGGTTCCGAGCGGAAGCTGTAGAAGTTTGGGTGTCCTGTGTTAGAAAGTCAATTATGTCCTCAGAACTTTTAGAGTTCAGGGTACGTGGCCTCTGAATGCTGGGCATTATTCTAGGGCCAAAGGAAATCACAGCACCACGACCACGACGGCCCCTGCGGGGTCGCCTGCCTCTGCGTGTCATTTTTTTTTAGATTAGTGGTACTATGTGTACAAGCTACTGTGACACCAGATATGATTGGTGGGCACTGGCAGTAGTTGGCACAGTACACGCTGTGGGCCTGACACACGCTGGCAGGCAACTGCAATTATATTACAGAGAACAAATAGTTTTACTGTTTTAAATGCAAGCTACTGTGACACCAGATATTAGTGGTGGGCACTGGCAGTAGTGGGCACAATACACTCTGTGGGCCTGACACACGCTGGCAGGCAACTGCAATTATATTACAGAGAAAAAATAGTTTTACTGTTTTAAATGCAAGCTACTGTGACACCACATATGAGTGGTGGGCACTGGCAGTAGTGGGCACAGTACACGCTGTGGGCCTGACACACACTGGCAGGCAACTGCAATTATATTAGAGAGAAAAAATTGTTTTACTGTTTTAAATGCAAGCTACTGTGACACCAGATATGAGTGGTGGGCACTGGCAGTAGTAGGCACAGTACACTTTGTGGGCCTGACACACACGCTGGCAGGCAACTGCAATTATATTAGAGAGAATTTTTTTTTTACTGTTTTAAATGCAAGCTACTGTGACACCAGATATGAGTGGTGGGCACTGGCAGTAGTAGGCACAGTACACTTTGTGGGCCTGACACACACGCTGGCAGGCAACTGCAATTATATTAGAGAGAAAAAAATGTTTTACTGTTTTAAATGCAAGCTACTGTGACACCAGATATGAGTGGTGGGCACTGGCAGTAGTGGGCACAGTACACTCTGTGGGCCTGACACACACGCTGGCAGGCAACTGCAATTATATTACAGAGAAAAAATTGTTTTACTGTTTTAAATGCAAGCTACTGTGACACTAGATATGAGTGGTGGGCACTGGCAGTGGGCACAGTAAACTCTGTGGGCCTGACACACGCTGGCAAGCAACTGCAATTATATTACAGATACAAAATTGTTTTACTGTTTTAAATGCAAGCTACTGTGACACCAGATATGAGTGGTGGGCTCTGACAGTAGTGGGCACAGTACACGCTGTGGGCCTGACACACGCTGGCAGGCAACTGCAATTACATTACAGAGAAAAAATTGTTTTACTGTTTTAAATGCAAGCTACTGTGACACCAGATATGAGTGGTGGGCACTGGCAGTAGTGGGCACAGTACACTCTGTGGGCCTGACACACACGCTGGCAAGCAACTGCAATTATTTTACAGAGAAAAAATAGTTTTACTGTTTTAAATGCAAGCTACTGTGACACCAGATATGAGTGGTGGGCACTGGCAGTAGTGGGCACAGTACACTCTGTGGGCCTGACACACGCTGGCAGGCAACTGCAATTATATTACAGAGAAGAAAAAAAGCAGACTGATGTACTAGCCCTAAAAAGGGCTTTTTGGGGTGCTGTCAGGACGCTGTCCTTACAGCAGATCAGATGAGTCTTTAAGGACTGGAGTGGACACTTTAAGGACTGGAACTTTGGCCTAGCTAACGATTTCCCTATTAAATCAGCAGCAGCACTGTCCCTGCTCTCACTAACACTGCAGCTTCAGAATGAGTCTAAGGCCTCATGCACACAACAGTTTTTTTTTTCCGGTCCGCAAAAACGGGTTCCGTAGTTCCGTGATCCGTGTTCGTTTTTTCTTCTGTGGGTATTTTTGGAGGATCCACGGACATGAAGGAAAAAGTCGTTTTGGTTTCTGCCTGGCCGTGCGGAGCCAAACGGATCCATCCTGACAATGCAAGTCAATGGGGACGGATCCGTTTGACGTTGACACAATATGGTGCAATTGCAAACGGATCCGTTCCCCGTTGACTTTCAATGTAAAGTCAGGAGTCCCTATTATACCATCGGATCGGAGTTTTCTCCAATCCGATGGTATATTTTAACTTGAAGCGTCCCCATCACCAGGGGAACGCCTCTATGTTAAAATATACCATCGGATTTGAGTTATATCGTGAAAACTCAGATCCGACAGTATATTCTAACACAGAGGCGTTCCGCTTCAAGTTAGAATATACTAAGAACTGTGTACATGACTGCCCCCTGCTGCCTGGCAGCACCCGATCTCTTACAGGGGGCTGTGATCCGCACAATTAACCCCTCAGGTGCCGCACCTGAGGGGTTAATTGTTCGTATCATACACCCCTGTAAGAGATCAGGTGCTGCCAGGCAGCAGGGGCCAGACCCCCATCCCTCCCAAGTTTTAAATTCATTGGTGGCCAGTGCGGCCCCCCCTCCCTCCCCTGTATTACATTCATTGGTGGCCAGTGCGGACCCCCTCCCTCCCCTGTATTACATTCATTGGTGGCCAGTGCGGCACCTGAGGGGTTAATTGTGCGGGTCACAGCCCCCTGTAAGAGATCGGGTGCTGCCAGGCAGCAGGGGGCAGTCATGTACACAGTTCTTAGTATATTCTAACTTGAAGCGTCCCCATCACTATGGGAACGCCTCTGTGTTAGAATATACTGTCGGATCTGAATTTTAATAAACCGCAAACTAAGCTGCAAAAACCATTGTCAGGCAGCTGCTGCCAAGGCCAATAAGATAATGGTTTGCATCAAAAGGGGCATAGATGTCCGTGATAAGAACATAGTCCTACCACTTTACAAATCGCTAGTCAGACCACACATGGAGTACTGTGTACAGTGCTGGGCTCCTGTGAACAACGCAGACATAGCAGAGCTGTAGAGGGTCCAGAGGAGGGCAACTAAAGTAATAACTGGAATGGGGCAACTACAGTACCCTGAAAGATTATTTAAATTAGGGTTATTCACTAGAAAAAAAGACAACTGAGGGGAGATCTAATTAATATGTATAAATATATCAGGGGTCAGTACAGAGATCTATCCCATCATCTATTTATCCCCAGGACTGTAACTGTGACAAGGGGACATCCTCTGCGTCTGGAGGAAAAAAGGTTTGTACACAAACATAGAAGAGGATTCTTTACGGTAAGAGCAGTGAGACTATGGAACTCTCTGCCTGAGGAGGTGGTGATGGTGAGTACAATAAAGGAATTCAAGAGTCTGGATGTATTTCAGACTAAACACAAGTGTATTCAGCATAAGAATAGGGGGAAGTCTGGAGCCAGCACGCAGCTTCCAGACCCTTATTGAATTACAGTCCAGATAGTGAGCTACAGTGCTATGAAATGAATGGCGCTTTAATAATAATAATAATAATAATAGTGAACTGAGCATAAATTGATCCATTAACAAATAATAGGCAACACAACTGATAGATTTTAAATGGGTAGATTTAATGGTCAGTAATAATGAGTCAGCTGTAATAAAAGTTAAGTTTTATGGGAGTCTTTGGACTATAAGCAAATTATGAATTAAGTGACTTTACATATGTCAGGGTCAAATATTTTGTATTGAGTTGTTGATAGAGGGGAAAACCCAAGAAAGTGACCCTTATCTTTTGCTGCTAAATAGATTAAATTTCTTAAAAAACGGTAGTTCCTAGCATGGCAGGTTTTTTGTCTAATCAACCATCCACTCAAACATTTTTGGTAGAGGTTAATAAGGTGTTCTCCACAGAAAGTCTTCCAGTTAATGTGCTAGATATAAATCAAGCGTTTAAGGAATTGAACAAAACTTACAAACGGTATATTGGATCCATATACGACATCACAAGCTTAGAAACATATTTACAGCAGAATATTGTATATAGAGGTATGCAAATTAATAATACACCAAATTCGCACCAAGAGGATTTCGAATTTATCCAAGGTTGGGAAACAATATTAACTGAGAATTCTCTCCGCATGCAATCGTACCTTCATGATTATGAAAAGAAACAACTAGAAAAAAATTCTCAACAACTGGAAAGAGAAATAAGTGAAATTAAAATATTCCAGACCCATTCTGACTTAGTACAACTAGAGAATAGACTTTAAAAAAAATATAGAGAGCTTACAAAGGGAAATAAAAGAAAGGAAACATCGTAAATATAATCGTGATAGGAAATATTTTGAATCTGGTCAAATCTACTTAAAAAACACTAGTAACAGAGGAGGAAAAAATTATAGAAACAGACATGCATATTATACAGATATATCTGAATCTGAAGCATCTGAGTAAGAAGCAAGTGGGTATAGCACAAAATCTGGAATAAAACGTAAGGCAAAAAGTAAACTGGGTACAACACAAAGAAAGCATAACCAAAATAATTTACCAAGATGTCAACCAAATCAATATTTATCCAATGGGGCTCAAGACATACAGAGAGGAGAGGGAACTGTAACATCTATACCCTTGTCCTCATCTCCTTCTGCATTTACACTATCGTCACAAACACCTCTGCCAACCACAACAATCACAACGGCAACCCCTTTTTTAATACCGGGAGTACAATTCAGAGATCGGGACAAATGGGGATATCAACAGCAGAAAATCTAAATGTAGAGGTTCAAGATATAGGTATGCGGATCATAAATCTATCAAATTTTATCCTAGAGTCGGAACATGAAAACCTAATACAAAAAGGTCTTTCGTTTACACCAGCACCTCAATTTAATTGTTTCACATGTTAAAGACATTCATCTTTTTGCTAGAAAATTAGTGCTACATAAAGAGTTTAAAAATAAAGAAAGAGATCCACAGGAAATTTTAAAAAAGAATCTAGAGCGATACAAATTCTAGAAGAACTACAAAGTGAACAGACGGGTAAAATGATTTCCCCATGAGCACCTTTCTCAATGTTAACTCCACAGTCCACATTTACTCCACCATTTACTAAATATGGTAATATTCAAACATTCGTAGATCTAGTGATGGCTGGTTTGCAAAATATTAAAACGAAAAAAGCAGATATTAATAATAATCTCACCATCAATGAGAAAAAAGCACTGCAAGATCTAATGACGAATCAAGATTTAGAAATAAAACCGTCTGATAAGGGAGGCAATGTTGTAGTGACGGACAAAATGGAACACAAGAGAATGGTGATGGATCTCCTAAAAAGATGAAAATACATATAGACCATTACCAAATAACCCCACTGTGAAATATACACAAGAACTAAAAGAAATATTACAAATAGCAAAAATGGAAGAATTAATAACAAAGGAAGAATATAAAGTTTTATTTAGTCCCAAACCAGTGATAGCGACTTTTTACGCTAAGTACATAGAAAACGTCATCCAATTCCTGGCAGACCAATGGAATTACATTGTCGTGTGAACCAACACAGGTACAACATACAAAGACAATTCCAAAAACACAGCTTCTCCAGACACTGCGCATCAATGCCAGAAAAAAAAAAACATCCACTAAAAATTACACTTATTGACTATATACCTGAGAACCCTTTTAATAGATTCAGTAAACTCCAAAAATGTGAGGTATACTAGATCTATCAATTAGACACCCTTGCACAATATAAGTTAAATGAAACAATCTTTTAACAGTTTTTTTAATGCGTTTGTTAATGCATATTTTAACCGCTTCTGAATTCTGAGTTATGATATTATATAAGTATTATAATTTTTTAGACGGAACATTAATACCATAATCAGCGTGGTTTGATCCTTTTGATTCACCACTACCATGCCTTATCATGTATTTATTGGTTTTAATCTATATATCTATAAATCTTTTTATGTATTTTTATATATATTTATTTGCTTAGTCATTTGCTATCTATTTACTTATATATCTTAAATATATATATGGTATATATATATATTTATATATTGATATATACATATACTTTTCTCCTCCATACAACTATCTATTCACCGATGCACCCTACTCTGTTCTAGAAATGTCCATAGCACGAAATATCAACTATGATTATTTTTATGTACTAAAAGAAATCCATAGAACTCTACATAGCCCAATATATATTCACCTCCAACAATCATTCATTTCCTCTCACTTGGTACCTTCCCAAAAAGCCTGTAATAACAATTACAATAATCATTTTTGGATTAGTGTTGAGCGCAAATATTTCAATTCCGAATATTTATCGCGAATATTGCAACTTTGAGAATTCGCAAATATTTTGAATATAGTGCTATTCATAATTTTTGTTTTACTCATAAAATCACCAATGTAATGATCGCGTAATATGTGAATATTACGCAATCAATACAGGCGTGGTTCAAAAAAGAATATATAGCACTATATTGAATATAGCGCTATATATTTGTTTTTTAGAATATTTGTCATTTTTTTCCATCTGAAGCTATGTTTCCTCCCTGCTTAAGTTGCTTGACAAGCAATTTAAGCAGGAAGGAATCATGACTTCAGAATAGAAACATAGAAACATAAAAACATAGAATGTGTCGGCAGATAAGAACCTTTTGGCCCATCTAGTCTGCCCAATATACTGAATACTATGAATAGCCCCTGGCCCTATCTTATATGAAGGATAGCCTTATGCCTATCCTATGCATGCTTAAACCCCTTCACTGTATTTGCAGCTACCACTTCTGCAGGAAGGCTATTCCATGCATCCACTACTCTCTCAGTAAAGTAATACTTCCTGATATTACTTTTAAACCTTTGCCCCTCTAATTTAAAACTATGTCCTCTTGTAGCAGTTTTTCTTCTTTTAAATATTCTTTCCTCTTTTACCTTGTTGATTCCCTTTATGTATTTAAAAGTTTCTATCATATCCCCTCTGTCTCGTCTTTCTTCCAAGCTATACATGTTAAGGTCCTTTAATCTTTCCTGGTAAGTTTTATCCTGCAATCCATGTACCAGTTTAGTAGCTCTTCTCTGAACTCTCTCCAAAGTATCAATATCCTTCTGGAGATATGGTCTCCAGTACTGAGCACAATACTCCAAATGAGGTCTCACTAGTGCTCTGTAGAGCGGCATGAGCACCTCCCTCTTTTTACTGGTAATTCCTCTTGCTATACACCCAAGCATTCTGCTAGCATTTCCTGCTGCTCTGTGACATTGTCTGAGTACCTTTAAGTCTTCTGAAATAATGATCCCTAAATCCCTTTCCTCAGATACTGAGGTTAGGAATGAAAAAAATTACGAATATTCAAAAAAACTAATATATAGCACTATATTCAATATATTAAAAAAATAGTCATTTTTTCCATCTGAAGTGAAGTGTTAAGTGTTCACTTCAGACGGAAAACAAAATCCGAATATTCTAAAAAACTAATATATAGCACTATATTCTTTAGTGCTATATATTCCTTTTTGACCCACGCTTGTATTGATCGCGTAATATTCGCATGTTACGCGATCATTGCATTGCCAATTTTTCAAGTAAAAAAAATGTAGAATATAACGAATATTCAAATTTGTGAATATTCGACGAATATTCTACAAAATATTTGCGAAATATCGCGAATTCGAATATGACCCCTGCTGCTCATCACTATTTAGGATATCAATGTACCCCTTAGGCACTCCTACCAGCCACAATGCATACACGTACCCTGCACAGTGTAAGAGTATATACAATGTCACCTCTCCATTAGGCCTCTTTCACACGGGCGTGTGCGCCCCGTTGCCGTATTGCAGACCGCATTCGCGGATCCGCATTACACGGGTGCCGCTCCGTGGGCATTCCGCTTCACGGATGCGGGCCCATTCACTTGAATGGGTCCACAAATCCGGAGATGTGGAATGGTGCGGAACGGAAGCACGGAGCGGAACCCTACGGAAGCACTACAGAGTGCTTCCGTGAGGTTTCGTCCCGTACTTCCATTCCGCAAAAAGATAGAACATGTCCTATCTTTTTGCGGAACGCCCGGATTGCGGACCTATTCAAGTGAATGGGTCTGTGATCCGATGTGGCTGCCCCACGGACTGTGCTCGTGCATTGCGGCCCGTATTGTGCGGGCCGCAGCACGACCATGGGGCACACACGCCCGTGTGAAAGAGGCCTTAGTCAGATTCACAGATAGGTCCGTGTCACCTAACTACTGTGGCCGACCATTGCACGAACCTACACAAACATAGAAGTAGATGAGCAACCTAGACCACACACAGTGTACGTTGCACTCATCACACATACCCTTATTCTCATTACTGTTAGCCAATAAATAATTATGGATGATAATGACAGTTAAATGCTCGTACACTGGGTGTACTGCTCAGCCCACCTTGAATGTGGTGGCTATCTGGCTGCCCAGCGTCACGGCGATGCACTGTATTTTGGGCAGCTACACTAGATCCAAGGCACAGGTAGGAACCTAGGCAGCAGCGCAGGCATCCCGTAGGCTGATCGGGCAACATCAGCAAAGCTCTACAGCACATGGTAAGCACAATTGTCTCTTATGCTACTACCTTAATGAAACAGCACCACACATGAGGCTCTGCCTCCTGTTCTTTTTCGTCTTTTTTATCCTGGGAGTAGCATTAATGTGCACTTTAGCCCCACCTATTGTCAGGATAGGTCATTAATATCTGATCGTCTCGGGTCCGACACCTGGCACTCCCAGTGATCAGCTTCACTACACTACCTGTCATCGCCGCTGGAGCGGTGACATAGTGTAATTGCAAGTACTCACTCTTCAAACAGCTGATCAGATATTGATGACCTATCCTGACGATAGATAATCAATATAAATGGCAGGATGACCCCTTTAAGCCCATCTTTGGTTCACAACCTGTCTACTCATGGGGTACCTCCACTCTGATTCCTAACATTAGCAATGCATTTCTATGCAAATCCAGAACTACAGTATGCAATGTTTGTTGCATAATATAACTAAATGACATAGATAACATCGAGGAAAAAGTGCTCTTTATTTTGATCTTGGTGTTCTTGCAATCCCCGTATTATAAATGAGTTGTAAGTTCAATGAATTGAACGACAATGATACATCTTTCCCTTTGCATGACTATTGTTTTTCTCTTTTTATTCCTTTAAACTCAATTCATATACAAGCTGATTGATATTCCTCTCTGTTTTCTTTCTGACATGGATTATTGCTTGAATAAGAAACAACAATAAATACAAAACTCTATTATTTCTCAAACTGAATACATTGAGAAGATGAATGGTGCAATCCACGTTTATGACATGTAGAAGTACACTCAGTTAACTTAGTTGGGAAGAGGGAATTTCTGGCAGCAAATATTCTTATACTTGAAGGAGTTATGCACACTATATTACTTAGAGAAATGATGCATCTCAATGTAAGCTGGCGTGGCGTGTGTGTGTTTGTGAGATGATAACATGTCAAGTTCCTTTCCAGATGTACGATAAAACGTAACATTTGCTCTTTAATACTCATGTAGTTGGCATCATATTTCACCTGGTAGAGCAAGCAATGAAAAACTTGTGCTGCCACATGATTACATGGGCAGGGGAAGACTGTGAATTTTAAGGCTATGTACACCTTTGGGGGCTAGTTTTGAGATAAAAATAATTGATTTAAATTGGACTTTATTAAAAATGATGAGCCCTTTTCCCTGCACAGGGCTGAGATGCTCTAGTACAGGGATTCCCAACCTGCGGCCCTCCAGCTGTTGCAAAACTACAACTCCCAGCATGCCCAGACAGCCTACAGCTATCAGCCTACAGCAGGGCATGATGGGATTTGTAGTTTTACAACAGCTGGAGGGCTGCAGGTTGAGCATCCCTGCTCTAATAGAAGGATTTGAATTTTCTCTCTGCTCTGTCAGCCAGCTCACCTGATGGGCTCCTTATCTCTGATATTCTAAACACTCTGTGGCTTAAATAAGTGTTTATGATATCTTAATTTAAATGTAAGGTTTATTTGATGCACACAGCTAGAGTTAACCCTTTGTGTCAGAACGACTCATTATATTTAATAATGGCCATTTGAAAAAAAAAAGATTAGCCCAAAATGAGTAAAATGCAATAAAAAATTTGCCCCCGAAGGTGTACATAGCCTTTTATGTGTCCTTCAGAAAAAATCAAAAAGTGTCCCCATGCTGTAGGTGGGTCAAAATTGGCAGAAGGTGGGTCGAACACAAGTAGGTGGGGTCAGCAAACTGTCAGGTATTGAAAATCTGCAGCTTGCCTTGAATTCATTGTGGTTTTGTTATGCTGTGAGTTAATGAATGTGTTCTGTGGAACTTAATTTACTAATATTGTACAGTACTTTGTTGTTTTACATGGAATTTCATGGCACATTCTACAACTGAAATTGCAGAACAAATAATCAATGTGTAAACTCACCTTTATAACATACAGTAGCTGACACCCTGCTTCAATGGCTAAGCTCGTTGCGGAAAGTGATCTCAGCCATTTTACCCCTTAGGTGCTGCAGTCAGTATGAACCATAGCATCTAAGGGGTTTACAGAGGGAGGGAGCTCCCTCTCTTCCTAATGAGGCCCCCACAATGCAATCACAGGACCCCAATGGTTGTATAGCATCCAAAGGCCTCTGGACCTTTTAAAAGGGTTGTCTCACTTTAGCAAGTGGCATTTATCATGTAGAGAAAGTTAATACAAGCCACTTACTAATGTATTGTGATTGCCCATATTGCTTCCTTTGTTGGCTGGATACATTTTTCCATCATATTATACACTGCTCGTTTCCATGGTTACAGACCATCCTGCAATCCATCAGAGTTATCACATTGTAAATACCGCATGGAGAACCCTATAAAAATTAAAAATAAAATACTCAATTGCAATTTTTGCCCACCTCACATCCCAAAAAATGACATATAAAGTGATCAAAAAGTCATATGTACTCAAAAATAGTACCAATAAAAACTACAGTCTGTCCTGCAAATGGCAAGCCCTCAGGCAGCTGCAGTGGAGGAAAAATAAAAAAAAATGCTGTGGATGTTACCATATGCCAATGCAAAATATAATTTTTTTTTTATAAATAGTGAGTTTAGTGAGCGAAAGTAATAAAATAGGAAAAAAGCTGTATAAATTTTGGTATCACCAAAATTGTATTAACCCACAGAATGCATGCAGGACTGTTTTGCCTGGTTGTAACAGAATCTGCAATAGAGGCCCTGAACCAGAGCCCCCAATGCAGATGTGAGCTTGCCTTTACCCTTTTTTTCAGAAATGTTAATTTGAATAAGTTTCTCAAAAACCCAAAGATATGCAAATTATGTAATAAGAAATACTACTTGTAGACAGCTAAGCCCGATGGGGTCAATGTTCTCCCCCACCTTCGCTAATTTATTGATGGCCTGGTGGAAGGAGAATTTTATATACACAGCACCTTTTTGAAAAATGTAGTTGTGGTAAACTTCACTTTTAGTTATGGTATGGATGGTACGTTGACAACATACTGATTGTGTGACAGGTCAGTGTGCCAACTCAATAATAATACATTAAATATAAAATTCACAGGAGATATACACATTTAACGAGTACCCACATTACTGTACAGCAAACCTTTGTCTGGTAATACGATCCTTGAAACATGCAGCTGTGATCCATGGCATACAATTAAATCAATGTCAGTTGGATAATACATGAGGGCAAAAAGGATTTGTAATACTGCTGATACTTATACCATGGCATGTACAGATAGATAAACGTTTTAAAAAAGAGGATACAAAAAAATGGGTTGTGAATTAAAAACTAATTCTGTGTTGCTGCAGGATCGTAACACCATTCAAACAGAAATTGCCCCCATTGTTTTTTCCACACACTATAGTTAACATTTTAAAGACATAAAAAGCATTTTTATAAATATTTTCCTATTCAGCATAAAGATGAGATTCTCAGCAACATTATTTCTTCTAATGTAAAGGTTGTGGCAAAACAAGGTCGAACACTTGGAGACATTTTATCACCTAGTTTTGTAGATGTACAGTATTTAAATATGCCAGCAATAGAATGAAGGCTTTCTTCACGATTAATGTTGGTGAAACACATACAATAAAAGGTTTTTTTAAATTGCGATACAGATCATACCATCTATAGGTTTTTTTTGTGCTGCATATCAAAATTCCTACATAGACTGTACTATTTGAAAACTTAAAACTACAATAGCAGAACACATATATGACATTAGTAAAAATAAGAACAAAGCATCAGAAGTGGCTAAACACTTTGTCGAGGAACATACAGGAGTTTTGGAATTTTTTAGGTTCCATGGTGTGAAAAGAGTCAATAGAGGAGGTGATTGGCAAAAACATGTTGGCTGGGTTTCACAGGCAGGCTGTCAGTGCATTAGGGTACTTTCATACTAGCGTTTTTATTTTCCAGCATAGAGTTCTGTCCTAGGGGCTCTATACCAGAAAAGAACTGATCAGTTTTATCCCCATGCATTCTGAATGGAGAGTATTCCGTTCAGGATGCATCAGGATGTCTTTAGCTCAGTCTTTTTGACTGATCAGGACAGAGATAATACCGCAGCATGCTGGGGTTTTATCTCCAGCCAAAACAACTGAACACTTGCCTGAATGCCGGATCCGGCATTTTTTTTCCATAGGAATGTATTAGTGCCGGATCCGGCATTCAAAATACCGCAATGCCGAATCCGTCCTTCCGGTCTGCGCATGCGCAGATCGAAAAAAAAGGTGAAAAAAATAAATGCCAGATCAGTTTTTCCAGATGACACCGGAAAGACGGATCCGGCATTTCAATGCATTTGTAAGACGGATCAGGATCCTGATCAGTCTTACAAATGCCATCAGTTGGCATACGTTTTGACGGATCTGGCAGGCAGTTCCGGCGACCGAACTGCCTGCCGGATCACTCTGCCGCAAGTGTGAAAGTACCCTTACAATAGTAATACACTGAAAGTCAAAGCATTAGGCCTCTTTCACACGGGCGTTGCGGGAAAATCTGCGGGTGCGTTGCGGTAACACCCGTGATTTTTCCGCGCGAGTGCAAAACATTGTAATGCGTTTTGCACTCGCGTGAGAAAAATCAAGCATGTTTGGTACCCAAACCCGAACTTCTTCACAGAAGTTCGGGCTTGGGTTAGGTGTTGTGTAGATGTTATTATTTTCCCTTATAACATGGTTATAAGGGAAAATAATAGCATTCTGAATACAGAATGCTTAGTAGGTGATCAATTGAGGGTTAAAAAAAAACCTCCAGCGCTATTGTACTATGCATTCTATATTCAGAATGCTATTATTTTCCCTTATAGCCATGTTATAAGGGAAAATAATACAGTGTATAGACTGTCATCTAGCAACCATGCGTGAAAATCGCACCGCATCCGCACTTGCTTGCGGATGCTTGCGATTTTCACGCAATCCCATTCACTTGTATGGGGCCTGCGTTGCGTGAAAAACGCAGAATATAGAGCATGCTGCGATTTTCGCGCAACGCACAAGTGATGCGTGAAAATCACCGCTCATGTGAACGACCCCATAGAAATGAATGGGTCGGTATTCAGTGCGGGTGCAATGCATTCAACTCACGCATTGCATCCGCGCGGAATACTCGCCCGTGTGAAAGGGGCCTTACAATACACGCGTATTGTAATGCATTGTAGAGGGAATCAGTCCCCCCAAAAGTCCCACAGTGGGTCAAAATTAAAAAGTTAAAAAGCCCTTTCCTCATAATAAACACATATAAAATGGTAAAAAAAAAGAAGACAAACAGACATATTTGGTATCGTCCCATCCGTAATGACTGGCTGTTTAAAAATGATTTACTCTGTCAGATAAATGCTGTCAAAAAATAAAACCTGCACCAAAATAGCCATTTTTGCTTACTATGCCTTACAAAAAGTGTAGTAGCCAGTGATCAAAAAGTACAATGTACCCCACAATGGTACCACTGAAAACATCACCTCACCCCGCAAAAATAAGCCCCTATGCAAGATGATTGACAAACAAAAAAAAAATGGCTCTCAGAAATGGCAACACAAAAAAAGATTGCAAAGAAAAATTTAGAAAATATACATATTAGGTATAGCTGCATCTGTTATGATCTGGTCTATAACAATATCTAATAGTCTACCCCTTAGGTGAATGCTGTAAAAAAATAAAAAACCTACGGTATGTCAAAACCATTTATTGTCACCTTGCCTTACAAAAAACATTATAGCGAGCGGTCAAAAAGTGTATCCCAAAATGATACTAATTTAAACTCATCCTGCAAAAACAATTAGCCCCCCACACAATATGATTGACAGAAAAATAAAAAATATGGCTCTCAGAAAGTGGTGACACAAGTACTGGATTTTTTTTCAAAACGCTTTGTGCAAAAGTGGTAAAACGTAAAAAAAAAATATAAAATTGGTTAGTATCTATATAAAATAACTAAAAAAATACTGTACTGACCAGCAGAATAAAGAAAATGTGTCATTTTTCCTGCACAGTCTTCATCCCAATAACAAATCCCAAAAAGCAATGGCAGAGTTTCTGCCTCATTTTTATCCTGCTTCGCAAAAAGGTAAATAGAAAGTGATCAAAAAGTTGTATGTACCCCATAATAGAACCAATAATAAAGCTCCATTGAGTGAAAAATAAAATGTATGGTTGTGAGAAAATGGCTGTACTGGTGTCCAGAGACTGATAGCAACATGACGCCAGTAAACCATTCCACTAAAATCTGCCTTCCAAAATCATATGGCTCTCCTTCTCTTCTGATTCCTGCCGTGTGTCCAAACTGAAATTTACGACTACATATGGTCTTCCGCATTCAGGAAAAAATGCTTAAAGGGAATCTGTCACCTATTTTGACCATATAAAACCGTTAACATAGCAATGTGCAATAAAGTACCTTCATTCCTGCATGTGTCTTCTTTCTTTTATTCAACTTTTCATTCTTATTAAAAAGCTATTTTTCTGATATGCAAATGAAGTCTCAAGGTGCCCAGAGGGGCGTTATTACCCTGCTCTAGTGCCCAGTAACGCCCCTCTGCAGTGCCCAGACGGCCTTTTTTCCAAGCCCAGCACGCCTCCTAAGAAATAAATGTCCTCCCATATACTTGCCGAACGGCGCCGCCCCCTCCACTACGTCATTTAAATTATTCACTGCACCTTCCTGGCTTCCTCCTCTCTTGTCCTCCAAAATCCCGCGCAGTATCGCTGAGTGCCTGCGCCTGCGCGATACTCCTGCTCCAGAGGGCAACAGCGCTCTAATTACATCATTGGGCTCAGCGCATGCCCAGTGACACTATTGAGGCTGTTGCCCTCTGGAGCAGTAGTATCCTACCGGCGCAGGCACTCAGCGATACTGCGCCTGCGCGGGATTTCGGAGGACAAGAGAGGAGGAAGCCACAAAGGTGCAGTGAATAAATTAAATGACGTAGTGGGGAGGGGGCAGCGCCGTTCAGCAAGTATGTGGGAGGACATTTATTTCTTAGGAGGCGTGCTGGGCTTGGAAGAAAGGCCAGCTGGGCACTGCAGGGGGGTGTTACTGGGCACTAGAGCAGAGTAATAACGCCCCTCTGGGCACCTTGAGACTTAATTTGCATATCAGTAAAATCGCTTTTTAATAAGAATGAAAAGTTGAATAAAAGAAAGAAGACACATGCTGGAATGAAGGTACTTTATTGCACATTGCTATGTTAACGGTTTTATATGGTCAAAATAGGTGACAGATTCCCTTTAACAAAATGCATTGTGCTTTTTCTCCTGTTACCACTTGTAGTAATAAAAAAGGGGAGCTTATGCAACTTTTTTTTGAATAAATGAAAATTTTATTTTTACACCCAAGTGTTTCTAGTGGTCAGTACACCCCTCAATAAATTCCTTTGGGGGGTGTAGTTTCCAAAAAGTTTTTTTTTTTTTGGGGGGGGGAATCTACTGAGGGAGTAACATAATGTGCCTTCAAAAACCATTTCAGTAAAACCATATGTGTTCATTTCCTTCTGAGCCCTGCTATGAGCCCATACAGCAGCTTATGACCACACATGGGGTGTTTCTGTAAACTACAGAATCAGGGTAATAAATATTGAGGTTTGTTTTCCTTTTAACCTTTCTGCCGTACAGGAAAAAAAAATTATTACAATGTAAAATCTGTAAAAACAAAAATCCTTTCCATTTTCCTTTCATTGTTGTGAAACATATAAAGGGCTAACCAACCACATTTGTAAGATTGGTTTTGAATAACTTGTGGGTTGTAGTTTCTAAAATGGGGTCAATTATGGGTGGTTTCTACTATGTAAGACTTACAAAGTGACTTCAAAACTAAATTTTTCTTTAAAAAAAAGTGCATTTTGGAAATTTCCTTAAATGGAGATAAATGGCAAGAATTTTTAATAGATATTAATAAAAATGAATTTTATTTAGAGTTTACCCCAACTTTTAGTGATAAAGAAATTACTTTTTTGGAGTTATCAATATATATCGAAGGAGGTAGGATTTATACAAAAACGTTTAACAAGCCCACCGATGCAAATAGTTTAATTGCTAGGGAGAGTTGCAATTTACCACGCTGGTTAGAGAATGTCCCAAGGAGTCAATTTTTAAGGATTAAAAGAAACTGTACAGAAAAAGAAGACTATGAGAGGTAGGCAGAATTTATGCAAAAGAAGTTTGAATATAAAGGCTATGAGAAAGGAAAATGAATGCAACAAAGGATAGAAATAGGCCAATTGAACAGACAAAATTTACTGAAAGAGAAAGAGATAATAAAAGGAACAGAAGAAGAAAAAATATCAATTCCCTCACTAATTATACCCTATAATAGCCAAGCTCCACAGTTCAGAAGAATCAAAAAGCATTGGAACACCCTTAAGGGGGATAAAGTAATTGGGGAATTTATCCCAGTAGAGCCGAAATTTGTATTCCGCAAGGCTAGAAACATTGGGAATTTAATTGCATCCACGAGTAAATGTACAGGAACACAAAATGGCCAGGGAAAACAGGATAAAAAATAAGGCCAATTATGTGGATTTTACCCGTGTAAAAAATGCATGGGATGTAAGAAATTAACGGGACAACACAATTACAACATATGTAGAAAGCACAGTAAATTCATATAGGCAAGACATCAAGCAATTTATAGTCTGCAACAGTAGCGCTACTATATATAATAACCTGCCCTTGCAACAAAATATATGTTGGCCATACAAAGAGACAACTGAAGAAAAGGATAGGGGAACATATATATAACATACAGCAAAAACATGAAGGACATCCTCTGTCACGTCACTACAGAGACATAATGGGAATTTATCTGGCTCTAGTTTTTGTAGAGTGGAATTGGTTAGGAAGAATAAAAGGGCGGAGATTTCATAAAAGAAATGTCTAGAGCCGAATCAAAATGGATTTTTAATATAGATTCCTTGATACCAAACGGCCTAAATGCTGAAATAGAGCTCTTTGCATTTGAGTAAGGCAGCACTGTAGGGGTTAAAGAGGAGTACCTATGGAGCGTATAAATAGGGAGCACTAGAAGAGCCCTGTAATACTCCCTGAGGAAGGACAGCGTCTGTCAGAAATGCGTTGGAGTTTTTTTGGCACCTGCAGCATTCTGTAGCTGCAGGAGTAACGTCACTAGTGCTTTGAACAAGCGCAACTAGCCTACTCCTTTCTACACAGCATCGTGTCACCGGCCAGGGCGTATGCTGTTAACCTGAAAAAACGTACCTACTAGTGGTGAGAGCCTGGACTCGCAACAAAAACACCCAAACTCCAGCACAGAAGAGCTGTTTTGGAAAGTGAACGCTGTAGGAATGTGTGGTACGGCGGGGAAGAGAAGTTATAAGGTACATCAGCAATTGTATTTTTCTTTACCCGCCTCTTACTGCACTATATAATATATTTCATTCTAGGTACAAACCTCGTGCGCGGTATCACATATATTGCATGCCGGTTTGATATACCTGTCATCACAAAATACTGATTGAGGGGTGCAATATAGCTGCTTCTACAAAATACTGATTAAGGGGTTCTATATTCCTGCTTCCACAAAATACTGATTGAGGGGTGCAATATACCTGCTTCTACAAAATACTGATTAAGGGGTTCTATATTCCTGCTTCCACAAAATACTGATTGAAGAGTGCGATATACCTGCTTTTACAAAATACTGAATAAGGGGTTTGATATACCTACTTCCACAAAATACAGATTGATATGTGTGATATACCTGCTTCCACAAAATACTGGTTAAGGGGTTTGATATACAGTCAGGTCCATAAATATTGGGACATCAACACAATTCTAACATTTTTGGCTCTATCCTCCACCACAATGGATTTGAAATGAAACGAACAAGATGTGCTTTAACTGCAGACTGTCAGCTTTAATTTAAGGGTATTTACATCCAAATCAGGTTAACAGTATAGGAATTACAACAGTTTGCATATGTGCCTCCCACTTGTTAAGGGACCAAAAGTAATGGGACGACTGGCTTCTCAGTTGTTCCGTGGCCAGGTGTGTGTTATTCCCTCATTATCCCAATTACAATGAGCAGATAAAAGGTCCAGAGTTCATTTCAAGTGTGCTATTTGCATTTGGAATCTGTTGCTGTCAACTCTCAAGATGAGATCCAAAGAGCTGTCACTATCAGTAAAGATAGCCATCATTAGGCTGAAAAAAACAAAACAAACCCATCAGAGAGATAGCAAAAACATTAGGCGTGTCCAAAACAACTGTTTGGGACATTCTTAAAAAGAAGGAATGCACCGGTGAGCTCAGCAACACCAAAAGACCCGGAAGACCACGGAAAACAACTGTGGTGGATGACCGAAGAATTCTTTCCCTGGTGAAGAAAATACCCTTCACAACAGTTGGCCAGATCAGGAACACTCTCCAGGAGGTAGGTGTATGTGTGTCAAAGTCAACAATCAAGAGAAGACTTCACCAGAGTGAATACAGAGGGTTCACCACAAGATGTAAACCATTGGTGAGCCTCAAAAACAGGAAGGCCAGATTAGAGTTTGCCAAATGACATCTAAAAAAGCCTTCACAGTTCTGGAACAACATCCTATGGACAGATGAGACCAAGATCAACTTGTACCAGAGTGATGGGAAGTGAAGAATATGGAGAAGGAAAGGAACTGCTCATGATCCTAAGCATACCACCTCATCAGTGAAGCATGGTGGTGGTAGTGTCATGGCGTGGGCATATATGGCTGCCAATGGAACTGGTTCTCTTGTATTTATTGATGATGTGACTGCTAACAAAAGCAGCAGGATGAATTCTGAAGTGTTTCTGGCAATATTATCTGCTCATATTCAGAAAAATGCTTCAGAACTCATTGTACGGCGCAGTGCAGATGGACAATGACCCAAAGCATACTGCAAAACCAACCAAAGAGTTTTTTAAGGGAAAGAAGTGGAATGTTATGCAATGGCCAAGTCAATCACCTGACCTGAATCTGATTGAGCATGCATTTCACTTGCTGAAGACAAAACTAAAGAGAAAATGCCCTAAGAACAAGCAGGAACTGAAGACAGTTGCAGTAGAGGCCTGGCAGAGCATCACCAGGGATGAAACCCAGCGTCTGGTGATGTCTATGCGTTCCAGACTTCAGGCTATAATTGACTGCAAAGGATTTGCATCCAAGTATTAAAAAGTGAAAATTTGATTTATGATTATTATTCTGTCCCATTACTTTTGGTTCCTTAACAAGTGGGAGGCACATATGCAAACTGTTTTAATTCCTGCACCGTTCACTTGATTTGGATGTAAATACCCTCAAATTTAAGCTGACATTCTGCAGTTAAAGCACATCTTGTTCGTTTCATTTCAAATCCATTGTGGTGGTGTATAGAGACAAAAATTTAAGAATTGTGTCGATGTTCCAATATTTATGGACCTGACTGTACCTGCTTCCACAAAATATAGATTCAGGGGTGCCATATACCTGCTTCCACAAAATACTGAATGAGGGGTGCGATATACCTGCTTCCACCAAATATTGTTTCAGGTGTTATATATACCTGTTTCCACAAAATACTGATTGGGGGATATACCTTCTTCTGCAAAATACTGATTAAGGGGTTCTATATACCTGCTTCCACAAAATACTGATTGAGGGGTGTGATATACCCGCTTCCACAAAATTCTGATAAATGGGTTTGATATACCTACTTCCACAAAATACAGATTGAGGGGTGCGATATACCTGCTTCCACCAAATATTGATTTAGGTGTTCTCTATACCTGTTTCCACAAAATTCTGATTGAGGGGTGCGATACATGACCCTGTGACAAAAGTCCCTATAGAAAAGCAGTATTTGTGGAAGAAAGTATATCACACCCCTGCCTCAATCAGTTTTTTTTGGGAGCAACTGGTAAATCACACCAGTAGAAATTATTGGTTCCAATAGCGTTTTTCACTCTGTGTAGATGCGGTAATGCAGCAAAACCGCAATCAAATTCTGCACTACCCAAATGCACTATATAGAAAGTATATTATTGGTATATAACACCCCTGCTTCAATCAGTATTTTGGGAGGCAACTAGTAAATCACACCAGTAGAAATTATTTGTTCCAATAGCGTTTGTTACACTGTGTAGATGTGGTAACGCAGAAAAACCGCAAACAAATGCTGCACTACCTAAATGCACTATATAGAAAGTATATTATTGGTATATACACCCCTGCTTCAATCACTTTTTTGGGGGGGCAACTGGTAAATCACACCAGTAGAAATGATTTGTTCCAATAGCGTTTGTCACTCTGTGTAGATGCGGTAACACAGCAAAACCGCAAACAAATGCTGCACTACCTAAATGCACTATACAGAAAGTATATTATTGGTATATAACACCCCTGCTTCAATCACTTTTTTTTGGGGGGGGGGGGGGGAACTGGTAAATCACACCAGTAGAAATTATGTCTATACATAGTGGATAGAAGAATAAATTGATCAGTATCAGGTGGTATATCATATATACATGATTACAGGTGATTATGGACATAAATAAACATACTTGAAATATACATCTACATGATTAGGAATGGTAAAAATTGTAATATATAATGCACAGGCAACAGCCCTTGAACAGCTCAAGCTGTCAGAAGTGTATCAATTTCACATAATCCTTCGAAAAAGGAGAGGGATGTTCCTGAAAAAGAAGGCAGAAATTAGGTACCTGTAAGGCATGCGGAGTAATCGGCAGGGCGTTGGATATGCGGCGTGCAAGCGTGCACGCCGTATATCTAGAATGTGCAGGCCGGAAATCATTCCGGTCATGTGATCGGGCCACACGTGACATCCTAGACATCAGGATGCGTTCCAAAAGGATGTCACGTGTGCGGAAGGGGCCCAGATTTGAGTTCCAACAGCGTACCCTGCTTCCCAGGAATAGCATCTGAGTGTGGACATTATGAATATATATAGGCTGCATTAGACTAGTCATATTCAAGGAAATTGCCCGTCTTAGTAAACATTAATGTGGAATGTCAGCTGTCCACTTGTCAAATATAAGATTGAATATAGAAAGTAAATGGCCTTATGGATAACCTATGTACAGTATGTAAATATAGAAATATAGATATTCTACCCTCACCCTCACCAGTTGTGGCTAGAAAATCAGTGAGTCTGTGGAAAAACTACAATAAGGTAGTATTAGATCATTTACAGTACAGACTAAAAGTTTGGACATACCTTCTCATTCAAAGAGTTTTCTTTATTTTCATGACTATGAAGGCATCAAAACTATGAATTAACACATGTGGAATTATATACATAACAAACAAGTGTGAAACAACTGAAAATATGTAATATTCTAGGTTCTTCAAAGTAGTCACCTTTTGCTTTGATTACTGCTTTGCACACTCAAGGCATTCTCTTGATGAGCTTCAAGAGGTAGTCCCCTGAAATGGTCTTCCAACAGTCTTGAAGGAGTTCCCAGAGATGCTTAGCACTTGTTGGCCCTTTTGCCTTCACTCTGCGGTCCAGCTCACCCCAAACCATCTCGATTGGGTTCAGGTCCGGTGACTGTGGAGGCCAGGTCATCTGGCGCAGCAACCCATCACTCTCCTTCATGGTCAAATAGCCCTTACTTTCAAAGTTTTCAAATTTTTCGACTGACTGACTGACCTTCATTTCTTAACCCCTTAAAGACTCAGCCCTATTTCACCTTAGGGACTTGGCCATTTTTTGCAAATCTGACCAGTGTCACTTTAAGTGCTGATAACTTTAAAACGCTTTGACTTATCCAGGCCGTTCTGAGATAGTTTTTTCGTCACATATTGTACTTCATGACACTGCTAAAATTGGGTCAAAAAAGTAAATTTTTTTGCATAAAAAAATACCATATTTACCAAATATTTTGAAAAATTTGCAAATTTCAAAGTTTCAGTTTCTCTACTTCTGTAATACATAGTAATACCCCCAAAAATTGTGATGACTTTACATTCCCCATATGTCTACTTCATGTTTGTAGCATTTTGGGAATGATATTTTATTTTTTGGGGATGTTACAAGGCTTAGAAGTTTAGAAGAAAATCTTGAAATTTTTCATAAATTTACAAAAACCCAATTTTTAGGGACCACTACAGGTCTGAAGTCACTTTGCGAGGCTTACATAATAGAAACCGCCCAAAAATGACCCCATTCTATAATCTACACCCCTCAAGGTATTCAAAACAGATTTTACTAACTTTGTTAACCCTTTAGGTGTTGCACAAGAGTTATTGGCAAATGTGGATGAAATTTGAGAATTTCATTTTTTTGCCTAATTTTCCATTTTAACCTATTTTTTCCCACTAACAAAGCAAGGGTTAACAGCCAAACAAGACGGTATCGTTATTGCCCTGACTCTGCCGTTTACAGAAACACCCCATATGTGGCCGTAAACTACTGTACGGGCACACAGTAGGTAGTAGAGGGAAAGGTGCGCCGTATGGTTTTTGGAAGCCAGATTTTGCTGGACTGGTTTTTTGACACCATGTCCCATTTGAAGCCCCCCTGATGCAACCCTAGAGTAGAAACTCCATAAAAGTGACCCCATCTAAGAAACTACACCCCTCAAGGTATTCAAAACTGATTTTACAAACTTTGTTAACCCTTTAGGTGTTGCACAAGATTTAATGAAATATAGAGATACAATTTCAAAATTTCACTTTTTTGGCAGATTTTCCATTTTAATATTTTTTTTCCAGTTACAAAGCAAGAGTTAACAGCCAAACAAAACTCATTATTTATGGCCCTGATTCTGTAGATTACAGAAACACCCCATATGTGGTCGTAAACCGCTGTACGGCCACACGGCAGGACGCAGAAGGAAAGGAATGCCATACGATTTTTGGAAGGCAGATTTTGCTGGACTGGTTTTTTTGACACCATGTCCCATTTGAAGCCCCCCTGATGCACCCCTAGAGTAGAAACTCCAAAAAAGTGACCCCATTTTAGAAACTACGGGATAGGGTGGCAGTTTTGTTGGTACTAGTTTAGGGTACATATGATTTTTGGTTGCTCTATATTACACTTTTTTGTGCGGCAAGGTAACAAGAAATAGATTTTTTGGCACGTTTTTTTTGTTATTTACCACTGAGGAAGGGAGAGTGAATCTACCCGTAACGCGTATGGTGAAACAAGTGATGTACCTGCATTGAAAAGCCTCCGATAATACTGTGTGGCCATACAGAAGAAAATCTCTACAGTAAAGGATTAACTATTCTTATCGTCGAAAGCTGCACCAAAGGAAATTGCGGAACAGAGTGGCAACTCCCGCGATCTTTGGAACTCCCGCGAAATTTAAACCAGCTTGCTGTATGGAGCGACTGAATAAGCCGGCAAATATTTAAAGCTCCATTGAAGCAATAGGGAGACAGCAGACGCTAGACGGTAAGCCAAACATCGATTTAAAGTTTTCTCCAATCCAAAGCTCATATCGAGCTTAAAAGGATATGCTATAAGAGACTTTTCACATTATCAGGATTCCTGTGGACACTTTATGAACATATTGCGCTCCCAGTGAATACACCTACAACATTTTCAGTGACATTCAGTTTCCCAAATTGGGATAGAGCACTAGAAGATAATACCCCCTCTTTCCCAAATTACAGCATATACTTGAAGTTTCTTGGTGTGATATATATTATTGAATTTATCGACACTATTGAGTCATATGAATATAGTGTTGATCATATCTACCACAATATATGTGATTGTAATGTTGTATATTATTGCTACATTGTTCTTATAAATTTTATTACTTGTATTTTATGGGGATATAATAAATATTTTCTGCACATGTCAATTTGGTTGCCAAGTGTATGAGTGCTCGCTCATTACTCTATTACTACATTTGCCTTTAAGAGAGGGTGGGGTGATTCCCTCTATATGAGCTTGCAGCACCATACCTTAACTACTTGCTAGTGAGCCACCACAACCTACCACTATTCATCTGACAGGTTAGATCATGTGGTAATTTTATAGAGCAGGTTGTCACGGACGCGGCGATACCTAATATGTATACAATTTTTTTTATTTATGTAAGTTTTACACAATGATTTCATTTTTAAAACAAAAAAAATGTTTTAGTGTCTCCATAGTCTAAGAGCCATAGTTTTTTCAGTTTTTGGGCGATTATCTTAAGTAGGGTCTCATTTTTTGTGGGATGAGATGACGGTTTGATTGGCACTATTTTGGGGTGCATATGACTTTTTGATCGCTTGCTATTACACTTTTTGTGACGTAAGATGACAAAAATAGCTTTTTTTACACCGTTTTTATTTTTATTTTTTTACGGTGGTCACCTGAAAGGTTAGGTCATGTAATATTTTTATAGAGCCGGTCGATACGGATGCGGCAATACCTAATATGTATACTTTTTTTATTTTATTTAAGTTTTACACAATGATTTCATTTTTGAAACAAAAAAAAAATCATGTTTTAGTGTTTCCATAGTCTAAGAGCCATAGTTTTTTCAGTTTTTGGGCGATTATCTTGGGTAGGGTATGATTTTTGCGGGATGAGATGACGGTTTGATTGGTACTATTTTGGCGTACATGCAACTTTTTTGATCACTTTTATTACCTTTTTTGGGAAGTAAGGTGGGCAAAATTTCAATTTCCTAATAGTTTTTATTTTTTTAATTTTATGGCGTTCACCGTGTGGGGAAAGTAACATGACCGTTTTATAGATCAGGTCATTACGGACGCGGCGATATCAAACATGTGTAGGGAATTTTATTTTTTTCATTTTTAATCAGTGATAAATGTGTTTTTGGATTTTTACTTTATTTTCACTATTTTTTTCACTTTTTTTTTTACCCAGACCCACTTGGTTCTTGAAGATCCAGTGGGTCTGATGTCTATATAATACAGTACAGTACACCATATAGTGTTTTGTACTGAACAGATCTATGCCTTTAGCACAGATCTGTTCAGCACCATGGACAGCAGGATGCCTGAGACGGCGTCCTGTTGCCATGGGAACCTTCCCCGTCTGCTCAGTAGTGGTCAGAACTTCGCAGACGGGGAAGGGTAAGGATGGGGCTCTCTGGGGGATTTCTGGGGGCTCTCTCCCTCTCCATCGGGGGGCTGCAAAGGCAGAGCAGCCCCCCGATGGGAGAGGGAGGGAGCTCCCTCTTACTGTTAACCTTTTCCATACAGCGGTCTGTACGGACCACGGTATGGAAAGGGTTAAACGGCTGACATCTGCACAGATGTCAGCCGTTTAAACCAGGGTGTCAGCAATGTGCTGACACCCTGGTATACCCACTGTACACCAAAAAATTTTCAAGAGGAGGCGGGCGGGGGATTGCGATCCCGCCTCCCGTACCGCCCCCACCGCCTACAACCCCTTCCTGCACCACCCGCCGGCAAAAAATCATGCATGGGTGCAGGGGGGGTGAAAAATCTTTATTTTAGGGACACTAAAGTTTCTGATCCCCGTGGTCAGGGACAGCGGGGATCAGAAACTGCAGAATGACCCACATGACTCACATGACCCCCCCCTGGCGTTGTGACAGGATGCCGGCTAAATGATTTCAGCGGCGCCGGAATAACGATTTAAAGTTAGGACGTACCGGTACGCCCTGAGTCCTTAAGGACTCGGGAAATAGGGCGTAACGGTACGCCCTGCGTCCTTAAGGGGTTAAAGTAATGATGGCCACTCGTTTTTCTTTACTTAGCTGCTTTTTTCTTGCCATAATACAAATTCTAACAGTCTATTCAGTAGGACTATCAGCTGTGTATCCACCTGACTTCTCCTCAACGCAACTGATGGTCCCAACCCAATTTATAAGGCAAGAAATCCCACTTATTAAACCTGACAGGGCACACCTGTGATGTGAAAACCATTTCAGGGGACTACCTCTTGAAGCTCATCAAGAGAATGCCAAGAGTGTGCAAAGCAGTAATCAGAGCAAAAGGTGGCTACTTTGAAGAACCTAGAATATGACATATTTTCAGTTATTTCACACTTGTTTGTTATGTATATAATTCCACATGTGTTAATTTATAGTTTTGATGCCTTCAGTGTGAATCTACAATTTTCATAGTCATGAAAATAAAGAAAACTCTTTGAATGAGAAGGTGTGTCCAAACTTTTGGTCTGTACTGTACATGTACATATCATGTATAACCATGCAAGATGAGTTAGGCATTAATGAAAAAAATCACATTCGCGATTGAGACCGTGCGGTGAAAGAGTTCCCAATTTGTGGATCCAGAAAGCCTCTCTCTGTTTTAAAAAGAGTATTCAATTTCCTCTTCTTCTGGGTGGATCAACTTGTTCCAGAATCTGATACAGTAATTGGGAGACCTCGTGTTTCATTGTAGAAAAATTATATGGAATAGGCAGTAACGTTTGGCCCAGTCTGATGGTGGACTTGTGCTTGCTTATTCGGTCTCTAATATGTTGCGTTGTTTTACCAACATATGCGAGGCCGCATGGACATTTTAATAAATAGACTACAAAGCTGGAATCACAAGTAAAGAATCCCTTAATTGGAAGGGTCTGTCCCGTGCGTGGGTGTGTGGCATATTCTCCCTTGATTACACTTGAGCATTGAGCGCAGTGTAGACAGGGGTATGTACCCTGTCAACGGCTGTGTAGGAATGACTGTTTAGATACCTAGTAAAGCTACCAATGTCAGCCTTGACTAATTTATCCCTAATGTTGGATGATCTCTTGTAACAGGTTAATGGTGGCTGATGGAATTCTTTAACCTCAGGATATGCTTTGGCCAGTAGCGACCAGTGTTTCCTTACAGCTTGTTGTATTTTGGGCATCAAGGGATGATAGGTGGTTACACATGCTATTCTGTTACAGTTATTCTGTTTGGTCCGGTGTAGAGTGGACTGTGGGTAAACCCTATCTAAGAATTTCTCGGTCATGTTTTGGAATCTCAAAATTTTTGTCGTACAGATGTACCATGGTTAGCACTCCCGCTGTTAACTCAAATTTCTTAACTCATTTATCTTGACGCAAAAGCCATTGAAAAGCAATTGAAGGTGTTTGCTTAGATTAGATAACCAAACTCAGAAATCTCAGAAAAAAGGAGTGCTAACCATGTTACATCAGTATCTTCAGTGACAATGCGGTCTATCCGTGTATATTGTGAACAGGGTAGAGATTCTTTTGTGGCTCTGGGGTGACAGCTACTGTAGTGCAGGAGACTATTGCGGTCAGTGGGTTTATTATAGAGATGTATGGTCAGGGTTCCCGTGTGGTCAATTCTGACCAATGTGTCTAGAAAACTAATTTCCTCTTGACTGGTATGTAGAGTAAAACCAAGTCCATTGTGTACCTGGTTTAAATCTCTGGTGAAATCATGTATTGTGGATATTGGACCCTTCCATATACAGAAGATATCATCAATGAAACAAAACCATACACTGTCAAGTTGGCAAAATAGAGGATGTGTGTACACATAATCTTCCACGAATGCTGTCATATATGCGTTAGCATATGGGGGGCCACATTAGACCCCATAGCGGTCCTCTTCTTCTGGCCATAAGTGTCCCTAAATAGGAAGAAATTCTTAGTGAAGATAATTTCAAGGAGTTTTAGACAGAACTGTTGTTGTGTGATATCCAAATTGGAGTGGTTTTGTAGTAGTCTAGTCGTGTCCTGTATACCTCTTTCATGTGTTATATATGTGCATAGACTATTCACATCTAATGTCAATAAGGTACAGCCTGATGTCATATCTGAACCTTGTAGTTTACTGAGAAAATCTGTGGTGTCCAGTAAAAAGGATCTAGATGTCTTGATCAAAGGTGTGAGTATTTTCTCCAAGTAAATAGCTAGGGGGGGGGGAATGGAGTCGGCTGAGGCAACTATCGGGCATCCCGAGGGATTAACTATACTCAATGTGTAGAAAACAGGAGCGATAGGATCGTATTTGGTCAAGAATGTTGCGGTCTTGGGGTCAATTACCCCTAAATGTGTGTAAGCCTTGACTGTATTAGAAATGATCTCCTGTATCTGTATAGTGGGATCCCTAGGTAATATCTCATATGTTTCAGTATCTGATAATTGCCTCCTGATCTCAGACAGATAATCAGCCTTATCCATGATGACAAGGGCCCCTCCCTTGTCCGCGGGTTTAATGACAATTTCTCTGTTCAGCTGTAGTGTGTCCAGAGCCAGCCTTTCTTCAGTATAAAGATTGTTCGTGTGTTTAAAGTGGCCTTGTGTATTCGCTGTCAGGATATCTCGTACAGAATTTTGGGACAGGGAAATATATGTTTCAACGGGGTGTTTATTCCGAGGTGGCATAAAGGAACTCTTGTTCCTTAGGCGTAAATGTTCAATAGACAGTAGTCCAGGTGGGTCCGATACACTGTATTGTTGTGGTAATGGCTCCTGAAAGTGGACTTTTAATCTCAGAGTTCGGTAAAATTTCTGTAATTCTTGTTCCAGTGTAAAGGTATTTAAATGTGGCGTGGGATAAAATGATAAACCTTTTTGTAGGAGGGTAATCTGTGCCGGTGGTAAAATGGTAGATGAAATGTTGATTACTAGATTGTCCTCCTTACCTGGGATCTTGTCTGTATGCGTTCTTTCTGGCTTTCTGCCACCCCTCGTGGTCCTCCTTGTCCTGGTCTGCGTCTCCATCGTGGATAACTTAAAAAACAAGGTGGGCGTCTGTAGCTCCCTGATCTGTCGCTATCAGATGTTGAGGACCCGAAGTAATAAGGATGTCGATTTCCCCATTGGTTCTGTGGTTGGTTCCCTTTCCAGGCGTAAACTGTATCCAATCTGTAATCCTCAGCATCTCGTACAAATTTTTGTCGTTTATTCTGTTTTACGTTCTTCTTGAACTCGTGCAGTTGTTCCTTAATTCTGTCCTTGGCCTTTGTCAATTCTTCTGCAGGTGCTGTAGAGGTTAGTTGGGCTTCGGTGGACTCTATCTTCTTGGAGAGTTCCCCAATCGAGGTCTGTAATTGTTCAATAGGATCAGATCAAAGGAGCATTTGTTTAAGATACTCTCAAATCGCTCGCAGAATTCTTTCCTGTCTGCAAACAGTGTGGGTTTTAGGCGTGATCTTAGGCCTCTCGGAATTCAATTACTCTTGAAGTATTCAGTGAGTGTGCTGCAATGTAGTTCCCATCCGATCAGCCGTCTACGATCCCGTTCATATTCACAAATTTTCATCTCATGGTTCGGAATATGTAAGAAGTCATTGGGTAGATGTACCCCTGATACAATATCTTGTGCAGTGTTGGTATCATATGAAAAAACATTTGTCATACTTAGAGGTTCTGGTTCCTCGCAGTAGTAGTTCTGTTGAAGAGAAATGGAGAACCGCACTCTGAAAGTTCCGGTGCCAGCAAAAGGCTAAGATAGCCACATTACATATGGTAGAGATTGAGGCACTCAGATTTTTGTTGCGCTTAAGAAGAAATTTATTCATGCATTATTTTCATATTCCAGTTGCCCAACTGTCGCCAAAATCAGAAAATAAAGAAAGCTGACCGGACGTTTCGGTCTCAAATGGACCTTCCTCAGCGGTCAATTTTTTTTTATCTGCAAACAGGTACATAGGATATATCGTTATTGATAACCGGTATGAAAAACATAAAATAATAAAAAAACTAAATTGATGAACAATATAAACAATACAAATATAAATATAAAGAAAACTGGCTATACATAGTGCATAGAAGAATAAATTGATCAGTATCAGGTGGTATATCATATATACATGATTACAGGTGATTATGGACATAAACAAACATACTTGAAATATAACCATACCCTGCCCTTCCCTCCCCTACCCTTCCTTTCCTTCCCCCCTCCCCCCTTTCTCATTCTCCTTTTCCAGTAGCATATCTATATTTACATAGATAGGTTATCCATAAGGCCATTTACTTCAAGGCCATCTATAATGCCTAATGTTTTGGGCCTGTACTCCACTGGCCTGCAGTAAAATTGTTATCCACTGACCGCCTAATATACCTCCAGCCACATAATCACTTGTTCTTTTCTGTCCGGAGAATGCCTAATGTTTGAGGCCTGTACTTCACTGGCCTGCAGTAAAATAGTTTTCCACTGACCGTCTAATATACCTCCAGCCACATAATCACTTGTTCTTTTCTGTCATGTGAATGCATAATTTTTGGAGCCTGTACTCCACTGACCTACAGTAAAATTGTTATGCACTGACCGTCTTATATACCTCCAGCCACATAATCACTTGTTCTTTTCTGTCAGGTGAATTCATAATTTTTGGGTCCTGTACTCCACTGGCCTACAATAAAAATGCTTTCCACTGATCTTCTAATATACCGCCAGCCACATAATCACTTGTTCTTTTCTGTCAGGTGAATGCCTAATTTTTGGGTCCTGCACTCCTATGGCCTAAAATAAAAAAATTCTAGGCTCCAGCAGGGCACATTTTTGAGAGTTTCTCTTTAAGATGCATAAAAATGGCCCCTGATTAAAATACATATTTTTTGTGGGAATTTTTGCCATTGATCCCCCTCTGGTATGTCACTGTCCATGTTGTGGGACTATTTGTGCACTTCTAGTAAGTATTTGGTGGCTGCAAATATGACCTGAAGGTTTTTCAGGTTCACCTGCCATTAAAGTGAATGGGGCCCGCCGCGGTTCACGAACATTTGATTGCGAATGCGCTTTCGTGAAACATCTCGGTCGATGTTCGTCCATCACTAATAACTCATATTTTTTCTAAAATGGCTGCTGCACATGTTACAAAGTCAAAGTGAGAAGCCTGGGAACGAGGGATCACCCATAATGCTATGCAGCCAGCCAATCAGCAGCTAGCCAGCCTCTGTGATGTCGCAGCCCTAAAAAAAGCCTCATCCTGCCCGATCTCCATCATTTTCCAGTGAACTTTGTACAGGGAGAGACGTGACAGGCACTAGGGACAGTCATTAGGAAAAACTTTTTTAACAAAATATTACTTTTGAGCAGTTCATGGACAGCTTAGAGATAGCGTAGGGATGTAATAGTGAGAATTCATCCACACTATATGGAAGAGAGCAGGAAGAGAGCAGGAGTCAATTAAACAGTGCAAAGTTTGGCTAATAGAGGAGCTATTCTATTACAGTAGATATGCCAAGATTTGTGCTGCCTTCACAGTAGATATCCCAAAATATGTGCCCTCTCACAGTTGATATGCCAAGATGTGTGTCCTCTTACGGTGGATATGCCCAGATGTGCCCCATTCACAATAAATACTCCTCTCCTCAATCACCTGGCTCCTCACATGATCTGTGCTCCCCATCAGCAGCAGCAGGATACTGCGACACCTCGCGCTGCTGTGTAGGAGGAGCAGAGGCTGATTCCCAGCCTTCCCCGCTTCTCCTCCTACACAAATCAGCAGGACAATGTGTGAGGATATTGTGCTGCTGCTGCTGTGGAGCGCTGGCGGCTCAGTGGTGGAGCGAGGAGCAAGTAGTTCCCTGCCTCAGTGGCGTGCCTACGGTGTTTGGCACCCGGGTCGGGTTCTTTCTCTGGCAACCCTTCCCTTTACTTTAAAAGAATTGTACCCGCTCACAGTAGTATTTCCCTCATTGTACAATATTCACAGTAGTTTTATACAAATGTGTGCCCCCTCACAGTAGTTATGCCCACATTATACCCTCTCACAGTTGTAATGCCCTATCTGTGCCCCCTTCATAGTAGTAATCCGTATTGTGCTCCCTTCATAGTAGAAATCCCTATTGTGCCCCCTTCACAGTAATAATGCCTACTGTGCCCCCTTTATTGTAGTAATGCCCTCTGGCTCTGTGACCCCTCCATAGTAGAAATGCCCATTGTGCCCCCTTCACATTAGTAATGCCATCTGTGGCCCCTCCAGAGTAGTAATGCCATCTGTGCCCCCTTCATAGTAGAAATGCCCTCTGTGCCCGCTTTATAGAAATAAAGATCTCTGTGCCCCCTCCATAGTAATAAAGACCTCTGTACCCCCTCATAGTAATAAAGTCCTCTGTGCCCCCTCCATAGTAATAAAGTCCTCTGTGCCCCCTCCATAGTAATAAAAACCTCTGTGCCCCCTTCATAGTAATAAAGACCTCTGTGACCCTCTGTATTAAAAACAAAAAAACACAGTAACTACTCACCTTGTCCCGCTCCTGAAGCTCACATACCTCTCTTCCCTGCAGGCACAGATCGCTCGATCCATGTCTGCAGGCTGAATGGTGGAGCGGAGAGAAGTCTTCCTGCTTCCCCATTCAAAGCGCTGCTGGCCTAAAGGAGGGGAGGAGCGTGGGGAGCTGAGCGGTGAGTGACAGAACATCAGCTCCCAGTTCACCAGCAATGAGCGTTTCCATCTCAATTGATGGAAGCACTCATTGCTTCTGGCCTTTGGCGGCTGTGCTGTGGGTCCACGCAGGAGCTGTGGGCCCCGGCACTTGCCTGGGTATGCCGGGTGCTGACGCCGGCCTTGCTGATACTACAGATTTTAGAGTGTTCATGTTCTTTTATAAATAATTTCATCTGTTAATCCTTATTTGTGTAATTGGGGTGAAATTGTGGCCTGATACTACAGATTTTGGGGTGTTCACGTTCTTTTTTACATAAGTAAATCCATTAATCCTAAATTGTGTAATTAGTGTGAAATTGCTGCCTGACACTACAGATTTTGGAGTGTTCATATTCTTTTTCACATAAGTAAATCCATTCATCCTTGATTCTGGGGTGAAATTGCGGCCTGATACTACAGATTTTAATTTGTTCACATTCTTTTATACATAATTTAAGCCGTTAATCCTTAATTGTCTAATTGGGGTGAAATAACCCCCTGATACTATACATTTTAGGGTGTTTACGTTCTGTCATACATAAGTACATCCATTCATCCTTGATTCTGGGGTGAAATTGCGGCCTGACACTACTGCTATTTTACACTTACTGTATGAGTACAGTATGTCTGAAATGAACGGGCAGTGGCAGATTTTAGTGTGTTTCTGTTCTTTTATACATAATTCAATCTGTTAATCGTTAATTGTGTAATTGGGGCAAAATTGCATTTTATGGTGTTCACGTTCTTTTTTACATAAGTCCGTTAATCCTTGATTGTGTAATTGGGGTGAAATTGCGGCCTGCTACTACAGATTTTAGGGTGCTCACATTCTTTTATACATAATTAAATCTGTCAATCCTTAATTGTATAATTAGGGTGAAATTGCAGCCTGATACTACAGATTTAGGGGTGTTCACATTCTTTTTTTGCATAATTCAATCTTTTGAATCCCAATTGTGCAATGGGGGTGTAATTGTGGCCTTATACTACATATTTTAGGGTGCTCACATTCTTTTATACATCCATTCATCCTTGTTTCTGGGGTGAAATTGTGCCCTGATGCTACTTCACACTTACAGTTACTGTTACAGTACAGTATGTCCGACAGACAGGTGCCAACGCATTCTAAGTGAACGAGCAGTGGCAAAAATGTTTCTGGAGCTGGCAGAAGTAGCAGCAAAAGACAGAGAGGGGGGTGGTAGCAGCAGGCACAGCGACAGGTCAGAGCTGCCACTGTCATCCAGCAGTCGTGTTTTGACTAGCAACCCAGATGTCGTTGAATGGTTGACTCGGTCTTCAACATCATCTCAACTGACATCAGAACCCCCAGCCAGGAGTCGGTGGGTTTCTCTGACATCACACTTAGTTGGCATGTCCCAGGAACAAGCTAAGACTGCTGAGGGTTAGTGTTGAGCTCGAATATTCGAATAGCGAATTTTTATCGTGAATATCGCCACTTTGAGAATTTGCGAATATTTTGAATATAGTGCTATATATTCGTTATATTGAATATTCAGCCTTTTTTTTCCATCTGAACACATGATTCCTCTCTGCTTCTTGCTTGTGGGCCAATGAGAAGGAAGCAATGTCAAGTTCACAACAATACTTAGTGCACCAATCAGTAATCTGTAGTCACACCTGTCAAAATGTGAAGTTGCACATAGTGCGAAAAAATATTCGAATCACTGCCGATTAGGGCAATCGCAAATATATTGGAGCACTTGACTCTATCAGCATATAAAGCTATTGTAATTTTCTGCCGTGCCAACCATTTTCTCCAGTAATTCGCATATAGCCCCTGCCGCTCATCACTAGTGAGGGTGACATCAGTGATGTGCAGACAGTAGTGGATAATTATGTAGCCGATCGTACATGGTAGCCGGGAAAAGAGGGGGCTTCATCATCAGGAGATGAGGGTGACAGCTTGCATGTGAATTCGTGGGAGGATATCAGCGTGGCCGTTTGTAGAATCTGTGGGCAGAAGATGAAACGTGGACAGGGTGCTAATGTTGGCACCATGGCCCTGCGTAAACACATGCAGTGTCACCATTAAGTGGCCTGGGAAAACCGTGGCACTAATATAGTGGTACAGCCTGAAGCACCACCCTATGTATCTCCCAGAGGTCCACTGCGTTCTCCTTTAGCGTGCAAATAGCAATGATAACAGTCGGGTGGGAGCACATGTCGTGAGTGGTCAGGTACGTGGCTTTAAGACTGGTGAGGGTGACTGTAACGTAACATGAATTCAAAAGATTTGAGGATGAATAAGCTTAAGCAGGCTAAATGAATAAATACAGTTGCAAGAAAAAGTATGTGAACCCTTTGGAATGATATGGATTTCTGCACAAATTGGTCACAAAATGTGATCTGATCTTCATCTAAGTCACAATAATAGACAATCACATTCTGCTTAAACTAATAACACACAAAGAATTAAATGTTACCATGATTTTATTGAACACACCATGTAAACATTCACAGTGCAGGTATAAAAATTATGTGAACCCCTAGACTAATGACATCTCCAAGAGCTAATTGGAGTGAGGTGTCAGCCAACTGGAGTCCAGTCAATGAGATGAGATTGGAGGTGTTGGTTACAGTT
Organism: Bufo bufo; assembly: GCF_905171765.1. Lineage (NCBI taxonomy): Eukaryota > Metazoa > Chordata > Amphibia > Anura > Bufonidae > Bufo > Bufo bufo. Next base: position 148,803,831 of record NC_053390.1, on the reverse strand, counting down.
GCCCTGCCCTATGAAAAACACACACAAGTTCTGAGGTGGCTTTTCACAAGAAGCATTGCCTGATGTGAATGATTCCTCGCACAAAAGAGCTCTCAGAAGACCTACGATTAAGAATTGTTGACTTGGTATATAAGACCCCAGTGTTTTTATATAAAATAGGATACAGAGACAGCCCTGCCTGTCCAAAGTGTGGAAGTGCTGAGGCTGATCTATTGCACATGCTGTGGTCGTGCTCATCACTGACATCTTACTGGAAGGCGGTACTGCATCTAGTGAACAAGGTGTATAGTGCTAATCTTAAGTTGGAACCCAAGGTGTGTATACTGGGCCTGATACCAGAAAATAATCTACAATCGGTTATAATTACTGGAATAGAGAGGATGCTATATCAAGCTAGGAAAACATTAGCAGCAAAGTGGATCCAGTCCATACCCCCTGATATATCGGAATATGTTGCTAGACTAAATGTAGTGATTCGTCTAGAAAGGGGAGTATATCAAAAAAGGAAGTGTCTGTCCAAATTTGAAGCGATCTGGGGCAGCTGGATTGATAATTCTGGGTGCTGCAGCTCCTGGTTGGCACTTACAAGGAGTTTTATATGAAAAGGGCTGTGAAGTGAAGTTGGAGGATAGTTATGATATTGAAGTGAATTTCAAAAGGGGGGGGAGGCCATAAATGGTAGTAGGTATGTGGTGCAGATATAGAAGCCTGTTTGAAACTGGTTTAAATGGAACTATAAGGCGGCTGTATGGAAGAATGGATGCTGGAGGGTAATGTTCTGTGGACATATGGATGGTTGAAACTTGTTACTAGGAGACGGTTGACTGTTGAGTATAGAGGGGCCGACACCCCAGGAGTAATAATAAAAAGAAGGATGTTATAAATGTGTCCTGCTCTTGTAGGGTTTGGGAGGGGGGTGGGAGTTTGGGTTTATTTGTCTATGGAAGACATTTATTTCCACATTGGAAATGTCCTTGATACTTGAATTTGTATGTAGATTCATGTCATGTCCTTGGTAGATATATGCTTCATAAATATATATATTGTATTGTATATATGACTGATAAAATACATGTCTACTGTCTACAAAAAAGGAAAAAGATTGTAATGTTAATGTTATAAACAATGTCTGAAAATTGTTAATAAAGAAACATCTGATTTAAAAAGAATTGTTGACTTGCATAAAGCTAGAAAGGGTTATAAAAGTATCTCCAAAAGTTTTGCTGTTCATCAGTCCACGGTAAGACAAATTGTCTATAAATGGAGAAAGTTCAGCACTGCTGCTACTCTCCCTAGGAGTGGTCATCCTGTAAAGATGACTACAAGAGCACAGCGCAGACTGCTCAATGAGGTGAAGAAGAATCCTAGAGTGTCAGCTAAAGACTTACAAAAGTCTCTGGCATATGCTAACATCCTTGTTAGCGAATCTATGATATGTAAAATACTAAACAAGAATGGATTTCATGGGAGGAAACCACAGAGGAAGCCACTGCTGTCCAAAAAATACATTGTTGCATGTTTACAGTTTGCACAAGAGCACCTGGATGTTCCACAGCAGTACTGGCAAAATATTCTGTGGACAGATGAAACCAAAGTTGAGTTTGGAAGAAACACACAACACTATGTATGGAGAAAAAGAGGCACAGCACACCAATATCAAAACCTCATCCCAACTGTGAAGTATGGTGGTGGGGGCATCATGGTTTGGGGCTGCTGTGCTGCGTCAGGGCCTGGACTGATTGCTATCATCGAAGGAAAAATGAATTCCCAAGTTTATCAAGACATTTTGCAGGAGAACTTAATGCCATCTGTCCAGCATCTGAAGCTCAATAGAAGATGGGTGTTGCAACAGGACAACGACCCAAAGCATAGAAGTAAATCAACAACAGAATGGCTTAAACAGAAGAATCTGAACTGTAACTACAGGAAAAGTTTGGTTGAAGTTATTGCTGCCAAAGGAGGTTCAACCAGTTATTAAATCCAATGGTTCACATACTTTTTCCACCTGCACTGTGAATGTTTACATGGTGTGTTCAATAAAACATGGTAATATTTAATTCTTTGTATGTTATTAGTTTAAGCAGACTGTGATTGTCTTTTGTTGTGACTTAGATGAAGATCAGATCACATTTTATGACCAATTTGTGCAGAAATCCATATCATTCCAAAGGGTTCACATAATTTTTCTTGCAACTTGCAACTGTATATTTACAAAGTGTGATTAAATAAGTGATACTGAATAATAAAAGTATATACATCACTAGCCTAAATATGCAACATGCAATATGGGGTGAGACTCCGTCAATCATGCTATAAGGGCAAATCAATACTTACATGCTACCTAAGATGAAGTTCTTGGTAGAGTCCCCCAAATGTATGTGTGTCACAGAGTTTAAACATTTTAGCCCCTCCTCCGGTGTGCAGCACCCATGTCTCTGAGATCACTCAGGAATGCGGTTATATCAGCACAATGGGGGATGGGTACTATATCACAGAATGGTAATAATAAAAGGGAACAGAATTAAAGGAACAGAACCAATCAGTATTTAAAATATACCCTTTCAATACAGTGACATAAGTGACGACTAGACAGTAGTGGATTATGATGTAACTGATTGCACGTGGGAGGCATCATCAGGGGGTGAGGGTGGCAGCATGCCGATAAGCTAGCAGAGTGGAAGCGCTGGGAGATCTGGAGCCAAACGCACCTGTGGTAGACCGTCTGCTACTCAGAAGCCTACCTATCTGGAAACAACTAGTAGTTCACGGGTTCATAAAGGTAGCAGCAGGCAGTCAGCATGGAGTGGTGGAGGTAAAATGCCATACGCTGCATCTCCCAGCGGCCCGCACAACTTTTCCAGCAGTCAGGACTCCTCAACCTCAGTAGAAGAAAGCTTTCAGTCCTTCTTTTCATCTACTGCTCTTGATGCTCCACCTTCTACTCCTCATCACGTGTTTCTCCAGCAATTAGTCACCAAGGCATTTGCAAAGAGACAACAGTTTGCGTGCACTTATGCAACGGTTGGTGGTACTACAATCACTCCCTTTCTATGTCGTGGACTCTGAACATACAGTCCTGATCAAAAGTTTAAGACCACTTGAAAAATGGCAAAAAATTATATTTAGCATTGCTGGATATTAACAAGATTCCTAGTAGAGCTTCAACATGCAACAAGGAGAAATGGGAGTGAGACAAAACATTTTTTGAGCATTCAATTTAATGAAAACAACGAATAAACTGAAACAGGATGTTTTTCAGCTGATCAAAAGTTTAGGACCACACCTCCAAAAAAATAAAATAAACCCCCCCAAAACAGAAATCCAACTTCCAAACATGAACTTAGTAATAAGTAGCTCCGCCGTTATTGTTTATCACTTCAAAAATTTGTTTCGGCATTCTTGATGCAAGAGTTTCCATGAGGTGAGTGGGAACATTTCTCCAAGTGGTGAAGACGGCCGCGCGAAGGCCATCTACTGTCTGGAACTGTTGTCCATTTTTGTAAACTTCCCTTGCCATCCATCCCCAAAGGTTCTCAATTGGATTTAGATCAGGGGAACACGCAGGATGGGCCAAAAGAGTGATGTTATTCTCCTGGAAGAAGTCCCTTGTCCGGGCATTGTGTACTGTAGCGTTGTCCTGTCGAAAAACCCAGTCGTTACCACACAGACGAGGGCCCTCCGTCATGAGGAATGCTCTCTGCAACATCTGGACATAGCCAGCGGCCGTTTGACGCCCCTGCACTTCCTGAAGCTACATTGTTCCACTGAAGGAAAAAGCACCCAGACCATTATGGCGCCCCCTCCAATGTGGGGCGTATAAAACATCTCAGGTGGGATCTGCTTGTCATGCCAGTAACGTTGCAAACCATTAGGACCATCAAGGTAAAAAAAATTCTCATCAGAGAATAAAACTTTCTTCCACCTTTGAATGTCCCATGTTTGGTGCTCTCTTGCAAAGACCAAACGAGCAGTTCTGTGGCGTTCAAGGAGACGAAGTCTTTGAAGACCTTTTTGGTTTTTGAAGCCCTTCAGTCTCAGATGCCGTCTGATGGTTATGGGGCTGCAGTCAGCACAAGTAAGGGCCTTAATTTGGGTCGAGGATCGTCCAGTGTCTTGACGGACAGCCAATTGGATCCTCCGGCTCAGTGCTGATGAAATTTTTTTAGGTCTTCCACTTGACTTTTTTGTTCCATAACCCTTAGCATCATTCCAAATGACTGTCTTACTGCGTCCCACCTCAGCAGCGATGGCGCGCTGTGAGAGACCCTGATTATGCAGTTCAACAACTCGACCACGTTCAAAAAGGGAGAGTTTTTTTGCCTTTGCCATCACAACGTGTGATTACCAGACAGAAAATGACAATGAATCCACATCTTTGCACAGATTTGGCCTTTTAAAGGCATGTGGTCCTAAAATTTGGTTCAGCTGAAAAACAGCCTGTTTCTTGTTTAATCGTTATTTTCAATTAATTGAATGCTCAAAAAATGCTTTGTCTCACTCTCATTTCTTCTTGTTGCATGTTGAAGCTCTACTTGGAACCTTGTTAAGATGCAGCCATGTTAAATATGATTTTTTTTGCCATTTTTCAAGTGGTCTTAAACTTTTGATCAGGACTGTATCAGAGAACTGATGGTTTGTGTCCAACCAAGGTGGAGAGTTCCAAGCCGTCAATACTTCTCTAAAAAAGCTTTACCATCTCTGCACACATATGTTGAGCAGAAGGTGGGCCAGTCTTTGAGCTTGTCAGCGTCTTGTACAGTTTATGTCAGCACTGACATGTGGATCTGTAACTATGGTCATTGACAATATATGTCCTTTACAGCCCACTGGGTAAATGTAGTTCTGGCCGGCACACCTACCTCCTTATTCTCCATCTTGTTCTCAGCCTCCATTGTAGGCATAGTTCAAAGTGGTCCTCTAAAATACCACCTATGCAAATCAGGGCATTTTCATACTGTTCTGCACCTGGTCAGTCTGGGCAAACAGAGTCACACTGGGGAGGAACTGTTACGCGTCATCAATCAAGAAATCAAATCCTGTCTGTCTCCTCGCCAAAACACGCCCTCCTTGACCTGCAAAGGCAGAATGGTGTTCCCCTACATTGCCTCATATTCAACGTTTCCACACGTTGGAACTCCACGATCCATATGTTGGACCAACTGTATGAGCAGAGGAAACCCATAACCAATTTCTTGATGATGCAGATGGAAAGGATTACTCCCTGGTGTAACTTTGACATTAGACAGTGGCAGCTCATGAGTGACACCTCCCGTTTCCTTTGAGGAGGCCACTTTGTTTGTCAGTCGCCAGGACTATGGGATGAATGATATCATTCCACCCCTTCATGTCCTGGAGGGGATCTTGGTAAATCTGACTGGCAAGAGGACAGAAGACGAGGTGCCTACATCTCATGACCAGCCTGTGGAGGCTGAACTGGCACAGGAGGACATAAACGCCCAGGAATTTTATACACAAGGTGGTTTATCTCCCCAAGTGACAGGGGAGAAGCAGGAGGAGCTAGAGGGCATCAACAAAGATGACACAGATGACCCCGAAAGACTGTGGCAATATGCAGTGGAGATAGAGACAGGGAGTCCATCTGAGTTTCTTGTGGAAATGGCCTTATGCATGTTGAGTTGCTTGTGTAGTGACAGTCACATTATCACCATTTGACAGAGACATACTTTGTAGTCAGTTGGTCGCTGTCTACGTGCGCCATTGCCCATCCTCATGAAAGTCTAACCGGGGGGACCCTTTGAGTTCATGCTCCACTACCATGGCTGCTGGGGGGGTGGGGGGGGGGCAGAAGCAGCACCAGCTCATCAGCAGCAACTTAAGTCTTGAGTCTCTGATGAGCAGTTTTCTTCAGCCGCCTACTGAAGACACTACCTAGAAGCAGCAGGACATGGAGGAGAACCTGAACCAACAGGTGGTGGCATACCTAGACTGCACCCTGACAAGTCTACCTGTCCAGTAGTGTGGCATCAGAGCGGGTGTCTAGTGCAGGGGGTGGCATAGTTAACCCAAAGAGAACTCACCTTTCAACACAAAATGTTGAGAGACTAACCTTTGTAAAGATGAGTCAGGCGTGGATAAACCAGGATTTCCAGACACTAGTGCCCGATGCCGCAGACTAGATCATTCTGGCAGTAATGTTCTGACTGTGGTGTGCTGCCACACTGGAACAATGTGACAAATGGCCAGTTACATCTGCCCACGTGCTGCAGCCACTATTCTGATGCTCTAACCCGCCTGATGCCACATGCCTGATGCTTCTACTGCCATCTGCTCCCACTGTGATCTGCCACCATCTTGTGCTGTTACTGCCACTGCTGTTGCCCCTCCCCCCACACTCTGTTTCATGGCACTATTGTGACTCTTCATGCTATTGCCACCCTCACCAGTCTGTTCCTGTGCCACTATTGTGACTCTTCATGCTGTTTCTACTCTCACAACTCTGATCCAGGGCCACTATTATGACTCTTTATGCTGTTGCAGCCCTCACCAGTCTGTTACAGGGCCACTAGTGTCCCTGTTTGGCCATGTTGACATCACCATTTATTTGTCCATTTTTCTGATATGTCAGAACAGAAAAATAACAAAAAAAAACCTGTTCCTCTTGTTTGAGCATCTATAAGACCTCTATCACACAGTTAGTATTTTGCATCAGGTTTTGAGCATGATTTGGAAGCTAAAAGCTATAGTGGGTCCAAAACACAGAAGAAATGCAAATATTTCTATGACATGTAATCTTCGCTTTGGACCCACTCCTGTTTTTACCTTGCCAATACTGATCAAATACTGAGATAAAAAAACTGACCAAATGCTAACCGTGCGATAGAAGCCATGCATGCAGGACTTCTTTTTCATCTGAATAAAACTGATTTCTGGCACACAAATGGCCAAAACTCATGCAAATTGAGCATGATGCCTCTATCACACGGTCAGTATTTTACATCCGGATTTGATCATGATTTGGAAGCCAAAACATTTCATCTCTGTTTTGGACCCATTTCTGTTTTTTTTGCCTTATAAATACTGATCAAATGCTGACCAATTACTGATGGTTTGAAGGCGGATGCTCAAAATACAGGATCCACCTGTTTTGGGTTGTTCTTCTGATAGATCAGAAAACTGGAATAATAAATAGTGATATGAACACAGTCTTTCTGCTGACACCCTCCCCACAGTCATGGGGCCACTACTTGAATCTTGGACCAATGCATGGTTAAGTCCTCTCTGAATAATTAGACTTGACTCTAACATTGACCTGTAAGGCTGAGTTCACACTTCAGTTTTTTGGTCAGTTATTTTCATCACTTATTGTGAGCCATATTCAGAACCCAAGCTTACTCTCAGATTAGGTATCATGAATAGATATGAACTTGTTCTGTGTTTTTTTACCCACACCTGCTTTGGGCGGACAATAACTGATGAGAATAACTGACCAAATAAGTGAAGTGTGAACTAAGCCTAATAGTGACGCAAAGTCACTCTACAGCTAACAGAAGGGATTCAAAAGCATGTGTTTGCACTGCCGCAACATGGATTAAAATAACCTTTTTTCTCTCTACTACTTTATTGGTACTGCCTCCATGTCCTTATTTTGTTCCACTGAACAGTCATTGGGACACAGGACCTGCAGGGTCGTGCAGCGCTTTTTTTTTTTTTCCTGGAGGCTGCTGTATGCTTTTCTTTTGGTTTAGCTAGGGATTAGTTAGGACTGTTGGTGTCCTGCACGATGATGTGCACGTCCATATATGAGACTTGCCTGTCATACTGAAGAACAGTAACTGTTTCACTACCAGAAAAGACTAACTATAAATGCTGCATAAGATACACAGTTGTATGAATTTATTTGTAACAAAGCAAATTTCTTGGAGAAATTTGGCAAAGTGACTGAATTGAATTTCTGAAAACTTTGCTCACCTCTAATCAAAACCTTTGATGTGTCACAATGACATATCAAAAGTTTGTTTAACTACAGGTAAACATTAATTTGTGCAAAAATTGAATTTAAGGGACAGTGGTATGAGACAAAATAACATCCACAGGAATGCTAGGTTCACAGCAGAAAATTGCCTAGACCATCACACTGCCTCCACTGGTTTGACTTCTTCTCATAGTGCATCCTGGTGTAATCATTTTAAAGGTAAGTGACACACACCCAGACATCCACATGGTATAAAATAAAATGTGAGCCTTCATACCCTGGCACCTCCTTTCATTACTCTATGGGCCATCTTTGATACTCACAGGCCTATTGTAGGTATTGTACTTTTAGCAGTGGACAAAAGTTAGTATAAACACGTGACCAATCTACCATGAACGTCCCACAAGATCTGCCATTTAGAGATTCTCTGACACTGCTGTTGCCCTCGGCAAAGTTGCTCAGATATTACACTTGCCTATTTTACCTGCTTTCAGCAATTCAGCTTTTAGAACTGTCTGTTCATTTGCTGCCAAAAATATCCCACTCTGTGACTAATGCCATGGTCACTAGATAATTCAAACCAGCAACTCAATCAGTAGAATACAACAGCACAGAACAGCTGTAGACCGATCCCAAACACAGCAACATATTGAGCTCTGAATATAAAGAAAAATCACTAAATGAATGCTTAGCCTAGTTCATTTAGGATGGGTTAGTCTTCCTTTAAATGTTCATACCGTTTGTTTCCCTGTTTGTTCAGTACAGGGTATAATTCTTTGTTCATTTGTTTCCAGGTTCCATGTATTCCTAATATTATGTTCTAGGCAATTTTGTTGTGTCGATGTAGAGTGGAAACTGTTGTCCTCCTGCCTTTCATTGCTGCCAACATTGAAGTCTGTTGATAGTGTTTCCCTTACTGTTTGCTGAGTTTGGTTCATCACTTGTCTTTCACTGTCTTAAGCTACTTTCACATTTGCGGCAGAGGATTTCGGCCGGCAGTTCCGATACTGGAACTGCCGGCCGGATCCGGCAATCCTGATGCAAACAGATGGCATTTGTCAGACGGATCCAGATGCGGATCCGTCTGACAAATGCATTGAAATACGGATCCAGTATTTAATTTTTTTGCATTTTTAAAGGTCGGCGCATGCGCAGACCGGAAAACCGGATCCGTTTTGCGTGAACACTTAATACCGGATCCGGCACTAATACATTTCAATAGAAATTAATGCCGGATCCGGTGGTGGTATAGATGTGGTTTAATTATAAGGATACATTTATGGTTTTAATACTTTTTTTTTTTTCTGTTAGAATTACAGCATTAGCAATACATAAAGCTTTATATCCAGAGTAAATACAGAATTTTTCAAATCTAAGGCACATGTTTTAATAAGAAAAAATCTTGATGAAAAGCCTTTGCTTTTAGTCCAAAATTTTCTTCAGTAGCCAAGGGAGTATGTGGTACCTTCATGTTACTAAAGGCTCTATCTCCGGCTATATAGCAGCAAAAGAAGTCACAGTTAGGCTCCATTCACACGTCCGCAAAATGGGTCCGAATCCTTTCCGCAATTTTGCGGAATGGGTGCGGACCCATTCATTCTCTATGGGGACGGAATGGATGCGGACAGCATACAGTGTGCTGTCTGCAGCCGCAATTGCGGAGCGCGGCCCCGATTTTGGGTCCGCAGCTCCGCAAAAAGATAGAGCATGTCCTATTCTTGTCCGCAGCTTGCGGACAAGAATAGGCATTTCTATGGGGGTGCCGGGCTGGTGTGTTGTGGGTCCTCAACACACCACGGACGTGTGCATGCAGCCTTAGGGGCATGGTCCGCTATGGAGGTCAGTGTTAAGGGGCAGATTGCTGTAGAGGCCACTGTTAAGGTGATGGGGTGTTTCGGAAATCACTGTTAAGGAGATGTGGTATTGTGGAGGTCACTAATAAAGGGGTGGCTGCTGTGGAGGTCACTGTTAAAGAGGCGAGCCGCTGGGGAGATCACTGTTTAGGGGGTGCAATGCTGTAGAGGTCAATGTTAAAGGGCCAGGCACTGTGGAGGTTACTGTTAAGGAGGCAGGGGACTGTGGCGGTCACTATTAAAGGGTCAGCCGCTGTGGGGGTCACTTTTAAGGCAGCAGGGTACTGTGACAGTTACTGTTAAAGAGAATGGTGGAGGTCACAGTTAAGGGGACAGTCCGCTATGGAGGTCAGTGTTAATGGGCAAGGTGCTGTAGAGGTCACTGTTGGGGAGCGGGGTGATGTGGAGGTTATAGTTAACAAGACAGGGTACTGTGGAGGTCAAATAAAGGATCGGCTGCTGTGGAGGTCACTGATAATGGGGTGGGTGCTGTGGAGGTTACTGTTAAGGGGGCGGGGGACTGTGGAGGTGACTATTAAAGGGGCAGCTGCTGTGGAGGTCACTGTTAAGGGGGCAGGTTATTGTGGAAATCACTGTTAAGGAGACGGGGTACTGGTGTGGCCGCTGTGAAGGTCACTGTTAAAGGGGCGGGCACTGTGGGGGCCAATGTTAAAGGGGTTGTCCGGGTTCAGAGCTGAACCTGGACATACCCTTATTTTCACCCAGGCAGCACCCCTGATGTTGGCATCGGAGCATCTCATGCTCCGATGCGCTCCCTTGCCCTGCGCTAGATCGCACAGGGCAGGGCTCTTTTGTTTACAATAACACACTGCTGGGCGGAAGCTTCCTGGCTAGGGCAGCACTAAAGCCCGCCCATCAGTGCCTGTGACATCACCAAGCTTCCTGGCAGCCCCATGGAGAGCCCAATACATCACCGGCACTCTTGAAAATGCCATGAACTGCTCCAATGCTCAAATCAGAGGGGCTGCCTGGGTGAAAATGAAGGTATGTCCGGGTTCAGCTCTGAACCCGGACAACCCATTTAAGGGAGCAGGGGACTGTAAAGGCCACTAATAAAGGGAGAGCGGGGTACTGTGTGGTCACTGTTAAGGCAGCTGGGTACTGTGAGGTCACTGTTAATGGAGCGGGGTACAGTGGAGGTCACTTTTAAGGTAGCAGGGTACTGTGGCAGTCACTGTTAAAGGGGCAGTCGCTGTGGAGGTTCTATTAAGGGGACTGTAACCTATGGTCAGTGTTAGGGGGCGAGTGCTGTAGAGGTCACTGTTAAGGGGGCAAGCCCCTGTAGAGGTTACTGTCAAGGGGATGGGGTGCGTGGAACTCACTGTTAAAGGGACAGGCTGCTCTGAAGGTCAAAGTTAAGGGGGTGGGCTGCTGTGATGGTCCCATTTTAAGGAGGCAGATGTCACAGTCTCTGTGTGGTTTACTGTGACACGGGTTCCATGTTGCTCACTTTTGTGCTTTGGTGTACTGGCTGCAGTTAATGCCGTGTATGCTGGTTTCCAGAGGCGATGTGTAGTTTTGGTAGCCTGTGTGTGCTTTGCTCCTTGTATGCTTGTTCCTTTTTCCTGTCTGGTTATTGTGGAGTTAAGGTCTTGGTCTGGGTGTGGATTCTAGGTGCAATTTAATCCTGTTGCTGTAAGCCAGGGAGTCAGTTGTTCTCCAGCCTTGTTGGGTGCTGGAGCTATGCACCTTACCTGGGTTTCCTTCTGTCCAGTCTTTGTGGCCACCTAGTAAGACAACAAGGTCGACTGGTCTTCCTGCATTTCCTGGTTCTATGTCTGGTGTGGGTTCTATGTTCTGGGTTGGTGTTTGGTCTGTGACTGCCATGAGTCGTCTTACATGGAGTCCAGACATTTTCATGTATGTGTCCTGTCTAATTGCTTGTTCCATGTCTGGTCTGTTACTGCCTTGTATCGTCCTGCATGGAGTCTAGACATTTCCCTGTCTGTGCCTTCGCTGAGAAGGCTCCTGGGTTCTCCGGAGGAAGGACAGCAAGTGGCAAAGTGCAGCGGGACCATTCTGGAGGTGCAACCAGTGAGCCTCGGCTAAGTTCATCCCTACCATCTGGGGCTCTGTGAAGAACGGAGCGCACTCGGTTTCTACTCTCTGAGTTTGGCACCAAGTAAAACCAGTGCACTTGGTCCAGTGGTATTTCTTGCCACTGGTTCCATACCTAGATGGTCCAATTTCCTACTTACTGTTATTTCTCTGTGTATGCTTGCCTATGTGTATTCTTCGTTGAGATGTTCTAGGGGTCAGTTGGACCCTCGCTAGAACATGAGAGCAGGGCACTGTGGGGGGGCAGTGTTAAGGGGTGAGGGGACTGTTGAGGTCACTGTTAGGGTGCATTCACACGTCAGTATTTTTACCTTTCCAGATAAACGTTCCTGTTTTTTGCGGATCCGAAAATCTGGATGACATGAGGATGCTTTTAGCATGTCATCCGCATTTTTGACGGATCCATTGACTAGAATGGGACGACGGAACGCAAAATTGGACAAATAGTAGGACAGGGTATATTTTTTTCCAGGATCTGAATAACGGAACCCACGGAACGGAATCACGGAATCGGAGAGCACCATGAGTGCTGTCCGATTATTTGCGGATTCCATTGAAAATGAATGGATCCGCATAACGTTCCGTTTTTAATCGGAACGGATGCGGAACACCAAAACGGACGTGTGAATGGACCCTTATGGGGATACTGTCGATATCTTTTAACGACACACACAAACATTAAATGAAATAGATTAAATATACCCATGCAAAGTTGGGTCCTTCTGCTAGTAGCTAATAAAAAGAAAAATTGAAAAAAACATTTAAAAAAATCATATCATCCCCATTAAAATGCTTTACAAATCTACAACAAATCTATTTTTCCTGAAAGAGTAGCAAAAAAACATACTCACCTCATCCATTTGCACATGGAAAGACAGTCGCGGGTCATGGGTGTCAGTGACGGCGTCACCCCACCCGGCCAGCGTGATGACATCATCACATCATTGCGCGAGATTTCGTGTGGTTTCTTTAATCAAGATGGCCACGATGGCCTCTCTGCGAGCAAATGGATAAGGTAAGTATGTATTTTTGTCAACCCTGATTAACCCCTGAAAAGCCTCCATTTTAACATCAGATGCTGCCATCAGCGATGAATGCCGCATCTGAGGGATTCAATGATGGGGGGGCGCATGCTAATTCATAATGAACCAAATTTCTTTGTGAAATTCGGCGAAGCAGCCAAATCGAATTTTTCATAACTTTGCTCATCATAGTCTATAACAACCTAATCTAAAAAGTTATCATATTATTTAACCTGCTCAGTAAATGTTGAAAAAGAACAAAAAAAAAAAACAATGCCAGTATTGCTTCTTTTGTTCAACTCACCACCCATAAAACAAAATAAAAAGGGATCAAAGAGTCATATATAACACAAAATGGTACAAATGAAAACATCCACTCATCCTACAAAAAAAAGCCTTCACACAGCTCTGTCAAATAAAGAAAAAGGTTAAAACTCCTTAACCGCCTCACGTCCGCCCATAGGATATAAACGTCCTATGGGTGGACGTCTATTTCTGACAGCACGTTTTAAAACGTCCTGTCAGAAATAGCAGCTGCACGCTAATCGTGCAGCTGCTGATCGGGTTGCCCGCTGTCAGTGACAGCAGGGCAACCCTAAGACAAGGCAGGGACAGTGCCCAGGTGTCCCTGCCTTCACGATCGCTGCAGACACAGCGCTCACCGAGCGCTGTGTCTGCAGAGAAGGAAGCGCTGTGCGCTTCCTGTTCCGGCCCGGCGGTCATGTGACCGCCGGGACCGGAGAGTGCAGGGGCTGTGTGAGGTCTCTCAGAGACCTCGATCAGCCCTGCTGTGAGGCTGTACAGCGCTGGATTGCTGCTGTACAGCCTCTATAGGGGTGCATTTGTCCTGTAACTGGGGCTACTATGTCAGCCCCAGTTACAGGAGAAATCAACTGTGAAAAAAAAAATAAAAAGTGAAGTAAATGTCCCCCAGAGGTCTTGTATGACCTTATGGGGGACGAAAAGTGTAAAATAAAATAAAAAAAAAATAAAGGGTTGAAAAAATAAAATAAAAAAAAGTTTCACATGTAAAGAAAAAAAAAATCCCAAGTAAGGAATAAAAAAAAAAATTAAAAATAGAAAAAATAAAATAAAATAGACATATTTAGTATTGCCGCGTCCGTAAAAACCAGCTCTATAAAAATATCACATGACCTAACCCCTCGGGTGAACACCGTAAAAAATAAATTAAAAAAACTGTGTCAAAACAAGCAATTTTTGTCACCTTGCATCACAAAAGGTGCAACACCAAGTGATCAAAAACGCGTATGTCCCACAAAATAGTACCAATAAAACCGTCACCTCATCCTGCAAAAAATGAGCCCCTACATAAGAAAATCTCTCAAAAAATAAAAAAACTATAGCTCTTAGAACATGGAGACACTAAAACATCATTTTTTTGGTTTCAAAAATGCTATTATTGTGTTAAAGTGAAACAAATAAAAAAAAGTATACATATTAGGTATTGCCGCGTCCATAAAAACCAGCTCTATAAAAATATCACATGACCTAACCCCTCGGGTGAACACCGTAAAAAAAATAAAAAAAAACTGTGTCAAAACAAGCAATTTTTGTCACCTTGCATCACAAAAGGTGCAACACCAAGTGATCAAAAACGCGTATGTCCCACAAAATAGTACCAATAAAACCGTCACCTCATCCCGCAAAAAATGAGCCCCTATTTAAGAAAATCTCTCAAAAAATAAAAAAAACTATAGCTCTCAGAACATGGACACATTAAAACATAATTTTTGGGTTTCAAAAATGCTATTATTGTGTAAAACTTTAATAAATGAGAAAAAGTATACATATTAGGTATCGCCACGTCCGTAACAATCTGCTCTATAAAAATGTCACTTGACTGAACCCCTCAGGTGAACGCTGTAAAAATAAATAAATAGAAACTGTGCTAAAACAACCAATTTTTTGGTCACCTTGCCCCATAAAGTGTTATAATGAATGATCAAAAAATCATATGTACCCAAAAATAGTACTAATAAAACTGGCACCTTATCCCCTAGTTTCCAAAATGGGGTCACTTCTTGGGAGTTTCTACTGTAAGGGTGCATCAGGGGGCTTCAAATGGGACATGGCATCTAAAAACCATGTGGAGTTCCTTATCTTCTGCGCCCTGCCATGTGCCCATACAGCAGTTTACGACCACATGTGGGGTGTTTCTGTAAACCGCAGAATCTGGGTAATAAATATTGAGTTTTGTTTGGCTGTTAACCATCGATGTGTTAAAGAAAAAAATTGATTAAAATGGAAAATCTGCCAAAAAAGTGAAATTTAAAAATTTGATCTCCATTTCCTTTAATTCTTGTGGAACGCCTAAAGGGTTAACAAAGTTTGTAAAATCGGTTTTGAATACCTTGAGGGGTGTAGTTTCTACAATGGGGTCATTTATGGGGGTATCCACTATGTAGGCCCCACAAAGTGACTTCAGACCTGAACTGGTCCTTATAAAGTGGGTTTTGGCAATTTTCTTAAAAATTTGAAGAATTGCTTCTAAACTTCTAAGCCTTCTAACGTCCTAAAAAAATAAAATTACATTTCCAAAATGATGCCAACATAAAGTAGACATATGGGGAATGTTAAATAATAAATATTTTATGAGGTATCACTTTCTGTTTTAAAAGCAGAGAAATTGAAATTTAGAAAATTGCGAATTTTTCAAATTTTTGGGTAAATTTGGGATTTTTTCATAAATAAAGGTGAAATATTTTTACTCAAATTTATGACTATCATGAAGTACAATGTGTCACGAGAAAACAATCTCTGAATGACTTGGATAAATAAAGGCGTTCCAAAGTTATTACCACATAAAGTGAGATATGTCAGTTTTGCAAAATTTGGCCTGGTCAGGAAGGGGGCAAAGGGCCCAGATGGGAAGTGGTTAAATGATGGATACAATAATGATTTTTTTTTCCAAAAGTGTTTTTATTATGTGAAAGTACAGTAGAACAAACAAACCTATTACACATTTGTACCCATAGAATAAACGTAACATTGTTTATGCTGAACTAGTGAAATAGTATGAAATATGTGAAACATTTTTTTTTACAATTTTTTTGTTTCAAATCTGGGTGTGTCCTAAGTCAGTTAAATACCTTACAGTGGATTTAGAAACTTTTTTTAATGGGGCAATCTCTAGTAGCCCTATATACCCCGCAGTTACAAACTGTTTATTTTATTTCTAACTGTCCCCCATAACAGTGACCTCCACAGTGCCCTGCTCCCTTAATAGAAACATCCACAGCGCCCCATCCCTTAACAGTGACATCCACAGTGCCCCACCCTTTTACAGTGACCACCACAGCACCCCTGCCCCTTAACAGTAATCTTCACTGCACCCGCCCCCTTTAGGGTCCATTCACACATCCGTAAGTGTTTTGCGGATCCGCAAAACACTGACACCGTGCGTGTGCACATGGCCGGCACTATAACAGAAAATGCCTATTCTTGTCCGCTATTGTGGACAAGAATAGGACATGTTCTATTTTTTTGCTGAGCCGCAGACCGGAAGTTCGGGGCCGGGGAACGAAAGTGCGGATGCGGACAGCACACTGTGTGCTGTCCGCATCTTTTCCGGCCCCATTGAAAATGAATGGGTCCGCACCCGTTCCCACACCCGTTCCGCATAATTTCGGAACGGATCCGGACCATTCATACGGACATCTGAATGGAGCCTAACTGTGACCTCCAGTGCCCCAACCCCTTAACAGTAACCTCCACAGCTCTCGGCCTCCTTAACAGTGACCTTCCCCTAAACAGTGACCTCCACAGCACTCTACCCCTTTAACTGTGACCTCCACAGCACCCCCTTAAACAAATAATTTCACAGCACACAACCCTTTTACTGTGAGCTCCACAGCACCCACCCCCTTAACAGTGACCTATAACAGTGAAGAAAAATGGAGTTGTTATAGAACCTGGTGTAAAACTGTGTGTATGTCAGTGAGACGAAGACTGAAGGACCTGCAAGCTTCTATTGGCTAATAAAGGTCATGTGATGGTGCCATATTTGCATTTTTTGGAAATGTCTCAAGAACGGTACATCCTAGAGAGCTGAGACCTTTACGAAAACCTTCCCAGACACATGATGTACCTATGTGCCAAATTTGGTGTCCTATGGTTTAGGCGTTTGGATGCCTATAGATGACAGATGGACAGACGTTGATTTTTATAATATATAAGTTGAACTACTGATCTGAACCTTTATTTGAGAACAGACAATATCTAATTTGAGTCACTGGTCACAGTAAAGATAAGACACTTATAAATCCTTACAGCATTATCTATCTTTAAATTAAAAAAAGAAAAAAGAAAAAAATCACCCATCATGACTATCCAATATGTAACTACACACATGTCAAGGGCAACTGATGTTATTTAGTATTAACAAATACAGGAAATTAAAAGAATCACAAATAAAAATTTCCTCATAAAATATATCTTACTGCAATATCTAGATTTGTTTCTGAAGCCAGATGTAGCATTTGTAATTTCTCAATTTCCGTACCTAGTATACTTTTTAATTGCAAAAAAAAAAAATCATTACAAGTTCCTGGAATAACAGTGCATATGAAGTATTACCCACCTCAACTATCTAGATAAAGCTGTTGCTTTGAAACGTATTACAGAGGTTGCCAGCATGTCTGTATGAATATGACTGGAGGGAAAAGAGCCCGAGGAACTGCAATGTGACATAGTTATTAGTGTTGATCGAGCATGCTCGCGAACACCAGGTGTGCTCGAATCAATGTATTTAAATTAATTTAGCATCTCTTTCTGAAAAGTTTCTGCCAGGATTTGAACTCCCAACACCTTGTACATTAGAGGCAAGGACTTTATCGACTCTATAAAGCTGAATGTTAAACTGTGTCAGAAAAACCTCATAGAAGTTTCTGATGTAGTGAGTATTCCTATTCAGCAGAAGACTTATTTTATATTTCTGTGCAGGTTAACATGTAGCTGTATAATGTAGTGGTTAACATCCTTGCCTCTAAAGGTTGGAAGTTCGAATCCCGGCCGAAACATTTCAGAAACATGTATATATATATATATATATTTATTTATAGGTATTTCAAAGAAGAGGCAGCACTCCAGGATAAGGTGAAAAACGACCCGCTTTATTTCCCCTGTGCAACGTTTCAACTGCTCATTGCAGTCTTTCTCAGTCTTTCTCAATTGGTGTCACAGCATCTACATTTATACCCATGATGCTGGTGGGTCAATTAACAAAGTAATTGGTAATAGCATAATCAACAATGTACAAATAGTGAGTTACATTAAAAATTTTCATGATCATATGTGCATTCATTTATATATCATGTATCAAGATCACAATCTTTACATACATAGTGACATCTCATAGGCAGTTTTCAAAATTCACAAATAAACAAACACTGCCCAATACATAAAGTGCCTCGTGCTTTGTGCTTAATTATAATGAACACCTGTAAGTGCTAATTGTGCGGTCAATGGCCGCATGGTTAAAAAAAAAAAACTTACACAGTGGAGTGTCGTGATGGTAGGCGTCTCGGCGTCCCTGGGGCCCCACCGCGCATGCTCGGTATCCCAGATACCGGTGTACACAAAGAGAAGACGCAACCGGAAGTGATGCCAGTCCCGATGCGCACACCAGCATCCCGGCACCTCCCCCAAGGCATGACGAAATGGAGGGCGGCGTCTCCCTGTTCGGCCTCCAGATCACGTGACACGGTCATGTGAATCGTTGCCTGACAACTAGAAAGCGCTTACCCTCAACACCACGTCATCCCAAGGGTCAGTCAGAGCACGGCAATGAGACCTTTATTGGGAACAAAACAGCACAGCAGGAGAATGATCGGATCAGAAACCCTATTCACATGGTTATTGCAGATAATTAGAATATATAAAAGAAATAAATAGATACATAAATCAGGATATGAAATCGTGGATATCGGAGGGTTGTAGTCCTTAAAGGAGACATAACATATATTGTATATTATGGGGAAAAGGGGGTATGGTCTATAAGGACGCACCACTCAGGTGATCATCCCCATATACCCAAAGGATCATAGGGTACAGAGTGTTGTCCACACCCCGCATCCCCACATTCCTCTCCTACCCCCTATACATCTCCTATAGCCATAATTTCCTCCATTCACGACTTATCCGTTTTTCTTTCAATGTGAAGCCATGATTTAAGTGTGAATCCCATTCTCCTGTTCTGGACCTATACCGCCAAGGCGACTGCCACCATTCTCCTCCACCATGAAAATAACTTGAGGAATAGATGAATCCTTTTTGGATCCAAATGATCCTAAAAAAAAAAAAAAAAAAAAAAATGGATGAGATCACCTTATCCTGGAGTGCTGCCTCTTCTTTGAAATACCTACAACAATTTTGACCTTACAGCCTAAGGTCAGAGGATTTTGCACCCGGCTTCATCTGCAAGTAGTGCTGCTGCTCTCTCTTTGTATTTTATTATTGGACTTGTACAGCTTTGCACTGCCACTTTATTCCTTGGCTACAACATGGACCCCCCCTGATGTGTTCACATACACCAAAGAGGATGAGGACAGAATCCTACAGGGCTTGGTGAGTGATCCCCAGTTTTTATCAACTCCCACCACTGTTGATCTTAAAAAACAGTATGAAGCTGATGCCAAAAAAATTGCTTCCATGGACTTGCATCTCATGACATTGGGTCAATATTATAAAGAACATAGAATTCCCAGGGGGATTCGCTCACAATTGAAACCTAATTTATTCCCTGGTGGCTCAGCATGCGCATTGAAGTTTGTGCAGATATCAAATAAATATGCCTTTGACATCATACTGCTTAATTTAGAGTACCTGCAACAAGAATTGGTGGAGGTGAAGGAGAGATATTTTAAAACTAAAACTGCACTTCAGTCACTACTCAATACAGAGGAATGGAATCAGTATGACCAAAATTGCACCCAATATCTGGATAGATTTGTTAAAGATCAAGAGAGTATTAAAAGAAAGAAATGGCTTCGCGACTCAGAGGATTATGCCAGAGGAAGAATATATACCTGGCAGGAAGACGCACAAAGGAGACAGATGCCACCATACCGCTCTGCAATAAAGAAACAACATCCACAACCTAACCAACATCAACAGCAACAACAACAAAACAATATGACAACAGCACCTATATTGGACATTGCATCAGCTTCATCTTTGCCTTTTTTAGGCCAGGGACCTACACTAAAAGAACCAGACGAGGAGGGAGGAAGCATTATAAATGGAGAAAACTTAAAAAATTTCAAAAACCAGAGACCACAGAAGCAAACGACACGTCGCAAAGGGGGCAAACAGTAGGGGTGGAAGAGTCTCTTATCTCCAAGCCAACTGTGGTAAATATGTCTTCAGTTTCACTGTCTGATGCCCAGATTGCCTTATTGTCTAAGGGTTTGTCATTTTGCCCTTCCACAAAGGTCGATTGGTTTCAGCTTGAGGTGGATATGCAGCGCCTGTTCAGGAATATCAAGCTACAAATTTGGTTTTCTGAGCATCCACCTCCAGCTGACCTTAGATCGACTATTGGTGGATCTGAACTCACTCTGGGACGGGTTAATCTGTCTCCTAAGAGTGACTTCATACCACAGATTAACCACCATACAGTTGAAACATTTATTAAGGCTGTGACATTGGATATTGGTGGACTAAAAACTAGGGTCCTTGATACACCTCTGCAACATCCAAATATGACCTCAGCTGACATCAGATCATTGGATGAATTGTGCCATGACAGCAGCCTCACCATAAAACCGGCTGACAAGGGCGGTGGGGTTGTTGTCATGGACACATCCTGGTATATGGGTGAAATTAGGAGACAGCTGAATGATCAGAATGTGTATAGGGAATTGCCAGGGGATCCAAAATTTGAGTACATCAAAAAAATAAAAAATGTTTTGGATTTGGCACGTGATCATGGGATCATTGACGAGGGTGTATATAATTTCCTGCTGATTGAGAATCCACGCACGCCAATGATTTACGTATTGCCAAAAATACACAACTCCCTGACGAATCCCCCTGGGAGACCCATCGTATCGGGTATTGACTCGATCTGTTCACATGTTTCAATCTTCCTGGACTGCATACTCCGCACTTATGCGATTAATACAAAGTCCTATATTAGGGACACTGAGGATTTTTTGGAGAAAATCTCCTCAGTAAGATTACCCTATGGATGTTTGGTGGCATCTTTTGATGTCACCAGCCTTTATACCTCCATAGATCACGAACGGGGAGTTAATGCGGTCAGGAGATGTTTGGAACATAGTGACTATTCAGGAGTGTGTTGTGACTTTATCATTCAACTTCTTAATCTGGTCCTGAGAAATAATTATTTTATGTTTGGGGAGCAGTTTTTTCTGCAATTACGTGGGACCGCAATGGGGTCCAATGTGGCCCCCACGTATGCAAATGTATTTATGGCGTCACTTGAGGATCTTGTCTATGTATCCCACCACTTCGGTCAGGTACTGGGGTTGTGGCGGTACATAAACGACATCTTCCTCATTTGGCGAGGGGACATTGAGTCCTTGGAACAGTTCCACTGCTATCTGAATGATATGGACAGTGAGATTGTTTTTACATTAACACACTCCAATAAACAGGTCCAGTTCCTTGACACAATGGTGTCTATTGTTGGTGATAGATTGTCTACGGACATCTTCACCAAATCTACTGATTGCAATACGTTATTGCGATACGAAAGCTGCCATCCTAGACCCTGTATTGATTCTCTACCGCGCAGTGAACTACTGCGTGTGAGGAGAATCGTACAGGATCCAAAAAACCTACCTGTCAGATATGAACAAATGGTCAACAAGTTTAGACAGAGGGGGTACCCGCAAAAAAATTTAGCGAGACATCTGAAGAGAATTCAGTACCCGCAGGAGGAGGAGGAAAAGAAACCAAAACCTAAACAGATCCCTTTTGTAACAACTTACTCTGAACCAAGTAAGGATATAGCCGGTATATTGAAAAAACACTGGCCTATCCTACAGAGTAATTTCCCTAAGATTGAAACACTCACTAGACCTCCTCTCTTGTCATATAGACGGCCCACCAACCTGAGAGATAGGCTGGTGAGGGCTGATGTTCCTATCAAAAAGAAGGTGAAAACATTTCTTGGTGCAAGGAGGACGGGATGTTTCCCGTGCCTTACATGTGTGAACTGCACTTATATGATTAGGGGGAATGTGTTTACACATCCGGAAACTGGAGCACAATATGACATTCGTCATTATTTGACGTGTGATAGCACGTTTGTTATTTACGTGTTGAAATGTCCATGTGGTCTCCTCTATGTGGGGGAGACCACATGTGACATGAAAACGCGTTTGAATAACCACCGGTTTTCGATAAGACGCAAAAGATTGGACCTACCGGTCCCTAAATACTTTGTGGAGCTTGGCCATACTGAGAAAGACCTCAAATGTATGATTATAGATCAGGTTCAAAGGGGTAGACGAGGTGGCGACCGTACCGTGACCCTCAAACAACGGGAACTGCGGTGGATACATCGCCTACAGTCACTCAAAACTAAGGGTCTGAATGTGGACTTTAAGTGGAACATTATATAGAATGCAGGGTCCTCTTACGCCTCTGTGGGGTTTTGTTTTGTTTTACCAAATTGGTTATGTGACCACCTTTTGGTGTCTAATTTAATTATTATATTTCATCCATTTTATTTCTTTTTCTTTTTAGGATCAATTGGATCCAAAAAGGATTCATCTATTCCTCAAGTTATTTTCATGGTGGAGGAGAATGGTGGCAGTCGCCTTGGCGGTATAGGTCCAGAACAGGAGAATGGGATTCACACTTAAATCATGGCTTCACATTGAAAGAAAAACGGATAAGTCGTGAATGGAGGAAATTATGGCTATAGGAGATGTATAGGGGGTAGGAGAGGAATGTGGGGATGCGGGGTGTGGACAACACTCTGTACCCTATGATCCTTTGGGTATATGGGGATGATCACCTGAGTGGTGCGTCCTTATAGACCATACCCCCTTTTCTCCATAATATACAATATATGTTATGTCCCCTTTAAGGACTACAACCCTCCGATATCCACGATTTCATATCCTGATTTATGTATATATTTATTTCTTTTATATATTCTAATTATCTGCAATAACCATGTGAATAGGGTTTCTGATCCGATCATTCTCTTGCTGTGCTGTTTTGTTCCCAATAAAGGTCTCATTGCCGTGCTCTGACTGACCCTGGGGATGACGTGGTGTTGAGGGTAAGCGCTTCCTAGTTGTCAGGCAACGATTCACGTGACCGTGTCACGTGATCGGGAGGCCGAACAGGGAGACGCCGCCCTCCATTTCGTCATGCCTTGGGGGAGGTGCCGGGATGCTGGTGTGCGCATCGGGACTGGCGTCACTTCCGGTTGCGTCTTCTCTTTGTGTACACCGGTATCCGGAATACCGAGCATGAGCGGTGGGGCCCCAGGGACGCCGAGACGCCTGCCATCACGACACTCCACTGTGTAAGTTTTTTTTAACCATGCGGCCATTGACCGCACAATTAACACTTACAGGTGTTCATTATAATTAAGCACAAAGCACGAGGCACTTTATGTATTGGGCAGTGTTTGTTTATTTGTGAATTTTGAAAACTGCCTATGAGATGTCACTATGTATGTAAAGATTGTGATCTTGATACATGATATATAAATGAATGCACATATGATCATGAAAATTTTTAATGTAACTCACTATTTGTACATTGTTGATTATGCTATTACCAATTACTTTGTTAATTGACCCACCAGCATCATGGGTATAAATGCAGATGCTGTGACACCAATTGTTATGCTTGAGAAAGACTGCAATGAGCAGTTGAAACGTTGTACAGGGGAAATAAAGCGGGTCGTTTTTCACCTTATACTGGAGTGCTGCCTCTTCTTTGAAATACCTACAACAATTTTGACCTAACAGACTAAGGTCAGAGGATTTTGCACCCGGCTTCATCTGCAAGTAGTGCTGCTGCTCTCTCTTTGTATTTTATATGTAGTTAAGGCTGCCGTGCAGCCTGTATTTGTGGGAGGGGCAGAGGCCACGCCCCTTGGCTATATTAACCCCCACGCAGGTCAGGGGACGGGACGTGCGGCCAGGTACCTGGTACTTCCGGTTCACGTCTGGTTCCTGCACGTCCCGCTCTTTTTCGTCTCGGTTGGGGTGAGTATTGGTCGGCCTCGGCTCGTCTCGTGCTTCGGTCAGGTAAGCAGCGTCGTTACCGCACGGCGGGTCGGGTCCGCACCCCGGGGGGGGGGGCAGCGCTCGGCTGGCTGTGTTGTGCCGCGGGCAGGCACGTTGCGGGGATTCCGTGGCCGGCTGGCCGTCGGCGCGGCCTTGTTATGCGGGCGGGCGTTCCGGGAGCAGCCGCGTGTGCCGGTTGCTAGGCACGCTGCGGCTCCGCCCCTGGTAACGCTCGCACCATGTTGAGAACCCCGCCCACAAATGTTGTTTGCGTCCGGACCACAAGTATAGTGGTACATATATCCAGTCTATTCACATTAGTGCGTTTTATCACGGTTGGTGCACAGTCACATTTATGTGTTAAGATTGTGCTATTAATCACAGCCGGCTTTTCATATGGTGTGAATAATCCAGACTTGCAGATTATAATAAATGGCCGCTAGATGCTGTTCACATTTGTATGCCACAATGCTGCGTGTTACTCACGACCTCCTGTACATCATCAACCACCTTTTGCTCCAGTCTCTCAGCGCAGATGTGCGCTGCGTCACTCACAACATCCTGCGCATTACTCACTGCTTTAGCTCCGGTCTCGCAGCGCGGGTCTCTGCTGCGACTTCCCAGCGCATGCGCTCTGAGGTTCCCAGAACGCTGACTTCAATTGATAATAGTGTTCGTGTTTACCTTGTCTGCGATCTATTGTCGCGCACACTGCCCATTCACAAACCACCACCAGACGTGTTTCGGTACACGTATGTACCTTCCTCAGTGGTATAATTCGGAGTAGAAAAAAAAAAAAAAAAAAAAAAAAAAAAAACTGGGACCATTTTAAACTAATTCATGTCAAATATAAAACATGGACCAGATCTCCCCATTGTGGTATCAGAGCCTGCCTATACGGCAGCTGCACTGAGCCCACTTTGATTAGATTCATGCAGGTAAATCATAGTTCACACAGTGCGTTTTTACAGCTAAATAGGCCACTAATAGTATAAGATAAAATAAAATACAATACAGCATCTTCGTTAATTTAGTGGGCAGTGATTAAATAGTACAATCATGGGATACGGCAGTTTAGGGGAATAAATACATTACTCCTACAGTGAGGTCACAGCTATCCCCAAGTCCAATATGTATTGTTTTAAATACGACCCATAGTCCATGGTCGTGTACCAGACAGTGACATAGATAAATCACTTCCGTATGTAAAAAAAAAAAAAAAAAAAAAAAAAACCCTTACCTTTTGTTTATGTTTCCACTGTTTCCATCAGGCACGTTGCTGATCATCATTGGGGAACATTCTGTTGTTCCCCACTCACTGTTCCAGTCTCGCTTCAATTGTGGCCAAATATGTGACGTTTGCATGCCTACTTGGCAGTCCTGGGGCTCGCACGGTATTAGTAACCCCGCCGCTGGCCAGGGGGTCTGCAGTCGCACGTACAGAGGCGCAGGTACACCAGCACGGGCACATTCCTAGGCTCGGGGCTGGTTTCATGGGAGCGTTCACCCATTTACCCGGTTCCCAGTGTTCCACAGATGTGTATTATTGTTATAGGTGCTCTACATTACTGAATTCCTCGGTGGTGGGTTACGCAGACTGATCTCCTTTACTTCTGGTTCGCATTCACGCGGTTGGATCTCCCGCCCCAGTTAACCAAATAGCTCCCTAGCGGACAGTGGGCCGATAGGAGTATGTTCCTACTATGTTTCACAGTTGTTCATGTGTTTGTCACGACTAGGGGCTTTTCTTAGCTAACTACAAATGCCTCTGGCTCTGTTTTTTCTCCCATCTGTTTCAATTTCACGGTTGGTTAATGTTTCATTCATGCAAGTGGTTCGGATCACTAATGTCTATGCATTTGCCTTAGGTCGGGCTCACGTTTAATTACTTATCATCACGGTAAGGTCTTCCGGGTCGATCCCTTGGCTTCGGGGGGCCTCAGGGCTTCGGGGGCCCGGGGTTCGGTCTTCATGTTGTTCGGTGGGGGGCAATATGGTTGTAGGCTGGTTAGCGTCCTAGGTCATTGTCGGAGAAGATCATGATTATGCGAGTCCCCAAGTCATACTGGTGCGGCATAGTGGTTGTTAATTAAGAGGGAATTAAGCCACCATATGACTCCGCCATTAGGGTCTCTCACGCATGGCTTCTCCCTTTTAGTGTTACATATAACTCCGCCATTTGAGTCTCTCACGCATGGCTTCTCCCTTTTAGTGTTACATATAACTCCGCCATTAGAGTCTCTCACGCATGGCTTTGCCATTAGAGTCTCTCACGCATGGCTTCCCCCTTTTTTTTTTTTAGTGTCACGTATGACTCCGCCATTTGAATCTCTCACGTATGGCTTCTCCTGTAGTGTTACATATGACTCCGCCATTAGAGTCTCTCACGCATGGCTTTGCCATTAGAGTCTCTCACGTATGGCTTCTCCTGTAGTGTTACATATGACTCCGCCATTAGAGTCTCTCACGCATGGCTTTGCCATTAGAGTCTCTCACGTATGGCTTCTCCTGTAGTGTTACATATGACTCCGCCATTAGAGTCTCTCACGCATGGCTTTGCCATTAGAGTCTCTCACGTATGGCTTCTCCTGTAGTGTCACGTATGACTCCGTTATTAGAGTCTCTCACGTATGGCTTCTCCTGTAGTGTTACATATGACTCCGCCATTAGAGTCTCTCACGCATGGCTTTGCCATTAGAGTCTCTCACGTATGGCTTCCCCCTTTTTAGTGTTACATATAACTCCGCCATTAGAGTCTCTGACGTATGGCTGTGCCATTAGAGTCTCTCACGCATGGCTTCTCCCTTGTTAGTGTCACATATGACTCCGCCATTAGAGTCTCTCACGTATAGCTTCCCCCTTTTTAGTGTTACATATAACTCCGCCATTAGAGTCTCTGACGTATGGCTGTGCCATTAGAGTCTATCACGCATGGCTTCTCCCTTGTTAGTGTCACATATGACTCCGCCATTAGAGTCTCTCACGTATGGCTTCTCCCTTTAAGGGTACATATGCCTCCGCCATTAGAGTCTCTCACGTGTGGCTGTTCCTTTTGAGTGTTACACATGACTCCGCCATTAGAGTCTCTCACGCATGGCTTTGCCATTAGAGTCTCTCACGTATGGCTTCTCCTGTAGTGTCACGTATGACTTCGCCATTAGAGTCTCTCACGTATGGCTTCTCCTGTAGTGTTACATATGACTCCGCCATTAGAGTCTCTCACGCATGGCTTTGCCATTAGAGTCTCTCACGTATGGCTTCCCCTTTTTAGTGTTACATATAACTCCGCCATTAGAGTCTCTGACGTATGGCTGTGCCATTGGAGTCTCTCACGCATGGCTTCTCCCTTGTTAGTGTCACATATGACTCCGCCATTAGAGTCTCTCACGTATGGCTTCCCCCTTTTTAGTGTTACATATAACTCCGCCATTAGAGTCTCTGACGTATGGCTGTGCCATTAGAGTCTCTCACGCATGGCTTCTCCCTTGTTAGTGTCACATATGACTCCGCCATTAGAGTCTCTCACGTATGGCTTCTCCCTTTAAGGGTACATATGCCTCCGCCATTAGAGTCTCTCACGTGTGGCTGTTCCTTTTGAGTGTTACACATGACTCCGCCATTAGAGTCTCTCACGCATGGCTTTGCCATTTGAGTCTCTCACGTATGGTTACCCCCTTCAGGGTCACATAGGACTCCGCCATTGGAGTCTCACGCATGCCTTCTCCGTTTTAGTTTTCACGTATGACTCTGCCATTAGTCTCTCATGCATGGCTTCTCCATTCTAGTATTGCACATATGACTCTGCCATTAGTCTCTCACGCACGGCTTCTCCCCTTTTGGTGTTACACATATGAATCCACCATTAGTCTCACGCAGGGCTTCTCCCTTTTAGGGTTACACAGGTCTCTGCCATTAGAGTCTCATGCATGGCTTCTCCATTTAGGCTTACACGTATGACTCCGCCATTAGTCTTCCACGCATGGCTTCTTCGTTTTAGTGTTACACATATGTCTCCGCCATTAGTCTCTCACGCATGGCTTCTCCGTTTTAGGGTTGCACATGTCGCTGCCATTAGAGTCTGTCACGCATGGCTTCTCCATTTAGTCTTACACATAGGACTCCGCCGTTAGTCTCCCATGCATGGCTTCGTTTTAGTGTTACACATATGTCTCCGCCATTAGTGTCCCACGCATGGCTTCTCCGTGTTGGTTTTTACACATAGGACTCCGCCATTAGTCTCTCACGCTTGGCCCCCTTTTAGGGTTACACATGTGTTTTGCCAGTAGAGTCTCTCACGCATGGCTCCGCCACTTGAGTCTCTCACGTATGGCTTCTCAAAAAGGAAAATAAATTTCACACACAACGCCAGTCGAGGCCGGCTGCGTGGTCCCATGACAAGTAAGTTCCATGTCTTTTCTGTCCTCAGTTCCGCTCGCATGGCTCGGTCATCTGTGGCTCGCAATACAATTTCTTGGGATGGTTAGCACGTGTGGCTTGTGCCATTAGAGTCCCACTCTCGTTATTGTTTTCTCTGACTCTTTTATTTTCTAGGTTGGTGGGTTTCATTGTTTTCTTCGAAAGCAGTCATTCCAAGCCTGCCTTTGCGGACATCATCTTCTCCCAGGCATGCTTACTTCATCGACAAACTCGGGCTGAGGGTGTTGGTGTCCGGCCTAAGTCCTGGGTATCGGTCCATCTTCCAGTAGGAGTTACAGTAATAAGGCGCAAGTTTACGAAGTCTGTCATGTCGCCTGACACGACAAGTCCTATCACGACTACAGGCGCAGCACATAGTTCATCACGACCTTAAGCATTTTCTGTCACAACTGCAGGTATTGGGGTACGTCCGGTCCTTAGTACAGGCACATTAGCTCATTAATCATAATAGCCATATATTTCTGTGGATGGTTCCCCAGGCCTGGTGGGTTTACACGTCACTTAGTTGCTACTTCGGTAGGACAACAGGCTCCATGTTCTGACTTTTTTGGCCCTTCTTAGGAAGTGTGGCCTGGGGAATAAGTAGAGGTAAGTATTTTGCCACCAGGAACAGTTGGTGCCCGATGGGGGCCCTTGGTGGATGGTTGGGGTTCATCTGGGCCGGGGGTCGTGGGCTGCGGCCCTCCGGCTGTTGCAGGGTTGAGGCTCCCGTGGTGCCCGGACAGCCGGCAGGTATCTGCCTGCGGCAGGGCGTTGTGGGGGTTGTGGTTGCGGCAGCTGAGGGGCCGCGGTTTTGGATGCCTGATCTAGGCACTTCCAACCGTTTCACCATTGTTTGTTTCAGTCTGCAGCTCTCAGGATTCAGACCTTCTCGTATATGATCATCTGTTAGTCAACATAGGAGTAAATCGTTCCTGGTTCCAGACACTCTTTCAATTGCCTCAGCATTTAACCAGCTCCAAGAACGGTGTGGCGGTACACATGGCAAGGAGGTAAGGTAGATGGAAGTCACTGTGATATAAGACGGTATATCCCGCACATCCATCGTGAAGGGTTTTTTCGTTCAGAACGGGTGTC
This sequence comes from Bufo bufo, assembly GCF_905171765.1. NCBI lineage: Eukaryota > Metazoa > Chordata > Amphibia > Anura > Bufonidae > Bufo > Bufo bufo. The sequence continues at coordinate 148,774,190 of NC_053390.1, read as the reverse complement.
GTAACGGTAGGTGTATATGTACTCTAAACAGGGTCGGCTCCACTCCTTTCGTTTGAGGCGCTGGCTATGCACCAGATGCCTCCTCAGGTTATCAGGTGCTGGGACGTTGGAGGTAGTCGTGTTCTCCAGATATGGTCCAAGTCCTCCGATCGGAGATCCGTGATGCTTTCTGTTCACTTGCCCTGTACGGTGCAATGAGTGTTTGATGGTATGGTTGGGTCTCCTTTTTGGCCCCTTTTAGGCCTATCCTCGCTACGGGCTCCCGGCATTTCCCAGCCTGAGGTTAGCTCTAGTTCCTACGTCCAGGGGCCGTCGCCCTGACCACATGTAGTTAAGGCTGCCGTGCAGCCTGTATTTGTGGGAGGGGCAGAGGCCACGCCCCTTGGCTATATTAACCCCCACGCAGGTCAGGGGACGGGACGTGCGGCCAGGTACCCCTCCCTCCCTTCCCTTTTCTTAGCTCTTCCTTAAGGATAAGCCCCCTTTTAGGCCTATCCTCGCTACGGGCTCCCGGCATTTCCCAGCCTGAGGTTAGCTCTAGTTCCTACGTCCAGGGGCCGTCGCCCTGACGACAAATATTTATATATATATGTTTTTAGCCCTAATATATTTACATATATTATATTATTATATGTTTAGAATATATAATATATTATAATATATGTAAATATATTATGGCTAAAAACATCAGTATTAGTTTCCCACATATTATGCATTCATATATATCAGAAGTATAATTTAACTATATATATATATATATATATATAAAATAAAAAAAATTGTAATTACAGATTTATTTTGTGCCATGCATTTTTTACAATTACTAATAAAATATAAAATATATAAATTTAATCTCTATTTTTGAAATGTTTCTGCCAGGATTCAAACTCCCAACCTTGTAAATTTATCATTAGTCTGCAACAGGTCAATGTAATTTTTGGGTGTGTTAAGTCAGTTTCAGAAATCCAGCTATTTTGTTTGCATTCCTATGGGGTAACTTTGTTTTTGCCTTATTTATCATTGGGACCTTTGGAAAAGTCCTCAAAATTTGACTCAAACTGCACTTCACTCCGGACCTGCCATAGATGTGGCAGAGGATCGTTTGCCTGTGTTAACCAGTGCACTTTCCACTTTCATTAATTTGGTACATTGTCTGTTACCTTTATGAATAGACAAATCTAAGGACAAACTTCAGTTTGTCCCCTGTTGATAAATCAGGGTCTACATTGTTAGGAGAAAGTATGTTCAGGTCATCTAATTAGAGTCTAATTGCCTTTCAGCAGGTTACAATTTTAAAACCATTTATCCTAACTTCTATACTGTATGTTTCACTGTTTTGCTCTTAGTCATGTAAGTATTAAAGGGGTTCTCCAGGCTGTATGAGAAAATGGCGCGTAGTGTGCATGTGCCGTCCCCCTTCTTTCTTTCTGCTGCTGCTATGTCTATGGCAAAGAAGCAGCGAGCAGGAAGAGAGGAGGTAGATGGCACGTGCACCCTGCTCTCGACGTATCCTCATATAGCTGATTGTCGGGGGTGCCGGGTGTCGGACCCCGGCCAATCTGATATTGATGACCTATCCTGAGGAAAGGCCATCAATATTAAAAACCCGGAGAACCTTTTTAATTTCACGTCTGTCACACCTGCAATAAAATAAAAAATGTCAAAAGCAGCTACGGTCCTTTTACAGGGATGGATGATCAAGCAGATTATTGGGGATAAGTGTTTGCAGAAATAAGTATGTAAAAGGTGTCAGCAATCACCCGATGAAAGCAAATGCTTAATCATTGAGTGATAATGTTGTTCTGCCGTCACCAAAAATAGTCTTTACTGTGCAGTAGTCTAAACAGCAATTTATCACCCAGGAACAATGAATTTCTATGGGGACAAGCAATTGCTTGTCCCATTACAGTAGAAGTGATTGCTAAATGTAAATGCATCTCTCATCTTACTGATGGTCAGGCAATTGTTGGGACTGTCTGCTTTATTCCTGATAAACTGTCAAATGATCAGTCCATGTAAAACAGGGTTGCACAATGTGCGGCCCGGAGGCCACATGCAGCCCTCGATACCATTCTGTGCGACCCACAACCATCTGGTAACAAACATGTATGTCTTGTGGCTGCTCACATGTATTTTTCATGTATTCTCCCACTAGATGGGAGTCCTGGAAGTGTAACTACACATTAATGGCATATACTGTATGTTCGATATGCCATAAATACAGTATTTTAGTTGCTAATACCCCTTTAAGTATTATTTTCTCCACCTGACGTTGGTTCAGTCTGACAATGCATCCTCCACCCAGAAAACGTTGTGCACCCTTGGTGTAAAAGTACCGGCAGCTCTTTTCAAGTATGCAGCCAGTCACCTTTGACTCCTTTTAGGACCCTCATTCGCCAGTTTTAAAGCTGTTACCACTTATTTATGACTAGCAAGTAACTTTAAAGGGGTTTTCCCATCTCAGACAATGGGGGCACCTACAATGAGAACGGAGCGGGGAAATGAAATGAACGGAGGGTGCACTGCGAATGCGCTGCAGGCTCCATTCACTTCTATGGAGCCACTGAAAATAGCCTAGCACTGGCTCAGCTAATGCCCTCTGCCCCATAGAAATGAGTGGGAGCATGGGCCATGCATGCGCAGTGCGCTCCCATTCACTTATATGAGAGCAGCGCTTGGTGGTGGATGGATACCGGAAAATCCAGGGTCCTCCAGCCACAGCGCTCCCCGCTTTGGTCTCGTTGTAGGTGTGGGTCCCAGTGGTGGGACCCGGACCTATCAGACAATGGGGACATATTCTAGCGATATGCCCCCATTGTCTGAGATCGGAATACCCCTTTAAGTCTCTAATCCTGTATTTTAAAATAATACAAAGCACTTTTGTATTAGTGATTCTTATTTATTTTTTGGTTTCAGACATTAATTTTTGTACAATCTCACTGTTATCTGTGACAAAAACAAATCCATCTATCTGGAGGATTAGCTGCGGGAGGAATCCACATGTGACCTTATGTGCACACAGAGCACAAAGGAAACAGATCATTAGACCTGAATAATGCGTAGCTTTGGTTAATTATAAAGAGACCTGTGAGTCCAAGTACCTTTACCAAAACAGCTGTAAATAGTATTTTTTGCAAAGTAATTTTGAATACATTTGGGATACCTATGTAGTGATGTATGGTGTACAAAATGTATGTGTTAGTGTCTAAGTAAAACAGGAATAAACTAACACTTTTAGGACACAGATTTATTCCTTTTCTTCCCCTCTTTCCAAGAAGCATAGTTTATTTTTTGCAGGACAACCTGTATTTTTAATGACACTATTTATTTAACCATAGTTTGTGTTGGAAAGCGGGAAAAATATTTTGTGGGGTTGAATTGAAAGAAAAAAAAACTTACATCCGCTATGTTTTTTGGAGTTTTATGGATATGACATTCACTTTATATTATGTTTTACTACTTAAAAAAACAAACTGACAACCATAATGTTTAAATTTTTCCATCTACACAGCAGTGCTAGAGCTCATTTTTGGCGGAGTGAGCTGTAGTTTTCTTAGTATACATGCCACTTTTAATACTATTGTGTTTTTTTTATATTTTTAGAAACGTTTTTCTCTTTTTTTTTTACTGTACTTTTTAGTCCCCTTTGAGGACTTGTATATGCAATCTTCTGATCGCTTATCCCATACAGTACAATCCATGGGATTTTCACTCTAAAGAGTGCTGTTTCCTAATGGTAGCTTTCTGGGTTTGCCTTGCAATCCTTTTTGGCTCACTCAGGGATCCGTAGCTTCTCCTCCTCAGCTGTTTCTTGTCCAGCAATCCCAACCTCCTTATATTCCCATCTCCCACTTCTCTGGTTGCCAGATATAGAGCTTCCTGCCTGGACTTCTACAGGGAGTGCAGAATTATTAGGCAAGTTGTATTTTTGAGGATTAATTTTATTATTGAACAACAACCATGTTCTCAATGAACCCAAAAAACTCATTAATATCAAAGCTGAATATTTTTGGAAGTAGTTTTTAGTTTGTTTTTAGTTTTAGCTATTTTAGGGGGATATCTGTGTGTGCAGGTGACTATTACTGTGCATAATTATTAGGCAACTTAACAAAAAACAAATATATACCCATTTCAATTATTTATTTTTACCAGTGAAACCAATATAACATCTCAACATTCACAAATATACATTTCTGACATTCAAAAACAAAACAAAAACAAATCAGTGACCAATATAGCCACCTTTCTTTGCAAGGACACTCAAAAGCCTGCCATCCATGGATTCTGTCAGTGTTTTGATCTGTTCACCATCAACATTGCGTGCAGCTGCAACCACAGCCTCCCAGACACTGTTCAGAGAGGTGTACTGTTTTCCCTCCTTGTAAATCTCACATTTGATGATGGACCACAGGTTCTCAATGGGGTTCAGATCAGGTGAACAAGGAGGCCATGTCATTAGATTTTCTTCTTTTATACCCTTTCTTGCCAGCCACGCTGTGGAGTACTTGGACGCGTGTGATGGAGCCTTGTCCTGCATGAAAATCATGTTTTTCTTGAAGGATGCAGACTTCTTCCTGTACCACTGCTTGAAGAAGGTGTCTTCCAGAAACTGGCAGTAGGACTGGGAGTTGAGCTTGACTCCATCCTCAACCCGAAAATGCCCCACAAGCTCATCTTTGATGATACCAGCCCAAACCAGTACTCCACCTCCACCTTGCTGGCGTCTGAGTCGGACTGGAGCTCTCTGCCCTTTACCAATCCAGCCACGGGCCCATCCATCTGGCCCATCAAGACTCACTCTCATTTCATCAGTCCATAAAACCTTAGAAAAATCAGTCTTGAGATATTTCTTGGCCCAGTCTTGACGTTTCAGCTTGTGTGTCTTGTTCAGTGGTGGTCGTCTTTCAGCCTTTCTTACCTTGGCCATGTCTCTGAGTATTGCACACCTTGTGCTTTTGGGCACTCCAGTGATGTTGCAGCTCTGAAATATGGCCAAACTGGTGGCAAATGGCATCTTGGCAGCTGCACGCTTGACTTTTCTCAGTTCATGGGCAGTTATTTTGCGCCTTGGTTTTTCCACACGCTTCTTGCGACCCTGTTGACTATTTTGAATGAAACGCTTGATTGTTCGATGATCACGCTTCAGAAGCTTTGCAATTTTAAGAGTGCTGCATCCCTCTGCAAGATATCTCACTATTTTTGACTTTTCTCAGCCTGTCAAGTCCTTCTTTTGACCCATTTGGCCAAAGGAAAGGAAGTTGCCTAATAATTATGCACACCTAATATAGGGTGTTGATGTCATTAGACCACACCCCTTCTCATTACAGAGATGCACATCACCTAATATGCTTAATTGGTAGTAGGCTTTCGAGCCTATACAGCTTGGAGTAAGACAACATGCATAAAGAGGATGATGTGGTCAAAATACTCATTTGCCTAATAATTCTGCACGCAGTGTATACTGACCCACTGGAGCTGTGTAGCTGTGATTCCTGGTTGTTGTTCCAGAACGTTACCCTCCGGATCCCTGTTGGGCTTTTGTTGTCCGCTGTTGTCGCCCACCTGGGATTATATGTTTGTCTGTATTGTCTCTCCTCTCCTTGGTGTTTCCCTTTAGTGTTAGTGGTGCGGACTAGTGTTCCCACCGCCCTATTCACTATGTAGGGCTCATCTCAGGGAAAGCCAGGGTTTAGGCACGTGATTGGCGTACGGGTGAGAAACCCGTCTAGGGACGTCAGGGCAGTCAGGTGCCAGCCTCAAGGTGAGTTAGGGGTCACCACCTTTCCCTCTCCCTTGGACAGGGCCTTCCCATTTCCCTCCCTTTGCGTCACGTATGTGATCGGCACGCTGGTCATGACAGGTTGGCAAAATAAAGAAAAAGACCCGAGAACAACTACTGTGCCCCAATGTGATAAAAACTGAAGATACATCATATAACACCAGATTTTTAACAGAGTATAATAGCCAATGGTGGCAGATCAAAGAAATTTTGCAAAAGCACTGGAATGTATTACAAACAGATGTGATCTTAAAAAAATGTGTTTCAGAAAAACCCCTTGTAACAGCAAAAAGAGCAAAGAATTTCAAAGATCTATTGGTGCATAGCCACTATATAGGAAAAACAGGAAGTAATAACAATGATAAATTGAAAGGATCCTCCCCCTGTGGAACATGCAAGGCATGTAAAAATATGATAAAAACTACAGAATTTACAGGCCTTAACCTTAATAAAAGGTATAAAATCAGAGACTACATCTCTTGTTCCTCAAAAGGCGTAATATATCACGCCAAATGCCCTTGTGATAAGATCTACATAGGTCTGACGACCAGAGAATTGAGAATACAAGTCAGGGAACATATACGGGACATAGAGAAAAGTAAAGAAGAAGAAGATCTAAACAACCTGAAAACGATACCCAGACACTTCAAATTGTTCCATCAAAGCAATGAAAAATTGTTGAAGTTCACAGGTATAGACCAGATACACATGGGAATACAGGGGGGGAATCTTAGTAAAAGGCTGGCCCAAATTGAAAGTAAATGGATCTTTAGATTAGGCACCATGGCACCCAAAGGTTTAAATGAAACCCTAGGATTCAGTTCCTTCCTGTAACTGTAGGAGGTTTTTAAATACGTTTTTATGCTAATGTATATATATATTGTATTTTAACATTATCTTGTCTGATTATTGTCGAACTCACTTGTGGTCGCTTTGAGATTGGATGATGGCTGGATTCTCATGTTCATGGAAGTCCTTAGAAATCTGCAGAAGAAAGAAAAAAGAAAAAAAGAAAGAAGAGTTAAAGATATATTGAGTATATTTAGATAATAAAAAATCATAAAACTATATTGAAAATACCCGCTAAACATAATAACAGTCTGCAGTATTAAGATATGGAGAAATTAAAGGTATATGGGTTATGTAGACATGTATGATCATATTAAAAATCAACATATGACCTGTGCATATGTGGTGATCTATAATAGACCAGCACATCTGTACAGTAGCTTAGATGGAGATAAATATGAAATTGGAACTCACTATAGATATATAGAATACACTAATAGATATGACTATCACACCGCTAAATGGGGATGTGATAGATCCATTAGGATTTGCTTTAAAGTAAAGAAATATGCGCTAAGCACTTTAATTTCGTCAATGGTGATTGGTGGCGATACATATGCACTTTAATTTTATTGATAAGAATTGGTGGCGATATATATGTACTGATTGTCAACATTGAAATATATCGCTAGGTAGTGGTGAGATAGAACTATTATAAATGTTTTGGGATGATGAATATGCACTAATGACGTATAATTAATTTTATTAATAGTGAGATTTATACACTTAATATTAATATTGTAATATGCACTTAACACTTTAAATGATCAGTCTTGTGTGGCATTCTGAATTGTGAAGTGGAGGGTGCTATCCGCCTTAGGGGTCAAATCCGGGGTGGATGGCGCACCGCCCCGCATGTCTATGGCTGCCACACAATGATTGATATATATATATATATATATACTGTATATCAAAGTGGAGGACATTGGGATATATGGAAGGCTTATATGAGAACTGTATTTTGTATGATATAGATTTACCCGGTTCCATTCAGATGACTGATATATTATGCATAGCCAGATATATGTCACCAACAACTCCACACACATTAATTAACTATACATGGGTTTTGTCTAATATGCTTGGTATATGTATGTTGTGTTATGTGCGTATGTTCTTTATAAATACATGCGCACATTTTCTGAACATACATCTATCAATATGTACAACACAATTGGCACGATATGCATATATATATATATATATATATATATATATTTCTCTTTGCACTTCTCTATATATAAGCATGTAAATATTGTATATAGTATTGAATCTTGGAATTTCTATACATATAATTGATGCTATTGTACATATGCTAGCTGTGAGGTGGTCTGAATCTCTTTTATTCTGATATATACCTTTTAGCAACATTATACACTACCACATATTCCACGCTGCTATGTGGATCATAGATAGATAGAAGAAATACTCTTAACAATGATGAAGATTAACCAGAGTATGCCCATATACCTAGTAAGTAAGTGAAACGACTCCGGTGCGCATCATGGATCGTAGGTGGGTGGACTTGCGCCGTCCCGTCAGGCGAGATCCCGGTGACGTCAGACGTTGGCTGCCCAACTTCTCCTATCATATGCAATATTAAATGGTGGAATTAGAAAGTGTAACTTGTCCCGCAAAAAACAAGTTATCATGTAGTTATATGAACAGAAATAACTGTTATGGCCACAGAAAGACAGGGAATGAAAAACGTAAACGCAAAAATGAAAAAAAAAAACCTCTGGGGTTGAAAAGGTTAAGAAATATCAGTGTATTATGTTATGATTAAAGGGGTTGTCCGAGTACTGAAAAAAAAATATATAGCACTGTAAATCTGATGGTCAGCGATATATAACTAAGCTAAGCAAGTTTTAGGCAAAAAAATATCTATTTCCTCATTTCCCTGGTTCTCTTCTGGCCCTTTGTTTACTTGAAAAAACAACAATCTATGCCCCTCCCCCTGATCTGCTAAGGGAGTGAATACAAGTACTGCCCTGAGTGACATGTCTGCCTGCTGGGAAACTCAGCAGCATGTTGTATGTGTAGAACTACAAGTCCCAGCTGTACAATGACACTGCTAAGGGAATGAATACAAGTGCTGCCCTGAGTGACATGTCTGCCTGCTGGGAGACTCAGCAGCATGTTGTATGTGTAGGACTACAAGTCCTAGCTGTACAATGACACTTCAGCCCTGAATCTATGTAGCTGAAGGGGTTAAGAATCCTGGGAGAGAGCAATAAGCAGCAGCCAGCAGTGCAGAGGGGCGTGGCCAGGACAGTGAACTCTGGTGTACAGATCTCTCAGGTTTGTGCAGGAACATTATCAGAGCAGGTAGAGAATCTGACATCACAGGTCATGTGACCGTCAGTGAAATCTGAGAAACCAGCCACTGAAGATTAAGTTAGTTAATTGGAAAGCTGTTACATTTGCCTAGTTAGGAACATAGAAAGAACAAAAAAATAACTCGGACAACCCCTTTTAAGGCTTTTTTTTCACAATCATTGTTAGGAAAGGTCAAATGCAAATTTCAAAGCTTTATAAATACCCAGACTCTTCTAACCTTGTCCCAAAAAACAGCAGCCATGGGATCTCCTAAGCAGCTGCCTAACACTCTGAAAATAAAAATGGTTGAGGCCCACAAAGCTGGAGAAGGCAATAAGAAGATAGCAAAGCGTTTTCAGGTTGCCATTTCCATTGTTCAAAATGTATTCAAGAAATGGCAGTTAAGAGGAACAGTGGAGGTCAAGAAAAGGTCTGGAAGACCAAGAAAGATTTTAGAGACAGCTGCTCATAGGAATGCTAGAAAGGCAAATCAGAACCCCTGCTTGACCTCAAAAGAACCTCCGGAAGATTTAGCAGACTTGTGGTACACTGTTCTACTGTTCAGTGACACATGCACAAATATAGGTGAAACTCGAAAAATTTAGAAACTTTAATTTTGTGAAAAGGTTCAATATTCCAGGCTCAAAGTGTCACACTCTAGTCAGCTAATTAATCCATATCCCCTGAGCAAAGGGTACCTCATAATTGTGACTTTGGGGTTTCATAAGCTGTAAGCCATAATCATCCAAATGATAACAAATAAAGGTTTGAAATATCTCGCTTTGCATGTAATAAGTCTATCTCATATGTTAGTTTAACCTTTTAAGTTGCATTACTGAAATAAATGAACTTTGCATGATATTCTAATTTTTCGAGTTTCATCTGCATGGTCTTTTCTGAAAGACCATACAGATGATCCTCACCACAAAACTAAGTGTCAATAGTTTGCCAAAGAACATCAAAACAAGCCTTATGCATTTTGGAAACAAGTCCTGTGGACCGATAAGGTTAAAGGGGTTCTCTGGAAATGAAGAAAATGAAAATACTTAAATATTACTTCATTATAAATATATAGAAACATAGAATGTGTCGGCAGATAAGAACCATTTGGCCCATCTAGTCTGTCCAATATACTGAATTACTATGAATAGCCCTGGCCCTATCTTACATGAAGGATGGCCTTATGCCTATCCCATGCATGCTTAAACACCTTCACTGTATTTGCAGCTACCACTTCTGCAGGAAGGCTATTCCATGCATCCACTACTCTCTCAGTAAAGTAATACTTCCTGATATTACTTTTAAACCTTTGCCCCTCTAATTTAAAACTATGTCCTCTTGTAGCAGTTTTTCTTCTTTTAAATATTCTCTCCTCTTTTACCTTGTTTATTCCCTTTATGTATTTAAAAGTTTCTATCATATCCCCTCTGTCTCGTCTTTCTTCCAAGCTATACATGTTAAGGTCCTTTAATCTTTCCTGGTAAGTTTTGTCCTGCAATCCATGTACTAGTTTAGTAGCTCTTCTCTGAACTCTCTCCAAAGTATCAATATCCTTCTGGAGATATGGTCTCCAGTACTGAGCACAATACTCCAAGTGAGGTCTCACTAGTGTTCTGTAGAGCAGCATGAGTTCCTCCCTCTTTCTACTGGTAATGTCTCTCCCTATACACCCAAGCATTCTGCTAGCATTTCCTGCTGCTCTGTGACATTGTCTGCCTACCTTTAAGTCTTCTGAAATAATGACCCTTAAATCCCTTTCCTCAGGTACTTAGGTTAGGACTGTATCACTGATTTTATATTCTGCTCTTGGATTTTACGCCCAAGGTGCATTATCTTGCACTTATCCACATTAAATTTTAGTTGCCAGATTTTTGACCATTCCTCTAGTTTTCCTAAATCCTTTTCCATTTGGTGTATTCCCAAATACCTTAAATTAGTTATAATGGCTTGTTTTGTCTAGGGAGCACGCATCAGGGGAAACAAAATGGCCGCTGTCCCATTAGTACACATAAAACCTGTCCTAATCACTGCAGGACAAGTTACTTCACAACACTGAGGAGCTGCCTCATCCTCCTCTCTACTTGTCAGGGATTATGATCCCGAATACAGATGATAAGATCTTTAGCTGAATCTCTGTAGGAATGGAGTTCATGAGCAGATGTGGCTAATAAGCAGCAGCACTTGTGTGCAGTCTCTATTGCCACAGTCTGTCCTGTCTGTACTTCATGTCTCCTGATAAACTCCATTCCCACAAAGATTTGGCTAAATATCATATTAAACTGTAGTCAGAATCATAATCCCTGACAGATCAGAGAGGAGGATGAGGCAGCTCTTTACCTCAGTGTTGTGAAGTAACTTGTCCTCCTGTGTGATTAGGACAGGTTTTGCGTATACTAACAGGACGGCGGCCATTTTGTTTCTCCTAATCATTGCTCCCTAGACAAAACTAGCCATTATAACTAATAAAAGGTATTTGGGAATATATTTATAGTAAAGCAATATTTGCGTATTTTCATTTTCTTAATTCCGGGAGAACCCCTTTAAAATAGAACTCTTTGGCCAAGAAAAAAGGGCACAGAATTTCATGAAAAAAACACCTCTCCCACCATTAAGCATAGGGGTGGCTCAATCATGCTCTAGGGTTGTGTTGCAGAAATAGTTGGTTGAAAAGAGAATGGCTTCTACAAATGGATAATTACCTAATCACACCTCAAATTCCACAATAGACTATCTCAAAAGGCGCAAACTGGAGGTTTTACCATTGCCCTCACGGCCCCTTGATCTGAATATCAGTGATGGCCAGTTCGCAGTGTTCGCCCGCGAACACATGCGATCTGCCATCTTAACTGACAAGTCCGGCGAGGCACAGGTAAGTCCTTACCTGTGCGCGAGCCGGTCTGAAATGAAATGCGGTCTCCGGGAGCAGGCAGTTCCGAGAACAGCCTCCGGGGGCCTTTCTCGGAACTGCCTGCTCCCGGAGACCGCATTTCATTTCAGACCGGCTCGCGCACAGGCACAGGTAAGGACTTACCTGTGCCTCGCCGGACTTGTCAGTTAAGATGGCAGATCGCATGTGTTCTCTGGCGAACACTGCGAACTAGCCATCTCTACTGTATATCATTGAAAATCTGTGGATAGACCTCAAAAGAGCAGTGCATGCAGGATACCCCAGGAATCTCACAGAACTGGAAGACTTTTGCACGGAAGAATGGGTGAAAATCCCTCAAACAAGAACTGAAAGGCTTTTGGCTAGCTACAAAAAGCATTTACAAGCTGTGAGGTGCTACAAGGTACTAACTATTTAGGGTGCCCAAAGTTTTGGGCCCTTTTCCTTTTTTGTTATTTTGAAAATCTAAAAGATGAAAATCTAAAATTGTTTTTGCTTAAAATATTTAATTCTCAAACTTTTCCTGCACCTGATATTTAACAGACTTTATAACATAAGATATAATTTGTTTACTTGCATAAGTTGCATATCAATGAATTTTAAACAGATTCAGTTCTGCAGAGTAATCAACACTGTGTACTGACACATTGATTATTATTGAGCTAATTTGTTTTAATCAGATTTCGTGCACATACTGTACTATGCATAAAAAGTGCATGTAAACGATAAAAATGTATTTGAATACATAGCATTTTTAACATTCTAACCTCTGTAAAAATATAAGATAATTAATGGAAAAACTGCATATGCTCACGCTGTCTTCCACATCCCTTTGAACTCAGCAGGCACCTCGCAAATGTAAAATTATATCCAACTTCATAACTAAGGTTGGAACAAACTGGAAATAAGTAGACTGCATAAATGATATATAACTTTATGCCTATTGCAACAAAAGAAAACAAAGCCAGCACATCCTAATGCACATGAGTGCATCGCCATAGCAAACACAATGTAACAGCACTCTGTGAACACAATATATGAACAAATGAAATACTCACTATATGAATAAAATTGAGGTACGTAGCACATATATTTTGATCAAAATCATTTGTGCCCATCCAACACACAAGGTGACCTCTTGTGAAGGGGAACTACGCTCAATGCTACCTTTTCTGGTGCCAAACAGCTTCCAATGAGTTTAAGGCAAGGCAGGCTACACATATACAATACAGACCAAAGGTTTGGACACACCTTCTCATTCAAAGAGTTTTCTTTATTTTCATGACTATGAAGGCATCAAAACTATGAATTAACACATGTGGAATTATATACATAACAAACAAGTGTGAAACAACTGAAAATATGTCATATTCTAGGTTCTTCAAAGTAGCCACCTTTTGCTTTGATTACTGCTTTGCACACTCTTGGCATTCTCTTGATGAGCTTCAAGAGGTAGTCCCCTGAAATGGTCTTCCAACAGTCTTGAAGGAGTTCCCAGAGATGCTTAGCACTTGTTGGCCCTTTTGCCTTTACTCTGCGGTCCAGCTCACCCCAAACCATCTCGATTGGGTTCAGGTCCGGTGACTGTGGAGGCCAGGTCATCTGGCGCAGCACCCCATCACTCTCCTTCATGGTCAAATAGCCCTTACTTTCAAAGTTTTCCCAATTTTTCGGCTGACTGACTGACCTTCATTTCTTAAAGTAATGATGGCCACTCGTTTTTTATTACTTAGCTGCTTTTTTTCTTGCCATAATACAAATTCTAACAGTCTATTCAGTAGGACTATCAGCTGTGTATCCACCTGACTTCTCCTCAACGCAACTGATGGTCCCAAACCCATTTATAAGGCAAGAAATCCCACTTATTAAACCTGACAGGGCACACCTGTGAAGTGAAAACCATTTCAGGGGACTACCTCTTGAAGCTCATCAAGAGAATGTCAAGAGTGTGCAAAGCAGTCATCAAAGCAAAATGTGGCTACTTTGAAGAACCTAGAATATGACATATTTTCAGTTGTTTCACACTTGTTTGTTATGTATATAATTCCACATGTGTTAATTCATAGTTTTGATGCCTTCAGTGTGAATCTACAATTTTCATAGTCATGAAAATAAAGAAAACTCTTTGAATGAGAAGGTGTGTCCAAACTTTTGGTCTGTACTGTATACTGAACCTTAGTATATATGTGGAGCCTGCCTTCCCCAAGTTCATTGGAGGCTGATTGGCACCAGAAGAGCTAACATTTACAAAGAAAAAGTGGTGCACTACAATGGAATATGCAATTGACAATATATGTCTAAACCCTCACACTGATATTAAAATGAGACTTTCGCCAATATATTCTTATATCAAGAACATACCTGAGCCCGCTCAACCCATCAAGGTCTCTCAAAGTGGCACGGGACCTAACAGTAACCTATTTATGCCATATGAGCAATTACGGATAGGGGCATAGAGTCCAACACAGGCCTTTTTTTTGTTTGGGATTGCTGTTAGCAATGGATTACATGTGCAGGATTTGCTTCTCCGATTATATATGCGCAACAGCATATGGGGTTTTGAGCATCTCTCTGCCTTTTATGACCAAGTTTTTTTTGTTATTTTGTCTGTACATGCATGCCTGGAGGTGCGGCAACTCCAAGTTTGAATGTGTCTTGATTTTGATTTAATGGTAACATTCAGGTGCACCTGTGTGGCCTGCGTCACATCAGCCGGTGATAGGTGGGAGTCACAGCCTCTTCCCTCCTCCCATTGTATATGTGATTTCACGCTGGAGGTAACTGGGAGTTGTTTGATGTGTGTCAGACTCTATGCTCCTACCCGTAATTGCTCATATGGCATAGATAGGTTAGCGTTAGGTCCTGTGCCACTTTGAGAGACTTTGACGGGGTGAGCGGGCTCCGTTATTTTCTTGATATAAGAATATATTGGCGAAAGTCTCATTTTAATATCTGTGTAACGGTTTCGCTATATATTGTCAATTGCATTTTCCATTGTAGTGCACCACTTTTTCTTTGTAAATGTTTGCTTTATATAGCAAATTACATACACACATTTGGCTCCCCTGTGTAGGATGTTTCTGTGGTACATGTGGTCCGCTGACGGCATCCTCCAGTGTATGCATTTTTTGGGGGATTGCTGTTAGCAAAGGATCACATGTGCAGGATTTGCTCCCCCGATTATATATGCGCAACAGCATATGGTGTTTTGAGCATCTTTCTGCCTTTTATGACCATGTTATTTTGTTATTTTGTCTGCACCAGAAGATTTAGCATTTAGCGTAGGTTCTCGTCCAAAAGTAGTCAGCTAGCCCTAGTGGATAGGCACAAATTATATTGATCAAAATATATTTGCTAAGTTCCTCACGTTTATTCTTATAGTAACCTTAGCATTAGTTCATATACTTTGTTTGCAGAGTACTGTTCTTTTGAGTTTTATTTGAACTTTATGTATATGATTTTTTTGAAGAGACAAATACAGAGTGAATTAATGTCGATATATGTTGCAATTTAGTAAAATAAATAAATTACCATTCCCCAGCTTCTAATTTCAATCCCACAACTGCAGCTTCACCAAATGAAAGATAGTCCTCCTTTCTCATATAAATACCAATGTGATGTTAGTGAGATTAAGATCACATTTTCTTTCACAGCAACCCATTCTTCAAAGAAAATGTTCCATAGGATCATGATATCAGCTCAACTTCCAGTTGTCATAGGATACGATCCATTTCGAGTCCTGTATGCCTCCATGATCCCTATATTAAAGAAAATGTGGGACACAGAACTCCATTGATGATAATGCACAGCAGTTTGAAAAAAATGTGAGTTATTATATTCACAAACATCCTACTTATCACACCAACTGCGCTCTCTACCTAACTAATCCAGAAAGAACTTGTTGGAGTAAGTGTATTCTGGTCTCAGGTTTTAAAGGACTCTTCCTGCTGGTGTTAATATGGACTCTTCTCTATAAAATTTAGCTCAAAATTCCTGAGCTATAGGTTGCTTCCTCAAACTCCTCTATTGTGCACTGTAAGTTTATACTTCAATTATCTAACATTTAGCATTTGGTATCTAGTTTATACATCTCCTTAGATCTGAAAAATGACCATGAAAGTCTACAGTCCTTATCATGCCTTTAATATGACTGCCAAAACATGATGGACATTGTAGTTTCAGGCTTAAAAGGAATCTTTCACCAGTTTGATGGTGTCCTATCTATGGGCAACATAAACTAGTGCCATCATATGCTGATGAGTCCTGAATGAACAGGGCCAGTTTGACAAAATATGGCCCTGGGCAAAATCTAAAGTAAAGCCCCAAATCTTTTATTAATCTACTAACAACAAAATTACATTCTCCCTTACATATTTACACCCCATCAAGCTCCTCACACAGATCTGCTCCCTCATGTCCCCACATTATGCCACATGCCCCCTCCCCTCATAGCAATGAGTCCCCCTCACTCATAGCATCTGAGAGTGTTAAAAACCGGAAGCTTCCTCTTCAGGCACGCTTTCCCCCAGTGGAGATTGGGGAAAGCACCCAGTTCTATAAATAAGCCACAGCCTGTACTAGGCTTCCAAGCTCATCGTTAGTATATCCATTTCAGGCCACTAGATGGCAGCACTGAACTGTGATATAGTGATTTCTATACAGAATAATGGAGCAATTTTCCTCTGATGATTGTAAGTTGTGGTCCACTTGGGGGACTTAACAAAAAGAAAAAAAATGCTTTAAAAATAAATAAAAAAAAAGTAAAAATTTTAATCACAGCATTATGTCAGTGTTTTCCAGTACATTTAAGACCTCTAACGGTTACATAACATCATAAATCAATATAATGCTATGCGACCCCAGCAGTGCTCGAAGTTCAGGCCGGGTGCTGTGCTGCAGGCCTGCAGCGTGACACTCGCTCGTCTGAAAGTGGCCTAAAACTGGTGAGATTCCCTTTTTCCACAAGTATCTGAAACTACTCAAGATTAGTAGTCATCTGGAGAACACTATCTATTATTTTTGTTTATGTGACTTAAAGGGTTGTGCCACTAATATAAATGTATCCCGCCCAACAGATATCGCTGTTATATCACTTTGCCCAAATATCACAATTTATCAAAACAGCCTTTATCAAAATGTATTAGCCTACCATTGCACCCTGTGGCAAATCAGTTTTGATTTTCAGTTGCTGTTGGTTATATGTAACTATGTAATGTACGGCATAGGAAGCCTCATTGGTAAGAGCAAGGGGCGCGGTTAGTGTCAGATGATCTGCTGATGTTAGGACACATCTCACTGCCCTAAGGCACAATAAGATAGCAGTCTCATAACAAACCAGGATGTAGGATTCAAGCATGGGGGATAAGAGAAATCTGCAAAGGAAGTAAATGTGAAAAAAAAAACAATCCAAAGAAGAATAAGAACTAGAATAGTTGATTAAAATACACTTTCGAGCGAACCTGAACTGTATAGTTCGGGTTCGTACCGAATTTTGGGGTGTCCGTGACACGGACCCAAACCCGAACATTTTCGTAAAAGTCAGGGTTCGGGTTCGGTGTTCGGCGCTTTCTTGGCGCTTTTTGAAAGGCTGCAAAGCAGCCAATCAACAAGCGTCATACTACTTGCCCCAAGAGGCCATCACAGCCTTGCCTACTATTGGCATGGCTGTGATTGGCCAGTGCACCATGTGACCCAGCCTCAATATAAGCTTGGGTCACGTAGCGCTGCACGTCACTCTGCTGATTCAAGCATAGGGAGAGGTTGCTGCTGCGACGTTAGGGCGAGATTAGGCAGATTAACTCCTCCAAAAGACTTCATTCTGTGATCGATCTGCAGCTGTGAATCATTGAAGTGCTAATATCGACTTGCTCACTTTTTTGAGGCTGCCCAGAGCGTTTTTAGATCACTTTTTTCTGGGGTAATCGGCGGCCATTTTGTGGCTTGTGGTGCGCCAGCACAAGCTATCACCAAGTGTATTTAACCATCAATAGTGTGGTTATTTTTTGCTATATCCTACATCAGCTGCAGGCTGAGCCTGTGTCACCGAAGTGCATTTAACCATCAACAGTCTGGTTATTTTTTGGCTATATACTACATCTGGTGCAGGCTGAGCCTGTGTCACCCAAGTGCATTTAACCATCAATAGTGTGGTTATTTTTTGGCCAAATACTACATCAGGGGCAAGTTGAGCCTGTCACCCAGCGCCTAAAAAATAGACCTGACATTTCTATTCAACCAAATTTGTACTGTTTTAGCTGGTCAAGTTATTTGTAGTGACCGTAAAAGCACACTTTTTGTTATGGGTTGAAAAACTATTCCAAATTTGCCATTCTCAAAATAACTAGCTTCTGCTATATGAGGCCTACTTGAAATCTATCCCAAAAAGGATATCTTACATTGAAGGTGCTGATAGTGTCATTCAGAAAAACTTAACACACACGCTACCGTGCAGATACAAGTCTAATTCTGTGATTAAACCTATACCTGTCACACAGCGCAAAAAAAAACAGGCCTCACATTTCTATTCAACCAAATCTGTACTGTTTTAGCTGGAAAAGTTATTTGTAGTGACCGTAAAAGCACAGTTTTTGTTCTGGGATGAAAAACTATTCCCAAATTTGCCATTCTCAAAATAACTAGTTTCTGCTATATGAGGCCTACTTGAAATCTATCCCAAAAAGGATATCTTACATTCAAGGTGCTGATAGTGTCATTCAGAAAAACTTAACACACACGCTACCGTGCAGATACAAGTCAAATTCTGTGATTAAACCTATACCTGTCACACAGCGCAAAAAAAACAGGCCTCACATTTCTATTCAACCAAATCTGTACGGTTTTAGCTGGTCAAGTTATTTGTAGTGACCGTAAAAGCACAGTTTTTGTTCTGGGTTGAAAAACTATTCCTAAATTTGCCATTCTCAAAATAACTAGTTTCTGCTATATGAGGCCAACTTGAAATCTATCCCAAAAAGGATATCTTACATTCAAGGTGCTGATAGTGTCATTCAGAAAAACTTAACACACACGCTACCGTGCAGATACAAGTCTAATTCTGTGATTAAACCTATACCTGTCACACAGCGCAAAAAAAAACAGGCCTCACATTTCTATTCAACCAAATCTGTACTGTTTTAGCTGGTCAAGTTATTTGTAGTGACCGTAAAAGCACAGTTTTTGTTCTGGGTTGAAAAACTATTCCCAAATTTGCCATTCTCAAAATAACTAGTTTCTGCTATATGAGGCCTACTTGAAATCTATCCCAAAAAGGATATCTTACATTCAAGGTGCTGATAGTGTCATTCAGAAAAACTTAACACACACGCTACCGTGCAGATACAAGTCTAATTCTGTGATTAAACCTATACCTGTCACACAGCGCAAAAAAAAACAGGCCTCACATTTCTATTCAACCAAATCTGTACTGTTTTAGCTGGTCAAGTTATTTGTAGTGACCGTAAAAGCACAGTTTTTGTTCTGGGTTGAAAAACTATTCCCAAATTTGCCATTCTCAAAATAACTAGTTTCTGCTATATGAGGCCAACTTGAAATCTATCCCAAAAAGGATATCTTACATTCAAGGTGCTGATAGTGTCATTCAGAAAAACTTAACACACACGCTACCGTGCAGATACAAGTCTAATTCTGTGATTAAACCTATACCTGTCACACAGCGCAAAAAAAAACAGGCCTCACATTTCTATTCAACCAAATCTGTACTGTTTTAGCTGGTCAAGTTATTTGTAGTGACCGTAAAAGCACAGTTTTTGTTCTGGGTTGAAAAACTATTCCCAAATTTGCCATTCTCAAAATAACTAGTTTCTGCTATATGAGGCCTACTTGAAATCTATCCCAAAAAGGATATCTTACATTCAAGGTGCTGATAGTGTCATTCAGAAAAACTTAACACACACGCTACCGTGCAGATACAAGTCTAATTCTGTGATTAAACCTATACCTGTCACACAGCGCAAAAAAAACAGGCCTCACATTTCTATTCAACCAAATCTGTACGGTTTTAGCTGGTCAAGTTATTTGTAGTGACCGTAAAAGCACAGTTTTTGTTCTGGGTTGAAAAACTATTCCCAAATTTGCCATTCTCAAAATAACTAGTTTCTGCTATATGAGGCCAACTTGAAATCTATCCCAAAAAGGATATCTTACATTCAAGGTGCTGATAGTGTCATTCAGAAAAACTTAACACACACGCTACCGTGCAGATACAAGTCTAATTCTGTGATTAAACCTATACCTGTCACACAGCGCAAAAAAAAACAGGCCTCACATTTCTATTCAACCAAATGTGTACTGTTTTAGCTGGTCAAGTTATTTGTAGTGACCGTAAAAGCACAGTTTTTGTTCTGGGTTGAAAAACTATTCCCAAATTTGCCATTCTCAAAATAACTAGTTTCTGCTATATGAGGCCAACTTGAAATCTATCCCAAAAAGGATATCTTACATTCAAGGTGCTGATAGTGTCATTCAGAAAAACTTAACACACACGCTACCGTGCAGATACAAGTCTAATTCTGTGATTAAACCTATACCTGTCACACAGCGCAAAAAAAACAGGCCTCACATTTCTATTCAACCAAATCTGTACGGTTTTAGCTGGTCAAGTTATTTGTAGTGACCGTAAAAGCACAGTTTTTGTTCTGGGTTGAAAAACTATTCCCAAATTTGCCATTCTCAAAATAACTAGTTTCTGCTATATGAGGCCTACTTGAAATCTATCCCAAAAAGGATATCTTACATTCAAGGTGCTGATAGTGTCATTCAGAAAAACTTAACACACACGCTACCGTGCAGATACAAGTCTAATTCTGTGATTAAACCTATACCTGTCACACAGCGCAAAAAAAAACAGGCCTCACATTTCTATTCAACCAAATCTGTACTGTTTTAGCTGGAAAAGTTATTTGTAGTGACCGTAAAAGGACAGTTTTTGTTCTGGGTTGAAAAACTATTCCCAAATTTGCCATTCTCAAAATAACTAGTTTCTGCTAAATGAGGCCTACTTGAAATCTATCCCAAAAAGGATATCTTACATTGAAGGTGCTGATGGTGTCATTCAGAAAAACGTAACACACACGCTACCGTGCAGATACAAGTCTAATTCTGTGATTAAACCTATACCTGTCACACAGCGCAAAAAAAAAACAGGCCTCACATTTCTATTCAACCAAATCTGTACTGTTTTAGCTGGTCAAGTTATTTGTAGTGACCGTAAAAGCACAGTTTTGGTTCTGGGTTGAAAAACTATTACCAAATTTGCCATTCTCAAAATAACTAGTTTCTGCTATATGAGGCCTACTTGAAATCTATCCCAAAAAGGATATCTTACATTGAAGGTGCTGATGGTGTCATCCAGAAAAACTTAACACACACGCTACCGTGCAGATACAAGTCTAATTCTGTGATTAAACCTATACCTGTCACACAGCGCAAAAAAAAACAGGCCTCACATTTCTATTCAACCAAATCTGTACTGTTTTAGCTGGTCAAGTCATTTGTAGTGACCGTAAAAGCACATTTTTTGTTTTGGGTTGAAAAACTATTCCCAAATTTGCCATTCTCAAAATAACTAGTTTCTGCTATATGAGGCCTACTTGAAATCTATCCCAAAAAGGATATCTTACATTGAAGGTGCTGATAGTGTCATTCAGAAAAACTTAACACACACGCTCCTGTGCAGATACAAGTCTAATTCTGTGATTAAACCTATACCTGTCACACAGCGCAAAAAAAAAACAGGCCTCACATTTCTATTCAACCAAATCTGTACTGTTTTAGCTGGTCAAGTTATTTGTAGTGACCGTAAAAGCACACTTTTTGTTCTGGGTTGAAAAACTATTCCCAAATTTGCCATTCTCAAAATAACTAGTTTCTGCTATATGAGGCCTACTTGAAATCTATCCCAAAAAGGATATCTTACATTCAAGGTGCTGATAGTGTCATTCAGAGAAACTTAACACACACGCTACCATGCAGATACAAGTCTAATTCTGTGATTAAACCTATACCTGTCACACAGCGCAAAAAAAAACAGGCCTCACATTTCTATTCAACCAAATCTGTACTGTTTTAGCTGGTCAAGTTATTTGTAGTGACCGTAAAAGCACACTTTTTGTTCTGGGTTGAAAAACTATTCCTAAATTTGCCATTCTCAAAATTGTGGTGAACGGGAACAATGAGGAAAACATCTAATAAGGGACGCGGAAACGGACGCGGGCGTGGACATGGTCGTGGTGGTGTTAGTGGACCCTCTGGTGCTGGGAGAGGACGTGGCCGTTCTGCCACAGCCACACGTCCTAGTGAACCAACTACCTCAGGTCCCAGTAGCCAGCAGAATTTACAGCGATATTTGGTGGGGCCCAATGCCGTTCTAAGGATGGTAAGGCCTGAGCAGGTACAGGCATTAGTCAATTGGGTGGCCGACAGTGGATCCAGCACGTTCACATTATCTCCCACCCAGTCTTCTGCAGAAAGCGCACAGATGGTGCATGAAAACCAAGCCCATCGGTCTGTCACATCACCCCCATGCATATCAGGGAAACTGTCTGAGCCTCAAGTTATGCAGCAGTCTCTTATTCTGTTTGAAGACTCTGCTGCCAGGGTTTCCCAAGGGCATCCACCTAGCCCTTCCCCAGGGGTGGAAGAGATAGAATGCACTAACGCACAATCACTTATTTTTCCTGATGATGAGGACATGGGAATACCACCTCAGCACGTCTCTGATGATGACGAAACACAGGTGCCAACTGCTGCGTCTTTCTGCAGTGTGCGGACTGAACAGGAGGTCAGGGATCAAGACTGGGTGGAAGACGATGCAGTGGACGATGAGGTCCTAGACCCCACATGGAATGAAGGTCGTGCCACTGACTTTCACAGTTCGGAGGAAGAGGCAGTGGTGAGACCGAGCCAACAGCGTAGCAAAAGACAAAGAGGGAGCAGTGGGCAAAATCAGAACACCCGCCGCCAAGAGACTCCGCCTGCTACTGACCGCCGCCATCTGGGACCGAGCACCCCAAAGGCAGCTTCAAGGAGTTCCCTGGCATGGCACTTCTTCAAACAATGTGCTGACGACAAGACCCGAGTGGTTTGCACGCTGTGCCATCAGAGCCTGAAGCGAGGCATTAACGTTCTGAACCTTAGCACAACCTGCATGACCAGGCACCTGCATGCAAAGCATGAACTGCAGTGGAGTAAACACCTTAAAAACAAGGAACTCACTCAGGCTCCCCCTGCTACCTCTTCTGCTGCTGCCTCTGCCTCGGCCTCTTTTGCTGCTGCCGCCGCCTCAGCCTCTTCCTCCGCCTCTGCAGGAACGTTGGCACCTGCCGCCCAGCAAACATGGGATGTACCACCAACACCACCACCTGCGTCACCAAGCATCTCAACCATGTCACACAGCAGCGTTCAGCTCTCCATCTTACACACCTTTGAGAGAAAGCGTAAATTCCCACCTAGCCACCCTCGATCCCTGGCCCTGAATGCCAGCATTTCTAAACTACTGGCCTATGAAATGCTGTCATTTAGGCTGGTGGACACACACAGCTTCAAACAGCTCATGTTGCTGTCCCACAGTATGTTGTTCCCAGCCGGCACTACTTCTCCAAGAGAGCCGTGCCTTCCCTGCACAACCAAGTGTCCGATAAAATCAAGTGTGCACTGCGCAACGCCATCTGTGGCAAGGTCCACCTAACCACAGATACGTGGACCAGTAAGCACGGCCAGGGACGCTATATCTCCCTAACTGCACACTGGGTAAATGTAGTGGCGCTGTTTGGCGCACGTCCTTCCGCCGCCAAAGATCGCAGGGCAACATTCTTTGCCTCCTGTCTCCTCCTCCTCCTACTCAGCTTCCTCCTCCTCTTCTTCCACCTGCTCATCCAGTCAGCCACACACCTTCAGCACCAACTTCAGCACAGCCCGGGGTAAACGTCAGCAGGCCGTTCTTAAACTCATATGTTTGGGGGACAGGCCCCACACCGCACAGGAGTTGTGGCGGGGTATAGAACAACAGACCGACGAGTGGTTGCTGCCGGTGAGCCTCAAGCCCGGCCTGGTGGTGTGCGATAATGGGCGAAATCTCGTTGCAGCTCTGGGACTAGCCGGTTTGACGCACATCCCTTGCCTGGCGCATGTGCTGAATTTGGTGGTGCAGAAGTTCATTCGCAACTACCCCGACATGTCAGAGCTGCTGCATAAAGTGCGGGCCGTCTGTTCGCGCTTCCGGCGTTCACACCCTGCCGCTGCTCGCCTGTCTGCGCTACAGCGTAACTTCGGCCTTCCCGCTCACCGCCTCATATGCGACGTGCCCACCAGGTGGAACTCCACCTTGCATATGCTGGACAGACTGTGCGAGCAGCAGCAGGCCATAGTGGAGTTTCAGCTGCAGCACGCACGGGTCAGTCGCACTGCAAATCAGACCCACTTCACCAAAAATGACTGGGCCTCCATGCGAGACCTGTGTGCCCTGTTGCGCTGTTTCGAGTACTCCACCAACATGGCCAGTGGCGTTGATGCCGTTATCAGCGTTACAATACCACTTCTATGTCTCCTTGAGAAAACACTTAGGGCGATGATGGAAGAGGAGGTGGCCCAGGAGGAAGAGGAGGAAGAGGGGTCATTTTTAGCACTTTCAGGCCAGTCTCTTCGAAGTGACACAGAGGGAGGTTTTTTGCAACAGCAGAGGCCAGGTACAAATGTGGCCAGACAGGGCCCACTACTGGAGGACGAGGAGGACGAGGATGAGGAGGAGGTGGAGGAGGATGAGGATGAAGCATGTTCATAGCGGGGTGGCACCCAAAGCAGCTCGGGCCCATCACTGGTGCGTGGCTGGGGGGAAACACAGGACGATGACGATACGCCTCCCACAGAGGACAGCTTGTCCTTACCTCTGGGCAGCCTGGCACACATGAGCGACTACATGCTGCAGTGTCTGCGCAACGACAGCAGAGTTGCCCACATTTTAACGTGTGCAGACTACTGGGTTGCCACCCTGCTGGATCCCCGGTACAAAGACAATGTGCCCACCTTACTTCCTACACTGGAGCGTGATAGGAAGATGCGCGAGAACAAGCGCACGTTGGTAGACGCGCTACTGAGAGCATTCCCAAATGTCACAGGGGAACCAGTGGAAGCCCAAGGCGAAGGCAGAGGAGGAGCAAGAGGTCGCCAACGCAGCTGTGTCACGGCCAGCTCCTCTGAGGGCAGGGTTAGCATGGCAGAGATGTGGAAAAGTTTTGTCACCACGCCACAGCTAACTGCACCACCACCTGATACGGAATGTGTTAGCAGGAGGCAACATTTCACTAACATGGTGGAACAGTACCTGTGCACACCCCTCCACGTACTGACTGATGGTTCGGCCCCATTCAACTTCTGGGTCTCCAAATTGTCCACGTGGCCAGAGCTAGCCTTTTATGCCTTGGAGGTGCTGGCCTGCCCGGCGGCCAGCGTTTTGTCTGAACGTGTATTCAGCACGGCAGGGGGCGTCATTACAGACAAACGCAGCCGCCTGTCTACAGCCAATGTGGACAAGCTGACGTTCATAAAAATGAACCAGGCATGGATCCCACAGGACCTGTCCATCCCTTGTGCAGATTAGATATTAACTACCTCCCCTTAACAATATATTATTCTACTCCAGGGCACTTCCTCATTCAATACTATTTTTATTTTCATTTTACCATTATATTGCGGGGCAACCCAAAGTTGAATGAACCTCTCCTCTGTCTGGGTGCCAGGGCCTAAATATGTGACAGTGGCCTGTTCCAGTGGTGGGTGACGTGAAGCCTGATTCTCTGCTATGACATGAAGACAGATTCTGTGCTGACATAAGGCCAGATTCTCTGTTAAAGGACCTCTCTCCTCTGCCTGGGTGCCTGGGCCTAAATATGTGACAGTGGCCTGTTCCAGTGGTGGGTGACGTGAAGTCTGATTCTCTGCTATGACATGAAGACTGATTCTGCGAAGACATAAGGCCAGATTCTCTGTTACGGGACCTCTCTCCTCTGTCTGGGTGCCGGGGCCTAAATATGTGACAGTGGCCTGTTCCAGTGGTGGGTGACGTGAAGCCTGATTCTCTGCTATGACATGAAGACAGATTCTGTGCTGACATAAGGCCAGATTCTCTATTACGGCACCTCTCTCCTCTGTCTGGGTGCCGGGGCCTAAATATGTGACAGTGGCCTGTTCCAGTGGTGGGTGACGTGAAGCCTGATTCTCTGCTATGACATGAAGACAGATTCTGTGCTGACATAAGGCCAGATTCTCTGTTACGGGACCTCTCTCCTCTGCCTGGGTGCCTGGGCCTAAATATGTGACAGTGGCCTGTTCCAGTGGTGGGTGACGTTAAGCCTGATTCTCTGCTATGACATGAAGACTGATTCTGCGCTGACATAAGGCCAGATTCTCTGTTACGGGGCCTCTCTCCTCTGTCTGGGTGCCGGGGCCTAAATATGTGACAGTGGCCTGTTCCAGTGGTGGGTGACGTGAAGCCTGATTCTCTGCTATGACATGAAGACAGATTCTGTGCTGACATAATGCCAGATTCTCTGTTATGGGACTTCTCTCCTCTGCCTGGGTGCCTGGGCCTAAATATGTGACAGTGGCCTGTTCCAGTGGTGGGTGACGTGAAGCCTGATTCTCTGCTATGACATGAAGACTGATTCTGCCCTGACATGGAGCCAGATTCTCTGCTATGGCATGAAGAGACTGATTCTCTGCTGACATGAAGCCAGATTCTTTGCTATGGCATGAAGAGACTGATTCTCTGCTGATGTGAAGCCAGATTCTCTGCTATGGGACCTCTGTCCAATTGATATTGGTTAATTTTTATTTTTTTAATTTTTATTTTAATTCATTTCCCTATCCACATTTGTTTGCAGGGGATTTACCTACATGTTGCTGCCTTTTGCAGCCCTCTAGCTCTTTCCTGGGCTGTTTTACAGCCTTTTTAGTGCCGAAAAGTTCGGGTCCCCATTGACTTCAATGGGGTTCGGGTCCGGGACGAAGTTCGGGTCGGGTTCGGATCCCGAACCCGAACATTTCCGGGAAGTTCGGCCGAACTTCTCGAACCCGTACATCCAGGTGTTCGCTCAACTCTACTCATAATATACTTTCTGAAGTTGCGTGGATCGGTATTCTGGGAATCGGTTTTTGTGACGCTCATTATCTGAAAATCCACCTTTCACTGATGTCATGTGGTTTACCAGTTTTCTGGCCCTGGCTATGTACAGAAAGTCACTTGCTCTATGGATGTGGCCAGAACTATTACTCTCCTTGGCGCATGTGCAGATAAGGTTGATTCAGTAATTTGTGCATGCTCCAAGGAGAGGGTTGGTCATTGCTCAGTTGCACAGCAGAATTGACATCCCATTCATAGCCCAGGCTGGAAACATGGTAAAGAAAGTGAGGTCAGCGGAAGCTAGATTTCCAGAAGAGGAGCACTAAAGGAGGCACACAAGTTTGGAATGGTAAGTATTACAAGCTTTCTTCTACAGGAGTGTAATGTGTGATGGTGTATTTGTCAGACCTGCTGTGATCTGGAAAACCACTTTAAGTAAATCTACAACTTTCTCTCTCAATACATGATATTGTGCTCCTAAACTTCACTTTCCATTTCTATTGCTGGTGGCTAAGCTGATTTAGATACATCCGATCCAGCGTTTCTCAACCTTTTCACACCAAGTACCCTGTAGGAAGGAAGCGAACAGTAATAAATATTAACAAAATTATGGCCACTCTCATACCGCTGAGATACGCTGTGTTATAAGCCTCTGTGAGAAGTTCCTTCAGATTTGACAAAAAGAATAGTTCAGCATGTGCCCCTGCCACCCTCAACATTGTGCCACCCAATAGTACAGTATGCTGCAGAAACAGAAAGCCCCCCTAAAAAGACCATTACCCACAGATAGTTCCCCTTCAAGAATTATTGCCACAGAGCGTCCTAAAAAATAATTGCCCCCAGCAAATATTCTCCCTGACAGAATTAGTGCTGTAAACATAGTTTACCCCAAAATAATTGTGCTAAGCTAATACTGTGCCAGGATGCCCCCACATTAATAGTGCTCCCAAAAGTCCTGCCAATAGTGATAATTCCCTCCCATACTCACCTTAGTAGTAATTTTGCCCCTACAATGCCACCAATAGAAATAATGTCCCCCTTGTGCCCTAGAAATAATAATGCCCCCATACTGCCTATACTAGTAATCATGTTTCTTATACTCCCCACTAGTAATAAAGTCCACCATAATGCCCCTCAGTAGTAAGAATTTCCCCTATAGTGTCCCCAGAAGTAGAAGAGCCCACCATAATGCCCCCACTAATACTAATGCCCCCTATAGTTCCCCAGTAGTAATAAAGCCCATCAAAGTGCCTCCAGTAGTATTAAAGCCCACAACTATGCCCTTTACTAGTTATAAAGCCCACCATAATACCCCCATAGTATTAAAGCCCCCCAGTAGTAATGATACTCAGCATATCATGTCCCCAGTAATAATAAAAAACCCATAATACACTGAACAAAAATATATAAGCGCAACACTTTCGGTTTTGCTCCCATTTTGCATGAGCTGAACTCAAATATCTGAAACATTTTCTACATACACAAAGGACCCATTACTCTCAAATATTGTTCACAAATCTGTCTAAATCTGTGTTAGTGAGCACTTCTAATTGCCAAGATAATCCATCCCACCTCACAGGTGTGGCATATGAAGGTGCTGATTAGACAGCATGAATATTGCACAGGTGTGCCTTAGACTGCCCACAATAAAAGGACACTCTGAAATGTGTACAGTTTTGCCTTACTGGGGGAGGGGAGGGGGGGGGTCAGAAAACCAGTCAGTATCTAGTGTGGCCACCATTTGCATCACGCAGTATAACACATCTCCGTTGCATAGAGTTGATTAGGTTGTTGATTGTGGCCTGTCGAATGTTGGTCCACTCCTCTTCAATAGCTGTGCGAAGTTGAAGAATATTGGCAGGAACTGGAACACGCTGTCGAATACGCCGATCCAGAGCATCCCAAACATGCTGTCACGACCATGGTTGTGGTCGTGACTCCTTGGTTCGCATGCAGTTGTCAGCGGTTGGTTTATGTTGTCAACCACAGGTGTGAGCTCTGTATCTTGCCTCACGTGTGGTTGCCGTTGGCAACATAAGGTTGTTGGCAGTGGAGCGGCCTGAGCGGTTGCTAGGCGCTCGCTGTCACGGCATGCGGTTGCCTCTGGCAACGTGTGGTTTTAGTGTGCACTTTCTATGTTTGGTATGAGGGAGTTTGTGGTGTGTACACTTCCCCTTTAAGTGACACTTACCTTGATTGGTGATGGAAGGGATAACCCCTTTCCTAGTGTGTGTGTGGGTGTGGCCGCTTGGGCTATTTAGCTTTCTGCTGGAAGGCAGCTGCTGAGGGGTACTTCAGCCATGTGGTTTGCCGGAGTCATCCTCCTGGTTCATATACCATCTTTCCAGTAAGGGCCACCCTTGCGGTCATAAAAAAGAATGTCTGATGTTAAGTTGATGTTTTTATGCTCTTGAAATTTATTGCAGCTATGGATGTCCTGGTTACCTGTGTGTTTTGATGTGTGTGCTGTCTCCCTTGTGCTTGTGGGGACAGCGTATTTGAGCACGGGTTCCAGTCAGCAAGGCTGTGGCAGGTTAGTGTGGAACTGCTTGGTTCACCTGTCATATCCATATGTCTGTTTATGTTCCCCTTCTCTTTGCAGCTTGGCCAGTAAGACTCCTGTTTGTCCGTGCCTAGGAGGAACAGGTCGTCTTACCCTGCTCCTAGTTCAGGGCCACCCTGAGGGCTAGTAGGGACCCCAAGGTTTCGGAGTATGAGCCCTCGTACCATCAGGGTCGGCTCATACAGCTAGGAGTCAGGGTCAGAATTAGGGACGTGATAGGAGGTGACCTGCTCCCTAGTTCTGTCGTCCTGGCCGAGCAGCGACTACATCTTCTGGCATCGCATGGCTGAGAGTTTCCCCCATCCTCAGCCGTGACACATGCTCAATGGGTGCATTCAAAATGTCATCAATAAAATTCACCTGTGTTCGTTGTCCATAACATATGCCTGCCTATACCATAACCCCACCGCCACCATGGACCACTCGATCCACAACATTGATGTCAGCAAACCGCTCACCCACACGATGCCACACACGCTGTCTGCCATCTTCCCTAAACAGTGAAAACCGGGACTCATCCATGAACAGAACGCCTCTCCAACATGCCAGACGCCATCGAACGTGAGCATTTACCCACTCAAGTCGGTTACGACGATGAACTGCAGTCAGGTACAGACCCCAATGAGGATGAAGAGCATACAGATGAGCTCCCCTGAGACAGTTTCTGACAGTTTGTGCAGACATTTTTTGGTTATGCAAACTGATTGTTGCTGCAGTTGTCCGGGTGGCTGGTCTCAGACGATCATGGAGGTGAACATGCTGGATGTTGTATGTACTTCCAAATTCTCTGAAACACATTTGGAGATGGCTTATGGTAGAGAAATGAACATTCATTGCACGGACAACAGCTCTGGTAGACATTCCTGCAGTCAGCATGGCAATTGCATGCTCCCTCAAATGTTGCGACATCTGTGGCATTGTACTGTGTGCACATTTCAGAGTGGTCCTTCATTGTGGACAGTCTAAGGGTACTTTCACACTTGCGGCAGGGCGGATCCGACAGGCTGTTCACCCTGTTGGATCCATCCTTCCACTATTTCGCTGTGCCGCCGGACCGCCGCTCCGTCCCCATTGACTATAATGGGGACGGGGCGGAGCTCCGGCGCAGTACGGCAGTTCACGGTGAGAGGCCGCCAGACTAAAATGTCGGACATGCAGGACTTTTAGTCCGGCGGCCTTTCGCTGTGCACTGCCGTGCTGCGCCGGAGCTCCGCCCCCGTCCCCATTATAGTCACGGCGGCACGGCGAAATAGCGGAAGGACGGATCTGACAGGGTGAACAGCCTGTCGGATCCGTCCTGCCGCAAGTGTGAAAGTAGCCTAAGGCACACCTGTGCAATATTCATGCTGTCTAATCAGCACCTTGATATGCCACACCTTTGAGCTGGGATGGATTATCTTGGCAAAGGAGAAGTGCTCACTAACACAGATTTAGACAGATTTGTGAACAATATTTGAGAGTAATGGGTCTTTTGTGTATGTAGAAAATGTTTCAGATCTTTGAGTTCAGCTCATGCAAAATGGGAGCAAAACCAAAAGTGTTGCATTTATCTTTTTGTTCATTGTATATGCCTAGTAGAAAAAATGTGCCCCTTACAGCTCCCCTTTAGTACTAGTGCCACTACAAGCGATGCAGTGCAGGACACAGGCCTCTTTGGCCTCTTTCACACGGGCGTGTCCGGATTAGGTCCGGATGCGTCCGGGTGCATTGCGGCAAACCCGCGCGAGTAGGAACGCAATTGCAGTCAGTTGTGTTTTGCACGCCCGTGATAAAAAACCGACTGTGGTACCCAGACCCGAACTTCTTTGCAGAGTTCAGGTTTGGGTTAGTTGTAGTGTAGATTGTATTATTTCCCCTTATAACATGGTTATAAGGGAAAATAATAGCATTCTGAATACAGGATGCATAGTACAATAGGGCTAGAGGGGTTACATTTTTTTTTTAAATAATTTAACTCACCTTAATCCACTTGTTCTTGCAGCCGGCATCTCTTCTGTCTTCATCTGTGAGCAATAGGACCTTTGATGACTTCACTGCGTTCATCACATGGTCCATCACATGATCCATCACCATGGTGATGGATCATGTGATGAGCGTAGTGACGTTATAAAAGGTCCTATTGCTCACAGATAAAGACAGAAGAGATGACGGCTGCGCGAACAAGTAGATTAAGGTGAGTTAAATTATTATTATTATTATTATTTTTAACCCCTCCAGCCCTATTTTACTATGCATTCTGTATTAAGAATGCTATTATTTTCCCTTATAACCATGTTATAACGGGAAATAACAATGATCGGGTCCCTATCCTGATCGTCACCTAGCAACCGTGCGTGAAAATCGCACCGCATCCGCACTTGCTTGCGGATGCTTGCAATTTTCACGCAACCCCATTCATTTCTATGGGGTCTGCGTTACGTGAAAAACGCACAAAGAGGAGCATGCTACGATTTTCACGCAACGCACAAGTGATGCGTGAAAATCACCGCTCGTGTGCACAGCCCCATAGAAATGAATGGGTCAGGATTCAGTGCGGGTGCAATGCGTTCAACTCACGCATCGCATCCGCGCGGAATACTCGCCTGTGTGAAAGGGGCCTTTCAGCCTTCTGAGCGGCTTGCAGATTGCCTCCTGCTGTGCAATGATGGTGATTAGTGTTCAGCGAAGCGAGCTTCGGATGCTTCATCCTAAGTCGCTTCGTTCAAGTTCAAAACTTCAGAATAATATTGTATGGAGATCCGCCTCCGTACAGTATTAGAATGTATGGGCTCAGATGAGCCGAAGTTAGTTATTTACAAAGTTGTGTGAGACTTTGTTGAATAACTTCGGTAATTGTTTTTTTAAGTGGAAAACCACTTCAAAACTTGAGGTACTAGTCGGAACCGAAGCCGAGTTCTGTTTCAAGCTTTAAAGTGGTTTTCAATCAATTATATGTGAGTTCGTGAATAACTAACTTTGGCTTATCGGAGCCCGTACATTCTAATACTGTACCGAAATGAATCTCCGTACAGTATTATTCCAAAGTTATGAACGAAACGACTTTGGATGAAGCATCCGAAGCTCGCTTCGCTCAACACTAATGGTAATGTCATTATGCTACCTGTCCTGGCATTTCAGCTGTATCAATGTCCTGTTAGCTGCTATAGAAGTCCTGTGTACCCCCTCACCCTGCAGCAAGATATGTATACTGCAGGTTTGTGGTGGTTGTGATTAATTCATTTACATAAATGCAATAAGCAGTGAGGCCCAAAATAAAATAAATGTGGAAATGCACTTGTAGTTTTAATAAAGATCATATGCCACAAAGATAATTTTCCAATTTAATTTACAAACATATTGTTTTAATAATTCATGTTGCAGTACATGATGATTACCCCCTGGTTTTGCTGAATAATAATGATAATTAAATATAATTATGCTTAACTGATTCCAAGTACCGGTAGGTTAATTATATCTCCTGTTTCATACAGAGATTTCAGGCAGCTACTGTATGTAGTACTTACAGTAGTAAATCTTCCGTATTCTTCATTAACCTTCTGTTGTATAAAAAGGGGTGAACAGGGTTAGGATCACTACAGTCTATAAAGTTAAATAGACATGTCACAGCCCTAATGTCTATTTTAGTTGCAACACTGCATCAACTTTTCTTAAAACTGAGTGATACCATTTGATGGAGTGTCCCTGTACATTCTTACACTGTCCAATCAGTGCTAACAGAGCCAGACTGTACAGGGACACACCCCTTTCACAAGGGGAATGGTAACACCCACTTATCAATTTATTTATTATCCAGAATTGTAATTTCATGGGGAATGAAACTTCTGATTAACCACCTCAGCCCCCCTAGCTTAAACACCCTTAATGACCAGGCCACTTTTTACACTTCTGCACTACACTACTTTCACCGTTTATTGCTCGGTCATGCAACTTACCACCCAAATGAATTTTACCTCCTTTTCTTCTCACTAATAGAGCTTTCATTTGGTGGTATTTCATTGCTGCTGACATTTATACTTTTTTTGTTATTAATCGAAATTTAACAAAATTTTTGCAAAAAAATGAAATTTTTCACTTTCAGTTGTAAAATTTTTCAAAGAAAACGACATCCGTATATACATTTTTCTCTAAATTTATTGTTCTACATGTCTTTGATATAAAAAAAATGTTTGGGTAAAAAAAAAATGGTTTGGGTAAAAGTTATAGCGTTTACAAACTCGCTGATGGGCATAGTGAGTTCATAGAACTTTTTATTTTTTGTCACAAGTTAGCGGAAATTGATGATTTTTTTTATTTTATTTTTTTCCGTACAAAGTCTCATATTCCACTAACTTGTGACAAAAAATAAAAACTTCCATGAACTCACTATGCCCATCACGAAATACCTTGGGGTGTCTTCTTTCCAAAATGGGGTCACTTGTGGGGTAGTTATACTGCCCTGGCATTTTAGGGGCCCTAATGTGTGGGAAGTAGTTTGAAATCAAAATGTTGGGCCCCTTTGCCCACCTAGGCTGCAAAAAAGTGTCACACATCTGGTATTGCCGTACTCAGGAGAAGTTGGGCAATGTGTTTTGGGGTGTCATTTTACATATACCCATGCTGGGTAAGATAAATATCTCGGTCAAATGCCAACTTTGTATAAAAAAAATGGGAAAAATTGTCTTTTGCCAAGATATTTCTCTCACCCAGCATGGGTATATGTAAAAAGACACCCCAAAACACATTGCCCTACTTCTTCTGAGTACGGCGATACCAGATGTGTGACACTTTTTTGCAGCCTAGGTGGGCAAAGGGGCCCACATTCCAAAGAGCACCTTTAGGCCTCTTTCACACGGGCGTTGCGGGAAAATGTGCGGGTGCGTTGGGGGAACACCAGCGATTTTTCAGCGTGAGTGCAAAACATTGTAATGCGTTTTGCACTCGCGTGAGAAAAATCGCGCGTGTTTGGTACCCAAAACCGAACTTCTTCACAGAAGTTCGGGCTTAAGATCGGTGTTCTGTAAAATAGTATTATTTTCCCTTATAACATGGTTATAAGGGAAAATAATAGCATTCTGAATACAGAATGCATAGTAAAACATCACTGGAGGGGTTAAAAAATAAAAATAAATTTTTAACTCACCTTAGTCCACTTGTTCGCGGCCCGGCATCTCCTTCTGGCTTCATCTGATCTCTGTGCAGCAACAGGACCTGTGGTGACGTCATTCCGGTCATCACATGGTAAGTCTCATGATCTTTTACCATGGTGATTCACCATGGTAAAAGATCATGTGACGTACCATGTGATGACCGGAGTGATGTCATCAAAGGTCCTTGACCTATAATTAATGCTCACCACAGGTCCTATTCAGTAAAGGGGACAGAAGGAGATGCCGGCATCTGGACTAAGTGGACTAAGGTGAGTTAAATGATATATTTTTTTTTTAACCCCTCCAGCGCTGTTTTACTATGCATTCTGTATTCAGAATGCTATTATTTTCCCTTATAACCATGTTATAAGGTCTCCATCCCGATCGTCTCCTAGCAACCGTGCGTGAAAATTGCACCGCATCCGCACTTGCTTGCGGAAGCTTGCGATTTTCACGCAACCCCATTTTTTTCTATGGGGCTTGCGTTACGTGAAAAACGCACAAAGAGGAGCATGCTGCGATTTTCACGCAACGCACAAGTAATGCGTGAAAATCACCGCTCATGTGAACAGCCCCATAGAAATGAATGGGTCAGGATTCCGTGCGGATGCTGTGCGTTCACCTCCTGCAATGCATCTGCGCGGAAAACTCGCTCGTGTGAAAGGGGCCTTAGGATTTCACAAGGCATTTTTTATACATTTTGATTCCAAACTACTTCCCACACATTAGGGCCCCTAAAATGCCAGGGCAGTATAAATACCCCACATGTGACCCCATTTTGGAAAGAAGACACCCCAAGGTATTTCGTGATGGAAGTTTTTATTTTTTGTCACAAGTTAGTGGAATATGAGACTTTGTAAGAAAAAAAAGAAAAAAAAACATAATTTTCCGCTAACTTGTGACAAAAAATAAAAAATTCTAGGAACTCGCCATGCCTCTCACGGAATACCTTGGGGTGTCTTCTTTCCAAAATGGGGTCACTTGTGGGGTAGTTATACAGCCCTGGCATTTTAGGGTCCCTAATGAGTGAGAAGTAGTTTGAAATCGAAATGTGTAAAAAAATGCCTTGTGAAATCCTAAAGGTGCTCTTTGGAATGTGGGCCCCTTTGCCCAACTAGGCTGCAAAAAAGTGTCACACATGTGGTGTAGCCGTACTCAGGAGAAGTTGGTAAATGTGTTTTGGGGTGTCATTTTACATATACCCATGCTGGGTGAGAGAAATATCTCGGCAAAAGACAACTTTTCCCATTTTTTTATACAAAGTTGGCATTTGACCAAGATATTTATCTCACCCAGCATGGGTATATGTAAAATGACACCCCAAAACACATTGCCCAACTTCTCCGGAGTACGGCGATACCAGATTCGTGACACTTTTTTGCAGCCTAGATGCGCAAAGGGGCCCAAATTCCTTTTAGGAGGGCATTTTTAGACATTTGGATCCCAGACTTCTTCTCACGCTTTAGGGCCCCTAAAATGCCAGGGCAGTATAAATACCCCACATATGACCTCATTTTGGAAATAAGACACCCCAAGGTATTCAATGAGGGGCATGGCGAGTTCATAGAATTTTTTTTTTTTTGGCACAAGTTAGCGGAAATTTTTTATTTTTATTTTTTTCTCACAAAGTCTCCCTTACCGCTAACTTGTGACAAAAAATAAAATTTTACATGAACTCGCCATGTGTCACGACTGTGACTGATCCAGACAGGTCTGGGAGGAGAAGGTCGCAGCGACTTGCTACTCGCTATAGCTTGTGAGTTTGCTCCGTGGTTCAGGGTATGTCATCTGGGTTTTGCCTTGTGAACCTTTTTGTCCTGACTGGGAGTTTGTAGGCATCCTTCTCAGGTGAGTCCTGTCTGCCACTCCCAGCTACTATATTAGTTTCACTTTCACTTGCAGTCATTGCCAGATATAGTCCTTACTTCCAGTTCTATTCTGACCTTTGAAGGAGATCGTTTGATGGTGTTGCTGTGGAGCTCTTGTCCGGCGTGGACTGTCGTGATTGGGATCGCCTTCTCTGCTCGTGACTGGATAAGTCTATCTCTGATATAGTTTGTTTGTTGCTGTCTTCCCCTGCTGTTCTCCTAGACATGAGTGATGGTGACTAGTGCTCCCATCGGCCTTTCCCCACTCTAGGCTTGTTAGGGTGACTGAGGGTTTTAGGCATCCTGCTCGCCGCACGGGTTCACACCCCGTCTAGGGTATCAGGGCAGACAGGTGCCAGCTTAGGGTTAGTCAGGGGTGGCCATACTATTCCCATCCGTAGATAAGGGTCCCCTTTCCCCTCCGTCTGGTGCGACACGACTGCTGCTGGGGTAGCGGTCGTGACAGGATATCTGGCCTTTTTTTTTTTGCTTGCTGTTTTGCATTGTATTTTTCTGTTCCACTATAGATCCGGTTACGGTTTTGGCGAAACAATTACAGGGATTATCCCTTGAAGTGGCAGGATTAAAAGCAACAGTGCGGCAGCAGCAGCAGCCATCCTTGGGTTCCACCGTTGCTACGGGAAACCAAGGTGCTCCTGAGCCAAAAGTGGCTTTTCCTGATAGGTTCTCAGGAGGGAGAGACCAATTTGTAACCTTCAGAGAAGCTTGCAAATTGTTCTTCAGGTTACGCCCTAGATCCTCCGGCGGTGAGGAACAACGGGTGGGTATTGTAATTTCTCTCCTGCAAGGAGATCCGCAGGCTTGGGCTTTCTCCCTACCATCAGACTCTCTGGCCTTATGATCAGTAGGGGAGTTTTTTGAAGCCCTGGGTCTCGTATATGATGACTTCGGCAAGAGAACCGGTCTGCTGAACTATATTGTTCCGAATTCCGTAGGTGGGCTACTGATACGTTATGGAACGACTCGGCCCTTAGGAGTCAGTTCTGCCAGGGGTTGTCTGAAAAATTAAAAGACGCGCTGGCGGTATACGAGGTCCCTGGGTCTCTGGAGGCTGCTATGTCTCTGTCCATAAGAATCGACAGACGACTCAGGGAGAGACTATTAAATTTTACGGAGGCCTCTATAGGGCAGGGATTGGTTTGTTATGATCCAGTCGAACCAATGCAAATAGGGGGGCGCCACTAGACGGGTGAATCCTCCTAAGTTCCGCTGTAGGTCAGAGGTTTGTTTTCGTTGTGGGGGGAGGGGTCATTTTGTAAAGGTTTGTCCCTCAGAACCCAAGAGACCACAAACAAAGGAGCCGCCGGGAAAACTAGAGTCCCCAGATTGTGCGGAGGATAACAGTCTGGGCGTATTCGTTTCCTCCATACGCATGTCTCAGTTTTTGTTGTCCGCTACCGTTGAGGCGGGCAATAAGACTGAGATCTGTTCCGTCTTTTTGGACAGTGGGGCGGGGGTCAACTTGGTGGATTCACGGTTTGCTCAGGCTCTGGGTTTTACTCCAGAATCGATACGCAGAACTATTCCTGTTTTTGCCATCGACTCCTCCCCTCTTACTCAGAAAGATTTAACTCAGATCATTCATAATATCCATCTGCAGGTAGGGGACCTCCATAAAGAGCATATCTCGTGTTATGTCCTGGACGGTCTTCCGGCTCCTATGGTATTGGGGCTTCCCTGGCTGGTGACTCACAATCCAGTGGTGGATTGGCAGGCCGGGGAGATTGTGGAGTGGAGTGAACATTGTAAGGACAACTGCTTGAGTAGTAGGTGCTCTACACTCTCTGTAACATCTTTACCTGCCTTTCTGTCAGATTTTATGGATGTGTTCTCTGAGAAGGGTTGTCAGGGGTTACCACCTCATCGTCCATATGATTGCCCGATTAATCTACTACCTGGGGCCAAACTACCTAAAACCCGGTTATACAATCTTTACGGCCCGGAGAGGAAGGCTATGAAAAATTATATTTCGGAGAGTTTGGCTGAGGGACACATCAGACCCTCTTCTTCACCTGTGGCTGCAGGGTTCTTTTTCGTTAAAAAGAAAGATGGGGGCCTACGTCCTTGCCTGGATTTCCGGGAATTAAACCGGATAACTATCCGAGATCCCTATCCTCTTCCTCTCATTCCCGACTTCTTTAATCAGGTTGCTGGTGCTAAATGGTTCTCCAAAATGGATCTCAGAGGAGCCTATAACCTGGTTC
This sequence comes from Bufo bufo, assembly GCF_905171765.1. NCBI lineage: Eukaryota > Metazoa > Chordata > Amphibia > Anura > Bufonidae > Bufo > Bufo bufo. Next base: position 148,735,441 of record NC_053390.1, on the reverse strand, counting down.
GCATCAAAGAGGGGGATGAGTGGAAAACGGCTTTTAATACTCCGGAAGGGCATTATGAAAATCTGGTCATGCCATTTGGTCTTACTAATGCGCCTGCGGTATTCCAACATTTTGTCAACGATATTTTTAGTCACCTTATCGGGAGATTTGTTGTGATATATCTTGATGACATCCTGGTCTATTCCCCGGATCTGGATACACATAAGATCCATGTGAGACAAGTGCTGCAGATATTAAGGGCCAACAAATTGTTTGCTAAGTTAGAAAAGTGTGTGTTCACCGTAAAAGAACTGCCATTTCTGGGGTATGTGTTGTCAAATTCAGGTTTCCGCATGGATCCAGAGAAAGTCCGGGCGATTATAGACTGGGATCTGCCTGAGAACCTGAAGGCATTGCAACGCTTCCTGGGGTTTGCCAATTTTTATAGAAAGTTTATAAAAAACTATTCCTTGGTGGTCAAACCACTGACGGACATGACCCGAAAGGGATCCGATTTTTCCAAATGGTCACATGCAGCCAAAACTGCCTTTGCATCTCTGAAGGAGAGATTCACCTCGGCCCCTATTCTCGTACAGCCAGATGTCTCGCTTCCTTTTATTGTAGAGGTTGACGCATCAGAGGTGGGGGTGGGAGCGGTACTATCTCAGGGCCCGTTCCCTGGTGAATGGCGTCCGTGTGCTTTCTTTTCGAAGAAATTGTCTACTGCAGAAAGGAACTATTATATTGGCAACAGGGAACTTTTGGATATTAGGTTGGCTTTTGAGGAGTGGCGTCATTTTTTGGAGGGGACGGTTCATCCCGTCACGATGATTACTGATCACAAAAACTTATTATATCTGGAGTCTGCTAAACGTCTCACCCCTAGACAGGCTCGGTGGTCGTTATTTTTTACTAGGTTTAATTTTGTAATAACCTATCGCCCGGGGGCAAAAAATGCTAAGGCGGATGCATTGTCTCGAAGTTTTCCTGGAGGGGGTGATGTTGAGGTACCAGAGCCCATTTGGCAAAAGGGGGTGGTGGTCTCTGCATTACACTCAGGTTTGGAGGGGAGGGTGTTGGAAGCTCAGGGGGACGCCCCGGCCTCCTGCCCCTCGGGTAAACTGTTTGTGCCAGAAAATTTACGCCTGGAGATACTAAAAGAACACCATAACTCCACACTGGCAGGACACCCAGGTAGTAGGGCAACCTCTGAGTTAGTGTCTCGTCGGTTCTGGTGGCCTAAATGGCGCCAGGAGGTGTTGAATTTTGTGTCTGCATGTGCTACCTGTGCTCGTTCTAAGGTAGATCATACTCGTCCGGCAGGGCGTCTTTTATCTCTGGCCATCCCCAACAGGCCTTGGACGCACCTGTCAATAGATTTCATTACGGATCTACCAGTATCAGCGGGGAAGTCTGTTATTCTTGTAGTTGTTGACAGATTCAGTAAAATGGTGCACTTTATTGCTCTTGCCGCATTGCCTAATGCTAACACACTGGCTCAGGTTTTTATTGACCACATCGTGAAGCTTCACGGGGTCCCTTCCGATATTGTTTCGGATCGTGGTACCCAATTCGTTTCTAAATTTTTGAAAGCTTTTTGTTCTCGTTTAGGGGTTCATCTGTCGTTTTCTTCATCTTTCCATCCACAGTCCAACGGTCAGACTGAACGTACCAATCAAAACCTAGAGACATATTTGAGATGCTTTGTTTCCGAAAATCAGGAGGAATGGTCATCTTATTTACCGTTAGCCTAGTTTGCCATTAATAATCGTCGTCAAGAATCCACCGATAAGTCACCATTTTTTGGTGCGTATGGTTTTCCACCCTCAGTTTTGTACGTTTAGTGAGGGGGGCCGTCTGGGATTCCCGAGGAGGAACGATTTGCGTCTTCACTTTCTTCAGTGTGGCAGAGTGTGCAAGAAAGTTTGAAGAGAATTGGTGGTAGATACAAACGTGCAGCTGAGAGGAAGCGCTCTGAAGGTCCGGACCTTGGGGTGAATGACTTGGTGTGGTTGTCTACCAGAAATATCAAGTTGAAGGTTCCCTCGTGGAAATTAGGTCCGAGATTTATTGGTCCTTATAGGGTAATTAAGATCATTAACCCGGTGGCTTTTCGTCTGGAGCTACCTCAGACTCTAAGGATCCATAATGTCTTCAACAGATCTCTGCTTAAGAGATATGTAGAACCTCCTGAACCATTGCCACTACCGCCTCCACCGGTGGTTGTTGATGGCAGTCTTGAGTTTCAGGTAGAAAAGATTGTTAATTCACGATATGTTCGCCGCTCTCTTCAGTACCTGGTGCACTGGAAAGGTTATGGTTCCGAAGAGAGAATGTGGGTTCCAGCATCAGAGATAAAAGCGGACAGACTCATTCGGGCTTTTCATAGCTCCCATCCGGAGAGGCCTGGTCTTGAGGGTCCAGGGGCCCCTCGTAGAAAGGGGGGTACTGTCACGACTGTGACTGATCCAGACAGGTCTGGGAGGAGAAGGTCGCAGCGACTTGCTACTCGCTATAGCTTGTGAGTTTGCTCCGTGGTTCAGGGTATGTCATCTGGGTTTTGCCTTGTGAACCTTTTTGTCCTGACTGGGAGTTTGTAGGCATCCTTCTCAGGTGAGTCCTGTCTGCCACTCCCAGCTACTATATTAGTTTCACTTTCACTTGCAGTCATTGCCAGATATAGTCCTTACTTCCAGTTCTATTCTGACCTTTGAAGGAGATCGTTTGATGGTGTTGCTGTGGAGCTCTTGTCCGGCGTGGACTGTCGTTATTGGGATCGCCTTCTCTGCTCGTGACTGGATAAGTCTATCTCTGCTATAGTTTGTTTGTTGCTGTCTTCCCCTGCTGTTCTCCTAGACATGAGTGATGGTGACTAGTGCTCCCATCGGCCTTTCCCCACTCTAGGCTTGTTAGGGTGACTGAGGGTTTTAGGCATCCTGCTCGCCGCACGGGTTCACACCCCGTCTAGGGTATCAGGGCAGACAGGTGCCAGCTTAGGGTTAGTCAGGGGTGGCCATACTATTCCCATCCGTAGATAAGGGTCCCCCTTCCCCTCCGTCTGGTGCGACACGACTGCTGCTGGGGTAGCGGTCGTGACACCATGCCCTTACAAAAAATACCTTGAGGTGTCTTCTTTCCAAAATTGGGTCAAATGTGGGGTATTTATACTGCCCTGGCATTTTAGGGGCCCTAAAGCGTGAGAAGTCTGGAATATAAATGTCTAAAAAATTTTACGCATTTGGATTCTGAGGGGTATGGTGAGTTCATGTGAGATTTTATTTTTTGTCACAAGTTAGTGGAATATGAGACTTTGTAAGAAAAAACAAAAAAATAAATAAATAAATAAATATCAATTTCCGCTAACTTGTGCCAAAAAAATGTCTGAATGGAGCCTTACAGGGGGGTGATCAATGACAGGGGGTGATCAGGGAGTGTATATGGCGTGATCACCACCCTGTCATTGATCACCACCCTGTCATTGATCACCCCCCTGTAAGGCTCCATTCAGACATCCGTATGTGTTTTGCGGATCCACGGATCCATGGATCGGATCCGAAAAACACATACGGACGTCTGAATGGAGCCTTACAGGGGGGTGATCAATGACAGGGGGGTGATCAGGGAGTCTATATGGGGAGATCACCACCCTGTCATTGATCACCCCCTTGTCATTGATCACCCCCCTGTAAGGCTCCATTCAGAGGTCCGTATGTGTTTTGCGGATCCACGGATCCATGGATCGGATCCGCAAAGCACATACGGACGTCTGAATGGAGCCTTACAGGGGGGTGATCAATGACAGGGGGGTGATCAGGGAGTCTATATGGGGTGATCACCCCCCTGTAAGGCTCCATTCAGACGTCCGTATGTGTTTTGCGGATCCGATCCATGGATCCGTGGATCCGCAAAACACATACGGACCTCTGAATGGAGCCAGCCTTACAAGGGGGTGATCAATGACAGGGGGTGATCAGGGAGTCTATATGGGGTGATCACCCCCCTGTAAGGCTCCATTCAGACGTCCGTATGTGTTTTGCGGATCCGATCCATGGATCCGTGGATCCGTAAAACACATACGGACATCTGAATGGAGCCTTACAGGGGGGTGATCAATGACAGGGGGGGAGTCTATATGGGGTGATCAGGGGTTAATAAGGGGTTAATAAGTATCAGGGGGGTGTAGTGTAGTGTGGTGCTTGGTGCTACTTATTACAGAGCTGCCTGTGTCCTCTGGTGATCGATCCAAGCAAAAGGGACCACCAGAGGACCAGGTAGCAGGTATATTAGACGCTGTTATCAAAACAGCGTCTAATATACCTGTTAGGGGTTAAAAAAATCGCATCTACAGCCTGCCAGCGAACGATCGCCGCTGGCAGGCTCTAGATCCACTCGCTTACCTGCAGTTCCTGTGAACGCGCGCGCCTGTGGGCGCGCGTTCACAGGAAATCTCGCGTCTCGCGAGATGACGCACGTATGCGTCCAGGAGGAATGAATCGACCGCCGCCAGGACGCATCCGTGCGTTAGGCGGTCGGGAAGAGGTTAAAGCAGGACTGGTGATGGGTCCTCTTTAACCACCTCAGCTCCTCTAGCTTAAACCCCCTTAATGACCAGACCACTCTGCACTACACTACTTTCTGCACTACACTACTTTCACGGTTTATTGCTCGGTCATACAACTTACCACCCAAATTAATTTTACCTCCTTTTCTTCTCACTAATAGAGATTTCATTTGGTGGTATTTTATTGCTGCTGACATTTTTACTTTTCTTGTTATTAATCAAAATTGACCGAAATCTTTGCAAAAAAATGAAATTTTTCACTTTCAGTTGTAAGATTTTTCAAATAAAACTACATTTCTATATAAATTTTTCTCTAAATTTATTGTTCTACATGTCTTTGATTAAAAAAAATGCAATAAGTGTATATTTATTGGTTTGAGCAAAAGATATAGCATTTACAAACTATGGTACAAAAATGTGAATTTCCGCATTTTGAAGCAGCTCTGACTTTCTGAGCACCTGTCATGTTTCCTGAGGTTCTACAATGCCCAGACAGTAGAAACACCCCACAAATGACCACATTTCGGAAAGTAGACACCCTAAGGTATTCGCTCATGGGCATAGTGAGTTTATGGAAGTTTTTATTTTTTGTCACAAGTTAGCTGAAAATGATTTTTTATTTTTTATTTTATTATTTTCTTACAAAGTCTCATATTCCACTAACTTGTGACAAAAAATAAAATTTTACATGAACTCACCATACCCTAACGGAATACCTTGGGGTGTCTACTTTCCAAAATGGGGTCACTTGTGGGGTATTTATACTGCCCTTGCATTTTAGGGGCCCTAACGCGTGAGAAGAAGTCTGGAATCCAAATGCGTAAAAAATGTCCTGTGAAATCCTAAAGGTGCTCTTTAGAATTTGGGCCCCTTTGCACACCTAGACTGCAAAAAAGTATCACACATGTGGTATCGCCGTACTCAGAAGAAGTAGGGCAATGTGTTTTGGGGTGTATTTTTGCATATACCCATGCTGGGTGAGATAAATATCTCTGTAAAAGTCAACTTTTACAATTTTTTTATACAAAGTTGTCATTTTAGAGAGATATTTCTCTCACCCAGCATGGGTATATGTAAAAAGACACCCCAAAACACATTTCCCAACTTCTCCTGAGTACGGAGATACCACATGTGTGACACTTTTTTGCAGCCTAGGTGCGCAAAGGGGCCCAAATTCTAAATGGCACCTTTTAGGAGGGAATTTTTAGACATTTGGATTCTTCTCACGCTTTAGGGCCCCTAAAATTCTAGGGCAGTATAAATACCCCACATGTGACCCCATTTTGGAAAGAAGACATCCCAAGGTATTTCGTGAGGGGCATGGCTAGTTCATAGAAGATTTTTTTTTTTGGCACAAGTTAGCGGAATTTGATTTTTTTTTGTTTTTTCTCACAAAGTCTCAGTTTCCGCTAACTTGGCACAAAAAGTTCAATCCTTCATGGACTCAATATGCCCCTCAGCGAATACCTTGGGGTGTCTTCTTTCCAAAAAGGGGTCATTTGTGGGGTGTTTGTACTGCCCTGGCATTTGAAGGTCTCCGTAATCATTATATATATGGCCAGCATTAGGAGTTTCTGCTATTCTCCTTATATTGAGCATACGGGTAATGAGATTTTTTTTTCCGTTCAGCCTTTGGGCTGAAAGAAAAAATGAACGGCACAGATTTCTTCATTCGCATCAATCAATGTGGATGAAAAAATCTCTGCCAAAAAAAAAAAAAGGAGGGGAAAGACGTCTGCCAGGACATAGGAGCTCCGCCCAACATCCAAACCCACTCAGCTTGTATGCCCTGGCAAACCAGATTTATCCATTGACATCAATCGATGTGGATGAATAAATCATTGCCGGGATTTTTTTTATATACAAAGTGTTTGCCTCTCAGCTCATAAGCCTCGGCAAACGTATCTTTTTTACTGCAGAGGAGAAATCTCGTCTTGCAGCGCCGCATACACCGACTTTTGTGTAATCTGACAGCAGCGCAATGCCAGAATGCACATCAGTGCTGCAGCTGGTTCATCGGTTGGTACACCTAGAAGGTAAAAAAACAAAACAAAAAAAAAAAAAACAGGCAGCAACGTAATAAATTTATTAACATTAACTTTATATAACATTTGAACAGAACATTAACTTTTTTGCTTACCGGTGATTTTTTTTTACCTTTATAGGACAAACCTCTCCTTCCCCATGGGGCAATGTGCAAAGCGCAAATCGCCCAGAGATGTGGCGAAGTACATTATGCACTTTGTCCCAGGTGAAAGGAGAGGTTTTCAGCAGCTGTGAGTGAAAGGGCCCTAAGACCCCTGTATGCCTGTCCTGTGTCACGCAATCCCTATGCTAATAGTGTACCTGTGTGTGGTACTTCCGGAAACACTCCCCTAAGCATAGGGCTGGGTGGTCAGGGCAGTCAGGACAGAAATAGCGTGTGTCAGGCCTTATTCCACTCCTGCTACAGACACAACATCTTTTTCGGGGTGGCGCTTGGGTTGAGGTACCATCAACGACATTGGGGAAATGTCGCTTGAGTAGACGGCTCACTACACTGGTGGATGGGGCCACGGAACCTCCTGGATACAGGAGGTTCTCGATGATCTCTTCCTGAAATTTGAGGAAGGATCCTGTTCTCCCAGCCTTACTGTAGAGAACAAAACTATTGTACATAGCCAATTGAATTAAATATACAGACACCTTCTTATACCAGCGTCTGGTGCAGCGGGACACTAAATAAGGAGCCAACATCTGGTCATTGAAGTTCACCCCTCCCATGAGCAAATTATAGTCGTGGACCGAGAGGGGCTTTTCAATGACACTGGTTGCTCATTCTATTTGGATTGTCGTGTCTGCGTGAATCGAAGAGAGCATGTAAACGTCACGCTTGTCTCTCCATTTCACCATGAGCAGTTCTTCGTTACACAAGGCAGCCCTCTCCCCCCTTGCAAGACGGGTGGCAACGAGCCATTGGGGGAAGCCCCAGCGACTAGGTCGCGCGGTGCCACAGCAGCCAATCTGTTCTAGAAACAAATGCCTGAAGAGGGGCACACTTGTGTAGAAATTGTCCACATAAAGATGGTACCCCTTGCCAAATAAGGGTGACACCAAGTCCCAGACTGTCTTCCCACTGCTCCCCAGGTAGTCAGGGCAACCGACCGGCTCCAGGGTCTGATCTTTATCCTCATAGACTCGAAATTTGTGCGTATAGCCTGTGGCCCTTTCACAGAGCTTATACAATTTGACCCCATACCGGGCGCGCTTGCTTGGGATGTATTGTTTGAAGCCAAGGCGCCCGGTAAAATGTATCAGACCTCGTCTATGCAGATGTTTTGCTCAGGGGTATACAAATCTGCAAATTTGGTGTTAAGGTGGTCTATGAGGGGCCGAATTTTGTGGAGCCGGTCAAAAGCTGGGTGGCCTCTGGGACGAGAGGTGCTGTTGTCACTAAAGTACAGGAAACGCAGGATGGTCTCAAATCGTGTCCTGGACATGGCAGCAGAGAACATGGGCATGTGATGAATTGGGTTCGTGGACCAATATGACCACAATTCATGCTTTTTTGTCAGGCCCATGTTGAGGAGAAGGCCCAGAAAAGTTTTAAATTCGGAAACTTAGACGGGTTTCCACCGGAAAGACTGGGCATAAAAGCTTCCCGGGTTGGCGGCTATATATTGAGTGGCATACCGATTTGTTTCTGCCACAACTAAGTCCAAGAGCTCCGCAGTCAAGAACAGCTCAAAAACCCCAGTGCCGATCCGATCTGAGCTGTCTGAACCCGAAATCCAGACTGGGCGGTGAAAGGGGGAACTACTGGTGCGGCTGAAGTTGGGGGCTGCCAATCAGGATTTGCCAGCACCTCAGGGACTCTAGGGGCTCTACGGGCCTGTCTGTGCGGTGGCTGCGACGGGGGAACTAATGCATGTGCCACCGTACCAGCTTCAACTGCCCTTCTGGTGCTCGCCACTTCACCATGTTCTACGGCAGTGCTGGTACTAGGTCCAGGATGGGCTGTGCTGCTGGTGTATGCCTCACCACGTAATTCGACAGCGCCAGCCCCACTCTGCTGCCCTTGAAGCGGATCCTGCGCAACCTGTGGTTTAGCAAAACGGGGCCGGGTACGCCTGGTGGTATCAGGGACCTCAACCTCATCGTCCGAACTTTGGGTCAGACTGCTACTGCTTTCTACAGGTTCATATTCTGACCCGCTGGATTCGTCAGATGAGGGTTCCCATTCCTCATCCGACTGGGTCAGAAGCCTGTAGGCCTCTTCAGAAGAATACCCCTTATTTGCCATTTTGGCAACTAAATTTAGGGGGTATTCCCTGAGACTACCCAAGAAAAAAAGCAAGCCTGTCTTACAAATGGGAGGCTAGCAAAGTACAGGAAGCCGCTGAGATTGATAAAAAATATCAAAACAGATTTTTTTTATCGCCGCAGCGCTTGTGAAGTGATTGTGCAGTGATTAAAAAAAATTTAAATTTTGTCACTGCGGCGGAGCGGGTGTGGGTGAACGCACGTGTGGGCGACCGATCAGGCCTGATCGGGCAAACACTGCGTTTTAGGTGGAGGGCGAGCTAAGGTGACACTAATACTATTATAGATCTGACTATGATCAGTTCTGATCACTTACAGATACTATAAAAGTACCAATGCTGATTAGCAATACGCTAATCAACGAATCAGTGACTGCGGTGCGGTGGGCTGGGCGCTAACTGACGCAAACTACCTACCAAAGGGGCCTAAACTAACCTAATACCTAACAGTCAATACTGGTGGGAAAAAAAGTGACAGTTTACACTGATCACTTTTTTCCCTTTCACTAGTGATTGACAGGGGTGATCAAGGGGTTAATTGGGGTGATGGGGGGGTGATCTGGGGATAAATGTCTTGTGTTGTGTGTACTTAGTTATGTGTGCTCTCTGCTGGAACCAACCGACGAAAAGGAACCAGCAGAGAGCACAGAAGCCATTTAACACATTATATTTATAAATATAATGTGTTAAATGGCTTGTGATTAGATTTTTTGAAAATCACCAGCCTGCCAGCGATGATCATTGGCTGGCAGGCTGGTGACAAACTCCTCCTTTAACTTTTGCCGGCCCGCACTGCACATGAGCGGGCCGGCTATGCGCGTAATCTCGCGTCTCGCGAGATGACACATCGGCGCGTCCAGGAGGAATGAATCGACCGCCTCCGGAACACAATCCTGCGTGAGGCGGTTAAAAGCAATGTACACCTTTGGGGCAATAATTATTTTCTTACTGCATTACACTCATTTTGAACCAAAAAATAATAATTTTTTCAATTGGCCTTTATTAAAAATTTGAGCCTCTTTCTCTGCACAAACTTGAGATTCTCTTACTATGTTCCATTGGGCAACTCAGCCGATGGCTCCTTATCTCTGCTCTCTGATAGAGTTGACCGGACACCTGGATGTTTGGGATCGGTAGGTTCGGCCGAACTTGAAAAAAAAGTTTGGGTTCGGGACCCGAACTTGACCCCGAACCCATTGAAGTCAATGGGGACCCGAACTTTTGGGCACTAAAATGGCTCTAAAATAGTCCTGAAAAGGGCTAGAGGGCTGCAAAAGGCATCAAAATGTGCTTAAAGGGAACCTGTCACCTGAATTTTGTGCATAGAGCTGAGGACATGGGCTGCTAGATGGCCGCTAGCTCATCCACAATACCCAGTCCCCATAGCTCTGTGTGCTTTTATTGTGTAAAAAACCTGATTTGATACATATGCAAATTACCTGAGATGAGTCCTGTCCATGACTCATCTCAGGGACAGGACTCATCTCAGGTTCATTTGCATATGTATCAAATGTATGGATGCGGCCATCTAGCAGCCCATGTCCTCAGCTCTATGCCCAACATCCCGGTGACAGGTTCCCTTTAAGAGCATGGCAACTGTTCTGCAAAAAAATGTGGATAGGGAAATGACTTAAAATAACATAAAATACAGAAAAATTTAAAATAACAATCTGGATCTAGGAGTAGGAGGTTGAGGAGGCGGTGGATGGGTGGATGTGGCTGTGTAGATTGACGTGGTAGTGTAGGTGGAAGCGGCGGTGAAGGAGGAATAGGTAGCCAACACTGATTTGTGTTATTTTCTATTTTTAAATTGGGGTATCCCCCAAAATATTGGGACATATAACAAAATAAAACAAAGAATAAGTGCATTTGAGTACAAGAATGGATGGTTGAGGCTGGTATAAATGTCTATTCTGCACAAGGTACGGACAAGTCCTGTGGGATCCATGCCTGGTTCATTTTAACGTAAGCTTGTCCACATTGGCTGTGGAATGTGATAATGCTCTCTGCCGTGCTAAACACACGTTCACACTATACACCGGCTGCAGGGCAGGTCAGCACCTCCAAGGCTGACAAAGCTTTTCCACATTTGGGCCATGCTAACCCTGCCTTCTCAGGTGCTGGCGGTGCCCCAGCTGCGTTGGCGACCTCTTCCTCCTCCTCTGCCTTCGCCTTGTGCTTCCGCTGTCTGGTGGGAATGCCATCAGCAGCGTGCGCTTGTAGTCGCGCATCTTCCGATCAGTAACAGATGTTTTCACTAAATTTAGTTCCCTGTCACCCAGGCACAGCAGGTGTTCATTCACGGCAAAAGGGGGTTCATGACACCCAGCAATAGAACAGAGGATTTTGATATATTTAGGCCCCTGTCACCCAGGCACAGCAGGGGTTCATTCACGGCATAAGGGGGTTCTTGTCACCCAGCAATAGAACAGAGGATTTTGAGAGATTTAGGCCCCTGTCACCCAGGCACAGCAGGGGTTCATTCACGGCAAAAGGGGGATCATGTCACCCAGCAATAGAACAGAGGATTTTGATATACACTGCTCAAAAAAATAAAGGGAACACAAGAATAACACATCCTAGATCTGAATTAATTAAATATTCTTCTGAAATACTTTGTTCTTTACATAGTTGAATGTGCTGACAACAAAATCACACAAAAATTTAAGAAATGGAAATCAAATTTTTCAACCCATGGAGGTCTGGATTTGGAGTCACACTCAAAATTAAAGTGGAAAAACACACTACAGGCTGATCCAACTTTGATGTAATGTCCTTAAAACAAGTCAAAATGAGGCTCAGTAGTGTGTGTGGCCTCCACGTGCCTGTATGACCTCCCTACAACGCCTGTGCATGCTCCTGATGAGGTGGCGGACGGTCTCCTGAGGGATCTCCTCCCAGACCTGGACTAAAGCATCTGCCAACTCCTGGACAGTCTGTGGTGCAACGTGACGTTGGTGGATAGAACGAGACATGATGTCCCAGATGTGCTCAATTGGATTCAGGTCTGGGGAACGGGCGGGCCAGTCCATAGCATCAATGCCTTCGTCTTGCAGGAACTGCTGACACACTTAAGCCACATGAGGTCTAGCATTGTCTTGCATTAGGAGGAACCCAGGGCCAACCGCACCAGCATATGGTCTCACAAAGGGTCTGAGGATCTCATCTCGGTACCTAATGGCAGTCAGGCTACCTCTGGCGAGCACATGGAGGGCTGTGCGGCCCTCCAAAGAAATGCCACCCCACACCATTACTGACCCAATGCCAAACCGGTCATGCTGGAGGATGTTGCAGGCAGCAGAACGTTCTCCACGGCATCTCCAGACTCTGTCACGTCTGTCACATCTGCTCAGTGTGAACCTGCTTTCATCTGTGAAGAGCACAGGGCGACAGTGGCGAATTTGCCAATCTTGGTGTTCTCTGGCAAATGCCAAACGTCCTGCACGGTGTTGGGCTGTAAGCACAACCCCCACCTGTGGACGTCAGGCCCTCATATCACCCTCATGGAGTCTGTTTCTGACCGTTTGAGCAGACACATGCACATTTGTGGCCTGCTGGAGGTTATTTTGCAGGGCTGTGGCATTGCTCCTCCTGTTCCTCCTTGCTCAAAGGCGGAGGTAGCGGTCCTGCTGTTGGGTTGTTGCCCTCCTACAGCCTCCTCCACATCTCCTGATGTACTGGCCTGTCTCCTGGTTGTGCCTTCATGCTCTGGACACTACGCTGACAGACACAGCAAACCTTCTTGCCACAGCTCGCATTGATGTGCCATCCTGGATAAGCTGCACTACCTGAGCCACTTGTGTGGGTTGTAGACTACGTCTCATGCTACCACTAGAGTGAAAGCACCGCCAGCATTCAAAAGTGACCAAAACATCAGCCAGGAAGCATAGGAACTGAGAAGTGGTCTGTGGTCACCACCCGCAGTACCACTCCTTTATTGGGGGTGTCTTGCTAATTGCCTATAATTTCCACCTGTTATCTATTCCATTTGCACAACAGCATGTGAAATTTATTGTCACTCAGTGTTGCTTCCTAAGTAGACAGTTTGATTTCACAGAAATGTGATTGACTTGGAGTTACATTGTGTTGTCTAAGTGTTCCCTTTATTTTTTTGAGCAGTGTATTTAGGCTCCTGTCACCCAGGCACAGCAGGGGTTCATTCACGGCAAAAGGGGGTTCTTGTCACCCAGCAATAGAACAGAGGATTTTGAGAGATTTAGGCCCCTGTCACCCAGGCACAGCAGGGGTTCATTCACGGCAAAAGGGGGTTCTTGTCACCCAGCAATAGAACAGAGGATTTTGAGAGATTTAGGCCCCTGTCACCCAGGCACAGCAGGGGTTTATTCACAGCAAATGGGGGTTCATGTCACCAAGAAATAGAACAGAGGATTTTGAGAGATTTAAGCCCCTGCCACCCAGGCACAGCAGGGGTTCATTCACGGCAAAAGGGGGTTCATGTCACCCAGCAATAGAATAGAGGATTTTGAGAGATTTAGGCCCCTGTCACCCAGGCACAGCAGGGGTTTGTATACGCCAAAAATTATAAAATGTCACCCGACAATTGAAAATAAGAATTTTTTCAATTTAGGGCACTAAAATTGGCACTTTTTTGCATTAAAATGCCTCTAAAATAGTAATTGAAAAGGCTAGAGGTATGTAAAAGGCAGTAAAATGTGCTTAAGAGCATGGCAACTGCTCTGCAAACAAATGTGGATAGGGAAATAACTTAAAATGAAATAAAATAACTAAAAATTACAAACTATTAACCTGCAACTCCGAGAAGGAGGTGGATATGGAGTCGGAGGTTGAGGAGGCGGTGAATGTGGTGTTGTAGGTGGAGGCAGCAATGGAGGAGGAAGAGATAGCCAACAATGTTTTTTTTTTTTTTTTTTATTGGGGTAGGTAGCCCCCAAAATATTGGGACAAATAAAAAAAAAGAAAACAAAGAGTCATTGCACTTGACTTGAGTACAAGAATGTATGTTTGATGGTGGTAAAAATGTCTATTCTGCACAAGGTACAGACAAGTCTTGTGGGATCCAAGCCTGGTTCATTTTAATGAGCGTGAGCTTGTCCACATTGGCTGTGGACAGGAGGCTGCGTCTGTCTGTAATGACGCCTCCTGCCGTTCTAAATACACGTTCAGAGAGTACACTGGCTGCAGGGCAGGCCAGCACCTCCTAGGCATACAGGGCAAGCTCTGGCCATGTGGATAATTTGGAGACCCAGAAGTTGAATGGGGCAGAACCATCAGTCAGTACGTGTAGGCATGTGCACAGGTACTGTTCCACCATGTTGTTCAAATGCTGCCTCCTGCTAACACGCTCCATATCAGCAGTTGGGGCCGGTTGTTGCGGCGAGGTGACAAAGCTTTTCCACATGTCGGCCTTGCTAACCCTGCCTTCTGAGGTGCTGGCTCTGACACAGCTGCGTTGGCAACCTCTTCCTCCTCCCCTGCCTTCGCCTTGTGCTTCCAGTCGGGTATGCTCTCAGGAGCGCGTCTACCAGCGTGCGCCTGTAGTCGCGCATCTTACGATCACGCTCCAGTGAGGGAATTAAGGACGGCACATTGTCATTGTAACGGGGATCCAGCAGGGTGGCCACCGAGTAGTCAGCACACGTTAAAATGTGGGCAACTCTGCAGTCGTTTCGCAGGCACTGCAGCATGTAGTCGCTCATGTGTGCCAGGCTGCCCAGAGGTAAGGACAAGCAGTCCTCTGTGGGAGGCGTATCGTCTGCGTCCTCCGTATCCCCTCAGCCACGCACCAGTGATGGGCCCGAGCTGCGTTGGATGCCACTCCGCTGTGAACATGCTTCATCCCCACCCTCCTCCTCATCATCCTCCTCGTCCTCCAGTAGTGGGCCCTGGCTGGCCAAATTTGTACCTGGCCTCTGCTGTTGCAAAAATCCTCTTTCTGAGCCACTTCTAAAAGACTGGCCTGAAAGTGTTAGAGATGACCCCTCTTCCTCCTCCTCGTCCTGGGCCACATCCTATTCCATCATCGCCCTAAGTGTTTTCTCAAGGAGACATAGAAGTGGTATTGTAACGCTGATAACGGCGTCATCGCCACTGGCCATGTTGGTGGAGTACTCGAAACAGCGCAACAGGGCACACAGGTCTCGCATGGAGGCCCAGTCATTGGTGGTGAAGTGGTGCTGTTCCGCAGTGCGACTCACCTGTGTGTGCTGCAGCTGAAACTCCACTATGGCCTGCTGCTGCTCGCACAGTCTCTCCAGCATGTGCAAGGTGGAGTTCCACCTGGTGGGCACGTCGCATATGAGGTGGTGAGGTGGTGAGCTGGAAGGCCGAAGTTACGCTGTAGCGCAGACAGGCGAGCGGTGGCAGGATGAGAACGCCAGAAGTGCGCACAGATGGCCGGCACTTTATGCAGCAGCTCTGACATGTTGGGGTAGTTGTGAATGAATTTCTGCACCACCAAATTCAGCACATGCGCCAGGCAAGGGATGTGCGTCAAACCGGCTAGTCCCAGAGCTGCAACGAGATTTCGCACATTATCGCACACCACCAGGCTGGGCTTGAGGCCCACTGGCAGCAATCACTCGTCGGTCTGTTGTTCTATACCCCGCCACAACTCCTGTGTGGTGTGGGGCCTGTCCCGCAAACACATCAGTTTCAGAACGGCCTGCTGACGTTTACCCCTGGCTGTGCTGAAGTTGGTGGTGAAGGTCTGTCGCTGACCGGGTGAGGAGGTGGTAGAAGAAGAGGAGGAAGCCGAGTAGGAAGAGGAGGCAACAGGAGGCAAAGAATGATCCCCTGCGATCCTTGGCGGTGGAAGGACGTGCGCCAAACAGCTCTCCGCCTAGGGCCCAGCCGCCACTACATTTACCCAGTGTGCAGTTAGGGAGATTTAGCGTTTCTGGCCGTGCTTACTGGTCCACGTATCTGTGATTAGGTGGACCTTGCCACAGATGGCGTTGCGCAGTGCACACTTGATTTTATCCGATACTTGGTTGTGCAGGGAGGGCACGGCTCTCCTGGAGAAGTAGTGGCAGCTGGGAACGACGTACTGTGGGACAGCAAGCGACATGAGCTGTTTGAAGATGTCCGTCTCCACCAGCCTGAATGACAGCATTTCAAAGGCCAGCAGTTTAGAAATGCTGGCATTTAGGGCCAGGGTTCGAGGGTGGCTAGGTGGGAATTTACGATTTCTCTCAAAGCTTTGTGAGATGGAGAGCTGAACGCTTCCGTGTGACATGGTGGAGATGCTTGGTGACGGAGATGGTGTTGTTGGTGGCACATCCTCTGTTTGCTGGGCGGCATGTGCCAACATTCCTCCAGAGGCGGAGGAAGAGGCCGAGGCAGCAGCAGAAGAGGGAGCAGGAGGGGCCTGAGCCCTTTCTTGGTTTTGAAGGTGCTTACTCCACTGCAGCCCATGTCTCACATGTAGATGCCTGGTCATGCAGGTTGTGCTAAGGTTCAGAACGTTAATGCCTCGCTTCAGGCTCTGATGGCACAGCGTGCAAACCACTCGGGTCTTGTCATCAGCACATTGTGTGAAGAACTGCCATGCCAGGGAACTCCTTGATGCTGCCTTTGGTGTGCTCGGTCCCTGGTGACGGTAGCCAGTAGCAGGCGAACTGTTTTGGCGACGGCTGCTCTGCTTTTGCACCCTGCTCCCGCTTTTGCTACGCTGTTATTACTGCTTATTCTTGCTCATTACTGCCTCTTCATCCGAACTCTGAAAGTCAGTGGCACGACCTTCATTCCATGTGGGGTCTAGGACCTCATCGTCCCCTGCATCGTCTTCCACCCAGTCTTCCTCCCTGACATCCTTTTCGGTCTGCACACTGCAGAAAGACGCAGCAGTTGGCACCTGTGTTTCGTCATGATCAAAGACGTGCTGAGGTGGTATTCCCATGTCCTCATCAGGAAACATAAGTGGTTGTGCGTCAGTGCATTCTATGTCTTCCACCCCTGGTGAAGGGCTATGTGGATGCCCTTGGGAAACCCTGCCAGCAGAGTCTTCATACAGCATAAGAGACTGCTGCATGACTTGAGGCTCAGACAGGTTCCCCGATATGCACGGGGGTGATGTGACAGACTGATGGGCATGGGTTTCATTCGCCACCTGTGCGCTTTCTGCAGAAGACTGTGTGGGAGATAATGTGAACGTGCTGGATCCACTATCTGCCACCCAATTGACTAGCGCCTGTACTTGCTCAGGCCTTACCATCCTTAGAACGGCATTCGGCCCGACCAAATATCGCTGTAGATTCTGGCGGCTACTGGGACCTGAGGTAGTAGGTTCAGTAGGACGTGTAGCTGTGGCAGAACGGCCACGTCCTGTCCCTGCACCAGAGGCTCCACCAACACCACCACCACGACCATGACCGCGTCCCTTATTAGATGTTTGCCTCATAGTTAGCGTTTACAAAGCAAAGTAAAAAGTGGTTAAGTTTTTTAAAAATAATTAACCGCCAATAAAAACCCTGATGTAGGGTATTGCACTCAATTTGTTTTTTAAAACTCTATATGACAGCGGTTTTTGTGGCCTAAATGTGACACTCACTTATGCACGTGTAATCCCAGATGTGCAATATATTAGAGGGTTTTTTTCACCCCAGTAACCAAAAAGCCGTATTTCTGGCCTAAATGTGACAGTCACTTATGCTTGTCTAATCCCAGATGTGCAGTATATTAGAGGGTTTTTTCACCCCAGTAACCAAAAAGCCGTATTTCTGGCCTAAATGTGACAGTCACTTATGCACGTGTAATCCCAGATGTGCAGTATATTAGAGGCTTTTTTCACCCCAGTATGCCAAAGCCGAATTTATGGACTAAATGTGACAGTCACTTATGCACGTGTAATCTCAGATGTGCAACATATTAGAGGCTTTTGTCACCCCAGTATGCCAAACCCGTATTTCTGGACTAAATGTGAGTCACTTATGCTTGTCTAATCCCAGATGTGCAGTATATTAGAGGGTTTTTTCACCCCAGTAACCAAAAAGCCGTATTTATGGCCTAAATGTGACAGTCACTTATGCACGTGTAATCCCAGATGTGCAGTATATTAGAGGCTTTTTTCACCCCAATATGCCAAAGCCGTATTTCTGGCCTAAATGTGACAGTCACTTATGCATGTGTAATCCCAGATGTGCAATATATTAGAGGGTTTTTTCACCCCAGTAACCAAAAAGCTGTATTTCTGTCCTAAATGTGACAATAACTTATGCACGTGTAATCCCAGATGTGCACTATATTTAACAGATGTATGTTTTTAACCCCAGTAAGCAAAAAGCTGTATTTCTGTACTTGAAGACATGCAGATAGTCTGTACTGGTGCACTCTCGTTGCATAAAATGGCTGCCGATTATGTATTGATATTGACTAACTGAAGAAAAAAAAGTTTGTTTTCAGCAGTAGTTGGCTCAGGGCAGGCTTAAAAAAATTGTGCACTGCACCCACAAAACACATTTGCTGTAGATCGCTGAGCACAAAAAACAGTTCTTGATAGGATTTCTCCCTGATCTCTCCCTCACAGCAGCTGCAGCCTCTCCCTACACTAATCCGAGCAGAGTGACGGGCGGTGCTACGTGACTCCAGCTTAAATAGAGGCGGGGTCACATGCTGCAGTTGGCCAATCACAGCCATGCCAATAGTAGGCATGGCTGTGATGGCCTTTTGGGGCAAGTAGTATGACGCTTGTTGATTGGCTGCTGTGCAGCCTTTCAAAAAGCACCAAGAAAGCGCTGAACACCGAACCCGAACTTTTACGTAAATGTTCGGGTTCGGGTCCGGGTGCCGAAAAACCTAAAGTTTGGTACGTACCCGAACTTTACAGGTCGGGTTCGCTCAACTCTACTCTCTGACCTTCTAAACACTCATTATTGCTCAATTCTTATCTTACTGATAAGAATTGTCACAGATGATCCTGCGACAGGTGGCAGGAGATTGGTGAGACTGGCAACACGTGGTTTGATTTGACAGGTTTCCTTGTGTATCAAAAGGCATCTGTGTTGTTTCTGGTAATGGCCACACCCCTTTCCTCAGGTATTGCTAATGTGATCATTTAATCTTCCTTATTTATAGTTGCTTCTACCACTATGCTGTGCAGTTTATAGCTTCAGTTTCATTTGTGGATAGCTGGTGTGTGGATCTTGGCGGAGTTCCTGGTGCTTCCATTGCTCCTTTGAAGTTAAGTCTTTCCTTTCCCTTTTCATATTTTGTTTGAGTTCTGTGTGTTACATTTCCCTGTCATTTGTATGAAGGCCTGAGGGAGACTCCTGTTTGTCTTTCCTTTTGGAGGAACATGTTGTCTAAGTCCTGACATTAGTACCAGGGTCCTATAATGTGAGTTAGGGCATTTGGTATTCCTGTGTAGGAACTCACCTACCTCTGGGGTCTGTTCATACTGGCAGTTAGTCAGGACTTTGATTAGGGTTTTACTAGGAGGTGTCCATCTCCTTTCCATAGTTTCCAGGCCTTATTCCCTCACCCCTTTCCATCCTATTATCAAATAAGAAAAGGCTCCACCAGCAAACTACTGGAGCTCAGCCTTTCAGTTACCAGCTGAAAAAAGAGATCAAATCAATAGACATATAGGCTGGCTCACAGTATTTTAGCATTAAATTTTTTTATTAATACACTAAATTAAATGACTTGTACCATCATACAACATACATACATGCATACATGTGTAAATATAGGTATATAAGTGCGGAGCTCACGCACAATCCTATATATCTGGAGTACTCCTAATAGGACCAAATGGCTAGAGTGAGGCTGCAAGAGATATTCAAATGAACCGCTTGTATGTCCAGGACATGAATGGCAATTTGCCAGGTGATTGAAACAAAAGTTCAAACAAAGATTACAAAATGTCCTTGCTGTATTCTCATCAAGAGAGGTTCTGCATTCACATAACCTGTAACAGATCTTAGCCGCAACTGTTAGGCAGTGCTCCACTTACTTTTTCGCTTGCGGAGCAAGATTTCAGACAAGCTCACTCAGCGTCTCACGTGTCCAGCCAGGTAATGAATCGCTGGGTTAGTGACGCAGGCGTCTGAAGCCGTCAGACCAACGGAAGCTGGTTGAGCTGAGCTGAGCTGGTGATTGCCTTAGCCTATCAGGCCAGCAGCAGTAGATGTAACAAGGTTTTACCTTGATTTGCAGCAATAGTGACACAGGTGTAGTCCACTTTTTGAGTAGTTAGTGAATGCAAACCTTTAAAGCGGTATGGGACGTCTTCGGATACTTTAAAAATCCTCAAAGAACTGGAAATTGAAGCAAAGTCCTCCTCTTGCAAAAAACCGCACCGACAGCCTTGGTCTCTATACACACTAGACGCGTTTCGGAAACAAGTTCCTTCCTCAGTAGATAATCATAGAATGCTGAATGTAGATACAAGTCATGACTTTAAATACCATTTTTCAGGTTAATACAATAGCATCTGCTATTAAATCTTTTCAATACTACAACTTAGTCAATTCAGCATATGTTATAATTTATTCTTGGTTATGTTTATATATTTTTAGTATATACTGTGTGCATATATATACATAGTGTGATAGGAAGTTATAGGTTGCAATGAAACTGTGAGCAATCACTGCTTATATTGTATAGGTGTGGATTGAGGCTGTGTAATTAGCCCAGTCCACAATCCGACCCACATTTTGTATTAACCTGAAAAAGGGTATTTAAAGTCATGACTTGTATCTACATTCAGCATTCTATGATTATCTACTGAGGAAGGAACTTGTTTCCGAAACGCGTCTAGTGTGTATAGAGACCAAGGCTGTCGGTGCAGTTTTTTGCAAGAGGAGGACTTTGCTTCAATTTCCAGTTCTTTAAGGATTTTTAAAGTATCCGAAGACGTCCCATACCGCTTTAAAGGTTTGCATTCACTAACTACTCAAAAAGTGGACTACACCTGTGTCACTATTGCTGCAAATCAAGGTAAAACCTTGTTACATCTACTGCTGCTGGCCTGATAGGCTAAGGCAATCACCAGCTTAGCTCAGCTCAACCAGCTTCCGTTGGTCTGACGGCTTCAGACGCCTGCGTCACTAACCCAGCGATTCATTACCTGGCTGGACACGTGAGACGCTGAGTGAGCTTGTCTGAAATCTTGCTCCGCAAGCGAAAAAGTAAGTGGAGCACTGCCTAACAGTTGCGCTAAGATCTGTTACAGGTTATGTGAATGCAGAACCTCTCTTGATGAGAATACAGCAAGGACATTTTGTAATCTTTGTTTGAACTTTTGTTTCAATCACCTGGCAAATTGCCATTCATGTCCTGGACATACAAGCGGTTCATTTGAATATCTCTTGCAGCCTCACTCTAGCCATTTGGTCCTATTAGGAGTACTCCAGATATATAGGATTGTGCGTGAGCTCCGCACTTATATACCTTTCCCTCCTATGTTCGGTGTGTTTCCCTCCCACACCCAAACGTGACAAGAATGTGGCTTGAATAAAGGTTTATGACCATTTAGTAATTTAGAGATAAGGTTTATTAGATGACCTGCACAGATTGAAAGTACCATTCACACAGTTAAACAGTTAACCTTTTGTGACAGAATGGCTGAATATTTTTAATAAAGACCAACTGCAAAAAATTATTCTTAGCCCAAAATGAGTTAAATGCAGTCATAAAAAAAATTGCCCCCAAAGGTGTATCGCCTAACGGTTTTCCTCCAGCCGAGTCTCAGCATATTTGCCACGTTGCGGCGGTCTCTCAGATGGTGACGTTTCAGCAATGACGGAATACAGAGAGATATCCCACAGAAGAGTTTTCAAAGGCCGATTGTTAAAAAAGTTAATTCTGGCAATGATAGAAAAGTGTTATAACACGCAGTATGTCTCAAACTCCTGTGTATGGTGCCACATAGCAGCAGACCTGTCACAGTACCCGTGGTGACTTTGTCTACCACTGAGAGCACCTACAATGGACATGTGAGCATCATGTTTTCTTTCACATTATGTGGATGGCTAGATGGATGGTCAGATTCATGAGCCATACCATTTTTCTTCCCTTTCTTCACGGAGCTATAACTTTTTTTTTTTTTTCCCATTCACATGGCCGAGGGCTATTTTTTTTATTTTTTTTTACATTTGTAAAACTTTTAAAACTTTATTTATTTTTTTATTTTTAGCCTTTCTAGGAGGCCACAATATACAGTATTCAGATTTATTTTTGCTTAGACTGTAGTTCCATATAACCACAGTCTAAGGCTACTTTCACACTGGCGTTCGGGTGTCCGCTTGTGAGCTCCGTTTGAAGGGGCTCACAAGCGGCCCCGAACGCATCCGTCCAGCCCTAATGCATTCTGAGTGGACGTGGATCCGCTCAGAATGCATAAGTCTGGCAGCGTTCAGCCTCCGCTCCGCTCAGCAAGCGGACACCTGAACGCTGCTTGCAGCGTTCGGGTGTCCCCATGGCCATGCGGAGGCAAACGATTCCGTCCAGACTTACAATGTAAGTCAATGGGGACGGATCCGTTTGAAGATGACACCATATGGCTCAATCTTCAAACGGATCCGTCCCCCATTGACTTTCAATGTAAAGTCTGGACGGATCCGTTCAGGCTACTTTCACACTTAGAAATTTTTTTCAACTATAATGCAGACGGATCTGTTCTGAACAGATCCAAACGTCTGCATTATAGGAGCGGATCCGTCTGAGCAGACACCAGACGGACCCGCTCTGAACGGTAGTGTGAAAGTAGCCTAAGCTCTTTTTCCGGTTATCCTTTGGAGGTCTGTCACTTGCAGGCCTCCATAGGAACAGCAGTTCTAATATGCTGGAACTCTTCAGAAATGCACTTCTAAAAGTGCATTAGAACGAAGGAACAGCTTCCCTGATTGCCACACAGTAATGCTGGTCCTAACCAAAAAGTGTGCCTTCTGGGTTTTTCACCATTTAGATGCTGTGATCATGCTTGACCATGGCATCTAAAAGGTTAAATGCCTGTGCTCGGCATTATTGATGGTTGCAGACATTACCCCTGGCCCTCTGCTGTTTGAAACAGTAGAGACCTACTGGCTATGGCGCCCACATGCACTCTGACCCTGCCAGCACTGTACACCATGTACGGCACTAGTATCCTAAGGGTTAATTACTTTTGGCCCCCACCTCTGGAGCTTCCTCCAGTCAGCTGGGCTTTGTCTTTCATTGATTTGTAATTAATTATCACCTATCCGGTAAATATAGGACTAACATGGACAGCAAACTCGACAGCATAATAGCTCAATAGTTAGCACTTCTCCTTTTAGCTGGATCCTCAGTTCAAATTTGACCAAGGGAAATATCTGCAATAGGCTTGTATGTTGCCTGTATGGTTTTTCTCTGAGCAGTTTAGCTTCCTCCTACGCTCAAAAAGCATAGAAGTAGGTTAATTGACTTCCTATGAATTTGGCTTTAAAGGGGTACTACAGGCTACAGGTAGGTCATTCATTTCAGATTGGTGGGGGTCCAACACATGGCACCACCAACCAATAAGCTGTTTCAGGCTGCTGTGGTGCTGGAAATTTTACATTGTATGGCTGGAGGCAAACATCCCTGCACACTGTCTAGTGGCTGTGCTGAAGTATTTCAGCTCAGCTCCCATTCATGCGAGTATGCCAGTGCCTGAAACTTTACAGTATATGGAGCCTCCTACTTCCATTCTGTACTATTTTGGCAGCATAAAACAGTTGATTTTTAGGGTGCTGGGTGTCAGTTGTCAGGTGTCAAGTGTCATTAAGGTTATCAATATCAGCAGCCCAAAGAACCCCTTTAATGTGTATATATTCATTAGTGAGATCCATTGGAGACAGAGACTAATGTTTATGATGACAATCTCTCTACAAGCTGTGGAATATATTGGGCGCTAAATAATCAAAAATCCACTAAAAATAAATTAATGCATTATAAATAAGAAATTCTTTAATGCAACATTATATAATAAACTATACTTTACAAAGTATCTACTTGCATTTCTTAGCACAGTCCATGAATGCCATTATTTTTCTCGTTCTAAATTCTACTATGGTTCTTTTTAAAATTTCAGACACTTGAAAGATGCGTATAATGGTTTTCTCAGAAAGCAAAAAAGAAACTCAAGAATTTCTACAATAAACAGAATACAGCTATTTAATGCAGACATGGCTGTTTTTTTATAGATAACAGTAGTAAAATGGTGAATATTTTGGTTACAATTATTTAACACCTTGTGCAAACAAGAACAGAATTCATGAAGTTCTTAATTTACTGCCAGCTGTTCAGTTCAAAATCATGTTTACATGCACATACATTTTTGTATAAAAATAATTAATTGACAATATGAATATACACTGCTCAAAAAAATAAAGGGAACACAAAAATATCACATCCTAGATCTGAATTAAGTAAATATTCTTCTGAAATACTTTGTTCTTTACATAGTTGAATGTGCTGACAACAAAATCATACAAAAATTTAAAAATGGAAATCAAATTTTTCAACCCATGGAGGTCTGGATTGTAGTCACACTCAAAATTAAAGTGGAAAAACACACTACAGGCTGATCCAACTTTGATGTAATGTCCTTAAAACAAGTCAAAATGAGGCTCAGTAGCGTGTGTGGCCTCCACATGCCTGTATGACCTGCTATACGCCTGTGCATGCTCCTGGTGAGGTGGCGGACGGTCTCCTGAGGGATCTCCTCCAAGACCTGGACTAAAGCATCTGCCAACTCCTGGACAGTCTGTGGTGCAACGTGACGTTGGTGGATAGAGCGAGACATGATGTCCCAGATGTGCTCAATTGGATTCAGGTCTGGGGAACGGGCGGGCCAGTCCATAGCATCAATGCCTTCGTTTTGCAGGAACTGCTGACACACTTCAGCCACATGAGGTATAGCATTGTCTTGCATTAGGAGGAACCCAGGGCCAACCGCACCAGCATATGGTCTCACAAGGGGTCTGAGGATCTCATCTCGGTACCTAATGGCTACCTCTGGCGAGCACATGGAGGGCTGTGCGGCCCTCCAAAGAAATGCCACCCCACACTATTACTGACCCAATGCCAAACCGGTCATGCTGGAGGATGTTGCAGGCAGCAGAACGTTCTCCACGGCGTCTCCAGACTCTGTCACGTCTGTCACATGTGCTCAGTGTGAACCTGCTTTCATCTGTGAAGAGCACAGGGCGCCAGTAGCGAATTTGCCAATCTTGGTGTTCTCTGGCAAATGCCAAACGTCCTGCACGGTGTTGGGCTGTAAGCACAACCCCCACCTGTGGATGTCGGGCCCTAATATCACCCTCATGGAGTCTGTTTCTGACCGTTTGAGCAGACACATGCACATTTGTGGCATGCTGGAGGTCATTTTGCAGGGCTCTGGCAGTGCTCCTCCTGTTCCTCCTTGCACAAAGACGGAGGTAGCGGTCCTGCTGCTGGGTTGTTGCCCTCCTACGGCCTCCTCCACATCTCCTGATGTACTGGCCTGTCTCCTGGTAGCGCCTCCATGCTCTGGACACTACGCTGACAGACACAGCAAACCTTCTTGCCACAGCTCGCATTGATGTGCCATCCTGGATAAGCTGCACTACCTGAGCCACTTGTGTGAGTTGTAGACTCCGTCTCATGCTACCTCTAGAGTGAAAGCACCGCCAGCATTCAAAAGTGACCAAAACATCAACCAGGAAGCATAGGAACTGAGAAGTTGTCTGTGGTCACCACCTGCAGAACCACTCCTTTATTGGGGGTGCCTTGATAATTGCCTATAATTTCCACCTGTTGTCTATTCCATTTGCACAACAGCATGTGAAATTGATTGTCACTCAGTGTTGCTTCCTAAGTGGACAGTTTGATTTCACAGAAGTGTGATTGACTTGGAGTTACATTGTGTTGTTTAAGTGTTCCCTTTATTTTTTTGAGCAGTGTATATTCTGCATAAAGTCTTTTCTTTCTATGACTATACCCCTAGTTGTATGGAGGCAGTATAACCAACAGTTGATTACCAAGCACTGAATTATTTTATTAAACACTCATTATGAACTGTACCAGACAGATGAGTAACTCATTTGACACCACTTGAGGTACAGAATTCTTGAACTGAGAGACCTTGGTTAATCACTCTAGCAGATTTCTATGTGCCTAGGCCGAGATATCACACTGTTCAAACACTGCGTGTCCCGGTTCTTGGGAGAACAACGAAGAACTGGAATGACAGCAAGAGATGCACAGAGGCAAACCTCTGCACAGACAGATCATCCTATTAGAAGAATAGTACACTGCTCAAAAAAATAAAGGGAACACTTAAACAACACAATGTAACTCCAAATGTGCATGTGTCTGCTCAAACGGTCAAAAACAGACTCCATGAGGGTGATATGAGGGCCCGACGTCTACAGGTGGGGGTTGTGCTTACAGCCCAACACCGTGCAGGACGTTTGGCATTTGCCAGAGAACACCAAGATTGGCAAATTCGCTACTGGCGCCCTGTGCTCTTCACAGATGAAAGCAGGTTCACACTGAGCACATGTGACAGACGTGA
The DNA here is from genome assembly GCF_905171765.1 of Bufo bufo. Lineage (NCBI taxonomy): Eukaryota > Metazoa > Chordata > Amphibia > Anura > Bufonidae > Bufo > Bufo bufo. The sequence goes on along the minus strand of NC_053390.1, from coordinate 148,709,121 downwards.
CAGAGTCTGGAGACGCCGTGGAGAACGTTCTGCTGCCTGCAACATCCTCCAGCATGACCGGTTTGGCATTGGGTCAGTAATGGTGTGGGGTGGCATTTCTTTGGAGGGCCGCACAGTCCTCCATGTGCTCGCCAGAGGTAGCCTGACTGCCATTAGGTACCGAGATGAGATCCTCAGACCCCTTGTGAGACCATATGCTGGTGCGGTTGGCCCTGGGTTCCTCCTAATGCAAGACAATGCTAGACCTCATGTGGCTGGAGTGTGTCAGCAGTTTCTGCAAGACGAAGGCATTGATGCTATGGACTGGCCCGCCCGTTCCCCAGACCTGAATCCAATTGAGCACATCTGGGACATCATGTCTCGCTCTATCCACCAATGTCACGTTGCACCACAGACTGTCCAGGAGTTGGCAGATGCTTGAGTCCAGGTCTGGGAGGAGATCCCTCAGGAGACCGTCCGCCACCTCATCAGGAGCATGCACAGGCGTTATAGGGAGGTCATACAGGCACGTGGAGGCCACACACACTACTGAGCCTCATTTTGACTTGTTTTAAGGACATTACATCAAAGTTGGATCAGCCTGTAGTGTGTTTTTCCACTTTAATTTTGAGTGTGACTCCAAATCCAGACCTCCATGGGTTGAAAAATTTGATTTCCATTTTTCTAATTTTTGTGTGATTTTGTTGTCAGCACATTTAACTATGTAAAGAACAAAGTATTTCAGAAGAATATTTAATTAACTCAGATCTAGGATGTGTTATTTTTGTGTTCCCTTTATTTTTTTGAGCAGTGTATATAGTAATCGATTCTATACTACAATTGAAATTGGACGTCACATTCCAATACTGGAATGGCAAACAGAGTCTACACAAACCAGAAGGTGTTTGCACAACATTGGACTAAGAGCCAGACATCCAGCTCCAGGTGTTCCATTGACCTGTTGCCACTGCTCTCAAAGACTATCATGATGTGCAGCAAGATGGCAATGAAGGCTGGACTAGAGGTATGTTCTCTTCAGCAATGAGTCCCACTTATGTCTCAAGTGCATTGATAGCTGTGGATTGGTCTACAGAGCATGTGGCCAACATCTTGAAGAATTAAAAGGCCTTCACAACCAAACTTCACGACAGTTATGGGGTGGGGTGGCATAATGTAAGGTAGCTGGACCGCTCTAGTCTTCATTTCAGGTACACTAACAGCTCAAAAAATGAAAGTCAGGATACAAATATTTTCAATAGAGCACCAGTCTTACTCAAAATATACTGAACAAAGTGATCTGTAGTTACTTAAAACTTAGCTTTTAATAGTTGCCTTCTAAAAAAATAATTGGCCCTAAAATCGTCAGATCCCTCTACTCGTGCCTCTTGGGAAAGAGGGATATGGATCGGGACAGGATGTCGGCTTTCCTCGCAGGAGCTCACCTCTCTTTTGACGTTTTGCTGGAGGAGATCAGAAAGGAGGAAGTAATCCTGGCGGTGGAAGGGTTAGCTCTGAAGAAGTGGCCAGGCCTGGATGGCTTAACATCTGAGGTTTTTTTTTAAGACCTTTAAGGACTCTTTAAGTCCCCTCTTGACTGAGATTTTTAATGAGTGTCTATCCCCGGGCATGTGTGTTTGTGAGTAGGGAGGCCTGCATCTAGCCCTGGACTATGCGGACATGGGAGGACATGGGGCGAGGGGCTAGATGTAGGTGGTGGAGGAAGGGCTGGCCTCGGACTATGCGGACATGATAGAGACATGAGGCGGAGGTCAGTCCTGGGTGCCGGGTGATGGGTAAGATAGAGTGGATAGGGCTAGAATAGAGTTAGGCTAAGTTTGTTTGGTAAGTTTGTTTGGTATTTTTTGTATAAATAGGTGACGAAAAAAAAATAAAAAATAATAATAATAAAAATAAATTAATTTATATGTATAAAATATAATTTGGCCTATTTTGGCAAAGGTCGCCTTTATTTATATTCTGTTTGTTATATTCTGTTTGTTATATACTGTTTGTGTTATATACTTTGTTATATACTTTGTTATATACTTTGTTTATTTTATGACTAGGGTTCGTACCGAACTTTACGGTGTTCCGCACCCAAACCCGAACATTTCAGTAAAAGTTCGGGTTCGGGTTTGGTGTTTGGGTAATATTAATATATCAGTTTTCTCCAATCCGATGGTATATTTTAGCTTGAAGCGTCCCCATCACCATGGGAACGCCTCTATGTTAAAATATACCATCGGATTTGAGTTAGATCGTAAAAAAAACTCAGATCCGACAGTATATTCTAACACAGAGGCATTCCCATGGTGATGGGGACGCTTCAAGTTAGAATATACTGAGAACTGTGGACATAACGGCCCCCTGCTGCCTGGCAGCACCCGATCTCTTACAGGGGGCTGTGATCCGCACAATTAACCCCTCAGGTGCTGCACCTGAGGGGTTAATTGTGCGTATCTCAGTTCCCTGTAAGAGATCGGGTGCTGCCAGGCAGCAGGGGCCAGACCCCCCTTCCTCCCCGGTATTAAAATCATTGGTTGCCAGTGCGGCCCCCCCCCTCCCCCCCATCACCATGGGAATGCCTCTGTGTTAGAATATACTGTCGGATCTGAGTTTTCACGATCGTGAAAACTCAGAACTGAAAAAGCTAATATTATTATTTTCCGTTATAACCATGTTAAAATAATAAAGTGAAGTTCGGGTCCCCATTGACTTCAATGGGGTTCGGGTTCGGGTTCAAGTTCGGGTTCAAGTTCTTTTTTTTAAAGTTCGGCTAAACTCCCCGAACATCTAGGTGTTCGCTTAACTCTATTTATGCCGAAATTAGTCTTCTTTTTGTTTTTTGTTTTTTACAGCCTGGTCGGCCAGGGAAGTTTTAGTTAAGGGTTTTATGATAATAGGGTTAGTTATTAGGTTTGGTCTTTGATTTGAGGTATGAATGTGAGTATGAGTGTAGCTGGGCCAGTGAGGGCTTTGTTTTATAAGAATTGTTTTATTGAAATTGTAAAGTTTTGTATTTTTCAAATAAAAAGAGTTCCTAGAGAGCTGAGACCCGGTCTAAAACCTTTCCGGACACCTGATGTACCTGTGTGCCAAATTTGGTGAAGATCGGTCCAGTCGTTTGGTCGCGCATAAAAAACGTCCAGACAGACAGACAGAAAGAAACTCTTTTTTATATATATGAGACTAGAAGAAGGACCCGGCTTAGCACGGGTATATTTCATCTATTTAATTTTATGTTTTCGTGTGCCGCCCTTTAACAGAGACCTCCACAGTGCCCGCCCCCTTAAAAGTGACTTTCACAGTGACCACCCCTTTAACAGTGACTTTTACAGTGACCGCCCCTTTAACAGTGATTTTCACAGTGACCTCCCCTTTAACAGTGACTTTCTCAGTGACCGCCCCTTTTACTGTGACTTTCACAGTGACCACCCCTTTAACAGTGACTTTCACATTGACCGTCCCTTTAACAGTGAATTTCACGGTGACCGCCCCTTTAACAGTGACTTTCATGGTGACCACCCCTTTAACAGTGACTTTTACAGTGACCGCCCATTTAACAGTGAATTTCACGGTGACCGCCCCTTTAACAGTGACTTTCACGGTGACCACCCTTTTAACAGTGACTTTCACAGTGACTGCCCATTTAACAGTGACTTTTGCAGTGACCGCCCCTTTAACAGTGACTTTCACAGTGACCGCCTCTTTAAAAGTGACTTTCACAGATACCGCCCCTTTAACAGTGACTTTCACAGTGACCGCCCCTTTAACAGGGAGTTTCAGAGTGACCACCCCTTTAACAGTGACTTTTGCAGTGACCACCCACATCTGGGCATTACCACTGTGAAGGAGGCACATCTGGGCATTACCACTGTGAAGGGAGCACATCTGGGCATTACCACTGTGAAGGGGCACATCTGGGCATTACCACTGTGAAGGGTGCACATCTGGGCATTACCACTGTGAAGGGGGCACATCTGGGCACTATCACTGTGAAATGGGCACATCTGGGCATTACCACTGTGAAAGAGGGCACATCTGGGCATTTCCACTGTGAAAGGGGGCACATCTGGGCATTACCACTGTGAAGGGAGCACATCTGGGCATTACCACTGTGAAGGGGGCATATCTGGACATTACCACTGTGAAAGGGGACACATCTGGGCCTTACCACTGTGAAAGGGGGCACATCTGGGTATTACCACTGTGAAGGGAGCACATATGGGCATTTCCACTGTGAATGGGGCACATCTGGGCTTTACCACTGTGAAAGGGGGCACATCTGGGCTTTACCACTGTGAAGGGGGCACATCTGGGCATTTTGTAGTGGTAATGCCCTCTGTGCCCCCTTCACAGTAGTAATGTCCTCTGTGCCCCCTTCACAGTAATAATGCCCATTATGCCCCCTCCATATTAATAATGCCCATTGTGCCCCCTTAATAGTAATAATGCCCTCTGTGTCCCTTTGTAGTAGTAATGCCCTCTGTGCCCCCTTCACAGTAATATGCCCTGACACACACACACCACAGTGGGTGTTTTTTTTTTTTAACTGAAGCAGCAGCAGGCTCAGCTCGGCTGCAGTGTACACTACAAGGCACACAGCAGTTTTTAGGAGGACTAGAGAGGAGCTGGATCGAACGAGTGGCTGCAAAGATGGAAAGTTTTTTCCTACCTGGAGGAGGGTGATCTGTGGCCGGCAGTGAGCACAGAAGTCAGTGAGATAGGTGCGCGCACACTCCCTGACTCAGAGCACGCACGCTACTTCATAGGCTGATCTCCCTGCTGCGGCCCTGCCCACGTGACCTCCCCACCTCTGTCTGTCAATGCTGGCTGCGCTCATCCCGCCTGAGCCATTCAGTTAATAATTCACTGAATGTCAATGGCCGGCCGAGATGAGCGCTCACACATAGTTCGCTGCCTGATGCCGGCGGCACTGTACGGGCCGCATGACACAGCTTCGCTGCCCGGATTTGGCCCGTAGGTTGGGCATCACTGTACTACAGGAAGATGCCTGAGCAACCTCATGGTTTTAGCTTTTCTATCTCCAAGTGCTAAGGTGTCTCTCTTGTCTGCTTCACTTGCTTATTGAACTCCTTGACTTTGCCTGTTTGCCGCCTGCCTCTGACTTCGGACTTCGTTTATGAACTTTGCCTGTTTGCTGCCTGCCCCTGACCTCGGATATCGTTTATGGACTTTCTTTACCGCCTTCCTCTGACTTCAGACTTCGCTTACTGACATCGATTGCAAGTCCCCTCGGTGCTTGCACCAAGAACACTGACCCCCTAGTCAGCTGCCACTGACTCAGGGACTGCTCTGGATTAGCCCCTGGCAACTACCCTAAAGGCCCAAGCCTAGCCTCACCATCAGAGGCTCTAGTGAGGACCAGGTTGTGGCTTAGTTACGCCCCTCCAGAGTATATCCAGTCAGTGGTGCAGTGGGTCCACACCCGCTTGCATAATAATCGTGGAGGGATTACAGTACATGACACCCCCACGCTTCCATTGGTACTAGGGCCAGAGTACACAAAACGGGAGTATTTGAGCGCTTTGTGCATTAACAAGATGGACAACTGTGACTGTACACCCTACTCATATGGGCAGGAACCTAGTGGTAGCCGTTTCTATGTCAGTTTATGTATGTATGTAATAGAAAATAGTCTCATGCAGCACTCTAATTTCTCCTTGGGTACCCTTAGAGCACACCCTAAGCACAAGCCGAGGGCGGTTTGGTTTTAAGTAAGGGGGTATGTAACACCCCAGATTGGTGTTATCACTTCTGCACCTTGCTAGTATATTTTATGATCTAACCTGTATGTCACCTATATATTTATTTCTAGCTCCCTCAACACTGTGCATTTATATTAATGTTATGTAACTGTTAATGTAATGTGCTTGGTTCACCAGCATGTGGCAGCAACACACGGCAAAGCTATCTTAGATAGATTGGAACTTACCATTCCATTCTAACCCCCCCCAGAGAGAAGTGGGCTAGTCCTACTTTCTGCAGGAAGCGTGGGGACCAGTTAGTTCTAGTTTTAGGTCTTCCCTAAACAGCAAAAGAGTGTGCGAGGGCACCTTGAGCTTTGCTGGCCATGGATGCCAAAGCTTGAAGTCTCAGAAGCCAGGAGGAAAGTTCCCTGGCATAACCTAGAGCCAGACTACAGAAAGAAAGTGCAGCCTCAAGAAGAAACAAAGATCCTATTTAAGCTTGTCAATACAGCAGAGTCAAAGAGAAAGAGAGCAGTTGAGTTTGCCTGCCACTTATATGCTAAAGCCTGCTGGAACAAAGAAAAAGCCTGAAAACTGTTTTGGAAAAATGTTTATTCAAGTAAAGCTGCCATTGAACTTCATCTCAAGGTCTGGACTCAATTCTTTTCAATCCCTCATTTGTTCCCCCTATTTCACCTTCACCTGTTTATTGCATCAGAGCCAAAGCCTGGGGTCCAGCGGTATCCGGGTAGAAACACTGTGACACACTTAAAGAGACATTTGGGCCGCACTACACCACTTGACATTCCTACTAAACCTGGGACGCGTTATAGAGAGGGCCCTGGGCAGAGGCAGCCCATTGTAATTGAGTGTGGCAGAACATTCCATTAATAACCTCATTGATAGCATGCCAAAGTGTGTAAATGCATGTATTTCTATCTATCCTGTGATTTCCATAATTCCAAATTTTTTTCCTTCTTGGTGCTGCAGTTTCAATGCTGAGGAGTATATTAGAAATGCTCAATAATAAGATTACATAAATTATTATGAAAGAGGGAAAATGTAATGATGAGGTTGAGAGATTGACAGGGAGTGAAGTATAAATGAGTGAAAAGAGCGGTAAAAATTAAGGGTATGTCGGGTAACCTCTAGAAACGTTAATAATCACGTTACTGAATTGTATTGTATTCACATGTGTTATTGCCATTCTGTTTTTGTGGCAAATCTGCAAAAACTAAAAAACAATATAGTGCATAGAGTGGTCATGCAGGAGTACAAAACTGATGGTCTTTTGTTAGGATATGCCATCACTATCAGGCCCTAGAGGAGATATCTTTATGCAGATTCCTTGATTGAAGGTGCTATAGTACTCAGGCGAGCATTGCAACCGTTATATTGTTTACTAGGCACAGCTTCATAGTTTTGGTAGTGGCCTGGCCAGGTATTACTACAGCTTAGCCGCATGCAAGTGTATAGAACTGACTTGTAATGCCAGACACAGTGTGGGGAATTGAGTGTCCACATACCTTTCTATAATTTGCTAATTCCAGATTAAAGGTGTTGCTGCATAATGAACTGTAGAACAGATAAATATTTAGAGGGAACTTGTCACCTTAAAAATGCATCTACTCCTGCCAGCACCAGCAGTACCTCATTGTGGCCCACAGTCTGATAATAATCATATGTTTCATCCTGTAGTCGGATGCTGCATAAGCTCAAAAAAGTTTTATTCTCCCAGCGTTTTTTGAGTTTATGCAGCATCCGACTACAGGATGAAACATATGATTATTATCAGACTGCGGGCTACTATGAGGTAATGCTGGCGGGTGTAGATGCATTTTTGAGGTGACAGGTTCCCTTTAATCACTGGTGGCCACATCACTGGAAACACTGGCTCAGTAGTTAGCCTTGGTGCCTTGCCGGGCCAGGGTCCTAGGTTCAAATGAGAACAACATCTGCATGGAGCTTGTATGTTCTCTTCATGTTTGTGTGACCCCACTCCATATGTGGTAATACACAGCCGGAGGCTCCTTCTGCCCTCCAATCAGAACCCTGCAGCGAAATCACTTGGCTTGTCAAAAAATGTCAATGTTTTTTCAAAAATAATAAAAAATAATAAAAAAAACACAAAAAAGATAAATTTAAATCGCCCTCTTTCCCAATTTTACATAAAAACAATATTCATTATTGAAACAGAAACACACCCAGATAGAAATTCTGGATTGCTGCAAAACTCAGCATGCAGTTATGTTTCAGGCAGATATGCAAATGATCATTAGTGTTGATCGCGAATATTCTAATCACAAATTGTTATCGTGAATATTGGCACTTCAAGAATTTGCGAATATCTAGAATATAGTGCTATATCTTCGTAATCGCGAATATTCTAGATTTTTTTTCATCAGTACCCATGATCCCTCACTGCTTCTTGCTTGTGGGCCAATGAGAAGGCTGCAATATCTTTGACTTTAGGAGTAGTGTTGATCGCGAATTTTTATCGCAAACTTTCCGATTGCCGATTTTTGCAATCAAGAAAATAATGACTGGAGATCACGAATTCTCGAATTTGCGAATATATGATGAATATTCACCCAAATATTCGCAAAATATAGCGAATTTGAATATTGCCCCTGCCGCTCATTACTGATGATTATAGGTGTGTTCTGATTAGACACTGGGTCTTGCCACAAAATGGCACAAAAGTGCTTCCCCCGCTCCCCTATAAAATGGCTTACAGAGGCTACTTTTGGGTAGTGTACCTGTTGGTAAGAAATCATTCACTGCTAGACGTGCCTCTATGATGCACTCAAAGATATTTTGACCAGTTGACAGACTTTGAGAGGTGGCACATCATTGTACTGTTGTTTCAACAAATTGTCTGTCATCTAGGCCATTTTGACTTAGTTTTTAGGAGGTGTTGGAAGCAGTTGTTTGGGCACACACATACACAGCAAACAGCCTTTGGATGGCCCAGACAGACCACCAGTAGAGCAGATCATTAGTTCCGCCTACAGAATAATTTTTTGTCAATGACTGTAAATTAACAATAAAAAAATATTAATAGGAATCACTGCATCTGAAAACGTCTGATCTATTAAAATATAAAAATATTTTTCCTCTGTGGTGAATAAATTAGGCATATTTCAGGTGCAGACGGCAGCACAATGGTTAGTTGCGCTGCTATCTGCGACAGGTCTAAAATTGTGGTCATGGCATGGGTGGCCAGCAGGCCCGTCTCATTCACCATTTTCGACGCCCGTTTTAGGCATAGAAAGCTTGGAAGCTGTCTTATATTTAGAACTGGCGTTGAATGCTCTGAAGTTATGGAGAGGCCTTCACCGCCAGTACAGGGCCTTTATTAAGACCGGCGTCTAAAACGCCAGTCTTAAAAAATATGCACGAAAATGTTTATCTTTAAAGGAAATCGGTCGCCATGAAATGCAATACCATCTGCAGGCAACATGTTATAGAGCAGGAGGACAAGGCCATATTTATAAAAAGGCACATGAGGGCATGTGCCTAGGGCACCAGGAAGGAGGGGGTGTCCCTTTGCATATAAATTAATAATTTTAGTGTCTTCTTACACATGAAGTGCTGCTGAAGGATAAATGTTTGAATGTTCGGTAACAACTGTCATTCACTCAGTAGGATGTCTGAGCGGGAGTGCTTGATGCCTGCTAAAGTAGCCCGGTAAGCAGTTCGGCAGCAGTACCTTTAATCAGCACACTGTTGTCTGTGTGCTGATAACATCCATCACAGTCTTCTGTATAGAGGTTCTGTCTCAGAAGAGTTCATGATCCCTGTGGGACTGTGCTCACATCATGGCGTCTTTGTCTCTGTCCTGTCCGAGCAACAAATTCAAGCCCACTTTCCATGCTGTCTCATATTTCAATTATTAAAAGCTAAAAGCCGCTGCGATACTGGGATCAAGCCTTCAAGAAACTGGCAGGGAGGGGGCTAAAATTTAAAGTGTAGTTTGTCCAGTATGTAAGTGTATGGGTGCATGCTCAGTTTGTATCTACAGATACATGGAGGCAAATGACCCACTTCCTTCTCAACCATATGTGATTATATAAATAAAAACACTGACAACATATTTCTTAGTGGAATAGAAATGGCCGAAGTGCTTTATTAAGGGTAACCAAAATTAAAACCAATAAATAATTTAATAAATTAATAAATAATTAAAACCATCAACCATAACAATAAATACCAATTTCAAACCATCCATATAGACCAAGATCCACTCAGCATCAGCTGAGCGATACAGCCCCTCTAATAAAGCACAGCGACAAGTAGCGCAAAATTTAAGGGAGGGAGGGCGGGCGCTGTCCAGATCCGCGACGACTGCCCTGAGGTAGCGGCGAACCTAAAATATAAAGGGGACAAATTTCCCGCCTTGCAGGCAGGAACAAATCACAGAGCTGGAAATCTCCCCCAGCAACCGGGTAGCAACCAATTAACAGCTCGGCTTCAGTTGCTATCCAGAAAATCAAACATAAACAAAACCAGCTGTAACCGGAATCTTCTTCTTGAGGTAAATTCACCTGAAAAATAAGGCGGGAAGGGGAAGAAAATGGGGAGAGAAAGGGGGAGGGTAAAGAACACAAACTCCCTAATAAATTTGTCATAAAAATATGGGGTCATTGCCCCCATGTGTCCCCCAAGCTAAACGCTCTGGTGGGCCCTTACATGGAGGCAAATGACCCACTTCCTTCTCAACCATATGTGATTATATAAATAAAAACACTGACAACATATTTCTTAGTGGAATAGAAATGGCCGAAGTGCTTTATTAAGGGTAACCAAAATTAAAACCAATAAATAATTTAATAAATTAATAAATAATTAAAACCATCAACCATAACAATAAATACCAATTTCAAACCATCCATATAGACCAAGATCCACTCAGCATCAGCTGAGCGATACAGCCCCACAAGCCACGCCTAGCATAGGCGAGGCCCCCCAAAGCACCTCAGCCATTTCTCAATTATATTCTGAAAACCCAAATTGAATATATCAATTCCTACATCCGAAAGATGGACATTGTCCGATCTATAGAGCCCAGGAACGAGGCCCTCTAGGTCTATGTGTCTATAACTAAACCCGCCCACTAAAGGAAGAAATTTCTCCAATGCCCTATTGACCCGTTTGCGAATTTTTTCAAGAAAAATACCCTCCTTACCCGACCATATTAAACGAGGAACTATTTCAGAAAAAACAAAAGTAGTATCTGGAAGCATATTTCGCAACAAGGACAAATCCCTCTTCATCACCCATAATAATTCGCAAGTTTTCAATCTCCCAATGTCATTACCACCAAGGTGAAGCACAAGGAGATTGGGAACAGGCCATTTAACTAATAGTTTACGGACTTCAGACAATACTCTCTTCCAACCCAACCCTCTAACACCCCACCAAAAAACATGCAAGTCAGCAGAATTAAAAGTTAAATTCTCAGAATATATTCTCTTCTCAGCTCGCTTCTGAGCCCAGAAAATAAAGGAGTGACCCACAAACCAGACCACCAAGTGACTACCTGTGGAAATAGAAAAATATTCAGATTGGTAAAATTAAATCTGGCCTAACATATAACTTAACCCGATGAGAGTCCCACCGCCCAATCCTCTTGATAATTGACTCATCTAACCCAACCCGCGCCGCCTCTGTAGCCGCGCCAATCCTAAAGGAATGAGAGGAAATTTTACAAGAACCAAGATTCAATACAAGCAAACATTTCTTTAATACAGAGCTAAATTGGAATCTAGTGAGCGGAAAACCATCTTCATGCACTAAAAACGGACCACTACACGCTGAGCGAACCTCCAGCCAAGACCTTACTACCGCCACTGGACATAAATCAGAACCTTCCCAAGCATTTAATCTAATAAATCTACCTCTCCCATATTGATCAGTTTTTGACCTCCTGAGAAAGTTTTCAACTACATTACCCTTCAGGGAAATATCAGAGAAGTCCAAACCAGAACAAACTCTACGGCTGACTGCAACTAACTCGCTGATCCTTAAGGCCGCAAAAAATGCTAAAACGAAAGCAGTGCGAAAAAGTACAGACTCAAAACTATCAAAGCACACCCTAGGCAGAGTATTACATAATGCTCCTAACAATGGGATAGAAATTGGCCTCCTCCTATCTATGTTCGGCAGGCCCCTCCTATAGCCCTTAAGCATCTGTTTAACCAAAGTGAGATGACAACGGCCGACTACCATACAATTTCTGAAAAAATGAAACCCCTGCCACTATCCTAGCTACCGACGAGGGGGCCAAATTCCTCTTAAGCAAACTAGCCACAAAAAATAACCCACAACTTAAATCATCCCCTTTAACACTGACCTCAACTGAATTAACAAAGTTCAACCAGTCCTGCCATGCAGCAGCATACGCCGCCCATGTTCTTGGGGCCAAAGAATGTTTAATAGCATCACCTATTAGTCCCATATCAAATCCCATAGATGATGAGGGCACGGACTCCCTTCCATCTCCGCTTCTGGAGCTAGATCCCGAAACTTCAAAAACTGAAAACGAGATAAGGCATCAGCTAAAATATTAGATGAACCCACCACATACTTTGCTTTTATCCAAATATTATACTGCATACAAAAAAGAACTAAATGTCTCAACAATTTAACTACTACATCACACTTTGAAGAAAGAGTATTGATAGCAAAACAAACCCCTTTATTATCTGAGTGTAACAAAATTATTTTATTCTTAAAATAACCACCCCATAACACCACTGCTACAATCACCGGAAAAAGCTCCAACAGTACAATATTTCTTGTCAGACCATTGAGCACCCATGATGACGGCCACTCTTCAGCGGACCATTTACCATTCCAAAATGCCCCATAGCCACGGCTTCCAGCAGCGTCCGTAAACAGGCCCAAAGCATCAGATTCAACAAAATCTTCTTGCCAACAACTAGCACCATTAAAGTCCTGTAAAAATTCAAGCCAAATTAACATATCCTCTTTCAAACATTTAGTCAATCTAATATGAGAAGTTGGAGACACTAAACCCCTAGTAGAAAAATAAAGACGTCTGCAAAAAACCCTGCCTATGGGAATAACTCTACTAGCAAAATTCAGATAGCCTAACAAGGATTGCATTTCCTTCAAACTACATTTTTTCCTACCCAACAATGAAACTAATAAAGACCTAATTTTTACTATTTTCTCAACCGGCAGCCTGAAAACCATATTTTCCGCGTCAATGACTATCCCCAGAAATTCCAAACATCCGCAAGGAGGAACAGTTTTTTCTGCTGCTACAGGAATGCCGAAACAAGAACAAATGTCTAAAAATCTAACTAACAAATCCGAACAGAGGTTAGAATCAGGAAAACCAATAAACAAGAAATCATCTAAGTAATGTAAAACCCCTCCCCTTCTAACATCAAACTCAACAACCCACTGAATAAACGACGAAAAAGCCTCAAAATAATAACAAGACAATGAAAACCCCATTGGGAGACATTTATCAAAATAAAAATAACCATCAAAATGAAAACCTAATGAATTAAAACCTGATGGCAGAACCGGCAGTAAACGAAAAGCGGACTTAATGTCCGCCTTTGCTAATAGCGCTCCCTTACCAAAAGACCGTAACAACGCCAATGCATTATCAAATGAAGCGTATGCCACTGAGACCTTAGACTTATCCACCATGTCATTTAAAGAGCTTTTCTCAGGATAAGACAGGTGATGGATAATTCTAAAATCACCAGGCTCCTTCTTTGGCACAACGCCCAAAGGAGAAAGCCTAAAGTTCTCAAACGGAGGCTCTAAAAACGGACCAGCAATCCTATCCAACTCAAGCTCCTTCTGCAACTTATACCTAACCACCTCTTTATGTAGAGATACTGACTTCAGATTCTCCACCCAGCAGCAACCAACCCCTAGGAACTGAGGCACCTCAAAACCGTACTGAAATCCTTTAAAAAGCAATTCAGCTTTCTGACGATCTGGATAATGGACGAGCCACGGTAACATTTCTGCTAACCTCACTGGACTCGATGCTTTTTGCAACAAGCTCCCTGGTATTCGGTTGCTGCTGGCCGGACTGTGAGTTCCTTTTGAAACAGCGAGACATGGGGTGGGTACCTCCACAAAAGGAACATTCATGTTTAAAACGACAATTACTTAACCATTTGCAAGTGGCCTCGTTAAAGGCAAAACACACACCTTTTCTCATATTGGTCTGTGAAGGATTAGATGACTTAACTGGAGCAGCTTTCTGGGGCAACATCAAATTCACCCACAGACCAATATCCTTCACCCCCCATTTGAGAGACGGGTGCACCGCTAGCTTTTGACGGAATGTTTCGTCATACTGGAACCACGCCATTCCGCCAAAATTCCGGTATGCCTCTATAATTATATCTAGATGCTGAAAAAGACCTGAACAGAGCTCAGGATGCTTCTCCCCAAGAACTGCTGAATAAACACAAAAGGCTTGCAGCCAGTTATTAAAAGACCTGGGGAGAAAACGCTTCCTTTCTTCATCCACTCTATCATCCTTTTTAACAACCTGCTCCTTTGCTGACGGCAATAATGACATTAATTCTACATACTCCATTCGCCACACACGCTCTTTAACATTACTACTCAGATGAAAACCCAGCGGTGAAACCTCACAAGCTAGAGCTTCTTTAAAACAAGTCTCTTTAACTCCAACACCTTTTTCAATATTGGGTAAAACACTGACACAATCGACCCCAGGCAACCTAGCCTGCTCAGAACTAGAGCTCCAGACATCTGAAGCTGAATTAACCTTTCGCCTGCCAGTGACATCCACTAGCAGCTTAACCAAACCAGCTACCAATGCTGAATCAGACGTAGACAAAACATTGAGGATCTCACCAACAGGACGTCCCTCCTGGACTGGACCAGCAGCAGCAGCTGACTGATGAGGGGATCTGCTTAAGGGGCCTGGAGACAGCTCAACCACAGGAGGTGGGAGCCTCTCAACAGGGGGCCCTAAGTCTTCTTGCAGGAAGCTTTGAGAAGCACAAGCCTGTGCTGGCAGACTTCCACTGGCCGCTTGATGATGACGTCTCCTAGGACTCGCCGCTTGCAGATGACGTATCTCTGGGGAAGTCGGATGCTGATGATGCTGCCCTCTGGTGGCGCTGGAACTTGCCGCACCAAGCGGAACGATGCTCTGTCCTCTTGACACGCCGCTCTTACAGGACCTACGGCTCCCACCAGAGGCCGCACCATCGACCCCTCTGCTGCGCCGGCGCCCTGCATGTGGAGGGGGAGGAGTGTAAGCGCTCCTAGTTTTGCGAGCTCTTTTGCGAGGCAGCGCAGACAACTCCTCCTCCCGGCACAGGGCGACTAATGGCTCTTCTTCTTGCAGCTCCGGAACATGTCCCCTTCCTTCTGGCTCCCTCACTTCCTCAGCAGATAACCGGGGCAGCGGCGACGTCGTCCTCAGCGGCGATGGCGGTGGCAGTAGAGACGGCGGCATCAGCAGGCAGGTCTTCAGCCACTCTTCTCCTCCGGCAGACTCCGCTCTCACGATCAGCTGACGCAGCAAATCCTCCATCCTGGTCCGGCGCTGTCCAGATCCGCGACGACTGCCCTGAGGTAGCGGCGAACCTAAAATATAAAGGGGACAAATTTCCCGCCTTGCAGGCAGGAACAAATCACAGAGCTGGAAATCTCCCCCAGCAACCGGGTAGCAACCAATTAACAGCTCGGCTTCAGTTGCTATCCAGAAAATCAAACATAAACAAAACCAGCTGTAACCGGAATCTTCTTCTTGAGGTAAATTCACCTGAAAAATAAGGCGGGAAGGGGAAGAAAATGGGGAGAGAAAGGGGGAGGGTAAAGAACACAAACTCCCTAATAAATTTGTCATAAAAATATGGGGTCATTGCCCCCATGTGTCCCCCAAGCTAAACGCTCTGGTGGGCCCTTACATTTGTGTATGTATGTTTCTGTGTGCAATGTGGGAAACATTTTTTTAAACCATACTTACTGACTATTTGACAATGTAAATCTCCCAGGTGGGTGCCACATCATCTCCCATTTCCTGCACACTTCTTCATTTCTGGATTCCACTATGGACAATGTTCTGGCACTGACTATGTCAGGAAGTGATAAGGAATGCATGAACAGTAAAGGGTGAGTTTGTGCACAACTAGTCTAGGTCTGTAGAACAGACAGGTCTGATCCAGGGTCTGTATTTATTTAGGGAATCTGGTGTCTGTATTTGTCTAGACTCTAAAGGATCAGGTCTGAATTCTGTATTTGATTAGGGAGTCTGATCACATAACGCAGGTTGGGGAAGAGTTATATATAAATGAGCGGAGCATTAGGCAGATCGATGTATACATTCCCTTTCAGAATTTCCCTGATGTTTCTCAAAAGTGGGCAAGTTTGACTGAAAAAAAGAACAAAACTCATACGTCATCCATCCCTCAATGCCCCTTTCTGACATTCCTTAGGTACCACACCATTATCCAAATCCTGTCCCACTTGACCCAGAAATGTGACTGTTCAGCCAATCACTGTCAAATACAGCATTATAGGTGATCCCGCGTTCCCAGGCCTCTTACTTAACCTTTGTAACACGTGCAGCCATCATTTTTGAAAAAACTTATTCATTACCACGAAGTGAGAGGAAATTCGGATTTGTGTCGAATGTGTTTTCTCCTAAACTTCGGACCGAGTTCACCTTCACATGCTTCGCTTTGCTCAACACTAGATATCGCTGCTGCTAATGGTGTAGTCAGATCTAGAGCAAGCTTGGGTGTTTTTGCTGGCAGAAATGTAGCGAGAGTTGCTGGTGATGCCTTAGTGTGGGCAAATTCCTTGTGGAAATTTTCTCTACATTGTTGGTTGACAAAACCAGGGCTTTATTTCTCAGAGAAAAGGTGGTGGAACTCAGCCCCCCTTCCCTGGCCACGCCCCTACCCACCCCTAGGACCGCCCTTTTAGAGAACAGGGATGCAAGTAAAATTTGGGGGGGGGCTATAAAAGTCCAGCCCAGCAAAGAAACCCCCCAGATGGGGATGGCACTGTTAATGGGGGATCTGGGGATGGCACTGTTAATGGGGGATCTGGGGATGGCATCCGCAGATCCCCCACCCCATAACAGTGCCATCCACAGACCCCCCCACCCCATAACAGTGCCATCCACAGACACCCACCCACCCCATAACAGATTTTGTGCGCTCCCTTATTAAAGAAGCTCTGTCGGATTGTTCCGACCGGGACTTAGAAATCGATCGGGCGCACTGTGTGCCCCGCCCGAGGCACCTTGACGATATGGTGCCACGGTATGTGCTCGCCAGGGTGCATTTCTTCAAGATCAAGGAGCAATTAATGGCCTTCGCTAGAAAAAATGGTTGCCTGCCAGCCCCTTTCCACAAAGTCCTCTTATTTGCCGACTTATCAGCGGCCATGTTGCAGCTGCGGAGAGCTCTCTCACCTATAACTTCAGCTCTTCAGCGTGCCAAGATGCCATACCGCTGGGGATTCCCAGTTCACTTGCTAGTGCACCATAAAGGAGAACTTCATATTGTCATATCCCTTGAAGAGGGGTACAAGCTTCTCCGTGGATGGAACATCTCGACTTCCCCGTCCGTTAAAGCCCGGAAACAAGCTCCCTCCAAGGTCCGCAAAGACTGGTCAGAAACATACTGAATGCTGGATTCACAGCGGGTATCCCCCGCTTTCAGGTGCTGTGCTTTCTATGGGCTCTGTCATCCTGACTTGTTCTGTTTCTAGGCCGCAGACGAGACATTTGCCCTATTCTTTACATAGAGCCTAATATAGGTTATCTATGTTATACTTTAGTTTTTTTGTATTTTTGCCACCTCTGTTCTTGGTGGCCCTATCTACTTGGTGCTTACATAATGCCTGATTTTTTCCATGCTGCCTACGTTCCTATGATACAGGCGTCCTCGCTGGGAGACGCTCTGTATCCTATTTATGTTTTACTATCTGCTAGCTCTGCAATGTTACATGTTTTAATTTACTATGGTCTTAACATTAGCTAGCATAAATGCCAATGGTCTGAATAGTCCAATGCACAGGGCGTATTTGTGGAAACTTTTACATTGCAACATTTTGGGGGTCCAGGAGACGCACCTGCTTCAACGAGACGCCTTTCGGCTGAAGCATGATCAGTTTCCCCACATTTTTCAGTCCCATTTTAGCTCCAAATCTAGAGGGGTCATGTTAGCTATTAAAAATATAGTTGCATTTTCCCACATAGCAGACTATTTAGACCCACAAGGGAGGTTTATTATATTGATCTGCACCTTAAACAATGTCCTGTATACCATAGTGTCTTTGTATGCCCCTAACACTGGCCAATTACAGTTTTTTCATAAACTGATGAAATTGGTAAACAAAAAATGTCAAGGAAAACTGGTGATATGTGGTGATTTTAATTTGACCACCGATCTATCCATGGATACTTTCTCTCGCCAGGTGAGGACCGCACCATCCCTAGCTACTGCTTTCTGGAAGGAGGAGCTTTATGACGTATGGCGTGTCCATCACGCATCTACTAGAGACTATACGTTTCACTCCGGGGTCCACAATGTGTACTTCCGAATAGACATGTTCCTTGTGGACAGATCACTTCTCCCCTATGCTATAGACTCCTCCCTAGAAATGATCAAATGGTCCGATCATGCAGCCATTACCCTGTCAGTATCTGAAACCATTAACTCTCCTCAGCTGTATATTTGGAGAAGCAGCCCCTTCCTACTCTCACCACCCCAATATAGGGTATGTATAGAATCAGATCTCAAGGATTTTTTCAGGTTTAACGACTCCTCCCACAATGACCCAGTGACCCTGTGGAACACCCACAAGGCCTGTATTCGGGGGTCTTTCATACAGCAAGGTGCAATACGTAAAAAACGGCAGGAGGCAGAGATCTCAACCCTTCTATCTCAGATACAGCAGGTAGAGACTAGGAACAAAGCAAACCATAGTCCCTCACTGGCGGAAGAGCTTAGACGGCTTAGACAAGAGCTGAGGAGTCACATGCTTACCTCTTATGAGAAAGCTTTCTGTAAGACGAAAGCGACTTATTACTCGCAGGACAATAAAGCGGGAAAACTTCTGGCAACCAGACTCAAGTCTCGACACACTAAAAGAAGAATCCCCATCTCATTCACACCTCATCCCAGGATAAAGTTTACTCTCCCACTGATATAGCTAACGGCTTTCAGGCGTATTACGCTTATCTTTATAACTTAAAGGACTCCAACCCTGCCCCGGCGGATTTGGAGGAACTAACCAAATCTTATTTACGATCCTTGAATTTACCCACATTAGAGAGCTCCCAACTTCAAGCACTCAACACTCACGTCACCCAAGAAGAAGTGGAGGCAGTGATTGCATCCCTACCTCGGGATAAAGCCCCTGGCCCTGATGGCTTTGCCAACCACTATTATAAACATTTTAAACAGGTCCTCTGCCCCTATGTAAGAGATTTTTGTCAATCTGCACTTTCCTCTGACTCCCTCCCCATTGAAAACCTACAAGCCCTTATTATTACCCTCCCCAAGCCTGGCAAATCCCCCAATAGACCCCAAAACTTTAGGCCCATTTCCCTTTTAAACCAAGATGTTAAAATATATGCAAAATTATTGGCCACCCGTCTTGCTAAAATTCTCCTATCCATTATACATGTAGATCAAGCCAGCTTCGTCCCCACCCGTAAAACCTACTACAACACCACATGTATGTTGGGAATTTTCCACCATGTCCATACTCACAAGATTCTGATGCTGGCCCTAGCTCTGAATGCCGATAAGGTGTTTGACAGACTCCGTTGGTCGTTCGCCTTCTCGGTGCTCCAACAGATGGGATTCCACGTCCCATTCTTACCACCATTAAAGCACTCTATAGCAACCCCACTGCTAGAACATTTGTGAATGGAGCCTTGTCAGATATGTTCGCACTTACTCACGGCACTAGACAGGGGTGCCCCCTCCCCTCATCTTTATAATAGCCATGGAGCCGTTGGCTCAGGCAATTAGACAGGACACCAGAATATCCGGGGGAGGGTGGGTGGCCGCTCCCACGTCATTTGTCTTTACGCGGACTACATTTTTCTCTCCCTTACTGACCCTGAAAGGTCCCTAGTAGCGGTGATGGACCAAATTTCCCGATATGGACCACTCTCATATTACCACCTCAACTCCTCCAAAACACAGGCCCTACCCATCCACATGCCAGAGACCGTGTCTGTCCTACGCACTACTTGGGACTTTGATTGGCAATCTCAAAGTATCAAGTATCTAGGTACCAACCTAACACACTCTTCCTCCCTGCTGTATGCCTTAAACTATGACTCCCTCCTGCTTGCCACTGAAAAGGAACTCCATGATTTTACTAAACATGAAATATCATGGATAGGTAGGATAGCAACATTTAAGATATTTATTCTCCCTAAGTTTTTATACGTATACCGCACCTTGCCCGTAATCCTCCCAGAGAAATTCTTCATTCGGGCCCAGGCTCTACTTTCTAAGTTTATTTGGAAAGGGAAACGTCCCAGAGTTGCCCGCGACATAATCACCAGAAGTCGACATAGGGAAGGGGGGTTTAGCATTACCGGATCTGAAATTGTATTATATTGCCACTCTGGTTTCTATGTTGCGGGGTTGGGCACAGTCGTCCACAGATTTACCTTGGGTCCATCTAGAACTCTCACAGGTCTCACCGTACTCCCTGAAAGATTTGTTACACTTACCATTTTGGCAGCACCCCCTTCCTAAAGGTCTGAGCCCGACGGTGCTGGCGTCCCTGAATGCATGGACCAAGTACCACACCCTAGCTAATACTAATTCTCCTCCTTCCCAAGCCTCCTTACCCATGTCTCTCCTTCAGACTCTACTACCACACTCTGATTTGTCCCTGTGGGTTCACGGAGGTATCCAGAAAGTTGGGGACATGTTTGACCAGGGTGTATTGAGGCCGTTCCAGTCGCTCTGTGAGCAATTTTCCCTCCCAGCGGCGGTATTCTATAAATATCTGAAGCCCCTGTATAACTCCATTCTCCAACCGACCCATTTTAAACGTTCTCACCCAATGACTAGTTGGGAAAAAGCTTTGAACATGTCCTTCACTGACTTAGAATGGCTCAGTGCCCTCAGAGTGATGCATCAACATCTGAAATGTACATCCCATATAGAATCGGCGATAAAAACGGTCTTACGTTGATATTACACACCAGACAGATTGGCGCTCATGTACACTTCTGTTTCTAATCAGTGTTGGAGGGGATGCGTGAGTAAGGGAATCCTATTCCATATCCTATGGCAATGCCCCATCATCCAGCCTTAATGGTCCGCATGCTGAGACCTGTTGGGCCAGATTGTGCAGACTGAGATAGACTGGTCTCCACAATTGGTCCTTTTGTTTATTGGGGTCAACCTGGTGCCAGTCCCTTATAGGGCTTTGTTTTGTAAATTCTGTGTTACAGCAAAATTGCTGTTGCTAAGGAGATGGAAAACCTCTGACACCCCTGAACTTGTCGAATTGATATCAGCACTTAACATTACTTACTCCTATGAGAAGATTATCTCTATGGGTAATGGTG
The DNA here is from genome assembly GCF_905171765.1 of Bufo bufo. Lineage (NCBI taxonomy): Eukaryota > Metazoa > Chordata > Amphibia > Anura > Bufonidae > Bufo > Bufo bufo. The sequence goes on along the minus strand of NC_053390.1, from coordinate 148,687,833 downwards.
GATTTGCCCGCTGTCAACAAAATTGGTGCCACTGGTCGGACTCCCCATAATGTTACCTTCCTTAACCCTCACCAGGCCTTAGTGATCAGAGCTACTTACTGATATTTTGTCTCAATCCACTTGTTTGCCACTTGGCTATATCTTTTAGGCAGCAACGCCCCTTTAGTGCAGCTAATACTCCTCTTCTCCAGGCATAGTATTCATATTCCATTAGATAATACTCTCCAATTGCACCACTTTTGTTCTTTTCATGTTGGTTACTATGTTACCTTCCTTATACCTGTGTTTCCCAGGTATGCCCGGCATGTTTCTTGTATGCTGCAAAACTTTAATAAAAAACTATTGAATCGAAGAATGTTAACCACTACACTATAGAGCTGCATGGCCAGTTACAAAAAAAAAAAAAAAAAGAGACTTCTGCTGTTTGGGAATACTTACTACAGAAATAGAGGCTAAATGAAATTAATATATTTTATATTTTTTTAGTAATTGTAAAAAATGTGTAATTACAAAAAAAAAAAAATATATATATATATATACACACTCACCTAAAGAATTATTAGGAACACCATACTAATACGGTGTTGGACCCCCTTTAGCCTTCAGAACTGCCTTAATTCTACGTGGCATTGATTCAACAAGGTGCTGATAGCATTCTTTAGAAATGTTGGCCCATATTGATAGGATAGCATCTTGCAGTTGATGGAGATTTGAGTGATGCACATCCAGGGCACGAAGCTCCCGTTCCACCACATCCCAAAGATTCTCTATTGGGTTGAGATCTGGTGACTGTGGGGGCCATTTTAGTACAGTGAACTCATTGTCATGTTCAAGAAACCAATTTGAAATGATTCGAGCTTTGTGACATGGTGCATTATCCTGCTGGAAGTAGCCATCAGAGGATGGATACATGTTCTTATTCTGTTTACGCCAAATTCGGACTCTACCATTTGAATGTCTCAACAGAAATCAAGACTCATCAGACCAGGCAACATTTTTCCAGTGTACCTACAGTCCAATTTTGGTGAGCTCGTGCAAATTGTAGCCTCTTTTTCCTATTTGTAGCGGAAATGAGTGGTACCCGGTGGGGTCTTCTGCTGTTGTAGCCCATCCGCCTCAAGATTGTGCGTGTTGTGGCTTCACAAATGCTTTGCTGCATACCTCGGTTGTAACGAGTGGTTATTTCAGTCAACGTTGCTCTTCTATCAGCTTGAATCAGTCGGCCCATTCTCCTCTGACTTCTAGCATTCACAAGGCATTTTTGCCCACAGGACTGCCGCATACTGGATGTTTTTCCCTTTTCACACCATTCTTTGTAAACCCTAGAAATGGTTGTGCGTGAAAATCCCAGTAACTGAGCAGATTGTGAAATACTCAGACCGGCCAGTCTGGCACCAACAACCATGCCACGCTCAAAATTGCTTAAATCACCTTTCTTTCCCATTCTGACATTCAGTTTGGAGTTCAGGAGATTGTCTTGACCAGGACCACACCCCTAAATGCATTGAAGCAACTGCCATGTGATTGGTTGACTAGATAATTGCATTAATGAAAAATAGAACAGGTGTTCCTAATAATTCTTTAGGTGAGTGTATATAGATAAAATCATACTTCTGATATTTATGAATGCATAATATGTGTAAAACTACTACTGATGTTTTAGCCATAATGTATTTACATATACTATAATATATTATGCGATAAAAGGTTGAAAGAAATCCAGCTCCACTTGAATAAAGGAATGTAGATTTATTTAGCTTGCGGTAAAAACTCATCCATGAATTACAAAAATAGCAGTCTTGTCTACGCGTTTCGGGCTACCAGACACAATTCCAGCCCTTCCTCATGACACAGAAAGACATTAAAAGTGAGACCCTTTTAAGGGGGAGGGTGCACCTGTTTTCACTAATTGTCTCCACAGGTCTATAACCGCCCCCAAGAAAAGGTGCCACACCTTCAGTTAACTCTTCTCATGAAAAATAAATGAAAGAAAAAAACAAAAAGCATGAGACCATACATATACATAGTAAAGAATATATATATAATGACTATGCAAAAAAAAAAATATATATATAGAAAGGATACGCATAAGGTGTATGCTGGATGCATAACAGTTATTAGGTAGAATATGGTGGAATGTGATGGAAGTCAAATCAGCAGAAATTTTGCTCCTATAATATTCCCAGGAAAAAGAGGAGGAAAGTATTTATTGCACTAAATTATTAGTATTTAGATTATTGTTGCAGGATCAGATCTAGGCGTTTGTTGAGCCCCTCAGGTTGGCGCGTGTTCAATGAAAATATCCAGAAAGACTCTCTGTTTAATAATTTTCTTCTATGATCTCCAATAATTTTCTTCTATAATCTCCTCCACGTTTAGGCAGAAAAACTTTTTCTATGCCTTGTACTACCATATCTGATGTGTCCCCACCATGGCAGACAGCAAAATGCCGACTAGCTGCAGATACATTGCGGCTGCCATGGTGAGGTACATCAGAGATGTGTTTGCGTATCCTGGATTTTATTGCATTAATAGTACAGCCCATGTATTGCAATTTACATTTTGTGCAAGTAATTAAATAAACAGCATGGGTTGTATTGTAATTGAGATACGCTTTCATTGGGAAAACTCTGTTATTTGCAGTTGAAGAGAAAGTTTTGGATATTAACATATGTGTGCAGCAAATACACCTGTGATGTCCACACCTATAACTCCCCTTGGTCCTAAGCCACACTGGTTGCGATTTTTTCTCTTCTTGATACAGGCTGGGGCTGACATAGTTTGCAATTGTGGGCGCCCTTCTAGCTGCGCATTTCACCCCATCTGCTACTATGTCAGTCCATTCTTTATCATATGACAGGACGGGAAAATACTTTTTTACAATATGACATATTTGTTGGTATTGTGTACTGTATTGTGTCACAAACAGATTGTTTCTTCTGCCCTTGTCCTTGATATTATGATTTTTATTTTTATTAATGTTTGTACTACTTATGCCTGTATCGGAAGATGGAGCCTCCTTTTGCAATAAATATTTCTGTCTAGAATAAAAAAGGGATCCCTTTCAATGGTTGAGACCTATGCTATAGCATCCTCTACAAGTTTTGCGCCATAGCCTCTTTTACCCAATCTATGGGAGATATGTCTAGCTTCCTCCATAAAGCTCTTTTCTTCCGTGCAATTCCTTCTTGCACGGATTATTTCTCCCCTGGGTATGTTGGCAATTACATGTTTTGGATGACAGGATGTCGCATATAGTGTGGTATTGCATGCCATAGGTTTCCTATATGTGCAGGTGGAGACCCGATTGGTGGCGGGGTCCCCCCTCAGGCGCAAATCCAAAAAAGCCACCTCCAATGTATCATGGTGGACACTAAAAGAAATAGTGTCCACACAAGAATTGATGCAACCACAAAAGGATGGTATGGCCGCCACATCGCCCGTCCAGATTAGGATCAGGTCATCGATGTAACGGCCATAGCACCTGATGTGGTGCCAAAAAGGGTGGGTGTCGATGAAGAGAAAACACCTCTCCCACCATGCCATAAATATGTTAGCAATGGAGGGAGAGAATTTGGCCCCCATCGACACCCCCAATATCTGAAGGTAAAATTTATTGTTGAACATGAAGAAGTTGCGCCTGAGGAGGAAGTCCACCACCATCAGGACATATTCCTGCAAACCTACAGTAATGTTCCCATATATCTGTAGGAACCAGGTTAGGGATTTAATGGCCAATTCGTGAGGAATATTGGTATACAAGGACACTACGTCCGCTGTGATCCATACATAATTTGAGGACCATTCAATATTATCAATAGTTTGCAGGATGGACGTAGTGCCCCTGAGATAACCTGGTGTTAGTGGTATAAGTGGCTGAAGTATGGAATCAACCCATTGTGACATTCTTTCAGAAAAGGAGCCAATGCCCGCTACAATTGGCCTGAGGGGAGGTGGAAAAACATTTTTATGTGTTTTTGGAAGTGCGTGAAACACTGGGATAACTGGGGATACAATGTAGATATATTCTGATTCCTTGTTAGTTAGGAATCCTAGTTGGATCCCTAAGTCCAAGATGTCCCTCAGTTCCTTCTGGAAAAAGGGGAGGGGATTGTCACTAAGAGTGACATATACTGTAGTGTCACTGAGCATGGATTCAATCAGGGTCCTGTATAGACCACTGTCCAGCACGACAACCCCGCCCCCCTTATCAGATTGTTTGATTACAATGTCCACCCTCGTTTTCAAATCCTGGAGTGTCTTTTTTTCTTTTTTAGTAACATTGTTACAACCCCCAGGATTCTGTTTAGTCTGATCATGCAGCAAAGCCAAATCACGTTCCACCAAATCCTGGTATCGATCCAGTACTGGAGATCTGGACTGAATCGGATAGAAATCCTGATTCTTTGTATGAAAATGCATGGACCGGTTATACAAATCCAGATCCTCCAGGACTGTATTCGACTCCTGAAGTTCACATATATGCATCATTTCAAGAAAACTCATGTGTCTGTTATTTAAGGTACTTGTATCGACAAAGACAAGGGGATCACTTGTGGAACAGGGTGATCAGCGTCCCCAGCCTCCGTAGCACAGACGTCATCACCACCCACCTGAAAATGCCGGTGGAGAGTGAGGGCGCTGGCCAGCCTGTTGACATCCAGAAGCGTCCTGTACAGATCAAATTGGCAGGTAGGAGAAAAGGTTAAACCTCTCTTGAGTATACTGATGTCATCAGCTGACAATATGGAGGCGGATAAGTTAATTACTTCCAATTAATCTTGTCCTTTTTGTATCTTGTTGGATATTGGCGGTTTTCCATGTTTAAGACCCGGCCTCCGTTTTTTGAAGCCACTTTGTGTGAAACATTCTCTTGACTTTGTACGGCCTGCGTCGATGACACGATAAGATCCTGTTCAGAATCTGCAGAATCCAAATCTGTTGAACTGAAGGAAATCCTTTGCGGATTACTTCTTTTCTCTTTATTGCGCAGCTTTTTTTAAATTGAACGAGGTGTGTTCTGTTTAGAGTCTGTCCATGTATACACCTGGTTGGACTGATAGTCAAGCAGATCGCGGTTAAATTTCCTTTGCTTGAATTTAATAAGATCGTCCTCCGTTTTTTGAAGATCATCTTTTAGCTTGTTATCCAGGTTAATAAATTCAGGATTATTGATGTATACGCACAGGGTTTCTTGCGTTTTTTTGATGTTTGCCCTGTATTCCACAAGGGCTTGACTCTCATTAGTTAGGATTAAATCCATCAGTTTCAGAGAGCACTCTGACAAAATGACTTCCCACTCCTTCAAAAAGGTATCCGAATATATGGTGGTAGGTTTTTTCTTTAGTCTGAGCCCTCTAGGGATCATTCCTTTATCCGTATATTTTTGTAAGGAAGTAAGATCCCACCATGTACGGAGCTCTCTAGACATAAGATTTTCAAGTGAAGACATTGACATGGTAAGTTGTAAATTCTCCTGGATGGATTTATTGGGTGCATCATAAATAGCATTCCTTCGCTGTAATCTATCTTCATCGTCCTCCAAGGGACGCAGCGAAACATGTGCCATAACACGCACCCTTGTAAAAACCGCTTGAAACAACTGAGGCAGGGAGTGCACGCAGTCCTGACTTGCAATATATAAAGAAAAGGGAAGTTCAGCAGCTCTCACCTGCCCTCCTTCAGCTGTGAGCACGGAAGACCCATGTCAGGTACCGGGCAGCATATGCGAAAAAAGGTTGAAAGAAATCCAGCTCCACTTGAATAAAGGAATGTTGATTTATTTAGCTTGCGGTAAAAACTCATCCATGAAAAATAGCAGTCTTGTCTATGCGTTTCGGGCTACCAGAGACAATTCCAGCCCTTCCTCATGACACAGAAAGACATTAAAAGTGAGACCTTTTAAGGAGGAGGGTGCACCTGTTTTCACTAATTGTCTCCACAGGTCTATAACCGCCCCCAAGAAAAGGTGCCACACCTTCAGTTAACTCTTCTCATGAAAAATAAATGAAAGAAAAAACAAAAAGCATGAGACCATACATATAAATAGTAAAGAATATATATATAATGACTATGCAAAAAAAAATAAAAATATATATATATATAGACAGGATACGCATAAGGTGTATGCTGGATGCATAACAGTTATTAGGTAGAATAAGGTGGAATTTGATGGAAGTCAAATCAGCAGAAATTTTGCTCCTATAATATTCCCAGGAAAAGGAGGAGGAAAGGATTTATTGCACTAAATTATTAGTATTTAGATTATTGTTGCAGGATCAGATCTAGGCGTTTGTTGAGCCCCTCAGGTTGGCGCGTGTTCAATGAAAATATCCAGAAAGACTCTCTGTTTAATAATTTTCTTCTATAATCTCCTCCACGTTTAGGCAGAAAAACTTTTTCTATGCCTTGTACTACCATGTCTGATGTGTCCCCACCATGGCAAACAGCAAAATGCAGACTAGTTGCAAATACATTGCGGCTGCCATGGTGAGGTACATCAGAGATGTGTTTGCGTATCCTGGATTTTATTGCATTAATAGTACAGCCCACGTATTGCAATTTACATTTTGTGCAAGTAATTAAATAAACAGCATGGGTTGTATTGCAATTAAGATAATAATATATGTAAATCTATTATGGCTAAAACATATATATATATTGTTTAAATTAAATTTTGCCTTTATTTCTGAAAGTTTCTGATGGGATTCGAACTCACAACCTTCTACATTACAGCCCACTACACTATAGAGCTGCATGGCCAGTTACTGAAAAAAAATATATATATATAACACTTCTGCTGTATAGGAATACTATACTGTATATAGGAATACTATACAGCAGAAGTCTCATATTATATATATATATTTTTTTAAGTAACTGGCCATGCAGCTCTATGGTGTAGTGGTTAACATTCTTGGCTGTAATGTAGAAGGTTGTGAGTTCGAATCCTGCCAGAAACTTTTTTAGAAATAGAGGCTAAGTTAGATTTATATACACTAGGTGTCCTCAAGCACTGACTCTATGTATGGACATAGCCTTTAATGAAGTCAGAGCAGGGACTTCTAAGCCGAATTAGAGTCCCGACACCCTCCCTCTTCAGAGCAGGGGGCCTGGTTTAATGCTCGGGTTCTCCCATTGACTTTTATTGTACTCGGGTGCTCTGTAGAGCACCCGAGCATTGGGAAGTGTTCTACTGGAGCACCAGAACACACGAGCACTTTGGTGCTCGACCAACACTAGACCTAACACTAACCTACCTATGCCATATGGACAATTACAGGAAACCACTTTGTATGCCTGCCAGCCACATGTGTGACCAGGAGGCCCAGCACTTCCTGCTAAATCACCACTTCAGCATATCTGCCAGAATTACTGTTGCAACAAGTTTCAGAAGCAGTACCAGCAGTTTGCTGAACATGAGTTTTTTGAACTGCTACGCCAACTAGAAGCACATCAGCAAACAGATAAGCAACATGTGAACAGCCAGGTATGCCCTTTCTCTAGGAGATACCCTGATATCTGACCCCGTGGACTGACAGGTCAGCATATTTTACCAGTGGCAGAAACTGGCCCAGTTTTCTTTCTGTACACTGTCTTGTTTACTCTCTAGTGTACTATTAGAAAAAGTATTTAGTGCGGCTAGTCATGTTGTCACATTGAAGTGAACAAAATTGCCCCAAAATCATTTAATTTGTGAAAATGAAGCAATCATGGATCTTGATTATTTTCTAACACTTTCATCTGATTGCTGACAGTGGGGACTGATTATTTATCACCAACCAAATGATGCCACTGCTGCTGCCTGTTCATCATATTCCATACTGTGCTGCTGCCGCTACTTCTACTCCTACACAGCTGCACATCTCCTGTCTATCATGTTCCATACTACACTGCTGTTCCAGATGAAAATACTACCACTCCTGCCGCTGCTACTACTAACCCTACACAGCTGACATCTGCTGCCTTGTCCATCACGTTTCGTGCTGTACTATTATTGCTGCCCTTGCAGAGCCACACATCAATACACTCATCTCTAGTATAAACCATATAAGTTCCTTTATATTTTAAAGGCTATGTAAATTTAGATCGTCTATCAAAGTGGATGCTTTCAGTTCTTTAGAAAACACAGTATATTCCAGTCAAGCAATTAGATTTAGGATAATAAAATGCCATCTTATATAAATACTATGGGGGAGATTTATCAAACTGGTGTAATGGAAAACTGGCTAAGTTACCCATAGCAACTAATCAGAATCCATCTTTAATTTTCCAAAGGAGCTCTGATAAATGAAAAATTGAATCTGATTGGTTGATTTGGGCAAGTAAGCCAGTATTCCTTTACACCAGTTTGATAAATCCTCCTCCCCTATATATTTAAACATGGATTAACTAAATTAGTGGCGTATTAACTATATGTCACTTGATCCAAACCTCTCGATGATTAATACAGTAGACAAACTCGATGTATGTCAAACTCAACTAACTCAGAAATGTTACAGGTCACTGCCTTTTTTGATTGGTTTCTTTACAAACTTGACCTTTCTCGTCTTTCCAGTCCAATGGAATGGTAATCTTATTTATAGTTCAGATGGAAAGAAAATGGAAGATTGTGTCTGTCTCTGTTGCATGCTTTAACTACAGATTCCAACACCAGTATATGGTAATATCATAAAGATTATTACCGACAGAGAGATATAAATAATTACTAGCATTGACAACAATTTGATATTTTTAGGTTTCTCTAGATTTCTGTGTATCTCTGCTAGAGCTTATTTTGTTTCATGGTCACGTTTAGAAACTACATAAAAAATAGGCAATCTACATGACTTCAGAATGGCTTAGTAGTTTAGATGGAGACATACTTGAATGTGAATAAGAGTAGTTGAGCTGATTCCTATGTAGTGTTGTAGGAATAGATTCAGTATAACTTGTGATGTATTCTCTTAAATCCCTGCTCCTCCATTACAACATGCCAAGACACATTACACATTACACTGTCTGTTGGAGACAGGCACCAGACCCTGAAATGCTGCCATTTGGAAAAGAATGCCATTGGACCAAAAAAAGGCAACGCAAGAAAGAAAAAACGCCATTCCAAAATTGCTTGTTTGTCCTGTGTTTATCCCATGTGTCCTTTCATACCCTGCCAAAAAAAAAAAGCAACAAAAATCACAAAAGCTCTCAAAAACGCGACAAAAAAAACCTTTGCCGGAACTCACTAAAACTCAGCTACTTAAATAAATGATAGAGGAAACACCATGTCACTTGTCACCTCAAGAAGCAAAAATATTAAAATAATCCCTGATAGTAGTTTACTTGTAATTTGTCTTACATTTCATATATAAATTGGCAAAGACATATATAGAGTTGAGCGAACACCTGGATGTTCGGGTTCGAGAAGTTCGGCCGAACTTCCCGTAAATGTTCGGGTTCGGGATCCGAACCCGAACCGAACTTCGTCCCGAACCCGAACCCCATTGAAGTCAATGGGGACCCGAACTTTTGGGCACTAAAAAGGCTGTAAAACAGCCCAGGAAAGAGCTAGAGGGCTGCAAAAGGCAGCAACATGTAGGTAAATCCCCTGCAAATAAATGTGGATAGGGAAATGAATTAAAATTAAAATAAAAAAAATAAAAATGAACCAATATCAATTGGACAGAGGTCCCATAGCAGAGAATCTGGCTTCACGTCAGCAGAGAATCAGTCTCTTCATGCCATAGCAAAGAATCTGGCTTCATGTCAGCAGAGAATCAGTCTCTTCATGCCATAGCAGAGAATCTGGCTTCATGTCAGCGCAGAATCAGTCTTCATGTCATAGCAGTGAATCAGGCTTCACGTCACCCACCACTGGAACAGGCCATTGTCACACATTTAGGCCCAGGCACCCAGGCAGAGGAGAGAGGTCCCGTAACAGAGAATCTGGCCTTATGTCAGCGCAGAATCTGTCTTCATGTCATAGCAGAGAATCAGGCTTCACGTCACCCACCACTGGAACAGGCCACTGTCACACATTTAGGCCCCGGCACCCAGACAGAGGAGAGCGGTCCCGTAACAGAGAATCTGGCCTTATGTCAGCGCAGAATCTGTATTCATGTCATAGCAGAGAATCAGGCTTCACGTCACCCACCACTGGAACAGGCCACTGTCACACATTTAGGCCCAGGCACCCAGGCAGAGAGAGAGGTCCCGTAACAGAGAATCTGGCCTTATGTCAGCGCAGAATCTGTATTCATGTCATAGCAGAGAATCAGGCTCACGTCACCCCACCACTGGAACAGGCCACTGTCACACATTTAGGCCCCGGCACCCAGACAGAGGAGAGCGGTCCCCGTAACAGAGAATCTGGCCTTATGGTCAGCGCAGAATCTGTATTCATGTCATAGCAGAGAATCAGGCTTCACGTCACCCACCACTGGAACAGGCCACTGTCCACACATTTAGGCCCCAGGCACCCAGGCAGAGGAGAGAGGTCCCCGTAACAGAGAATCTGGCCTTATGTCAGCGCAGAATCTGTATTCATGTCATAGCAGAGAATCAGGCTTTACCGTCACCCACCCACTGGAACAGGCCACTGTCACACATCTTAGGCCCCGGCACCCAGACAGAGGAGAGCGGTCCCCGTAACCGAGAATCTGGCCTTATGTCAGCGCAGAATCTGTCTTCATGTCATAGCAGAGAATCAGGCTTCACGTCACCCACCACTGGAACAGGCCACTGTCACACATTTAGGCCCAGGCACCCAGGCAGAGGAGAGAGGTCCCGTTACAGAGAATCTGGCCTTATGTCAACGCAGAATCTGTATTCATGTCATAGCAGAGAATCAGGCTTCACGTCACCCACCACTGGAACAGGCCACTGTCACACATTTAGGCCCCCGGCACCCAGACAGAGGAGAGCGGTCCCGTAACAGAGAATCTGGCCTTATGTCAGCGCAGAATCTGTCCTTCATGTCATAGCAGAGAATCAGGCTTCACGTCAGCCACCACTGGAACAGGCCACTGTCACACATTTTGGCCCAGGCACCCAGGCAGAGGAGAGCGGGTCCCGTAACAGAGAATCTGGCCTTAGGTCAGCGCAGAATCTGTATTCTTGTCATAGCTGAGAATCAGGCTTCACGTCACCCACCACTGGAACAGGCCACTGTCACACATTTAGGCCCGGCACCCAGACAGAGGAGAGGCTCATTCAACTTGGGTTGCCCCGCAATATAATGGTTAAAATGAAATTAAAAATAGTATTGAATGAGGGAAGTGCCCTGGAGTAGAATAATATATTGTTAAGGGGAGGGTAGTTAATATCTAATCTGCACAAGGGATGACAGGTCCCTGTGGGATCCATGCCTGGTTCATTTTTATGAACGTCAGCTTGTCCACATTGGCTGTAGACAGGCGGCTGCGTTTGTCTGTAATGACGCCCCCCTGCCGTGCTGAATACACGTTCAGACAAAACGCTGGCCGCCAGGCAGGCCAGCACCTCCAAGGCATAAAAGGCTAGCTCTGGCCACGTGGACAATTTGGAGACCCAGAAGTTGAATGGGGCCGAACCATCAGTCAGTACGTGGAGGGGTGTGCACAGGTACTGTTCCACCATGTTAGTGAAATGTTGCCTCCTGCTAACACGTTCCGTATCAGGTGGTGGTGCAGTTAGCTGTGGCGTGGTGACAAAACTTTTCCACATCTCTGCCATGCTAACCCTGCCCTCAGAGGAGCTGGCCGTGACACAGCTGCGTTGGCGACCTCTTGCTCCTCCTCTGCATTCGCCTTGGGCTTCCACTGTTCCCCTGTGACATTTGGGAATGCTCTCAGTAGCGCATCTACCAACGTGCGCTTGTACTCGCGCATCTTCCTATCACGCTCCAGTGTAGGAAGTAAGGTGGGCACATTGTCTTTGTACCGGGGGATCCAGCAGGGTGGGAACCCAGTAGTCCGCACACGTTAAAATGTGGGCAACTCTGCTGTCGTTGCGCAGGCACTGCAGCATGTAGTCGCTCATGTGTGCCAGGCTGCCCAGAGGTAAGGACAAGCTGTCCTCTGTGGGAGGCGTATCGTCATCGTCCTGTGTTTCCCCCCAGCCACGCACCAGTGATGGGCCCGAGCTGCTTTGGGTGCCACCCCGCTGTGAACATGCTCATCCTCATCCTCCTCCACCTCCTCCTCATCCTCGTCCTCCTCGTCCTCCAGTAGTGGGCCCTGTCTGGCCACATTTGTACCTGGCCTCTGGTGTTGCAAAAAACCTCCCTCTGAGTCACTTCGAAGAGACTGGCCTGAAAGTGCTAAAAAATGACCCCTCTTCCTCCTCTTCCTCCTGGGCCACCTCCTCTTCCATCATCGCCCTAAGTGTTTTCTCAAGGAGACATAGAAGTGGTATTGTAACGCGATAACGGCGTCATCGCCACTGGCCATGTTGGTGGAGTACTCGAAACAGCGCAACAGGGCACACGGGTCTCGCATGGAGGCCCAGTCATTGGTGGTGAAGTGGGTCTGATCCGCAGTGCGACTGACCCCGTGCGTGCTGCAGCTGAATCTCCACTATGGCCTGCTGCTGCTCGCACAGTCTGTCCAGCATACTGCAAGGTGGAGTTCCACCTGGTGGGCACGTCGCATATGAGGCGGGTAAGCGGGAAGGCCGAAGTTACGCTGTAGCGCAGACAGGCGAGCAGTGGCAGGGTGTGAACGCCGGAAGCGCGAACAGACGGCCCGCACTTTATGCAGCAGCTCTGACATGTCGGGGTAGTTGCGAATGAACTTCTGCACCACCAAATTCAGCACATGCGCCAGGCAAGGGATGTGCGTCAAACCGGCTAGTCCCAGAGCTGCAACGAGATTTCGCCCATTATCGCACACCACCAGGCCGGGCTTGAGGCTCACCGGCAGCAACCACTCGTCGGTCTGTTGTTCTATACCCCGCCACAACTCTTGTGCGGTGTGGGGCCTGTCCCCCAAACATATGAGTTTCAGAATGGCCTGCTGACGTTTACCCCATGCTGTGCTGAAGTTGGTGGTGAAGGTGTGTGGCTGACTGGATGAGCAGGTGGAAGAAGAGGAGGAGGAAGCTGAGTAGGAGTAGGAGGAGACAGGAAGCAAAGAATGTTGCCCTGCGATCCTTGGCGGCGGAAGGACGTGCGCCAAATAGCCCAGCCGCCACTACATTACCCAGTGTGCAGTTAGGGAGATATAGCGTCCCTGGCCGTGCTTACTGGTCCACGTATCTGTGGTTAGGTGGACCTTGCCACAGATGGCGTTGCGCAGTGCACACTTGATTTTATCGGACACTTGTTTGTGCAGGGAAGGCACGGCTCTCTTGGAGAAGTAGTGGCGGCTGGGAACAACATACTGTGGGACAGCAAGTGACATGAGCTGTTTGAAGCTGTGTGTGTCCACCAGCCTAAATGACAGCATTTCATAGGCCAGTAGTTTAGAAATGCTGGCATTCAGGGCCAGGGATCGAGGGTGGCTAGGTGAGAATTTACGCTTTCTCTCAAATGTTTGTGAGATGGAGAGCTGAACGCTGCCGTGTGACATGGTGGAGATGCTTGGTGACGCAGGTGGTGGTGTTGGTGGTACATCCCATGTTTGCTGGGCGGCAGGTGCCAACGTTCCTCCAGAGGCGGAGGAAGAGGCCGAGGCGGCGGCGGCAGCAGCAGAAGAGGCCGAGGCGGCAGCAGCAGAAGAGGTAGCAGGGGGAGCCTGAGTGACTTCCTTGTTTTTAAGGTTTTTACTCCACTGCAGTTCATGCTTGCATGCAGGTGCCTGGTCATGCAGGTTGTGCTAAGGTTCAGAACGTTAATGCCTCGCTTCAGGCTCTGATGGCACAGCATGCAAACCACTCGGGTCTTGTCGTCAGCACATTGTTTGAAGAAGTGCCATGCCAGGAACTCCTTGAAGCTGCCTTTGGGGTGCTCGGTCCCAGATGGCGGCGGTCAGTAGCAGGCGGAGTCTCTTGGCGGCGGGTGTTCTGATTTTGCCCACTGCTCCCTCTTTTGCTACGCTGTTGGCTCGGTCTCACCACTGCCTCTTCCTCCGAACTGTGAAAGTCAGTGGCACGACCTTCATTCCATGTGGGGTCTAGGACCTCATCGTCCCCTGCATCGTCTTCCACCCAGTCTTGATCCCTGACCTCCTGTTCAGTCTGCACACTGCAGAAAGAGCAGCAGTTGGCACCTGTGTTTCGTCATCATCAGAGACGTGCTGAGGTGGTATTCCCATGTCCTCATCATCAGGAAAAATAAGTGGTTGTGCATTAGTGCATTCTATCTCTTCCACCCCTGGGGAAGGGCTAGGTGGATGCCCTTGGGAAACCCTGGCAGCAGAGTCTTCAAACAGCATAAGAGACTGCTGCATAAGTTGAGGCTCAGACAGTTTCCCTGATATGCATGGGAGTGATGTGACAGACCGATGGGCTTGGTTTTCATGCGCCATCTGTGCGCTTTCTGCAGAAGACTGGGTGGGAGATAATGTGAACGTGCTGGATCCACTGTCGGCCACCCAATTGACTAATGCCTGTACCTGCTCAGGCCTTACCATCCTTAGAACGGCATTGGGCCCCACCAAATATCGCTGTAAATTCTGCTGGCTACTGGGACCTGAGGTAGTTGGTTCACTAGGACGTGTGGCTGTGGCAGAACGGCCACATCCTCTCCCAGCACCAGAGGGTCCACTAACACCACCACGACCATGTCCACGTCCACGTCCCTCATTATATGTTTTCCTCATTGTTCCCGTTCACCACAATTTTGAGAATGGCAAATTTGGGAATGCTTTTTCAACCCAGAACAAAAAGTCTGCTTTTACGGTCACTACAAATAACTTGACCAGCTAAAACTGTGCAGATTTGGTTGAATAGAGATGTGAGACCTGTTTTTTTTTGCGCTGTGTGACAGTTATAGGTTTAATCACAGAATGACACTTCTATCAGCACGCTAGCGTGTGTCTTAGGTTTTTCTGAATGACACTATCAATACCTTCAATGTAAGATTTTCTTTTTGGGATAGATTTCAAGTAGGCCTCAAATACCACAAACTAGTTATTTTTAGAATGGCAAATTTGGGAATGCTTTTTCAACCCAGAACAAAAAGTCTGCTTTTACGGTCACTACAAATAACTTGACCAGCTAAAACTGTGCAGATTTTGGTTGAATAGAGATGTGAGACCTTTTTTTTTTTGCGCTGTGTTACAGTTATAGGTTAATCACAGAATGACACTTCTATCAGCACGCTAGCGTGTGTCTTTGGTTTTTCTGAATGACACTATCAATACCTTCAATGTAAGATTTTCTTTTTGGGATAGATTTCAAGTAGGCCTCAAATACCACAAACTAGTTATTTTCAGAATGGCAAATTTGGGAATGCTTTTTCAACCCAGAACAAAAAGTCTGCTTTTACGGTCACTACAAATAACTTGACCAGCTAAAACTGTGCAGATTTGGTTGAATAGAGATGTGAGACCTGTTTTTTTTTGCGCTGTGTGACAGTTATAGGTTTAATCACAGAATGACACTTCTATCAGCACGCTAGCGTGTGTCTTTGGTTTTTCTGAATGACACTATCAATACCTTCAATGTAAGATTTTCTTTTTGGGATAGATTTCAAGTAGGCCTCAAATACCACAAACTAGTTATTTTCAGAATGGCAAATTTGGGAATGCTTTTTCAACCCAGAACAAAAAGTCTGCTTTTACTTTCACTACAAATAACTTGACCAGCTAAAACTGTGCAGATTTGGTTGAATAGAAATGTCAGGTCTATTTTTTAGGCGCTGGGTGACAGGCTCAACTTGCCACTGATGTAATATATGGCCAAAAAATAACCACACTGTTGATGGTTAAATGCACTTGGGTGACACAGGCTCAGCCTGCACCAGATGTAGTATATGGCCAAAAAATAATCAGACTGTTGATGGTTAAATGCACTTGGGTGACACAGGCTCAGCCTGCACCAGATGTAGTATATGGCCAAAAAATAATCAGACTGTTGATGGTTAAATGCACTTGGGTGACACAGGCTCAGCCTGCAGCTGATGTAGGATATAGCACAAAATAACCACACTATCGATGGTTAAATACACTTGGTGATAGCTCGTGCTGGCGCACCACAAGTCACAAAATGGCCGCCGATCACCCCAGAAAAAAAGTGATCTAAAAACGCTCTGGGCAGCCTCAAAAAAGTGAGCAAGTCAATAATAGCACTTCAATGATCCACAGCTGCAGATCGATCACAGAATGAAGTCTTTTGGAGGAGTTAATCTGCCTAATCTCGCCCTAACGTCGCAGCTGCAACCTCTCCCTATACTGATCATAGCAGAGTGACGTGCGGCGCTACGTGACTCCAGCTTAAATAGAGGCTGGGTCACATGGTGCACTGGCCAATCACAGCCATGCCAATAGTAGGCATGGCTGTGATGGCCTCTTGGGCCAAGTAGTATGACGCTTGTTGATTGGCTGCTTTGCAGCCTTTCAAAAAGCGCCAAGAAAGCGCCGAACACCGAACCCGAACCCGGACTTTTACGAAAATGTACAGTTCGGGTTCGCTCATCCCTAGACATATACTACAAAGATTACAAAAAAGTCTTTATTCTGTGATTGATGCCATACTTTTTTTTTTTTACAGGCAAATTGAATTGCCTGACAGATTCTAATCCTTTTAGTATCAGTATAAAAATCTTTCCATTGATATGAAAATGATGGAAATTTTAAAAGCATTCCCACATCTAATATGTGTCATATTTTAGCAAAATGTTGGTTTTTCAAATAATGGCATATAATCCTTCTCAAGCAGAAATAGCATGGATAATCTTTAATATTTTGGAATCTGGAAAGTAGACTCTGGGAGTCAGAACCTGAAGAATGCACAGTAGAGAATAAATATATTAAAGGTGTTTTGTGGGATTTTATGTTGATGGCCTATCATTAGGATAGGCCACAATATATAATGGAGGGATTCGCTGTAGTACTTAGCACAGTCATGTCTACATGAGAGAGTGTGGCTGGAGGATCTGATACTGCTTCTTATCCCATTCAAGTGTATGTGGCTGAGTGGGACTGAGTATTAGGGAGAGCCACAATCGGGGGAATGTCACTGTGCTGGAAACTCTAGTGAAGGGACTGCAGCATTCCAGCTAATACTACCTACCGTTCCTTCATTTTGCTGATCGAGGGGGTCCAGAAGTCAGACCATCACCATGTAACAGCATAGCCTACCCAAAGGATAAAACATCAATGTAAAATCCTGTAAAACCCCATTTAAACAATAATGGAACTATAAAAAGCTAAATATAATCTATAAATTGGTGAAATGAATCGCATTTTTGTATATTTATACAGTGGTATTTGTCATCCATAGGATCGTATTGTAAAAAATAACTGCCTCTGTATGAAATAGTATGCTACACTATTACTTTCCAAAAATAATGTATGCCTATAGATACAGTATGAAAATAAGACGGGATGTCCAGCTTTCCAAAAAAGACGTTGTTCTTTATTCCAAAATAACACAGGATAAAAAACAATCCAACACGGCAAGCAGGTCATGTGTCTGGCTGTAAGACAAATAGTTGGAACAGAAACCTCCCAGCTGTGCCCGGTCTATTGTACCAGGCAGTAATATTGCACCATGTGCTCAGCAAGTGTCATGAATGTACCGTAATTTCCAGCGTATAAGATGACTGGGTGTATAAGATGACCCCCAACTTTTCCAGTTAAAATATAGGGTTTGGGCTATACTCGCTGTATAAGACTACCCCTCTTCAAATGCTATTTACTTTGGCATCAAGATCTGCAGGTAATTGTGCAATTTTTGTCTTTTGCCTCAGTACCATATTATGCCTTTCCAAGAATCTAGTACACCAGGATACAGTGGCCTTAGATCTGTTGCTGTGATCTGGGTTAGATTTGGCCCACTGAAGTGCAAACAAACATATTTTATTTCGTGTCACTACATAACCGTTTTGGCGATGCTCATTCACCATGTCTGCTACATGTTTTTTCAGTTCTGGCCAATGTGGGGGGCCTCTTCTTTATGCACACTTACCCCTTGGCATACTCTTTAATGCTTTTTCATTTGCTTTCCAATCCCAAACCATCTTTTCTGTTACTCCATATTGTCTTGCAGCAGCGCAGTTATTATGTTCAATGGCAAAGTTTACAACTTTAAGTTTGAAACTGGCTTCATATTTCTTTCTTCTTGCTGGTAGAGCCATGATGGGGTCTTGACTGTTAGCCATTTGTATACTGTACTGTATGTACTGGTGCTGTACTGTATGCACTGGTGCTGTACTGTATGTACAGATACTGGTGCTGTACTGTATTCACCACCACATGTATCTGCTCCCCAGATAGACTCTGTTTTATCACCACAGATAAGATGCACACCAAACTTCATTAGAGATCTGCCGTTCCAACATTAGAAGTGGCTGAAGTGCAGATGCTCATGCTTCCTCCTGCCTTCCCTCAGAATCGCCAATCCAACCCAGTACACAACAACCAGCCAATCACGGCAAGCGATGTACCAGTATTTTCTGTGCACACTGCATGCAAAGCCTGCTTGGATTGGGTGGGTCAGCTCTCCCTGCCTGCCCAGCCCTCTGTCTGTGTCCGGCCGGAAGCTCCTCCTACTGGTAAGTGACAGGTCATTAACCACCTCAGCCCCCAGTGCTTAAACACCCTGAAAGACCAGGCCACTTTTTACACTTCTGACCTACACTACTTTCACCGTTTATTGATCGGTCATGCAACTTACCACCCAAATGAATTTTACCTCCTTTTCTTCTCACTAATAGAGCTTTTATTTGGTGGTATTTCATTGCTGCTGACATTTTAACTTTTTTTGTTATTAATCGAAATTTAACGATTTTTTTGCAAAAAAATGACATTTTTCACTTTCAGTTGTAAAATTTAGCAAAAAAAACGAGATCCATATATAAATTTTGCTCTAAATTTATTGTTCTACATGTCTTTGATAAAAAAAAAATGTTTGGGTAAAAAAAAAATGGTTTGGGTAAAAGTTATAGCGTTTACAAACTATGGTACAAAAATGTGAATTTCCGCTTTTTGAAGCAGCTCTGACTTTCTGAGCACCTGTCATGTTTCCTGAGGTTCTACAATGCCCAGACAGTACAAACACCCCACAAATGACCCCATTTCGGAAAGTACACACCCTAAGGTATTCGCTGATGGGCATAGTGAGTTCATAGAACTTTTTATTTTTTGTCACAAGTTAGCGGAAAATGCACCTAGGCTGCAAAAAAATGTCACACATCTGGTATCTCTGTATTCAGGAGAAGTTGAGGAATGTGTTTTGGGGTGTCTTTTTACATATACCCATGCTGGGTGAGATAAATATCTTGGTCAAATGCCAACTTTGTATAAAAAAATGGGAAAAGTTGTCTTTTGCCAAGATATTTCTCTCACCCAGCATGGGTATATGTAAAATGACACCCCAAAACACATTCCCCAACTTCTCCTGAGTACGGAGATACCAGATGTGTGACACTTTTTTGCAGCCTAGGTGGGCAAAGGGGCCCATATTCCAAAGAGCACCTTTCGGATTTCACTGGTCATTTTTTGTACAGAATTTGATTTCAAACTCCTTACCACACATTTGGGCCCCTAGAATGCCAGGGCAGTATAACTACCCCACAAGTGACCCCATTTTGGAAAGAAGACACCCCAAGGTATTCGCTGATGGGCATAGTGAGTTCATGGAAGTTTTTATTTTTTGTCACAAGTTAGTGGAATATGAGATTTTGTAAGAAAAAAATCAATAAAAAAAAAATCATCATTTTCCACTAACTTGTGACAAAAAATAAAAAATTCTAGGAACTCGCCATGCCCCTCACGGAATACCTTGGGGTGTCTTATTTCCAAAATGGGGTCACTTGTGGGGTAGTTATACTGCCCTGGCATTTTCCAGGGGCCCTAATGTGTGGTAAGTAGGTAAATGACCTGTGAAATCCGAAAGGTGCTCTTTGGAATGTGGGCCCCTTTGCCCACCTAGGCTGCGAAAAAGTGCCACACATGTGGTATCTCCGTACTCGGGAGAAGTTGGGGAATGTGTTTTGGGGTGTCATTTTACATATACCCATGCTGGGTGAGATAAATATCTTGGTCAAATGCCAACTTTGTATAAAAAAATGGGAAAAGTTGTCTTTTGCCAAGATATTTCTCTCACCCAGCATGGGTATATGTAAAATGACACCCCAAAACACATTCCCCAACTTCTCCTGAGTACGGCGATACCAGATGTGTGACACTTTTTTGCAGCCTAAATGCGCAAAGGGGCCCACATTCCTTTTATTAAGGCATTTTTAGACATTTGGATCCCAGACTTCTTTTCACGCTTTAGGGCCCCTAGAATGCCAGGGCAGTATAAATACCCCACATGTGACCCCATTTTGGAAAGAAGACACCCCAAGGTATTCAATGAGGGGCATGGCGAGTTCATAGAAATTTTTTTTTTTTTGGCACAAGTTAGCGGAAATTGATTTTATTTATTTTTTTCTCACAAAGTCTCCCTTTCTGCTAACTTGGGACAAAAATTTCAGTCTTTCATGGACTCAATATGCCCCTCACGGAATACCTGGGGTTTCTTCTTTCCGAAATGGGGTCACATGTGGGGTATTTATACTGCCCTGGCATTCTAGGGGCCCTAAAGCGTGAGAAGAAGTCTGGAATCTAAATGTCTAAAAATTTTTACGCATTTGGATTCCGTGAGGGGTATGGTGAGTTCATGTGAGATTTAATTTTTTGACGCAAGTTAGTGGAATATGAGACTTTGTAAGAAAAAAAAAAAAAAATCCGCTAACTTGGGCCAAAAAAATGTCTGAATGGAGCCTTACAGAGGGGTGATCAATGACAGGGGGGGTGATCAATGACAGGGGTGTCATCAATGACAGGGGGGTGATCAATGACAGGGGGGTGATCAGAGAGTCTATATGGGGTGATCACCAGTCATTGATCACGCCCCTGTAAGGCTCCATTCAGACGTCCGTGTGCGTTTTACGGATCCGATCCATCTATCAGTGGATCCGTAAAAATCATGCGGACATCTGAATGGAGCTTTACAGGGGGGTGATCAATGACAGGGGGGTAATCAATGACAGGGGGGTGATCAGGGAGTCTATATGGGGTGATCACCACAGTCATTGATCATGCCCCTGTAAGGCTCCATTCAGACGTCCGTGTGCGTTTTGCGGATCCGATCCATCTATCAGTGGATCCGTAAAAATCATGCGGACATCTGAATGGAGCTTTACAGGGGGGGTGATCAATGACAGGGGGGTAATCAATGACAGGGGGGTGATCAGGGAGTCCATATGGGGTGATCACCACAGTCATTGATCATGCCCCTGTAAAGCTCCATTCAGACGTCCGTGTGCGTTTTGCGGATCCGATCCATCTATCAGTGGATCCGTAAAAATCATGGGGACGTCTGAATGGAGCTTTACAGGGGTGTGATCAATGACAGGGAGGTAATCAATGACAGGGGGGTGATCAGGGAGTCTATATGGGGTGATCACCACAGTCATTGATCATGCTACTGTAAGGCTCCATTCAGACGTCCGTGTGCGTTTTGCGGATCCAGACCATCTATCAGTGGATCCGTAAAAATCATGCGGATGTCTGAATGGAGCTTTACAGGGGGTTGATCAATGACAGGGGGGTAATCAATGACAGGGGGGTGATCAGGGAGTCTATATGGGGTGATCACCACAGTCATTGATCATGCCCCTGTAAGGTTCCATTCAGACGTCCATGTGCGTTTTGCGGATCCGATCCATCTATCAGTGGATCCGTAAAAATCATGCGGACGTCTGAATGGAGCTTTACAGGGGTGTGATCAATGACAGGGGGGTAATCAATGACAGGGGGGTGATCAGGGAGTCTTTATGGGGTAATCACCACAGTCATTGATCATGCCCCTGTAAGGCTCCATTCAGACGTCCGTGTGCGTTTTGCGGATCCGATCCATCTATCAGTGGATCCGTAAAAATCATGCGGACGTCTGAATGGAGCTTTACAGGGGGGTGATCAATGACAGGGGGGTGATCAGGGAGTCTATATGGGGTGATCACCACAGTCATTGATCATGCCCCTGTAAGGCTCCATTCAGACGTCCGTGTGCGTTTTGCAGATCCGATCCATCTATCAGTGGATCCGTAAAAATCATGCGGACGTCTGAATGGAGCTTTACAGGGGAGTGATCAATGACAGGGGGGTGATCAGGGAGTCTATATGGGGTGATCACCACAGTCATTGATCATGCCCCTGTAAGGCTCCATTCAGACGTCCGTGTGCGTTTTGCGGATATGATCCATCTATCAGTGGATCCGTAAAAATCATGCGGACGTCTGAATGGAGCTTTACAGGGGTGTGATCAATGACAGGGGGGTAATCAATGACAGGGAGGTGATCAGGGAGTCTATATGGGGTGATCAGGGGTGATCAAGGGTGAATATGGGGTTAATAAGTGACGGGGGGGTGTAGTGTAGTGTGGTGCTTGGTGCAACATATTACTGAGCTACCTGTGTCCTCTGGTGGTCGATCCAAACAAAGGGGACCACCAGAGGACCAGGTAGCAGGTATATTAGACGCTGTTATCAAAACAGCGTCTAATATACCTGTTAGGGGTTAAAAAAAATCACATCTCCAGCCTGCCAGCGAACGATCGCCGCTGGCAGGCTGGAGATCCACTTTCTTACCTTCCGTTCCTGTGAGCGCGCGCGCCTGTGTGCGCGCGTTCACAGGAAATCTCGGCCATCGCGAGAGGACGCGCCGGCGCGTCCACTCGGAATCAATCAACCACCTCCAGGACGCGTCTGTGCGTACAGCGGTCCGGAGGTGGTTAAGCAATGCGCCGCACAGACCTGTCACTTACCAGTAGGAGGAGCTCCCGGCAACTCGCAGGTAAGTATAATGTTTCTACAAATTGCTAAGTAACCATGGCAACCGGGACTCCGATCGGTACTCTCCGCTGCCACCAATGATAGGGGGGGAGATTTTAATTAGGAGGGGGAGGGAGGGCCCACGGGCCACCAACGAGTTAACTTTACGAGTTAACTTTTACAATCTAACTCATATCCGACAGTATATTCTAACATAGAGGCGTCCCATGGTGATGGGGAGGCTTCAAGTTAAAATATACCATCGGATTGGAGAAAACTCCGATCCGATGGTATAAAAGGGACTCCTGACTTTACATTGAAAGTCAATGGGGGACGGATCCGTTTGCAATTGCACCATATTGTGTCAACGTCAAACGGATCCGTCCCCATTGAATTGCATTGTAATTCAGGACGGATCCGTTTGGCTCCGCACGGCCTGGCGGACACCAAATGACTTTTTTTTCATGTCCGTGGATCCTCCAAAAATCAAGGAAGACCCACGGACGAAAAAACGGTCACGGATAACGGACCTACAGACCCCGTTTTTGCGGACCGTAAAAAAAAACGGTCGTGTGCATGAGGCCTTAGGTGAATAATTTTGGTGCTGTATATAGTTCTTATGTATAGTCACATAGAAGCATAAAGCAGCTCTCACCTTCCTCTTCACCAACAGAGCACAGATAACGCACCTGGATGCGGTAAAGTGTATAACAGGAAAAGTCGAAAAATCCAGCTCCAAGATGATGAAAAAATCGTAGCTTTATTCACGGTATTACAATCTTCGACATACAGGATAAGTTCAGTTACGCGTTTCAGACCATATACAATTTGCGGTTCTTCCTCATGACATATTGAACTTCTGAAAGATCTGCACCATATGAGCTGTTCACACAGCTGACTGTGCAATCAGCCGATCACATGATCGTGGAGAACAGCACACATGGCGCAATCAAATGCATCTGACCAACTTGAACATAACAACAGATAGGTATAACATAAAAGGACACATTTGGATGGACACCATAAATAAGTGTACAGTCCTTGCAGATACATTAAAAACAATAGCAAAAAATATATGGACACATGCACAAAAAAATATGTATACACATGAACATATAATAACTCCCCTAATACTGTAATATTAAATCATGTCTTTTATTAAGACCAAATGGCTGTCTTGAACCAAGCTGAAAAATCGAATAAGTCTTTTGATTTAATTGTTTTCTCCTGTGATCCCCCCCTCTTGCTGGAAGATAGACCCTTTCTATTCCTTGTGCTATTAAACCAGAAGTATCGCCACCATGTAAAACCGCTAAGTGGTAGGCAATTAAGAGTGCCGCATTTGTGTGAGGGGAGGCGGGGCGTTCACTATTTAAACCTGGCCCTCCTCCCCCCACTTGTCGGTTCGAACGATTTCGAATCGGCTTGTGAGTTGGTGCCAGAGAAGGGCATGCGTCACTGGAGGATCGGGGGATCGGCTGCGTCGGGCTCGTCGCTACGGTGATTAGGTGGGCAGGGTGGCTTGCACACCCGTCTCGCTATGTATAACATGTGCGGCTGCCGAGCGTGCCGCCGGTCCCCAGCTGCGCTGGAGACTGCCCGCACTCCCGATTGCTTCCGGCACCCCGAGACAGGCACCCCGATCCGCTCCAGGCCCTGCGCTAAGCACCCCCGCTCCCACATGCAGCGTCCTCCAGGCAGGCACCCCTCACCTGTGGCTCAGCAGCGACGGGTCACAACGTCCGCTCGCATACCCTGAGCATCGGTCACGCCGGCCGTCGGCTCCACGACGCAGCGTTATATATCACTCACTCAGAACGTTCCGCCGTAGAGGAAAACGCCGTCCGCTCACACAGGGATCTATTCATTAGCTGCAATCAGTAAGCGGAGGTCCAGCTGCAGGATCAGGGGGCGTAAGCCGAAACCTATAGGCGATTAATACGCCGCGGCTTTCCCTGTACAAATAGTCGATAGCGGTGGGCACGGGATGCAATGTTCCACATGGCGGAGCGCAAATCCCTCACAGCCGATCCTGATGCACGTTCTCCTGGTAATTACAATTAGCGAGGCAGTGAAGGTGGACATGCTTATGTGACTTTCAGTCATGTCTAGGAATCCGCTGCAGAACAAACTTGTCTTCTTTACTGCGCCAAACTCAGGCAAGACAAGATAAGCAGATACTCAGACATGTGCACTGTATAACAAGTTATGATTTCAATGGTTAATTCTAACCTAGAAGGGAATCACTGGCTTGCTGCGCTCCAGCAGGTCCTGGCTTGAGAGAGGGCGACACCTACAGGCCCATACTGGTACTGCAGTCCAGGTGCAGGGCTCCTCTGCTCAGGCACAGTGGCTAGGTACTAAGGCAGGAGTATAAAAAAAAATATAAAAAAATATAAAAAAATATTTAAATAAAATTTGGAATATGTTCAAGGATCAAATATAAAGAGGGCTTCAAGGAGGGGGGCTGGCCACGTCACTTTGCGCACGCAGCCGGGCCGCCCGTAAGCCCATACGGTCAGTCAGGGGGTTGGTTAGGGCGCAGTCACAATAATCCGGTGGTTAGCTAGGGAGCGATGGCATGAGTGAAGTGTCGCCCAGCTGGCGTGCGCTCACTCACACGTCTGTCCTTGGTTATTCAGGTCCACAGGTGGTGGGCTAATTTACGATACTGTGGGGTTCGTGGCTGTCATGGCCGCCAGGTGAGTCAGGGGTGGTGCATGCGGGGGCCAACCCCCTCTTTTCTCCTGCATAGGCTTGGGGGACGGGGGATGGTGGACTATTATGTCCAGGCCTCTGGTGCATCTCTTACAGGGTGGCGCCTACAGTCGTGGCCTTTGGTGGGGGGGAAAAGAAAAAAGAAAAAAAAAGAAAAAATAATAATAATGGTATAGATAGGAATGTTGCTTTGCCAGGTCTGTCACGACTACTGACTCCTTATAAAGCCCTGCCACGACTGCAGGCATCAGTCTGTCATGACTACAGACCCGCTCTAAAGCCCTGCCACGACTGCAGGCAACAGTCTGTCACGACTACAGACCCGTTATAAAGCCCTGCCACGACTGCAGGCATCAGTCTGTCACGACTACAGACTCGTTATAAAGTCCTGCCACGACTTCAGGCATCAGTCTGTCACGACTACAGACCCGCTCTAAAGCCCTGCCACGACTGCAGGCAACAGTCTGTCACGACTACAGACCCGTTATAAAGCCCTGCCACGACTGCAGGCATCAGTCTGTCACGACTACAGACTCGTTATAAAGTCCTGCCACGACTGCAGGCATCAGTCTGTCACGACTACAGACCCGTTATAAAGCCCTGCCACGACTGCAGGCATCAGTCTGTCACGACTACAGACTCGTTATAAAGTCCTGCCACGACTGCAGGCATCAGTCTGTCACGACTACAGACCCGCTCTAAAGCCCTGCCACGACTGCAGGCACAAATCCGTTACGACTACAGACTCATTATTAAGACCGGCCACGACTGCAGGCATTAGTCTCATGTCAACAGACTCATGAGGTAATACTACCACGTTTACAGGCGATGGTCCGTTACCGCTACTCTTGATGTAGGGTCCCCTCACGACTACAGGGGCTAGTCGGTCACATCCACAGACTCGGTCGCACTCCCGTTAACTACAGGCACTGGGGGGGCATCTACGGGTAGTTGCGTCACGACTACGCACGTGGGTCAGCCACGGCTTCCAGCGGGTTCCAGTCACAATAACCAGCCCCTTGGTGAGGGGGGGCACTCCCGCACCGGCGCACAATGCCAGGGAGCTGTGCGGCTCCTCACGCGGCACACGGTTCAAACCAGCGGAGGCCGGGGCCCACGGTAAAGGAAGGGCTCCCTCTGATCCGGTGCACATTGCCAGGGAGTGGCGCTGCTCCCCACGCGGTACGAGTGTCCAGCCGGCGGTGGGTCGGCCCTAGCTGAGGAGGGGGGCTCCCCCGCACTGGTGCATTCTGCCAGGGAGCAGCGTGAGCTCCCCACGCGGCTGGGGGGTAAGGCTCCTCATCTTCAATAAAGTCTGGCACGGGCCGCCGTGCCGTTAGGTAGGCAGGGATCAGGAGAAGGAGTACTAGGCACGGTCAGGGGGAGCAGATCATAGGCGGTGGCTGGCTTCCTGCTGCCGGCCGTACATAAGGTTCCAAGGGGGTTATTTAGGCACAGGATGTTAGTTAGTCCGTGCAGGTAATCTGCGTTATACCATGCTCTTCATGCTCGTACTCAGAGCTGTGCCCATACGGGAGCTGCTTAAGTGGTTGATAGTGAAAAAAAATTAATAAATAAATAAAAAAAAATACATTTTGAGTCTCTCACGCATGGCTTCTCCGTTTTAGGTTTACACATATGACTCCGCCATCTGAGTCTCTCACGTATGGCTTCTCCATGTTAGTTTTACACATACGGATCTGCCATTAGAGTCTCTCACGCATGGCTTCTCCGTTTTAGGTTTACACACATGACTCCGCCATTAGAGTCTCTCACGCATGGCTTCTCCGTTTTAGGTTACACATATGACTCCGCCATTAGAGTCTCTCACGCATGGCTTCCCCGTTTTAGGTTACACATATGACTCCGCCATTAGAGTCTCTCACGCATGGCTTCTCCGTGTGAGTTTTACACATACGACTCCGCCATTAGTCTCTCACGCCTGGCTTCTCCGTTTTAGGTTGGCACATATGACTCCGCCATTAGAATCTCTCACGCATGGCTGCTCCGTTTTAGGTTTACACATATGACTCCGCCATTAGAGTCTCTCACGCATGGCTTCTCCGTTTTAGGTTACACATATGACTCCGCCATTAGTCTCTCACGCATGGCTTCTCCGTTTAGGTTCACACATATGTCTCCGCCATTAGAGTCTCACGCATGGCTTCCCCGTTTTAGGTTACACATATGACTCCGCCATGTGAGTCTCTCACGCATGGCTTCTCCGTTTTAGTTTTACACATATGACTCCGCCATTAGAGTCCCTCACGCAGAGCTTCTCCGTTTTAGTTTTACACATATGACTCCGCCATTAGTCTCTCACGCATGGCTCCGCCATTAGTCTCTCACGCATGGCTTCTCCACTTTAGGTTTACACACAGGACTCCGCCATTAGAGTCTCTCACGCATGGAGGTAAAAAAAAAAAAAATTTCCTCACCAGGCCCAGCTGTGCTGGGACTAGTCTCCCATCTCACCATAGCTAAGAGACTGATGGCCAATTCCTTGGCCAGTAATACTCTGAGGGCTTACAAGACAGCTTGGCGCCTGTTTCAGAGATATGAGAACACCTACCCGGCCGCTGGCCGGGGGCCTATCACTCACCTATTGGGCTTTGTCGGGGTTTTTGCCACTCTCAAATAAACCTGTCCTATAGCATTGTTAACTATACATGGCAGGTATTCAGCACCATTGGTACAGGCTACATCCGGAGCTACCGTCACTCTTCTCCGCCGACCCGATCAAAGCGGCGTTGAAGGGTTTGCGCAAGATGTCTGTTGTGAAACGACATGGGCGTCAGCCATTTACCGGTAGCTTGTTCAGGCCGTGACAGGCAAACTGCAGGGGCAAACCGTTCGGGCCACAGGTTAGCGCTCTGGTAGAAACAGCCTTGTACCTGGCTTTCCATGGATTCCTCAGGTCAGGCGAGCTCATGGGCACCAATACGCTGGCTGGGTGCCTGCGGAAAGGTCAGCTCATCCGGCGCGGGTCCATCTATGTCCTCACCTTGGCCTCGTCCAAGACGTCACGGCTGGGGCAACCAGTGGCGGTCAGATACTTTCCCACGGACAGCAGATGGTGTCCGGTGCAGGCCTTGGAGGCTTGGCTGCGTAGTATTTAGTCCAAGCGGCATGTTCTCCCGTACTCGAACTAGGCAATGCCCGGCTAACCACCGCGGCCTTTCTTACGTACATTCAGGTTAGTTGACAGGTTCAGGGGTCGGTCCTCGCTGGATCACAGGACATTCCTTCCGCTTGGGCGCGGCAGCGGCAGCGTCCATGCATAAGGTGCCAGTACATGTCATCAAACGGTTGGGTCGTCGCAGTTCCGCGTGTTCCATGCGTAAGATCCTTATACGAAATATCATTGGCTTTTGAGTTTTGGTCTGTAGTTTCTGTTATCAAGTTTTCTAACTCCTATGCATGGTTCTTTTGGCCCCTTTAGGCTACCATTCGATAAGCAGTTCCGGCATAACTCTGCTGCTTCTAGGTTGGGGGGGTGGAGTATAGGCTTAGGTAGGGTACCCTCTCAGCATGAGCCGATCCGAGCACAAGTGGTAGGCAATTAAGAGTGCCGCATTTGTGTGAGGGGAGGCGGGGCGTTCACTATTTAAACCTGGCCCTCCTCCCCCCACTTGTCGGTTCGAACGATTTCAACCCACCCAGGAGCCCTCCCTTCTTTCAGGTCTCATCATTGGGGTAGCCCCCTTTAGGCTACCCTTCGATAAGCAGTTCCGGCATAACTCTGCTGCTTCTAGGTTGGGGGGGTGGAGTATAGGCTTAGGTAGGGTACCCTCTCAGCATGAGCCGATCCGAGCACAAGTGTGTACTAACAGCAGACACATTGCAATTTTTAAAATGTGAAACATCGGAAATGTGTTTTTAAATTCTGGTTTTAATTTCGTTTGTGGTACAACCCACATATTGTAATTTGCAAAGTTCGCATGTAATCAAATATACCGCAAACTTGGTATTGCAATTCAAATATGATTGTATGGCATATTCTTTATTATTTACAGTGGATTTGAAGTTCCTAGCTATTCTGGTATGTTCACAGCAGATACACTTAGCATCACCACATTTATAACTACCCTTATTTACAAGCCAGGTTGGTCTCTGAATTTTTCGTTCCTGGAATAGACTCAAGCTCAAAAAATTCCCCAAAGTTGGAGCCCTTCTAGCTACACATTTTACCCCTTCTGTGACAATATCCATCCACTGATTGTCAGATGACAATAGTGGAAGATATTTCTTAATAATCTTGCAAATGCTATTAAATTCTAAACTATATTGTGTCACAAAGGGGGTAAAACTGCGCCTATGTTTGAGTACAGTACCTCTCTGGGGCTGTGGCATTTTTTTTTCGGAATAACCAAAGAGTCTCTATTTATTTTTGACACTTCGCTAACAAAAGATGAGATGTGTTTGTGTGGATATGCCCTGCCAACCAATCTCTCTGTAATATTCTTTGCCTCTTGTGTGAATAAATGTATATCAGAGCAATTACGACGAGCCCGAATTAATTCACCCTTAGTAATATCGCTTATCTTATGTGGTGGATGACACGAAGAAGCATGTAAAATCGTGTTTCCAGCCAGCTCCTTTCTATATGTGGTAGTAGTGACCCGAGAAGTGGTGGAGTCACCCTCCAAACACAAGTCCAGAAAGCATATACGTGAACTGTGATGTTGGAGACTAAAGGAAATAGACCCCACACATGAATTAATGTAGTCTGAGAACAGTGGTATGGCCACCACATCGCCTGACCACACTAACAGCAGGTCGTCGATGTAGCGACCATACCACTGCACCAGACCACCAAAAGGGTGGGTGTTGATGAGGAGAAAACATCCCTCCCACCATGCCATTAAAATATTGGCTATGGAGGGAGAGAATTTGGCCCCCATCGACACCCCAACAATCTGTAAATAAAAAACTGAATTGAACATGAAAAAATTGTGCTGGAGAAGGAACTCCACCACTATACCCATGTATTCTTGTAGTTCATCTGAATAGTCACTATATCTATTAAGGAACCAGCAAAGTGATACCAAGGCTAGGTCATGTGGAATACTGGTGTATAAAGCAGTGACATCTGCTGTGATCCAGGCATACCCGGCCCTCTACTCGAAGGCCGAGAATGCCTGCAGCACAGACCCAGTGTCCTTCAAAAAACCCGGAATGTGTGGAATGAGAGGCTGCAAAAGTGAATCAATCCACTCCGAAAGCCTTTCTGAGAAAGAACCGATCCCTGCCACAATTGGTCGCAGAGGGGGAGGCGGGCTCCTCCTGTGCCGCCTGCCGGCCCTCCGTTTTTTGCAGCTTTTTTATGAGGACCTTCCATATTTACACTAGAGACCGCTGCTGCATCTCCGTTATCCATCCCGCAACAAGAACAAAGGACATTCAGGTCATAAATCTGTCAGCATCAATTATTACGGAAGATCAGGTTGGTGTACGTACTTCGAAAGGGGTTGTCTTTTTCCCCCACGCACCACTTCGATCTGTATGAAATTATTCTCGATGTCAACAGATTTGCCCGGAGTCTCACACTCAAGAGACATGTTTGTGATTCTGTTTCTGATCCAGTTGATAGAGCTGATATAGTTGTTCCCTGTGTTAATACTTCCCTCTCCGTTCCCGTTTTATCTCATAGTAGCATAACTTTTCAGGAACTTGTTAATTAACATGTAAATTTTTTGCAAGATTCTCGGACTAGGCAAGATGACCACAATATTACTAGAATGTCCTCTTTTAAAGTCTCCAATAGAGACTTTTATCCGATACAATCTAGGTCTCTTGCCTAAGACCAATATCAAGAGTTAGTGGAGAGGGACCTCTGGTCACTGCATGATTCCATCAGAGATGTTGAACATGGCATAAAACACCATAGGGATTGGAATTTAACATACAGTGAACAGAAGGCTCTACAGAGTCTAAGAGATAGGAAAAATCTGATTATTAAGGAGGCTGACAAGGGAGGAGCAGTTGTCATCTTGGATAGTGGGGTTTACAAATCCCAGGTATTGATTATGCTAAGTGACTCCAATACCTATAGACCTCTGGATGGCAACCCTCTCCTCCCTTTTCAGACAAAAATGGTTAATATTCTTACTCTGGGGTTGGAAAGAGGCTTTCTCACTAAAAAAGTATTAGACTACATATATGTACAGCATCCAGTTGTGTCGATTTTCCATGCGCTCCTGAAAATACATAAGTGGGTGTTCCCTCCCCCTCTGCGACCAATTGTGGCAGGGATCGGTTCTTTCTCGGAAAGGCTTTCAGAGTGGATCGATTCACTTTTTCAGCCTCTCATTCCACGCATTCCGGGTTTTTTGAAAGACACTGGGTCTGTCCGGCAGGCATTCTCGGCCTTCGAATGGAGTGCCGGGTATGCCTGGATCACAGCAGATGTCACTGCTTTATACACCAGTATTCCACATGACCTAGCCTTCGTATCACTTCGCTGGTTCCTTAATAGATATAGTGACTATTCAGATGAACTACAAGAATACATGGGTATAGTGGTGGAGTTCCTTCTCCAGCACAATTTTTTCATGTTCAATTCAGTTGTTTTTTTTTACAGATTGTTGGGGTGTCGATGGGGGGCCAAATTCTCTCCCTCCATAGCCAATATTTTTATGGCATGGTGGGAGGGTGGTTTTCTCCTCATCGACAACCACCCTTTTGGTGGTCTGGTGCAGTGGTATGGTCGCTACATCGACGACCTGCTGTTAGTGTGGTCGGGCGATGTGGCGGCCATACCACTGTTCTCAGAATACATTAATTCATGTGTGGACTCTATTTCCGTTAGTCTCCAACATCACAGTTCACGTATATGCTTTCTGGACTTGTGTTTGGAGGGTGTGTCATGGCGGACGTGCACAGTATAACAGATAACACACCAACCAGGCTCTGGACGAGAGACAGGGGAAGGGTCACCTACTAGTTTAACTCTGACCTCTTTCCCTGCACTGCTCAGCCCACAGACAGACCTTGAAGGTAGGTTTGCTGTGTCCTCCAGCCTGTACTGACAGAACCCTGAACTCCCTGAGATGGTGAAGTGGAGAGAAAGGAGCAGCCTGCTCGCACAGAACCTGGATGGGATAGATGACATAAACAACCAAACAAGAAACGACACTTATCTTCTGAGAGCAGGAACTGACAGCCAACCTTCCCTCCAAACTTCCCAGACCAAAATGAACAGTATAATCCGCTCAGAGCACTTAGCTGGAGACCATTTAAACTAATGACTCCACCCAGTGCACCTGATGCGAGGCGGATCCAGCACGGCATCAAAACAAAAACTAAACTCATGCTGCAATCCTGGCTGACCTCCGCACATCGTCAGAGTGGGGCATGACAGTACCCCCCCTTCTACGGGTGACCTCCGGACACCCTGGACCAACCTTATCCGGATGGGACCTATGAAAGGCCCTCACCAGTCGGCTGGCGTTGACATCTGACACCGGAACCCACATCCTCTCCTCAGGACTGTATCCCCTCCAGTGCACCAGGTACTGGAGGGAACCCCGCAGAACTCTCGAGTCGAGAATCCTGGAGATCTCAAACTCCAAGTTTCCATCGACTAGAACAGGAGAAGGAGGCAATGGCGATGGTACCACCAGTTTAACATTTTTTTTAGTAAAGACTTGTGGAAGACATCATGGATCCTCCAAGTCTGCGGCAGATCCAGTCGAAACTCCACAGGATTGATCACCGCAGAAATTTTTTACGGACCAACAAATCTTGGACCCAGTTTCCAAGATGGCACTCTCAACTTGATATTCCTAGTGGACAACCACACCAGATCACCCACACACAGGTCCGGACCAGTCACACGTCTCCTGTCAGCCATTCGTTTATACCTCTCACCCATCCTCTCCAAATTCCCTTGAATCCTCCGCCAGATAGAGTATAAGGCAGAAGAGAATCTCTCCTCCTCTGGCATCCCGGAGGAACCAGACCCAGAAAAGGTACCAAACTGAGGATGGAAACCGTATGCGCCAAAAAATGGCGACTTACCCGTGGACTCCTGCCTACAGTTATCCAATGCAAATTCTGCTAAGGACAAGAATGAGGATCAGTCCTCCTGATTCTCAGCCACAAAGCACCTCAAGAAGGTCTCCAGGTTTTGATTGGTACGCTCCGTCTGACCATTCGACTGTGGATGAAAAGCCGACGAGAAAGAAAGTTGAATGCCAAGTCGAGAGCAGAACGCCCTCCAAAACCTGGAGACAAACTGCATGCCCCTATCAGAGACCACATCCGAAGGAATACCGTGCAATTTCATAATATTATCCACAAAAATCTGCGCAAGAGTCTTAGCGTTAGGCAGACTTGTTAGTGGAATAAAGTGAGCCATTTTACTGAAATGATCGACTACCACCAAAATCACTGTTCTCCCGGAGGAACTCGGTAGGTCCGTAATAAAGTCCATGGACAAATGCGTCCAAGGACGAGATGGAATAGACAATGGAAGAAGTGAACCAGGCGGTCGAGTATGAGCAACCTTTGACCGAGCACAGGTTTCACAAGCTGTCGCGTAATTCTCAATACTCTTACGCAACCCTGGCCACCAGAACCTCCGGGACACCAGATCACAGGTGGACTTACCACCAGGATGTCCAGCGAGAACAGTATCGTGATGTTCCTTGAACACCTTGTATCGTAGGCCCTCAGGAACAAACAACCTCCCTGGGGGACATGAACCAGGAGCCCCCTCCTGAGCTCCCAAAACCTCCATCTCCAATTCAGGGTACAGAGCGGAGACCACCACTCCATCCGCCAAAATCGGCGCTGGATCTTCTGAATCACCTCCCCCAGGGAAGCTGCGAGACAAGGCATCTGGCTTGACGTTCTTGACCCCTGGGTGAAAGGTAACCACGAAATTGAACCTGGTAAAAAACAATGACCATCTGGCCTGTCTAGGGTTCAGACGCTTGGCAGATTGCAGGTAAGCCAAATTCTTATGGTCTGTATACACAGTAACGGGGTGAGAAGCCCCCTCTAACCAGTGACGCCATTCTTCAAAGGCCAACTTGATCGCCAACAACTCCCTATCTCCAACATCATAATTCCTCTCGGCGACCGAGAGCTTCCTGGAGAAGAAGGCACACGGGACCCACTTGCCAGGAGAAGGACCCTGCGAAAGCACCGCCCCAACCCCCACCTCTGATGCATCAACCTCGACCATGAATGGCTGAGATACATCCGGCTGCACTAGAATGGGAGCAGACGCAAAACGCTTCTTAATAGCCGAAAAGGCCTGCAATGCCTCATCCGACCAGACAGAGACATCAGCGCCCTTCTTGGTCATATCAGTAAGAGGTTTGACTAGCGTGGAATAATTCGAAATAAATTTTCTATAATAATTCGTAAACTCCAAAAATCACATCAAAGCTTTCTGATTCTCCGGTCGGTCCCACTTCAGAACCGCCCAGACCTTTTCGGGGTCCATACGAAAACCAGAATCAGAAAGCATGTATCCCAAGAATGGAAGCTCTTGCACCGCAAACAAACATTTCTCCAATTTGGCGTATAACTTATTCTCCTGAAGGATCGTCAAAACCTGTCTCACATGATCCTGATGGGTCTTCAGATCAGGAGAATAAATTAAAATGTCATCTAGGTAGACTACTACGAACCTCCCCACCAAATGATGAAAAATATCATTAACGAATCGCTGAAATACCGCTGGCGCATTCGTCAACCCAAAAGGCATTACCAGGTTCTCAAAATGACCCTCGTGCGTATTGAAGGCCGTTTTCCACTCATCCCCCTCCTTGATCCTGATCAGATTGTATGCTCCTCTCAAATCCAACTTGGAGAGCACCTTGGCTCCAACAATCTGATCAAAAAGATCAGAGATCAAAGGCAGGGGATATGGATCCCGGACTGTAATACGGTTCAGCTCCCGGAAATCCAAACACGGTCTCAGTGATCCATCTTTCTTCTTCACGAAGAACAAACCTACAGCCACTGGAGACTTAGATGGTCTAATATGACCCTTTGCCAAACTCTCGGCGACATACTTTCGCATGACCTCTCTCTCGGGTTGAGAGAGGTTGTAGAGCCGAGACTTAGGCAACTTAGCCCCCGGAATGAGATTCACAGGACAATCATAGTCGCGATGAGGGGGCAATTCCTGAGCCCCACCCTCTGAAAAAACGTCCGAAAAATCCGAGAGATACTGAGGCAAGGCCGTAACGGACACTTTAGAAATAGATGTGACAAGACAATTATCCGAACAAAACTTGCTCCAACCAATGATTTGTCTCGCTTGCCAGTCTATAATTGGGTTATGTCTAGACAACCATGGCAACCCCAAAACTATTGGAGCTGGCAAATCCTTCATGACGAAACAGGAAATTATCTCAGCATGTGAATCACCCACCCTTAAATGAATACCATGAACAACGTGAGTAAGGCTCCCTTGAGAAAGAGGGGAAGAATCAATAGCAAAAACACGAATCTTGTTCTCTAACGTGCAAATACTTAGTCCCAAACCCTCAAGAAACAGAAAGTCAATTAAATTTACCCCAGCACCACAATCAAGAAAAACATCAACAAACACATTTCTAGACTCTAGCGCCACCATAGCTGAAAGGAGAAAACAGGAACTGCAGGGAACTTGCATACCAGTCTGCTCCACCACACCATTCATACTACCAAGTGTGAGGGGAGTTTTTTTTTCTTTTTCTTTTTTCTTTATCACTTCCCCCTGTGGTTCAAAATACGGACAAGAAAAAACAAAATGACCCCTCTTCCCACAATAGAAACATAAATTGTGCACTTTTTGAAAGTCTCTACTATCCGAATGGAAAGATATCTGACCTAACTGCATGGGTTCCTCCCCTACCCCAGAGTAACAAGCAATATCACCCTGGGCAGCTGGTGAAACAAAACCACACGCGGGAGGAATCCCCTGCACAGAGGGACCCTTACACCTCTCTCTGATACGTCTATCCAAACGTATCGCCAAAGACATTGCGTTTTCCAAAGTATCTGGGTATTCATGAAAAGCCAGAGCATCTTTCAACCTTTCAGATAACCCCTAACAAAACTGGCTACGTAACGCGCGGTCGTTCCACCCCGACTCAGTAGCCCACCTCCTAAACTCTGTGCAGTAAACCTCAGCAGTATGTTTACCCTGTAGTAAGTTACGTAATTTTGACTCTGCCATCGAAACTCGATCTGGGTCATCGTAAATCGATCCCAGGGCTTTAAAAAATTCCTCCACCGACCGGAGAGCCAGAGAACCGGGCGGCAGGGAAACAGCCCAGGTGTCACGACTGTGACTGATCCAGACAGGTCTGGGAGGAGAAGGTCGCAGCGACTTGCTACTCGCGATAGCTTGTGAGTTTGCTCCGTGGTTCAGGGTATGTCATCTGGGTTTTGCCTTGTGAACCTTTTTGTCCTGACTGGGAGTTTGTAGGCATCCTTCTCAGGTGAGTCCTGTCTGCCACTCCCAGCTACTATATTAGTTTCACTTTCACTTGCAGTCATTGCCAGATATAGTCCTTACTTCCAGTTCTATTCTGACCTTTGAAGGAGATCGTTTGATGGTGTTGCTGTGGAGCTCTTGTTCGGCGTGGACTGTCGTGATTGGGATCGCCTTCTCTGCTCGTGACTGGATAAGTCTATCTCTGATATAGTTTGTTTGTTGCTGTCTTCCCCTGCTGTTCTCCTAGACATGAGTGATGGTGACTAGTGCTCCCATCGGCCTTTCCCCACTCTAGGCTTTAGGGTGACTGAGGGTTTTAGGCATCCTGCTCGCCGCACGGGTTCACACCCCGTCTAGGGTATCAGGGCAGACAGGTGCCAGCTTAGGGTTAGTCAGGGGTGGCCATACTATTCCTATCCGTAGATTAGGGTCCCCCTTCCACTCCGTCTGGTGCGACACGACTGCTGCTGGGGTAGCGGTCGTGACAGTATATCTGGCCTTTAAAAAAAAAAAAAAAAAAAAGTGACATTTCTTTTTTTTTTGCTTGCTGTTTTGCTTTGTATTTTTCTGTTCTACTATGGATCCGGTTACGGTTTTGGCGAAACAATTACAGGGATTATCCCTTGAAGTGGCAGGATTAAAAGCAACAGTGCTGCAGCAGCAGCAGCCATCCTTGGGTTCCACCGTTGCTACTACCTGGGGCCAAACTACCTAAAACCCGGTTATACAATCTTTCCGGCCCGGAGAGGAAGGCTATGAAAGATTATATTTCGGAGAGTTTGGCTAAGGGACACATCAGACCCTCTTCTTCACCTGTGGCTGCAGGGTTCTTTTTCGTTAAAAAGAAAGATGGGGGCCTACGTCCTTGCCTGGATTTCCGGGAATTAAACCGGATAACTATCCGAGATCCCTATCCTCTTCCTCTCATTCCCGACCTCTTTAATCAGGTTGCTGGTGCTAAATGGTTCTCCAAAATGGATCTCAGAGGAGCCTATAACCTGGTTCGCATCAAAGAGGGGGATGAGTGGAAGACGGCTTTTAATACTCTGGAAGGGCATTATGAAAATCTGGTCATGCCATTTGGTCTTACTAATGCGCCTGCGGTATTCCAACATTTTGTCAACGATATTTTTAGTTACCTTATCGGGAGATTTGTTGTGATATATCTTGATGACACCCTGGTCTATTCCCCGGATCTGGATACACATAAGATCCATGTGAGACAAGTAGTAGGTGCTCTACACTCTCTGTAACATCTTTACCTGCCTTTCTGTCAGATTTTATGGATGTGTTCTCTGAGAAGGGTTGTCAGGGGTTACCACCTCATCGTCCATATGATTGCCCGATTAATCTACTACCTGGGGCCAAACTACCTAAAACCCGGTTATACAATCTTTCCGGCCCGGAGAGGAAGGCTATGAAAGATTATATTTCGGAGAGTTTGGCTAAGGGACACATCAGACCCTCTTCTTCACCTGTGGCTGCAGGGTTCTTTTTCGTTAAAAAGAAAGATGGGGGCCTACGTCCTTGCCTGGATTTCCGGGAATTAAACCGGATAACTATCCGAGATCCCTATCCTCTTCCTCTCATTCCCGACCTCTTTAATCAGGTTGCTGGTGCTAAATGGTTCTCCAAAATGGATCTCAGAGGAGCCTATAACCTGGTTCGCATCAAAGAGGGGGATGAGTGGAAGACGGCTTTTAATACTCTGGAAGGGCATTATGAAAATCTGGTCATGCCATTTGGTCTTACTAATGCGCCTGCGGTATTCCAACATTTTGTCAACGATATTTTTAGTTACCTTATCGGGAGATTTGTTGTGATATATCTTGATGACACCCTGGTCTATTCCCCGGATCTGGATACACATAAGATCCATGTGAGACAAGTAGTAGGTGCTCTACACTCTCTGTAACATCTTTACCTGCCTTTCTGTCAGATTTTATGGATGTGTTCTCTGAGAAGGGTTGTCAGGGGTTACCACCTCATCGTCCATATGATTGCCCGATTAATCTACTACCTGGGGCCAAACTACCTAAAACCCGGTTATACAATCTTTCCGGCCCGGAGAGGAAGGCTATGAAAGATTATATTTCGGAGAGTTTGGCTAAGGGACACATCAGACCCTCTTCTTCACCTGTGGCTGCAGGGTTCTTTTTCGTTAAAAAGAAAGATGGGGGCCTACGTCCTTGCCTGGATTTCCGGGAATTAAACCGGATAACTATCCGAGATCCCTATCCTCTTCCTCTCATTCCCGACCTCTTTAATCAGGTTGCTGGTGCTAAATGGTTCTCCAAAATGGATCTCAGAGGAGCCTATAACCTGGTTCGCATCAAAGAGGGGGATGAGTGGAAGACGGCTTTTAATACTCTGGAAGGGCATTATGAAAATCTGGTCATGCCATTTGGTCTTACTAATGCGCCTGCGGTATTCCAACATTTTGTCAACGATATTTTTAGTTACCTTATCGGGAGATTTGTTGTGATATATCTTGATGACACCCTGGTCTATTCCCCGGATCTGGATACACATAAGATCCATGTGAGACAAGTAGTAGGTGCTCTACACTCTCTGTAACATCTTTACCTGCCTTTCTGTCAGATTTTATGGATGTGTTCTCTGAGAAGGGTTGTCAGGGGTTACCACCTCATCGTCCATATGATTGCCCGATTAATCTACTACCTGGGGCCAAACTACCTAAAACCTGGTTATACAATCTTTCCGCCCCGGAGAGGAAGGCTATGAAAGATTATATTTCGGAGAGTTTGGCTAAGGGACACATCAGACCCTCTTCTTCACCTGTGGCTGCAGGGTTCTTTTTCGTTAAAAAGAAAGATGGGGGCCCACGTCCTTGCCTGGATTTCCGGGAATTAAACCGGATAACTATCCGAGATCCCTATCCTCTTCCTCTCATTCCCGACCTCTTTAATCAGGTTGCTGGTGCTAAATGGTTCTCCAAAATGGATCTCAGAGGAGCCTATAACCTGGTTCGCATCAAAGAGGGGGATGAGTGGAAGACGGCTTTTAATACTCCGGAAGGGCATTATGAAAATCTGGTCATGCCATTTGGTCTTACTAATGCGCCTGCGGTATTCCAACATTTTGTCAACGATATTTTTAGTCACCTTATCGGGAGATTTGTTGTGATATATCTTGATGACATCCTGGTCTATTCCCCGGATCTGGATACACATAAGATCCATGTGAGACAAGTGCTGCAGATATTAAGGGCCAACAAATTGTTTGCTAAGTTAGAAAAATGTGTGTTCGCCGTAAAAAAACTGCCATTTCTGGGGTATGTGTTGTCAGATTCAGGTTTCCGCATGGATCCAGAGAAAGTCCGGGCGATTATAGACTGGGATCTGCCTGAGAACCTGAAGGCATTGCAACGCTTCCTGGGGTTTGCCAATTTTTATAGAAAGTTTATAAAAAACCACTGACGGACATGACCCGAAAGGGATCCGATTTTTCCAAATGGTCACATGCAGCCAAAACTGCCTTTGCATCTCTGAAGGAGAGATTCACCTCGGCCCCTATTCTCGTACAGCCAGATGTCTCGCTTCCTTTTATTGTAGAGGTTGACGCATCAGAGGTGGGGGTGGGAGCGGTACTATCTCAGGGCCCGTCCCCTGGTGAATGGCGTCCGTGTGCTTTCTTTTCGAAGAAATTGTCTACTGCAGAAAGGAACTGTGATATTGGCAACAGGGAACTTTTGGCTATTAAGTTGGCTTTTGAGGAGTGGCGTCATTTTTTGGAGGGGGCGGTTCATCCTGTCACGGTGATTACTGATCACAAAAACTTATTATATCTGGAGTCTGCTAAACGTCTCACCCCTAGACAGGCTCGGTGGTCGTTATTTTTTACTAGGTTTAATTTTGTAATAACCTATCGCCCGGGGGCAAAAAATACTAAGGCGGATGCATTGTCTCGAAGTTTTCTTGGAGGGGGTGATGTTGAGGTACCAGAGCCCATTTTGCAAAAGGGGGTGGTGGTCTCTGCATTACACTCAGGTTTGGAGGGGAGGGTGTTGGAAGCTCAGGGGGATGCCCCGGCCTCCTGCCCCTCGGGTAAACTGTTTGTGCCAGAAAATTTACGCCTGGAGATACCAAAAGAACACCATAACTCCACACTGGCAGGACACCCAGGTAGTAGGGCAACCTCTGAGTTAGTGTCTCGTCGGTTCTGGTGGCCTAAATGGCGCCAGGAGGTGTTGAATTTTGTGTCTGCATGTGCTACCTGTGCTCGTTCTAAGGTAGATCATACTCGTCCGGCAGGGCGTCTTTTACCTCTGGCCATCCCCAACAGGCCTTGGACGCACCTGTCAATGGATTTTATTACGGATCTACCAGTATCAGCGGGGAAGACTGTTATCCTTGTAGTTGTTGACAGATTCAGTAAAATGGTGCACTTTATTGCTCTTGCCGCATTGCCTAATGCTAACACACTGGCTCAGGTTTTTATTGACCACATCGTGAAGCTTCACGGGGTCCCTTCCGATATTGTTTCGGATCGTGGTACCCAATTTGTTTCAAAATTTTGGAAAGCTTTTTGTTCTCGTTTAGGGGTTCATCTGTCGTTTTCTTCATCTTTCCATCCACAGTCCAACGGTCAGACTGAACGTACCAATCAAAACCTAGAGACATATTTGAGATGCTTTGTTTCCGAAAATCAGGAGGAATGGTCATCTTAT
Source organism: Bufo bufo (assembly GCF_905171765.1). NCBI lineage: Eukaryota > Metazoa > Chordata > Amphibia > Anura > Bufonidae > Bufo > Bufo bufo. The sequence goes on along the minus strand of NC_053390.1, from coordinate 148,646,106 downwards.
TTACCGTTAGCCGAGTTTGCCATTAATAATCGTCGTCAAGAATCCACCGATAAGTCACCATTTTTTGGTGCGTATGGTTTCCATCCTCAGTTTTGTACGTTTAGTGAGGGGGGGCTGTCTGGGATTCCCGAGGAGGAACGATTTGCGTCTTCACTTTCTTCAGTGTGGCAGAGTGTGCAAGAAAGTTTGAAGAGAATTGGTGGTAGATACAAACGTGCGGCTGATAGGAAGCGCTCTGAAGGTCCGGACCTTGGGGTGAATGACTTGGTGTGATTGTCTACCAGAAATATCAAGTTGAAGGTTCCCTCGTGGAAATTAGGTCCGAGATTTATTGGTCCTTATAGGGTAATTAAGATCATTAACCCGGTGGCTTTTCGTCTGGAGCTACCTCAGACTCTAAGGATCCATAATGTCTTCCACAGATCTCTGCTTAAGAGATATGTAGAACCTCCTGAACCATTGCCACTACCGCCTCCACCGGTGGTTGTTGATGGCAGTCTTGAGTTTCAGGTAGAAAAGATTGTTGATTTACCTGGTGCACTGGAAAGGTTATGGTTCCGAAGAGAGAATGTGGGTTCCAGCATCAGAGATAAAAGCGGACAGACTCATTCGGGCTTTTCATAGCTCCCATCCGGAGAGGCCTGGTCTTGAGGGTCCAGGGGCCCCTCGTAGAAAGGGGGGTACTGTCACGACTGTGACTGATCCAAACAGGTCTGGGAGGAGAAGGTCGCAGCGACTTGCTACTCGCGATAGCTTGTGAGTTTGCTCCGTGGTTCAGGGTATGTCATCTGGGTTTTGCCTAGTGAACCTTTTTGTCCTGACTGGGAGTTTGTAGGCATCCTTCTCAGGTGAGTCCTGTCTGCCACTCCCAGCTACTATATTAGTTTCACTTTCACTTGCAGTCATTGCCAGATATAGTCCTTACTTCCAGTTCTATTCTGACCTTTGAAGGAGATCGTTTGATGGTGTTGCTGTGGAGCTCTTGTCCGGCGTGGACTGTCGTGATTGGGATCGCCTTCTCTGCTCGTGACTGGATAAGTCTATCTCTGCTATAGTTTGTTTGTTGCTGTCTTCCCCTGCGGTTCTCCTAGACATGAGTGATGGTGACTAGTGCTCCCATCAGCCTTTCCCCACTCTAGGCTTTAGGGTGACTGAGGGTTTTAGGCATCCTGCTCGCCGCACGGGTTCACACCCCGTCTAGGGTATCAGGGCAGACAGGTGCCAGCTTAGGGTTAGTCAGGGGTGGCCATACTATTCCTATCCGTAGATTAGGGTCCCCCTTCCCCTCCGTCTGGTGCGACACGACTGCTGCTGGGGTAGCGGTTGTGACACCAGGATTGCGCGTCCCCTTTCAGCAAAGACATGATGATACCCACCCTCTGATCCTCATTACCTGATGAAAATGGGCACAATCGAAAGTACAAATTACATGACTCTTTGAAACGGAAAAAATCATCAGTACCCCCTGCAAATTTCTCAGGAAGAGCGACTTTAGGCTCCCCAACAATTTGACCTGTACCTGAAGCCAACACCCTCTGACACTGTCTGACCGTACTACGCAGATCCGCAACCTCCAGGGACAAACCCTGCATGCGGTCAACCAGTGCATCAATTGACGCCATCACATAAACGCTGAGCAATGGCAGTCACAGTATGGCGGATTATAATGTCACGGCGGACGTGCACAGTATAACAGATAACACACCAACCAGGCTCTGGACGAGAGACAGGGAAAGGGTCACCTCCTAGTTTATCCCTGACCTCTTTCCCTGCACTGCTCAGCCCACAGACAGACCTTGAAGGTAGGTTTGCTGGGTCCTCCAGCCTGTACTGACAGAACCCTGAACTCCCTGAGATGGTGAAGTGGGGAGAAAGGAGCAGCCTGCTCGCACAGAACCTGGATGGGATAGATGACATAAACAACCAAACAAGAAACGACACTTATCTTCTAAGAGCAGGAACTGACAGCCAACCTTCCCTCCAAACTTCCCAGACCAAAATGAACAGTAGAATCCGCTCAGAGCACTTAGCTGGAGACCATTTAAACTAATGACTCCACCCAGTGCACCTGATGCGAGGCGGATCCAGCACGGCATCAAAACAAAAACTAAACCCGTGCTGCAATCCTGGCTGACCTCCGCACATTGTCAGAGTGGGGCATGACAGGGTGACTTCACCACTTCTCGGGTCACTACTACCACATATAGAAAGGAGCTGGCTGGCAACACGATTTTACATGCTTCTTCGTGTCATCCGCCACATAAGATACGCAATATTCCTAAGGGTGAATTAATTCGGGCTCGTAGTAATTGCTCTGATATACATTTATTCACACAAGAGGCAAAGAATATTACAGAGAGATTGGTTGGCAGGGCATATCCACACAAACTCTTCTCATCTTTTGTTAGCGAAGTGTCAGAAATAAATAGAGACTCTTTGGTCTTTCCGAAAAAAATGCCACAGCCCCATAGAGGTACTGTACTCAAACATAGGCGCATACCCCCTTTGTGACACAATATAGTTTAGAATTTGATAGCATTTGCAAGATTATTAAGAAATATCTTCCACTATTGTCCTCTGACAATCAGTGGATGGATATTGTTACAGAAGGGGTAAAATGTGTAGCTAGAAGGGCTCCAACTTTGGGGAATTTTTTGAGCTCAAGTCTATTCCAGGAATGAAAAATTCAGAGACCGACCTGGCTTGTAAATAAGGGTAGTTATAAATGTGGTGATGCTAAGTGTATCTGCTGTGAACATACCAGAATAGCTAGGAACTTCAAATCCACTGTAAATAATAAAGAATATGCCATACAATCATATTTGAATTGCAATACCAAGTTTGCGGTATATTTGATTACATGCAAACTTTGCAAATTACAATATGTGGGTTTTATCACAAACGAAATTAAAACCAGAATTCGAAAACACATTTCCGATGTTCCACATTTTAAAAATCACAATGTGTCTGCTGTTAGTACACACTTTGCGGTTTTACATGGTGGCGATACTTCTGGTTTAATAGCACAAGGAATAGAAAGGATCTATCTTCCAGTGAGAGTGGGGGATCACAGGAGAAAACAATTAAATCGGGAGGCTTATTGGATTTTTTAGTTCGGTTCAAATATTACAGTATTAGGGGAGTTATTATATGTTCATGTGTATACATATTTTTTTGTGCATGTGTCCATATATTTTTTGCTATTGTTTTTAATGTATCTGCAAGGACTGTACACTTATTTATGGTGTCCATCCAAATGTGTCCTTTTATGTTATACCTATCTGTTGTTATGTTCAAGTTGGTCAGATGCATTTGATTGCGCCATGTGTGCTGTTCTCCACGATCATGTGATTCACTGATTGCACGGTCAGCTGTGTGAACAGCTCATATGGTGCAGATCTTTCAGAAGTTCAATATGTCATGAGGAAGGACCGCAAATTGTATATGGTCAAAAACGCGTAACTGAACTTATCCTGTATGTCGAAGATTGTAATACCGTGAATAAAGCTAAGATTTTTTCATCATCTTGGAGCTGGATTTTTTTTACTTTTCCTGTTATAGTTCTTATGTATGTCTCAGGACTGTGCTGAGAATATATTCATCTAATATGGTAATGAGCAATAATTCATCCATACATCCATTATGTATTTCCTCAAAGTCACAGTCAGGAATCAAACTAAAAGTTTTGGCCAAAAGTTTTGAGACTAACATAAATTTTGGTTTTCACAAAGTTTGCTGCTTCAGTATTTATGGTGGCAACTTTCATTAACTCTAGACTGTTATGAAGAGTGATCAAATGAATTGCACTTAATTGCAAAGTCAGTCCTTGCCATGAAAATTAACTTAAGCACACACAAAAAAAAAAAACATTTCCACTGCATTTCAATCTTGCCATAAAATGATCTGCTAAGATCATTTTAGTGATCTTTTTATTAGCTCAAGAGAAAGTGTTAATGAGAACAAGGTAACTGATATCACTCTAATGCTGATTGAATTGGAAGAGCAGATTGGTTGCTGTAAAAAGGGGATGGTTCTTGAAATCACTGTGTTTTTCTGTTAATCATTATTACCTCCAAGGAAACATGCTGCATTCATCAATGCTTTACATCAAAAGGGCTTCACAGGCAAAGACATTGCTGCTTGTAAAATTGCACCTAAATCAACCATTTATCAATTCATCAAGAACTTTAAGGAGAGAGGTTTAATTGCAGTGAAAAAGGATCCAGAGCTCCAAAGAAAGTTCAGCAAGTGCAAGGACAAACTCCTAAAGTGTATTAAGCTACGGAATTAGTTAAGCACCAATGTAGAGCTGGCTCAGGAATGACAGCAGGCAAGTATGAGTGCATCTGCATGCACAGTGAGGTGAAGGGTTTTGGAGGATGGCCTTGTGTTAAGAAGGGCAACAAAGATGCCACTTGTCTCCAAGAAAAACAACAAAGACAGACTGACAGTCTGCATGACGTCCAGGGATTTGACTGCAAAGGACTGAGGTAGAGTTATTTTCTCTGTTGAAGCTCCCTTCAAGCTATTTGCGAGATCTAGGGAAATGGTTGTCCAGAGAAGAAAAGGTGAGCACATCTTGTGTCATCCCAACAGTAAAGCAGCCTGAGACCATTCATATGTGGGGTCCCTTCTCATCAAGAACACTCCCGTGAATAAAGAATGGTATTAAAACAGCCTCCAAGAGCAACTTCTCTCAACAATCTAGGAGCAATTTGGTAATTAACAATGCTTTTTACAGCAATATAAAGCGCCATAACTAAATGGCTTGTTGAAAAACACATTGAAATTTTAGGTTCATGGAAAAGACCCCTCCCCCATCTTAATCCCATTAAGAGCCTGTGGTCAATCCTCTAAAAGTGGGTGAACAAAGATAAACTAACAAATTGTGATAAACTCCAAGCACTGATCAGGCAAGAATTGGTTACCGTCTGTATTAGGCCGAATGCACACGGCCGTGTTCCGCGGTTGAGAGCGGTCTGTGGTAACACGGCCTGGATTGAGAGCAGGAGCGCACAGCGTCATTGGTTGCTATGGCGCCGTGCGCTTCATGCCGCCGCTGCACTACAATAATACACTCGTATGATCTATACGAGTGTATTATTGTAGTGCAGCGGCGGCATGAAGCGCACGGCGTCATAGCAACCAAAGACGTCGTGCACTCCTGCTGTCAGCAGGAATCCCGGCCGCTCTCGGCCTTATCGTGAGATTAGAGGTTTGGGAAAAAATAGACTTAGCTACATAAAGAGTTTACTAAACTAAGATATACAAAGACAAAGATTAAATAAAGTAATTGTCAATGAGAGTTGTCAATGAATGGGTAGACTCCATCGACCAGTGCTCAACATGAGACTCTGCCCATGCCCATATAATACAAAGAGAGGTGATGGTAGCAAGACATCTTACCCTGATGATGTCTTCAATGGAGCCGAGAATTATGTTCCAAAACTAAGGCCCTGATTTATCATACCTTTACTCCAGAATTCTGGTGTCAAAAAGTTGCACAAATAGGGCTTTTCTAACTTTTTGCACTCGCTTGCTCATGTGATTGCACAAAATGTTGCTACTTTTTTTTGCATTCGCTTGAGCCAAATTTTGTGACCTTTGTGACTTTTTGTGACCTCTCACTCTAGTTTTGTAATGTGGGTTGAAAAGTGGGTGTGGTTAACTATGTTAATGACTTTCACTCCAGATTTATCATTGAGACGTTTAAAAAAAAATTGCAATCTCACTCTTGAAGGAGGGTGGAGTAGGAAAACTTGAGTAGCTTCTCTAGATAAAAGTGCTAGATCTAAGGATGACAAATTTATCAAGTAACATTAGACATTTGATAAAGTACAACAACGCAGACTGAAGCAAAACTGACTTCAAATTTTCCCCTCATGATAAATTTCTCCCTAAGTGTTTTCTACTCTCGTGGCCCCTTCTAGCCCCACCTAAAGGTCAGTACACACGTACAGTTACCTCATACTTTAGAAATGTGGCCAGGTATGGACATCACTAAATAACTTCATGAATTTAAAGGGGAAAAAACAATTAAAAACCTTGCTTTACACCTTCAGTCAGGATTTAGCCCTGAAGCTGATATCCGGCATGCTAGGGCGAATAAAGCAATTGAGCCAGGGCGATGGGAGCATATTTTGTTCTAAAACCTCTATATAATGTTGTAAGCTGCCACACTATAGACAAGCTGCCCACACTATAGCCACTAATGTAACCCCATACCATTAAGGGTCCTTTACATAGTTCAAGAATCACAAACATAATCACCAATGAGTGTCCATATGAATCTATTAGAGATGAGCGAATCAAAGCTGACGAAGTTCCGAATTTCAGGAAAATTTTTATTCGCACCGAATGCAAATTTTCTCGTGCTTCATAGTAATGAATCAAATTTTTTCCTAAAATGGCTGCTGCACGTGTGAGGACATGGAGAAAGGAACTCTGGGAAGGCGGGATCACCCATAATGCCATGCATGCAGCCAATCAGCAGCCAGGCAGCCCTGTGATGTCAAAGCCTTTTAAATAGCGCAACCATCTTAGATTTTGCCATTTACCAATATACTTAATGCAGTAAGAGACGTCTGCAGGCGCTAGGGACAGTGATAGAAAAAACGTCATTGTGCTAAAAAAACGATTTACAAGTGCAGGGAAAGATTATTCAAGGTGTAGGGAAAGGATAGGGAGGAACCATTCCACAGCATTTCTGTAGAATAGGGTTCAGTTGGGGAGGTGACAGCCTGGGTAATAGGAACAATCCTATTACACCTTGCAGCACTGACTGGGGATCCAAATTGCCATTTTACAGCTCTGTAATTCCATCAAACCGTTCTTATTAGGGTGCAAGTGCTGATTAATACAGGCATTAACAGGGTTTATTACAAGAAAATATGTCTACGTTTTATTTGCCCTAGTGCGGTGCAGTTATATGTTCTAAAGCATTTTTTGGCTTGTATTGGTGGGAAAAAGGATTATTATGTGCAAAAATGACAGCCCTTTTTGTTGTGTATTAATTGCAAAAGTAAAATATATTTGCTGCTCAGCAGTGCAGTTATCTGTTCTAAAGCCCTTTTTCCGTGTATTAGTGGAAAAACAAAAAATATCTTTGCCGCTCAGCGGTGCACTTATCTGTTTTAACTGCTTCCCGACCGCCTAATGCAGGGATGCGTCCTGGCGGCGGTCGATTCATTCCTCCTAGACGCATATACGCGTCATCTCGCGAGACGCGAGATTTCCTGTGAACGCGCGCACACAGGAGCGCGCGTTCACAGGAACTGCAGGTAAGCGAGTTGATCTACAGCCTGCCAGTGGCGATCGTTCGCTGGAAGGCTGTAGATGCGATTTTTTTAACCCCTAACAGGTATATTAGACGCTGTTTTGATAACAAAAAATATAAACTTCCATGAACTCACTATGCCCATCACGAAATACCTTTTTGGTGTCTTATTTCTAAAATGGGGTCACTTGTGGGGTAGTTATACTGCCCTGGCATTTTAGGGGCCCTAATGCGTGAGAAGTAGCTTGAAATCAAAATGTGTAAAAAATGCCCTGTAAAATCCTAAAGGTGCTCTTTGGAATGTGGGCCCCTTTGTCCACCTAGGCTTCAAAAAAGTGTCACACATGTGGCATCGCCGTACTCAGGAGAAGTTGGGCAATGTGTTTTGGGGTGTCTTTTTACATATACCCATGCTGGGTGAGAGAAATATCTCGGCAAAAGACAACTTTTCCCATTTTTTTATACAAAGTTGTCATTTGACAGAGATATTTATCTCACCCAGCATGGGCATGTGTAAAAAGACACCCCAAAACACATTGCTCAACTTCTCCTGAGTACGGCGATACCACATGTGTGACACTTTTTTGCAGCCTAGGTGGGCAAAGGGGCCCACATTCCAAAGAGCACCTTTAGGATTTCACAGGGCATTTTTTTACACATTTTGATTTCAAACTACTTCTCACGCATTAGGGCCCCTAAAATGCCAGGGCAGTATAACTACCCCACAAGTGACCCCATTTTGGAAAGAAGACACCCCAAGGTATTTCGTGATGGGCATAGTGAGTTCATGGAAGTTTTTATTTTTTGTCACAAGTTAGTGGAATATGAGACTTTGTAAGGAAAAAAAAAAATCAAAAAAAAAATCATCATTTTCCGCTAACTTGTGACGAAAAATAAAAAGTTCTATGAACTCACTATGCCCATCAGCGAATACCTTAGGGTGTCTACTTTCTGAAATGGGGTCATTTGTGGGGGTTTTCTACTGTCTGGGCATTGTAGAACCTCAGGAAACATTACAGGTGCTCAGAAAGTCAAAGCTGCTTCAAAAAGCGGAAATTCTTATTTTTGTACCATAGTTTTTAAACGCTATAACTTTTACCCAAACCATTATTTTTTTACCCAAACATTTTTTTTTATCAAAGACATGTAGAACAATAAATTTAGAAAATTTTTTAAATAGAAATGTAGTTTTATTTGAAAATTTTTACAACTGAAAGTGAAAAATTTAATTTTTTTGCAAAAAAATCGGTAAATTTCAATTAATAACAAAAAAAGTAAAAATGTCAGCAGCAATGAAATACCACCAAATGAAAGCTCTATTAGTGAGGAGAAAAGGAGGTAAAATTCATTTGGGTGGTAAGTTGCATGACCGAGCAATAAACCGTGAAAGTAGTGTAGTGCAGAATTGTAAAAATTGGTCTGGTCATTAAGGGTGTTTAAGCTAGGGGAGCTGAGGTGGTTAAAGCACTTTTTTGCGTGTATTAGTGGAAAAAGGAAAAATATCTTTGCTGCTCAACAGTGCAGTCATATGTTTTAAAGCCTTTTTTTGCTTGTATAAGTGGAAAAAGGAAAAATATCTTTGCCGCTTAGCGGTGCAGTGATATATTCTAAAGTAGATTTTGTCGTGTATTATTAGCGAAATAAATATATATTCGCCGTTCAGCGTTGCACTTATCTATTAAATAGCCTTAGAATTTTTTTGGGGTGTAATTACCGTTCAATGGTGCAGTGAAAAATTTTACAGCCAAGTTTGCCGTGTATTACTAGCGAAATAAAAAAATATTCGCCATTCATCATTGCACTTATCTGTTGAAAAGCCTTTTGTGTAAAAATAAAAAAAAATTAGGGCATAATTGCCATTCTGCGGTACAGTGATATATTCTAGAGCCCAGTTTGCCGTGCATTACTCACGAAATAAAAATATATTCGCCATCCTACGTTGCACTTATCTGTTGTAAAGCCTGTTGTGTTCTGTGAAAGTGTAAAAAAAAATTGGGCCTAATTGCCGTTCTGCGGTGCAGTGCTATACTCTAAATCCCAGTTTGCCCTGTATTAGTGGCAAAATAAAAATATATTTGGCGTTCATCGTTGCACTTATCTGTTAAAAAGCATTTTGTGTAGTGTAAAAATAGAAAGAAAATTGTGCGTAATTGCCGTTTAGCGGTGCAGTGAGATATTTTATAGCCCAGTTTACCATGTATTACTGGCAAAATAAAAATATATTTGCCATCCTGCGTTGCACATATCTGTTGAAAAGCCTGTTGTGTTCTGTCAAAGTGTAAAAAAAACTAGGGCCTAATTGCCCTTGTGCAGTGCTATACTTTAAAGCCCAGTTTTCCATGTATTAGTGGCGAAATTAAAATATATTTGTGGTCAGGACCTAAACGAGTGGAAGATGCCCAACCACCACCCCCCTACCTAATTGGCCTGAGGTGTGCCTTGGCCTCACTAGGTCGGTATGCCTGAAAAAGGGGGCATACCCTGAATGTGATGGTTGAATGACTGAATGAAGAATGGGAATGGGTGGGCAGGGGACGTCCGAATGCCGACGTGCTGCCTGGGAGAGCCAGACTGCTTAAGACAGGTACCGGCCCCTCCCACAAATCCAGGCTGCCTGGGAGAGCCAGACTGCTTAAGACAGGTACCGGCCCCTCCCACAAATCCAGGCTAGCCTGCGGCCAGCCTTAACACTTGTGGTCAGGACCTAAACGAGTGGAAGATGCCCAACCACCACCCCCCTACCTAATTGGCCTGAGGTGTGCCTTGGCCTCACTAGGTCGGTATGCCTGAAAAAGGGGGCAAAACCCACCAGTGAGGGAAGGATAGGCCTGAGGTGCTAGGTGCTGAATGCTTGGACCAGCTCCGCTTGTGGCTCCGGGATATACCGTACAAAGCACCCCGAGCGCCAGCGCCCCAAGTGTTTAATGATATGCACAGGGACTCCATGCTTGGACGTTGTGGATGCCGCACCGATGCGGAAAGAATGCCCCGAGAATTGAGCCAGATTCAATCCTACACTGGTCAACAGGATGCGAATATGTTTGATGAACTGGCTGGACGTCAGTGGACCAACAGGGAATGGAAGTAATGGGTCGGTGGGGCTGTGAAGACTAAGGGCCAGCAAGAGGTTGTCCAAGACTGTCACTGGACACCATGCGTTTGTGGTCTGGAAGAACTTAACTACATGGCCGGGACCTACCTGCCTTGTTTTGTTGTGAGGCAACTGCAATGAGTTACTGCCCATCCTGACTAAATCTCCCTTGCGGAGAGCCACCGCCCCTTGTCTGGCCTGTGTCACTTCACCTGGTCTTAAAACCCGTAAAACGCCAAGTACATCGCCGCCTTGATCACCAGGCTGGGAAGGACTCTGAATGGTGAGAATGTGAGAACTTCCGACAGGCTAAGAAACGTGTCCCCCTTAATAGGTCGACGGACCGACTTGACCGTGACCTGGCTCTTTTGAATGCCTCTGAGGATGGCCTTGATCGGGTGAGCTGAAAATATAGAGGGTCTGTCTGGCTCTTGAAGTGCCAAAAAATGCAGCACCCCAGCCAAATATAGCCTAATGGTGTTGTAGGATAAAGCCAATACCGAATGACAATAAGGCACGAAAGCCACCATATACTTGACCTGACCTGTGTCACCTCTAGGATATGCCAACTTAAAGTTCGAAAAAAAAAAAAACACCCACGCTCGGCGGTACGACCGCAACGTACTGGCCGACAAAGACTTGGTAATGAGTGAACTGGCGACCACCATCAGAGAGTCTAATCCAAGACCAGCAGCCGCCAGTCCGGTACCGGGGTGCCCACTGAGTCTGCTTCTGGGTTCTGTAAGAAAAGCGAGAAAAATCAAAACGAGATAAAGCATCAGCTGCAACGTTGCTGACCCCGTCCAAAAACCGGGCATGAAAATGAAACCCCTGTTCCAGAGCTATCCAGGTCAATCTACGCATGAAAGACATGATAAGTAACGATTTAGATCTGCCCTTGTTAATGGTCTCTGCGGTCGCCATGTTGTCAGTGTGGAAACCACCGTGTGACCCGACCACCTATGCCCCCAGACTATAGCAGCTGCCACGATAGGATAGATCTCGAACAATGCCGACATCTGAGAAAACCCTGGCAACTGTAGCACGTGTGTGGGCCATGAGCCGGCGAACCAATGTGAGCAGATATGGCCGCGAAACCTACCGAGGCAGCTGCGTCTGAAAATACGTGTGGAGAATCAGAAGTGGCCCTCGGAATAAACATGGAAATGCCGTTCCACCCACTGAGAAATCTGTCCCACATGAACAGATCTTCTCGGGCGTTAGCATTAAGATGCACTGATGCGTCCAAATCACTGGTCTGTTGTAATAAGACTAGCAATCTTGAAATGAATGATCTACCCTGAGGAATGATCCTCATGGCAAAGTATAACATGCCCAACAGAGACTGCAATTCTCTCTTGGTGCAAACCTGAGACATGAGCAAGGAACGGACACCTGATTTGATTGGGGCACTCGTGTGTCTGCTGAGGCAAGGCTATGAGCCCAGTGTGGAATCCCCGTAGGAAACCTTCCACCAGAAAAGCGCGGAACGGCTGAACGGGATGAAGCCGCAGCAGGCGGTCAAGGACCTCGACATTCACCCGGCTCAGTCATGCCGGCTTCACGGTGCAGACCGTGACAGGGCAGCCCGTTTAAGCCGACAGACAACTGACAGAAGCCAACCCCCCTCCCCCGACAGTATGAACGTATGAGGAGCGGTCGATGAGGCTCACGTGAAGTATGATAGTCGTTTCCACTGACGGATGAAGCGAGCCCGAGTTTAACTGAATCTGTGGCGTGGCAGACTGATTAAAAACGAATACTGCGGGCTAACGAACCTACAGACGTGGTAGGTGAATGTATGTAAGAATAGGAGTCGTGGAAAACAGACCGTATGACGTATGACACTATACTACGAGATGAAACGAAGTGTCTCTGACTGTCGTGCGAGAGTGTGACAGTGGTTGGTGAATGTATCTATGCTAGTGGTGTATGCAAAAGGCTAGTGGAAAGATTACCACCAGGACAACATGAAAATCCTTCCTTTAGAAAGCCCCCTTTTTTTTTTTTTTTCTTTAATTAATAGTAACCACGCCCCCTAAAGGAAGAACCTTCATTTCATTTTTTTTTTTTTTTTTACGCCGCTGTCATTTGTGCAGACTACCTGTATGGGGTAAGTAGGTGGTATATGTACGTGAAGTCAATGTGTGCCCATGACTAAAGACACAACAAAAGAAAGAAAACACCAAACAAACAAACAACAAATAAAATAAAAAAAACGTGGAAAGAAAGAAGAGGGGAAAGAAAAAAGAAAAAAAAAAAAACCTGTTAACCCTACGACCTGCTGCCCGTAAGCTGACAAACAAGATGACGGAATCTAAGCCCCTCCCCTTCCCCCCCCCAGCAGCGTGAAACGATTGAACGAAAAGCCTTCGAGGCTGACAGGGAGTATGATAGTCGTTTCCACTGACGTATGAAGCGAGCCCGAGTTTGTGTGAATCTGTGACGTGGCAGATTAATTAAAAACGAATACTGCGGGCTAAAGAACCTACAGACGTGGTAGGTGATGTATGTAAGTATAGGATTTGTGGAAAACAGACCGTATGACGTATGACACTAGTCTACGAGATGAAACGGGGTGTGTATGTCGTGCGAGCGTGTAGCTGTATTGGTGGATGAACCTGTGCTAGAGGTGTATGGATGCAGCTTGGTGGATAAAGTTTTATTATATTTTTTTTTTTCTTTATTTGAACAACCCACTTTTTTTCTTTTTTTTTTTTTTTTACTTTAACAATCCACTTGTACCCTTTTTTTTTTTTTTTTTCGTCAAACTGCCTGATGTGCGAACTATGTGTCTAAGGTATGTATGTAGTGTATGTGATGAGTGTCAAACATGTGCACAAGCAGCAACCTTGTAAGTAATCAACTCAGTAATGGCACCAGCCCAGCTGCCAGAGTTTAACCTGCTGAGCCCAGATGACTCGCAGCCCCTGTATGAACTTAGATACAGGTTATGCTGAGACTATGTGACAATGCTGCCCATTGGTGCCAAAACTTGAATTGCATGTGCCTGAACGCAGTGAGGAGAAGCGATCCTCCGGCACACTTCCCCCTCTCTACACACCCTCCTACCCTCCTCCACGTTGCCACGCTCCCCAAACAAAGCAGTTATCATGGAAAACGACCTGAACAGCTTGCAGACTGAAGTGAAAGGTACACCCGCTTCTCTGAGATCCGACTCGTGCAGGACGCTTGCTGATGACATCACACCCGGAAGTAGCAGACGTCCGAATGCCGACGTGCTGCCTGGGAGAGCCAGACTGCTTAAGACAGGTACCGGCCCCTCCCACAAATCCAGGCTGCCTGGGAGAGCCAGACTGCTTAAGACAGGTACCGGCCCCTCCCACAAATCCAGGCTAGCCTGCGGCCAGCCTTAACACTTGCCATTCATCGTTGCACTTATCTGTTGAAAAGCCTTTTGTGTAAAAATATAAAAAAATTAGGGCCTTATTGCCATTCTGCGGCACAGTGATATCTTCTAAAGCCCAGTTTGCCGTGTATTACTGGTGAAATAAAAATATATTCGCCGTCCTGTGTTGCACTTATCTGTTGAAAAGCCAGTTGTGTTCTGTGAAAGTGTATAAAAACTAGGGCCTATTTGTCCTTGTGCGGTGCAGTGCTATACTCTAAAGACCAGTTTGCAGTGTATTACTGGCGAAATACAAATATATTCGTCGTTCATCGTTGCACTTATCTGTTGAAAAGCCTTTTGTGTAAAACTAGAAAAAAAAGTAGGGCGTTATTGCCGTTCAGCAGTGCAGTGAGGTATTTTACAGCCCAGTTTGCCATGTATTACTGGCGAAATAAAAATATATTTTCCGTTCATTGTTGCACTTATCTGTTGAAAAGCCAGTTGTGTTCTGTGAAAGTGTATAGAAACTAGGGCCTATTTGTCCTTGTGCAGTGCAGTGCTATACTCTAAAGACCAGTTTGCAGTGTATTACTGGCGAAATACAAATATATTCGTCGTTCATTGTTGCACTTATCTGTTGAAAAGCCTTTTGTGTAAAACTAGAAAAAAAAGTAGGGCGTTATTGCTGTTCAGCAGTGCAGTGAGGTATTTTACAGCCCAGTTTGCTATGTATTACTGGCGAAATAAAAATATATTTTCCGTTCATTGTTGCACTCATGTGTTGAAAAGCCTTTTGTGTAAAAGTAGAAAAAAATTAGGGCCTAATTGCAGTTCTGCGGTGCAGTGATATATTCTAAAGCCCAGTTTGCCGGGTATTATTTGCGAAATAAAAATATATTCGCCGTCCTGCGTTGCACTTATCTGTTGAAAAGCCTATTGTGTTCTGTAAAATTGTGAAAAAACTATGGCCTATATGCTGTTTAGTGGTGCAGTGATATATTCTAAAGACCTGTTTGCTATGTATTAGTGACAAAATAAAAAATATTTTATCTAACATTTAGTTACAGTGCCTTGCAAAAGTATTTACCCCATTGACTTTTTTTCGTATTTTGCTACATTACAGCCTTAAGTTAAATTTTTGTTAATCTGAATTTTATGTGATGGATCAGAACACAATAGTCTAAGTAGGTGTAGTGAAAAAAAAATATAAATAAAACTATTGTTTGGAAACAGAAATATGGCATGTGAGTGTGTATTCACCCCCTTTGTTAGGAAGCCCATAAAAAGCTCTGTTGCCACCAATTACCTTCAAAAGTCACATAATTAGTGAAATGATGTCCACCTGTGTTCAATCTAGGTGTCACATGATCTGTCATTATATATACACACCTTTTTTAAAAGGCCCCAAAGGCTGCAACACCTAAGCAAGAGGCATCACTAACCAAACACTGTCATGAAGACCAAGGAACTCTCCAAACAAGTAAGGGACAATTTTTTTTTCGAAATACAAGTCAGGGTTAGGTTATAAAAAAAATCTTTGATGATCCCCAGGAGCACCATCAAATCTATCATAACCAAATGGAAAGAACATGGCATAACAGCAAACCTGAAAAGAGATGGCCACCCACCAAAACTCACGGGCAAGGAGGACATTAATCAGAGAGGCAGCACACAGACCTAAGGAAACCCTGGAGGAGCTGCAGAGTTCCACAGCAGAGACTGGAGTATCTGTACATATGACGATAATAAGCCGTCCGCTCCATAGAGTTGGGCTTTATGGCAGAGTGGCCAGAAGAAAGCCATTACTTTCAGCTAAAAACAAAAAGGCACATTGTGAGTTTGTGAAAAGGCATGTGGGAGACTCCCAAAATGTATGAAGGAAGGTGCTCTGGTCTGATGAGACTAAAATTTAACTTTTCGTCCATCAAAGAAAACGCTATGTCTGGCGCAAAGCCAACACATCACATCACCCAAAGAACACCATCCCCACAGTGAAACATGGTTGTGGCAGCATCCTGCTGTGGGGATGTTTTTCAGAAGCCAGGACTGGGAAACTGGTCAGAGTTGAGGGAAAGATGGATGGTGCTAAATACAGGGATATTCTTGAACAAAACCTGTACCACTCTGTGCGTGATTCACCTTCCAGCAGGACAATGACCCCAAACTTACTGCTAAAGCTACACTTGACTGGTTTAAGTGGAAGCATGTAAATGTGTTGGAATGGCCTAGTCAAAGCCCAGATGTCAATCCAATAGAAAATCTGTGGTCAGACTTAAAGATTGCTGTTTACAAGCGCAAACATTCCAACTTGAAGGAGCTGGAGCAGGAATGCAAGGAGGAATGGGCAAAAATTCCAGTGGCAAGATGTGGCAAGCTCATAGAGACTTATCCAAAGTGACTTGGAGCTGTGATTGCCGCAAAAGGTGGCTCTACAAAGTATTGACTTTAGGGCTCTTTCACACTTGCGTTGTTCTTTTCCGGCATAGAGTTCCGTCGTCGGGGCTCTATGCCGGAAAAATCCTTATCAGGATTATCCCAATGCATTCTGAATGGAGAGAAATCCGTTCAGGATGCATCAGGATGTCTTCAGTTCAGGACCGGAACGTTTTTTGGCCGGAGAAAATACCGCAGCATGCTGCGCTTTTTGCTCTGGCCAAAAATCCTGAACACTTGCCGCAAGGCCGGATCCGGAATTAATGCCCATTGAAAGGCATTAATCCGGCCTTAAGCTAAACGTCGTTTCGGCACATTACCGGATACGACGTTTAGCTTTTTCTGAATGGTTACCATGGCTGCCAGGACGCTAAAGTCCTGTTTGCCATGGTAAAGTGTAGTGGGGAGCAGTATACTTACCGTCCGTGCTCCCGGCTCCCAGGGCGCTTCAGAGTGACGTCAGGGCGCCCCACGTGCATGGATGATGTGATCGCATGGATCACGTCATCCATGCGCATGGGGCGCTCTGACGTCATTCTGGAGCGCCCCGGGAGCCGCACAGACGGTAAGTATACTGCTCCCCCGCTCCCCACTACTACTATGGCAACCAGGACTTTAATAGAGTCCTGGCTGCCATAGTAACACTGAACGCATTTTGAAGACAGATCAGTCTTCAAATGCTTTCAGTTCACTTGCGGTGTTACGGATCCGGCGGGCACTTTCCGGCAAATGGAGTACACGACGGATCTGGACAACGCAAGTGAGAAAGCAGCCTTAGGGGGGTGAATAGTTATGCACATTGACTTTTTCTGTTATTTTGTCATATTTGTTGTTTGCTTCACATTAAATAAATAAAAAACATCTTCAAAGTTTTGGGCATGTTCTATAAATTAAATGATGCAAATTCTCAAACAATCCATGTTAATTCCAGGTTGTGAGGCACCAAAATACAAAAAAAGTCAAGGGGGGTGAATACTTTTG
This sequence comes from Bufo bufo, assembly GCF_905171765.1. Classification (NCBI taxonomy): domain Eukaryota; kingdom Metazoa; phylum Chordata; class Amphibia; order Anura; family Bufonidae; genus Bufo; species Bufo bufo. The sequence goes on along the minus strand of NC_053390.1, from coordinate 148,628,973 downwards.
CAAGGCACTGTATTTGATCTAACAGTATGTCAGCCAGAGAAGTGCCAGGCCCTGCACAGGGGAGTGGCAGAGGCCTAAATGTTTCTGCCGCAGGCAGAGGTCGCAGCAGAGTAAGGGGCTGTGGCAGCAGGGGTCACTTTGAGAGGCATGAACTCCCAGTGGCTAGCGGTCATGTCGTGACCAGCAACCCAGCGGTTATTAAATGGTTCGACTTCGTCGCAAGTGACATCAGTCACGCCCGAACCAAGAGTCAGTGGGTTCTTCAGACACAACCCTTAGTTGGCATGGCCCCAGAGCATGGCCTTTGCTCCCACCTATCCTCAACCTGCCTCTGTCCTTTTTTGTTCCCTCACCGCGAGAAGTATTATATGCTGTAGGCTCGGCTCCACTTTTCAGCGAGGAAGTGCTACTAGAGGACAGTCAGCAGCTACTGCCCAGCCAAGATGTGGAGGAGACATCCACTAGGCGAACAAGTAGTGATGAGGAGAGTGGCGTAGGAGCTGGTGTTGAGAGCGGTCAGGCTCCTGACCCAGAGACGGTTGAGGAGGACATTAGTGATGAGCAGCAGGGGCAATATTAGATTTCGCAATATTTCACAAATATATGGGCGAATATTCATCACTCACATACAATCACAATACAATCCGTTATTTTAACAGTAACATTAAATCTAATATTTCCCCTTCAAAGACTTAGAAATACTTTTAGATGTTTTTTTGAGGACATTATTTTCAATACTTGTATTAAACAAAATTGGGATTATATGCTTGCGTCTTTATCCTGCAGCGCATGTTGGAGCGGGACTACGAACGGACCCGGGTTCAGGCAGAGAAAAAGGCCATTGTAAAGCAGCTCGAGCTAAAAAAAAAAGTTCAAGGACAGGCACCCTAATATGTCTATCATAAAAAAGTGGTCCGATCTTAAGAGGAGGAATATGAAGTGTATCAAAGAGATCCGGGACAGAAAATGCCCAGGTACAATGCTTACATTACTTTTGTATCTCTCTCCAACACTCTGTATTGTATATATACAGTTATGCAAATACGTATTTCATCCCTTTACAAATGATTATTTACTACCTGTTGTGACACGTAGCAAATTAGTCAATTACATCAAACATCTCTACCTCGCTGTTGGTGTATATATATATTTAAATACACAGCGAGGTATAGATTTAGGATGTAACCTGCTGATTTTGTACGTGTTACGGACTGAACCGTCACTGTGTCTGCTGGAGAAGCCTGAGGGCTAGACTCCTTCCTACGGACTATGAATCCAGAACTATGAAGACCCCCCTCAGACCTCTTGGGGTTAGAGGGAACTAAAAACCATGATTTATGTGTGGAGTTTATAGGCCACATCTTTCCTATTCCCCATTAAAGTTGCATTGTGTGAATCCAGCAACACCACAAGGGTTAACTTTGCACTGAGACTCCCAATGAACTTATTAGTATTTTGTCAATTTCTTTTATTGTGTTAGTGATGGGATTAAGATAGCTGACTCTATAAATAGCCAGTTTAGAGGAGTAGATCACCCTATTATGCACTCAAGAGATAATTCCATCACATGGGTCTCCTCTCTCCATATTGTTTCATTATGACACTGCGGACGTGATGTCTGTTTGCATGCTGTTCATGTTTGATTGAGTTATGTTGTTTGACTTCTTGAACTGTATATATAAGAAGTTGGTCTTCAATAAAGGGAGTTCTTGATTTACTATTCAACATTGGTGTTGCCTGATGATTGAGGAGTTTAGCGTTCTGTCCTCATATACGGCTACGTCAAATTTTTAGGTAGGTTTGGGCTGAGCACACTGGAATTCGGGTTCCAGCAGAGGGGAAGTTGTTTTCTGATGGAGGTAACATCTTAAGGTAGTAGGCGGTCCGTCACAGTAGGTTTCACACACACATAAATATACACTCACCTAAAGAATTATTAGGAACACCTGTTCTATTTCTCATTAATGCAATTATCTAGTCAACCAATCACATGGCAGTTGCTTCAATGCATTTAGGGGTGTGGTCCTGGTCAAGACAATCTGCTGAACTCCAAACTGAATGTCAGAATGGGAAAGAAAGGTGATTTAAGCAATTTTGAGCGTGGCATGGTTGTTGGTGCCAGACGGGCCGGTCTGAGTATTTCACAATCTGCTCAGTTACTGGGATTTTCACGCACAACCATTTCTAGGGTTTACAAAGAATGGTATGAAAAGGGAAAAACATCCAGTATGCGGCAGTCCTGTGGGCAAAAATGCCTTGTGGATGCTAGAGGTCAATGGAGAATGGGCCGACTGATTCAAGCTGATAGAAGAGCAACGTTGACTGAAATAACCACTCGTTACAACCGAGGTATGCAGCAAAGCATTTGTGAAGCCACAACACGCACAACCTGGAGGCGGATGGGCTACAACAGCAGAAGACCCCACCGGGTACCACTCATCTCCACTACAAATAGGAAAAAGAGGCTACAATTTGCACGAGCTCACCAAAATTGGACTGTTGAAGACTGGAAAAATGTTGCCTGGTCTGATGAGTCTCGATTTCTGTTGAGACATTCAAATGGTAGAGTCCGAATTTGGCGTAAACAGAATGAGAATATGTATCCATCCTCTGATGGCTACTTCCAGCAGGATAATGCACCATGTCACAAAGCTCGAATCATTTCAAATTGGTTTCTTGAACATGACAATGAGTTCACTGTACTAAAATGGCCCCCACAGTCACCAGATCTCAACTCAATAAAGCATCTTTGGGATGTGGTGGAACGGGAGCTTCGTGCCCTGGATGTGCATCACTCAAATCTCCATCAACTGCAAGATGCTATCCTATCAATATGGGCCAACATTTCTAAAGAATGCTATCAGCACCTTGTTGAATCAATGCCACGTAGAATTAAGGCAGTTCTGAAGGCAAAAGGGGGTCCAACACCGTATTAGTATGGTGTTCCTAATAATTATTTAGGTGAGTGTATATACGTGTGTGTGTATATATACAGTACAGACCAAAAGTTTGGACACACCTTCTCATTCAAAGAGTTTTCTTTATTTTCATGACTATGAAGGCATCAAAACTATGAATTAACACATGTGGAATTATATACATAACAAACAAGTGTGAAACAACTGAAAATATGTCATATTCTAGGTTCTTCAAAGTAGCCACCTTTTGCTTTGATTACTGCTTTGCACACTCTTGGCATTCTCTTGATGAGCTCCAAGAGGTAGTCCCCTGAAATGATCTTCCAACAGTCTTGAAGGAGTTCCCAGAGATGATTAGCACTTGTTGGCACTTTTGCCTTCACTCTGCGGTCCAGCTCACCCCAAACCATCTCGATTGGGTTCAGGTCCGGTGACTGTGGAGGCCAGGACATCTGGCGCAGCACCCCATCACTCTCCTTCATGGTCAAATAGCCCTTACTTTCAAAGTTTTCCCAATTTTTGGGCTTACAGACTGACCTTCATTTCTTAAAGTAATGATGGCCACTAGTTTTTCTTTACTTAGCTGCTTTTTTCTTGCCATAATACAAATTCTAACAGTCTATTCAGTAGGACTATCAGCTGTGTATCCACCTGACTTCTCCTCAACGCAACTGATGGTCCCAACCCCATTTATAAGGCAAGAAATCCCACTTATTAAACCTGACAGGGCACACCTTTGAAGTGAAAACCATTTCAGGGGACTACCTCTTGAAGCTCATCAAGAGAATGCCAAGAGTGTGCAAAGCAGCAATCAAAGCAAAAGGTGGCTACTTTGAAGAACCTAGAATATGACATATTTTCAGTTGTTTCACACTTGTTTGTTATGTATATAATTCCACATGTGTTAATTCATAATTTTGATGCCTTCAGTGTGAATCTACAATTTTCATAGTCATGAAAATAAAGAAAACTCTTTGAATGAGAAGGTGTCCAAACTTTTGGTCTGTACTGTACATAACAAATTAACAGGTTGTGGGTAGCTTATTTCATTTGGTTTAAAACTTAACATTTAATTATGTCAATAATAAAAAGATAGGCCCTCAACTATAGACACTAAAGGAAAGAATATATCTGTAACCACTGGTTACACTAGTCTCCTGAAAAAATAGACAGAGACGGGAAGGAACCATAAACAGGGATAGCGTAAGGAATAGATAGGGTGAAGGGTACGTGAGTACCAAGACAGAGGGACACACTGCTGGGACTATACCCTAGATGTCCCTAATCTGTCTAAGTCACACCACTATCTAATGCAAAATACCTGCATTCGCCCTCCCTAAAGATGGACTGCCCAGCTTGGCCCGATAGACAGAATAGATGGTCCTGTGATGAAATGAATTACTCTATCGGGTATGGGCACAAAAGTTGGCAAAATGGACGTAGTGATTGGATTCCAGGTAGGATGGCAATGCCGTTGTAAGGGATCGCAGAACCTGGTCAATATCAACCACAAATAGATGGTAATAATCAGAATAGATACAGTGTCCCGACGCGTTTCCTCCGTGATGTCTGATTCATCAGGGGACAAAATTATATATAAGAGGCTCCCTAATATGAGGGTACCTCTTCCAACCAAAGCACGTGACACAGGATGGTATCTAGTTCCAAGTCTTGAGTCCTGTGTAGACCCCGACTATATACCAACCACCATCCGGTTATATGTCACAAACCGGATAGTGAGTCAAGAGCAATCCTGTGTCACTTAATCACAGCGGTTATAAAGATACATAGACTGCTGTGACTTAAATCCAAGTATAGTGAATACACCACATATAAGATTACATATAAATCACAATGAGTCAAGGTGTCAATTTCGTTTGCAGTGTAACAGATCCATGCTAGTTGTAACCCCCAGCATAGGTTAATGATCTGTACAGTGCTAAATACGAGCCATACTGAATCACTATGATGAATAAGTATGTCAGCGTGGTACACTTATCTGTCCAGTTCTAAATGACAACCGTTCCCAGATATCGCTAGGTGGAAGGTGCTCCTTGGCGTCCCGCGTGTAGCAGTGGCAATGGAGCCGCGTTCGCGGGTTGTTTAAAAAGGCCAGGTAGCCCCGCCCCTACTCTACGCCCCCTCAGCGTCATGCGGTGCCGTCATCATGTGATATCTCAGCTATTCGGCTTAAGTTCACATGACCGCACCTCTTCCTATGATGCGGTGTATAGAGGCGTGTACTGTCGCCAGGCAACCATCCGGCTAACCAGCTTCCTTGATGAAGCCGAGATCCAAACAAAACAGGTAACCCAGCAACCGGCCGTCTGACTAGTAACTGATCCTACGGCGAACACTCTATCTTGCGCATGTGTGAGGCGGGTGTGTTATGGTGCAAAGATCGGGTCAAAGGGCAAGTTTGGCCCAACTTTTGCTACCACCTAAGTACAATATAGTGTCCACCTGTGTGCCTAGTTTGCAGTTCACAAAGTGGAGTCTTGAAGTTTCTAAGGTAGTTCCTCAAAGTTAATAGCGTTGCCAGCAGTGGCTGTCACACCCCTTCAAAGGAAAAGGGGCTCATCCTCCGTAAATAACCAAACCAAGTTAAAAATAAAGGAAACTTATTTTATCCTACAATTCATATTTGTTGTTAATGTTATGTGGGCACAAGAGGTGGAAGATATGGTCGGATAATATGTCCAGTTGTCAGGGAGAGACACTATGGATCTATATAACAACTGAACGACAGTTGTTCGTTCAGACCTGTAGGCACAACTGTTTTAAGATGGAAGATCCACCATGTCTCTCTCTGTAAAATCCTCCGATCCCAATCTCCCCCCCTGGGTTGTCTTGCAATGGTCTCAATTCCCATGAATTTCAAAAATGACACATCACCTCCGTGCATCATGTTGACATGTTTTGCCAGGGACGTGTCTCTGTCATTCCTCACGTCACCAAGATGTTCACCCACCCTTCGTCGCAATTCGCGGGTGGTCTTCCCTATATATTCAAGGCCGCATCTACAGTTCGCTCTGTAGATTACTCCTTGAGTGCGACAATTAATAAAATGTTTAATTTGGTAGGTTTTACCAGTGACGTTAGCACGGAATGACCGTCCCTGTGTAACGTATCGACATGCCACACAGCCACTACAGTGAAAGCAACCGATCGGGCGCTGAAGCCATGTCCCTTTAAGATCACGTGCCTCACTGTAGTGGCTGTGCACTAGGCGGTCCCTGAGGCTCAGGCCTCTACGATATGTGACCTGTACCCGCTCAGGAAGCACCTTTTTGATGTCCGGGTCGATTAGGAGGACCTCCCAGTGATTCCTCAATATCTGTTTGACTTCATTTGAGGCATCATCAAACGTGCCTATGAGGCGTATAAAGCCGTCCCCAGTTTTTTTCGGTTTCGGATGAAGGAGATCCTCTCGCTTACTTTCACATGCTCTCTTGAAGGCAAGTTTAAGCACTTTATCAGGGTAACCCCTCTCCCGAAAACGACTTCTCAAGTCATTTGCCTGTTCTTTAAAGGCTTCCCAGGTGGAACAGTTCCTCCTAATGCGCAGGTACTGTCCCACCGGTATTCCCTTCTTCAGGGGAAAGGGATGATGGCTACTCCAATGTAGGAGTGAGTTGGTGGAGGTGGGTTTCCTAAAAGTGCTTGTTTGTAGTGCGTCTTCCTTGTCTCTTGAGATCAATATATCAAGAAAGGGTAGGGTGTCCTTTTCAAAGACTGAAGTAAATCTCATGTTGATGTCATTCACGTTTAGATTTTTAACGAAATCACAGAAATCTCGCTCTCCCCCTTTCCAGACAACAAAGACATCGTCAATAAACCTTGCCCAAGTAACGATGCATGGGGTGTGTATGATGGGAGTGTCACCAAAGACCAATGTCCTCTCCCACCAGCCCAGGAACAAATTAGCATACGACGGGGCACATGAACTCCCCATCGCAGTGCCCCTGAGCTGGTGGTAGAGGACCCCGTCAAACAGAAAATAATTCCTTGTCAGGACAAAGTTTAACAGTCGCAGGACAAAACCATTGTGTGGATAGAACTGTTGTCCCCTAGTGAGGAGAAATGATTGCACTGCCCTCATACCTAGATCATGGGGTATTGAGGAATAGAGGGCCTCAACGTCAATTGAGGCTAGTGATGTATCCGCCTCTAGACTGATTCCCTCTAGTCGACCAAGAAGGTCACTCGTATCCCTCAGGTATGAGGGCAGTGCTTTCACAAAAGGCGCCAGGATGTGATCCAAATAGATCCCTAAATTTTGGGTCAGGCTATTTACGCCCGACACAATTGGGCGCCCTTTAACCGGGGTACCCCCCTTATGAACTTTAGGCAAGCTGTAAAATGTGGCTACCATGGGGTGTTTCTTATAAAAAAAATCAAGTTCATCCCCAGATATCAAATTATCAGTCTTTGCCTGTCGCAATATATCAATTAGATCTTTCTGATAGACGGCCAATGAGGTTTTCTCAGAGAAGACCTTGACACAGAGCAAATACACACCTTCATTTAAGGCCGCTTTCAAGGACCTTACCAAGGTTTATAAGGAACAAATATCCTCGTGGTGGGAGATTCAATCATTAGAGAACTATTTGAAAAATAAGATCGTACCCAGAGGACTGAGGATTACCTTAACTCCAGCAATTAGATGTAGGTCTCCCTCTCAGATGAGTAAGTGGGAGGACGAGGCTACAAAAAGCTCTCTCAGATTTATGCATATATTGCTGGAAGAAGAAAAGGTTAACCTGGTTAAATTGGAAGGTAAACTAAAAGATCAAATTGAACTCACACAAAAATTTGGGGGAGAGACTGAGTTTGCTAACAAGGAACTTCAATTGAAGAATACTGTTGACAAATTTCAGTTTCACCTCAAGGAGCGGAAACACCGCCAATTTAACCGGGATCTCCAAGATTTTAGGGACAACCGGGTGTACTCCATGCTAGACCGCAATATATCACAAACAAAGCGTCCTGAGGTGGACATCACATCTAGTGACACAGAGGCCTCTGAAAACGAAAGGGAGGGGAATCAGACATCTGGAGGAAGAGGTAGGGGCTATAGGAAAGTACAAAACTTTAGAGGTAGAGGGGAGAGGAATAATCAGAGAGGTAGGCAAGATCAAGGTGGGTCAGATTTTTTAGATACACCGTACCCCCTGCGCAATCGAGGGACTCAAAAATCACCACCCCAGACCAACAGGCCGTTAGGCAACAAAACCAAATAATTAACCTCTCTGACCAGTTACTTCAGGGTTCAGAAATGAACATACTCTGTAAAGGCCTTTCATTTGTTCCTACCCCTAATTTTAACCTCTTCAATTGGGTTAGAGATATCCATCTCTTTGCTCGTAAACTTAGATGGCGGAAACACTTTGCGCTCATCGCAGGGCGGGAGAGCAAAGAGATGGGTATCTCACCTGATATACTTCAAGATGTCCGCCTCTTGTTCAGTTTGAGCGATAGTACCCCCCACGAGGGTAAGGGTCCCTTCACTGGGCTCAAAAACAAGAGCATAAAGATGCCTCCCCTGGGGGATCCCACATGCATAGACGTGTTCGTTAACCAAGTTTGTCGAGATCTATCTAATCTTACCTCTTTGCAGGGGGGCTTTAATTGTAGCATCAGTGAATATAAAGCATTGCTAGATCTTGAGAAGAAGAAAAATCTCACCATCAAACCCTCAGATAAGGGGGGCAATATTGTCTTGATGGACACGGATAACTACAGAAAGATGTGTAAGACCCTACTTGATGACAAAGAGACATATGAGAGACTTGGGGGTGATCCTACAGCCGTCTATCAGAAAGATCTAATTGATATATTGCGACAGGCAAAGACTGATAATTTGATATCTGGGGATGAACTTGATTTTCTTTATAAGAAACACCCCATGGTAGCCACATTTTACAGCTTGCCTAAAGTTCATAAGGGGGGTACCCCGGTTAAAGGGCGCCCAATTGTGTCGGGCGTAAATAGCCTGACCCAAAATTTAGGGATCTATTTGGATCACATCCTGGCGCCTTTTGTGAAAGCACTGCCCTCATACCTGAGGGATACGAGTGACCTTCTTGGTCGACTAGAGGGAATCAGTCTAGAGGCGGATACATCACTAGCCTCAATTGACGTTGAGGCCCTCTATTCCTCAATACCCCATGATCTAGGTATGAGGGCAGTGCAATCATTTCTCCTCACTAGGGGACAACAGTTCTATCCACACAATGGTTTTGTCCTGCGACTGTTAAACTTTGTCCTGACAAGGAATTATTTTCTGTTTGACGGGGTCCTCTACCACCAGCTCAGGGGCACTGCGATGGGGAGTTCATGTGCCCCGTCGTATGCTAATTTGTTCCTGGGCTGGTGGGAGAGGACATTGGTCTTTGGTGACACTCCCATCATACACACCCCATGCATCGTTACTTGGGCAAGGTTTATTGACGATGTCTTTGTTGTCTGGAAAGGGGGAGAGCGAGATTTCTGTGATTTCGTTAAAAATCTAAACGTGAATGACATCAACATGAGATTTACTTCAGTCTTTGAAAAGGACACCCTACCCTTTCTTGATATATTGATCTCAAGAGACAAGGAAGACGCACTACAAACAAGCACTTTTAGGAAACCCACCTCCACCAACTCACTCCTACATTGGAGTAGCCATCATCCCTTTCCCCTGAAGAAGGGAATACCGGTGGGACAGTACCTGTGCATTAGGAGGAACTGTTCCACCTGGGAAGCCTTTAAAGAACAGGCAAATGACTTGAGAAGTCGTTTTCGGGAGAGGGGTTACCCTGATAAAGTGCTTAAACTTGCCTTCAAGAGAGCATGTGAAAGTAAGCGAGAGGATCTCCTTCATCCGAAACCGAAAAAAACTGGGGACGGCTTTATACGCCTCATAGGCACGTTTGATGATGCCTCAAATGAAGTCAAACAGATATTGAGGAATCACTGGGAGGTCCTCCTAATCGACCCGGACATCAAAAAGGTGCTTCCTGAGCGGGTACAGGTCACATATCGTAGAGGCCTGAGCCTCAGGGACCGCCTAGTGCACAGCCACTACAGTGAGGCACGTGATCTTAAAGGGACATGGCTTCAGCGCCCGATCGGTTGCTTTCACTGTAGTGGCTGTGTGGCATGTCGATACGTTACACAGGGACGGTCATTCCGTGCTAACGTCACTGGTAAAACCTACCAAATTAAACATTTTATTAATTGTCGCACTCAAGGAGTAATCTACAGAGCGAACTGTAGATGCGGCCTTGAATATATAGGGAAGACCACCCGCGAATTGCGACGAAGGGTGGGTGAACATCTTGGTGACGTGAGGAATGACAGAGACACGTCCCTGGCAAAACATGTCAACATGATGCACGGAGGTGATGTGTCATTTTTGAAATTCATGGGAATTGAGACCATTGCAAGACAACCCAGGGGGGGAGATTGGGATCGGAGGATTTTACAGAGAGAGACATGGTGGATCTTCCATCTTAAAACAGTTGTGCCTACAGGTCTGAACGAACAACTGTCGTTCAGTTGTTATATAGATCCATAGTGTCTCTCCCTGACAACTGGACATATTATCCGACCATATCTTCCACCTCTTGTGCCCACATAACATTAACAACAAATATGAATTGTAGGATAAAATAAGTTTCCTTTATTTTTAACTTGGTTTGGTTATTTACGGAGGATGAGCCCCTTTTCCTTTGAAGGGGTGTGACAGCCACTGCTGGCAACGCTATTAACTTTGAGGAACTACCTTAGAAACTTCAAGACTCCACTTTGTGAACTGCAAACTAGGCACACAGGTGGACACTATATTGTACTTAGGTGGTAGCAAAAGTTGGGCCAAACTTGCCCTTTGACCCGATCTTTGCAACATAACACACCCGCCTCACACATGCGCAAGATAGAGTGTTCGCCGTAGGATCAGTTACTAGTCAGACGGCCGGTTGCTGGGTTACCTGTTTTGTTTGGATCTCGGCTTCATCAAGGAAGCTGGTTAGCCGGATGGTTGCCTGGCGACAGTACACGCCTCTATACACCGCATCATAGGAAGAGGTGCGGTCATGTGAACTTAAGCCGAATAGCTGAGATATCACATAATGACGGCACCGCATGACGCTGAGGGGGCGTAGAGTAGGGGCGGGGCTACCTGGCCTTTTTAAACAACCCGCGAACGCGGCTCCATTGCCACTGCTACACGCGGGACGCCAAGGAGCACCTTCCACCTAGCGATATCTGGGAACGGTTGTCATTTAGAACTGGACAGATAAGTGTACCACGCTGACATACTTATTCATCATAGTGATTCAGTATGGCTCGTATTTAGCACTGTACAGATCATTAACCTATGCTGGGGGTTACAACTAGCATGGATCTGTTACACTGCAAACGAAATTGACACCTTGACTCATTGTGATTTATATGTAATCTTATATGTGGTGTATTCACTATACTTGGATTTAAGTCACAGCAGTCTATGTATCTTTATAACCGCTGTGATTAAGTGACACAGGATTGCTCTTGACTCACTATCCGGTTTGTGACATATAACCGGATGGTGGTTGGTATATAGTCGGGGTCTACACAGGACTCAAGACTTGGAACTAGATACCATCCTGTGTCACGTGCTTTGGTTGGAAGAGGTACCCTCATATTAGGGAGCCTCTTATATATAATTTTGTCCCCTGATGAATCAGACATCACTGAGGAAACGCGTCGGGACACTGTATCTATTCTGATTATTACCATCTATTTGTGGTTGATATTGACCAGGTTCTGCGATCCCTTACAACGGCATTGCCATCCTACCTGGAATCCAATCACTACGTCCATTTTGCCAACTTTTGTGCCCATACCCGATAGAGTAATTCATTTCATCACAGGACCATCTATTCTGTCTATCGGGCCAAGCTGGGCAGTCCATCTTTAGGGAGGGCGAATGCAGGTATTTTGCATTAGATAGTGGTGTGACTTAGACAGATTAGGGACATCTAGGGTATAGTCCCAGCAGTGTGTCCCTCTGTCTTGGTACTCACGTACCCTTCACCCTATCTATTCCTTACGCTATCCCTGTTCATGGTTCCTTCCCGTCTCCGTCTATTTTTTCAGGAGACTAGTGTAACCAGTGGTTACAGATATATTCTTTCCTTTAGTGTCTATAGTTAAGGGCCTATCTTTTTATTATTGACATAATTAAATGTTAAGTTTTAAACCAAATGAAATAAGCTACCCACAACCTGTTAATTTGTTCTTGATCTAAAGGGTTTAGCTCGCTATTTAGTGATTGTAGCCTGACCCGCTTAAATACGGTTCTGTAAACTACACTGTACTGTACATAAACTGCAATCATCATTCTGTATTCCAGTAAAAGGCCCCACCCATTATTACATTAGATACATCCCCCACTTAATTTGCATGCGATTATAGATTTTATATATATACACTCACCTAAAGAATTATTAGGAACACCATACTAATACGGTGTTGGACCCCCTTTTTCCTTCAGAACTGCCTTAATTCTACGTGGCATTGATTCAACAAGGATGGGCCAAAAGAGTGATGCTATTCTTCCGGAAGAAGTCCCTTGTCCTGCGGGCATTGTGTACTGTAGCGTTGTCCTGTTGAAAAACCCAGTTGTTACCACACAGACGAGGGCCCTCAGTCATGAGGAATGCTCTCTGCAACATCTGGACCTAGCCAGCGGCCGTTTGACACTCCTGCACTTCCTGAAGCTCCATTGTTCCACTGAAGGAAAAAGCACGCCAGACCATTATGGCGCCCCCTCCACTGTGGCACGTAGAAAACATCTCAGGTGGGATCTGCTTGTCATGCCAGTAACGTTGGAAACCATCAGGACCATAAAGGTTACATTTTTTCTCATCAGAGAATAAAACTTTCTTCCACCTTTGAATGTCCCATGTTTGGTGCTCTCTTGCAAAGTCCAAACGAGCAGTTCTGTGGCGTTCAAGAAGACGAGGTCTTTGAAGACGTTTTTTGTTCTTGAAGCCCTTCAGTCTCAGATGCCGTCTGATGGTTATGGGGCTGCAGTCATCACTAGTAAGGGCCTTAATTTTGGTCGAGGATCGTCCAGTGTCTTGACGGACAGCCAATTGGATCCTCCGGCTCAGTGCTGATGACATTTTTTTGGGTCTTCCACTTGACTTTTTTGTTCCATAACCCTCAGGATCATTTAAGAATTTAAGAAATTCCAAATGACTGTCTTACTGCGTCCCACCTCAGCAGCGATGGCGCACTGTGAGAGACCCTGCTTATGCAGTTCAACAACCCGACCACGTTCAAAAAGGGAGAGTTTTTTTGCCTTTGCCATCACAACGTGTGGCTACCTGACAGAAAATGACAATGAATACACATTTTTGCACAGATTTGGCCTTTTAAAGGCATGTGGTCCTAAACTTTTGATCAGCTAAAAAACAGCCTGTTTCAGTTTATTTGTTGTTTTCATTAAATTGAATGCTCCAATTTTTTTTGTTCTCACTTTCATTTCTTCTTGTTGCATGTTGAAGCTGTACCTGGAACCTTCTTAAGATCCAGCCATGCTAAATATGATTTTTTTGCCATTTTTCAAGGGGTCTTAAACTTTTGATCAGGACTGTATGTCAAAATGACACGTAGGAGCAAAAGACAAGCCCTTGGACAGGACATTAATTTCATCTTGAGAGAGTATAATTGAGGAGATATTGATAACTTGAAAATTACTCACTACTTTTTGCTGCGTGAGGGATAGCGAGCGTTGCTTGGCGTGTTTCCGCCCTGCTCTGCGTTTTTACTGAATAGAAGCTGGAGGTCTGTATCCTACTTTTTCGCATTGCTGTGCTATTCTGTTATTAAAAAATACCCATTTTGGGCAAAATACTTAATTTGCGGCCTTGTCTGCATCTGTCAGTGTGAAATTCAAGCGTTATATACTGCTGTCATATTCTGTTATTAAAAAAAACACCCTTTTTGGGCAATGTACTTAATATTTAAGCCTCTGCTGCCTCTGTGATTGTTAAAAACAAGCTTGAATAAATAATAATAATAATTTTCAGGGTTTAAAAAACACATATTATTGGCAATACCCCCCATCTGGGGCCTCTGCCGCATTAGTCAGTGTGCAATTTAAGCTAGAAATACAGCTATAATTTTCTGGATTTTAAAAAACACCCTTTTTGGGCAAAATACAAAATTTTACAGTCCTTGCTGCATCTGTCACTGTGAGATGCATGCTTTAGATACTGCTGTGCTATTCTGGTATTAAAAAAACACCCATTTTGGGCAAAATACTTAATTTGCGGCCTTGTCTGCATCTGTACGTGTGAAATTCAAGCGTTATATACTGCTGTCATATTCTGTTATTAAAAAAACACCCTTTTTGGGCAAAATACTTAATTTGCGGCCTTGTCTGCATCTGTCACTGTGAGATGCATGCTTTAGATACTGCTGTGCTATTCTGGTATTAAAAAAACACCCATTTTGGGCAAAATACTTAATTTGCGGCCTTGTCTGCATCTGTACGTGTAAAATACAAGCGTTATATACTGTTGTCATATTCTGCTATTCAAAAAACACCCTTCTCAGTGTGAGATACATGCTTTATACACTGCTGTGCTATTCTGCTATTAAAAAAACACCTATTTTGGGCAAAAAACTAAATTTTGCAGCCTTTGCTGCATCTGTCATTGCGAGATACACCCTTTAGATACTGTTGTTCTATTCTGCTATAAAAAAAATACCCATTTTGGGCAAGATCCTAAATTTGAGAAATATGAGGAGAGTGTTAAATAAGGGATGTGGCCTCGGTTGTGGTGCTGCTGGTGGAGCTCCTGTTGCAGGGAGAGGATGTGGTCGATCTGTACCAGCTACACGCACAAGTGAAACACTTTCCTCAGGTGCGTCCACCTAGCCTTGCCCCAGAAGTGGAAGATATTGAGTGCACCGATGCCCAACCACTTATGTTTCAAGATGAGTACATGGGAGGACCGCTGCAGCATGTCTCGGATGATGACGAAACACAGGTGCCAACTGCTGTGGCTTTTGAAAGTGTGCAGACCGACAAGGAGGGCAGGGGTGAAGACTGGGTGGAAGATGATGTGGAGGACAATGAGGTCCTCGACCCCACATGGAATCAAGGTCATGCGAGTGACCTGTGTAGTTCGGAGGAAGAGGCAGTGGTTGCACAGAGCCACCAGCACAGCCGGAGAGGGAGCAGTGTGCAAAAGCAGAGCGGCAGTCCCCTAGACAGTACACCTGCTACTGCAGCAAGAGACCGAGCACACCAAAGCCAGCTCCAAGGAGTTCCCTGGCGTGGCAGTTCTTCAGACAATATGCTGAAGACAAGACACAAGTGGTTTGCACGCTGTGCAATCAGAGCCTGAAGCGAGGCATAAACGTTCTCAACCTGAGCACAACCTGCATGACGAGGCATCTAAGTACAAAGCAGGAGCTGCAGTGGAGTAGACACCTCAAAAACCAAGAAAGGTCTCTGGCTCCTCCTGCTTCCTCTTCGGCTGCAGTCTCGGCCTCTTCATCCACCCCGCAAACAGAGGATCTGCCAGCAACACCACCACCTGGGTCACCAAGCATCTCCACAATGTCCCACGGAAGCGTTTAGCTCTCCATCTCCCAAACACTGGAGAGGAAGAGGAAGTACCCCCCTACCCACCCGTGATCCCTGGCCCTGAATGCCAGCATTTAAAAAATTACTGTCCTTTGAAATGCTGTCATTCCGTCTGGTGGCGATGGAGAGTTTTAAAAGCCTTATGGTGGTGGCTGTCTCACAGTACATCGTTCCTAGCCGCCACTACTTTTCCAGGCGTGCCATCCCTTCCCTGCACAACCAAGTGGGGGACATAATCAGGTGTGCTGCGCAATGCCATCTGTGGCAAGGTCCACCTAACTACAGATACGTGGACCAGTAAGCAATGTCAGGGACATTATATCTCCATAACAGCACACTGTGTAAATGCAGTGGCGCCTGCGCCTGAGGCGGATAGCAGTTTGGCACATGTCCTTCCACCACCGAGGATTGCAGGGCGCTTCAGTTTTCCTCCTTTTGCTTCCTCCTTCTACTCCGCTTCCTCATCCTCTACCGCCTCCTCATCCGGTCAGCGTAGCACCTTCACCACCAACTTCAGCAGAGCCAGGGGTAAATGACAGCAGGCAGTTTTAAAACTTATCTGTGGCACAAACCCCACACCACGCAGGAGCTGTGGACGGGCATGGAAAAACAGACCGATGAGTGGTTGGTGTCAGTGAGTCTCAAGCCCCGCCTGGTGGTGTGCAATAATGGGCGAAATCTCGTAGCAGCTCTGGGACTAGGTGGTTTGACGCCCATCCCTTGCCTGGCACATGTGCTGAATTTGGTGGTGCAGAGGTTCCTTACAAATTACCCCGATATGTCACAGCTGCTGCAGAAAGTGTGCTGTGTGCGCTTTCGGCCTTCCCACCCAGCTGCTGCTCGCCTGTCAGCACTGCAGCGTGACTTCTGCCTTCCCGCTCACCGCCTCATATGCGACGTGCCCACTAGGTGGAACTCCACCTTGCACATGCTGGCCAGACTGTGCGAGCAGCAGCAGGCGATAGTGGAGTTTCAGCTGCAGCACGCATGGGTGAGTCACTCTGCGGAACAGCACCACTTCACCACCAATGACTGGGCCTCCAGGTGAGACCTGTGTTCCTTGTTTCGAGTACTCCACCAACATGGCCAGTGCCGATAACGCCGTTCTCAGCGTTATTATCCCACTTCTGTGCCTCCTTGAAAAAACTTTGCTGGCGATGATGGAAGAGGATGTGGCACAGGAGGAGGAAGAGGGATAATTTCATAGGGTTTCCGGCCAGTCATTCACAAGTGGCTCCGAGGGTGGGTTCCTGCACCCACAAATGCCAGGTACACAATTGTCCAGCCAGGGCACAGTTCTGGAGTATGACGAGGTGGAGGATGAAGAGATGGAGGAGGAGGAACCGTGCTCACAGCAGGGTGGCACCCAAACCAGCTCATGGCCATCACTGGTGCGTGGATGGGGGGATACAGAGGACACAGACGATACACCTCCCACAGAGGACAGCTTTTCATTGCCTCTGGGCAGCCTGGCACACATGAGCGATTAAATCCTGCAGTGTCTCCGCAACAACCACCGAGTTGCCCACATTCTAACTTGTGCTGATTACTGGGTGGCCACGCTGCTGTATCCCCGTTATAAGGACAATGTACCGTCCTTAATTCCGTCACTGGCGCATGATCGTAAGATGTGCGAGTATAAGCGCACGCTGATAGACGCGCTGATGGTGGCATTCCCACCTGTCAGCGGGGGCACAGTGGAAGCACAAGGCGAAGGCAGAGGAGGAGGAAGAGGTCACCAACGCAGCTGGGGTACCACCAGCACTTCAGAAGGCAGGGTTAGCATGGCTGAAATTCGGAAAAGCTTTGTCAGCACAACCACCACCTTATAGGTAACGTCTTAGCAGGAGGCAGCATTTCAGCAACATGGTGGAGTAGTATGTGTGCACACGCCTACACGTACTGAATGACGGGTCTGCCCCCTTCAACTTTTGGGTCTCCAAATTGGGCACATGGCCTGAGCTTGCCCTTTATGCCTTGGAGAAACATATTTTATAAGTGATAGATGTACATGATACTAATTAGATATTTTTTGTTATAAAAAAAGTCTAATTTTGTCACTTTTTTACTTTTTTTTAATTATTTCTCAAAAATGTTGAAAAAAATATATTTCAAAGAGAAAGTGTTGGAAACTCTTGCTGCTATGGAGACAATTTAACTTTTTAAACTTTTAGAGCTTATGAAATGTGAAATGGTAATTGGATAAACTTTCATTATGTAAATTAGTAAAGTGTAAACTGCAGCAAAATAATAAAGGCAGAGCTACAGTCATGAAACAAAACTAATCACAATGGAAAGACAAAACATGTTCAATTAAACCAAGGTTTATTAACCATTATTAAACCGTGTGTGTGCAAAAATAAATGCATTAATAGAGATGTTGGGCAGAGGTATGATTCCTGATATTTAAGTATAGACAAGTGAAAAATTGAATATATTATCAAAAAATGACCCATTGTTTAAATCAATATTTATATGTTAAACCTATTTTTCTAAGGCTACATGCACACAACAGTGAAACAAAAATGCCTGTTAAAAACGTACACACTGTCAGTTTTTCATGGCCATTTTGCATCAGTGTGTGCATCCATTTTATGGCCATGTGTCCGTTTTTAATGTCCATTTGCATCCGTTTTGCACGTCCGTTAAAAACGCACATGAAAAATGGATGAAATTGATTGGCAGTTATTTCTTGACCCACCCTTCTGAGAACACCAACAGGATGGTAGGCCCCCAGCTAAAATAATGTCCCCCATAGTGTAGGATTTTTTTTTTACCGCCCTCAGCTTTAATAATGCCCCCAATGTAGGCCGCCATCTTAAATAATGTCCCACATATTCTAGGAGTTTTTTTTTTATTGTCCCCCATGTAGGTCCCCTGGTAAAATAATGTCCCCCATAATGTATGATTTTTTTTTTACCGCCCTCAGCTTTAACCTGTTAGGGACATATGACGTACTGGTACGGCATGATTTTCCGATACTTAAGGACACATGACGTACCGGTACGTCATGTGTAGTTCCGATCACCGCCGCGCGGCCGGCAGTGATCGGAACCCGGTGCCTGCTGAAATCAATCAGCAGGCACCGTGGGACAATGCCCGTGTCGGTGATTGCAGCAAACCGCAGGTCAATTCAGACCTGCGGTTTGCTGCGTTTCCGGGTTATTCGGGTCTCTGATGACCTGATAACCCGAAAAGGATGGTGATCGGTGGTGTGATAATACACCACCAATCACCGTCCTGCGATCCTGAGACGTGTCACGCCACCTCTCAGGATCGCATCTGATTGGCTGGCAGAGAGGCTGGGCGGGCGGAGCGGCAAATTTGAAATGCCGGAGCTCCTCTCCCCGCTCATACCGGTCCGTGAATTTTTTGTGCCATCAGGCACTGTAGTCTGTAGGGATAGGCGATTTCGGCAGGGATAGTGAGGGATAGATAGGGTGAAAAAGTGTTTTTTTCTAAAGCACTTTTAGCACCTTGATCGGGTGTCTGGGGTCCACAGCACTTAGCTGTGTGACCCTAGACCCCCCCAGGGGTGCTGCAGCTTCCCCCCCTCCCCCCCACTTTTTTGGGGGGAGAAAGTTTTGGTTTTTTTGCATGCGCTGACTGTGGCCAGAACTCTTTGCGTTCGGCCACTGTTAGCGCATCGCCCACCCCACAGCGCATTTGTAACTTTATTTTTTTTTCACTTTTTTTGCGTTTATTTTGTTATTTTTTATTTATTTATTTATTTATTTTTTAGCTGTAGGGCAAAGTTTGCGAACACCCATGCCCCCACACACAAGTACACTGAATAAAGATTTACACGCACGCGCACACACACTCCCCTATGGCCCGCCGGACGTTCTCGGCGGAGGAGGCATACGCCCTGCTTGCCTCCGAGTCCGAGAGCCCCAGTGAGGACGAGGATGACCCCACTTTCTTGTTGTCATCTGCGTCGTCCTCATCATCTAGCGACGATGATAAGCCCCCAAGGCGGCGGAGACGCCGCCAGGCGGAGCAAGGGGACCTCCATGCCAGGGACCCTGTGGCCCACGCTAGTATGAGTAGCTCTGGGGCTCGTACTAGTTTTCCGGCCCACCAGATCAGTCCACCTGAGCCCCCTGCCGGTGAACTTGTCTGGTGTACCCCAGAGAAGTTTGAGCCCGCGATTCCTGATTTTGAAGGCCAACCAGGAATCCAGATTCCCACAGTGGGCTTCACTGAATACGACTACTTTAGTCTTTTTTCAGTGACCACTTTGTAAAACTGATGGTGGAGCAAACGAACCTGTACTCCCAACAGTTCATTGCCCAACACCTGGGCTCCCTTTTGGCTAGGGCCGGTGGCTGGACTCCAGTCAGTGCAGCCGAGATGAGGACTTTTTGGGGCCTCGTGCTGCACATGGGCCTAGTCAAAAAAAATATTTTTTTTTGTCACCTTACATAACATAAAGTGTAATAGCAAGCGATCAAAAAGTCACATAGCCCCCCAAATAGTGCCAATAAAACCGCCCCCTCATCCTGCAAAAAATGAGCTATAGACTATAGAGATACTAAAATGTTTTTATTTTTGTTAATAAAAGGATAATATAGGGTAAAACCTAAATAAATGTAAAAAAGTACACATATTAGGTATCGCCGCGTTCGTAAGAATCTCCTCTATAAAAATACCCCATGACCTAACCCCCCAGATTAACACGGTAAATAAAAAATAAAAAAAAGTGCGAAAAAATTGGTATTTTTTTGTCACTTTACATAACAAAAAGTATAATAGCAAGCAATCAAAAAGTCACATAGCCCCCAAAATAGTGCTAATAAAACCGTCCCCTCATCCCGCAAAAAATTAGCCCCTACGTAAGATAATCGTCTAAAAAAAAACTGACAGACTATGGAGATACTAAAATGTTTTTTTTGTTTATAAAAGGATAATATAGGGTAAAACCTAAATAAATGTAAAAAAGTAGACATATTAGGTATCGCCGCGTTCATAAGAATCTCCTCTATAAAAATACCCCATGACCTAATCCCTTAGATTAACATGGTCCAAAAACAAAATTTAAAACGGTGCCAAAACAGCTATTTTTGGCACATTTTCCATTTTAATCCATTTTTTCCGGTAACAAAGCAAGGGTTAACAGCCAAACAAAACTTAATATTTATTACCCTGATTCTGCAGTTTACAGAAACGCCCCATATGTGGTCGTAAACTGCTGTATGATCAAACGGCAGGGCGAAAAAGGAAAGGAACGACATGGTTTCTGGAAAGCAGATTTTGATGATTTTTTTTTGGACACCATGTCCCATTTGAAGAACCCCTGATGAACCCCTAGAGTAGAAACTCCATAAAAGTGACCCCATCTAAGAAAATACACCCCTCAAGGTATGCAAAACCGATTTTACAAACTTTATTAACCCTTTAGGTTTTCCTCAACAGTTTATGGCAAATGGAGATGAAATTTCAGAATTTCTATTTTTGGTAACCTTACCTCACAAAAATGTAATATAGAGCAACTAAAAATCATATGTACCCTTAAAATAGTCCCAACAAAACCACCACCATATCCTGTATTTTCAAAAATGGGGTCACTTTCAGGGAGTTTCTACTGTAGGGGTGCATCAGGGGGGCTTCAAATGGGACATGGTGTAAATAAACCAGTCCATCAAAACTGCCTTCCAAAAACCACACGGCGCTCCTTTCCCTCTACGCCCTGCCGTGTGGCCGTAAAGTAGTGTATGACCACATATGGGGTGTTTCTGTAAACCGCAGAGTCAGGGCAATAAATATAGAGTTTAGTTTGACTGTTAACCCTTGCTTTATTAGTGGAAAAAATGGATTAAAATGGAAAATTTGTCAAAAAATTTTAATTCTGAAATTTCATCTCCATTTGCCAATAACTTTTGTGGAGCACCTAAAGGGTTAACATAGTTTGTAAGATAAGTTTTGAATACCTTGAGGGGTGTAGTTTCCAAAATGGGGTCACTTTTAGGGAGCTTCTACTGTAGAGGTATATCAGGGGGGCTTCAAATGGGACATGGTGTAAATAAACTAGTCCATCAAAATCTGCCTTCCAAAAACCCCACGGTGCTCCTTTCCCGCTACGCCCTGCCGTGTGGCCGTACAGTAGTGTATGACCACATATGGGGTGTTTCTGTAAACCGCAGAGTCAGGGCAATAAATATAGAGTTTAGTTTGACTGTTAACCCTTGCTTTATTAGTGGAAAAAATGGATTAAAATGGAAAATTTGTCAAAAAATTTTAATTCTGAAATTTAATCTCCATTTGCCAATAACTTTTGTGGAGCACCTAAAGGGTTAACATAGTTTGTAAGATAAGTTTTGAATACCTTGAGGCGTGTAGTTTCTAGAATGGGGTCATTTTTGTTGGTTTCAATTATGTAAGCCTCACAAAGTGACTTCAGACCTGAACTGGTTCCTGAAAATTCAGTTTTTGAAAATTTCTGAAAATTTTCAAGATATGCTTCTAAACTTCTAAGCCTTGTAACGTCCCAAAAAACTAAAATGGCATTCCCAAAATTATCCATACATGAAGTACACATATGGGGCATGTAAAGTAATAACTATTTTTGAAAGTATTACTATGTATTATAGAAGTAGAGAAATTGAAACTTGGAAATTTGCTAATTTTTCTAAAATTTGAGCAAATTTGGTATTTTTTTATAAATAAAAATGATTTTTTTTTACTTTATTTTACCAGTGTCATGAAGTACAATATGTGACGAAAACAATCTCAGAATGGCCTGGATAAGTAAAAGCGTTTTAAAGTTATCACCGCATAAAGTGACACTGGTCAGATTTGCAAAAAATAGCCTGGTCCTTAAGGTGAAATATGGCCGTGTCCTTAAGGAGTTAATAATGCCTCCAATGTAGGGCCCCATCTTAAATAATTCCCCATGGTTAAAATAATGCAACATAGTGGCCCACAGCAGTTTTTTTTGTTAATTTTACAAAAAAAACCTCACCTTATCCACTTGCTGGTGCTGCAGCAGTCTCTTCTCTCTTCACTGAACAGGACCGACTGAAGGACGTGCGATGTGCACGATGACGTCACTGAGCTCTCACACGTGGTTACATCACCACTAGTGATGATCGAGCATGCTACGCAGCCAATAAACGTGCAGGGAGGCGCTGGCACGCACTGCAATGTCGTAGCCATGTTGGCTACTGTTATTACAGTGATTGGCTGACCGAAACGCGTCATCGGGTGCTATAAAGCACCCGATAAAACGTGTCTGGTTTAGTCTTAGTCAGGGAGAGCTGAACATAGGAAGGGAAAGACAGTGTAGGGAGTGTTATTGGAAGATTTTTATTACAAAAACTTTTCAGAGACCCAAAAGTCCTTTTAAGGGCTCGTTCACACGACCATGTGAAGCCCGTGCCCGTGCTGTGGACCGCTGTATTGCTTCCGTAGTGTTCCGTTCCGTGCTTCCATTCCACATCTCCGGATTTGCGGACCCATTGAAGTGAATGAGTCCGCATCCGCGATGCAAAATGCACACGGAACGGTGCCCGTGTATTGTGAATCCACAAATGCGGTCCGCAATATGGCAACGTGCAGCACACGTTCTTGTGAACGAGCCCTTAGGACTATTGTGTGTGACAGCAGCAATATATGTTTGTAGCGCAACCTGTGCTAAATTGCTCAGTCTTAGGGAGAGCTGTGCATGGGAATGGACAGAGTGTAGGGAGTGTTATTGGAAGATTTTTATTAGAAAAACTTTTCAGAGACCCAAAAGTCATTATAAGGACTATTGTGTGTGACAGCAGCAATATATATTTTTAGCGCATCCTGGGATAAATAGTGTCTAACAGGCCGCTGTGGACAGTTAAATTATCCGCACCACATCTCCTGTGTAAAGTGTGCGCATCCCTAAAATATCAGTGACATCCAGTGTACTTTTTCCGTAGACAGTGTCTGCTGCGGACAGTTAAATTATCCATGCCACATCTTCTGTGTAAAGTGTGCGCATCCCTAAAATATCAGTGACATCCAGTGTACTTTTTCCGTAGATGGTGTCTGCTGCGAACAGTTAAATTATCCGTGCCATACCTCCTGTGTAAAGTGTGCGCATCCCTAAAATATCAGTGACATCCAGTGTACTTTTTCCGTAGACAGTGTCTGCTGCGGACAGTTAAATTATCCGCACCACATCTCCTGTGTAAAGTGTGCGCATCCCTAAAATATCAGTGACATCCAGTGTACTTTTTCCGCAGATGGTGTCTGCTGCGGACAGTTAAATTATCCGTGTCATACCTCCTGTGCAAAGTGTGCGCATCCCTAAAATATCAGTGGCATCCAGTGTACTTTTTCCGTAGAAAATGTCCGCTGCGGACAGTTAAATTATCCATGCTGCATCTCCTGTTTGCAGAGTGCGCATCCAAAAAATATCAGTGACATCCAGTGTACTTTTTCAATAGACGTTGTCCGCTGTGGACAGTGAGATTAGCTGCACCACATCTCCAGTGTAAAGTGTGCGCATCAAAAAATATCTGTGACATCCAGTGCACTTTTTCAATAGACGGTGTCCGCTGCAGACGGTGAGATTAGCTGCGCCACATCTCCAGTGTAAAGTGTGCGCATCCAAAAAATATCAGTGACATCCAGTTTACTTTTTCAATAGACAGTGTCCACTGCGGACAGTGAGATTAGCTGCGCCACATCTCCAGTGTAACGTGTGGGCATCCAAAAAATATCTGTGACATCCAGTGTACTTTTTCAATAGACGGTGTCCGCTGCAGAAAGTGACATTACCAGTGCCACATTTCCAGTGTAACTTGTGCGTCTAAATTTTTTATCTGTGACATACAGTGTACTTATTAAGTAGACGCTTTGGCCAGTGACATTACTGGTGGTACCTCTTTTGTATAAGGTTTCCTCATCCCAAATACCTGTGACATTCCCTGTAATTTTTTATTAGCCGCTGGTGACAGCATTGATATTATTTGCGAGATATCTCCTGTGTGACGTTTACACATCCCAAATACCTTTTTTAATATTTTTGCTGATACATGTCCAAATCCTACGCTACTGTACTTGAGACATACTTTCATGCATATATCACATTTAAAATGAAGAAGGCGAGCAGTAAGGGATGGTTATGTGGACGTGATGCTGATGGTGCACACAGAGGCCGTGGCCCTGGGCGCGTTGAAACTGTGCCTGCTGCCAGAGCACAAGAAAAACCGATACCTAGCTTCATGTCCCAGTTTGCAGGGTGGCGCAGGACACCACTCTTGAAGTCAGACCAGTGCGACCAGGTGGTCGGTTGGATTGCAGCATATAATGCTTCAAGTCGGTTAAGCACCACCCTGTCTTCCACCAAGTACAGTCTTGATACTCCTTCCTCCCACCATGGAGAGCCTGGCCAAACAAGTGATCCCACACTCGGATATTCCGAGGACCTCTTTTCCTCGCCATTCCTTGGTTTTGCCCTCTCGCCAAGCATGCTTGAAGAGGGACAGATCTTGTGCCCTGATTACCAAACTCTTGAGCATCCACAGTCAAGATGATGGTGGCAAACGGCAATTATTGTTTAATGAGGTGGATGATGATGAGACACAGTTGCCAATAACTCAACAGCAATTAATGTCTCAAGAGGTTGATGAAGAGGATGAGACACAGTTGTCAATCACTGAGGTTGTGGTTAGGTCAACAAGCCAGGAGGATGAGCAGAGTGAGGAAGTGGAAAAGGAGGTGGTGGACGTTGAAGTCACTGACCCAACCTGGGAAGGTGGAAAGCAGAGCGAGGACAACAGTACAGAGGGGGAGGGATCTGCAGCACCGCAACAGGCTGGAAGAGGCAGTGGGGTGGCAAAAGGGAGAAGGCAGGCCACACCAAACAGGCACGCAACTGTTCCACGGAGCACCCCCTTGTGGAAATCTCCCTTACCAAGGGGTAGGTGTTCCACAGTATGGTGCTTTTTTGAGGGAAGTGCGAACGACGAAAGAATAGTAATTTTCAACCTGTGCCATACAAAAATGAGCAGGGGCGTGAACACTAGTGGCCTCACCACCAGTATGACCTTCGCAAGCACATCAGTGACCACATCCACTTCCGTGTCCCAGCTCAGCGTACAAATGTCCTTACCCCAGGCATTTGAACGAAAGCGCAAATACCCAGCCACCCACCCACAGGCCATAGCACTAAATGCGCAGCTTTCCAAATTACTGACCCTGGAAATGTTGCAATTTAGGCTTGTGGACACTGTGGCCCTCCGCAGCCTGATGTCGACGGCCGTCCCGCAGTACTCTGTCCCAGGCCACCACTATTTTTCAAGGTGTGCCGTGCCCGCCTTACACCAACATGTGTCTCGAAACGTCACACGTGCCCTGCCCAACGCAGTTACTGGGAAGGTCCACTTAACCACGGACACATGGACAAGTGCATTCGGGCAGGGACGGTACATTTCCCTGATGGCACACTGGGTGAACGTTGTGGAGGCCGGGAGCGAGTCGTTCCCTGGGATGGCACAGGTGCTACCGACGCCGAGGATTGCGGGCCCTACGTCGATCAGGGTTTCCGCCAGCACCTACGTTAGTGGCTTTAACCCCCACTTCTCCTCCACCACTTCCATCTCCAAATTATCTACGTGCAGCACCAGTCAGCCATCAGCCGGAAGCTGGAAGCAGTGTAGCACTGCAGTGGGGAAGCGACAACAGGCCGTGCTGAAGTTGATCTGCTTAGGGGACAAACAGTACACCGCCGTTGCAGGGGATAAGAGACCAGACTAAGCTGTGGCTCTCGCCACTCAACCTACAACCAGGCATGGTTGTGTAGCATAATGGCCGTAACTTGATGGCGGCTTTAGAGCTCGGAAAGCTCACACACATCCCGTGCCTACCCCAAAACTTAGTGGTTCAGAGGTTTCTCAAAACCTACCCCAATTTGCCTGAGCTACTAGTGAAGGTGCGCCGCGTGTGTGCACATTTCCACAAGTCATCGACAGCAGCTTCAGCCGCTCTGTCAACGCTGCAGCAACGCTTGAAATTGCCAGCTCACCGGCTGTTGTGCGACGTGAGCACGTGCTGGAACTCGACGTTCCACATGTTGGCCAGGATTTGTGAGCAGCAGAGAGCAGTAGTGGAATACCAGCTGCAACATGGTCGTCGCCTTTCCAGTCAGCTTCCGCTATTCACAAGCGAGGAGTGGGCATGGATGTCTGACCTCTGTGAGGTTTTACACAATTTTGAGGAATCAACATAGATGGTGAGCGGCGATAATGCTATAATCAGCGTAACCATCCCACTTCTGTGTCTACTCAAACGTTTGCTGCTCACAATTGAGGACAACGCTTTGCATGTGGAATAGGTGGAAATGGGGGAAGACATTGCACAGGGTAATAGCCAGACCACCCTCAGTTCGTCTTCTCAGCACGAATTGGAGGATGAAGAGGAGGAGCAGGAGATGGTTGCCTCTGCTACAGAGGGTAGTACCCATGGAAGTTTAATTTCATCTGTTCAGCGTGGGTGGGCAGAAGAGGAGGAAGAGGAGGAAGAGATTGAGAGTCATCCTCCTAATGACGACAGCAAAGTCTTGCCTGTTGGCACACATGGCTGTCTTAATGTTAGGCTGCCTTTCCAGCGACCCGCGCGTTATATGCATTTTAGACAACACGGATTACTGGTTGTTCACCCTTCTCGACCCCCGCTACAAAGAAAACTTCTCATCTCTCATTCATCTAATGGAGAGGACAAGCAAAACGGTGCAATACCAGAAGATCCTTGTTGAAAAATTGCTCCAAAAATTTCCATCTGACAATGCTGGCAGCAGAGTCTGTAGTTCCTTGGCCAACCGAGGAGGGGAGACAAGTTGAACACACAGCAGTTCCAACAAAGGCAGGGCAACACTCTCCAAAGCCTGGGACAGTTTTTCTGACACCCTGCCAGCACCCTGATGCCCGGCCTAGTGTCACAAGGAGGGAAAAAGTTTGGAAGATGGTGAAGGAGTACATAGCAGACCGTGTCAGCATCCTCAATGATCCCTCAGTGCCTTACAACTACTGGGTGTCCAAGCTGGACACGTGGGGGATAAACTGGCGCTCTACGCCTTGGAGGTGCTGGCCGGCCCTGCATCCAGCGTTTTGTCTGAGCAGGTATTTAGTACTGCTGGTGGCATTATGACAGATAAGTGTATCCGCCTGTCAACTGAAAATGCTGACAGGATGACTCTTATAAAAATGAACAAGGCCTGGATTGACCATGACTTCTCGACTCCGCCAGAGGAAAGCTGATGAACATAAAGGCACTTTAAATGTGTTGTTTATAATGTACTGAATACACTGTACCAACAAGGGTACATGGTTGAATCTTCCTTTTCTCATCCTCCTCCTCTTCCATCATATCAACATGCTTATTCTTCGCATATAATGCCCTCGCATATATGCCCTTCGCATATAATGTTTTAAAACTTTTATAGGTTCAGCTCACCAGCAGGCCCTCACATATAATGTTTTACAGGGTCAGCTTACCAGCAGGCCCTCGCATATAATGTTTTACAGGGTCAGCTCACCAGCAGGCCCTTGCATATCATTTTTTTAAAGGGTCAGCTCACCAGCAGGCCCGCACCTAAAATCTTTTACAGGGTCAGCTCACCTGCAGGCCTACACCTAAAATCTTTTACAGGGTCAGCTCACCTGCAGGCCCGCACCAAATTATACCTAATAGGTAATTTACACGCATGCTGCCTTGCTTGGATATTGTAGCCGTAGCCGTTTCTCAGGCTCCCTCTCTGGAATCGAACACTGATTCCCTCTTACCCATGGTCACCATGGTTGTCGCTGAAAATAACATCGAAAGTTGATAGGGCAGACATCCAAATGGATCGTCGCCATCACGGGGACGTGCGATCGGCCCCAGATTATCTAGAGTCACCAAAGCGGCAGCAGGCCCTTGCCCATAATGTTTTAGATGGTCAGATCAGCAGGCACTTGCTCCAAATGTTTTTGAGGGTCAGTAGCAGGCATCAATCATAATTTTTCAAGGCTGTGTATGATGCCCTCCTTCATGTGTAACAAAGGGTGAATTGTAGTGCTGGTTCCTTGTAATTTTTGGCAGCCCTTTCACTTATAGGATTTATGAGTGTAGAAGTCCCACTACCTGAACAATTGTACCACAATGTGAATGAGGCCCTCCTTTATGTCATATACAGGTTGCATCGGAGTGCCTCTTCCTTGTAATTTTTGGCAGCACTTGCACTTTATATACAATTTGTCATGTGCAAATAGCCTAAGAAGGTGTTTTTTTCTAATTTTTCATAATAAAAAAAATAAAATCTTGTGATTTTCACACTGGTCACAGAGTCTTACACAGGTTTACATTAACTGTTCTGTAGAGATCACTTCTCAGCAGTCATCTCATTATAAGCTTAGACAGACTTACAATAACAGCTGACAC
Source organism: Bufo bufo (assembly GCF_905171765.1). Taxonomy (NCBI): domain Eukaryota; kingdom Metazoa; phylum Chordata; class Amphibia; order Anura; family Bufonidae; genus Bufo; species Bufo bufo. The sequence continues at coordinate 148,600,029 of NC_053390.1, read as the reverse complement.
CTCTCTTATAGTGTCACTCTCTCTCTACCTTCTATGTCCATCAACAGGATAACAGAATGTCACCAATTAAACGAGAGCCAATAAAAACGGTAAACTTTCAGCCAATGCTCACATATATCAACACCATAGAGAAAGATTACACATATGCCTATGGTATAACGTACTACAAATGCCTATCAAAAAATGTATTATCAGACTGCATAAAATATAAATAATTTTATTGATGTAATTCAATACCCATTATGCGCTTCCTCCAGGATGGCACCAGCCCCGACACGCGTTTCGGCGAACCTTTGTCTGGGGGAGGACTCATAATAAATACCCCGGCGCCATCTTGGAGGAAGCACATAATGGGTAATTGATTCTGTGTTATATAAGTTTTATAAATTTGGCACTTTGCACTTGCACTCTATTATTGCTTGCATTGGATATTGTGTTGAATCACTGCCCTTGTGTCTTCCTCTTGTAGATGCCGCCTTTCGCTGCACCTGTTCTCTATGTATGGATTGTTCCTTATGAATTGAATCAATAAAATGATTTATATTTTATATGGTCTGGTAATAATTTTTTTTGATAGGCATTAGGATAACAGAATGCTATACATTAAATTTAACTGTGCTTGCTGTGCTCATTAGCTGTTCTGCTCTATGTAGAACTAATCAGCAATCCAAATCAATCCCAGCAGTGCAGAAACAAGAAATGAACCTGGTTGCTCAGGCAAAGAGCAAGGGGTCCTTAGTTATATACCCATAGAGATTAGTACTGCAAATGTTCGCAATTGCTTAGCTGCTCAACTGGGTGTGTTCTGCAATGAAACACAAATGCAGGAAACTTCCTTTCTACATTCAGACAATTACTCTGAAAATAGCTTGATCATGTCACACGCTTCCAGCACTCTGATGGAGAAGAGGAGCATGCTGGGAGAATTTAATGGTGGCTTTGGGTGTTAATGCAGTGGAAGCCAATCTTCATAGGTTTGTCTTTAAATATAAATAAATAGCTCACAGTGTTACCCGCAAAGCCCCCTCACATCAATGCTCCTCCACCCTATGCTTCACGGTGTGAATTACACATTTCAAGAAATAGTTCATGTCTACTGGTCTTTACTATGATTATGCATTATTGGCTTAATAGTCTGTAAAAAATCATGGAGTTGAACAGTTTTCAAAAGTCTCTGCTAATCAGTCAGTCTTTCAGGCAAATATGTGAAGACAAAATGTTAGTTTACCAATGCTGAAATATGAAAGTAAACTTTATGGGCAGCACTGGAAAATTATAGTATTTTTAACTGGAAAAAGATTAAACATCAGAATCCTTGCATTTAAATGACTGGTTACAATTAAGTTCATCTAGTACAGCACTTCTCAAACTGTGAGCTGGGTTTGAGCAATAAGGTGCCACCTAATTATTGGTTAGGTTGGCCATGAGGCCCAGATTTCCCAGTAGAAAAAGTTAAAGAATCCCTGATCTAGAATTGTGTCCTTCATTTATGCTTGATTATTGTTTTGACTGGTTAATTTTAACATTAATCTTTACTTAATATGGTGCACGCTATATAACTAACCATAGAATAGAGAAATGTTTACATTTTTCTATTCTGTGGTCTGTGGTTTACTGCGTACATTAAAAATAATTGGTGTTTACACACTTATCACTTATCTTTCTTCCATTTCTGTGGGCGAGTCGCAGCACATTAAGCATCTGCGTCTCCCGGGAAGCAATGGAATTAGCTTATTAAACCCTTTCTTGGTTGCATAGAAAATAGTCACATATAATCCCAAAGATACATATGGTTGCAATTGTCCCACTATTTCACACTCCACTGTCTCTCTCTCTCTCTCTCTCTCTCTCTCTCTCTCTCTCTCTCTCTATATATATATATATATATATATATATATATATAGTAAGGGATCGTCTTTTTATTTGGGGGTCATTCTTCATGCACAACAACCAAAACATAAATCAAAATAAATCCTCAGCCATCTGGCCACTGACTAAACAGTATAGTCCCACTCTAGCAGGATTAGGGTCTACCACCCAGCTCCAGAAAACAACGCAGTGCTTACTCCACACAGGGTCAGAGGGTCCCAGCTCCCACAGGCTTTAGCCCTGTGACATGGGCATATTCTTAAATCCCGGAGTGGAGCATGGGGAACAGGCACCCACCCAACACATTGCCTGTTCCCAATAAAAGTCCGCCCTGGACTAGCTGGAGCCAGCTAAGCTAGGTAGCTTGGTGTCCACCAACTAGCTTAGTAGCCACCTATATCTAGGGCCTTTACTCCACCAAGGCCGGGCCCCTTGGTGACACACTCCTTGTGCAAACAACACCCCCTTTCCATGCTTGCCGGGACATTTCTGTTTTCACCCAGGCTCCTCTGGGTGAGATACACCCTTTCAATGGCCGTCATGTGGCCCTCTGGCAGCTCCACTGCCACAATATATATATATATATATATATACACACATTTCTATGAATTTAGAACTAAGGATAAATGAATGAAAGTTGCCTGGGTGGGATTCACCTGCTTCTCTATGAGATCACTTTGGTGACACTTGGTGGCATTTGATACTGTCTCCCAGACTCATAATGGGTAAAATAAGGTCTAAAGGTTTACAATGTATACTTTGAATTTGAATCAAAAACTGGTTCAAGGACTGTGTCCAGAGAGTTGTGTTCAATTATGGCTATTCTAAATGTTCTGTCGTTATAAATAGTGTACCCCAAAGTTCAGTGTTGGGCCCTCTATTTAATTTATTTAAAAAGGATCTGTGTGTTTATTCTAGCAGCCCTCTTCACCCTCCTCGCTGTGAAGCTGCAGTATCGTAGAAGGACTGCAAAATGCCTGCCACATAAAAAAAACAATAAGTAAAAGAATCTTGATACCGCGCTCCATCTGTCAGTTTTAGCTGCAGAGTCTGTTCTATTGCTGGGTGACATGAACCCCCTTTTGCCGTGAATGAACCCCTCTGTGCCTGGGTGACATGGGCCTAAATCTCTCAAAATCCTTTGTTCTATTGCTGGGTGACATGAACCCCCTTTTGCCGTGAATGAACCCCTGCTGTGCCTGGGTGACAACGGGCCTAAATCTCTCAAAATCCTCTGTTCTATTGCTGGGTGACATGAACCCCCTTTTGCCGTGAATGAACCCCTGCTGTGCCTGGGTGACAGGGGCCAAAATCTCTCAAAATCCTCTGTTCTATTGCTGGGTGACATGAAACCCCTTTTGCTGTGAATAAACCCCCTTTTGCCGTGAATGAACCCCTGCTGTGCCTGGGTGACAACGGGCCTAAAAGAATCTTAAATAAAGTAAAAGAATCTTGATACCACGCTCCATCTGTCAGTTTTAGCTGCACAGTCTGTTCTATTGCTGGGTGAAAGGAACCCCCTTTTGCCGTGAATGAACCCCTGCTGTGCCTGGGTGACAACGGGCCTAAAAGAATCTTAAAATAAGTAAAAGAATCTTGATACCGCGCTCCATCTGTCAGTTTTAGCTGCACAGTCTGTTCTATTGCTGGGTGACATGAACACCCTTTTGCCATGAATGAACCCCTGCTGTGCCTGGGTGACAGGGGCCTAAATCTCTCAAAACCCTCTGTTCTATTACTGGGTGACATGAACCCCCTTTTGCCGTGAATGAACCCCTGCTGTGCCTGGGTGACAACGGGCCTAAATCTCTCAAAATCCTTTGTTCTGATGCTGGTGACATGAACCCCCTTTTGCCGTGAATGAACCCCTGCTCTGCCTGGGTGACAACGGGCCTAAATCTCTCAAAATCCTCTGTTCTATTGCTGGGTGACATGAACCCCCTTTTGCCGTGAATGAACCCCTGCTGTGCCTGGGTGACAGGGGCCAAAATCTCTCAAAATCCTCTGTTCTATTGCTGGGTGACATGAAACCCCTTTTGCTGTGAATAAACCCCCTTTTGCCGTGAATGAACCCCTGCTGTGCCTGGGTGACAACGGGCCTAAAAGAATCTTAAATAAAGTAAAAGAATCTTGATACCACGCTCCATCTGTCAGTTTTAGCTGCACAGTCTGTTCTATTGCTGGGTGAAAGGAACCCCCTTTTGCCGTGAATGAACCCCTGCTGTGCCTGGGTGACAACGGGCCTAAAAGAATCTTAAAATAAGTAAAAGAATCTTGATACCGCGCTCCATCTGTCAGTTTTAGCTGCACAGTCTGTTCTATTGCTGGGTGACATGAACCCCCTTTTGCCATGAATGAACCCCTGCTGTGCCTGGGTGACTGGGGCCTAAATATCTCAAAACCCTCTGTTCTATTGCTAGGTGACATTAACCCCCTTTTGCCGTGAATGAACCCCTGCTGTGCCTGGGTGACAGTGGCCTAAATCTCTCAAAACCCTCTGTTCTATTGCTAGGTGACATGAACCCCCTTTTGCCGTGAATGAACCCCTGCTGTGCCTGGGTGACAGGGGCCTAAATCTCTCAAAATCCTCTGTTCTATTGCTGGGTGACATGAACCCCCTTTTGCCATGAATGAACCCCTGCTGTGCCTGGGTGACAGGGGCCTAAATCTCTCAAAATCCTCTGTTCTATTGCTGGGTGACATGAACCCCTTTTTGCCGTGAATGAACCCCTGCTGTGCCTGGGTGACAGGGGCCTAAATCTCTCAAAATCCTCTGTTCTATTGCTGGGTGGCATGAACCCCCTTTTGCCGTGAATAAACCCCTGCGGTGCCTGGGTGACAGGGGCCTAAATCTCGCAAAATCATCTGTTCTATTGCTGGGTGACATGATCCCCCTTTTGCCGTGAATGAACCCCTGTTGTGCCTGGGTGACAGGGGCCTAAATCTCTCAAAATCCTCTGTTCTATTGCTGGGTGACATGAACCCCCTTTTGCCATGAATGAACCCCTGCTCTGCATTGCTGACAGGGAACTAAATTTAGTGAAAACATTTGTTACTGATCGGAAGATGCACGACTACAAGCGCACGCTGCTGATGGCATTCACACCTGACAGCGGGGGCACAGTGGAAGCACAAGGCGAAGGCAGAGGAGGAGGAAGAGGTCGCCAACGCAGCTGGGGCACCGCCAGCACCTGAGAAGGCAGGGTTAGCATGGCCCAAATGTGGAAAATCTTTGTCAGCCTTGGAGGTGCTGACCTGCCCTGCAGCCAGTGTATAGTGTGAACGTGTGTTTAGCACGGCAGAGAGCATTATCACAGGCCGCAGCCAATGTGGACAAGCTTACGTTTATTAAAATGAACCAGGCATGGATCCCACAGGACTTGTCCATACCTTGTGCAGAATAGACATTTATACCATCCATTCTTGTACTCAAGTGCACTTATTCTTAGTTTTATTTTGTTATATGTCCCAATATTTTGGGGGATACCCCCGATTTAGAACGCACAAAAATATATGGTGTGGGGTACACGTTCACTACGGAAATATTAATTCACAGCCTATGTTCTATTGCTGGGTGACAAGAACCCCCTTTTGCTGTGAATGAACCCCTGCTGTGCCTGGGTGACAGGGGCCAAAATCTCTCAAAATCCTTTGTTCTATTGCTGGGTGACATGAACCCCCTTTTGCCGTGAATGTACCCCTGCTGTGCCTGGGTGACAACGGGCCTAAATCTCTCAAAACCCTCTGTTCTATTACTGGGTGACATGAACCCCCTTTTGCCGTGAATGAACCCCTGCTGTGCCTGGGTGACAACGGGCCTAAATCTCTCAAAATCCTTTGTTCTATTGCTGGGTGACATGAACCCCCTTTTGCCGTGAATGAACCCCTGCTGTGCCTGGGTGACAACGGGCCTAAATCTCTCAAAATCCGATGTTCTATTGCTGGGTGACATGAACTCCCTTTTGCCGTGAATGAACCCCTGCTGTGCCTGGGTGACAGGGGCCAAAATCTCTCAAAATCCTTTGTTCTATTGCTGGGTGACATGAACCCCCTTTTGCCGTGAATGTACCCCTGCTGTGCCTGGGTGACAACGGGCCTAAATCTCTCAAAACCCTCTGTTCTATTACTGGGTGACATGAACCCCCTTTTGCCGTGAATGAACCCCTGCTGTGCCTGGGTGACAACGGGCCTAAATCTCTCAAAATCCTTTGTTCTATTGCTGGGTGACATGAACCCCCTTTTGCCGTGAATGAACCCCTGCTGTGCCTGGGTGACAACGGGCCTAAATCTCTCAAAATCCGATGTTCTATTGCTGGGTGACATGAACTCCCTTTTGCCCTGAATGAACTCCTGCTGTGCCTGGGAGACAGGGGCCTAAATCTCTCAAAATCCGATGTTCTATTGCTGGGTGACATGAACCCCCTTTTGCCGTGAATAAACCCCTGCTGTGCCTGGGTGATATGGGCCTAAATCTCTCAAAATCCAATGTTTTATTGCTGGGTGACATGAACCCCCTTTTGCCATGAATGAACCCCTGCTGTGCCTGGGTGACTGGGGCCTAAATCTCTCAAAACCCTCTGTTCTATTGCTAAGTGACATGAACCCCCTTTTGCCGTGAATGAACCCCTGCTGTGCCTGGGTGACAGTGGCCTAAATCTCTCAAAACCCTCTGTTCTATTGCTAGGTGACATGAACCCCCTTTTGCCGTGAATGAACCCCTGCTGTGCCTGGGTGACAGGGGCCTAAATCTCTCAAAATCCTCTGTTCTATTGCTGGGTGACATGAACCCCCTTTTGCCATGAATGAACCCCTGCTGTGCCTGGGTGACAGGGGCCTAAATCTCTCAAAATCCTCTGTTCTATTGCTGGGTGACATGAACCCCCTTTTGCCGTGAATGAACCCCTGCTTATTTTCAGTTATAAAGACATTTAAGTCCGCGTTTTAATACATGCACTGTCAATGTAGGAGATACTCTATACTCCATCTTTGTTTTGGGCTAGATGGTATGACGCACAGGATGTCCCTGCACACATAGATGCGCATTGTTCTCTTTGGATCCCTTACTGGCGTCTCTCCTCCTCTCCACAATGACATTTTGCTGACGCGCTGCTTGTGGAATGCCAAGTTAGGCAATGGATGTAGTTACAATTAAGAGTGAGCTACCTACCAATATATGTTTTTAATAATATTCATGTGAGATACACTGATTACTATATGGGTTATTACACCTTCACATACATGTTTTTTACTTTTGGTTTCAAAGATTCTAATCATGATCACTGTTGTATGTTTGAATCATGGGATACCCATTTTTTCACATGTATATAAAAAAAAATCATGTTTTGATGTCAATTGTCATTTTCATTATGAAATCACAATGTAATCATGTACTGTATACCTATTGACACACCTTTATATGATGTACTAAACACTATAGTCATTTCTTGGCAAAGGCTCCATTGAGATAAACTGAAACTTTGTTGGGTGAATAAAGGAGTACACTTTTTCTTTTTCATACAATAGTGCTGCCTACTATTTCTTCTTTATTTCCTGAGGATTCTAGTCTGGGATTCATCTAAGATTTGCACCTGGAACCTTGAAGAGTGCTGCATTTTGCTTTACTTTTGTATATACACTCACCTAGAATTATTAGGAACACCATACTAATACGGTGTTGGACCCCCTTTAGCCTTCAGAACTGCCTTAATTCTACGTGGCATTGATTCAACAAGGTGCTGATAGCATTCTTTAGAAATGTTGGCCCATATTTATAGGATAGCATCTTGCAGTTGATGGAGATTTGAGGGATGCACATCCAGGGCACGAAGCTCCCCTTCCACCACATCCCAAAGATGCTCTATTGGGTTGAGATCTGGTAAATGTGGGGGCCATTTTAGTACAGTGAACTCATTGTCATGTTCAAGAAACCAATTTGAAATGATTCGAGCTTTGTGACATGGTGCATTATCCTGCTGGAAGTAGCCATCAGAGGATGGATACATGTTCTCATTCTGTTTACGCCAAATTCGGACTCTACCATTTGAATGTCTCAACAGAAATCGAGACTCATCAGACCAGGCAACATTTTTCCAGTCTTCAACAGTCCAATTTTGGTGAGCTCGTGCAAATTGTAGCCTCTTTTTCCTATTTGTAGTGGAGATGAGGGGTACCCGGTGGGGTCTTCTGCTGTTGTAGCCCATCCGCCTCAAGGTTGTGCGTGTTGTGGCTTCACAAATGCTTTGCTGCATACCTCGGTTGTAACGAGTGGTTATTTCAGTCAACGTTGCTCTTCTATCAGCTTGAATCAGTCGGCCCATTCTCCTCTGACCTCTAGCATCCACAAGGCATTTTTGCCCACAGGACTGCCGCATACTGGATGTTTTTCCCTTTTCACACCATTCTTTGTAAACCCTAGAAATAGTTGTGCGTGAAAATCCCAGTAACTGAGCAGATTGTGAAATACTCAGACCGGCCCGTCTGGCACCAACAACCATGCCACGCTCAAAATTGCTTAAATCACCTTTCTTTCCCATTCTGACATTCAGTTTGGAGTTCAGGAGATTGTCTTGACCAGGACCACCCCCCTAAATGCATTGAAGCAACTGCCATGTGATTGGTTGACTAGATAATTGCATTAATGAGAAATAGAACAGGTGTTCCTAATAATTCTTTAGGTGAGTGTATATATTGCAGTTGCCTGCCCGTGTGTGAGAGGCTGCAGGCTCAGTCACAGACAGTACTGTGTGCACACCATTCATACAGGGTGTGACAGAAAATACCTTGCAGATAAAAAAATATTATATTTAATATTTTTCTGTTATCTAATCACAGTTGCAAGCCAGTGTGTGTCAGGCCCACACAGACTGTATTGTGGCCACTGGCTAGTGGCTAGGCGTCCACTTATACCGTTACAGGGTGTCACTCACTCACAAATACCTCGCAGATAAAAAAAAATTATATTTAATATTTTTCTGTGATATAATCACAGTTGCAAGCCAGTGTGTGTCAGGCCCACACAGACTGTATTGTGGCCACTGGCTAGGCCTCCACTCATACCGTTACAGGGTGTCACTCACTCAAATACCTTTCAGATAAAAAAAATTATATTTAATATTTTTCTGTGATATAATCACATTTGCAAGCCCGTGTGTGTCAGGCCCACACAGACTGTATTGTGGCCACTGGCTAGTGGCTAGGCCTCCACTTATACCGTTACAGGGTGTCACTCACTCACAAATACCTCGCAGATAAATAAAAATTATTTTTAATATTTTTCTGTGATATAATCACAGTTGCAAGCAAGTGTGTGTCAGGCCCACACAGACTGTATTGTGGCCACTGGCTAGGCCTCCACTTATACCGTTACAGGGTGTCACTCACTCACAAATACCTTGCAGATAAAAAAAAATTCTATTTAATATTTTTCTGTGATATAATAACAGTTGCAAGCCAGTGTGTGTCATGCCCACACAGACTGTACTGTGCCCACTGCCCACCACTTATATAGGGTGGCACAGTACCTTGCACACATAGTAACACTTATCTAATAAAAAATGACAGGCAAAGGCAGGCCACGCCGCTGCGGCCGTCGTGTTCGTGGTGCTGTGATTTCCACTGGCCCTGGAATAATGCCCAGTGTTCAGAGGTCACGTACCCTGAACCCAAAAAATTCAGAGAAAATAGTTGACTGGCTTACACAGGACACCCAATCTTCAACAGCTTCCGCTAAGAACCTTGACGCACCATCTTCCTCCAGCTTTGCTTTGGTCACCTGCTCTCAAGTTACCACTCTCCCGCCAGCCGCCACCACCACCACTACCACCACAGCCACCACAGCCGCTTCACTTGATCCCTCAGAGGAGTTATTTACACATCAGTTGGATTAAATTAGTGATGCGCAACCATTATTGCCAGAGGATGGAGATAACAGGGATATGTCTCAGTCAGGCAGCATTACACACATGGACGTACAGTGTGATGATGATGATGATGTTGTACCCGCTGCTGATTCCTTTGCTGAGGTGTCAGATACAAGTGAAGTGGTTGATGATGACGATGTGTCCGTGGATGCCACGTGGGTGCCTGCTCGAAGAGAAGAAGAAGAGGGGGAAAGTTCAGAAGTGGAGACAGAGAGAAGGAGGAGACGAGTTGGAAGCAGGGGGAGGTCGTCGCAAGGAGCTAGTGGCACAGTCAGACAGCATGTATCGGCACCTGGGGTCAGCCAGACAGCACGCCAATCAACACATGCTATTGCCACCACCAGAATGCCGTCATTGCAAAGCTGATGACGAGTAGAAGCAGCACACAAGCTCAAAGCCACCATCCTCCTCCTGGTCCAGCATCTTCAGCCACTGCTGTCCTCCTTGCCCCCTCTCAACCACCCGCCACTCCGCCTCTCACCTTCAGCAGTTCCATCTCATCTGCCCACAGTCAGGTGTCTGTAAAGGAAATGTTTGAGCGTAGGAAGCCAATGTCACAGAGTCACCCCTTTGCCCGGCGTCTGACAGCTGGCTTGACGGAACTCTTAGCCCGCCAGCTTTTACCATACCAGCTGGTGGAGTCTGAGGCCTTCAAAAAATTAGTCGCTATTGGGACACCACAGTGGAAAGTACCCGGACAAATTTTTTTTTCAAAAAAGGCAATCCCAAACCTCTACTCAGTGATTGAAAAGGAAGTCATGGCATCTCTGGCATACAGTGTTGGGGCAAGGGTCTATCTGACCACTGATACCTGGTCTGCAAAGCACGGTCAGGGCAAGTATATCACCTACACTGCGCATTGGGTCAGCCTACTAACGGCTGACAGGCCTACTGCCACCTCCTCTACTCCTCCTACTCCATCCTCTTCCATAACCTCCTCGGCTGAGTCATCTTCTGCTGCGGTTTCTGACTGCACATCAACTGACTCCCCCCAGCTCCCCAGGGGCTATTCCACATCCCGGATACGACAGTGTCACGCTGTCTTGGGGTTGACTTGCCTGAAAGCAGAGAGCCACACCGGACCAGCACTCCTGTCCGCCCTGAACGCACAGGTGGATCAGTGGCTGACCCCGCACCAACTGGAGATCGGCAAAGTGGTGTGTGACAATGGAAGCAATTTGTTGGCGGCATTGAATTTGGGAAAGTTGTCACATGTGCCGTGCATGGCACATGTGTTGAATCTCATCGTACAACGCTTTGTGTCTAAGTACCCAGGCTTACAGGACGTCCTCAAGCAGGCCAGGAAGGTGTGTGGCTTTTTCAGGCGTTCCTACACGGCCATGGCGCACTTTTCAGACATTCAGCGCCGAAACAACATGCCAGTGAGGCGCTTGATTTGCGACAGCCCGACACGTTGGAATTCAACACTCCTAATGTTCGACCGCCTGCTCCAACAAGAAAAAGCCGTCAACGAGTATTTGTATGACCGGGGTGCTAGGACAGCCTCTGCGGAGCTGGGAATTTTTTTTGCCACGTTACTGGACGCTCATGCGCAATGCCTGTAGGCTCATGCGTCCTTTTGAGGAGGTGACAAACCTAGTCAGTCGCACTGAAGGAACCATCAGCGACATCATCCCATTTGTTTTCTTCTTGGAGCGTGCCCTGCGAAGAGTGCTGGATCAGGCTGTAGATGAGCGTGAAGAGGAAGAGGAAGAGTTGTGTTCAACATCACTACCAGAAACAGCCTTGTCATCATCGCTTGCCGGACCTGCGGCAACGCTGCAAGAGGAGTATGAGGAAGAGGAGTCAGAGGAGGAATGTGGCTTTGAGGAGGAGGAAGACCAACCACAGCAGGCATCCCAGGGTGCTCGTTGTTGTCACCTATCTGGGACCCGTGGTGTTGTACGTGGCTGGGGTGAAGAACAGACCGTCAATGACATCAGTGAGGACGAGGAACGGGAAATAAGTAGCTCGGCATCCAACCTTGTGCAAATGGGGTCTTTCATGCTGTCATGTCTGTTGAGGGACCCTCATATAAAAAGGATGAAGGAGAACGACCTGTACTGAGTGGCCACGCTACTGGACCCCCGGTATAAGCAGAAAGTGGCGGAAATGTTACCAACTTACCGAAGGTCAGAAAGGATGCAGCAGTTCAAAACAAAACTAAAAAATATGCTTTACACAGCTTATAAGGGGGATGTCACAGCACAACGGGAATCTAACAGGGGAAGAGGTGAAAGTAATCCTCCTCCTACCACGACCACGGCGGCAAGGATAGGACGCTTTACAGATGTGTTGTTGATGGAGGACATGCAGAGCTTTTTCAGTCCTACACATCGCCACAGCCCTTCGGGATCCAGCCTTAGAGAACGACTCGACCGACAGGTAGCAGACTACCTCGCCTTAACTGCAGATATCGACACTCTGAGGAGCAATGAACCCCTTGACTACTGGGTGTGCAGGCTTGACCTGTGGCCTGAGCTATCCCAGTTTGCGATAGAACTTCTGGACTGCCCCGCTTCAAGTGTCCTGTCAGAAAGGACCTTCAGTGCAGCAGGAGGCATTGTCACTGACAAAATAAGTCGCTTCGGTCAAAAAAGTGTTGATTACCTCACCTTCATTAAGATGAATGAGGCATGGATCCCGAAGGGACTGACAGTGGGGGATACGTTTGACTAACAAAGGGCCTGATGACATGCCTTGGCCTCAAAATGGTCCCCACGCTGCTGTATTTAATGTCTGCATACCGGATGACTTTCGTGAATTCTCCGCCACCAACTAGGGTTCAAGCCGCAATGTTTTAGTCACCTTTCTGCCTTGAAAACAATAACATTATTTTTCAGGCATGTGTACATGCCTAATTTTTCTGGCCTCTGGTGCTGCACTGTGGCTGCAAAAGCAAAACAAAAAATAAAGGCACATACAAGTGTCAATTCCCCTTCGTCATCGTTACCTTGTTGTGGTGAAGGGGCTTGCGTATCACAATGAAGCGATCATCACCTCTATGAGTGTGTTGGCAATGTTGCCACACCCCAGATAATAAGGTCGTTGCTTCATTATGATCAGACCAAAAGAGATCGGCTGGATAATTTTTCATAGAAAAAACGAAAATTTTATTATTATTTTTTTTAAGTTGTAGGGGTGGATTTTTAATACATAAAATAAAAAAATCATAATAAAGTCTCTTAATAGTTTATTAGAAATAATGCAGACAATTTCAAAAAATCCCCATCAATTCCAATACAAAGCAAGTACAAAGATCAGAACTAAATTATTCCAGGATGTCGTAATGGTTCGTTAATTCGACAATGGTTAATCAATGGTTAATCAATTCGACACACGTCCCCGGATAGGGGACGTAACAGGGATTAAACTGATAGGAATAGTACTAGTTAAGACACCACTCATATAGGGTGTCACAGCACATTGCTCCGTGCACGCGCAGTGCCCCAACTTGGGAGTAAGAGGACCGACCAAGCTGCTTTTTCCATCTCCCGGTTCCTAAAATCAATTCAGTTTGGTGTATCAGAGTTTGGTCTGTCACTGTGAAGGCAGTCGAAGGTACCCGGCCTAAATTTTTTTTCACAAAAGGCAATCCCACCCTGATATGGGACGTAACAGCGATTAAACTGATGAGAATAGTACTACAGAAAATAGCACTCATATCGGGTGTGACAGTAAATTGCACGGCGCAGACGCAATGACTGTGGCGTGGATTCAAACAAAGGGGAGGGAGCCAGCTTTTTTTAACCATCTCCCCGTTCAAAAAATCTATTTAATAAATGGACCCCAGATTGGGGACGTAACAGGGATTAAACTGATGAGAAGAGAGAACTGTAACGGGGTTCCAAAGGTACACTCGGTCCCCCATTAGCCGCAGACCTGCTGCTTAGCTTTGGGAACGTGGATCTGTGTTGTACCTCGTTCCCAGGGCGGCTTTACTAGCTGAGTGGCTCCCTGCTCCTAAGTCTGCCTTGAGCGCCGAGCTGATTACTCGGTGCTCGACTGGTTGGTAGCTTTCCTGGTATTGACTCGGTCCGTTCACGTCCTGTTGTTTGTCTGTCTGTCATCCCTGCACTTATTCCAAGTTAGGGATTGCCGTCCAGTTGTCCCCGGTCATTAGGACTCACGAGGCAAGTAGGCAGGGCCAGGGGTAAGGGTGGAGCGCAGTGGTCACTTCCCTCCCCACTGTGTGTGTGTGTACGCAACCGTTACATGAACTACAGAAAATACCACTCATATCGGGTGTGACAGTAAATTGCACGGTGCAGACGCAGTGACCGTGGCGTGGATTCAAACAAAGTCGAGGGAGCCAGCATTTTTTTAACCATCTCCCCGTTCAAAAAATCCATTTAATAAATGGACCCCAGATTGGGGACGTAACAGGGATTAAACTGATGAGAAGAGAGAACTACAGAAAATACCACTCATATCGGGTGTGACAGTAAATTGCACGGCGCAGACGCAGTGACCGTGGCGTGGATTCAAACAAAGGGGAGGGAGCCAGCGTTTTTTTAACCATCTCCCCGTTCAAAAAATCCATTTAATAAATGGACCCCAGATTGGGGACGTAACAGAGATTAAACTGATGAGAAGAGAGAACTACAGAAAATAGCACTCATATCGGGTGTGACAGTAAATTGCACGGCGCAGACGCAGTGACCGTGGCGTGGATTCAAACAAAGGGGAGGGAGCCAGCGTTTTTTTAACCATCTCCCCGTTCGAAAAATCAATTTAATAAATGGACCCCAGATTGGGGACGTAACAGGGATTAAACTGATGAGAAGAGAGAACTACAGAAAATAGCATTCATATCGGGTGTGACAGTAAATTGCACTGCGCAGACGCAGTGACCGTGGTGTTGATTCAAACAAAGGGGAGGGAGCCAGCGTTTTTTTAACCATCTCCCCATTCGAAAAATCTATTTAATAAATGGACCCCAGATTGGGGACGTAACAGGGATTAAACTGATGAGAAGAGAGAACTACAGAAAATTCCACTCATATCGGGTGTGACAGTAAATTGCACGGCGCAGACGCAGTGACCGTGGCGTGGATTCAAACAAAGGGGAGGGAGCCAGCGTGTTTTTAACCATCTCCCCGTTTGAAAAATCAATTTAATAAATGGACCCCAGATTGGGGAAGTAACAGGGATTAAACTGATGAGAAGAGAGAACTACAGAAAATACCACTCATATCGGGTGGGACAGTAAATTGCACGGCGCAGATGCAGTGACCGTGGCATGGATTCAAACAAAGGGGAGGGAGCCAGCGTGTTTTTAACCATCTCCCCGTTTGAAAAATCTATTTAATAAATGGACCCCAGATTGGGGAAGTAACAGGGATTAAACTGATGAGAAGAGAGAACTACAGAAAATACCACTCATATCGGGTGGGACAGTAAATTGCACAGCACAGACGCAGTGACCGTGGATTTTAAACAAAGGGGAGGGAGCCAGCGTTTTTTTAACCATCTCCCCGTTCAAAAAATCTATTCAATTCACCTTTCCGGGACCATTGTTGTTGTACGTGGCTGGGTGGAGGAAGAAACCTTCAATGACGTCAACAGGACATGGCTAGCTTGGTATCCAACCTTGCACAAATGGGGAGTTTGCGGTTGGGCAAATGGACTGTTTGCAGTTGTTTGCGGTGCATTAAAAGGGGAGTTTGGTCTGTCAATGTCTGTGAAGCGGGCGTAACCCTTACACTACCTGATCGATACAACATCATACCTGATCATATACACACACTGGATGTTTTAAACCACATTGTTCAAAAAAAAATTGGATTGTTAGGTGATTTATGCGCTTTATGGATTAAAATCCAACTCTGCGTCAACTATGTAATTTTCCATGGGAGTTTTGCCATGGATCCCCCTCCGGCATGCCACAGTCCAGGTGTTAGTCCCCTTGAAACAATTTTTCCATCACTATTGTGGCTAGAAAGAGTCCCTGTGGGTTTTAAAATTCACCTGCCTATTGAAGTCTATGGCGGTTCGCCCATTCGCGAACATTTTCAGAAATTCGCGTTCGCCGTCCGCGAACGGAAAATTTTATTTTCGCGACATCTCTACTGCTCAGCTGCAACAGCTTGGTTCTCTTATTGGTGACTTATTACATCAAACGTGGAGTCTTGGATACAGATTGGTTGTTACACTTATGTATTATGTCATGATAATGATTAGTAGTGCTGAGCGAATCGAACGCCACCAATTAGAATTCGATCCTAATTTCAGGGAAAATTAAATTCGCCCCAAAGCCGAATTTCCTTGTGCTTTGTTGTAACTAATAGATTTTATCTGAAATGGTGTAAAAAAATAATAAATACTTACCTTATTCATTTGAGCGTGAAGAGCTGGCCGACACCATCTTGATTGAAGATCTCGCATGAAATCCTTTGTTCTCATGGGCTGCACAAGATTTCGAGCTAGACAGTAAATCAAGATGGCGGCGGATGGTTCTTTGCGATCAAATTCATGAGGGTAAGTATGATTTTATAATTCTTTTTTTTATTCAGATGCTGCAATCATGTATGAAAAATACAGTACAGTACACTATATAGTGTACTGTATTGTATTATACAGACATCAGACCCACTGGATCTTCAAGAACCAAGTGGGTCTGGGTCCAAAAAAAAAAGTGAAAAAAAAGTGAAAAAATAAATAAAAAACACATTTATCACTGATGTGATGTTTGTGTCACGGCTGTATGTGGGCAACAATAGTAATACACAGTACAGAGCTACTGACTGGACCCAGAACTAGGGAGGATAACGGGTGACCCCTGTCCGACCCTCAACGCTCTCCCTATTCTGCTAAAGCACATGCCCGGATCCAAATGGCGGAAAGAGGCATGCCCACGTGCCTAAGACTAATGACCACTGTAACCCCTACAATAGTGGAAGGGGCACGGCCACCAGTGCCCTACTCAGTATATGGAGGGAACCGTGGCCACCTCAGATCCAGTCAGAAAATAAACAGGAACACAACAATGTCTGCACACTTAGCTGACGGTGTTGCAGCCGCAGAGAAGATGGATCCAAGGACAGGCTGGCAATATCCGGAGTGCTAGCTGCAGCAGAACACAGGTCCAGTGAACTGATAGCTACAAGTGAAGAAACTAAAGCCAGAGCTACAACTGAAGTGAGAACTATAATCCACATCCTATCATAGGAGGAGGGGTGATATAAAGAGAGGAAAATCAAACACATGAAGGACAGCTGTGGTGAAAGAAACCAAAAGTAAACAGAGTAGTGAGAACTCCTCCCAGCTCTAGTAGTGACATCATCACAGGGGTGGAGAAACAGAGCTGTGAGAACGTCCCAAAGCTCTGGTAGTGACAGTACCCCCCCCTCTACGGGTGGACTCCGGACACCCAGGACCCACCTTCTCAGGATGAGCCCTATGAAATGCCCTGATGAGGCGAGTGGCTTTAATGTCCGACACCGGAACCCACATCCTCTCCTCAGGACCATAACCCTTCCAATGAACGAGGTACTGAAGAGAACCGCGGACCATGCGAGAGTCCACAATTCTGGAAACCTCAAACTCCAGATTGCCATCAACCAAAATCGGAGGAGGAGGCAAAGAGGAGGGTACCGTGGGCTGGACATATGGTTTTAAGAGAGATCTGTGAAATACATTATGTATCTTCCAAACCCGTGGAAGATCAAGACGGAAGGCAACAGGATTGATGACTGACAAGATTTTATAAGGCCCAATAAACTTGGGACCCAATTTCCAGGAGGGAACCTTCAACTTAATGTTTCTAGTAGACAACCACACCAGATCACCCACATTCAGGTCCGGACCAGGCACACGTCTCTTATCAGCCACACGCTTATACCTCTCACTCATCTTTTTAAGATTACCCTGAATCTTTTGCCAAATGGTAGACAAAGACGAGGAAAATCTCTCCTCCTCAGGTAAACCAGAAAGAGCCCCTCCCGAGAATGTCCCAAACTGTGGATGGAACCCATATGCACCAAAGAATGGTGACTTATCAGAAGATTCCTGACGACGGTTGTTCAGAGCAAACTCAGCAAGAGGGAGAAATGAACACCAATCCTCCTGGTTCTCTGAAACAAAACAGCGCAAATATGTCTCCAGATTCTGATTGAGGCGCTCAGTCTGACCATTCGACTGCGGATGAAAAGCAGAAGAGAAGGACAGCCGAACCCCCAGGCGAGAACAGAAAGCCTTCCAGAACCTGGACACAAACTGCGTGCCTCTATCGGAAACAATATCAGAGGGAATGCCGTGCAATTTAACAATATGGTCGACAAAAGCTTGCGCCAACGTTTTAGCATTAGGTAAACCAGGGAAAGGTACGAAATGAGCCATCTTGCTAAAACGGTCCACCACCACCAGGATCACCGACTTCCCCGAGGAACGAGGAAGATCCGTGATAAAGTCCATGGACAGGTGTGTCCAAGGACGGGAAGGAATGGGTAACGGGAGAAGGGAACCTGAAGGCCGTGAACGAGGGACCTTAGCGCGAGCGCACGTCTCACAAGCAGCCACAAAACCCTCCACCGACTTACGAAGAGCCGGCCACCAAAATCTCCGAGCAATGAGATCCACCGTGGCTCTACTCCCGGGGTGACCAGCAAGAACCGTATCATGATGCTCCTTAAAGAGTTTGTGACGTAGCTCAGGAGGCACGAACAACTTCCCAGAAGGACAACGGGCAGGTGTCTCAGTCTGGGCAGCCTGGACCTCGGCCTCCAAATCGGAATATAGAGCAGAAACAACTACCCCCTCCGCCAAAATGGGACCCGGGTCCTCGGAGTTTCCTCCTCCCGGAAAACAGCGAGAGAGAGCATCAGCCTTCACATTTTTTATCCCAGGTCGGAATGTAACAACAAAATTGAATCTGGAGAAGAACAGAGACCATCTGGCCTGTCTCGGATTCATACGCCTGGCCGACTCCAAGTATGCCAGATTCTTATGGTCGGTAAAAACGGTGATAGGGTGCCTGGCCCCCTCCAACCAATGGCGCCATTCCTCGAAAGCCAACTTGATGGCCAACAACTCCCTATCGCCCACATCATAGTTTCTCTCTGCCGGGGAGAGTTTTTTAGAGAAAAAGGCACAGGGTCGCCACTTGGCAGGGGAAGGGCCCTGGGACAAAACCGCACCCACACCCACCTCGGAAGCATCCACCTCAACAATAAAAGGTAAGGAAACATCGGGATGCACCAAGACGGGAGCAGACGCAAAATTCTCTTTAATCTTAGAAAAGGCTGCAAGCGCCTCCTCCGACCAAGAGGAAAAATCCGCCCCCTTTTTTGTCATGTCAGTGAGGGGTTTGACAACAGAGGAATAATTCAAAATGAACTTTCTGTAATAGTTCGCAAAACCCAGAAAGCGCATCAATGCCTTCTGATTCTCAGGAAGCTCCCACTCAAGTACAGCACGGACCTTCTCGGGATCCATGCGAAAACCAGAAGCAGAGAGGAGAAAACCCAGAAATTGAATCTCCGATACCATAAAAAGACATTTCTCCAGCTTGGCGTACAATTTATTTTCCCGCAGAATCTGCAGAACCTGAAAAAGATGATCCTGATGGGTCTGAACATCAGGGGAAAAAATCAAAATATCATCAAGATACACCAATACAAATTTCCCCATTAAATGATAGAAAATACTATTAACAAAATGCTGAAAGAGGGCCGGAGCATTCATCAGGCCGAAAGGCATAACGAGATTCTCGAAATGCCCGTCAGGGGTATTAAAGGCCGTTTTCCATTCATCCCCCTCTCTGACCCTGACCAGGTTGTACGCGCCTCTCAAATCCAATTTGGAAAACACCTTGGCCCCAACAATTTGATTGAAGAGGTCCGGGATCAGAGGAAGGGGATAGGGATCGCGAATCGTGATACGGTTCAGCTCCCTAAAATCTAGGCAAGGTCTCAGAGAGCCATCTTTCTTTTTAACAAAAAAAAAACCCGCGGCCACAGGTGACTTTGAGGGACGAATATGCCCCTTTTCGAGACTCTCGGAGATGTAAGTTCGCATAGCGATTCTTTCCGGTTGTGAGAGATTGTAGAGGCGTGCTTTTGGCAGCTTGGCGCCGGGAATGAGGTTAATGGGACAGTCAAACTCCCGGTGAGGAGGTAGCTCCTGAACACCGCTCTCGGAAAACACGTCCGAGAAATCAGAGAGAAATGATGGCACCGTTTTAGTAGACACCTCTGCAAAAGTCGCTGTGAGACAATTCTCT
Organism: Bufo bufo; assembly: GCF_905171765.1. Lineage (NCBI taxonomy): Eukaryota > Metazoa > Chordata > Amphibia > Anura > Bufonidae > Bufo > Bufo bufo. The sequence goes on along the minus strand of NC_053390.1, from coordinate 148,580,019 downwards.
CTACAAAAGTCACTCCACTCATTTATTTGCCTTCCTTGCCAATCAATAGTGGGGTTATGTCTAGTGAGCCAGGGTAACCCCAAAACTAGAGGAGACGGCAATCCGTTAAGGACAAAACAAGATATATCCTCCACATGAGTGTCACCTACAGCTAGCCGGATATTGTGAACAATGCCTTTCAGAGATCTCTGTGAGAGTGGAGCAGAGTCAATAGCAAAAACAGGTATATCTTTATCTAATGTGCAAACCTGAAAACCATGCATGGCTACAAATTGAGTGTCAATAAGATTGACGGCCGCTCCACTATCGACAAAAATCTCACAAGAAATGACTTTGCTCTCTAGCGCCACCCTGGCAGACAGGAGAAAACGGGAACTGCAGGTCAGAGGAAAAGCATCAAATCCTACATCAACTTTGCCCAAAGTAGCAGATGAAGCAGAACTTGATGATTTACCTTTTGAGATTTTTCTCTTATTATCGCTCTTAGTACGGTTCAAGAATCTCCTAGATGGACAAACATTTGCCAAATGACCTATGCCCCCACAACAAAAACAGACCATACTCTGAGGACTAAATCCTCTTTTATCAGGGGCAAGTCGAGCTAGCTGCATGGGTTCCTCCTCAGAGGGGAGCGAGACAGGATGAGGCCCCTGCACACTGAATGAGTCCGCACCACTTCCCCTAGACTGACAATGGCTGGACAGAGAGGTCTCGTTTCTTTCTCTTAGACGCCTGTCAAGGCGTACCGCCAATGACATGGCAGACTCTAAGGACGTTGGTCTCTCATGGAAAGCAAACGCATCTTTTAATCTCTCCGAGAGACCATGACAGAACTGACTCCGGAGTGCAGCATCATTCCAACCCGAATCAGCTGCCCATCTCCGAAATTCAGAACAATAAAGCTCCGCAGACCGTTTGTTCTGGCATAAAACACGTAGGTTAGATTCGGCCAGAGCAACACGATCCGGGTCATCATAAATCTGCCCCAGGGCCACAAAAAATCCCTCCACGGATCGAAGGGAGGGATCCCCTGATGGCAGCGAAAAAGCCCAAGTCTGAGCATTACCCCTGAGCAGGGAGATGACAATCCTCACCCTCTGCTCTTGATTACCAGAAGAGTGAGGACACAAGCAAAAATGGAGTTTGCATGCCTCTCTGAAACGAACAAAATTCTCACTGCCCCCGGAGAACGTCTCCGGAAGTGAGACCTTTGGCTCGCAACAGACTCCATGAGCCGGAGCAGGGCCCAATGCTTGAAGCTGAGTCATAGTTTGACGGAGATCCGCTACTTCCAAAGAAAGACCCTGCATGCGGTCAACCAGGCCAGAAAGCGGATCCATGTCAAAAAAGGACGGTTTTGGTGGATTATAATGTCACGGCTGTATGTGGGCAACAATAGTAATACACAGTACAGAGCTACTGACTGGACCCAGAACTAGGGAGGATAACGGGTGACCCCTGTCCGACCCTCAACGCTCTCCCTATTCTGCTAAAGCACATGCCCGGATCCAAATGGCGGAAAGAGGCATGCCCACGTGCCTAAGACTAATGACCACTGTAACCCCTACAATAGTGGAAGGGGCACGGCCACCAGTGCCCTACTCAGTATATGGAGGGAACCGTGGCCACCTCAGATCCAGTCAGAAAATAAACAGGAACACAACAATGTCTGCACACTTAGCTGACGGTGTTGCAGCCGCAGAGAAGATGGATCCAAGGACAGGCTGGCAATATCCGGAGTGCTAGCTGCAGCAGAACACAGGTCCAGTGAACTGATAGCTACAAGTGAAGAAACTAAAGCCAGAGCTACAACTGAAGTGAGAACTATAATCCACATCCTATCATAGGAGGAGGGGTGATATAAAGAGAGGAAAATCAAACACATGAAGGACAGCTGTGGTGAAAGAAACCAAAAGTAAACAGAGTAGTGAGAACTCCTCCCAGCTCTAGTAGTGACATCATCACAGGGGTGGAGAAACAGAGCTGTGAGAACGTCCCAAAGCTCTGGTAGTGACAGTTTGATATCACCACGTCCGTAATGACCTGATCAATGAAATAGTAATGTTACTTTTCCTGCACAGTGAACGCCATAAAAAATAAAAACTATGATGAAATTGAAATTTTGCCCACCTTACTTCCCAAAAAAAGTAATAAAAGTGATCAAAAAAGTTGTATGTACACCAAAATGGTACCAATTAAATCGGCACCTCATCCTGCAAAAAATGAGCGCCTACCTGAGACATTCGCCCAAAAAGTAAAAAAAAATATGGCTCTTAGACTATGGAGACACTAAAACATGATTTTTTTTTTTCTAAAATGCTGTTATTGTAAAATAAATTAAAAAAACTACATATTAGTAGGGTTGAGCGAACCCAAACTGTAAAGTCATAAATAAAGCAGAGCGCCAACTTGGCTATTTCTGTAGGCCCAGAGGTGGGATCTGCACCTATCCGACGTTGGTGGCTTGTCCTAGCGATTTGCCATCAATGTATTAGATGGGCCAAGCCCTTTATGATTCTGGCAATAATGCACTTATCAGACTAAGTGTAAAGTGAAAGGGGTGCAATGACTGGGAGCAGCGCAGTCGCCGCTCTCTGTCATTGCACCCACTACTTACAAAGAAATGCACTTCGTGACAAAGTAATTAGTCACAAAGCAAATTTTTTTGTTAAATTCGGCAAAGGAGCCAAATCAAATTTTAAAATAATCAAAGTGAAATTAATTAACCTTGATCCAAATTGCAGAGAAAATTTGATTTGACACGAATCCGAATTTCCTTGGGCTTCGTAGTAATGAATAATTTTTCCCTAAAATGGCGGCTACACGTGTTAGAAAGCAAATGTAAGAAACCCACAAATGTGATATTACCCATAATGCCATGCATCCAGTCATTCAGCAGATCCCCTGTGATGTCACAGCCATATAAAAGCCTCATTCTGAGCGGTCGCCTCCATTTCACAGTGATCTGAGCATAGTGCTAGGGACAGTGTTTTAAAAAGCTTTTAATTATAGAACATTGGATAAGGAGAGTGCAGGGACAGTGTAGGGAGATCATAAGGAGAGTTTTTAGACATTGTGGGGAGAGCATAGGGAGACTGCAGGAACAGTGCAGGCTGAGTGTAATCTCCCTGTGCATCTTGTTCACCTGCTGCACCATTCATACTTAACCTGTTCGGTTATATATAGACTTACTGTGCATCAGATTCATTGTCAACAGGTGGTCTAATAAATAGGTGCATTTATCTAGTTCACTTGGTGTGCCATAAATACTTAATCTGTTTAGCTATACATAGACACATTGATTAATAAATAAGCAATTCCATTAGGTCCTGATTCACAAAACGGGGTTATATACCAGTTCCATTCTACTGTTTGTGGCATGTCCACATTGATTAATAGTTAAGCAATTCTGTTAAGCGTTGATTCACAAATTGTGGTGATTCACCTGTCTCATTCTACTGTTTGTGGTGTGTACACATTGATTAATAGATAAGCAATTCTATTAGGCCCTGATTCACAAAGTGGGTTGACACACCAGTCTCATTCTACTGTTTGTGGCATGTCTACATTGATATTTAACCGCTGATGTTAGATAAACAGTTACTGTGATTTAGTGTTACAGGGCGGTCTTATTTAACACCCTGTGGGAGTGCAAATAAACTGATTCTTTGAACAGCAGAGTTGCTCTTAGTTTTTTTTACCAAATAAATTAGTCTTTTACCAAATAAATTAGTCTCTTCCAGTATTACAATCACTGATCCCTATGACGAACGACATTGTGCGGGTAACCGGCACCTATCACCAAAGAGTAGTCACGTGGCGATTCTATCAGTGCAGTGTGTGTGCAGCCCCAGACATATAAGGCCCTCCAGCAAGTTGGACGCAAGAACACTAGGGTAAAATAACTCCTTGTATTCGGTTAAAACCAGATGGGCCGAACTTACTGAATGGATCAAACATGGCAAATGGATAATTGCCATATGGGAGACAAATCGCTCCATCTACTGGAGTCAAATTCATCATTCCTAGCTACCAAGTTCTGAAAATTGTATTCTGTGTCACTCTGACAGTCACGACACATTTTAAGCAAATTCAAATTCACTGTGCAGTGCAACAACATTTTTGCCCATGTGGACCCATCCATAAAGTTTGCGATCCCTGCGTACTATGAACTTTATGGTATTTTGCTTTCAAAATATATTTGGCTTAAAACCAGATAGGCCGAACTTGGTGGATGAAACAGCTAGATTATTGTTACACAGGAGGAGTTGGTTATTGGAATAAACCACACAAATCACTCCACCAACTCATCGTAGCCCAAATTTGGAGCTAATACGTTCTTTTAGTCATTGTTTGGTCAGTCTAGATAACAAGTATGGGGGGGGCACACTTCAAGAGGAAACACTCAGCAGGATAGTGATAATTACACTTTATTAAATACAATTATTTAAGAACATACCCCTAAAATTTACATAAAATATGGTACATCAATTTAATACACACTCAGTCCCAATCAAAATGCAATAAAGTATGGTACATCAATTGATATGAAGCAATATATACTCAGTCTCAATAAAATGCAATACAACCGCCAGGTGACTGTTGGTTTCAAACCTCTATTGTTGTTCACAATCAGCAGATGCTGTCCACACTAATATCCAGCAAATGTCCAGCAACTATCATAAGTTGAAATCGCAGGTGTCCAGCAAAAATACTATGCAGAACTCAATTGTCTAAATTATGCGTCAACTGGCCCACCAGACTGTAGATGGACCAGTTCAATCCAATGTGCTTCTGGTATAATGCCCGTAAGTGTGAGCTCAATACCGCTTCTTATATAGTAATGTTTAGGCTCCAAACCGAGCCCGGTCTTACCCGTCTCCGCTGCTATAGCGTTGGTCCAGGAGGCCGCACACCCGCAGCGTCCCACGTGGTGTGCTTCTGCCTGTTACGCGGCGTCCCACGTGACCTGGTAACCAAGGGGACCGGATGCACGCTCGTGTGACGTCAATCTTGTGCGCCCATTCTCAATCGGCGCTGCTTTCTCTGCTTTTCTTTCTTTCTTTGCCGGCTTTGTTCCTTTTCTTTAATATTAGGTGGATCAACGCTCACTCCAACAATTACCAGACGCGTTTCGGGGTCTCAGCCCCTTCCTCAGTGGCTGAGACCCCGAAACGCGTCTGGTAATTGTTGGAGTGAGCGTTGATCCACCTAATATTAAAGAAAAGGAACAGAGCCGGCAAAGAAAGAAAGAAAAGCGGAGAAAGCAGCGCCGATTGAGAGTGGGCGCACAAGATTGACGTCACACGAGCGTGCATCCGGTCCCCTTGGTTACCAGGTCACGTGGGACGCCGCGTAACAGGCAGAAGCACACCACGTGGGACGCTGCGGGTGTGCGGCCTCCTGGACCAACGCTATAGCAGCGGAGACGGGTAAGACCGGGCTCGGTTTGGAGCCTAAACATTACTATATAAGAAGCGGTATTGAGCTCAGACTTACGGGCATTATACCAGAAGCACATTGGATTGAACTGGTCCATCTACAGTCTGGTGGGCCAGTTGACGCATAATTTAGACAATTGAGTTCTGCATAGTATTTTTGCTGGACACCTGCGATTTCAACTTATGATAGTTGCTGGACATTTGCTGGATATTAGTGTGGACAGCATCTGCTGATTGTGAACAACAATAGAGGTTTGAAACCAACAGTCACCTGGCGGTTGTATTGCATTTTATTGAGACTGAGTATATATTGCTTCATATCAATTGATGTACCATACTTTATTGCATTTTGATTGGGACTGAGTGTGTATTAAATTGATGTACCATATTTTATGTAAATTTTAGGGGTATGTTCTTACGAATTTTATTTAATAAAGTGTATCATCACTATCCTGCTGAGTGTTTCCTCTTGAAGTGTGCCCCCCCATACTTGTTATCTAGACGCACTTTTTCACTTGGTCCTGAGGGTGGGACCAGGGGGTGAGCACCTTATTCATATAAGAAGGGGGTGAGCCGCTGTATTTTTCATTGTTTGGTCAGTGTTTTGCATCAGTATTTCATCAGAATTGGTAAGTCAAAAGCAGGAGTGCTTCCAAAACACAGATGAGATGCAAATAATTCCAGCACATTTTATCTCTTTTTGGACCCACTCCTATTTTTGGCTAATAATTACTTATCAAACACTGATGCAAAACACTGACCATCTGAAAGAGGCTTTATAGATGCTTAAAATACAGGATTTTTTTTTTTTTTTCTGACGGTTAAGAAGAACAGAAACAGTGATGTTAACACAGCCTTACTGCCACTGCTGCCGCCACCATCCCCACTCTGTCATGGGGCCAATACTGCCACTGTTGCCACCGTCCCCACTCTGTCATGGGGCCACAACTTGAATCTTGGGGCACTGCACAGTTAAGTCCATGGCGATAAATTAGACCTGACACTTTTCTTGACCTGTAATACTGACACACAATAATTCCACAGCTATGGATCTTGATGCCCTGCACAGTGATGTAGATGGCGATACATTACAATTGCCTGTAATACTGATGGCACAGTACCTAGAGAACTTATTAACTATTAATGTGGGTGCACTAGAACGTAATGCACATAGGGATTCCCTCTCCCTGCATTCTTCCTGCACTGTCCCTGCAGTTTAAGTTCCAAGTCTTCACACTGAGATCAGACCACCAAGTGGGATGAATATGATTAGTCAGAGGAACCTGGGTACACCAGATTGATCGCCATTCATGACAAAATAATTCAGAAAAAATGTCTTAAAGAACTTTTGTGAATCTTCCAAATCAAATTTTTCTCTAATAATGATCTATGTGATTTGATTGGAAATGTTACTCTATTTTCCCCACTCATTTAGTGTATATACATTTTTATACTGTCAGTATTATGTTGTTTGAAGAAAGGCTTGTGAGAAGCCAAAATGTGGCATTTTTCTATATCATTGGAAACAAAATTTGGATAAAGAGGACATGCTGACATCATTATTCTTCATTTATTTACGTCTGTAGGTGGACTGTTGATGGCTTCAAAAAAGGTTTGGATGATTTCTTAGAACTAATATGAAATCTAGTATAAATATATTGAATTTATTAAATGTATGACTATTAGAGATGAGCAAATCAATTTGGCACTAATCAGATTTGTTTTGAATTTCCCAAAAGTTTTGGATTACAGTGATTTCACAATTTTCGGGAGTTGCCCCAAATAGACTGCTCCAAAAGGCAACTACATTTAACAGATCACAAGACAGAAGGATAATATGACCACACAGAATACAAATACTGAATATTTATTTGACATTACTGGTGCGGTTTTAGTGTGAAAGAGCTTGAAAGGGTCTGGATACAGTCCTCGTTGACCTCAGAGTGTTATACATGACTTTTCAGGACAATCAGAGCACTTTCAATTTGAACTCGATTTATTTGGACTGAATCGAATCTGGAAGATGATTTCCAGAAATTCACTAATCTCTTTTGAATATTTATCCAGTTGATCAAGCAGGAAATGTTTTACACATTTTATTTCTCCTTTTTTTAGTATCTTCTGCATCAATATTGGAAAATCCATTTATCCTTATCCCTTCCCTTCATCCACATCCTCTTGCATCCTCTGGATCAACATGATGAACCTACACTACTGGAAAATGAAAAAATGATGTATGTATGTTACTATGTATGTAGGGATGATTCTGGATGGTCAAGACAGACAGATGCATGGCAAGATTTCCATGAAATAAAATGACAATAATATAATAATGATCTTTATTTATATAAGAAAAGCTGCTGTATATCAAAGCACAGCCACAACATAAAAAATTGGCTCTGCAATAGCCCCTCCAGTGACCACCCAGACCTTAAGAAACTATCTACTTGAAGCATGACTGCATTCACGTACTTCCACTAATTTATTTGCCACTGACCTCTCATCATCACCAAGAGGGCCTGCACTGGTTCAATAAGAGAGAGCCCATTGGAAGCATGAATGGAAAATATTGTTCAGTAATAAAAGCATTTTCTGCCTTATTACTAATGCCATATTAGAGTTTGCAGGAGGGATGAAGAGCACCTACTTCCATCATGCATAGTGCGGAGACACACAGGACCAACATCAAGTGTCATGGTGTGGAGCACCGTTAGCTACAATGGATGTTGCCATGTGTTTTTCATGAAGGGAACATTGACCAGCCTTCATTATTTCCAGGACATCATGAAACTATATCTACTACCTTTTTTAGTCTTCCAACAAGAAAACACCTGCCCACGCTACACAACATGCTCTTCAGTGTATCTAACAGCTTCCCTAGCCAGCTCCATTGGCAGACCCCCCCCCCCCCCCCCCCCCCCCCCAGAATGTCTGGGACTGGAAGGAAAGACGTACTTCCCATAGACATCAGGCACATTGACTGAACTACTAGTCCAAGTTCAAGGAGCTTGAAATTACATACCACCGGAGGGTATCCAGCATCTGTTTGATGGTTATCATGTCAGAGTGGCCACCTGTATCACAGAAAGGGACTGGTAACAACCAGTATTACTGTGATCCAGCTCCAACATATACCCTGCTGCAGAATCCAAAATAAAGGGTGCTCCTCCTTGGTAGTGTGATCATTGACCAAGTACCACCAGCAGTTTATAATTTGTAAGCCTCAGCTCAATCACATTAACTTTTACAGATGTTCTGTTTTCATTTACTAGTGTACATATATATATATATTTTTTTATAAATTCTTTATTTTCAGAATATTTCAATTTAGATATAAACAAACAATGACCTTTTGGCCATATATAGTAGTATACAGAGTTAATATCACAGGTCATATACAGTACATATATTAACTACTTGGCGTATCTTTATAGATCCATAAGTAATATCATGCGGTAAAGCAATGATCACAGTCCCCTATATAACTCCTAGAGGTGTTAAGTAAAGACCTAATTATTGCATAGCAAAGTGTATCAAAGTATCAAGGGGGACCATGGTTGTCTGGACCATATGCCATTTATACATAAAAAAGGTAAGATAGAAAAAGAAATTGAAAAAGAAAGAAAAGGTGGAGAAAGGAGATAGAAGGAGAAGAAAGATGAAGAAGAGGAGGGGGGGGTGAAGGGGGGGATAGATGGTAAGCGAGGTTTAAGCTATTTCAGTGCTCAGTAGAACTGTGTATGAGTTGAGGAACTAAGCTCAAGATCAGGGTGTCAGTTAGATGACTCTAGCTCACCTGTGGTTTGTTATGATATGGGGTTATCAGCTAATTTCACATCACTGCCCATCACCCCATGACCTCCAAGGGTGCCAGGTTTTCAGAAATTTCTTGTGGTTTCTGTTGATCCAACTTGTCATTTCTTCGAAACTACAAATTTGATTTACCTTGGTAATCCATTCCTTTATTGAGGGGGCGTTTGCGTCTCTCCAGTGGAGAGGTATGATAGGTACATATATATTTTTAATGAGGTCCATGACATGTGCATGATCTCTAATAGATAGACCATCAATTATAGCACCACACACACACACACACACACACACACACACTTGTAAAAAGACTATGTGAGAAAGCCTGTACATACTCTTGGCATACATACAGTTATAATCCCTACCTCCAGAAATCATTGAAATGTTTACACACTTCAAGGCTCCATAGCAATAGAGAGTGGATGGTAGTTGCATTTATTTTTGGTTGGTATTACTGAGCAACTGGACTTTAAGGGAGAAAGGTAGAAAATATTCTGCACTCACTAGACTGAGCTGAGAGACCATTAATATAGATAAATAATGCATACAGAAACAAATTAATACAAACCATTTGATAGTAAGAACACTTTTTAATACTAGTCAAACGAAAACAGAAAATGAGTTCCGAAAGCATATCCAAACAAAAAGGATAGATTTTCCAGTGTGAAGTGTGTTTTAATCATTTTCTTATTTTGGCAGTCATGATAATTTAATCAATACACCTTCTCGTTCATAATGCATCTCCCCATCCTTTTCTATGAGGATGATTGATTTTAAGCATTAAAATGGGATTAGTTCATGATAAACACTGTCAGTACTCAGTATTTCCGAGAACGTTTTGAACCAGCAACAGCAAAGTAGCAGAAAACAAATAAAACACCTCCAGGGATACAGTACAACCCATAGCATATTTAGACTGGCATTTTGGCAAGTACACTTCTTCTGATTAATTAAAACCATTAACAGATGAGTTCTGCCAATTGTTCAGTCGCTTATTCACTTGAGTGTGATGGTAATTTTAAACAGGCCTTGTTTAGGGCAGTACTCTCGGAAAAAAAAAAAGACATTAAGAAATTATTGTGATGTAGTGTTAAGTCTCTTGCCTGTAAGTACACCATATTTGTATAATGTTTTGTCTTTATGGGTTACACAATCAAATTTGGCATAGATTATGTGTTATTTATACAGTTGATGCAACATTTCTACCACAACCATTAAAAAATAATAATTCTGATGGATCTTCGACATTTCAGCAGAAAATGTAATCTATTCCAGCGGAGCTACCTGGAGCCCACACACTTTTTGTAAAGATGGCAAGGGTGGCAGAGATACAGAAAATGTCTCAAAACAGCACTTGTGATTCAATTTCGACTTGTCTATGCAAAAAAAAAACTGGTGTACACTAATGAAACATTTCTAATTTTTTTTAAATAATTTGTATAGTATATACTGTATTTAGCTTGTTGTCTTTATTAAACAGAAGCTAATAAAGAAATGCAGTCTGCTCTTCTTTTTATGTTTTTATTTCCACAATTTGCCAACCACTCATAAACTTTAAACGTCCAGGCGGTCAACATATATTTCTGTAAGGACATTCTCAGACACCCTCGAAAAGTTAGCAGCCGCACACAAATCATGCAGCTGCAGGAGCAGGGAGCCCACTGTCAGTGACATCAAGGCTCTCGATAGAGACAGCAGGGATATTTTTTTTTTACTATCCCTGCCTTCTTCATCTCGGTATACACAGCACTCAGTGAGCACTGTACATACAGATCAAATGATCACGTGATCACATGGGGCTAGGTGTCTGCACAAGCTGATGGGTCTTAGCAGACCCAGATCACCTCTGCATTATACTGTAGCTCAACAGCTTTGTTAAATGGAACCTGTCACCATGAAAATGTGAAATAATCCATAGGCAGCATGCAGGAGGAGCTGAGCAGATTGATATACACTGTAAAACACAACATGCAATGCAACAGCTCTCTGCAAACCAAATAAAGCCGTGACGGCTACCATACAATTCAGGGAGTGTAGGTTCCACATGCATGCTGGGCCTGCTTTCATTTCTGTCAGTTTTGGTGCCAAAATGGCCTCCATTATATCCAGGGAATGCAGGTACCAATATGCATGCCGGGCCCACTCCACACCACTCCTGGTGCCAAATGGACACTATAAATGACAGAACTGAAAGCAGGCCCAGCATGCATGTGGAACCTACACTCCCTGAATTGTATGGTAGCCGTCATGGCACATAACAAGTAGAATTTAGTGTTAGGAACCCGTCTTATAGAGAACGCCTTGACGTGTTGCAGACGGGCTCAAATAATTTTGTAGAAAATGATTTGCCAAGCATCTCTAATTTATAAGTATAGCACTAGCAATTATTATGCATTTTTGTACTTTATTTGGTTTGCAGGGAGCTGTTGCATTGCATGTTTTGTTTTACAGTGTTGTTCTCAGCCATAGCAACGTGCCCCTGCGCTTTGGGATGTGCTGACTGACCCCCTTTTTCTTTGCAGTTTGTATTGGAGGTGTGGCTGACACCTCAGTCGTGCACTGCTGACGAGCTCGTCTGCCCCATAGGCTGATTTTAATTAGTGTGAGTATATAGCTTGGCCTGCTCTCCCTCATTCACTGGAAGCCATTTGGCACCAGGAGAGAGATCGTTGTGGACTCTCATTGCATTCTTTGGTGGCCATTTGGCACCAGGAGTGGTGTGGAGTGGGCCCGGCATGCATGTTGGTACCTGCATTCCTTGAATATAATGGAGGCCATTTTAGCACCAAAAATGACAGAAATTAAAGCAGGCCCAGCATGCATGTGGAACCTACACTCTCTGAATTGTATGGTAGCCGTCATGGCACATAACAGGTAGAATTTAGTGTTAGGAACCCGTCTTACAGAGAACGCCTTGACATGTTGCAGACGTTCTCAAATAATTTTGTACAAAATGATTTGCCAAGCATCTCTAATTTATAAGTATAGCACTAGCAATTATTATGCATTTTTGTACTTTATTTGGTTTGCAGGGAGCTGTTGCATTGCATGTTTTGTTTTACAGTGTTGTTCTCAGCCATAGCAATGTGCCCCTGCGCATTGGGATGTGCTGACTGACCCCCTTTTTCTTTGCAGATTGATATACAGTTTTGTGGGAAAAGATTCAGTATAACCTGGATTTTATTTATTTAAATTCCTGCTTATTCTGGGCTTTGAAGTCAAGGAGGCGTTCATATCAGTAATTGACAGCCTTCCCTCTATGACTGTGTACACAGAGATGGCTGCCAATAACTGATAGGACCGCCTCCGTGACTTCAAAGCCCAAAATGAGTAGGAATTTAAATAAGATACAAGATGTACAGAATTTTTTCCCACAATATCTGTTCAGCTCATTCTGTTCTATAATATGCTACCTGCAGCTCAGACACCATGTTCAATGTTATAGGTAGTGTTGAGCGGGAGATGCCATATTCGATTTCGCGATATTTCACGAATATTCGCTTGAATATTCGTCTAAATCGAATATTCGTCATTATTGTATTTATCGCGATTAATATGCGATTTAATCATTCGCATATTGCGATTTTTAAGCTTAGAATTAGAAGTTATAAATTATAACTTCTAATTGCCTTATAACTTAATAATAGGGCAACTTTCCTATTCTTTAATCTTGGAGATCTAGATTTAACACGAATATAGCGCTATATTCTATGTCTTTGTTAGATAGCGAAGTATTCTACATCAACGAAGATAGCGAAGTATTCTACATCAACGAAGATAGCAAAGTATTCTACATCGTCCTCAATTTAAGTTATCGCATTGCGATTACAACTTAGGCTGTTTATGATAATGGTGGTATTGGGAGAATTAACGGTCGGATATAACGAATATAGTACTATATCTAAGAATAGTGGATTATAAATGTTGGATTCGCAATGCGGTTAATAATAATAGCAAATATTATCACATTGCGATTACAAATTAGCACTGCTAGATTCCATATTCGTTAACTTAGTTAATTCTAGCAAGCTGACCCATTCCATTAGAGACCCAGCAGCAGCTACAAGTTTAAATCGCAATGCGATTAATATAACTTGAATTAATCGCATTGCGATTTCAACTTAGACCTGGTTTACTAAATTACTTTAAATTAGCGACGATGACGAATATATTTATTAGTCAAAACGAAATATTCTCCATCTTCGCTAATTCAAGAAAGCCAACCATTGTAAACCAGGTACAAGTTAAAATCGTTATGCGATTTATTCAAGTTATATTATTCGCATTGCGATTGCAACTTGATTCTCAGATCCGACAGTACATTCTAGCATGGAGGCATTCCCATGGTGATGGGGACGCTCCATGCCCATGGGAAGTAGATAGAGGCGACAAAGGGGCACTGACCTGAGCAGGCAGGGAGCAAGGAATCCTCTCTTAAAAGTACTGCTTTTGGACAAAGCTAGGGTAACAATTAAAAAAACTAAAAACGAATATTCGAAATAACGAATATATAGCACTATATTCGAAATATTCGCGAATTAGCGAAGTGCCGATATTCGCTTAAAAATTTTGATATTCGAACGGCTGATCAGCGAGTTTTAATATTTTTTTTTGCCTTTTTTTTGTTTTTTCTGTTAGGTTTAGGGCAAAGTCCGCAAACACCCATGCCCCCACAAACACGCACACTAAAAAAAGTTTTCCACGCACGCACACACACATGCACACACACATGCACACACACACTCCGCTATGGTCCGCCGGATGTTCTCGGCCGAGGAGGCATATGCCCAGCTTGCCTCCGACTCCAAGAGCCCCAGGGAGGACGAGGATGACCCCACTTTCCTCTTGTCATCTGCGTCCTCCTCCTCATCTAGCGATGATGATGAGCCCCCAAGGTGGCAGAGATGCCGCCAGGCGGGGCAAGGGGACCGCCATGCCAGGGACCCTGTGGCCCACACTAGTACGAGCAGCTCTGGTGCTCGTACTAGTTTTCCGGCCCACCAGATAAGTCCACCTGAGCCCCCTACTGGTGAACTTGCATGGTGTACCCCAGAGGATTTTGAGCCTGTGATTCCTGATTTTGTTGGCCAACCAGGAATCCAGATTCCCACAGTGGGCTTTACTGAATATGACTATTTTTGTCTTTTTTTCAGTGACCACTTTGTGAATCTGATGTGGAGCAAACGAACTTGTACGCCCAACAGTTCATTGCTCAACACCTGGGCTCCTTTTTGGCTAGGGCCGGTGGCTGGACTCCGGTCAGTGCAGCCGAGATGAGGAAGTTTCGGGGCCTCGTGCTGCACATGGGCCTAGTCAAAAAAGCCAGTGTCAGTGGGGACGTCCTCTACCAGACTCCACTTGACAGTACGGCCATTACACGCTCCCATTATGAGGCCATTTGGAAATGCCTGCATTATACAGATAATGCAGCATGTCTCCCCCAAGGAAAGGTATAGAGTGGGCTCGGCATGCATGTTGGTACCTGCATCCCTTGTAATGGAGGCCATTATGGCACCAAAAATGGTAAAAAGCAGAGTGAATACAGCATGCATGTGGATTCAACACTCCCTGAACTTTATGGCGGCCATGATGGCGCATCACAGGTAGTATTTAGTGTTAGGACCCGCCTAACAGAGATCGCCTTGACGTACGGCAGACGGGCTCTGATGGTTTTGTACAAAATGCATTGGCCAAGCATCTCATTTTATAAATAAGCGTAGCATTAGCACTATAATTTCTGGCATTATTGTACTTTATCTGATTTGCAGGGTGCTGCTGCATTGTCTCTTTTTTTTTTTCTCTAGGTCTTTGCCATGGTGGCGTGCACCTGCGCACTGGGAGATGCTGACTAACCCCCTTTTTTTGCAGACTCAAGAATCTGCTCTATAAAAACCTATGACCTAACCCCTCAGATGAACACGGTCAAAAAAATAAAATAATAACGGTGCAAAAAAAGGTATGTTTTGGCAAATTTTCCATTTTAATCAATTTTTTCCAGTAACAAAGCAAGGGTTAAAAGTCAAACAAAACTTAATATTTATTACCCTGATTCTGCAGTTTACAGAAACACCCCATGTGGTCGTAAACTGCTGTATGACCAACCAACGCCATATAGTTTCTGGAAGGCAGATTTTGATGGCCTTTTTTTATTTACACCATGTCCCATTTGAAGAACCCCTGATGCACCCCTAGAGTAGAAACTCCATAAAAGTGACCCCATCTAAGAAACTACACCCCTCAAGGTATTCAAAACTGATTTTACAAACTTTATTAAACCTTTAGGTGTTCCTCAACAGTTTATGGCAAATGGAAATGAAATTTCAGAATTTCTATTTTTGGTAACCTTGCCTCACAAAAATGTAATATAGAGCAACCAAAAATGATATGTACCCTAAAAATAGTTCCAACAAAACTGCCACTTTATCCCGTAGTTTCCAAAATGGGGTAACTTTTACTCCATTTTACCAGTGTCATGAAGTACAATATGTGACGAAAAAAACAATCTCAGAATGGCCTGGATAAGTAAAAGCATTTTAAAGTTGTTCACACATAAAGTGACACTGGTCAGATTTGCAAAAAATGGCCTGGTCCTTAAGGTGAAAATGAGCCCGGTCCATAAGGGGTTAAAGCCTGCAGGGGCTTGTATACCCCTTGTAATTTGGACTAATATGTCAGCCCCAGTGACAGGAGAAATCAGCAATAAATTTTTTTTATGTTACATACCCTCAAAGATTGTCTATGACTAGAGATGAGCGAATCGAAGTTGACGAAGTGGAATTCGATTTGCACCAAATCTGAATTTCCTGACACTTCATGGTAACGAATCGCACATGTTAGGACATGGAGCAAAGAACTCTGGGAACGAGGGATCACCCACAATGCCATGCATGCAGCCAATCAGCAGCCAGCCAGCCCTGTGATGTCACAGCTCTATAAATAGCCTCAACCATCTTGGATTCAGCCATTTTCCAGTGTACTTATTGCAGGGAGAGACATTAGCAGGCACTAGGGAAAGTGCTAGGAAAGACTTGAAAACTTTTATTTTGCTGAATAGAAGTTCAGGGAAAGACCATTAGAAGTGTAGGGAAAGGATAGGGAGGAATTATTCCACAGTATTGAAGCATAACAGGGTTCAATAGGAAAATGTACAGCCTGGGTAATAGGAACAACTTGCTGCACTGACTGGGGAACCAAATTGCCATTATACTGCTGCTTTAAGGTTTGCAATATATAATACCTCTAATTCCAGCAAACCTTTCTTGTTATTGGGGTGCAAGTGCTGTGTGATACAGCCATAAACAGGGTGTATTCCTAGGAAATATTTCTACATCTTAGTAGCCCTTGTGCGGTGCAGTTATATTTTTTAAAGCCTTCTTTGGCGTGTATAAGTGGGAAAAAATAAGTGCTTATTAGCCTTTCAGTTATGTTCTAAAGCCTTTTTTTGGGTGTATCAGTGGAAAAAAAGGGGCTTATTAGTGGTTTGTGGTGTTAAGTGCGAAAATTACAGCCTTTTTTGGCTTGTATTAGTGGAAAAAAATAAGGGCTTGTTCGCTGTTCAGTGGTGCAGTTACATCTTCTAAAGCCTTTTTTGGCGTGTATTACTGGGAAAAAAAAGGGCTTATTAGCCGTTGTGTAGTGAAGTGAGAAAATTACAGCATTTTTTGCAGTGTATTAGTGGAAAACAAAATGTATTATTTGCCGATCAGCGGTGCAGCTATATGTTCTAAAGCCTTTTTTGGCATGTATAAGTGAAAAAAAAGGGCTTATTTGCTGTTCAGTGGTGTAGTTTTATGTTCAAAAGCCTTTTTTGGGGTGTATCATTGGAAAAAATGGGGATTATTAGCCATTGTGTGGTGAAGTGAGAAAATTACAACCTTTTTTGGCGTATATTAGGCTACTGTCACACTACCATTTTTGATGGATCCGGCAGGGTTCAGCAAAGAGAAACCAAAAGAAAAATAGCCACAAGAGAAGATGCCAACTCAATAATGGTCACTGTGATCGGTAGTAGAGAAGGGAAGTATGTATATATAATAATCAAGAAATATGTAATAATAATAAATATATTCATAAAATATACATTCCCACCTCGAATAAATAGGATAATTCACAGAATAAAATCAATGAGATAATAGTATTGCAAAACTGAGATTATGAACAAATAACTCACTTCACCAGGGAGGTGTTTCATGGGATAAGCTCAAG
Organism: Bufo bufo; assembly: GCF_905171765.1. Classification (NCBI taxonomy): domain Eukaryota; kingdom Metazoa; phylum Chordata; class Amphibia; order Anura; family Bufonidae; genus Bufo; species Bufo bufo. The sequence goes on along the minus strand of NC_053390.1, from coordinate 148,562,563 downwards.
ACACCCACAAACTCGACCTCCCTCTCCTGCATCGCTTGTAGTATCTTAGGAAGAACGGCAGTCCTACAGTTGGTACTTCGGGTAAATTCCTTTATTGATATCACAGGTCGGCTCAACGCTTTTCAGGGGTGTTACCACAATTTGTTAAAAAGTAAAATAAAATCATGAAATCCTTAGAATACATATTATCTGTTGGCTTTTTATACAATGGGAACATGTTTTCCCGCCTATTCTGTCGATAGGGTGGTGAAAAATCGTCACTTCCGGTTTGGGGGGCTTGCATTTCAAGGTGGAACGCATGTGTAACATATCTTGTTTTATAGTGTATTGTACTAAAAAAATAATACTGGAGATAATCTTCAGGGGGATATGTACCTGATGTTAAAACTATAAGATAGAATAAGGAAGGCAGAGCTGTGGGGCGGAGTGGTATCTCGTTTCTCGGTGCTGGGGAAACCGAAAGAGACATTACTTCTGGTTTCGCTAAATGGAACGCACAGGTGGAACGCATAGGGGAGCCTCAGCTTCCGCCTGTGTGAAACGCACAGGTGGAACGCATGAAAGCGCTTCTAACCTCTTGTTTCGGGGTGGAGTGCAGAAATAAATCACTGAAGGGTATAGAATACTCGAGCATAGAGTGAATATCACTTGTGTGTTGTATATGTATTGTAAGGATGGAAATGATGTCTCTGTTTGCATGGATGCATGGGGATGATAATGGAGGAAACAATCGTGATTATATTATGAACCAACTGGATATAAACGGGAAAAATTAAATCAATAAAATTACTGTGACGTGGGGATAGATAAATATCTTATATGGATGAAAAAGGGGTTGGTGATATTATTGATAATCAGTGGAACATTGGAAAGAGAAATTAAGACAAAATAATGATAATGAAATTGTAATTGTATGATGAGAGTGATTGATAGGACAGGATAGAATAAAAATAATTGTGAGTGGAATTTGATGGACATCAATTATAAATTGAAAAGGAGATGGTGATATTGTTAATTAATTAATATTAGGAAGTGGAAGGAATCAAGGAAAAATCATAAAAGGATAATCACAAAAAGGACCGTCATTTAAAATGACCATATCATCTGATATTAAAATCAAATTCTGACACTCCCTAAAATCATGGTAGATAAAATGTTGATAATCTTTAAAATCATGCAAAAATAGATAAATGTATAAATGGACAAACAAATAAACAGATTAATCGATCGATACAAGTATCAATTGTTGGGGATGACCAATACAAGCCCATACGAACAGTCCATTGGGTAATAATAAATAATGAATAAATAAATGAATAAAATATAAAAATAGATAGATTATCGATAAATTCTCGCTTGGTAAAAACAGCCAGTAGAAATTATAACGAAGGGTACGGTGTTGGATATTGAGTTTGTATTCGGAAAAAATAAATAAAAAAATAAATTATATATATATACAGTATATATATATATATATATATATATATATATATATATACAGTACAGACCAAAAGTTTGGACACACCTTCTCATTCAAAGAGTTCTCTTTATTTTCATGACTATGAAAGCATCAAAACTATGAATTAACACATGTGGAATTATATACATAACAAACAAGTGTGAACAACTGAAAATATGTCATATTCTAGGTTCTTCAAAGTAGCCACCTTTTGCTTTGATTACTGCTTTGCACACTCTTGGCATTCTCTTGATGAGCTTCAAGAGGTAGTCCCCTGAAATGGTCTTCCAACAGTCTTGAAGGAATTCCCAGAGATGCTTAGCACTTGTTGGCCCTTTTGCCTTCACTCTGCGGTCCAGCTCACCCCAAACCATCTCGATTGGGTTCAGGTCCGGTGACTGTGGAGGCCAGGTCATCTGGCGCAGCACCCCATCACTCTCCTTCATGGTCAAATAGCCCTTACTTACAAAGTTTTCCCAATTTTTCGGCTGACTGACTGACCTTCATTTCTTAAAGTAATGATGGCCACTCGTTTTTCTTTACTTAGCTGCTTTTTTCTTGCCATAATACAAATTCTAACAGTCTATTCAGTAGGACTATCAGCTGTGTATCCACCTGACTTCTCCTCAACGCAACTGATGGTCCCAACCCCATTTCTAAGGCAAGAAATCTAACTTATTAAACCTGACAGGGCACACTTGTGAAGTGAAAACTATTTCAGGGGACTACCTCTTGAAGCTCATCAAGAGAATGCCAAGAGTTTGCAAAGCAGTAATCAAAGCAAAAGGTGGCTACTTTGTATTAGAGCAATTACTCTTGTTCAGTAACCAAGAAAATTGGTGAGATCTTTTTTGGACTAGTAGTTTACATATTCCAAGGATTCTTTTAATCTTTAATGCGAAGGGGGATAGGGTGTTGAGACGGTATATCCAATACATTTCTTTTCTGGAGAGTAATTGATATGATTGAGGGATCCACTCCAGGGGGGTGACTTTGAGGCCGGAGGAGTCGCTTTCATGATAGATGGAAAAATGTCGGGAGACACTGTATGTCAGTATTTTTCGTTTGATATTTGAACGATGTTTATTCATTATCTCTCGGAGAGTTTGAGTAGTTCTACCTACATATTGTAAATTACACAGGCATTGTAAGAGGTAAATTGCATTGTTTGTCCCACAGTTCATGTCATGTTTTAGAATGAATGTTTCATTTGAAGAAGAGGAGATGTAAATTTCTGCTATGTTATGAGTAATCATATCACAACACTTACATCTTTTAATTTTACATCTGAAAGCCCCTTTTCTAATAGGGTTGCCTGTTGTTAAAGAGGGGTGTAGTTGCGTTTTGTCGTTTTGGATCTTGGGGCAAAACGGCGCGATTATATTTTTTAAGGTTTGCGCTCTTCTATAAGTAATGCTGGTAAGACTAGGTAGTGAATTTTTTTAGGACGGGGTCTTTTTGAAGTACTCCCCAATGTTTAGTTAATATTTGCCTGTTTGCCATAAGTTTTGCATTGTACCTCGTAATAAGGTTCAACTGGGAGTCTTTGGAGGTTTTATGTTGTTGTCATTTCTTTGTCTCTGTGCGTTCTGGTTCTCCTTGAGGGTTCTCAATCTTATAATAGACTCATTTATGAGTTTTTTTGGGTAGCCTTTCTTTTTGCAATGATGACGTAGGGTCTGAAGTTGTTTTTTCATGATGTGATTATCAGAACAATTCCTCCTGATTCATTTCATTTGACTGAAGGGAATATTCCTTTTCCATTTTAAATGGTGGCTAGTGATGGACGAACATCGGCCGGGACGATTCGCCAATGCGATCAAATGTTTACGAACCATTCACTTTAATGGCAGGCAAACCTGAAAAACCTTCAGGTCATATTTGCAGCCACCAAATACTTACTAGAAGTGCACAAATAGTCCCACACCATGGACAGTAACATACTAGACGGGGATCAATGACAAAAATTCCCACAAAAAATATGCCATTTTTATTCGTCTTAAAGGGAAATTCTCAAAAATTTGCCCTGCTAGAGCCTAGAAAGAGTTTATTTTAGGCCACGGGAATACGGGCCCTAAAAATTAGGCATTCACCTGACATAAAATAAATTGTGATTATGTGGCTGGAATAACTATTTTACTGTAGCCCACTGGAGTACAGGACTCAAACACTAGGCATTCACCGGACAGAAAACATCAAGTGATTATGTGGCTGGAGGTATATTAGACGATCATTAGATATCAATTTTACTGCAGGCCAGTAAAAATACATGTCAACTACATATGTTTAAAGAACTAAAAATATGAAATTGGATTAAAAAAAAGGCTAACAAAATCCCTCCTCTTAAATAAAACCCAAATGATAATAGGTAAAATTCGATAACACGTGGTCGTCACAGGTGTTGAATTCCTCCAAGGCCCCAAAAATTAGGCATTCACTGTACTGAAAAGATCAAGTGATTGTGTGGCTGGAGGTATATTAGACGGTCATTGGATATCAATTTTACTGCAGGCCAGTGGAGTACAGGCCCCAAACATTAGGCATTCACCGTACAGAAAAGAACAAGTGATTATGTGGCTAGAGGTACATTAGGCGGTCACCGTATAACAATTTTACTGTTGGCCAATTAGATTATAGGCCCCAAAAATGATGCATTCATCGTACAGAAAAGATCAAGTGATTATATGGCTGGACTTATATTAGACGGTCAATGGATATCAATTTGACTGCAGGCCAGTGGAGTAAAGGCCACATATATTCAATCAAATCACTCCCCTGTGTAAATAATAGGCTGACAAACGAGTCTTACTTTGTCTCTATACTTGCAGTTTCTCACATACAATTCAGCCACTATTCATTGGTATTATGATCAAGCATATGAGGAAAAAGTTACTCACGCTTCAGAAGTATTTTCAATATATTTGTAGCTTTATTCTTCTTGATAAAAGACTAATGTGGCTCACAGGCACTTTTTTTTTCAGAGGACGCTGAGCTGTACCAATGAATAGTGGTTGAATTGTATGTGAGAAACTGCGAGTACAGGTCCCAAACATTAGGCATTCACCGGACAGAAAACAAGTGATTATGTGCCTCTAGGTATATTAGACGGCCATTGGATAACAATTTTACTGCAGGCCAGTACAAAAACATAGTAGATAAGGAATTACAGAGGCTCTACTGTCAGCAATTCACGGACTGGTGCTCTCTCCAAATGGCAGTACCTATTGCCACAATATTGGATATGCTATAAAAGTTCAAAGAGATGGAGGGCACTCAAATGGCTGGGTATATAGGTAATAGATTTATATCAGATACAAATGTGGTGTATATAAAAGATTATTTATTATTTGTATATAAAATACACTGCTCAAAAAAATAAAGGGAACACAAAAATAACACATCCTAGATCTGAATTAATTAAATATTCTTCTGAAATACTTTGTTCTTTACATAGTTGAATGTGCTGACAACAAAATCACACAAAAATAAAAAAATGGAAATCAAATTTTTCAACCCATGGAGGTCTGGATTTGGAGTCACACTCAAAATTAAAGTGGAAAAACACAATACAGGCTGATCCAACTTTGATGTAATGTCCTTAAAACAAGTCAAAATGAGGCTCAGTAGTGTGTGTGGCCTCCACGTGCCTGTATGACCTCCCTACAACGCCTGTGCATGCTCCTGATGAGGTGGCGGACGGTCTCCTGAGGGATCTCCTCCCAGACCTGGACTAAAGCATCTGCCAACTCCTGGACAGTCTGTGGTGCAACGTGACGTTGGTGGATAGAGTGAGACGTGATGTCCCAGATGTGCTCAATTGGATTCAGGTCTGGGGAACGGACGGGCCAGTCCATAGCATCAATGCCTTCGTCTTGCAGGAACTGCTGACACACTCCAGCAACATGAGGTCTAGCATTGTCTTGCATTAGGAGGAACCCAGGGCCAACCGCACCAGCATATGGTCTCACAAGGGGTCTGAGGATCTCATCTCGGTACCTAATGGCAGTCAGGCTACCTCTGGCGAGCACATGGAGGGCTGTGCGGCCCTCCAAAGAAATGCCACCCCACACCATTACTGACCCAATGCCAAACCGGTCATGCTGGAGGATGTTGCAGGCAGCAGAACGTTCTCCACGGCGTCTGCAGACTCTGTCACGTCTGTCACATGTGCTCAGTGTGAACCTGCTTTCATCTGTTAAGAGCACAGGGCGCCAGTGGCGAATTTGCCAATCTTGGTGTTCTCTGGCAAATGCCAAACGTCCTGCACGGTGTTGGGCTGTAAGCACAACCTCCACCTGTGGACGTCAGGCCCTCATATCACTCTCATGGAGTCTGTTTCTGACCATTTGAGCAGACACATGCACATTTGTGGCCTGCTGGAGGTCATTTTGCAGGGCTCTGGCATTGCTCCTCCTGTTCCTCCTTGCACAAAGGCGGAGGTAGCGGTCCTGCTGCTGGGTTGTTGCCCTCCTATGGCCTCCTCCACGTCTCCTGATGTACTGGCCTGTCTCCTGGTAGCGCCTCCATGCTCTGGACACTACGCTGACAGACACAGCAAACCTTCTTGCCACAGCTCGCATTGATGTGCCATTCTGGATAAGCTGCACTACCTGAGCCACTTGTGTGGGTTGTAGACTCCGTCTCATGCTACCACTAGAGTGAAAGCACCGCCAGAATTCAAAAGTGACCAAAACATCAGCCAGGAAGCATAGGAACTGAGAAGCGGGCTGTGGTCACCACCTGCAGAATCACTTCTTTATTGGGGGTGTCTTGATAATTGCCTATAATTTCCACCTTTAGTCTATCCCATTTGCACAACAGCATGTGATATTGATTGACACTCAGTGTTGCTTCCTAAGTGGACAGTTTGATTTCACAGAAGTGTGATTGACTTGGAGTTACATTGTGTTGTTTAAGTGTTCCCTTTATTTTTTTGAGCAGTGTATATATAGCACCACTGAGTCTTGCAGTTTCAGTGGTATCTTGGCCGCAAATAAAATATTGTAAAAGTATATGCAGTCAGGTGGACTATTCATACAACCCTCTACACTGTGGGTTACCTACTCATACAGGTGATCAGTCTGTATAGAGGTATTAGTGAGGTACATAGATGTGCACAATAGGCATATTATAAAAAAAAATCGAGACAAAACAAATCGCATGATGGGCAAGTTGTTAAAATCAAGACAGATAAAATCGCATGGTAGGCAAGTTATTCAGATCGAAATAAATCGCATATAAAACTGTCAATATCTTGAGTATTTGTTGTTTTACTCTTGTGTCCTGAATAAATATCAGCAGCCGTATGGATAAAAGAACAGTCTTACCCCATTAGTTGTGGGTCTCAAGGAGCGGCTCTGAACAGGTTCTGTATTCGTAATACCCTGGTCTATGTGGGCGATAGTCCGGTCCTAGATGGCGTTGGTGCGCACGTAGTTCATTGCTCCCTCTGCGTCTCTCTCCGCTGCGGCGTCCTGGCTTCCTGGCTTGTCTTGTTGCATCCCACGTGGTGCAGAGGATGGCGTCCCACGTGACCGGAGAAGTAACTGTGTAGCTGCGGTCAGCTGGGTGGTTACGTCAGCGATTTGTAACCTGCTCTATAGATGTCAGCTAGCGGTTTTTCTTTGTAAAGATCTTCAGCTTATTGAATAATTATAAGTAGGGATGAGCGAACCCGAACTGTATAGTTCGGGTTCGTACCGAATTTTGGGGTGTCCGTGACACAAACCCGAACCCAAACATTTTCGTAAAAGTCCGGGTTCGGGTTTCGGTGTTCGGCGCTTTCTTGGCGCTTTTTGAAAGGCTGCAAAGCAGCCAATCAACAAGCATCATACTACTTGCCCCAAGAGGCCATCACAGCCATGCCTACTATTGGCATGGCTGTGATTGGCCAGTGCAGCATGTGACCCAGCCTCTATATAAGCTTGGGTCACGTAGCGCTGCACGTCACTCTGCTGATACAAGTGTAGAAAGAGGTTGCAGCTGCGACGTTAGGGCGAGATTAGGCAGTGATTAACTCCTCCAAAAGACTTCATTCAGTGATCGATCTACAGCTGTGGATCGTTGAACTGCTGCTATTCAATTGCTCACTGTTTTTAGGCTGCCCAGAGCGTTTTTCAGTCACTTTTTTCTGGGGTGATCGGCTGCCATTTTGTGGCTTGTGGTGCGCCAGCACGAGCTGCCACCAAGTACATTTAACCATCAATAGTGTGGTTATTTTTTGGCTATATCCTACATCAGGGTCAAGCGGTCATCAAGTGCATTTAACCATCAATAGTGTGGTTATTTTTTGGCCATATACTACATCAGGGGCAAGCTGAGCCTGTCACCCAAGTGCATTTAACCATCAATAGTGTGGTTATTTTTTGGCTATATCCTACATCAGGGTCAAGCTGTCATCAAGTGCATTTAACCATCAATAGTGTGGTTATTTTTTGGCCATATACTACATCAGGGGCAAGTTGAGCCTGTCACCAAGTGCATTTAACCATCAATAGTGTGGTTATTTTTTGGCTATATCCTACATCAGGGTCAAGTTGAGCCTGTCACCAAGTTATTCTCAATAACTTCACACACACGCTACAGTGCAGATCCAAGTCTAATTCTGTGATTAAACGTATACCTGTCACCCAGCGCCTAAAAAATAGGCCTCACATTTATATTCATCCAAATCTGTCATTACTGCTTTAGCTGGTCAAGTTATTTAGTGTCCGTCAAAGGACAGTTTTTGTTCTGGGTTGAAATACAATTCCCAATTTTGCAATTCTCTAAATTAGTGGTTTCTGCTGTATCAGGCCTACTTTAAATCTATCCCTAAAAGGGTATATTAGATTCAAGGTGCTGATAGGGTAATTCTCAATAACTTCACACACACGCTACTGTGCAGATCCAAGTCTAATTCTGTCCGTAAACGTATACCTGTCACCAGCGCCTAAAAAATAGGCCTCACATTTATATTCATCCAAATCTGTCATTACTGCTTTAGCTGGTCAAGTTATTTAGTGTCCATCAAAGCACAGTTTTTGTTCTGGGTTGAAATACAATTCCCAATTTTGCAATTCTCTAAATTAGTGGTTTCTGCTGTATCAGGCCTACTTTAAATCTATCCCTAAAAGGATATATTAGATTCAAGGTGCTGATAGGGTAATTCTCAATAACTTCACACACACGCTACTGTGCAGATCCAAGTCTAATTCTGTCCGTAAACGTATACCTGTCACCCAGCGCCTAAATAATAGGCCTCAAATTTATATTCAGCTAAATCTGTCATTACTGGTGTGCCTGTATTAGTGTAATACGGTACCTAAATAGATAGCCAGATAGTGTTAGGTGTCTGTAAAAAAAGGCCTGAATTTGAATTCAATACATTGACCCGAATAATATTTTTCTTATTGTGGTGAACGGTAACAATGAGGAAAACATCTAGTAAGGGACGCGGACGCGGACATGGTCGTGGTGGTGTTAGTGGACCCTCTGGTGCTGGGAGAGGATGTGGCCGTTCTGCCACAGCCACACGTCCTAATGTACCAACTACCTCAGGTCCCAGTAGCCGCCAGAATTTACAGGGATATTTGGTGGGGCCCAATGCCGTTCTAAGTTCTAAGGATGGTAAGGCCTGAGCAGGTACAGGCATTAGTCAATTGGGTGGCCGACAGTGCATCCAGCACGTTCACATTATCTCCCACCCAGTCTTCTGCAGAAAGCGCACAGATGGCGCATGAAAACCAAGCCCATCAGTCTGTCACATCACCCCCACGCATATCAGGGAAACTGTCTGAGCCTCAAGTTATGCAGCAGTCTCTTATGCTGTTTGAAGACTCTGCTGGCAGGGTTTCCCAAGGGCATCCACCTAGCCCTTCCCCAGGGGTGGAAGAGATAGAATGCACTAACGCACAACCACTTATGTTTCCTGATGATGAGGACATGGGAATACCACCTCAGCACGTCTCTGATGATGACGAAACACAGGTGCCAACTGCTGCGTCTTTCTGCAGTGTGCAGACTGAACAGGAGGTCAGGGATCAAGACTGGGTGGAAGACGATTCAGGGGACGATGAGGTCCTAGACCCCACATAGAATGAAGGTCGTGCCACTGACTTTCACAGTTCGGAGGAAGAGGCAGTGGTGAGACTGAGCCAACAGCGTAGCAAAAGACAAAGAGGGAGCAGTGGGCAAAAGCAGAACACCTGCCGCCAAGAGACTCCGCCTGCTACTGACCGCCGCCATCTGGGACCGAGCACCCCAAAGGCAGCTTCAAGGAGTTCCCTGGCATGGCACTTCTTCAAACAATGTGCTGACGACAAGACCCGAGTGGTTTGCACGCTGTGCCATCAGAGCCTGAAGCGAGGCATTAACGTATTGAACCTTAGCACAACCTGCATGACCAGGCACCTGCATGCAAAGCATGAACTGCAGTGGAGTAAACACCTTAAAAACAAGGAAGTCACTCAGGCTCCCCCTTCTACCTCTTCTGCTGCTGCCGCCTCGGCCTCTTCTGCTGCTGCCGCCGCCTCGGCCTCTTCCTCCGCCTCTGGAGAAATGTTGGCACCTGCCGCCCAGCAAACATGGGATGTACCACCAACACCACCACCTGCGTCACCAAGCATCTCAACCATGTCACACGGCAGCGTTCAGCTCTCCATCTCACAAACATTTGAGAGAAAGCGTAAACTCCCACCTAGCCACCCTCGATCCCTGGCCCTGAATGCCAGCATTTCTAAACTACTGGCCTATGAAATGCTGTCATTTAGGCTGGTGGACACACACAGCTTCAAACAGCTCATGTCGCTTGCTATCCCACAGTATGTTGTTCCCAGCCGCCACTACTTCTCCAAGAGAGCCGTGCCTTCCCTGCACAACCAAGTATCCGATAAAATCAAGTGTGCACTGCGCAACGCCATCTGTGGCAAGGTCCACCTAACCACAGATACGTGGACCAGTAAGCACTGCCAGGGACGCTATATCTCCCTAACTGCACACTGGGTAAATGTAGTGGCGGGTGGGCCCCAGGCGGAGAGCTGTTTGGCGCACGTCCTTCCGCCGCCAAGGATCGCAGGGCAACATTCTTTGCCTCCTGTCTCCTCCTCCTCCTACTCAGCTTCCTCCTCCTCTTCTTCCACCTGCTCATCCAGTCAGCCACACACCTTCACCACCAACTTCAGCACAGCCCGGGGTAAACGTCAGCAGGCCGTTCTGAAACTCATATGTTTGGGGGACAGGCCCCACACCGCACAGGAGTTGTGGCGGGGTATAGAACAACAGACCGACGAGTGGTTGCTGCCGGTGAGCCTCAAGCCCGGCCTGGTGGTGTGCGATAATGGGCGAAATCTCGTTGCAGCTCTGGGAATAGCCGGTTTGACGCACATCCCTTGCCTGGCGCATGTGCTGAATTTGGTGGTGCAGAAGTTAATTCGCAACTACCCCGACATGTCAGAGCTGCTGCATAAAGTGCGGGCCGTCTGTTCGTGCTTCCGGCGTTCACATCCTGCCGCTGCTCGCCTGTCTGCGCTACAGCGTAACTTTGGCCTTCCCGCTCACCGCCTCATATGCGACGTGCCCACCAGGTGGAACTCCACCTTGCACATGCTGGACAGACTGTGCGAGCAGCAGCAGGCCATAGTGGAGTTTCAGCTGCAGCACGCACGGGTCAGTCGCACTGCGGAACAGCACCACTTCACCACCAATGACTGGGCCTCCATGCGAGACCTGTGTGCCCTGTTGCGCGGTTTCGAGTACTCCACCAACATGGCCAGTGGCGATGACGCCGTTATCAGCGTTACAATACCAGTTCTATGTCTCCTTGAGAAAACACTTAGGACGATGATGGAAGAGGAGGTGGCCCAGGAGGAGGAGGAGGTAGAGGGGTCATTTTTAGCACTTTCAGGCCAGTCTCTTCGAAGTGACTCAGAGGGAGGTTTTTTGCAACAGCAGAGGCCAGGTACAAATGTGGCCAGACAGGGCCCACTACTGGAGGACGAGGAGGACGAGGATGAGGAGGAGGTGGAGGAGGATGAGGATGAAGCATGTTCACAGCGGGGTGGCACCCAAAGCAGTTCGGGCCCATCACTGGTGCGTGGCTGGGGGGAAATGCAGGACGATGACGATACGCCTCCCACAGAGGACAGCTTGTCCTTACCTCTGGGCAGCCTGGCACACATGAGCGACTATATGCTGCAGTGCCTGTGCAACGACAGCAGAGTTGCCCACATTTTAACGTGTGCGGAGTACTGGGTTGCCACCCTGCTGGATCCACGGTACAAAGACAATGTGCCCACCTTACTTCCTGCACTGGAGCGTGATAGGAAGATGCGCGAGTACAAGCGCACGTTGGTAGACGCGCTACTGAGAGCATTCCCAAATGTCACAGGGGAACAAGTGGAAGCCCAAGGCGAAGGCAGAGGAGGAGCAAGAGGTCGCCAACGCAGCTGTGTCACGGCCAGCTCCTCTGAGGGCAGGGTTAGCATGGCAGAGATGTGGAAAAGTTTTGTCACCACGCCACAGCTAACTAGACCACCACCTGATACGGAACGTGTTAGCAGGAGGCAACATTTCACTAACATGATGGAACAGTAGCTGTGCACACCCCTCCACATACTGACTGATGGTTCGGCCCCATTCATCTTCTGGGTCTCCAAATTGTCCACGTGGCCAGAGCTAGCCTTTTATGCCTTGGAGGTGCTGGCCTGCCCGGCGGCCAGCGTTTTGTCTGAACGTGTATTCAGCACGGCAGGGGGCGTCATTACAGACAAACGCAGCCGCCTGTCTACAGCCAATGTGGACAAGCTGACGTTCATAAAAATGAACCAGGCATGGATCCCACAGGACCTGTCCATCCCTTGTGCAGATTAGACATTAACTACCTCCCCTTAACCATATATTATTGTACTCCAGGGCACTTCCTCATTCAATCCTATTTTTATTTTAATTTTACCATTATATTGCGGGGCAACCCAAAGTTGAATGAACCTCTCCTCTGTCAGGGTGCCGGGGCCTAAAAATATCTGACAGTGGCCTGTTCCAGTGGTGGGTGACATGAAGCCTGATTCTCTGCTATGACATGAAGACTGATTCTCTGCTGACATGATGCCAGATTCTCTGCTATGGGACCTCTCTCCTCTGCCTGGGTGCCTGGGCCTAAATATGTGACAATGGACTGTTACAGTGGTGGGTGACGTGAAGCCTGATTCTCTGCTATGACATGAAGAGTAAGACTGATTCTCTGCTGACATGAAGCTTGAATCTCTGTTATGGGACCTCTCTCCTCTGTCTGGGTGCCGGGGCCTAAAAATATCTGACAGCGGCCTGTTCCAGTGGTGGGTGACATGAAGCCTGATTCTCTGCTATGACATGAAGACTGATTCTCTGCTGACATGAAGCCTGAATCTCTGTTATGGGACCTCTCTCCTCTATCTGGGTGCCGGGGCCTAAAAATATCTGACAGTGGCCTGTTCCAGTGGTGGGTGACATGAAGCTTGATTCTCTGCTATGACATGAAGACTGATTCTCTGCTGACATGAAGCCTGAATCTCTGTAATGGGACCTCTCTCCTCTGTCTGTGTGCCTGGGCCTAAATATGTGACAATGGACTGTTCCAGTGGTGGGTGACGTGAAGCATGATTCTCTGCTATGACATGAAGGCTGATTCTCTGCTGACATGAAGCCAGATTCTCTGCTATGGGACCTCTCTCCTCTGTCTGGGTGCCGGGGCCTAAATATCTGACAATGGACTGTTCCAGTTTTGGGTGACGTGAAGCCTGATTCTCTGCTATGACATGAAGACTGATTCTCTGCTGACATGAACCCTGATTCTCTGCTATGGGACCTCTCTCCAATTGATATTGGTTAATTTTTATTTATTTTATTTTTATTTTAATTCATTTCCCTATCCACATTTGTTTGCAGGGGATTTAACTACATTTTGCTGCCTTTTTCAGCCCTCTAGCCCTTTCCTGGGCTGTTTTAGAGCCTTTTTAGTGCCGAAAAGTTCGGGTCCCCATTGACTTCAATGGGGTTCGGGTTCGGGACGAAGTTCGGGTCGGGTTCGGATCCCGAACCCGAACATTTCCGGGAAGTTCGGCCGAACTTCTCGAACAGGAACATCCAGGTGTTCGCTCAACTCTATTTATTAAGTATTTTGTGGAAGCAGGCATATCACAGCCCTCAATCAGTATTTTGTGAAAGCACGTATATCAAACCCCTTAATCAGTATTTTGTGGAAGCAGGTATATTGCAGGCCTCAATCAATATTTGGTGGAAACAGGTATATCGAACCCCTTAAGTAGTATTTTTCTGGAAGCAGGTATATCGCAGGCCTCAATCAATATTTGGTGGAAATAGGTATATCGTACCCCTTAATCAGTATTTTGTGGAAGCAGGCATATCAAACCCCTTAATCAGTATTTTGTGAAAGTATGTATATCACACCCCTCAATCAATATTTGGTGGTGACAGGTATATCGAACCCCTTAATCTGTATTTTGTGGAAGCAGGTAAATCGCATGCCTCAATCAATATTTTGTAGAAACAGGTATATAGAACCCTTTAATAAGTATTTTGTGGAAGCAGGCATATCACAGCTTTCAAACAGTATTTTGTGGAAGCACGTATATCAAACACCTTAATCAGTATTTTGTGGAAGCAGGTATATCGTAGGCCTCAATCAATATTTGATGGAAACCCCTTAGACAGTATTTTGTGGAAGCAGGTATATTGCAGGCCTCAATCAATATTTGATGGAAACAGGTATATCGAACCCCTTAATAAGTATTTTGTGGAAGCAGGTATATCGTAGGCCTCAATCAATATTTGGTGAAAACATTTATATCGAACCTCTTAATTAGTATATTTCTGGAAGCAGGTATATCGCAGGCCTCAATCAATATTTTAGGAAGCAGGTATATCAAACCCTTTAATCAGTATTTTGTGGAAGCAGGTATTTCGCAGGCCTCAATCAATATTTGGTGGAAACAGGTATATTGAACCCCTTAATCAGTATTTTGTGGAAGCAGGTATATCGCAGGGCTCAATCAATATTTGGTGGAAGCACGTATATCAAACCCCTTAATCAGTATTTTACGGAAGCAGGTATATCGCAGGCCTCAATAAAAATTTGGTAGAAACAGGTATATCGAACGTCTTAATCAGTATTTTGTGGAAGCAGGTATATTGCAGGCCTCAATCAATATTTGGTGGAAACAGGTATATCGATCGCCTTAATCAGTATTTTGTGGAAGTAGGAATATCAAACCCCTCAATCAATATTTGGTGGTGACAGGTATATCGAACCCCTTAATTGGTATTTTGTGGAAGCAGGTAAATCGCAGACCTCAATCAATATTTTGTAGAAACAGGTATATAGAACCCCTTAATAAGTATTTTGTGGAAGCAGGCATATCACAGCCCTCAATGAGTATTTTGTGGAAGCATGTATATCAAACACCTTAATCAGAATTTTGTGGAAGCAGGTATATCGCAGGCCTCAATCAATATTTGATAGAAACAGGTATATTGAACCCCTTAATCAGTATTATCTGGAAGCAGGTATATCGCAGGCCTCAATAAAAATTTGGTGGAAATAGGTATATCGTACGCCTTAATCAGTATTTTGTGGAAGCAGGCATATCAAACCCCTTAATCAGTATTTTGTGAAAGCAGGTATATCACACCCCTCAATCAAAATTTGGTGGTGACAGGTATATCGCAGGCCTTAATTGGTATTTTGTGGAAGGAGGTAAATCGCAGGCCTCAATCAATATTTTGTAGAAACAGGTATATAGAACCCTTTAATAAGTATTTTGTGGAAGCAGGCATATCACAGCTTTCAAGCACGTATATCAAACACCTTAATCAGTATTTTGTGGAAGCAGGTATATCGAAGGCTTCAATCAATATTTGGTGGAAGCAGGTATATCCAACCCCTTAATCAGTATTTTGTGGAAGGATGTATATCGCAGGCCTCAATCAATATTTGGTAGAAACAGGTATTTTGAAACCCCTTAATCAATATTTAGTGGAAGCAGGCATATTGTAGGCCTCAATCACTATTTGGTGGAAGCAGGTATATCAAACCCTTTAATCATATTTTGTGGAAGCAGGTAAATCGCAAACTTCAATCAATATTTGGTGGAAACAGGTATATCGAACCCCTTAATCAGTATTTTGTGGAAGCAGTTATATCGTAGGCCTCAATCAATAGTTGGTGGAACAGGTAAATAGAACCCTTTCATCAGTATTTTGTGGAAGCAACTATATCGCAGCCCTCAATCAATATATGGTGGAAACAGGTATATCAAACCCCTTAATCGGTATTTTGTGGAAGCAGGTATATAGCAGGCCTCAATCAATATTTGGTGGAAACAGGTATATCGAACCCCTTAATCAATATTTTGTGGAAGCAGGCATATTAAACCCCTTAATCAGTATTTTGAGGAAGCAGGTATATCAAACCCCTTAATCAGTATTTTGTGGAAGCAGGTATATCGCAGGCCTTAATCAATATTTGATGGAAACAGGAATATCGAACCCCTTAATAAGTATTTTGTGGAAGCAGGTATATCGCAGGCTTCAATCAATATTTGGTGGAAACATGTATATCGAACCCCTTAATTAGTATATTTCTGGAAGCAGGTATATCGCAGGCCTCAATCAATATTTTAGGAAGCAGGTATATCAAACCCTTTAATCAGTATTTTGTCAAAGCAGGTATATCGCAGGGCTCAATCAATATTTGGTGGAAGCAGGTATATCAAACCCCTTAATCAGTATTTTGTGGAAGTAGGCATATCAAACCCCTCAATCAATATTTGGTGGTGACAGGTATATCGAACCCCTTAATAAGTCTTTTGTGGAAGCAGGCATATCACCTCCCTCAATCAGTATTTTGTGGAATCACGTATATCAAACACCTTAATCAGAATTTTGTGAAAGCAGGTATATCACAGGCTTCAATCAATATTTGGTGG